>NC_062569.1:30217380-31422023 GCF_022837055.1 Prionailurus viverrinus
GCAACAAGGTAGCTATCAGGCAATTTTCTCAGAATTTCATTTGTTAGTGCTTTTTCTTTTCTCATTTGCTACTATAATCAAGATTTGATCACAAATCTAGAAAAAGATGACAAAATGTATTTTTGACATCTATATAAAACACATACTTTGGTGAATAAATTCCTTACTTTTGTAGCACATTTTCCTTCGTTTAAAATTTAAGACTGTAAAGTTTTTTGAAGAATTTACTGTCAAGTTGAGCTGCATTAGTATCATAACCTCAGAATCTACTTTGCCAGTACAGGAAAGCTCGACCCGAAACACTGTTTAAAAAACAAAAAAGAAAAAATATTTTAATTTTCTAAAAAATCAACATTAATACCTAGTATTTTACAGTTCTTTATATTTGTTGCATAAAACTAAAAGAATATTTACATAATACTAAAATTTTCAGAGAACTTATCTTCAGACTACATACCTTTAGACATCATTCATTTATTATAGATATAAAAGTTAAACATTAAAGAACAAGCCAAGACAAAAGAAGAGATTATTATCTTCAACTTTTTCTCATGATTTTTAATAGATTACTTTGTCTCATAAGTCCTCTCATTATAATATAGTAAAGCTACTGAATAAGGCAAACCATGCTACCTTACCAGTCACATCAGCAACGATAACAAAAATTACTTGATAAAAAGGAAAGACAATTTATCACCAAAATGCAATTATGTATTGCTCTTAACGAAGATTAAATATAAACCCATAAACTGATAACCTGATAAATCAGTCAACTGTGAATTTAAAAAATACAAAGCTTTCAAAACAAAACCTTTCTTTTTTTAATGTGTTGTGTTGTTTTTTTTAATTTATTTCTGAGTAAGAGAGACAGAGCACGAGCGGGGAGGGGGCAGAGAGAGAGAGGGAGACACAGAATCTGAAACAGGCTCCAGGCTCTGAGCTGTCAGCACAGAGTCCCACACGGGTCTCGAACTCACAGACCACGAGATCATGACCCAAGCCGAAGTCTGATGCTTAACCGTCTGAACCACCCAAGCACCCCCAAAAAACCCTTTCTAAACAGAAACTGACTTTAATCAATTATTGTAGCAATGAGGTAAGAGACTTTGGTACACACCATTTTTTTCCAATCTTTCAGTTTAAGATTCTTTTCCTATAAATTTAGAGTATCATTCTTTTCTTCTTTTCAGAGAGAGAGAGGGAGAAAGCACACACTAAGCAGGGTAGAAGAAGAGGAAGAGAGAGAAAGGGAGAATCTCAAGCAGGCTCCACATTCAGCATGGAGCCCAATGCGGGGCTCGATCCCATGACCTGGGATCATGACATGAGCTGAAATCAAGAGTTGAATGCTCAACGGACTGAGCCACCTAGGTGCCCCTACAATATCATTCTATCTGTATGAGCATATGAAAAATATGGGCATTTCTGAACTTCTTTACTGACCCATAAAAATGAGTAAGCCTCCCTATGCTTTCCTAAAGCTTAATGTATGTCACCAATAATGATGAGTGACTGCCAGAAAAAGTTCCACAGTATTGTGGAAAGTACATGGCTTACCCTTTCAAATTTTAAGAAGTTCACTGTTCTTAAAATCTCACATCTTTAGGAGCTTTTCTCAAAAGGCTGGCTCAATAGTAGTTAAACCGGTATATATATGACACTTAAATCATTTAGTCAGATGTATTATGTGACTATCCTGTGCAGATGCTGTGCCAGGCACCAATGCTAGATGGCTGAAAAAGAGAGCTCCTGTCCTCAGGTTAACCACAGGCCAGCAGGGAGAGACAAGCACAAAGAATTACAAGATAATGTGATCAGTTCAAAAACATTTAAATTACAAGAACCTGCAGGGTAGGAAGAACAAGATCCTGCAGGGTAGTATGAGTAGGAGTTTATAAGCAGAAAAGAGGAAAAGGCAGTTCCAAATATACTGACGAGCACGTGCAAAGGCAAGGATGTCAAAACCGCATGTAGTATGGCACCACTGGATGCTGGGGCAAATGCAGCAACACAGCTAGACAGGCAGGTAAGGGGACAGGGTAAACATACAGCACACTGGCTGGAGAGTCTGCAGTGGACTCAGTTGATGGGAGTAAGGGGCCCTGATGGGCTTGATGTCATTTGGTCAGATAGGAGTGTTCAGTGATCATCCAGGCCATGGTGTGGGAATTTGTCAAAAACGAACAAGACCAGACACAGAGATCCATGTGGAGGCCAGTGCCAGCAATGCAGAAAAAGGAGATAAGGAAGTGCTGAGTATAGACAGTTCTGAAAAGGATGGAAAAGAGGGAATGGTTTAAAACACAGTGCAAATAATCAGTATTTTCAAAAATTACTTTTCAAAGTACTTATACACCTATGCCTATCAAGTAGAATACACTATATGTCAATTGTTAAGCTGTTCTTTTTGGGATATGGGGGACACAATTGAAAACAGTATGTTCACTCTTTCAGACTCACCTGATAAAGTGCGTGGAACTTCCCCCTGAGCAGAAATGTTGACCTGGGGCATGTCCATAGCCACAAAATTGTCTACTTGGAATCCCAGCTTATATTCAACCTGTAAAATGTAGAAATAAACAAACTGAATCTGTGGTAACAGAAAGGACACTAACAATTTGGCTTTACTGAATAACTCATTAACTAATAAATGCATGAGCATTTATTATTATTTTTTTTTTTTTAAATTAGATACCATATTCAACGTTTATTTATTTTTGGGACAGAGAGAGACAAAGCATGAACGGGGGAGGGGCAGAGAGAGAGGGAGACACAGAATCGGAAACAGGCTCCAGGCTCTGAGCCATCAGCCCAGAGCCCAACGCGGGGCTCGAACTCACGGACCGCGAGATCATGACCTGGCTGAAGTCGGACGCTTAACCGACTGCGCCACCCAGGCGCCCGAGCATTTATTATTATGTACAAATCTAGCTCTAACAAAATCCAAATTGTCAGAAACAGTCCTAGGAGTTTTCAACTGGATAAAAACTCAACCCAGTGAAGCCACCCCTCTATTTCATGTCCAGAACAGTACCACCACTCTCCTATAAAATCTGCCAACTAGGATTCAGAAATCTTGCTGAAGACTACACTACCACTGACCGAAGAGCCCTGGAGAGACAGATACGAAAAGCCAAGTTGTTGAGATGTGTAATTTACAGACCACTGACTAGTCACCAATGTCTTCTCTAATTAATAAGTGCCAGGCTCTAAGGCTTTCCATGTAGCTGGTGGATGAAGGTCTACTCTATAGACCCACTCACTACACAAGATTACAAAGCACAGATTTCTCACAGAATATCTCTAGTCCAGCTTTCACCATGAAGAAAGTTTATGTTTGGATACCCATCTAATCTCTGAATCTATTTTTCAAGTGAGTCGGTATCCAGAAAGGAAAAGATGTGACTATGAAGGCATCACTGGAACACCAATATTAACTATCGATACCTGTCCTACTTGGGGGCTTAACATAACCAGCCAGCCCCAATAATACAGCCCTACTGCTAGATTGATAGTCATGAAAGAAACAACTCAAACTGCAAAACAATAGCTGAAATTCAGAAGAGCTGCCACCTTCAAGACCTTCAATGAGGCCTTATATTTCACATTACTCTTTGAACAGCCCACTGGGGTCTTGATAAGAACAGGTACTCCTCTCCCATTAACTGGTCACATGGGTGGTTTTGGTGGAGAGACAGAATTGGCAGAAGGCAAGGGGCAGTGGATTGGGAAAAGAGTGATAGGAAAGAGGTTTATGAAACCATTCTTTAAGAAATTTAACTAGGAAAAATGGAACCAGGTTGGGAGTGGTGTGAGAAAGAGGTGACAGATTCTAAAGCTTTTCTTTCTTTTTTCAATGGGCAGTATTAAAATGTGTTCATATGCTAATGAAAAAAGCCAACGAAATGGGACATAATAAAGATGAAAGGAAATAGGAAGAGAGTACCATCCTAGCTTATAAGGAAAGGGATGGACCTGGACATTGGCTGGGGCAAAGGGTGTTTATCAATGGATAAGAAGGGTTCAAGCCAAAGGATTTAACTCTCACTGTGGGTGTCTTTTCACACTTTCATACTTGAATGTCCCTAAACACTGTAGGGGTATAAATCATATTATTACCTTACAGTTAAGATACATAGACAAACAACTGTTAAAGGCTGTATTTGGGAAGTGCCATGTTCACAACAAAGAAAATGGTCTTGCTGCTGCCTATCACTGACTTTGTGGTACCTCAGGCCAGTCAGTGTTCACTCTTACCCTAGCACACCACACTTCTGTCACTGCCACCAGGGGGTGCTAGAGAGCTAGCTACACCGTTGTTGTGTTTGGGCCAAGAAGGAGCAGACTTTCCAGCAACACTCACTAACTATAACACTACAGAATGCATTGACTATATTCCTGTATCTATGCTGTCTTTGAATAGGACAATACATGAAGTGCAAGTGCACAAAAGAAATTAAGCATAATCAGTAAGAATTGGATAGGAACCATGAGACTGTGTGACCTTTAGGTATATTAACTTTCCTGAGTTTCAGTTTTTGTAAAATGAGGTAACACATTATGAGGATCAAAGAGGATAATTAAGACAACACACCTGTCAGCTTGGCACAGGTCCCCTGACAAATGCAGACCGCAGTGGCATCAGCTGTCATTCCAGAGTAGCTACCCTACTGCCCCATTGTGCTTCCCCTATAAGCACCAGCCTACTACTAACCCCAGAGATTGACACAAGTAAGCCTTCCAGTGCTCTGCCAAGAACTTGCTGCAGTCCTTCTGTTTTGTCCTCCATCTTGGGACCCCTCACTATTCTAAACAGCCCCTACACTCTCAGCCTTTTCACAAATGTCTTCTCCACCATCTCCTACAACCTGGCTTTCCTCAGATCTCTTCTCCCTGCCTATCATTAGTTCTTACAACACCTAACCCTTAGGGTCTAGACAATAGGGTCTGCATTCTTTTAGGGTCATTAGGTCCTTTCTAGACATCCTTCCCTCATGAGAAATCCCCTATACCCTGAAGCTCACAAATTCTACTCAAGATGGCTATTTCTCATGCCATAAACATCAACAACAGACAAAAACTTTGCAGAGGCCTTGGCCCTTGGCTCACTTTGTCTCCTGTCACCTTCCAGGGTGGGCTTCAATATTACAGTATTCAGTAAACCTACATGACAAAGAATTACTCCAGAACCAAAACAAACACAAAAATCCCACCCTATCAAAGACCCCATCACTACCTCTGATTCCTATAAAACCAGTTCTTTGTCTCCATCACTGACTCAGCCAACATTTATGAAACACATGTGTAAGCCAATGGCGGTGTACAGAACTGGGCTACAGTGGACAATTCAGCTATTTCCCTTCTCTCTGATCCAGCCAGTGGCCTGGTTTCACTTTCCTACAGACTATGCCCCGAAGACTACAAGGTTACTGACATGATAACTGGTTCATTCCCCTCCATACTCTTAGAGGGCCGCACCAGCACCCTAACCACCTCTCACTCTCATGTTGCCCAGCATGGATGGAGGAAATCCATTCCTGGAGAAAAGGGTGCTGCTACACAAGAATGACCCCTAAGTTCAAGACAGACCCATAATCCTATCAGCAAGCCCTTCCTCACAGCCTCTTCTCTCTCCCTAGTCTACTCACTCCAAATGTCACAGGACCTCACCACTTCACTACCTGCTGCCCTCCCCACTTCCTCACTCTCAATGTTCTTGTCTCCTTTAGCTAGCACACAAGGACCCCCCCCCTTCTTCATTTCTTTTCAGCACCAGAGAGATCTGTTAGAGTACTCAACCTCTGCCCTCCAGCCCCAAGGAAAGACATATTCTCCTCTCCAAATAATAAACACTCCTTTCCTAGTATATTAGGTTCTAACCCGGTTCATCACCGATGGGATCTTGTATCATCCACTGGTCTCTCACTCTCCTATAACTTCAATCTCTCCCATAGGTGCAATTACCTACTAGACATATATGTCTAATAATCTTATAGCTCTCAAATCTAACAGATTCAAAGCCAAATGTATGTTTCCCCACATTTGCTATCTCTTTTATTCTAGGTCTCAGTTATCGTAAGCAGAGGCACAGCTAACCAGAGACCAGAACTTCTAAGAAAGCAGAGAGCAGCAAATGGGGTCACAGGCCCTAATGGCAATGTGGAGGGCAGGGGGCAAGACTAACACCTAAATATCTCAAGGATGTAAGGGGGAAGGGAAATGAGCTTGTGAGTGGAGCTAGGGAGAGGTGGCAAAGGGACTGGGTAGCAAGTTTGAGAAGGCTGACCTCTGGCCAGAACAGCAGCCTGGAGGAACAAGGAGTATGAGAGCACAGAAGCCTGCCGTTTGCTGGCTCCCTTTCTGAGGGACTATCTACACATGTGAGGCATTCACAGGGCGGTTCTCTTCTCCCTCTGAAATCCTTAGGATATTAATTTTTAAACTGCAGTTTCTGGGGTCAGGGAACTGTAAATTTTCTCTACTTTGCCATGTATCGATCTACGTGGAATCTCACTTTCCAGTGATCCTTGAAGAAACAGATCCATTCTAAAGCTAACATTCATAAACTAGTGGAACAAAGAAAATGTGAACAGCAGTTGTTTATCAGAAAAAAGAGGGAGCCAAAATATTTCAGAAAAGAAGCTAGAGAAAATATAAATATTTGAATAAGCTAAAAAATAAACATTTTTGGTAATCTTCCCTTACTTGGAATCAAACGGC
This sequence comes from Prionailurus viverrinus, assembly GCF_022837055.1. Classification (NCBI taxonomy): domain Eukaryota; kingdom Metazoa; phylum Chordata; class Mammalia; order Carnivora; family Felidae; genus Prionailurus; species Prionailurus viverrinus. The sequence goes on from NC_062569.1 coordinate 30,224,101, forward strand.
AATTGCCAATAGGCAGCTGATGAGTAAAGCCATTTCCTTCTGGAACACAGTACAGATTTAAAGCGAATACATTCGCCTACAGCTGGATAGCCTTTTAATTTCTCTGAATTGACCAGAAGTGCTCCTTTTTCATAGAAATCCCACTCTGCAGGGGATACTGCTGGCTCTCCCTTGGGCTGCTGCAGGAACTCTGGACAAGTTCCCTACAAAACCTCCTGACAATGATAAAGAATTCCTGAAACCTGAGAAGAGATACAGAGTGGATGTGAGTTGGAGGAATATTCTGCTACATTTTGGTATATTTTTGCCTTCCAACTCTCTAAAATACCTACAGACACTTAATAGATGCAATGGAATGCTTTTTTCCCCTAGATATCAGAGAATGTTCCAGAATACAGAAGAACCTAATTATTGGTTAAAACCACCTAGTAATCTTTGCTTTTTTTTTGATGACCATGTGGCCTTGTGAAAGAGAAGATATTACCAGTGTTTTTATCCCACCTGGAAATGCAATTAACCAATGGTATTTAAGAACCACTCACTAAAGCAATCTGACACAGATGTCAAGAATAAGATACAGCTTCAGACTCTGAGAAGACCATAGTCTGTTTTGCAAGACAAAAGCCAAGTAAACACTGAAGAACAACACTATTAGCAAAAGCTCTGATGTGTGAAAACTAACGTTAAAGTATCTATGGTGTGAACAGACATATCAAGGAGAACCTTGAGATTTTTGGAAGTGAATATTTTACCTCTTGGCTCATCTTAAAAAGCAAGAACTGAGAAATTCTGATAAAGGGTTGGAGTGTAGGAGCCACAGCCTTCCTCCAGAAAGTTCACGATCGCATCTCAGAGCCAACAAGATTAGGTGAAGAACCCTCTGTATCTCCCCAGGTGAAGAAGTCATGTCTCTCTTGCTCCCTTGTATGACTTTCCCACTTGAAGTCATCTCTACTTCCTGTGTCTTCTGCTTCCAACACTACCTTAAGCAAGTCTCCTTCCAAATCTAGGTCTTATTTTTTTTTTTTCATAGTAAGTGATCAATAAACCAAAGTGCAACCATTTAATGTATTTTTTAGTGATTTGAAGGAAAAAAAGTTCAAGTCTATATGCAGGGACAGAGAACCTTTATCAGAATATGTTGTTCAGTGCTCTGCAAACTGCAGAAAGTACGCAGTATATAACTTGTTAAAAAAAAAATATATATATATATATATTCACACACACACACACACATACATATACACACATGTGCTTATCCATGCACAGACTATCCTTAGAATAGAAGACAGGAATCAGGTAACAGTGGTTGCCAATGGAAGGGAAACTCGGTGGCTGGATTGTTTGGGGATGGTACTAGGAAGGTGTAGAGGACTTAATTTTCACTGTTTACCCCTTCCCTTACGCCTTTTGAATTCTGTACCATATACATAAATTGAATACTCAAAAGACTAAATTTTAAAATAAGCAAAGTTAAATTAATTACCAAAGAGATTATAACCTGAAACTGGAATTAGGAGTTGCATTGGTGGCCAAAGCCTGAAACTGAATACAAACATATTCCTTAGTTTTTTATTATAAAATGTTGTAAGATAGAAGATGATTACTTTCCCCTAAATTCTAAACCCTGTTACACATGAACTTGTGAAATTAGTTTTGCTATATATTCAATCTATGAATTTCATCTATTCCTCCAAATTTACAACTTTATTCACAGTGAAATACATGAAAAGTCCCAGATGGACAACTAGTGTCAAGTATACCCAGCTATGTTTCACACTTCTAGAAACAAGAAATTCACCACTCTGAAAGCAGTACATTCCAACTTTAAAAAGCTCTAAGTGCTCAGAAGATCCCCATTTGTTGAGCTGTGCCCTGTGGCTTCTATCTATGCATCTCTTCTGTAGTCAGTAAAAGAGCACCTGTAACCAAGCGTAAGTACCAAGTGCTATACAGGGAACACAGAGAAAGACGAAAAGGAGTTCCTCACTTTGAAGTGTTTTGCATCTAGGAGGGAGACAGAAAAGAAAATCAACCACCACAATACTGTTAGATTATGCTAAGGGTTATGAGGGAGGAAAGAGAAAGGTGCCGTGGGTACAGAAAGCACCTGACACAGTTGAAGGAAAGGTGACACCAGTTCTGAGATTTATGAGACGAACAGGAGTTAGTGAGGTAAATAAAGAATGGAGAAAGGGAATTTCTTGCAATATAAACAGCAGCAATGTAACAGAGTCCAGGCCATTCAAAAAATTGCCAAACAAAACGGCACTAAATAACTAGCTGGAGAGGAAGGAGAAAAGAAAGGCAGGGACAAGATCATAAAGGCTTCCTAAAAAATCAGAACTTTATTCTGGTGGCAACTGGGAGCCCTAGAGTTGCTTCTGAGGGTGGGAGTAAGGGGTGAGGGTGGGGCAGGAGTACAGCAACAAGTCAGTCCAGAGGCAAGGAAACTAGTTAGAAAACTATTTCCCATCTAGTTAAGAAACAAAAAAGGCCCAAACTACAGATGAGGCATTAAGTCCAGAGAGAGGTAGGAGATGAATTTAAGGTATAATTATGAAAGACAATCAACTGGACCTGGCAGGTGCAGGAGAAGAAGTACTGGACCCCTTCTAGGCTTCTGTCCTAGATGTGTAAATAGGTGGCAATGCCCTCCAACAAGTCAGGGAACTTCTGCCCTCCCAGGAATATCATATCAGCAACAGTAGCCCAAATGTGCACTAATGATGGTATTTAAAACCTGCCACAGAAGTAGTTTAGAATTTATGAGTGAAGAATATGGAAGTACCATACGAGCTATGCCAAGGCTCCTCCTGACCCAACATGTGCCCAGGCCAAGTACTGTTTCAAATATATATATTCATCTGAACCCTTACCTCTATCTACTCTCTTCCACTCCAACTTCCTTCTGCGACAGGCTTTAAAAGTCCTCAGACATCCACTATTAGCAATGTCAGATCCCTGAAACTCGCTCCAGATAAAAAACATCTAATGTATGTGTATTTTTAAAAAAGAATGATTAAGAGAGTTTAATTCTCTTCACTTCTAACTACCACATGGCACACTGCCAATTTTTATTCACAAGTCACTAACCATACACTTGCCCAGGTTAGATCATTATTTTTTCCTAAGTAGGCCCAGGAATAATCACACCCTATTCAACGGCAGTGGAGTACTAGAACAGATTCTCTACTATTTCATTCGATTTTTCGCTGCTTTAAAATATATGTATTATTTGCTTTTATATTTACCAACATTAAAGGTAGGAAAAGTAACAAAGGATTTATTATCAATTTTTTGGAGAATATAAAAAAGATTCTCTGCCTAAAAGATGTTCACAGAAACACTGGATCTCAGAGTTGCAAGGGAACTTAAAATTCAACACCCACTGCTCCACAAATCCTTGAATTCCCTCTACAACACTCCCACGAAATAGTTACCCAGTATAGATCTGACCTCTTCCGGTGAGAGGAAACTTACTACTCATCAATAGCACTGGCTAAAAAGTGAAACCTAGTTCTAAACACAGATGCAAATACTAGTAGTTTAAAGGGTGATGAGGAATGGAATTTTTTAAATATAATTTCACAAAATCTCCCCACAATTACTTACTCATCCTAAAGGAGAACACTTTGGTAGAGAAACCTAGTGAACTGAGTGATCAGAGATCACCAGTAATAGGACAAGATGTGTCCTGTGAAGGACAGCATTTTTGTGGTGTTACTAGCAAAGACACGTTCCTGAATCTAATCATGAGGAAACCTCAGACAACTCAAATTGAAGGACATTCTACAAAATACTTGGCCTATTTATTTCAAAATCATCAAGGTCAAAGCACACAAAGAAAGGCCAAAGAAATGTTCCAGGTTAATAGAGGATTAAAGGTACCTTAATCAACTGCATGCATGATCCTGAATCAGGTGAAAAAAAGAGCTATAAAGAACATCATCATGTTAATTGGTGAAATGTGAGTACTACAGATTAGATACTAGATAACAGTATTATATCCACGTTTAGTTTCCTGATTTTGATCATTGTACTTAGGCTTTATAAAGAATGCCTTTATTCTCAGGCTCTTGGGTGGCTAAGTTGGTTGAGTGTCCAACTTCAGCTCAGGTCGTGCTCTCACGGATTATGAGTTCAAGCCCCGCATCAGTCTCTCTGCCGTCAGTGCAGAACCTGCTTCAGTTCCTCTGTCCCCCTCTCTCTCTCTGCACCTTACCCACTCTTTAAAAAAAAAAAAAAAGAATGCCCTTATTCTTAGAAAATATACATTGATGTATTCAAGGCTAAATGGGCAGGATGCTTGCAATTCACTTTCATATAGTTCAAGAAGAAAGGGTGTGTGCATGAGAGTGGAGGGAAAGAAACAATGAATGATAAAGTAAGCAAATGAAGCAAACCAGTAATAATCGGTGAATGTGGGTAAAGGATATATGAGAATTATTTGTACTGTTCTTATAATTTTCCTTTATGTTTGAAATCATATCATAATTAGAAGTTACCCCCACCTCTAAATAATAAGGTCACATAATGTTATGTAAGAATACTGGAAAATGTGTTAGTCCAGTTTCCTTGAAGAGTCCAGATGCTTATTCATTGAAAATGACACAGCTCATATTAAAATATCTCAGGTTGGGGCACCTGGGTGGCTCAGCTGGTTAGGTGTCCAACTTCAGCTCAGGTCATGATCCCACAGTCCATGAGTTTGAGCCCTGTGTCGGGTTCTGTGCTGACAGAAGCCTGCTTTGGATTCTGTGTCTCCCTGCTTTGGATTCCGGGTCTCCCTCTTTCTCTGCCCCTTCCCCACTTGTGCTCTGTCTCTCTCTCTCTCTCTTTCAAAAATAAATAAACATTAAAAAAATTTTAATGTCTCAGGTGAACCTTTTCTGAATTATCTGTACCATTTATTTTGGCAGTTCAGCATATCCAGGTTACCATTTACTACATGTTCTTAATTGTTTCGCATGACTTCTCTCTCTTGACCTCTGTTTTTGCAGTTTTCACCCTAAACAGACCTATCTACTGCTAAAAAAGCAGCCCATGTTTGGATACCCCAAGGCAACAGTGTTGGACAGTTGAGGTGCTCCAACAAGGCACATATGTTTTACCCAGAATCCAAGCTAAGTCAACTTTAATCACATTACTGCAGTTTATATTTTAATGCCTGTATGTATATGTGTATATAATGTTTCTGTAACATATGCTTGAGTATATATACAGCTGATCCTTGAACAATATGTGTTTGAACTGCACAAGCCCACTTATGTGGATTTTTTTTTTTTTTTAGGAGAGCACAAGTAGGGGAGAGGGGCAGAGAGAGACAGAATCCCCAAGCAGGCTCCACACTCAGCATGGAGCCCAATGTAGGGCTTAATCCCATGACTCGGGGATCATGACCTGAGACAAAATCAAGAGTGGGATATTCAACTGAATGAGCCACCCAGACGTCCCACACAGATTTTTTTTTTTTTTTATAGTACAGTACTATAAATGGATTTTCTCTTCCTTAGGATTATTTTTAACATTTTCTTTCTCTAGCTTACTTTTTGTAAGAATTACAGTATATAATATCTATAACATATGGGGCACCTGGATGGCTCAGTCAGTTAAGCAACCAATTTCGGCTCAGGTCATGATCTTGTGGTCTGTGGGTTCAAGCCCCACATCAGGCTCTATGCTGGCAGCTCAGAGCCTGGAGCCTGTTTCATATTCTCTCTCTCTCTCTCTCTCTCTCTCTCACTCTCACTCTCACTCTCACTCTCTGCCCCTCCCCCACTCATACTCTGTCTCTCTCAAAAATTAACATTTAAAAAAATTTTTTTAAATATCTATAACATACAAAATATGTGACCATTAGTAGTTAAGTTTTGAAGCAATCAAAAGTTCTATGTGGATTTTCAACTGCAGGGGGAGCATATCAGTACCCTGTAACCCCCACATTATTCAAGGGTCAACTGTAATAATAATAGGAATATATGGATAGTTATATAATCATTTTTACTCACTGATTAGCAAACAACTATACTTAAAATATTTAGTGTTAAGGAGTGAATTGAAGAAATAAATAAACACCCCTATTCATTTGGCAAGGAACATTGGTTCATTGGTACCATCTTGGGAGAGGGAAGGAGAAATAATTTGGCAATGTTAATCAAAACTTTAAACACTCTGACCCTGCCATTTCACTACTTGGTGATAATTTACTATTCAAAAATTATGCCACAAGTGCACAAAATTTTTTGAACAAAGATGTTCTCAATGTATGCATGCACACACACACACACACACACACACACACACACACACACATATATACACCCAAGTACACATTCATACACATATTTTTTCTGTGTTTCTATATTCAACAATAACAAAGGTAGAAACAGTAACAAAAGATGAACTACCAATTGTTTTCACTATCTCTGTACTATGGATTTTGCCTGACAGATGAAGGGAAGGAAACTATCTCTAACACAGAAAGGAAGCATTGTTTGAAATAGTGAAATGCTATTAAAAATACATGTGTCAACGAGGCACTTAAGAAATAATCATACATTCGGGTGCCTGGGTGGCTCAGTTGGTTAAACGTCTGACTTTTGATTTCAGCTCAGGTCATGATCTCACAGTCATTTTGTCCCACATCAGGCTCTGTGCTGAGTGTGGAGCCTGCTTAAGATTCTCTCTCAGGACCACCATGAGATACTACTTCATGCCCACTATGATGGATATAATCAAAAACCCAGAAAATAACAAGTGTTGGTGAGGATGTAGAGAAATTGGAACCCTTGTACTTTGATGATGGGAATGTAAAATAGTGCAGCCATTTTGGAAGAAATGGCAGTTTCTTAAGAAATTAAACACAATTTTACTACACAACCCAGCAATTTCCAACCTTGGTAAATACCCAAGAGAAATGAAAACATAAGCCTACACAAAGACTTGTATACAAATGATCACAGCAGCATCATTCATAACTAGTCAAAAAGTAGAGCCCCCCCCCCCCAAAAAAAAACAGTAGAACAACCCAGATGTTCCTCAACTGGTGAATGGATAAACAAATTATGGTCTATCCACTAAAAAGAAATACTACTCGGGGCACCTGGGTGGCTCAGTCGGTTGAGTGTCCGACTTTGGCTCAGGGAATGATCTCGTGATCTGTGGGTTCGAGCCCCACATCAGGCTCTGTGCTGACAGCTCAGGGCCTGGAGCCTGCTTTGGATTCTGTGTCTCCCTCTCTCTCTCTGCCCCTCCCCCGCTCATGCTCTGTCTCTGTCAAAAATAAGCATTAAAAAAAATTTTTTTTTAAGAAATACTACTCAGTAATAAAAAGGAATGAAGTATTGATATCATGCTACAACGTGGACAAATTTTAGAAACATTTGCTAAGTGAAAGAAAACAGTCACAAAAGACCATACTTTCTATGACTCCAGTTATATGAAATGTCCAGAACAGGCAAATGCATAAGGACAGAGGTAGATGAGTAGTTGCCTGTGGTTGGGGGTAGGACTGAAGAGTGACTGCTAACAGGCACAAGGGACCCTATTGGAGTGACGGAAATGTTCAAAAATTGGATTGTGGTGATGGCTGCACGACTCTGGAAAACTCTGCACAAACTCAAAAAAATCATTGGACTATGTACTCAAAATGAGTGAATTTTATTGTACATAAATCACACCTCAGTAAAGCTGTTAAAAGTAACTAGAATCTGACCATATTATATTCTCTGCCACTATATCCAGTGTATAGATAATTGTCAAAGTTGTCTTTTACCTTTTCCTTTTTTGTACGTTGTTTTCCATTTTAGTGTTAACAGCATTGTCACCAGAAATAAATAAGGAAAAGGAGATGAAAACTTTTTTAAATTTAAAAATATTCTCACTCAAAACTAAAAATAAACTAAAAAGAAATAATCATGCATCTATACAATATCATATTATAATAAGCCATTATACAGAATGAGTTAAATCTGTAAGTAGTGAAATGGAAAGATGCCAAAAGACAGTATTAGGTAAGGGGGAAAATACTGTACAACATAGGTGTCATAAATCCCCTTTTTGTTTAAAAAGGTAAAAAAAAAAGTGAGTTTGGCAGTGTGGGGGTGGCTCAGTGGGTTAAGCATCTGACTCTTGATTGGGCTCAGGTCATGATCTCACGGTTCATGGATTCAAACACTACATTGGGTTCTGCACTGACAGCATGAGCCTGCTTAGGATTCTTTGTCTCCCTCTCTCTCTGCCCTTCCCCTGCTCACGTTCTCTTTCTCTCTCTCTTTCTCATTCTCTCTCTCAAAAATAAATAAACATTTTTAAAAAATGAGTTTGAAGTATACTAAACTATAAACAACAATAATTTCTGGGTATAGATCTACAAAGTCTTGGTAGTTTTTTAAATAATTCTATTAATACTTGGTTTTCCTAGTACTCATTATTGTTTCTAAGTAGATAAAAAGATCTATATTAAAGTCACCAAATTTAAATGACTTGCAACAAATATCAGGACAAATATCACTTTGTAATACTTAAAAAAAAAAAAAACTCTGCTAGAGATTTTAGTAGCAAAACTATTTTTATTTCCCAAATAAAATCCTACTCAGTTCATATATAATGCTAATAAAAGAAATTAAAGTTGATTGGAGGAGGTGGGCTCTTCCCTCAGCTTCCCACTTTTGACGTATGAAAAAACTTTTCATGTTCGTGGAGCTCAGTCAGAGAAAATGTGAGGAATTCAGCTACAAGTAAGCCAGGCAGGAGGTTCATTACAGTTAAAGGAGCTTGGCCACAGCACACGTGGGTGCCTGCATCTGCTGTACCCTACTTTTACCATTTCTCCATAAATGGCAGAACTATATCCATTACATCAAACACGCCTAAAACAACTTCCCCATCCTCCATTCCTATTGCTTCACAATAACAGCAGTCAAGGGGAACCTGGGTGGCTCAGTCGGTTAAGCAACTGACTTTGGCTCAGGTCATGATCTCACAGTTCGTGGGTTCGAGCCCCACATCAGTCTCTGTGCTGACAGCTCAGAGCCTGAGCCTGCTTCAGATTCTGTGTCTCCCTCTCTCTCTGTTCCTCCCCTGCTTGTTCTCTGTCTCTGTCTCTCAAAAACAAATAAACATTTAAAAAAATTAAAAAATAACAGAACATCAGCAAGTTCAACTGTTCCCTCTTCACATTAGATCTGCATCCCTGCTTGAAAAGCCTGAAAGGATATAAATGTTCTGTAATAAGCCTGACATAAATGGTGGCTACCTTCATTTTATAGGACTTGAGAAAGTCTAAAGGAATAGGCTAAAGACTTAAAATATAAATCTGAAAATACTCAGTACTGCTACAGCCCACCACCTACTAGCCCTTTTGTATAGATGGCAGTCCATCCCTCAGATATAGGCCTTGCATTGGCATCTGGGCCTGAGTGGTCCTGTCTTGACATCTTTGGTTGACTACTCTCTTACCTTGGACTTTGCATGCCAAGTGAAGTGCAGGAAATTTGTCTCACTGGGTACTAACAGGTTAAAGGATAAGGCGTAGTGACTAATAAGGTCATTTCTCACATAATAAAGTTCTGCATCAAGACCTAGAAAAAAAAATAGAGAGAAAATAATTAAACACCTAAAATTACAGTCAAAATCATTAACCATTAGGATTTCAAATACTAATAAGAATGAAAATAATATGGATATACAAGTGTATATCATGAATGTCTCTCACATATGCTGTCTAATGAAGCAGGTAGGACAATGAGTTTCATCATCATCAATAAAGATGAAGAAGATGGGACTAAAAACAATTAGGTAGCTATCCAGCTAAACACAGGTGTGTTAGATCCAGAACTCCGGAAGCCATTCTGTCTCCCGAGGACCAATGTGATACTCCTCCTTTTGGACCCGATCCTTCTCAGAGTAATGCCTACACACAAGAGCCTCTTCTCTCCGCAAAACTGATGTGGATTTAGGAAGAGAGATTCAAAATGGAAAAGAGAAAGGTACATAGGTGAAAACATTACTTTAAGCCAAAGCCTCAAGACCCCAGCCAGAGATGGCCTCCACTTCCTCATCCGCACAACGTCCTGGCCGCTCTGACAGCATTTACCATTATACACTCACATTAGCTGCCACATCAACACATGTCCTCTCCCATACCTAGACTACAAGGTGAACACCGTATTTCTCCTCCTATTCTCAGAACAGTTCTCTGAACAAAGCAAATGCTCAGTAAATAATTGTTAAACAAGTTAGTTCTGCAGATAAAGCAGAAATAACCAAGATGCCTGAGAAATGCTGGAGAAGCAACTCCCAAATCTCACTCACTCCCATATTACCTTTTCCATCAGGGCCACATCTAACCTCCCAACATATACCACATTCTCAAATTAGCATTTTTCTTTGAAATTGATTCAATTTTTTAAAACAAAAATTTTAAAGGAAAATTTAATCACTATCTTGAATGGGAAATTAGTAATTATTGTGAAAAAATACAAGGTAACAAAAAGAAATCACTTAAAAGGAAAACAAAACGGTATTACTAAATTCTAGCTAAATACTGGTGCCTAACGAGGCAGTGAGTGAGCTTAAGTCCAGTTCACTATTTACAAAAAAGTAAGGAGGGAGGTTATCAGCAAGTGTTTGACAAAAGTAAAGAATCAAACAGATGCTTTCTCTCATGATAACCCAAAAGAACTGAATGAATAAAAGCAGGATAACTCAATTGATTTATTGTTATTTAAATTGCATCTAGGTGTCCCTCTAGTACTGCATGACATATATATTCCATATGCTAGAGGGAAAGGGTACAGGAGAGACCAATCAAAATGTAAATCTCATTTTTACTAAGTCTATACTGTGGGCCTAAAACCTTGATGCAGAGGTCAATATGGAGATCTCCACACCTTCTATGATATAGATACAGAAACCCATAACTCTGCTACAGGTATGTCTCCTGTAAAATTAGTTTTCTCATTTCTGAACTGAATCTAAAACAATCATTAATCCAGAAATGAGATTTGAAGCTTACATAGGGGAAAGGAGCACTGTCTGGGTAACACTGCTTTATTCAGTTATTCTGTAGAGATACCAAATGCAATGGGACAAAATTAGAGGTTTTCTGGAAAAGACCCTCACTGCTAGCAGGACAGGAACTGCCAGCAAACACTGGGAGGAGGAACTGGTGGTATTAGAGAAGGGGAAAAAGGAAGGTAAGAAGGTGAGAGAAAGGTAAGGGGAAAATGCAACAAGAAAGCTGGGTACAAAGAAAACATCAGCAATCACAATAATTGTAAACAGCTTAAATGTGCTTGTTGTTGTTGTTGTTGTTGTTGTTGTTGTTGTTTTAAAAAGGGGGGGGGTGCCTGGGTGGCTCAGTCAGTTGAGCGTCCGACTTCGGCTCAGGTCATGATCTCACAGTTCGTGAGTTCGATCCCCGTGTCGGTTTCTGTGCTAACAGCTCAGGGCCTGGAGCCTGCTTCGGATTCTGTGTCTCACTCCCTCTCTGCTCCTCCCCTGTTCACACTCTGTCTCTCTCTCAAAAATAAAGATTTAAAAAAAAATTTTTTTTTAAAGTCTATGTCTTATTCTAGTCTAGACTGATGCTGTTTACAAGAGGCACACCTGGAACGAAACTTTTAAAAATTAGAAAAACAGGGCACCTGGGTGGCTCAGTCGGTTAACCATCCAACTTCAGCTCAGGTCATGATCTCAGGGTCTGTGAGTTTGAGACCCACGTCTGACTCTGTGCTGACAGCTCAGAGCCTGGATGGAGCCTGCTTTGGAATCTGTGTCTCCCTCTCTCTCTGCCCCTTCCCCACTCACACTCTGTCTCTCCCTCTCTCTTAAAAATAAATAAACATTAAAAAAAATTTAGGGGTGCCTGGGTGGCTCAGTCAGTTAACTGTCTTTGGCTCAAGTCATGATCTCGCAGTTCATGGGTTCGAGTCCTGCGTTGGGCTCTGTGCTGCCAGCCCAAAGCCTGGAGCCTGCTTTGGATTCTGTATCTCCCTCTCTCTCTCTGCCCCTCCCCTGCTCTGCCCACATGCACGCTCTCTCTCTCTCTCAAAAATATTTTTAAAAATTGTGGGGCGCCTGGGTGGCGCAGTCGGTTAAGCGTCCGACTTCAGCCAGGTCACGATCTCACGGTCCGTGAGTTCGAGCCCCGCGTCAGGCTCTGGGCTGATGGCTCGGAGCCTGGAGCCTGTTTCCAATTCTGTGTCTCCCTCTCTCTCTGCCCCTCCCCCGTTCATGCTCTGTCTCTCTCTGTCCCAAAAATAAATAAACGTTGAAAAAAAAAAAAAAAAGAAAAAAAAATATTTTAAAAAATTGAAAGAAAAACAAAGTAGATGAGCAATATTGACATGAGATAAACGAGAACAAGGTAAAAAGATTTTATATTAGTAAGAAAAATTTCATACTAATAAAAGACATAGGAGCTATGATAGTGTAACTAATAAAAGCTTCAAAGAGCTTTCTGTAAAGCAAAAACAGATAGAAAAACATTAATAATAAAAAGACAAATCTACAATCACAGTTGGAGACTAATATTATTTCAGAAAACAAAAGATCAAAACATAAAAATTTAATGTGGATATTCTGTTAACCAGCTAGACTTCAACAACTAACCTTTTACTGCCCACCTGCATGTACCCACCAACCTTTGTTCCACCCTTTTTAAGCTCTTCTTCCCAGCTTACCTTTCAACGTTTATTTATTTTTGGGACAGAGAGAGACAGAGCATGAACGGGGGAGGGGCAGAGAGAGAGGGAGACACAGAATCGGAAACAGGCTCCAGGCTCTGAGCCATCAGCCCAGAGCCTGACGCGGGGCTCGAACCCACGGACCGCGAGATCGTGACCTGGTTGAAGTCGGACGCCTAACCGACTGCGCCACCCAGGCGCCCCCCAGCTTACCTTTCAACTCAGGCAAAGAACCCCATGGGCACAGACAGCATCCCATAATGGAAACCAAAACTACCCCTCAAACAAAAATGACTGCCCACACAAACCTCTGGTGGCTCCAGACCACCCAATTTGAGCTCAAATCCCAACTCACAACTGCATAGATGCCCCATGGAGTGACAGTTACTTTTACTTTATTATAACACTAAAGAGCATAAGCCTCATTAACATACAATGTATGTACAGACATATTTCCTCAAGGTGCATGCATAACGTTATGCCTACCTCTACATACAATGACAAAGCCCCCTTTCTGAATATTCATCCTAACCCTAAATAATAGCAACCCATTCACCCTTGCATGACCTTATTTGCTGCAAATAGTTTCCTTTGTGTGACAACTCCATCTGGAGTAGTCTCTACCTGTAATTCACCAAGGTGCGAACTCCATGTTCATTATTTAAACAATGTATTTATGGGACAAGAAACAAGGGAGTTGTAGATGCTGCTTTTAGGCAACAGGCTTGAGCAATGGAAACTTGACTAAGGCAAAAGGGCCCATAGGGACCACAGGGCTGAATGCAACCAGACTCATTAAGCAACCCACTTCAAAACAGCCATAGGTTCTAACTGACCAATTACAAATAGGCACAGTTCCTACGATTGCCAAAAGATAAAATTCCATATGTCCCATACTCCCTCACTCTGCCCTATAACTGTGGCCCCTCACCACCGACTGCCTTGTTGCAGACAGTGTCTCTTTTGCTGTCCTGCCCACCATTCCATTACAGTAGATCCAATAAATCATATCTCTTCTGTTCTGCCTTGAATGAATTCTTTCACTGCCTGTGCTGCCAGCCTCCATCCAAGTGGGACCCCCCACAGTTGGTAGCTCCCCCATCCAACTGGAGTACCCCAAAGGGGTATTAATCATGAGTTAGACCATACACATTTTTAAAAATGGATTCTAACTAGAAATAATACAGGCTACCTTCTCGATCAAATGTTGTAATAAAGAAATTAACGGGGGTGCCTGAGTGGCTCAGTCAGTTGAGCATCCAACTTCGGCTCCAGTCACGATCTCACACTGTGTGAGTCCTGCGTCAGGCTTTGTGCCGACAGCTCAGAGCCCAAAGACTGCTTCGGATTTGGTGTCTCCCTCTCTCTTTGCCCCTTCCCCCACTCATGCTGTCTCTCTCTCTCCCTCTCCCTCTCTCAAAAATAAACAAATATTAAAAAAAAAAAAAAAAAAAAAAAAAGAGGGGCGCCTGGGTGGCTCAGTGGGTTAAGCGTCCGACTTCGGCTCAGGTCATGATCTCACAGTTCGTGAGTTCGAGCCCCATGTCGGGCTCTGTGCTGACAGCTCGGAGCCTGGAGCCTGCTTCACATTCTGTGTCTCCCTCTCTCTCTGCCCCTTCCCTGCTCATGCTGTGTCTCTCTCTGTCTCAAAAATAAATAAACATTAAAAAAAAAAAAAAGAAATTAACTATAAGATAAAGTCAAAAGATGATTATTTGACCAGATTAATGAAAGTTAAACTCTTTGCAAGATTAAGAAAAAAAAGAGAAAACACTAATTATGAATATTAAGAATGAAGGGGGGGTGACTGAGTGGCTCAGCTGGTTGAGTATCTGACTCTCGGTTTCAGCTCGGGACATGATCTCAAGGTTCTAGAGATCGAGCTCCGTGACAGGCTCTGTGCTGACAGCAGGGAGCCTGCTTGGGATTCTCTCTCCCCGCCCCCCCTCTCTGCCGCTCCCCCACTTGTTCAAGCTCTCTTGCAAAATAAATAAATGTTAAAAAAAAAAAAGAATGAAGAGGGAACATTGCTACAAATCCTACAGATATTAAAAAGAATGTTAGTATGAACAACTTTATGACAATAAATTCAATAACAGATAAAATAGAAAAACCCTTGAAAAACACAATTTAGCAAAACTGACAAGAATAAGTTAAAAATCCAAATAATAAAAATTTCCCCCAAAGCTCTGGGTCCAGATGAATTCTATCAAATACTTAAGAATGATATAATATCAATCTTGCATAGACTTTCAGGAAATAGTTAAAAAAAAAAAAAAAGGTTCCTAACTCACTGTATAAAGCCAGCATCACACTGATATTAAAACCTGACAAAAATATGAGAGGAAAAATACAGACTGACGTACCTCTTTAATAGAGACATAAAGTTCTCCCTAAAACATTAGCAAATGGAATTCAGCAATATACAAAAAGAATAATTACATCATGATTAAGTGTATATGAGAGGCTAACCTTTAAAAATTACTAATTCATGAGGTGCCTGGGTGGCTCAGTCAGTTAAATGTCTAACTCTTGATTTCAGCTCAGGTCATGATCTCATGGTTTGTGAGACTGAGCCCTGTGTCACCAGCATGGAGCCTGCTTGGGATTCTCTCTCTCCTTTCTCTCTCTGCCCCTCCCCTGCTCATGTGCTCTCTCTCTCTCTCAAAATTACCAAACATGTTTTAAAAATTACTAACTCACTACATTAATGAAATAGAAGATAATAACACAGATCATCTCAATAGATGCAGAAAAAGCACTTAGCAAAATTCAAAGCCTATTTTTAATGATAAAAACTGTCTACAAAGTAGCAATAGACATAAACTTTCTCAGTCTGGTAAAGAGCATCTATTAAAAACCCTAGGGCTAACATCATTCTCAATAGTGAATTATTAAATTCTTATTTCTAAGATCAGAAAAAAGGCAAGGACAAGACCACAACACATGGTCTACTTCCACCACTTCTTTTCAACCTTGAACTGGAGGTCCGAACCAATATGTGAAGACAAGAAAAAAAGGTTGGAGAGGATGAACTAAAATTCCCAGATGATAGGATTATGTGTGTAAAAAGGACTATGAGATCTACTAAAATACTACTCAAACCAATTCATGAATTTAGCAAAGTCTCAGAACATAAAACTCCAATATAAAATAATCAATTGTAGGGACGCCTGGGAGGTTCAATCAGTTTAACATCCAACTTTGGCTCATGTCAGGATCTCACGGTTTGTGAATTCAAGCCTCATGTCAGACTCTGTGCTGACAGCTCAGAGCCTGGAACCTGCTTGGGATCTTGTGTCTCCCCTTCCCTCTGGTCCTTCTCTCTCTCTCTCTCTCTCTCTCTCTCTCTCTCTCTCTCTCTCTCTCAGGATTCTGTGTCTCCCTTTCTCTCTGCCCCTTCCCCACTCGTGCGCACACACTCTCTCAAAAATAAACATTAAAGGGGCGCCTGGGTGGCTCAGTCGGTTGAGCGTCCGACTTCAGCTCAGGTCACGATCTCGCGGTCCGTGAGTTCGAGCCCCGCGTCAGGCTCTGTGCTGATGGCTCAGAGCCTGGAGCCTGTTTCAGATTCTGTGTCTCCCTCTCTCTCTGACCCTCCCCAGTTCATGTTCTGTCTCTCTCTGTCTCAAAAATAAATAAAGGTTAAGAGAAAAGAAAAAAATTTTTTTAAATAAATAAATATTAAAAAAAGGAAAAAAATTTTTAATCATTTGTATTTCTATATATTTGCAACAGTAAAACAAAATTTAAAAATCAATACTGTAACATTAAAAAATACCAATAAGTAGAAATAAGTCTAAGTAAAGATATGCAAGACCTCTACACTAACATCATTCTCAATAGTGAATTATTGAAAATATTAACTAAGAAAAATACAACTAAGAAAAATTAAAGATGACTTGGGGTGCCTGGGTGGCTCAGTTGGTTGAGCGTCCAACTTCGGCTCAGGTCATGATCTCATGGTTCATGGGTTCAAGCCCTGCATCAGGCTCTGTGCTGACAGCTCAGAGCCTGGAGCCTGCTTCAGATTCTGTGTCTCTCTCTCTCTCTCTCTGCCCCTCCCCCACTCACGCTGTGTCTCCCTCTGTCTCAAAAATAAACATTAAAAAAAAGTTGTTTTTAAGAAAAATTAAAGATGACCTAAATAAGTGGAGAGACACCATTCTCTTAGATAAGCCTCAATATTCTTAAGATGCCAAGTTTCTTTTTTTAAATATTTATTTATTTTTGAGAGGGGGAGAGAGAGAGAGAGAGAGAGAGAGAGAGAGAGAGAGAGCAAGCATGTGCACAAGCAGGGTAGTGGTAGAGAAAGAGGGAGACACAGAATCCGAAGCAGGCTCCTCAATGTCAGCACGGAACCCGACATGGGGCTCAACTCACCAACTGTGAGATCATGACCTGATCCAAAGTAAGATGCTTAACCAAATGAGCCACCCAGGTGCCCCAGATGTCAAGTTTCTCAAACTGATACAGATATAAAGTAATCCTAGTCAAAATCCCAACAGATTTTTTTTTAATTTTTTTTCAACATTTATTTATTTTTGGGACAGAGAGAGACAGAGCATGAACGGGGGAGGGGCAGAGAGAGAGGGAGACACAGAATCGGAAACAGGCTCCAGGCTCTGAGCCATCAGCCCAGAGCCTGACGCGGGGCTCGAACTCACGGACCACGAGATCATGACCTGGCTGAAGTCGGACGCTCAACCAACTGCGCCACCCAGGCGCCCCTAAATCCCAACAGATTTTTTTAAGAAACAAATTAATTCTAAAATGAAATTTAAATGCCAAAACAATCTTGAAAAAGAAATAATGCTGCAAGACTTCATCTGATTTTACAACATGATTAAGAATTATAGTTATCAAGACAGTGTGGTATTGACATAAAGACAGGCATACTAATAGAACAGAACAGAATCCAAAAATAAACTTTCAAATACAGGGCCAATGGAATTTCAACAAAGGCACCAAGGCAACTGAGTTAAGGTGATGCTAATGCAACTGGATAAAAGTATAGGGAGAAAAGTCTTGACCCCTATCTTACATATCAGACAAAAACTGATTTGGGATCAATTATAGACCTAAATGTAAAAGCTAAAACTATAAAGCTTCTCAAAGAAAATATAGGTGAGTATCTTCACAACCTAGGGTAAATAAAGATTTCTTGGAATGGTCACCCAAAACACGAATCAAAAGAGAAAAAAACATATGAACTGGTCATCATCAAAATTAAAAACTTCTCAAAAAACATTGTTAAGAAAATGAAATTCAAGTCACAAACTGGGAGAAAATACTCACAACACATCTTTCTAAAAAAAAAAAACAAAAACTTGGGGCACCTCAGTGACTCAGATGGTTGAATGTCAGAATTCAGCTCAGGTCATGATCTCGTGGTTCATTAGTTCGAGCCCCCATGTTGGGCTTGCTGTTGTCAGCCTGTTAGCGTGGAGCCCACATCAGATCCTCTGTCCCTCTCTTTCTCTGCCCCTCCCCTGCTCATGTTCTCTCTCTCAGAAAATAAATAAAAACATTTTAAATAAGTAAATAAGTAAAAGACTTGCTTCTAGGATATACAAAGATCTCCTACAAACCAAAAATATAGTCCCATTAAATAAATTGGATAAAAGATGTGAACATATATCTTTTAAGAAAATATATGAAAATGGACAATAAGTACATGAAAAGGTGCTACACATCATCAGTCATCAGAGAACTACAAATTAAAACAATGAGATGCCATTTCTAGCTATAAGAATTATGAAATGTTGGCAAGCATGTTGGAGCAACTGCATCTCTCCTACATCGCTGGGAGTATAAAAATGTTAAATTACTTCAGAAAACTGGCAGTTTTGTATAAAGTTAATATACATACTCTATGACCCAGTAATTCTACTCCTAGGTAATTACCCGAAAGAAATGAAAACATATGTCCACAAAAAAATTTGTACGTGAATGTGGATAGCACTTTTATTCAGAAAAACCCAAACTGGAAATAACACAAATGTACACCAACATGATGAATAACCAACTGTGGTATATTCATAGGATAGAATACTACTCAGCAATGAAAATAAACTGTTGAGACTTTGTAACAAAAGGGATGAATCTCACAAACTACACAGAAGAAGCTACACAGACTACATACTATATAATTTCATTTATAGAAAATTCTAGAACAGGCAGAACTCATTTATGGTGATAGAAATCAGATCAGTGTGGTTGCCTGGGAAAGGGGGTGGGAGAGAAATTAGTGAACTAATTGCAATGGGGCACCAGGGAACTTCCTAGGGTAATAAAAATATTCTATATCTAATTGGAATAGTGTTTATACAGCTATATGCATTTTTCAAAACTCAATCAACTGTACATTTAAAATTTGCACATTCATTATATGAAACATTTCCCTAAAATTTTCAAAAGAGGAAGAAAAAAGTCAATAGGTTTTATTTACCTCTCTTTTCTAATCTCAGAAAGCTTGCATACCATAGAATGTCACTAGCACTAACATACGAGTTGTAGAAAAAAATAATTAATCTTAAGTGATCAACAACTTCCGAATTTAAACTTAAAACATCTTTCATAGGGAGGGGCATCTGGGTGGCTCAGTTGGTCCAGCAACCGACTTCAGCTCAAGTCATGGTCTGGTGGTTTGTGGGTTCAAGCCCCGTGTCAGGCTCTCTGCTGCGTACAGCTGGCTTTGGATCCTCTGAGCCTCCCCTGCTCATGTGCGTGAGCAGGTTCTCACACTCTCTCTCTCAAAAATAAATAAACATTTGGCACAAAAACAGACACTCAGATCAGTGGAACAGAACAGAGAATCCAGAAATGGACCCACAAACATATGGCCAACTAATCTTTGACAGAGCAGGAAAGAATATCCGATGGCATAAAGATAGTCTCTTTAGCAAGTGGTGCTGGGAAAACTGGACAGCGACATGCAGAAAAACCTGAACCACTTTCTTATACCATACACAAAAATAAACTCAAAATGGATGAAAGACCTAAATGTAAGACAGGAAGCCATCAAAATCCTCGTGGAGAAAGCAGGCAAAAACCTCTTTAACCTTGGCCACAGCAGCATCTTACTCAACACATCCCTGGAGGCAAGGAAAACAAAAGCAAAAATGAACTATTGGGACCTCATCAAAATAAAAAGCTTCTGCACAGTGAAGGAAACAGCAAAACTAAAAGGCAACCAAGGGAATGGGAGAAGATATCTGCAAACAACATATCAGATAAAGGGTTAGTATCCAAAATCTATAAAGAACTTACTTATCAAACTCAACACCCAAAAAACAAAAAATCCAGTGAGGAAATGAGCAAAAGACATGAATAGACACTTCTCCAAAACAGACACTTCTCCAAAGACCATCCAGATGGCCAACATCACTCATCATCAGGGAAATACAAATCAAAACCACAATGAGAAAACCCTCACATCTGTCAGAATGGCTAACATTAACTCAGGCAACAAGAGATGTTGGCGAGGATGCAGAGAAAGAGGATCTCTTTTGCACTCCTGGTGGGAATGCAAACTGGTGCAGCCACTCTGGAAAACAAGTATGGAGGTTCCTCAAAAAATTAAAAATAGAACTACCCTACAACCCAGCAACTACACTACTAGGTATTTATCCAAGGGATACACGTGTGCTGTTTCGAAGGGACACATGCACCCCAATGTTTATAGCAGCACTATCAACAATAGCCAAAGTAAAGAGTCCAAATGTCCATTGATGGATGAATGGATAAAGATGTGGTAGAAGCGCCTGGGTGGCTCAGTCAGTTAAGCGTCCGACTTCAGCTCAGGTCATGATCTCACAGTTTGTGAGTTCAAGCCCTGAGTCTGGCTCTGTGCTGACAGCACGGAGCCTGGAGCCTGCTTCAGATTCTGTGTCTCCCTCTCACTCTGCCCCTCCCCTGCTCATGCTCTGTCTCTCGGTCTCAAAAATAAATAAAACATTAAAAAAAATTATTTTAAAAAGATGTGGGGTGTGTGTGTGTGTGTGTGTGTGTGTGTGTGTGTGTGTATGTGATGGAATATTAGCAATCAAAAAGAATGAAATCTTGCAACTTGCAACTACGTGGTTGGAACTAGAGGGTATTATGCTAAGTGAAATTAGAGAAAGACAAATATCATATGACTTCACTCATTCGAGGACTTTAAGATACAAAACAGAAACATAAAGGAAGGGAAGCAAAAATAATATAAAAACAGGGAGGGGGACAAAACATAAGAGACTCTTAAATATAAAGAACAAACAGGGTTATTGGAGGGGTTGTGGGTTGTGGGTGGGGGTATGGGCTAAATGAGCATTAAGGAATCTATTCCTGAAATCATTGTTACACTATATGCTAACTGACTTGGATGTAAATTAAAAAAATAAATTTAATAAGATAAATAACATTAAAAATTTAAAAAGAAATCCTTCATAGGGAAATAAAGAACTCTGTTCCTAATAAATAACAGCTATAATGCTATTACTGGTAATAATAACAATAATGTATAAATGCTTAGGTATTCTAGGTATAGTTCAAAGTATCAAAAACATCTAGGGGTTCCGTAAATTCAACTCCCTATAAAACCAGATGAAAAAGGGCTATAAAAGAAGAAAAGAAAGAACAAAAAAGCAAACACATCCGAGCCATGCATGCAGTCTTTAATAATTTGTGGTTTTAGTTCTACTAAAAATTCTCTGAGTTCTTACCTCTCATAAGATGAGACTGAGGGATATAGCCAATTCCCTTTCTAATATCCTAGGGGCATCTGTCCTCTCTCCAAATTGCTCAAGGTCTCTCCAGTTCTACCAATTCAAACTCTAGACAGAAACCAAGGTTCCTAACTAGAAAACGCCCTCTTTGAAAACACGAGAGCAATTTCTCCACAACATTCCAACAAAGGTTGAGACAAGATTGGCCTCTGCTAACTTTATCAAGGTTCTAAAACCCATTTGGACCTCAATTTATGCTAGCATGCTTATTACCCTGTTCATCCATCCATGACCCCCTCTCTTCAAGGACTCTTCTCTATACCCTAATACCACTGTGACTTCCACCAACCCACTCCCCTTGAAGCATACATAGCTGGCCCTGTAGACCTTGAAGGAACCATTCTCCCACCCTCAGTGGGCACTGCCCTGAATCTCTATAACCACTTCAGATGATTACTTGAAGTATCCTTATCAAAAGTCCTGTTTCCTTTTAGATATATACCATCACATCATAATTTTCCCAGTATCATAATTACCTCATTCATTGAGGACTCTGAAACCAATTTATATAATTTCTATACATCCTTATTCTGTAATTGTTATGGCAGGTTCCCAATGTCCTTGAGACCACTGTTCTCTCAATCTGTCCTTCAATGTTCCTTTTGTTCCTCAACTCCAACAATAACCTTCACATATACCAAAGCAACCCATTTCTATAGGCAGCAGCAATATATAAATTGCTCTACTTCCAAAATCTTGAAGTGTAATATCTCAATAGCTAGTAGCTCTCCAGCTCTGTCCCCATTATTGTTACAATAGCTGTTTTCAGGGCTCATTCAATCTCTAGTGTCCAAAATCCTTGTTTCTTCCATTTTATTATACCAATCATTTCCTCATTTTCTTCTTGCTGGCTTTGACCCCAATTACTTCAGTTGCTTTACTAGTATGCTCAACTTTCTCCCACCAGCCTAATTTGGACAGGCTTACCCAACCCCAAAACAGCCAATCTTGAACTGACTTGATTCCCCTACTCTCTGCCTTCTCTGGTACTGTAACTTAATGCTGCATATTCTTGGATGAAGCCATTCCCCAAAATGAGAGTCACTACAAAACCATGACTTCTATTCTCAACAAATAAATTAATATTTATAAGCTGCTGATAGTTTGGACCCCTGTGATCCATATCTATAAACACTTAATGGCCACCAAAATAAATTGGAAATTTGAAATTTACTACTCTAGATTAAGGTGTTTAAATTCTAATACAATTATTAAACAGAGTTGATGTTTTCTGACTACAGATTTTGAAACTATTTGTTTTGAAATAGACATTCTTTATGAACTAAGGTAATTATACCTAGTTTGAAAGGGTTTCAAATTTTCTGAAGAAACCATTAAAATGAGATTCAAATTGGGGCACCTAGGTGGCTCAGCTGGTTAAGCATCTGACTTCGGCTCAGGTCATGATCTCATGGTTCGTGAGTTCGAGTCCTGCATGGGGTTCTACACTAACAGTGAAGAACCTGTCTGGGATTTTCTGTTTCTCCCTCTCTGCCCCTCCTCCACTCATGCTTTCTCTCTCTCAAAATAAATACACTTTTTAAAAAATGAGATTCAAATTTTCACCTATCAGATAAGCAAAAACAGTCTGTTTTGTCACAAGACAGTTTCCCATAACACCAATTAATTTATAAGTGGTTAGTAAATAAAATAACAATGCCAGTATAACACAGAAATTATGACTTACATTTGAATTTTCCCAGCCAAGGGGAACGGAAATAGGAGGTAAAGAATTGTAACTTTCTGTGGGAAAGGAAAGACCCTCACTCAGGCTCAGCTACTGTCAGGCAGGAACCCTCTCTGCCCTATTTTTTTTTAATTAATTTATTTATTCTTGAGATAGATACAGAAAGAGAGAGAGAGAGAAGGAGGGAGGGAGAGGGAGAGAGAGAAAGAGAGAAGGACAGAAAGAATGAGTGAGGGAGGGGCAGGGAGGGAGAGAAAATCCCAAGCAGGCTCCACACTGTCAGTCAGCATGGAGCCCAACATGGGGCTGGAACCCACAAACCGTGAGATCGTAACCTGAGCTGAAATAAAGAGTCCAATGCTTAACTGACTGAGCCACCCAGTCACCCCCCCTCTGCCCTATTTTAAGAAAACTAAAAATGAGCACCTGCAACCAGGGCTTCCTGCTCAGAGGAGCACCGCCAGCCTACACACGGTTCCTGGAACACAGCAAGCTGTACTTCCTCATATGCCCTCCTCTATGGCAGCTCCACTGACTTAGAAATCTACTTACGTCTGTGCTATCTCAAGATCATGCAGGCCAGCGATTTCCATCTTATTACATTTTAATATCTTTAACTATCCTCTGAGGCAGCCTCAGCTGTGCTAAGTGGTTTGACTGGGCTGTCCAAGTTA
Organism: Prionailurus viverrinus; assembly: GCF_022837055.1. Classification (NCBI taxonomy): domain Eukaryota; kingdom Metazoa; phylum Chordata; class Mammalia; order Carnivora; family Felidae; genus Prionailurus; species Prionailurus viverrinus. Next base: position 30,247,922 of record NC_062569.1, read on the forward strand.
TCTCATAAGGTACCAATTATGCTTTTGTTAGTACTTGGTTTGAAAATTGCAGAGGTCTTGAGTGGTTTGCCCTTAACCTTATTTTTCCCATAAGTCCTATTATTTTTAGGGAACAGGCAATCTTGGAATGTTTTTTTTTAGGAATGCATTTGATGTTGTAACAGAAACGTTTATATTCTTTAAATATAATACTGAATGTTAGAGTATAGCAAGCAAACAACTTGTGAATATATATCAAAGTTTTACAAATATTTATACTCTTTGACCCCCTTCATTCCACTTCTAAAAATCCACCCTAAGGAAACCAAATATAGATACAAATTTATGTGTATAAGGATTTTAATCAAAATTATTTAAAATTGAAGACAAGAAAAAAGATAAATGGCCAGCAACAAAGCAGTAATCAATAAACTATAATACTGTACATCCATAACAGAGAACAATAGGTTTCAAGAGTTTCTCTTTCTTTAGAGGACAGAGGTGGTACCCCAAGCCATTATACCCCTTCAATCAAATCTCTCCCTGTTCATCTATGTGATAGATTGAGGTTCACCTTTGAGGACAGGTTTTAATGATCAAAATGAACTTAAAAAGACTATGAAATCATGAACAGGAAGGACTATTACAAATAAATTTAATAAATTGGGTTTTGCTTAGACTATAACATAAAAGCAGACAAGATAGAAACCATATACAGTAAATTTTAACAATGTCTGACACCTGAATACATCATGAATATAACAGGTGTTCAATAAATGTCCAGTGGACTAAAGTTAAATGTGTATGTATATGCATGATGTGTGCTCCATTTCTCAGAAAAGAAGGGAAATATTAAATATTAATAGTGGCTGTTTATAAATGGTAGATTATGCATTTTTTTTTCAACGTTTATTTTATTTTTGGGACAGAGAGAGACAGAGCATGAACAGGGGAGGGGCAGAGAGAGAGGAAGACACAGAATCGGAAACAGGCTCCAGGCTCTGAGCCATCAGCACAGAGCCTGACGCGGGGCTCGAACTCACGGACCGCGAGATCGTGACCTGGCTGAAGTCGGACGCTTAACCGACTGCGCCACCCAGGCGCCCCTGGATTATTTTTTATTGCATGCTTTTATTCTTTTTCTTCTCTTAAATTTCCTACAAAAATTAACTGGAAAAAATTCATTTTCAAAAACATGTTTAAAGAAATATGCATAAAAGCTTCAGCAATTCACTAAATAAAAATCCAGTTACTGACTAAAGTAATCCACGAAGGCCTGTAAGAGCTAGAAAGAATGCCCTCAAGTAATGAAATTCAATAAAAATCACATTGGTAAAGATAGTATCTTTGATATACCGATATTAACACCAGTAATGATAACTTATTAGTGACTAAAACACCTTCCTCTAACCTTCCCTTAAAATACCCAGGTATACCAAAAAAGGTAAAATCTGGCAAAACACTAAGAACTGAAAAGACAACATCAAAGAATTTCCACATGCCACATGCCACACTGACACTGGGGCTAAATGAGAAGAAAATTCTTGGACTATCCATGCTCACCATCTGAATGACAATAACACAGGAAACCCTGAAGATGACAGGAAATGCAATAAAGTGGTATTTTTCAGGGGAATAGCAAGCAGGCCAGAAATTGTATTCCTAAACTCATCATATGTAAAAACAATAGATTCTCAGGTCTCAGAAAATATACCAATTATGCATTCTTCCCCCAAAAAGTTACTTCAAAACATTCTGCGACATCAATAACACTTTTATTTTTAACAGAAGAAAGCATTTTATACTGAAAAGAAGTATACTTCATGATGGAAGTATAATAATCTTCAATCCTGACAGCTCTAAATCAAAATGTAAAAAGTCCAAAAACCCCCAAATATTAGAAATACAAAGAGAACCCCATGGAAATACAATTTTCCCCAAATATTAGAAATATGGAGAGGACCCAATGTAAGTTATATAATCATGATACAAAACTATCAGTCTATGATTAATGCTAGCATGTAGAGAATATAATTTATATATATACATAGCCATAATTAATATGGTAGATAATCACACATCAAGATAGCACTCTATAAGAAAGTTAACTCTTTGAAAGCATCTACAAGAGATTTATCAAAAAGTGATCAGCCATTAGAAAAGCATAATCAGTTTCTTAAAGTAGAAAATGTACAGGCCACAATTTCACCACAGGGCAGTGGGAAGGAGGTGGGGAGGGAGGGAAAACTTAACACTACAGATTTTGAAGTATGATCTACCTCAAAAAGTTACCTATTCATAAGAGTGCAACTACATTAAAAAAAAAAAGTGAGAACATGGAAAAAATATTGGAAAGACATTTGCCAAAAATTATAAATGCATGATTAAATAATGTATTTTTTCTTCTTTATGATCTTATACACTTTCCAAATAGCCTAAAATAAGTATGTTTTTACCTTGATAATCAGAAAATAAAATAAAAAGAATTTTCAACAAGCTGATATTTTGAAAAAGATGAAATCTGTGGAAATATCATACTTTAGTTTTGAATATAATCTTTCTCTTCCCTTCCCCAACATATGCTCACAAAACAAAGATTGAAAGAAAAAGTAAAAGACAAATGAAGATGGGATCTAAATAATTTATTCTTTTCTAATTGCTACTAATTATTAGTGTTTCAAATATGACCATAGCAATTAAATGCAACCTCAAAGCAAGGGTAGTAGATGGAAGGAGTGTTACCACTCCAAATCAAGTAGGCTCCAAAGAGGTGAAGTGGGCAATGAGGAATGGTTAGACAGGCAATAAGGGAGACAATCTATTCAGTAATGCTTTACTGAGCCACTCTGCAGCAAGCCAGGAAATAGGTAACTCTTTAGGAGACCAGGAAACAGAGACTGGTTTTGGTAGAGGACAGTGACTGAGAAAGAAGATTGGGGTGCCCTGGGGAGAAAAAGGAAGTTCCAAGGGCTAAGAAGAAGACCAAGTCTCAGTGGCCATTTCAAGAAGTGCCTTATTTGGAAAAGAGACCTGGGAACTAGAATACCAGCATGGTCAAAGGAGGGATAAAGAGAGGGAAATAATAAAAGCAACTCAGGGTATGAAGTTGTGGAGGATCATCTTATAAAGGTCAGGTGATTACAACAACCCCAATAAGTCAAAGATAATGTAAGTAAATATCACAGATGTCAAAAGAGAAGAAGATGCTAAGTCACTGTCTTGGGGAAAAACAATCAAAATAGGAAAGGAAGGATGTCATGCATGATAAAAACTGGTCCCTTAATAACAATCCAAAAAGGAAATTAAGGGGCGCCTGGGTGGCTCAGTCGGTTAAGCCGCCGACTTCGGCTCAGGGCATGATCTCGCGGTCCGTGAGTTCAAGCCCTGCGTCGGGCTCTATGGTGACAGCTCAGAGCCTGGAGCCTGTTTCAGATTCTGTGTCTCCCTCTCTCTGACCCTCCCCCGTTCATGCTCTGTCTCTCTCTGTCTCAAAAATAAATAAACGTTAAAAAAAAAAATTTAAAAAGGAAATTAAGAAAACAATTCCATTTATGATAGCATCCAAAAGAATAAAGTAGCTTACAATAAATTTAAACAAGGAGATTAAAGACTTAACAGTGAAAACTATAAAACATTGCTGAAAGAAAGTAAATTAGACTTAAATAAGCATTAAGTTATCCTATCTTCATGGATTGGAAGACTTACTATTGTTAAGGTGGCATTACTACCCAGAGGGATCTACCAATAAAAACTCTATCAAAATTCTAACTACTTTTTTTTTTTTTAGATAAATGGAAAAGCAGATTCTCAAATTAGTATGGAATTGCAAAGAGTCCCCAATAGCCAAAACAATCTTGAAAAAGAACACAGTTGAAGAATTCACAATTCCTAATTTCAAAACTCACCACAAAACTCACCACAGGAACCAAAACAGTGTGGTACCAATATAACAACAGACATGTAAACCCATGGACTAGAACTGAGAATCCAGAAACAAACCGATATATTTCTAGCCAACTGATTTCTGACAAGGATGCCAAGACCATTTAATGAGGTAAGAACAGCCTCTTCAACAAATTATGCTGGGACAACTAGATAACCACAAACAAAAGATTGAAATTAGACCCCTAGCTCATACCATATAAAAACAATTCAAAATAGATCAGCAACCTAAATATAAGACCCAAAACTATAAAACTCTTAAAAAAAAAAAAACAAGAATAAATCATTATGACCCTGGATTTATCAATGGATTCTTAGATATGTAACTAAAAGCATGAGCAATGGAAGTAGATAAACTAGACTTGATAAAAATTTAAAACTTCTGTGCATCAAAAGACTTTATCAAGAAGCTGAAGATAACCTACAGAATGGAGGAAAATATTGCAAATTACGTGTCTGATAAAGGTCTTGTATCCATAATATATTAAGGACTCTTACAACTCAACAACGAAAAGACAAATCAGTTAAAAAATGGGCGTTGAGGGGCGCCTGGGTGGCGCAGTCGGTTAAGCGTCCGACTTCAGCCAGGTCACGATCTCGCGGTCCGTGAGTTCGAGCCCCGTGTCAGGCTCTGGGCTGATGGCTCAGAGCCTGGAGCCTGCTTCCGATTCTGTGTCTCCCTCTCTCTCTGCGCCTCCCCCATTCATGCTCTGTCTCTCTCTGTCCCAAAAATAAATAAACGTTGAAAAAAATTAAAAAAAAAAAATGGGCGTTGAGTAGACATTTCTTCAAAGAAGATACACAAATGGCCAAGAAACATAAAAAGATACTCAACATCATTAGTCATGAGATACAAATCAAAACCACTATGAGGTATCACTTCACACTCACTAGGATAGCTCTAAGGAAAAAAAAAAAAAAAAACAGAAATAGGAAATGTTAGCAAAGATGTGGAGAAATGGAATTTTTATACATTACTGGTGCAAAATGCAAAATGGTTCGGCCACTGTGAAAACCGGTTTGGTGGTTCCTCAAAAAGTTAATCATTGGAGCTCATGGTTGGCTCAGTCAGTAAAGTATTCAACTCTTGATCTCAGAGTTGTGGGTTCAAGCCCCACATTAGGCACAGAGCTTACTTAAAAAAAAAAGTTAACTACAAAATTACCCACAATACCATTTCTAGGTATACATCCAAAATTGAAGACACTCAGTCAAGCACATTTACCCGTGTTCACAGCATCATTATTCACAGTAGTAAAAACGTGAAAACAGCCCAGATGTCCATCAACAGATAAATGGATTTAAAAAACCTGATATATACATAGAATAGAATATTATTCAGCCATAGAAAGGAATGAAGTACTGATACATGCTATAATGTGGATGAACCTCCAAAACATTATGCTAAATAAAAGAAGCCAGACACAAAAGTCTCATATTATATGATTCCATTTATATGAAATATCCAGAATAAATAAATCCATAGAGATGGAATGCAAATTAGTGGCTGCCAGAGACTGAGGGAGGGGGAGAAGAGTGTTTAATGGGTAAGGAGTTTTACTTTGGAGTAACAGAAATGTTTTTGGAATAAGAAGTGGTGGCTGCACATCATACACAACTAAATGTTGCTGAATTGCTCACTTTAAATAGTTTTATATTACATGAATTTCACCTCAACAAATTATTTTTAAGAAAGAGGAGTGCCTGGGTGGCTCAGCTGGTTAAGCGCAGACTTTGGCTCAGGTCATGATCTCATGGTGCATCAGGCTCTGTGTGGACAGCTCAGAGCCTGGAGCCTGCTTCAGATTCTGTGTCTCCCTCTCTCTGTGCTCCCCCTCCCCCGATCTCAAAAATAACATAAACATTAAACATTTAAAAGAAAAAGCTGGCCTCTGCCCTGTAAATGGGAAGGGCCTGTAATAAAATTGGCTTTCAGTGACTAGAAAGAATTATGAGGAAATTATCACTTACAAGAGAAATCAAGTCTCAATTAAGCTAAAGAGATAAAGAGATTATGAAAACAATCAAGAGACCTCAAGACCGAACTGGAACTGGAATCCTGCAAGATAATGTGAAAAGGTCAGCAGAAAAGAGCACAGAGCAGGCAAAGCAGAGTGGGTGGAGGGGTTCTGCTGGAAGGTGGACAGGACCAAGAGTGGACAACCACAGAGTGAAAAAAGGTAGTATTTTGTTATTCAAATGAGTATAATTTTCCTATTCTAACAAAGGATGAAAAACATTTCAGTTGTTCGACTATAAAAACCAGACTTAAATTCTTCACTGCCAATTCCAGCAAAGTAGGAATGTTGTTCTTATTAGAAAATATGACATTTGCTCATAATTTTATTTTTAAACAACCCAAATTCAAAGTTGAAAAACCAAAGTTGTCCCCCAAAACTCTCAACTCCCATCAAGAAAATTTCATTTTTCGCTATACAATCTTAAGTTCAAACTTTAATTCAAGGTCCGCGTCCTACATGTTTTGGCCTGTTTAGCTCAAGTTCAAATAATTCAATAGTTCAAAAATTTTTCCAGATGACTTTAAAAGTTAACTATTGGTTTCCCAAGGCCACAACAATGGTTGAACAGTGCCAATGAGCAAACCATCTCCCTTTATAAAAAGAGCCACCTTTATAGCACTTAAAACACATTCCAGGAAGCTGTTCACATGTCTGTCTTTCCCACTACAATGTACACCTCACAGCAGGGCTAGGGTCTTAGAATATTTGTAGCTATTCAAATGTTAGATGCATGAATGGCAGCCTGTTGGAAAAATCAACTACATCAAAGATGAATCTAAAGGGAAATGGTATTTTAAAGAAACTGTCAGGAATCAGTTAAGGCAGAAAAACAAAAGTTATGTTGTGGAAACAGAACTAAAGCAGAGTTTTTGCTAATAAGTAACTGAGTGAACTTTGGCAATCAATTTTTTAACTATTTTCTCAAGGCATCAATTTTCTCAACTAATAAAACAAGAGAGTTAAACCAGATGATGTTAATGTCCTTCCCCAGCCACAAATTTCTACTATTCTATGATATCATCTATGATTTCCAAATGTCAGCCAAACCTCTATTATATTCTATGATATCATCCAGACTTTCTAAATGCTAGTCAAAACTTAAGTAAAAAATTTATTTAGTCAAGATAATCTTCCAGTTTCTTAGTACAGTGTAGTACATGAGCCAGGAGAAAAAAAAAGCCAACATCACTTATTATGTATAAAACCACTAAATACTCCATATTTTAATCCACACTGAAAATAAATAAATTAAATAAATAAGATCTTATTTCAAATATCCAAGTTTATGGAAACTAATAAGCTGAAATAGATACAATAAAATAATTTGTCCAGCAGGGGTCCTGGCTGGCTTAGTTGGTAGTGTGTGCAACTCTTAATTTCAGGGTTGTGAGTTTGAGCCCCACAATGGGTACAGAGATTGTTTAAAAGTAAAATATTAAAATAATAATAATAAGTCCATCAGAATCTAATAAATCTAGCTGTAGTCAAATTACAACTAGAAAATTAGCTGAGACCTGTTTAACTGCATTGTAAGACAAAGAATTTACAAATATTAGACTGTAGGAAAGAGGCATTCTTTCCTCATGATTAAAAAAGAAAAAGCACATAAATCTTCAATTCCTATAACTGTTCAAACAATAATCTTACAGAGTAAGATTTTTCATATAATCCTCTACCAATTCACCATTTTCCTCCAATCTTTCTCCTATAACCTTAAGCGTCTCCACAGAACTTAGCTGAGAGCATATACACGTGTGCACAGAGAGTATAAAAAGAATAAAAGTGAGCTTTTAAGAGAAAAACAATATGCCTAATGGACAACAGAAGACAATATAAATATGCCCCTCTCCCTCCACCCCCTTCCTGGCCAGGCCGTCTCATCTCCTGCCCAAGACTGGCCTCTTCCAAGGAAAGGCAAGCAGGCCCACCTCAGAGGTGGCTAGGGAGTCAACTTCAAGGAAGGGAATCTCCTGATCCCCCTGAGGAAAAGCCAGGCATCTGCAATCACAAAGCACCTTTCCCCACTTTGCCACTTTAGGAAGAAAACAGGATAATATGGTCAAAATCAATAGTTCACTTAAAAACAATCCACTTGGGGCACCTGGTAGCTCAGTCAGTTAAGTGTCTGACTCTTGCTCTTGGCTCAGGTCAAGATCTCATGGTTTGAGAATTCAAGCCCCAAGTCAAGCAGAAAGGAGTCTGCTTGGGATTCTCTCTCGCCTTCTCTGCTCCTTCTCTGCTCACACTCACACATGCTCTCTCTCTCTCTCTCTCTCAAAATAAGTAAACTTTTAAAAACTAAAAAGTAAAAAATAAAAAAAATCCATAAAAGAATTCTCCCAAAGATGTGACTTATGCCACATCTGCAGAGACAATAAAGGTACTTCACAAATCCTATCCAAGTATTAGTAAGTAACAAAAACAACCCATAATCTCCAGCATTATAACATAACATATGAAGCATGCCCTGCCATTGTGCTAGAATGTTCCAGTATCTGGCAAAAGATACTCTGGAAAATAACTTGTCATTGGTACATGCCCTATTTAAATAAGAAAACAACCTGACCAGTTCAAACATGGATTGCAGGTACATCTCTATAATAGAGATGGAGTAAGTTACTGTTTGATTTGGTCACCATTTAACTTCTTTCATAGCCAACTCCCAATAGGAGTATGATCTCTGATCTCAGTCAGCCATGGAGGCCGTTAGTAACTTAGAGCTGGCTGTTATGTCCAGTGGCTCAAAGCACAATGGAGAACTCACAAATATCCCTTTCCCTGCCAGCAACTTGCATTGCAAAGTACTAACTTGAAATCCAGTTCCAAAACTATGTGAATTCTCTTCTTAGCCAAGTCATTCAGCTCTCTGCTAAAAGTCCCATGAAGGCAGGGATATTTATGTTTTACTCACCAAAACATCTAGGCCCCTAAAATAAGGCCTAGTAAACAATGAATAAATAACTGTTTGGAGAGTTGAAAGTGTTGCTACTAAAGGCAATCAATCAACCAGATGATATCTAAGTGACCTCTTTTCCAAACATTCTATCATTTTGGTTTTCCTTCCAAAACATGCAAATCCCTCACCAACAACTAAACTAAACAGTTTTGAGGATTACATAGCATTTTCATATACATTATAGTAACTGTGGTAACAGACATCCTGTTGTAGTTGAAAAGTATCTCATCTTATATATGAAAACCAACACTCAGAAACAGGAATTAAACACCTGTATCTTAAGATGGAATTTAAACTTAAATATGAAGATTTCAAATTTAGTATTGTCCCACACCACATTATCTACTATATTCCCACATGTGCTTGGATTTTTGTTTTCAAATTTTTATTTAACGTTTATTTATTTTTGGGACAGAGAGAGACAGAGCATGAACGGGGGAGGGGCAGAGAGAGAGAGACACAGAATCGGAAACAGGCTCCAGGCTCTGGGCCATCAGCCCAGAGCCTGACGCGGGGCTCGAACTCACGGACCGCGAGATCGTGACCTGGCTGAAGTCGGACGCTCAACCGACTGCGCCACCCAGGCACCCCTCAAATTTTTATTTAAATTCTAGTTAGTTAACATATAGTGTAATATTGGTTTCTAGAGTAGAATTTAGTGATTCATCACTTACATATAACACTCAGTGCTCATCATAACAAGTGGCCTCCTTAATGCCCATCACCCATTTAGCCCATCCCCCACCCCAGCCCTCCATCAACCCTGTTTGTTCTCTATTGTTAAGAATCTCATGGTTTACTTCCCTCTCTTTTTTTTCCTTCCCATATGTTCACCTGTTTTGTTTATTAAATTCCATATGAGTGAAAGCATATGGTATTTGTCTTTCTCTGACTGACTTATTTCGTTTAGAATACACTCTAGTTCCATTCACGTTGTTGCAAATAGCAAGGTTTCATTCTTTTCGATGGATGAGTAACATTCCATTGTATATATATACCACATCTTCTTTATTCATTCATCAGTCAATGGACACTTTGGCTCTTCCCAATGTTTAGCTATTGTTGATAATGCTGCTATAAACATCAGGGTCCATGTACCCCTTCAAATCTGTATTTTTGCATCCTTTGGGTAAATACCTAGTAGTGCAATTGCTAGGTCTGTAGGGTAGTTCTGTTTTTAACTTTTTGAGGAACCTCCATATTGTTTATTCCCAAATTTGTGTACATGTGCATGCACACATATACAAACCTTAAAATATTTTCCTTTAAGTTGGACTAAATTCTCTCCTTTGACAAATAGTTTAAGTTAGAAAAGATGCAAAAAATAATAATCCTTGGCAAGGCACCTGGTTGGCTCAGTTGATTAAACGACCAATTCTTGATTTCGGCTCAGGTCACGATCTCCACAGTTTGTGAGATCTAGCCCCGCGTCAGACTCTGCACTGACTGTGGAGCCTGCTTGAGATTCTCTCTCTCCCTCTCCCCTGCTCTGTCTCCAATAAACTAAAAAATAATCATCATCATCGTTGGCTATTTCCACTTCTAGACAAGATAGAATAATAGGATCAGACTAACTCTCTTGTCTGAGATAGCCAAGAACCATACAAAATATGAGAGTTCACAAAGACAAGGACAGCTAGAGCATGCAGGATGAAATAACAGAGAGGAGAAAGTTACACAGGAAACTTCCAAAATCTGCAGAGAGCTGCCCTCCAGTCTTCAGTTAAGTACTCATCAGAGGATGCATAAGGAAGTTGCATGAGAACAGAGAAAGGATAAAATGTACAATCTTACTTACATAGTAACTGGAATATCACCTACACCCACCAGCCAGACTGGAAAACCTCATGATTCACACAGGTCACTGGAGAAAGTACACAACAGAGTCTTTAACTCAGTAGTGGGGAATAATTAGCCTATACTGAGCATTGTTCCTGTCCTATCTAACAAATCCTAAAAGCAAGATCTGGAGGATCAAACTGTTTCCAAGTACTTAACTGAGTCCAGAACAAAACCCAAGAATATTTATAGGAATACAAAAATACTCAGCACCCACCAGAGTAAAATTCCCAATGCCTCCCATCCAATCAAAAACTACTTGGCATGCAAAAACAAAACAAAACAAAAGCAAAATAAATAATTAAATAGATAGATGTTAGATAAACTAACTGAAACCAACCCAGAACCAGCAGAGATGTTAGAATTAGTAGAAAAAACATTTAAACAATTATTATAGCTGTACTTCATTGGTCAAAAGTTAAGAAATATGGAAGACATAAAAAGACCCAAATCAAATTTCTAGAAATAAAAACTACAATGCATGTGATTAAAAAATACACTGGACAGAACAGAAGCTTAAGCATTTCAGAAGAAAAGATGAGAAATCATATTTCCCAGCTTTTAACAACTGGAAAAGGCTTCTGCCAGAATCTCTCTCGAATACTTCACATCCTTCAACTGTAGTAGAGACCAACAGTCTGCGGAGAGACTGCCACATGTCAAGCCATGGGGTGGCCTTAGTGCAGTATATGGGAAAGACAGAATGTGATGGGTACAATGATACTGATTTGTTTGTACAGAATGTAGAGCTATGGAAGCCAAGATGGGATATACTTAATCCAGAGAGTAGGGTACAAGGAACAAAAACTTGAGAAAATTAGGCAACCTCAAAGAAAAAGTATTAACAACCAATTTATTTAAACTCCCATCCATAAACATAAGTCCAGTCCAACTCCCTTTTTGGATAATAACTCAGCAGACAATGGGAAATGATAAACAGAATGATGACCCCCATAAGGCACAAGATGGTGAATCTCCTCTAAAAAGAAGTCTGGTTTATTCATTCATTGAACTTTTACTGAACATCTACTACATGCCAGCTATTGTTTTAGGTGCTGGGGATATAGAGTGGAATGATATAAAAGGTCTTTAATCAAACAGAATTAACTTTTCTATAGAGGGAGACAAAAACGAGTATTAGATGCTTAAAATAGAACAGGATGATAAGAACAGAGTGGTACTTGGGGTCAAACGTAGGAAAGCAAGGCTGAGGCAGTGACTTTTTTTCTTTTGAGACACAGCTCACAAGCAGGTACAGGCACAGAGGGAGAGAGAGAATCTGAAGCTTAGCGTGGAGCCCCAATGATCCCACGACCCTGGGATCATGACCTGAGCCTAAATCAAGAGTCAGATGCTTAACTGAATAAGCCACCCAGGTGCCCCATAGGCAGTGACATTTTAAGTTGAGATCTGGAAGTCTCCAGCCTTGTGAAGATCTGGGGAAAGTATGTGAGGCAAAGCAACCATAAAAGGCAGACCCTAATGTGAGAAAGAGCTTAGCACCAGAGGAACTAAGAACTAAACACATGGGGGGAGAGGGGGATAAGAGAGGAAAGAGGTGGCAAGCAAGAGTCTTAATATAAACATTGACCTATAAATCAGAAAGATCTGAACAGCCTAGATGCTTGATATTTATGAATTGTTAATTTCTTGGGTGTGATAATGGTTATTATAAATTTTTAGATTCCCTATCTTTTAGAGATACATATTAAAATTTTTTTTATAAACTTATGTTTGAGGGGTGCCTGGGTCAGTTAAGTGTCTGACTCTTGGTTTCAGCTCAGGTCATGATCTCACAGTTCATGGGTTCAAGCCTTATATCTTGGGATTCTCTCTCACTCCCACTCTCTCTACTCCTCCCTTGCTTGCTCTCTCTCTCTCAAAATAAAAAAAATAAACTTAAAAAAAATTAATGTTTGAGTTTCCTTCAAATAATCCAAGTGGGGAATCAGGGAAGTAAGAGCAAAGGTGTAGACTGGGGAGTGGAGTGGTATATACCCAAAAAAACTGGCCATGAGTTGATAACTGTTGAAGCTGGATGATGGGTACACAGAGGTTTGTTATACTAGTGTACTTCTGAATGTCTGAACTTTTCCATAATAAATACATTTTTAAAAGCAAATTGATTTAAAATAAATTGGAATTTTGAGGGTGATAAAACTATTATATACAATACTTTGGTGGATACATGATACTATGCATTTGTCAAAACCATATAACTACAATAAAGTGAACTTTAACGCATGCAAATTAAAAAAAAAATCATGTAGGAGGTCAAGGAATACCAGGGTGAAATACAGAATATAATATGACCCTTTCCAGAACCAGCTTTTGTGGGACCCAAATGCATCCATAAGCTTTCATCTATAAAGTACAAAGCCCCAAGGTCTAAGTCAGCACAGTATGCAAAATTTAATATAGTTGGGTATCCATCCCTTTGTCTAGGGAAAGGGCTGAAGACTTTCACAAAATAAGGCTGAGAATCCCTGATATTTCTTTCGCCAGCAACTTCTACGTGAAAACTGAATTACTATTGCTTGTAAACTTAATGGTAATATCTCACTGTCGTTTGCTTTCCTTGCAAGGAGATTACTACACAGCCATTACCATAAGCAAATAATAAATACCACCAGTAAATTTTACAACTCTGAAAGAAAGTTGGGACAGGTATCCCTCCTCCCCCCAAAAAAGGAAAGGTGGTCACCGTTTTACAATACCATATTTCATTTCATGCAAAGTGTACCATTATTTTTTTGTGGCACTAAGAAAGAAATAGAACTGTCAATTAACTGAATACTTACCATTGAGTATGAAATGGTTACAATTTCAGAGATGCCCAAAATGGGAAAACTGTACATCATATAATGAATGAAACATGGCATTCAAAAAGTTCATGAGTTGGGCCCCATCTCAGATCTCCTAAACAAATTGCTCAGGATAGGTCTAGGAATTCATATTTTGTTTGAGTTTCTCAGATGATTCTGGTTAGATAAACACTAAGTAAACTGCTAGCCTTCAGAGGCAGCACAGAAAGAAAGCATGCACTCTGGAGTCACATAGCCCCAGACATCTCTGTGACCTCCAGCAAATTCTGTAATTTCCCAGAGCCTCAGCTTTATCTATTCAAAAAAAATGTCAATGCCACCACCTACTTTGTATGACTGACTAAAGGAGAACACATGTGAAGTACTTGGTTCACATGTGAACAAAAGGTATAGCAAGAGGTATACTAAAACACACATATTTATAGAAGAATATATTTATTTATAAACAAGACATAACATTTATTTTATGAACAAACATGGGACCTAGAAACTACTTTTAAGAAATATTCTTGGGAATGCAAGCTGGTGCAGCCACTCTGGAAAACATTATGGAGGTTCCTCAAAAAACTAAAAATAGAACTCCCTATGACCCAGCAATTGCACTACTAGGCATTTATCCATGAGATACAGATGTGCTGTTTCGAAGGGACACATGCACCCCCATGTTTATAGCAGCACTATCAACAATAGCCAAAGTATGGAAAGAGCCTAAATGTCCATCGATGGATGAATGGATAAAGAAAATGTGGTATATAAATACAATGGAGTATCACTCGGCAATCAAAAAGAATGAAATCTTGCCATTTGCAACTACATGGATGGAACTGGAGGGTATTATGCTAAGTGAAATTAGTCAGAGAAAGACAAAAATCATATGACTTCACTCATGTGAGGACTTTAAGCGACAAAAGGGATGAACATAAGGGAAGGGAAACAAAAATAATATAAAAACAGGGAAGGGGGCAAAACAGAAGAGACTCATAAATATGGAGAACAAACTGAGGGTTACTGGAGGGGTTGTGGGAGGGGGGGATGGGCTAAATGGGTAAGGGGCATTAAGGAACCTACTCCTGAAATCATGGTTTCACTATATGCTAACTAATTTGGATATAAATTTTAAAAAATAAAAAATAAAATAAAATTTAAAAAAGAGGAAATATTCTACCACTCAGCAGTATCACTTGCTGGGCACAATACAAAGAATCATTCACTAAGTATATATTATGTAACTCAGCAATATACACACACATTTGTTTTGGCACATCAGATTTTAAGGGGTCCCACAATAAATCAAAGTTGTTTAATAACATTCTGATCAGAAAATATTGTACTTGATTTGCATCAACAAGGGTAACACAATAAAAGCATACGTTTTTAAGTGTAATTCAATTTCAGAGTAGCCAAAGGCTCTATTTCATGTCCAAGTTTTTGTTTTGTTTTGTTTTGTTTTAGTATGTATAACTGGCAAGTTTTGTCACAACACTGGCATAAGTGCATTAAAACCACAAAAGTAATGCTATGGAATTTCTCAATTCAGGGTGCTCAAAGAAATACCCATGTTTCATTTGTTTCTAAAGTGACCCTTAAAATCCAAACAGTATTTTAGGCAGCACCTCCAAAATTGAGTAGTCAACTCAGGATGTGACTCACAGGGGGCAGGTTTAGCCATAATTGGATAGAGTTCTCCCACATGTGTAGCATGAAGAAGGGGGGGGGAAACTCAAAACCCACAATTGCACAATGTCTCAGCCTAACTCTCCCAATGAAGAACACATGGACTCAAATTAATGCTGCATCGATGCCACCAACCACACCCAAAACACCCAGGTCTAAGAGTTTGCTTCAGGGTGCTAACTCAACTCCAATAACAATCACCCACACCTCCTCAGGTCATGCCAGACCCATCGGTAGGGAGGACACCCTCACTGCCCTCCCTGACCAAGCACTTGGCCTAAGGTTTAAGAGGAAAGAGAGGTGCTGGGAGGAGTGTTGGAACTCATGGCTCATCTCATTTTTCTTTCCATCAACCACCTCCCAAAAGAGAAGAGTCCCTCAGTTCAGCACCCCAATTCTGAAACCTTAGCGTCCTCTGTGACTCCTCTCTTTTCTTTAGCCCTCAGGTCTCTCCCCACTACGTGGTTTTCCAAACTCCCTGCAAATTCCTCACCAATCTATCCCACTCCTTCAACTGCCCTAGTTGATCCCTCTTATCACCACAAGGCTGACTCTGTCCCATTTCCCAGATCCAGCTTATCTGTCTCCAAGCCCCTTTTCACTGGAGCCAGTCATCTTTTCTGCAACCCAGTCCTGTTTGTGCACTCTCCTTTCCTAAATTCAGCAGCTCCTCATTACCTACAATATAAAATTCAAATTCCTAATCCAATCTTAACCTAATTCCCAGCTTTATATTCTCCCTGGCTTTGCCAATTTTTCTCATTTTAGCCATATTAGATTTTTCCTACTTCCTGATTTCACACCCATCTACTTCTATACATCTATAGCTTTTTCAAGCTATCTTCTCTACCCGGCTTGAACTGCTCCTCTTTTCTGCCTATCAAACCCATCCTGAAGATGAATTTCAAATGCCTCAGTTCCTGGAACACTTTCCCTAAACTCTCTAAGCCTCTCTCCTCTTCCCCTTCTAAAGTCAAAAGTAATCACTCCTACAATATAAAAGTACCCACTCCTCCAATAAAAGTAATCACTTCTTACTTATGTCAATCAGTAGTATAACTCTTATCTCAGTGTTATAGTTATCAATATAAAAGTCTCCCCTACAAAATTCCCAATTCTTCAAGAAAAGGAATTTAGTAATTCTGAATTGCTATTTTCTCCCTCAATATATGGTACTTGGTTGAGCTTCAAAAATTTTGACTGGACTGATTTGGAGAGCACTGATCTCATCTTGTATTAAACTGATTTTAAATAAGATATGAACAATGCTTAATTCTTTCAAAGGGTATTTATTGAAAAGAAAAGCAAGTTACCCAAACTGAATTTCTAATTGGTGAAAGGCAGAATCTATTCTTAGAAGACCCCTGACCCTTACAAATCCCTATCACTACCATGACTGCTGCCATAACCAGTTTATACCATACTGCTTACCCCTCAGCATTTTATTCCCAAACCCTTAGCACTGCCCCAGTCACATGCCAGTTTCACAAGTCCTGGATTTCCAGGGAACTGAGTACTATTAGAATTATCAATTAGAGAGAGAACATGGGAGGATGCAGATAATAGTCAAGACCACAAACATGTGGCAGCAGGCTTTCAGATTCTACTTCTTGGGTATTTTTGGTTAATCACTGCTCCTCCAGAGCTCACAAGGAGGCAAGATGGATTCTGGATTCAGGCATGACTAAGTCAAGACCTGACCCTCTACCAAAGGGTCCCAAATCAAAGTCCTCAACAGTAAAAATGGGGAAATGGACATGGCAGCCTGTTAAGAAGAGTGAATGAGAGCAATGAAACTAGGCCTGAGGAAACAGGGATGCCACCACATGGAGAGTAAAACCTCCTGAGGCTTTTGGAGTCTCTGTACACGTAGACTTCCATCAGGACTGTCTGCCTTACAATCAAGGAAGTGGGTTAGTTACATACTTCCGCCAAGCCTGTTTCCTCATCTATAAAATGGAAATAACAATATATATTTAAAACAGGAATTACCTTTGTGCCTGACAGAGGGAAAAGATTGCTACATGTCAGCAGCAATCTAAAAAGTGTCAACTACTAGTCTTCTAAATATTATTCCAAAAAAAAAAAAAAAAAAAGAAAGAAAGGAAAAAAAAAACAAACCCTGTTATACATCAACAGCTCTTCAATAGTCAAAGCCCAATCCTGGGGCACCTAGGTAGCTCAGTTGGTTAAGCGTCCGACTTTGGCTCAGGTCATGATCTCGTGGCCCGTGAGTTCAAGCCCCGCATCAGGCTCTGTGCTGACAGCTCAGAGCATGGAGCCTGTTTCAGATTCTGTGTCTCCCTCTCTCTCTGACCCTCCCCCATTCATGCTCTGTCTCCCTCGGTGTCAAAAATGAATAAACGTTAGAAAAAAACATTAAAAAAAAGCCCAATCCTGTCATTTACATATTGTGAAATGACCACTCACCTTTATCCCCATTTCTTCCCCAACTCCCTGAAAGGAAACTAATGAAATCACAAAGACATTAAACCACAAAGACAAACACAAAGGGGAAAAAGACAACAACACATCATAAATTTCAACAAACTTCTTCAGGAGGGGAGCCAGGTGAAGAAGTGGTCACTGCTCCTCAGGACCCCTCAGGCACCAAAGGCCAGCCTGAGGCTCAGGCTTGACAAAGAGGAGCTTCTATAAGGGGTGGGCTCCCAGATCCAGCAGGAGACCTTAAGTTTTTTCTGAAGAAACTGAACCACAGAGGCAGAAGAACAATAAAGAGAAGTCCAAATCTATACCGGGAATGGTGGCACCCTCCATCCCTCCTTAAACAGATAACCCAAACCCGGACAATCAGTGTATTGCCAAACACACCAGAGGCAGGCTATTGGAGATACCTTCTCTGCAGACACTAGTCCCAAGGGGGATGTGAAGGTACTGTTATGTGAGGTAGATGCCCCATAAAAAGTCTACCTGTACTCCAAGGGAAGTCATGAGACCACCAGCACACACACTCTCTCTCCTGATCAACTTTCCAGCATCTCACTCTTAATTGTAGACAGCCAAGGACCACCAGATGTTTGTGATGTAAACAAACATAAAAAGAAATGAATAAGCACACTGGAGGAAGCAGAAGAAATATTAAAAACATATTAAACATATAGAAAAAATGAAAATCAAATAGACACATACCTCAAAGATAAAATATCCATAAAATAAGAATAAAATGGAAACAGAAAATGAAATTAAATGGAAATGAAACCAGAGAACAAAAACCTTCTGAAATTTAAAAACACTACCATTAAAATTTTTTAAATAAAAGCCTATAAAATTGAGAAGATCCCCTTGCTACTGTCCACATCCAAATACAAAGATGTAAGTAACAGACAACATAGAAGTATCTGAAGATCAATTCCAGGATATTCAATAATCAGACCAACACGTGTCTCAAAAAGAAAAAACAAAAAATAAAGGGTAGGAAATTATCAAAGTAATAGACATTCTCGAAAACTGAAAAAATATGAGTCTATAGGCCAAAGGGCCTATAAAATAAAATAGACAACAGGTGAGAAGAAGGACCCACACAAAAACTTACAAAATTTCAGAATGCTGGAGAAAAAGATGCTTACCTTCAATTAAAAAAAAAAAAAAAAAAAAGGAAAGAAAGAAAAGAAAACAAAGAAAAATAAAAGGAATCAGATGGCTCTGGATTTTTCATCAGAAACCGTTAAAGCCAGGGGCACCTGGGTGGCTCAGCTGGTCCACTTCGGCTCAGGTCGTGAGTTCAAGCCTCACATCGGGCTCCACACTGACAGTGACAGCCTGCTTGGGATTCTCTTTCCCTCTCTCTCTGCCCCTTTGCTGCTCACTCTTGCTCTTGCTCCCTCAAAATAAATAATAAACTTAAAAAAAAAAAAAAAAAAAACCTTTATAAAGCCAGAAACTGTGAAAATGTCATCAAAATTATGGGAAAAAATATTTTCAGCCTACTATTCTAAATTTAGCCTAATCATCTATAAAGCATCTATAAATCATCTAGAAAGTATCTAGTGTGGACACCTTCAGACATGCAAGGCCTCAAATAATTTACCTACCATGGAAGCCACTGAGGGTACCCTTTAGCAAATGAGGCAAACCAAGAAAAAGAAAACAAGTGATCCAGGAAACAGGCTCCAAGGCAGAAGAGAAGGGAACAGAAATCACAGAAAAAAATAATACTACTGTCCAGACTGGAGCAAGAGAATGGAAGGCTCCTGAGCAAGGGAGTCTCTAAGAGGAAACCAAGTGGAACTGAGGGATGATTTGTGCTACCTGGAAAAAATATCAAAAGGCACTGAACATATTTCTTGGTGTTTGAGGAATGTAGCCATAGATACACGAAAAACTAATCAAAAACTTGATGGCAATTATTTGCTCCAGGGGAAAAAAAAAAACAGAAAAACCCCCACATAATCTGGCATCACTATTTAACTCAGAAGTGAGCAATAAATTTTTATACAATAATGTAATTTCTGATGGTTGGTTTTACTAAAAATTGTTATGTAGCTATATTGAGGGACTGAGAGAGAACAGGGCAAATGATCAATTATGATACTAGAAAGTCAAGTCCCTATTCTACATTAATTTCAAAATATGAAAGTAAAAACCAGGAAAATAAATGAACAGAACTATAACTGGTACGAGATGGTGGCTTCCACTATAAAATAGGACGTGGAGGATAAAGAGGCTAAGGGTAGAACGCTGTTGTTTTATGTTAAGCCTTTTAGCACTATTTGATTTTTTAACTGTGTGCATATATTAATTGGATTAAAACAACAACCTATTCTCATATCAAGGGCAATTAGTTCAATTTATAAAGCTGTCATTATCAACTTCACTTACAAGTTTTTTATTTGGAATTCCAAACTCATTGTCTTAGATATATTACAAAATGATGGTTAGTTTCCCAAGTCAGCGTTCAGAGGCATTTAACCCATCATGATACAAAAATATGGTACAAACTATTATTTCAAGTAGTCTTAAACACTGTAAGAGTTTCTGTGAGAAACTGCAGTCTGAGAACTCAATATGCCTCGTACAGATCTGAACCCTACCCACTTGTTCTTCTGCCCCCAGGAGCAGCCAAGGAATACTTTAAAGGTAGAATGGATGAGGGAGATGGACATGGATCTGGCAAGAAGGAGAGTCAGACTCCCGGTAACAAGTCCACTCTATTTGCATTAAAGAAAATACTACTGGAGGTCCCTCGTGCCCCAGAGGTTGGTCAGTGAGGCAATCTTCCCTCCCCTCCTCCCCACAGCCCATTCCTGGGCAGAACCTGGATGCTCATCAGTCGGGTGACAAATACATACACATCATTTCAAGTATTAATTAGCAATGATTTCTTTTCCACCATGCCATAATAAAACCTCTATACAAACAATATCTTCATTACCCTTAATAAAACTTTGTGGCTTATGTCAACATTATGTTTAATTTTTTTTAATGATTATAAATTGTGTGACCTTGAGAAAGTTACTTAAAGCCTCACTTTTCTCAACTCTAAAATGGAAATAATGGTGTCTACTTAACTGGGTCATAAGAAAATTAGAGGAAATGATGTGTATAAAACATAAAGGGGCAGGTAAATGGCAGGCACTCAATCAATGTTAGCCTCTGGTTGTTCCCTGTCCCTCATCCCCACCTGGCTGGTTTCTAACACGTATTCTTATATATAAACAAAGCCACAAATCATATGCAGTACATGCTTCTACCAAAAACAAAAACAGAAACCTTTAAAACCCATGCATAATGCATTAATTTTTAAAAATAATTATGTGATACGAGTCGATTTATAAGTATTTTTCCTAAATCTTAGTTTTATGTTCCAAGTACTAACCTAATTTGCAGTTTTAATTCATCTCAACTAAATTTAGCTTGTTCAACTAGACTAAAAAGAGGATTAAGAAGGGCAGGGCATTACAGAAACTCAGCATTCTTCTTTGATTAAAGACTACAAACCCATATATGTAACAACGTGTAAACAGACCGCTGCAAGCAATACCATTTCAACTTTGAGTCGACCTCAAGAAAGTCTTATAAACTTAAAAAGAAAAGAATAAAACTGACAGATAATGGATGATAAAAAAAAAAAATTCTCCTCCCCCCCATCACACAGACACACCACAAACTCGAGATTAAATGAAGAGGGGGGAAATGTTATTCTGTGCCGCAACACACAAAAGAAAGTCTAACACACAAAGAAATGTCTAGGTATCTGCAACTACCAAAGACTTCCCATTTGGGGCCATTTCTCTCAGACCTTCCTCTAAGGCTCATTTCCAGAATCCACAAAGTCTCAGCACAAGAACACCATTATTTTTCAAATCAATTCCCCAAACGACAAAGCTAATTACGTACAACAGAACAACCAACTGACCCAAAGCTAAGTTCTCCTTTCCCTACAAGGTATTCAAAGGAGGCCCTGAACAAACAGTCCACAGTCCAACACATCCAAGACAAGAACCAAAAAGATACTGGAGAAGTTAGCAGGTCTGCTACTGGAAGATTCGTTCACCATTTAAAATTATGCTTTTCGGTCACAAGATTTGGAGACTGCCACTAACGTGTAGTGCCCTTTCTCCCTTCCCCCCCACCGGCCTCATTTAAAAAAAAAAAAAAAAAGTATGGTAACAAGAAAGTAAGAGCACAGTATTGTGGTCGTCAAAACCACAGGCAAGAATGTGCAGGTTTGGTCTAAATAAACGTGGACTCGAGGTATCCAAAATCCAGGGCCCTAGAATGACACGCATCAGGAATGGTCAAAGAAACTTGGTGCGGCAGGGAAGAAAAGTTAGGGCGCTTGACTGCGGAATAGGGCCAAAGGCTGAAGGGGCTGTGAGGAGGACGGAACGGGGTGGATCCCAGGTCTTTCGCGGCGGGGCAGCGAGGGCGAAGGGGGTAGGCCGGAAGGCTGACCTGGGGCGGGGGCCGGGCAGGGACCACACCTCCCGGCCAGCGAGGCAGGCAAAGGCCAAGGCCCGGGGACGACCCCGAGTACTGGGACGTGACCCGCTCGCGGTCCCCGGCCCGCGGACTGGGCCGCAGGCAGCCGGAAGCAGCCGGGGTCGGGCCCGACCTGCCCACCCCGGAGCAGGCGGCCCCTACTCACCAATGAGCCGGCGCACCTCGTCCTCGCTCAGGTAGAGGCTCACACTGGGCCCCGCGGCCGCCGGCGACAGCGCAGGAGGCCGCGGGGCCGGGGCGGCGGCGGCGCCGGGCGCGGGTAGCAGCGGCAGCAGCGCGAACAGGAGCAGCAGCGGCGGCGGCGGGGCCCTCAGGCCGCGGGTCCCAGGGAGGCGGCCCCGGCCCCGCGGCCCCGATCGCGCCGTCCCGCGCATGGCCGCCGCCGCCGCCGCCGCCGCCGCCGCGGAGGAGCTTTGGCTTCCCGCCGCGCCGCCACCACCCACCCCCGGCTCCGAGCCCCTCACAGCCCCGAGCCGGGGGCGGTCGCCCAGCTCATCGCGCCGCCGGCCCGTGGCAGCCGGACGCCGCTTCAGACCGCCGGAGCGCGCCGCCGCCGCCGCCTCCTCGGCAGCATCGTCCACTGTGGAGGGCTGGCCGCGGAGGCGCGCCCGTGCGCGCCGCCGCCGCCCCCCGAGAGCGCGTACGCACGCACACTCCGCTCAGTGCTGGCCGCGGCCGGGCTGGGAGCGCTTTGATTTTCAAGTGCTGCCGCGGGCTCGGGGCATTCTGGGCACCCTCTGAAAGGAGCCTATCCCCACCTTACGTTGTCACCAGCCTGAGGTTTCCTTGCCTGTTGTCTGTAACACCCCCGCTTCCCCATTCCGCCCCGACACAGAGTCCAGACAGGCAGGCAGGCAGGCCCCGGCCTCGTCTGCGGCTGAGTGGGGTCCCAGCTCCAGGGAAACGCTTGATGCTGCGGTCGCTCAGGTTTGCATTAAGAGAAACCTGCTTTTTCTTAATGAGAAAATGGAGAAAAATGGAAAGCACCTTTTATCCTACCATCGGAGGTAACATCAACATTTCTGTGTCAGTTTCCATGTATAAATATTATATGCTTTTATTCTCCAAAAAGATCCTGCTCAGCAAACTTTAGTAACCTTATTCTTAGACCTTACGAAGTTTTATTTTTCATGATCGTTGTGCGCCCCCGTTATCAACCCTATCTGGGGTTGTTAACCTGTGGTGCGCAGTAGTGTGTGTCTGTTTTTCTCTGCGTGTGCTTGAGCACACACAGAGAAGTGCTCTGTACGTTTCATCGTTTGTTCTAGCGAGACCCTGTCGCCCAAAGAGGTTAAGAATCGGGAATACGCCTCTGCTTTTCGAAAGGCAGCCTAAGCAACCCGTGCTCGGACCTCCAGGTCTCGGGGTGCATTTATGTGAGCACCTACCATCGTGCTCAAACTTGCTCCAAGTGCCCCCTCTCTCGGCTGAGAGTTCCAAGCGTCCTAGCCCGGCCGGGTCACCTCGCCCCTGCGGGCAGGTCCAAGCCCCGACCCCCGCCAGCTGCTCGAGGGGCAGGCGGCGTTTCTGAGCACAGTTGCTGCTCCTACAGAGAGGCCCTGGGAGGCGGCTATTTTTATCCTCTTGAGGGAAGCGGGGGCGGGGGAGGGCGAGGGGGTGTGTCTGATGAGGCGGGAAGTCCTGGAACTTCATTTCTCTCCTTCTGTAGGGAGAGCCGTGGATTACATTTAGAGATAAGCCAGCCTCGATTTGTCAAGCTTCAGCCCCCTGAGTTGTGCCTGTCATCCTACAGGACGAGGCAGAGAAGAGGGTGAGAGTTGAAGAAACGTGCTCCACCAGACAAGCATAAAAAACACAAAGGTGAGCAAAAATCCTTAGGTTGGAGCAGCCACTGCTACCTATTAGAGAATCAGGGCTCTGTCAAGAAGAGCTTGAGGCTGGAGATGTGCTGTGTGAACAGGGCTCTCAATTCAGAAAGGAGTCATTTTTTTTTTTTAAAGATGGCATATGCCCTGCATTTTTAAAAATAGTTCACAGTCCCTAAGTGAGGAAGCTCCTGTCTTCAAGGCAATCTCCTCTTAATCAGTGACTTCTTGAAGTAGTCTGTGCTGTAAACAGAGCAGGGCTTGTCAGTCAGGCCTGGCCCTGCTCTGGTTAATGGTGTAACCTCGGGAACATTAAACTCCCCAAGCTTCGGTTTCCTCATTCATAAAACAGGGGTGATAATGCCAGATTCACAGGGCTTTCACAGGATTTAATTGGAGATGTTGAGTAAAACACTGAGACCAACACTGGACTGGGTAAGTGTCACACCCATTATTACTGTTGTTATAATGAATCCCTTCCCTATAATGACCATTTCCTGAAGAGTTTAATCACCAGTTACCTCCAAACCCTTCAAACCAGAGATCCTCAAAAACTTCATTCAATGCAGCACCATGCCTAGCCCAGAGCTGAGTTCAGTGCATTTGTGCCAGACATCATGCTTGGCCTTGAGACACAGGGGTAAGCAGGTGCTTCCTTGAGGACGTATGATAAGCACATGTTCGTTGCACATTTTCATCAGTGCTGTGAAGAAAAAGTTGGTAGTTCTCAAAGTATGGTTCCCCAGACCAGCAGTACTATCTCACCTAGCAACTTGTAGAAATGTAAATTCTTTGGCCTTACCCCAGACTAATAAGTATCAACTTTGGAGGGAAGGAACACATAGAGAAGTGGTATAAACATGTCATTGTTTGCTCTAGAGCCCCTGTCCCCCAAAGAGCATCACAGGCCCTCCAGGTGATGCTGACCATTCTGTCAAGAAAACCTCAGCTCTACTACCTCTCCTTTGGACTGTTGTACTTGCTGCCTCACTGGCCTCCATGCTTTCTTTCCCCTTCCTCCTTTACCCCTTTAAGTCTGTTCTTAAATCAGCAGCCAAAACTATCCTATTATATGCAACCAGATCTTGTTGCTACTTGATTCTTAGACTGCTACTGGCTCTCGAATTCATCTGGAATAAAAGACAAAGTCCTTAGAAGCTATCAAGCCAGTTCTCCCTCCACCTTCCTCCTTCCCCTTCTGATATTGTGTCCTTCTACTCTTCCTTCCCACCCCCACTCACTTAGCTCCAGCCCCAATGGCTTCTTTGTTGTGCTTCCAATACACCAGACACAATCCTACCTTAGGGCCTTTGCACTGCTATTCCCTGTACCTAGAATGCTCTTCTTTCTGATATTCACGTGGCTTCATCTCTTACCTCCTCAAATTTACACTCAAATTTTTTTTTAATTTTTTTAATATTTATTTTATTTTTTTTTTTAATTTTTTTTTCAACGTTTATTTATTTTTGGGACAGAGAGAGACAGAGCATGAACGCGGGAGGGGCAAAGAGAGAGGGAGACACAGAATCGGAAACAGGCTCCAGGCTCTGAGCCATCAGCCCAGAGCCTGACGCGGGGCTCGAACTCACGGACCGCGAGATCGTGACCTGGCTGAAGTCGGACGCTCAACCAACTGCGCCACCCAGGCGCCCCTTTAATATTTATTTTAGAGACAGAGTGCGAGGAGGGGAGGGGCAGAGAGAGAGGGAGACACAGAATCTGAAACAGGCTCCAGGCTCTGAACCGTCGGCACAGAGCCCGACGTGGGGCTCAAACCCACAAACCACAAGATCATGACCTGAGGTGAAGTCAAACACTTAACCAACTGAACCACCCAAGCACCCCTATACTCAAATGTTGACCTCTAAATAAAATTAAAATTGTGACCTTCCCAACACTTTAACTCCTCAGAGAACAAACAAATTCCCACAAAATGATCCTCCCAAAAGCCCCATCCTATCCCTAGAGAAGGAATCATCCACCCCTCACCCTCACAATCCTCCACCAAGGTGTGGGTAGTCTTTTGAATTTTCCCAATAAGTCTCAGAGTGAAAATGCTGGGAATCCCTGACCTCAGCTTCCTGAGGTTTCTCTGTCTGGAGGAAATGAAAGCCGAAATCATCACCATACTCTACACACTGCCCTCTTTCTTGGTTTTGCTTGTCACCGTGGTTGACCTTACCCTGCTGCTCCAGGAGACAAATTTCAGAAAGCCTGGAAAATACTATCATCAGGGCTTGTTTTGCTGTTCCTAAAAAAGGCCAGCCATGGGCTTGAGATGCAGCAGGGTGGGTGGATGGGAGCCCTGGGCCAGCAGGAATGGGCACTACTGGGTGGGGCCTCCCAGATAATGGAAACGGCTGGGTGTTCATGTATGACCTGATGCTCCACTCGAGGATACATGCCTACACACAGAGCCTTGGAAACAACTCCTCACCCTGGCCTTGAGTTCACCCAGCTAGGGAAGGGCTCTAGAAAGGGGTGGCTCTAAGTTTTGGAAACATCCACTTTATTTGCAAGGAGCAGTTGGGAATGCTGCTCTGTGTACTGTAGAGCAGTTTGTTTGTTTGTTTGTTTAAATGTTTGTT
The DNA here is from genome assembly GCF_022837055.1 of Prionailurus viverrinus. Lineage (NCBI taxonomy): Eukaryota > Metazoa > Chordata > Mammalia > Carnivora > Felidae > Prionailurus > Prionailurus viverrinus. The sequence goes on from NC_062569.1 coordinate 30,274,535, forward strand.
TGTTTCTGAGAGAGAGAGAAGGAGGGACAGAGAGAGGGAGACAGAGGATCCGAAGTAGGTTCTGTGCTGTCAGCACAGAGCCTGATGTAGGGCTCGAACTCACAAGCCACAAGATCATGACCTGAGCCAAAGTCAGATGCAACTGTCCCTGAACCACCCAGGCACCCTGAGCTGATTTGCTTTTTAAACGTTCTCCTTCCACAAGTAATATATTAACCCATTGTGTTGTGAAAGACTTGAGCAGCACAAAAGTTCACAGAGTAAAATATGAACATCTTTCCTGATACAAACCATCATCCCTCTCCCCCTGTTCCCGGTTTGGTGTATGTTCTTATATATAAGCCCTTTCTCTCAATATTTACACACGCATACATGTATATGTGTATGTATTTAGACACACAATTGTGTGTTTATGCATGTTTTCAGTTTTATAGAAATGAAATTGTACAAAAGGTAATGGTCACATGATTTGATATTTTCACTGATCAAAATAAGTTGAGGTCTTGAGGATGCTTGCATGACAGAGCATGCAGAGGCATATCCATGGTGTTCTTTTGGTTGGAATGGACCATGATAAATTTCGTGGTTCTGATAGACCACACATCCTTGCACATGTATCTTCATGCATAATGTATATATTTGGTAGGGTAGATTGTTAGAAGTGGAATTGCTGAATCAAAAGGAGTTACAAATGTTGATGGAATTGACCTCCTAAAAACTTTACCAGCATACACTTCCTCAGCTGGTCCTAGTTCTTTACCTGGTGGGGGTGACCCAAATCTTCTTTCTTAAAGGGTCTGGCCATCACTAATCTTACCTGGATTGAATTGTCATAGTTTGCCATTAACCTTAATCACAGGGCATGATAAACTAAAAGACCCCCTAACAGATCTCATGTATTCCAGACATATTCTTCTGTCTTCTGGTTATCATTATTTCCATTGGAAATTTAGTTGTAATTCTAAGTGCCACTTTGACACATTATCTGTCTATTCTCTATAGCTGTTTTAAGATTTTTTTATGGTATTGTGCAGTTTCATTGGGATATATATGAGTGTGGATATCTTTCCATTTACTTTGCTTGAAATTTATTGAGAGTCCTGGATCTGATGTCTTTTAAAAATTCCAAGACATGAGGCACCTGGGTGGCTCAGTCAGTTAAGCATCTGACTTCGGCTCAGGTCATGATCTCACAGCTCATGAGGTTGAGCCCCACCTGGGGCTCTGTGCTGTCAGCTCAGAACCTGGAGCCTGCTTCGGATTCTGTGTGTGTGTGTCTCTCTCTCTCTCTGCCCCTCCCCTGCTCATGCCCTATCTTTCTCTCTCTCTCTCTTTCTCTCTCTCAAAAATAAATAAAAACATTAAACTTAATAATAATAATAATAATAATAAAAATTCCAAGACATTCTCAGGTAGGTAGGTAGATAGATGTGTATTTTTTTCTGAACCATTTGAGAATAGGTCAGAGACATTGTACTCTGTTTCCCCCAAATACTTCCCAGTGCATTTCCTAAGAGCAAGGATTTTCTCTTTCATAACCGCAGTTCAATTTTCAAAATACAGACATTTAACATTGATAAAAAAAACTATTTTCTAATCCACAGTCCATATTTAAATTTCATCAGTTGTCTCAATAAAGTCTTTTATAACTATTTTTTCCTAGTCCAGCATCCAATCCAGAATCACACATTGCATTTATTTCTCATGTCTTTTTATGTCTTTTTTCCATCTCTTTTAAAAGTTCCTCAACCTTTCTTTTGCCTAAAGTTCTTGACCTTAACTAGTTATTTTGTAAAATGTCCCTCAGTTGTTGTTGCTTGACATTTCCTCGTGATTAGAATCAGGTTATGCAATTTTGACAGGAAAGCACTGAAGTGATGTCTTCTCAGTAGATTATGTCAAAAGGCACATGATGTCAGTCTGTCCTATTACTGGTGCTGTTATCTTTGACCAGTTGGTTAATGTGTTGTCTTATACATTTCCCTGCTATAAAGTTACTATTTTTTTCTTTGTGATTAATAAGAAATTTGAGGGGGAGATACTTTGAAATGATGTAAATTTCTGGTTCCTCCTCAAACTTTTATCCACAAATTTGATCACCCACTGATGATTTTCTTACTACTATTCCTTTCATATTTAGTTGGATTCAACCATAGGGAGACTTTTTCCTTTTCTCCTATTTACTTTTTTCATTTATTTTTATCTGTGTAGATTCATGAATTCTTATTGTATTCAATGGATTACAATCTATTACTATCATTCATATGTTCATCCTCAAAATGTATTTGGAGGTATTTGAGATTTGGCCAGTGGGAGCTCCTTCTGCTGGTTCCTGTGTTCTTTTGATATGTCTCTAGCATTCATTGAGCATTTTCTTACTTTATGAAACAACAATATTCCTGTCTTCTCTTGTACATTTCTGTTGCAGCCTACAATCAGCCCTTTTTCTTAGGAACCCCTGTTTCTTTTAGTGGAGAATGGTATTTAGAAACCAAGATTTGGGAGCTAGTTGTGTTTATTGCTACTGTAATGTAATCGATTCTAGGCCCTCTCAGGAGACAGAGTAAGGAAATAAACATACTTATGTATGTATATGTCTGTGTACTTAAGTGTGTGCAAATACACATACATTTGTAAAATCTATGAGTTCATATCAATACCTCTGATTCCAATCCCACACCATTCCTTCCTCATTACCTATTTGTAAATCCATTCCCTGACAGTAAGAAACCTAACTCCCATTATCCTGAATGCATCTGCTTATTTGCTCAGTCTTTCCATTGTTAAGCCAGCTCTTGGCCCTGCTTGCTGAAAGCTCAGCTCTAGACACACCAATCTCTACCCTAAATCCCCATTTTCAGCCATGCCAGCCAAAACTCTGCCTCCACACATGGTGAAGTGCAGTGAAGTTGAGGGCAGAATAGGAGGGGGTCTAGAGCAGCACAGAACAGTCCAGAGCTTGAGAGAATGTATTAGTCACCTCTGATCTTTACATGACAGCCCTACCCCACCACAGCCTAATTGTCTCCAGCCACCTGCTGAGATAGTGAGCTAGAATCTCCCCACCCCCAAGGCTTTCCTCAACTTTCTTTCCCTTCTAGATCCCTTCCAAACCTTTAATTCCAGTGTTTCCTCTGCAGAGGAGTTAAGCTATCTCTTTATTATATATTCTCAACTGTTCATCTTCTGCAGCCAAGTATGCAGGTATTTTAGCAAACAGAGAGCACTGTGCTCAGGAGGAATGCATGCTTTAGGGGGAGACGCAGCTGCAATCTGTTATGGTTTTAAATATTAGCTTTCCTCCTCAGACATGCATGTTAGATGTATCATTTTGGTGAAGATTTAGAGGATGGACTGGAGGAAAAAGGGCAAGACCAGAGGCTGGGAAACCAGGCAGCATGACTTTTCAGTACCTAAGTGAGAGAAGATTGAGACTGAACAGGAAGGGCAGGGCAGTGAGGATGGGAACAGGGAAACTAATATGAGAGATATTTATGGGATAGGATCAGTAGGCTTGATGATAGATTGAATATGGTTGGCTGACGGGCAGGGAGGTGGTGGTATGGGTGGGGAGGCAGGAGACTGGGATGGATCCCAAGTGTTTGGACTGGGAGCAGGTAGAAGTGGTGTCTAATGTTCCTCACCATCCTCTTTCTCCTTCTGCTACTACTAACGATGGGGCCATTTGTTGAGCATGGACAGTATGTCAGACACTGATGAATGCTGGACATACGTCATCAGACATAATGAGACCATTTAATCCTATAGGGAATGTATTATTATCCAGTTTTCCAGATGAGGATGTAGTAACTTCCCCAAGATTTCACAGATAGCAAAAGGTACTGTGTGCAAGTTTTGGTTCTGAAACAGTGATTTTAGCTTGGGGCACACTGAGTTTGAGGTTCCTGTGTAATATCCTGGCAGACATGTCCTGCCAGCAGGTGAAAATGCAGGTGCAAGCTCTGCAGAAAAACTGGAGTAGACGTACATCCATCCACAATGAGGTGGCAAGAGACACCAGGTGGTTAGTGTGGGAGGAATGGGGGAAGCTTATGGAGAAGGAGAGGAAAGGAGGGCTGAGATGGAACGCTGGGCACATCAACATTAAAGGACAGGAAAGGAAGAGAAGCTCCAGAAGAGGAATGGCCAGAGAGTGGGGAGAACCAGGAAAGTAGTGTAGTCCAAGGAAAGTGGTATGTCAGGAAGGTGGTGACCCGGCATGTTAAATACTGCTGAGTAAACCAAGCACTGAGGCATACCCAACACATCTGTCAACCAAAGTTGCATCAGTGAGGGAGAGCAGCAGGCAGAAGACTGAGTGCATAGGTCAAAGCAGTAAGGAGAGGCAAGGAAGTGGAGATAATGAGTACCAATGCCTTTGAGAAGCCTGGTGAAAGAGTAAGGAGAGAGAGAGAGAGAGAACATAATATCTAAATGGGGAGTGCATAGAATTTTTTTAAAGTGGAAAAATGTAAGTTGCTTCTAACCTGAAAGGAATGTGCCAAAACAAGTGGGAGAGGTCAAAGATGCAAAGACTAGGAGGAGTTAAGTCTAAAAGAGGCAGGAAGAGCTGGTTCTGAAAGCCACAGTGTGGTCAACACGGTGAGAGGGGCACCTCTGGCAGCTTCAGAAGCAGAGCCTGCTACCGAGTGTGGAAAAGGGGGCCTGGGTGGGTTCAGACACAGATACCTTCATGGGGTAGACAAATAGGGGAAGGAAGTTGAGAAAATCCACATTTGGTTGCTTCTATTTTTTTTTTTTTTTAATCTGGAGGAGAGTCATTTCTGGATTAGAGCACCAAGAACTAGTGTAGAACTGGAGGTTTGATAAAAGGGTTGAATGTATGCAGTTGCTGGCGAGGTGGGTGGAAGATGGTATTGACCAGGGGTCTTTAAGTTCTTCTGGGCATTGTTGAGAGTGAGGCTGAAACTGAGAAGTAAAGTGTCTGAGGTCATACTGATCTGTGTAGTGAGCACTCTGTTTGCAAGAGGAAAGAGGATGGCCTGTGGAATAATTCATATTTGGATGCAGATCCAGAGCAGTGGAAGGAAAAAGGAACAAAGTTGTAGAGGATATTTAAAGTGCTACATCATGGCATCTAGCTTGTATGGTTCCAAGTGAAACCAGAAAGAGCTAAAGTAGAATGAGACACTTCTGCTTGAAGATGGCAGATTGAACACCATTTTTATCTCTTTAGCCTCCCAAACCCTACTAACATGGCAGGAAAGGGATTTCTTTCTTAAGGGTATAAACCCAAATAACAAAGGGAAATGGCAGTAGAGACCACAGTAACTACATTTTGGAAGCTGAAGCTGATCAGTGGCAATTGACTTAGCTAAAACCTAAGTCAGGAGTTGAGGCACCAGGTAGCTCTGAATGGGGGAATGCAGGATGGGCTAAGAATAGGAGGATTGATTGAGAAGCATTTAGATCCTGGGGTCTTCTCCCCAATATGAGCACAAAACGAAACATTTATACAGAGGTCTTTGGACTGGAAGACATCAGGTACTGATGAGAGCTGCGATGCCATACTAAAAGTAGGAACATAAAGTCAAATTCTGTGTACTGATCAGAGTTTTTTTTTCTAGTTCCCTTCCTACATTCAGCTCCCAGGATGCTGGGAACCCAGTGGGAGATTGGAGATTTTTCTGCAGGGAATCTGAGCAGCCCAGAAGAAACTATCAAAAGATACTGATAGAAAACACAAAAGACATTTGGTGCTCACTCCACCTTTATGACTCTAGGACAAGGTCACCAACCAACAATCAGATTTTTAGCCCTGCACTCCTAAATAATAAAGGCAAAGCAAGGATCACTAGACATTTGTTCTACTTTCTAGGGTATTTCTTTGGCTTTTTATTTTAACTTTTATATTGGCTTATAATTTTTTTATTGTCATAGTTTATTTTCAGAGTGCTCTTTGCTTTTTGACTTTTCTTTTTTAAAGCAACCTATTCTTATCTCACAGATTCTATGTTATTGTCTCTATTGATACAGATTCCTTTTTTTTTTTTTCCCCTGTTCATTTTGGTCTTTGCCTTTCAGATTGAAGGGCTGCCTAGTGAGCTGCCAGAAGGTTAGGTAGAAGGGTCTGGGAGCAAAGTCCCCAAGGAGAGGACAGGAATTTAGACAGAAGGACACAGAGGAAGAGGCCACTTATTAGCTCCGGGGAAAACTAAAAGTTGTTTGAGAAAGGAAAGGCAATTAATTAAACTGCTTCATAGGGCTCACTGGTGACTAGCATTTACAGCATCAAAACAAAGTAAACCCAAAGTACTGGTGGAGGGACGGTAAGTTAAATATGTGTGGGAGTCTTTAACGGGCATGATACCTTCACCTCCCTCCTTGGAAATCCACAAATAATGCCTGTAAGTCAAGAAGTGGCAATGTGATCCCAATGTGAGCAATATAGAGGCAAATATCAGAAGAGACAGCTCAGGGACTAACATGAGAATGGAATGGAGGACGGCAGAGGAACCCAGGAGACTGCCGCTTTTCTAAAGTTCTAGAGAATTATATTTGACTTTTAAAATTATGTGTGTAACTTGTAAAAATTAAATTAAAAGAGTGGAATGGGAATTAGAAGGGCCAATGGAAGCATGATGAAGGGGGTTCTGCCCACTCCGTGAATTATGCAGCCTGGTAGACCTCTTTGTGACTACATTAACCTGGTAAAAAGCCATGTCACTCAAGAGACAGGATACAACATGAAGTATTAATTTGTGGCAGACTGATAACTGAGACATCAAATAGCATGTTCACTCCTCTCAGCCACCACAAAAAAAAAAACAAAAAAACAAAAAAAAAAAAAAACCCTGCAAACAGGGTTAGACTGTTAGCAGACTCCCTAGCATGTCATTTCAAAGAACTTCTGGTCTCTGGTGGATGGGAGACGAAACAGTCTGGAAAGTATGCACAAGCTCGAAGAACTGCTTTTACTGTGTGTGTGTGTCTGTGTGTGTCTGTGTTTGCACACAAGCATAAGTCCTTTCCACTTATATATTTTTTTCAAATGTTTATTTATTTTTGAGTGGGGGGAGTGTGAGAGGGGGAGGGGCAGAGAGAGAGGGGAACAGAGGATCCGAAGCAGATTCCGTGCTGACAGCAGTGAGGATCCGAAGTAGGGTCTGTGCTGACAGCAGTGAGCCTGACGCAGGGCTCGAACTCAGCAACCCTAAGATCATGAGCTGAGCCGAAGTTGGACGCTTAACCGACTGAACCACCCAGGTGTCCCCACTTCCACCTATATGAAAGGAGATTTGTGCTGTGGAGAACAGAGATGGAGGGGCAGAACTAGAGAGGAAGAACCAGAGTAGTAACTGGTCGGACATTCCTCTCAGCATGAGTTCTCTGGAGAGGAGAAAGGGAGAGGGAAGAAGGAACAGTGCCCTTGAGGGCAAGGGATTATAACAGGAAGGAGGACTTATGGGTTCAGTTTTCCAGCTGCAATTGCTCAAATGGGTCTTGCCCCTTCTGATAATAGGAAGCAAGAGGGGTAATGGCATAGTCCATGTGGACACGAGTGGGCCCCAGTTCTTCACAAGACCAAGTATGGCTTGGAGAGCTTTTATGAGCTTGTACTGAGCCACAAGTTAGCTTAGAGTGCATGACAAGCTAGGCCGGCAGGGTGTGGGGAGTGAACTCAGCTCATCCCAGGAGGTAAGAGGGACGGGCCTGATCCATGGGATGGAATTGAATGTGCTACTGACTAGAGCTGCCACCTCTGTCAGCGTTGTCATCTCTGAGAGAGCATCACAACCACACGATGTCAGTGTTGACAAAAGCATGGATCCCAGAATCATAGAGACCCAAAAGGGACCCAGTTGTCCCTCTGCTTGGTGACTAGGCTGATGAGTTCTCAGATTATGCTGGACCAGGGAGGAATGCTGAGGAAGTTAAATGGAGCTCTGAGCTCCAGTGTGGTAATTATCCCAAATGTGGTCAAGAAATCTTAGGATGGGACTGCCTGCACCAGGATCAGATTGTCCTCTGGAGGCTAGGACAGAGCCACAGCATCAGAAATTCAGGCCACGTCAAGAAACTAGTGAGGTTCCAATTTGCACACTTGAGTTTGTTTTTTTTTATTATTATTTTTAATGTTTATTTTTGAGAGAGAGGCAGAGACAGAACACGAGCGGGGAGGGGCAGAGAAAGGGAGACACAGAATCCGAAGCAAGCTCCAGGCTCTGAGCTGTCAGCACAGAGCCTGACACAGGACTCGAAATCATGATCTGTGAGATCATGACCTGAGTGCAGTCAGTTGCCCAACCAACTGAGCCACCCAGGCACCCTGCACACTTGAGTTTTATTCACAGCCATAACTGGCTATTATTTCTGCTATACCTGTTAGTATCTCTTCATGTGAGAAGACACAGAGGCCTGAAAACCTAGTTGTCCTAATAGTTGAAGAGCTATTGTTTATTGAGTGCAGTGCTAAGGGCCAAGTGCTTTATACCCAGAACCTCATTAAATCGTCATACACCCAGGGATGTAGCCCCATTATAATCTCCATTTTACAGGTAAAGGAGCTGGGATTTAAATAGATAAAGTAATTTGAAACTACTATCAAAGTAGGTAGTAAATGGCAGAGCCAGAATTCAGACTCAGTCTGGACTAATTCCAAAACCTGTGCTGACACTGAAGAATAACATGTTTAGATGGCACTCAGCCACAGAGCCTGGTTTTCTAGAAAGGAGATAGTGTCTGGACATCAGTGAGTAAGTGCACACATTCACTTTCTGGGGGTCTGTTAGCACTCCAGGAAGGTATGGTTGATGATGTGGAATGGCTGCCAGGGGAAAGCCCTGATGTGCAGCTAGGTGCTCTAACCTGGTAACTGTAGCAGAGGCAAGTATTGAACAAGAACCCTGAAAGTCTTCAAGCCTCAGGCATGCTTTTTCCAAAAGTGATTTTGAAACAGTTGAGGAATTTCTTAAATTTGGAATGTGTTCAATAAATGTCTGTTAAGTGAGGTATTCAGTTCAAGTTCTTTAAACCTGTGCCAAAGAGCCATCAACTTAGATCACAAAAGATCATAACATTGAAAGCTCTCTGTTCTGGCAAGCTTCATCAAGCCCGTGCATTTCCCTAGTAAATGCTTCCACATCTGTCCTCTCTTTCTCAGGTCCCGGCACTGCCTTGTGCCTTTATCACATCCAACCTATGCCACTGCAATAGCTTCATCCGTTCAGCAGGTGTGGCTTGAACACTACTCTGGGTCAGGCAGCAGGCACAGTGCTGGGGACCAGAGATGAGGAAAATGTGGTTCCTGCCCTCAAGAAGCTCCTAGACTCAGAGGAGGATGAGCATCTGTGGCACGGGCTGCCACTGCCCACCCTGAATCCCCTTCTTCCTTAATGATAGCACTACTATTCCATATGGCTGCCCAGCTGCACCATACTTCCCCAGCCCCCCTTGGGCTTAGGTGAGGTCATGTGACCAAGTTCTTGACAAAGATATGTGAAGAAAGTGATACATGCCACTTCTAGGTTGGGAATGTCAGAACCTCTCTTCCTTCTCCCAGACTTGCTGGAGCCTGAATTTGCTGGTGACCAAGTTTCTATCATGCAAGTTAGTGACATAGGGGAGAACAGAGCAATGACTTTGAAGGACCCGTGTCCTTGAATGACCATGAGGGGCAGACCTCCTCTGAAAACTGCTAACACGAGCAAGAAAAAGAAATATCCACATGATTTAAGCCACTGTATTTTGGGAACTCCTTGTTATAGACACTTACCTTTAGCCTAATCATAACAGGAGTATTAAAAAAAAGAGTCCAAAGAATTCCTGGTGCTATGACAAAAGTAGAAGAATCAGTTCAAGTAAGGCAGAAGGTAAGAAAATGGGAGAAAGCATAGGCAGTTTCCTGGGAGAGAGCACCCTTGCCCTGAATCTTGAAAGGTGAGTGTTTTCAGCAAATCTACTCACATTTCCCATTTACCCTTCATTCTTTTGATTTGCCATTTTGGTCCACATTACTTCTTTCAGATATATATTCTCTTTTATCCCTACTCTCCACCTGTTAAAAGCCTACACAAGATTCAAGACTCAGGTTAAATCTCATTTTCTCCAGGGAAGGCTTCCTTGATCAGCTCCCCACAAGTGATATCTTCCTCTTCCAAAATCCTGTAGCACTTAGTCTTTATTATTTATTGATCACACATTTTATATCTTCTCTACCAATATCTGACACTTTTCGATAGCCCTCCCAGCATTTGTCACACTGCCTAGACTTGTTCTGGGTTCCCCAAGGGTATAGATATACCCTAAATTTCTATCGTTTTGTAACAAACCTACCTCTAAATTTAGTGGATTAAAACAACTATTTTTATTGCTTGCACTGCTTTAAGAGTTGGCTGGTCTCAGTTGAATGGTTCTCACTTATGGCCTTGAATCCTGTTGCATTCAGATAACAGCTGGGGTTGGAGTTAGCTGAAGGCCTGACTGGACTAGATGTTCAGGATGGCTCACTCCTGTGGCTTGCAGCTGATGCTACCTGGGAACTCAGCAGGTCCTATTAACCAGAGTGCCTACATTTGGCTTCTCCACGTGACACGGGCTTACATAATTATAGCTGGATTCCCAGAGGGTCATCAATTAAAAAGCTTGTGACTTAGCCACAAGAGACCTAGAATATCACTCTCATCACATTGTATTGGTAAAGCAAGTCGCTAAGGCCAGCCCAGGCAGGGGAATTAGACTCTACATCTTGATGTGAGAAGCAGTAGGTACATTCAAGGAGATAAGGAATTAAAGACAGTCATCTTCGGAGACTATCTTACCAAACCATGTAAACATGGAATCTGGAGTGATGGTCACTCCCACATCAAAACAAGTTGCCATCCTGCATTTCCTCATCTACAAACCAGAGCCCCAGGGAGACAGTGCTTCCCCTTTTCTGAGTCAGCCACTAGAATTCATTGTTAGTCTGGCATTAACCTGGGATGGGTGAGACATTCAAATGCCAAGATGTCCACCAAAATCTGGATGGCTCAGTGTTTGTGAGCCAAGAGGTTTCCAGGAGAGGATGGAAGAGGTCATGGAGAGAAAATGTCTCTGGATTAGAGATAAAACATTTGTTTCTTTGTGTTTCTTCTGAAAATCATTTGCCACCCATCTTTGCCCAACCACCCCTAATGTGGGGGTAAAGGACAAGGATTACAGCAGGCTAAACTTGAGAAAGGGTTGCACGATGCTTACCTTGGAGAAAGACTTTCAGCTAAGCCCTTAGCCACCCACTTGAGTTGAATTTAGGGCTCAGCACAACTGCTTTCTTGTATAGCCTCTGGCTACAGGAGGAGGAGACCATTCTCTCACAAGCTACCACCAGCCACACTAGCCTTTGAACTTTGTGGTAGACAAACAATGGCCTCCCAAAAGTATCCATGTCCTTAATCGCCAGAAACTGTGAATATGTTATGTTATATGGCAAAGGGTAAATAAATTTGCAGAGGGCAGATGCTCATCAGCTGACTTGAAGAGAGGAAGAATGTCCTGGATGATCAGGGCAGGGCCAGTGTATTTAAAAGTCTCCTTAAATGTGGAAGAGAGAGGCAGCAGAACAGCCAGAGCCATATAAGGAGATACAGCGATGAAAGCAGAAGTTGGAGTGATGTGCTCACTGGCTCTGAAGGTGGCAGAGGGCCAAGAACCAAGGAATGTGGCAGCCTCTAGAAGCTAGAAAAGGCAAAAGCCAGATTCTCTTCTAGACCCTCTAGAAAGGGACACAGCCTTGCTGACACTCTGAGACCCATTTGGGACTTACGAACTACAGAAGTGAAGATAGTAAATTTGTGTTGTCATAAGCCACAAAGTTTGTGGTAAGTTGTTATAGCAACAATAGGAAACTAATACAAACTCAAAGGGCCTCAGTGATTAAAATGGGAGTCCTATCACAGGGGACAGTGGACCCATACACCACTTTGACTGATAATATTCAAGAGCAGCAAATCTCTGGTCAGGACCAGTCAGGACTGCTAGGATGAGGGGTGGAGAGGAAGGTGGCCAAAGCTGATAGCAGGCCTTCCTGAGAAAGTGAGGAAGAAGAGGGGGCAGTGAGGATCCAGTGGCCAGAGGAGGCCATTTTATGAAAGAGACCACTTCTCTTCCCAAGAGGAGGGACTGGGAGAGATTGCTGTGTTGGGTGGCATAATTTCCCCTTCACTGCCCCTTTTGGAAGGACATTCAGTAAAAGCTGTCTCACCCTACAAGCTTTTGGAGATGGATTTGATTTGTGTGTGTTCTGGATGTACCTCTGAGTGAAATGTGGTCACAGAGCAGCCGAAGTTGCTCATTAAATGATTGTTGTATTTCCTTGTCTAAAGTACAGAAATTTATGCCAATCCGAGCAGTCCTTGCCCATAGTCTGAGAAGGAAACTTTTAAAGAGCTATCAGGGTACAACAAGCAGGAGCCAGAGAGGTGGTCATATTTTATAGTTCAGTTCTCGTGAAATGGGGAGCAAACTTCTCTCTAATCCTTCACCATCAAGAAGAACATACTATATAGTGTCTTGGGTTTGGAATTCAAAACTCAAAATAAGTTTCTTTCCCTTTCAGGTCAGGCAGTTTCTCCCTCTAAGGTTAGTTAAAAATAAATAGATAAGATGGGAGTCTCTGTCTGTCTCTCTCTCTCTCTCTCAAAATAAATAAAAATAAACATTTAAAAAAATAAATGGATAAGGAAGATGAGGTCTGTGGCTTTTTAATAGGCGTTTATTGTCCCCTCCTCTCTGCACCTGCCTTCACTGGAAAACGGGGATGGGTGGGGGAGATGCCACCTCTGCTGCTTCTGTTGGTGAGGGAAGCAGCCCCCCATGGGTGATTGGAGCTATCAGGGACAGAGCTATCTGGCTTTACCCTTGTGAGAAGGTGAGGGGACAACGGTTGCACTGCTCATAAATTCTGAGGTGGAAAGTGCTGCTCAGGCTGCTCCATCTCAAGGCTGCTCTAAGGGTTTGTCCACTCAGGGCACTCACTGTGTGGGTGGTGGTAGCAAGATCCCCAGTGTCAGCTGGCAGATGTTGTGCCGGGTGGGGCTCAATTCCCCTTACCCCTCACAGTCCCTGAGATCCCTGCCTTAAGAAATGATTCTTGGGGCACCTGGGTGGCTCAGTTCATTGAGCATCTGACTCATTTGACTCATTTGACTCTGAGCATTTGGCTCAAGTCATGATTCCAGGGTTGTGGAATCAGGCCATGGAGCCCACTTAAGATTCTCTTTCTCCCTCAAAAAAAAAAAAAAAAAAAAAAAAAAAAAAGATTTTCTCTCTCTCCCTCTTACCCGTCTCTCCCACTCTCACTCTCTCTCTTCAAAAACAAAGATTCTTGGCTTAAAAACTCAGCCCCTGATTTAGACTTAACATTTTTTGCTAATGTCCTTCTCTGCCATTGTCACAGCTGGTTAAAAGATAATATATAAAAAATACGTGCAAAATGTAGAACAAATTAGTTCCCTTTTACAGTCTTCTCACAAAATAATGAAATCAATCTCCACAGCTTCCTGAACCAGAGCTGTACTCAACACAAAATACCATAGGTAGATAGCAGAGCTGAGGGTTGTGGATTATGCCCCAACTTGATTCTTCCAAGCCTCTCTATTCTCCATCCTTCAAGAATTGCTCAAATGCATTATCAGATTCACTGTCTTCATTTCCTTGCCTCCCTCTCAAGCTCATTTGCCAATTCATTCCAATCTGGCTTTGGTCTCCCTACTCAATGGAAACTGCCCTCATCTTGGTTGCCCATTACCACACCCAATGGGTTAGTTCTCTTTTCTCAGTTTAGTTCACTTGCCGGCAGCATTTCACACAGTGCTTCCTTAGGAAATGCTTTCTCTGCTTTCTTCCTACCTCACTAATGGTTACTTCTCAGGCTCATTTGCTGGCTCTCCCTTCTTACCTGACCTTTAAGTGTTGGTGGCCCCAAGAGCTCATATCTGTGCCCACTCCAGTTTTCTTTTTACACAGTTTTCGTAAGTGATCTCATCCAAATTTGTATCTCTTGCTCATCTCTTTCCACCTGAGGTCCGGATTTATCTTTGTGAGTACCTTTTCCAGCTCTATTTGTGTCTTTAATATGCAGCTCACACTTAATATTGTTCAAAGCCAGACTTGGTTTCCCTTGAATGCTGTTCCTCCCCACTATTGTTCACCTCAGTTAAAGGTACCCTTGTTTACCGTTACCGAAGCTGAATCTGATCTCCTGCATTTCACTCCACACCTCTTTCAAAGCCGTTAGCAAGTCCCATCTTTTCCTTCTTGAAACATATCCTGAATTCCCTCTACTCTCCAGTTTCAGCAACTCCTTGGAAAGCTCCCTGACTCCCCACCCTGCTTCAACCATTTACCACTATCCACAAGCTCATACACACACACTTTCTCCCGATCTCTCTCTCCTCACTCCCTAGTGATTCTCTACCACCCTTGCCTTTATAGCGTTCATCCCATTCTGCTATTGCATTGCTTACCTCTTGACTGCTTTGTTTACATTCAGTCTGCCTCAGGGCCAGGACTAGTATGAATTGAGTGAGGGAGGCACTTGCCTTGGATCCAAAATTTAAGGAAAACTCCATAATCAAGATAAGTAATATTTTAATGCAATATTTTAGAAAATCAGAATGCAAAAGATTCATGAAGAGCAAAGCGAATCCCAGCATCGCATAGTTTATAATTCCTTAATATCCTTTCATACCTAGTTCATGTTCCCTTTCCCTTGATTGCCTTACAATGTCTTTTACAGAAAGCTTGTTTGAATTGATTTCCAAATAGGGTTCAAGTGATGGTTAATGGTGTGTATCAACTTGTCTGGGTTAGGGGATGCCCAGATGGCTGGTAAACATTATTTTTGGCTGCATCTGTGAGGTTGTCTCCAGAAGACATTAGCATTTAAATCAGTAGACTGAATAAGAAGGTCACCACCCTCACCAATTCAGGGTGGGCATCATCCAATCCATTGAGGACTTGCATAGAACAAAAAGATAGAGGAGGGGCAAATTTGCTCTCTCTGCTTAGTCTGAGACTTCTGTCTTATCCTGCCCTCAGACAGTGTTGCTTATGGCTCTAGGGCATTCAGACTTTTACTTGCAACTTACACCATTGGCCCCTCCCAATTCTCAGGCCTTTGGACTCAGACTGAATTACATCACCAGTTTTCCTGGGTCTCCAAATGTCAGGCACAGATCATGGAACTTGTCAGTCTCCATAACCCTGTGAACCAGTGCCTATAATAAAACTTCTCTTATGTATACTCCTATTGGTTCTGTTTCTCTGGAGAACGCTAATAGAGTCCACACATCTGTGGGGTTGATGTATCTCCTAATTTTATTTTTCCACTCCTTTAAACCATTTGTGTTTTGAAGAAATCAAGTCACCTATATGTAGAGTTATCCTCTGTATTTCCTGTAAACTTGTAGTTGGGACTTAATTTCAAGTTCAGGTCTTTTTCTTTTCCTTTTTTTTTTTTTTTTTTTTTTGTTATTGTTGTTTTAGCAATAATAGTGTATAGACAATGTTGGAGATTTCTAATTGCATCACATCAAAAGACATGTAATGTCTGTTTGGCTCTCTTTTTGTGATGTTAAGATTAATCAGTGGATGGAAGCACCTGCCTAGCTCAGTCAGTGGAGCGTGTGACTCTCGATCTCAGTTGTGAGTTCAAGCCTGGTGTTGGGTGTAGAGATTACTCAAAAATAAAAATCTTTAAAAAAAAAAGATCGATCAGTGGATGAAATGATGTGGTGTATGGGATTTACTTCAAAGTACCCAGTATGCTAATGGAGTGAAGGGACTTGGGTGCTGTTATGAATGAAACAGGATTGGCCATGAGCTGGTAATTGTTAATGACTGAGTGATGGGCATATGGAATTCAGTCTATTATTCTCTATACTTTTTATATGTTTAAAATTGTACATAATAAAAAAAGCAAGAAAAAGTTAATAAAGTTGTTTTTAAAAACTTGATTACTAAGTTCAGATATTTTCATTGGTTATAAATTTCTCCCTTAGCTTTGCACTTTATGGTTTTAGCAGTCATTGATGAGCATTGGTCACAATCCAATTATTTCATTAGTACAAATCTGTGATATTCTAATTCTATCATCCCTTGTATTAGTTAACAGTTTCTGCATAACAAATCACTCCAAACTTGAGGAGCTTAAAACAATGAGCATTTAGGGGCGCCTGGGTGGCGCAGTCGGTTAAGCGTCCGACTTCAGCCAGGTCACGATCTCGCGGCCCGTGAGTTCGAGCCCCGCGTCAGGCTCTGGGCTGATGGCTCAGAGCCTGGAGCCTGTTTCCAATTCTGTGTCTCCCTCTCTCTCTGCCCCTCCCCCGTTCATGCTCTGTCTCTCTCTGTCCCAAAAATAAATAAACGTTGAAAAAAAAAATTAAAACAAACAAACAAGCAAACAAACAAAAAAAACGAGCATTTATTATCTGATAGCTTCTGTGGGTCAGGAATCTGGATAATTCTGGTTCAGAGTCTCTCATGACACTGCAGTCAGTCTGCTAATTGAGCCTCCAGTCATCTGGGGCTGGAGGAGCTACCTCCCATTCACTCACGTGGTTGCTGGCAGGCCTTAGTTCCTACTGGCTTTTAACTGGATAACTCGTTTCCTCACCTAATGAGGCTCTCCATAGACTACTTAAATGTCTCACAATATGACAGCTGCCCCAGAATGAGTAATGAAAGAGAGGGAGAAAGAGGGAGACAGACAGAGAGAGGGAGAAAAGGAGAGAGATAAGTGAATGTGAGAACAAGATTGAAATCAAAGTCTTTTACAATCTAATCACAGAAATGACGAGCCATCATTTCTATATGCTGTTCTATAAACAGGTCAGCCCTGGTACAATGTGGGAGGGGACTACACAGGGTCTGAATACCAGGAGGAGGGATCATTGGGGGCCATCTTGAAGGCTGGCTACCATATTCCTTTGCATTTGTTAGCTGGAAATCTATAATGCAAAACTCTCCTTCATCAACTACTTAGTTACTCTGAAATACAGTTTGTATAAAAGAAGCAAAATAAATTCTTTATTCTTTTCTTTTCCTTACCACTTTTCAAAATAATGTGTTGATACCCTAGCATCCACTTGCCCGACCAACAAATTATTTTTAATATCATTATGAACTCATGATTTTAATATGTTTACTCTGTTTTAATCAAATATACATATATGTCATTATTATTTTATTTTTTGTTTGTATATTTTTAATATTCAAATGGTTCCATCTTTGATTAGTGGAAAGTCCTTCCTGTTGGTTGTTGTGTCCTTTTGGCACAGTAGTCTCTGATAGTAGTCTCTTGTTTTCTGCTACACAAGATCTTCCAGGCTTATCTTGTAATTTAGTACCCTAGCTGTTTCTCCAAAGAGCCCTGGTTCCTTTTAGTTTTTGGTTTATTCTTCCATTTTTTCCTTTTTAAAAAATACCATGTATATATGTGTGTATATATGTATATGTATATACATAAACACACACACACACACACACATACACATACACATATATATATATATATACCCATATTTCTCCTGCCTCTTTCTTAAAGTAAAGGTAGCATACTATACATACTGTTCTACACGTTGCTTTTTTTCACTTAACAATATATCCCAGAGATCACTTCATAACAGAATATACTTATATTTCTGATTACTTTTTTACAGTTGCATAGTATTCCTTTGTGTGGATGTACCCAGTCCCCTATTGATGGACAGGTAACATATTTGTAAGCTTTGAAATGAAAACAAAAAAGAAAGAAAAAAAAGAAAAAGAGGAAACCACAAAGGAAAAGACTAATGACTTTGAATAAAAAAATGTTTAACTTCTGTACCACAACAAAAACAATGAAAATAAAATAACCAAAATAAAAAGGGAAATAGACCAGAACAGGCGTGGTGCGGTGGAGGCTCCAAGATGTAACTACCAAGGCCAGAAGACTAACATCTTTGTTATATGAAGAACTTATAAAGAATGTTTTGAATAAATAAATAAACCAACATCTGTGCTAACAAATCATACAAGTGAAAAAATTGCTAGAAACAAATGCAGCAAAAGATTAAAGCCTGTGGTATTCTCAGAAATGCAAATTAAAACCAGGAAAAAGTATGATTTTTGTCCATCACAGTGGTAAAATTTACAACAATGATTATTCCTAATCCTGGTGACAGTGCAAGGAACTGATATTATTGTGGATAGTGTTTGTCTACCATATAAATCTTGGAAGTAATTTGTCAACTTGAATTAAGAACCATAAAAATGATTTCAATACTTAGACCCAGTTATCCCACATCTGGGAATTTATCCTAGGGAAAGAATCTAAAAGAAGAAAGAAACTCTTCTTGGTGATGTCAACTGAGTGTTACTGACATCTGAGGGGGTTCTGCATGACCTGGCCCTGAATCTATAATGCTACAGGTGGGTGGCATTAGGGGATACCCCTCTCCACAAGTATGTGTATGTGTCAGTTGATGTCAGCTTTGGCATTTTGGTTGAAGAATGAGTAAGCATTCCCTAGGGAGACTAAAGATGAGGACCGTAGGGGATCAGAGGATTTGAGTCTCCACCACCATAAGACTGGCTGTCTCATTGCTTTTGAAGCTTTATGGGAGAAGTAGAAGGAGAAGAATTAACAAAGTACTGAGACTCCACATCCAAGCAATGCAGCTTCGGGGCCTAAATGGTTGAAGGCTATACAGAGCAAGGAGAGGAATATCCTATGCTCTCTGCTCTGCCACAGACCAGCAGACTGTCAAAGAACAGAGTTCTTAGCAGTGTTCCACATGGCTCCCGGCAGCAAAGGTGGTATGTCCCCAGATGCATGTCAGGCATAGTGCCTCACATACAGCAAGCACTCAGTGTATATTTGTGAATGAGTAGAAGAATTTGAGTCACCCATCTGAAGACTCTGGAAAGGAGCTGGGGCTGATCTGATTGGGTGAGGATGAGAGCTGAGGTGGTGCATGAGTAGGTAGAGGCCCATATCTGACAATATGGTGGTATCAGTGCCAACGTGGCCACAACTATGAGCATAGTGAAACTGAGAAGTTCCACTTATATTTATAATATTAAAACATTGGGAACAATCTAAATGTCTAATCCTAAATTATGGAACGTACAATTAATGAAAAGTTATGCGAACATAAAAGTTGAAAAGATGGCTCACCAGTACTCTCAATTTTCTTCTTCCTGGACACATGGAAAATGACATTTCCCAGGCCTCCCTACACTCTGCCTTGCCTTAAGATATGGCGTCATGATTAGGAAGTGATAAATGTTCTTCTGGGCTCAAGCCTTTAAGAGCCCATGCATGATTCTCCATCACAATCAAAGAGAAGACTGTGTGTTCAGATGGAGGTGCCTTCATATGTAAGTTACCACATGGCGGATAGCTGCATGAGTCACTAAGGTCCATAGGGGACATTGGGCAAATAAGGAATAAACCCTTATTGTATTAAGTTTATGAGATTTGGGGGCTGTCTGATACTGAAGCATAACCTGTCCTATACCTAAGAGGCAACATAGAAAATGTTTCAAAACACAATATTTAGAGAATGCAAACTGACTTACAAGTATAGACAAAGCAAGATGTTTCAGTTACCATTCTGAGGTTGTGAGTATTTCTTTGCATTTTTTCTTTACTCCCAAACTTTTTTTTTAATTGTTTGCTGTACTGCCTTTATAACTCAAAATACAATAGTGTGAGGGAAGGAGGAAAAGAGGGAGAAAGGAAAAGGAATTGGGAAGCCCCTGCTCTCATTTCTTATGCTCTTGTTTCTGAGCCCCAGGGTCCTGCTGGCTTCCTCTGAACCATCCAGCAGCCCTAAACAGACAGCTTTTATACAATGACAGCTGTGTGGGAGCACCGTGAAAGCTCACATACATTATGCTCACACAAAAGTCTGTAAAGTGGCCACTACAGTGATCATTTTACAGGTGTGGAAATTATGTAAGTCATTCAGCAAGTAAATTCAGCAAGGTTTTCGCTTGCTCAAGGTTACTTAGCAAGTTAGTGGCAGATCCAGAATTCAAACCCAGGGCAGCCTTCCTTGTAACCAGCCTGTTCAGCTCTACAACTTTTTGGAAGTTTCCTGTATCTTTCTGATTTGAAAGTCCACTACACTTTTTTCCCTACCTCCCACGTGATAACATGCTATTTCCTGAGCAGAGCTAACTTTTACCTAATGTTTGTATCTTAGCCTGTTTATTAACAACAAAGAGGCAGCAGTAATGGTTTCCCATGTATGTGGTATGGTTGCAGAGACCCGTGTGGGACCGGTTGTGTTCTTCCTCTTCCCAAGGCCCAACCAAAGGAAGTGTGATGTGATGACACACCAGGTAGAGGCAAACAGAGCTGCTGAAGTCTCAGTAATGCCTCTTATGAGCTCTGTGACCTTAGGCAATTCTCTTGACATTTCTGGGCCTCTGGTTTCTCCTTTATAAAAATGTCATAATCTCTGCCTACCTCTTGTGAAGTCCACATAGAAGGAAAAGCTCTTTAAAAAGTGTCAGTGCCAGAGAAATGAAAGATAATGTCATTATTTTCCATAACAATTATGGGATCAGGACATGGAGAGGGAAGCACAGTTGGTGACTGCATTAACTAGAAAACCGTCATATTTCCTCACTGCTCTCTGGTCTGGTTCAGGTGCTTAGAGCTGGCTCAGATTTGATCTCTTCCTCTTGTATAGCCAGGGCTCTCCCTGACTCCGAGAGGTGAAGTGGATGGGGAGAGGAATATCTGTGTCTGAACAGACCCTTAACCCACTTATGCTTCTCTTCCCCTTCCCCAAGACTGTGCCTAGGAAGAAACAGCTACTTCTTACCAAATAGCTGTATGCTCTCACATATTTCTTAGCCCCCTTGCAATTATGTGGAGCCATGTGACCAATTTCAGACAAAGGATTGTGGGTGGAAGCCCCCCACTTCTAAGCGGATACACTTAACCAGCATGTGTTCCTTCATCTCTTTCTTCTCCTGCTCTGAAGAGGGTGACCAGATGGCCCAGCTATAATTCAGAAGAGATTCCATTGGTCTGGTTCTCTGAGACTCAGTGTATAGTCACTGCCACGTCATTTTGGACATGTGTTATGAGCAAGAGCATATAGACTAGAGAATGGGTGCTTCTCTGCAGAGAATCTGAGTATGGGAAAGGACACAAGAAAGAGGTTTCATGGCATTTGCTCTTGGCTGTGAGAACCTCTGAATCACTCCTCTTCACACTTGGCACACTAAGAAAATAAAGTGAGTTTTTAGAAATATTACTCATTCATTAAAAATATTAAAAACATAAGTGGCACAGAGACATAGGGAGAGAGGGAAGGAGCAGGGACAGAGAGAAAGAGAGGAAGCAAGGGTGAGCTGAGCCAATCAGATTATCCCAGTCTTTTGATGGTGCCCCTGAAAAGTCCTGATGAGATGTGGGAAGGCAGCCAAAGGGGGCCTTGAGCAAGATAAGTGAGTGGGGAAAGATTAGAGCAAGCCTGCAGAGAAAGAAAAACAAAACCCCTTTGTTTCTGGGCTTTCTTGGCTGTGCTTCCTGCCCTTGGTTTCATCATTGGTTCAACAAATATTTATTGATGTGCCAAGCAGGATTCTGGGGTTGGATATTCAGCTTGAACAAAACACAATGCCTGCCCTCATGGGCCATATGTTTTAGTGGGGAGCTGGAGAACAAAGCAACAAATATGTATATATGTGGAATGTTAAAGATGACACGTGTGATGGAGAAAAGGTTGGGAAAGGTAACAGAGGATAGGATGGCTCTGTTATGTATGTATGTATGTATGTATTTATTATGTTTTTTATTTATTTTTGAGAGAGAGAGTGGGGGGATGGTTGGTATAGAGGATCCAAAGCAGGCTCTGGGCTGACAACAGCCAGCCAGTGTGGGGCACGAACTCATGAGCTGTGAGATCATGACCTAAGCCAAAGTTGGCCGCTTAACTGACTGAGCCACCCAGGTGCCCCTCCAGTTTTTATTTTTTAAATGTTTATTTTAGTTTTGAGAGGGGGGAGGGGCATAGAGAGGGTTTCATATGATCTGAAGTGGGCTCTGTGCTGACAACAGAAAGCCCAATGCGGGGCTCAAACTTACAAGCCCTGAGACCATGACCTGAGCTGAAGTCAGACGCTTAACAGACTGAGCCATCCAGCACCCCATCCTGTTTTTAAAGGGAAGTCAGAGAAGGCTTCACTGAGAAATTAATCCCATCTGAACAAAAACCTAAAGTGAAGGAGCTAGCAATGAGGCTATAGGAGAGAAGTGCAAGATATAGCGAGAAACCAGTGTGGCTGGATTGAGTGGCAGAGGAAGAGAGTGGTAGGCAAGGAGATTCAAGAAGTACTGGGGAAGGCAGATCAAGGTAAGGACTTTTCTCAGAGATAAGAAGCTATTGGTGGATTTTGAGCAGATGGATGTTATGAGATAATTTACATTTTATTTATTTTATTCATTTTAATTGCAGTATAGTTAATATACAGTGTGATATTTGTTTCAGTTATACAATATAATGATTCAACACTTACATACAACACCCTGTGCTTATCACAAGTGCCCTCCTTAATACCCATCACCTATTTAACTCATCCTCCTGCCCCTCTCTCCTCTGGTACCCATCAGTTTGTTCTCTATAGTTAAGAGTCTGTTTTTTTGGTTTGTCTCTGTCTCTCTCTCTCTCTCTCTCTCTCTCTTTTCCCTTTGCTCATTTGTTTTGTTTCTTGAATTCCACATATGAGTGAAATCATATAGTATTTCTCTTTCTCTGGCTTATTTCGCTTAGCATTATACTCTCTCTAGATCCATCCTTGTTGCAAATGGCAAGATGTCATTCTTTTTTTATGGCTGAATAACATTCCATTATATTATATGTGGAATATATATATTCTATTACACACACACACACACACACACACACAAAAGCACCTCTTCTTTATCCATTCATTTATTGATGGACACTTGAGCTGCTTTCATATCTTGGCTATTGTAAATATGCTTCTATAAATATAGAGTGCATGTGTCCCTTTGAATTAGTGTTTTTGTATTTTTTAAGTAAATACTCAGTATTGCAACTACTGGGTCACAGGGTAGTTCTATTTTTAACTTTTTGGGGAACCTCCATACTGTTTTCCAGTGTGGCTGTACCACTTTGCATTCCCACCAACAGTACACAAGGGTTCATTTTCCTCCACATTCTCACCAACACCTGTTGTTTCTTGTGTTTTTTAGTTTAGCCGTTCTCACAGGTGTGAAGTGATAGCTCCTTGATATCTCATTGTAGTTTTGATTTGCATTTCCCTGATGATGAGTGATGTTGAGCATCTTTTCATGTGTCTGTTGGCCATCTGAGTGTTTTCTTTGGAGAAACGTTTGTTCATGTCTTCTGCCCATTTTAAAATTGGATTATTTGTTTTTTGGGTGTTGAGTTGATTCAGTTCTTAAATATTTTGGGTACTAACCCTTTATTGCATATGTCATTTGCAAATATCTTCTCCCATTCAGTCCTTCTAGTTTTGTTTTGTTAATGGCTTACCTTGTTGTATAGAAGCTTTTTATTTTTATATAGTCCCAATAGTTTATTTTTACTTTTTAAAAAACTGTTTACTTATTTTGAGAGAGAGAGAGCACATGAGCAGGGTAGAGGCACAGAGAAAGGGAGAGAGAAAATCTAAGCAGGCTCCACACTCTCAGCATAGAGCCTGATGTGGGGCTCTATCTCACGAACCTTGAGATCATGACCTAAGCCAAAATCGAGAGTTGGACACTTAACAGACTGAAGCACCCGGGTGTCCCTGTTTATTTTTACTTTTATTTCCCTTGCCTGAGAAGACCTACCTAGAAAAATGTTGTTGTGGCCAATGTCAGAGAAATTACTGTCTGTGCTCTCTTCTAGGATTGAGCTAATTTACATTTTTAAAGGATGACTGTGGTTGGTATGTGGATAGAATTGCCAGATTTTGCAAACAAAACTTAATCATATCCAGTTAAGTTTGCATTTCAGATAAATGAATAATTTTTAGTAGAAATATATCCTATATAGTATCTGTGACATCTTTATACTAAAAAATGATTTGTTGTTTGTCTGAAATGCAAATTTAACAGAATGTCCTGTATTTTATTTGGCAATCCTATACATGGAGCAAGATTAGGGCAAGAGGTGAAAGCTGGATCAGCTAGGGTATTGCAATAAATAAGCGACAGGTGACAGTGGTTCAGACCACGGGGGGTGGTAAGAAGTTGTTGGTTGGATTCTAGTATATAGGGTCCCTTGTGTATTCTCTCTCTCTCTCTCTCTCTCTCTCTCTCTCTCTCTCAGGCCTTTTCTGTGGACTAGTTTGATTCATTTTGCAACCAAAACTTGGGAGGAAAAGGGGTGGTGATCACTGGGAGGATGTGGGCGGAAGTCTTTTGGCATAGGGGAAGGATGTGGCTTTTACCACAAGTTTCATACAGTTTTAGAGAATCCATGAGAATAGAATTAGTCACTCAAAGGTAGAAAGGAGCCAAAGGTCAGTGACAGTCCTGAAAGAGCTCCTTCCCTCCCAGCTCAGGGACATGGTGATCAGCCCCTGGGGAGGTGGGAAAACACATTGACATGACACTTCTTTTTTGGTTTCTTCACCTTAGCTTGGCTCCAACAGACACCTCTTGGCTGAAAGAAAAGTAGGAGATTGCTTATGGGACAATGGTGACAGTAAGTGGATCTTTATATTCAGTATTTTTGTTCCATACTCAGATCTCTTGTTATGAGCCAATATGCTGAGGACAGTCTTAGAGAACAGGGCCAACTTCTGGATTGTTGCAGTTGGGGGCGGGGAGAGCCTTTGCAATGTGTGCTAAGTGCTAGATGTGTTACTCACAACAAGCCAATCCAGACATTATCACTTTCTTTTCATGGTGTGGAACTGGCACAAAAAACTTTAGCCACCTCCCCACGGGTGCTTTGCAGGACTCCCTGATTTTCCATCATCATCACTGGTCAAGTTCAACAAAAATCACTTCAGTGCTAATGAACTGAGAGCCTGAGAGGAGAAGATAGAGCAGCTGTACAGTGTCTGTTCCGTGAAAAGTTGAAGACCAAGTGTTTGGTCAACAGAGACCCACATAAACATAATCCCTACCAGCTGGCTTCCCTCCCTGCCTGCCTCCTGCTTCATTCCTTCAGTTGTTCAACAAAAGTACATTGAGCATTTTGTACATGCCAAGTTCTAGGCAAGGTCCAAGGATACGTTGCTGAACACAAACCCATCTGTGATGTTGAGGTTTGAAGGAAGAGGGTAGTGAATCAGGCCAGGGATGAGGGATGGGGAAGATGCTTCATGAGGAAATCTAGTGCAAATGCTCTGTGGCAGGAGGAGTGTGGATAATACCAGGGGGAGAAAGAAGGCTGGAGGGGAGACATGCAGACGAAGGATAAATACTGTGTGAGAGTGTCTGGCAGGTCATGATTAAGGACTTCAGTTTTTATCCCAGAGCCAGGAGATGCCATGGAAGTGCTTTAAGCAGGACTATGACATGATCAGGTTTGCATTTTGAAAAGATAAAGCCCAAATGTCTGTCGCTAGAGAACTGGTTAGATCAGTCAGAATACATCCATAGGGGGAATACCAGGGATCTGTTCAAAAGAACAAATATAATAGTATGATCCCTAAAACTCTTGTTTAAAAATATAAGGTACAAGGGCACCTGGGTGGCTCAGTTGGGTAAGTGTCCAACTTCAGCTCAGGTCATGATCTTGTGGTTCCTGAGTTCGAGCCCTGTATCAGCCCTATGCTGATGGCTTGGAGCCTGGAGCCTGCTTCAGATTCTGTGTCTCCTTCCCTCCCTGCCCCTCCCCTGCTCATGTGCGCTCTCTCTCTCTCTCTCTCTCTCTCTCTCTCTCAAAAATAAATATTAAAAAATTAAATAAATAAATATATATGGTACAGAACTCTGTGCATTGTATACTGTTATAATTGATTCAGTTGTAAACAGTTGATTCTTGTTATTCATGGTAGTTCTGTTCTATAAAGTTACTACAAACATTGAATTAGCAGATACTAAACTATTGCTCCCAGGGGAAATTCAGGGTTAGGTGCCTGCCAGCCTCAGTCACAATATTTTCATCAAGTGATCAATGTAAGTATGACCTTATTTTATATGTGTTTCCTTTCAAAGACATTTTATCTAATATATATTGCTGATTTATAAACACTGAACTCATGGCCAACAGCACTATGACTCACGGCTGAATGGAGCTCATCCGGCACACGTATTTTCTCCATGAGACACATCAGAGCCTTCTTGCTCTTAGGAGGACTAGACAGCATGTTAGCAATATGACTGGAGGCCATTTTAAACAGTGAAATCATCAACAAAAAGCACAAAAATGTGAAAAACGTGGCCTTGAAGAGACTGCACAAAGGACAGTTATTTATAGTATGGGAGCCAAAACCAGAGGCAGAACACCACCCTGTTTGACCTCAGCTGGGAACATGCATATTGGGCAACTCAAATTTTTCACATCTCTGCACACATGTCTGGATGACTGTGGATGTGCTTGAGTGTTGTTGTTGAGGTTAAAGTTTAGCAACTAGATGAATTTGCAAATACAGAGACTGCAGATATGAACATCAGCTTTTTAGGGACAGTAATCTCAAACTTAGGCATACATTGCAAAAACAAAAATAAAACAAGAATATTCATCAACACTTGACCCAGATTCACTTATTGTTAACATTGTACCCCATTTGCTTTATCACGTGTGCCCTCTGTTGCCCTCTCATGTACAAACACACACACACACACACACACACACACACACTTTTTTTTTCCTGAATCATATGAGAGTAAATTATATACATAATGGCTCTTTCTTTCTAAGTATGGCAGTAGGTATTTTCTAATTAGGGATTCTCTTACATAGCCACTTTACACTTACACCAACTTTGATCCATTTAACACAAATACAGTGCTTTTATCTAATCTACCATCCTTCTTTATTCTGGAACACATTGACAGCCTTTCTTTGTGATATTGATGCTTCATAACCACCCCTTTTCAAAAAAAACAGTATTTTGGGTTTATCTGATGCTTCCTTATAGTCTGTTTATGTATTCTTCCCCAGAATGCTGCATAGATGGTGACGTATAATGTATTTGCTCTAAAGCACATATGACTATCTGTTGGGGGGAAGCTAAAGAAACTGGTGACAAGGTTTGTCTTTGGAGAAGACAGCTGGGAATCGAGGAGTGAATGGGGAAGGGGAGTGACTTTTCATTGTATACACTTACATACCTTTTGAATTGTGTACTGGGTGTCTATGTAATATCTTTTCAAAAACCAGATTATAAAAATCCTAGGTCAGTGGGTCTAGTATTATAACCCCCATTTTCCATATGAAGAAACAGGCCCAAAAAGGGTAAGTGAGAAGCAGGAAGCCTCCACTCCTGGCCTGTGGACCCTACATCAGGTGCCATGCCTGCTCTCAAACTGCTCCTCTGAAACTAGGCACGTGCAGCTTGCAGTAAGTGCCCGGAGGAGAACAGAGTGAGAGCAGGTGTCAGGGAAGGCTTCCTGCAAGAGGAGACACCTGAGCTGAGTGCAGAGCGGTGAGAAGTTAGCCTGGTAACCAAGGGTCCCAGGACTAGGGGATGGAAACAGGGAAGGGGAAGCAGGAAGGAAGTGTATTTCAGAGGGAAAGTACCTTGGATCCAGGGTAGCAGGCTTGCAAGTGTGCACACCCCATCAGATCTGCAAAGAAAATTGGGATCTTCCCTAGTAGGTCCGCCCTATTGTGTAGTGGGGAAGCCTGGGCTTCCCTTTTAACAATAGACTGAACAGTCTCTTTTCACTCTGAGCGTTCAGTCTACTTGGAGTTGAACTCCCTCCTGTGGTGGTTTCCATAGACTTGGAAAACTCACTCATTCACTCTTTTTTTTTTTTTAATGTTTATTTATTTTGAGAGAGAGAGAGTATGGGGGAGGAGCAGAGAGAAAGGCAGAAAGAGAGACGGAATCCGGAGTAGGCTCCATGCTGTCAGCACAGAACCCAACACAGGGCTCGATTCCCCAAACACCAGATCATGACCTAAGCTGAAATCAAGAGTCGGATGCTTAACTGACCCATGCAGGTGCCCCAGAAAACTCACTCTTTCTGAACTCTGTCCCTTTTCCTTCCTCTCTTCGAGATGTCACCTGGGTATCTGGGTAAATAAGGACCCTTACCATATCCACTGAAGTGGGGGGGCCCTCAGTACACTCAGATCCTGTGGACCTCTGCTGCTTTCTGTCAGGAGAGGGGCTTCAGCTTCTGGCAGTTGACTTGAGAGATGAGACTGGTCCCATATGGCATCCTAGGGTAGTGTGCTGCCAGGGCCAGCTACATAATTGTCAAGATTCAGGGTAAAATAAAAATGCAAGATCTCCTTGTTCAAAAAGCAGGAAAAAAGTACTACCAAAAGTACTAAAATAGTGAAGTTTTTCTTTTTCTTCTGAGGCCTGGGTCTTTATTTGCCATGGTGTTTTTTTATTTGCTATGTAATGTTATCTAAAGCAAAATTAAAGTTTTATACCATTACTATGAACTTTACCATTCATCTTTATATTGTGCAATGCCAGTGTTAATTAAAATTTTTAAAGCATGTAACTCATATGCAAAATCACAGGAATTATACAACTTATATCTTATAAATTGCACATGCATTTGTATTTTACTCATACCAAACAGTGGAAACATCACATGAAACCAGCACTTTAATTTTACCTCTTGATGTGCTCACACCGTACCAACATTCGCCATCTTCACCTTACTTATTAGTAGCTATCTTCACCTTACTGATTAGTAGCGAGGGGCTGAATGTCAGAAGGAACTATGGGTTGCCCTACCTTTTATCTGTTGTCGTAAAAGATTGACTAATCTAGGGAAGTAACACAAGTAAGATAGGATACAATAGGTCCTTGGTCATTTGTGTTTCTTAGAATGCCACTCCCTTCTTTCTGCATTTGAAACAGGTTCTGGCTCCAATGGAAAGCATGTCCTCTAGAGCTGTCAGCTCCTGCTTACTCAGACATGGACATAACATGCTTACCTTGTAGTTGTTTGGAATCATGCTAAAATCCCACACATTGTGGGTCCACTGGAAATCTGTGCTCCTGGTATATTGCAAACACTGTATGCATAGGAAATGGGTGGAAAGGAACAAGAGACATACATATTACACATCCTCCATTGTCCTACTGGACTTCACTTATAAAACACAAAGATAAAATTCAAAATTCAAAACAGGAATAGGAAAAAATTAAATTAATGCTTGGAGGCCTTTCTGATTGTGTGAATCTGAGCACATGATAAGCATTCTGTGGAAGCTGCATAGCAGGCATGACCTATGTTTATTAGAACAGGGTCTGCAAGGACCGATGACACACGTACATGTTACACATACCTCTTCCGTTAATGTACACACTCCATTGTTCCATTGGATTTCATTTACAAAATACGAGTTCAAAGATAACGTTATTAAGAATTTCAAGATGGGGCGCCTGGGTGGCTCAGTCGGTTAAGCGTCCGACTTCGGCTCAGGTCACGATCTCACTGTTCATGAGTTTGAGCCCCGCGTCGGGCTCTGTGCTTACTGCTCAGAACCTGGAGCCTGTTTCAGATTCTGTGTCTCCCTCTCTCTCTGACCCTCCCCCGTTCACGCTCTGTCTCTCCCTGTCTCAAAAATAAATAAAACGTTAAAAAAAAATTTTTTTTTTAATTAAAAAAAAGAATTTCAAGATAGTGACAGTCCACCATTAAAATAAGCATGGGCTTTTCTGAGTGAAGGGCTTTATGAAATTGCACAGATTACATGTCCATGAAGCTGAGGGTGGGAAGGGCTGCCCACTTACATTTCCTGCCTGCTGGATGTGGTGGATAGAATGGTTCTGCTTCAGCAGCCACCTTGGACCACGTGGATGAGGGCCACATCTAGGAATAGCAGAGAGGAAAGATAGGACAGACCTGGGTCTCTCATGCTTTATCAGCCCTGGATAGCCAACCTGTAGGCTTTTACATGAGAGAGTAAATCTGCATGAATGTGTGTGTGTGTGTGTATGTGTGTGTGTGTGTGTGTGTGTTCCAAGTCATGATTAAATTGTGCGTTTTTAAGCTACTATAAAGCCAAACCCAATCCTATCTGATATAGCACCTTTGTGCTATATAACCCATATATATATATATATATATATATATATATATATATATATATACACACACACACACACACACACATATATATATATGGGTTATATATATGTTATATATACATTATATATATGTTATATATAAGGGTTATATAGCACAAAGGTGCCATATATATATATATGAAACCATATAACCCTTCCCCTGGGACACAGGAACTTCTGGATCCCTTGCAAGCCATTTGGAAGCCATGGGGAGTCAGAGATGGGACCTCTGGCTCAAATATCCTGCTATCCAGCTATCCAGCTAACTCCAACTGTGGCTGCTGAGCCATTTTCTGTGCCATATCTGAAGTGCACTCCTGGGGGGTTTGTCTTAGACAATGGGTTGGCAAACTATATGATTGAGCTATTTGCCTATCTTATAAATATCTTATATAAGGCTTATATAAGATAAGGCTATTTGCCTATCTTATAAATAGAAGTTTTACTGGAACACAGCCACACTTATTCAGGTAGATATTGTCTATGGCTGCTCTTGGCTATAACAGCAGAGTTGAATAGTTTCAAGATAGTCGTTACTATTTGGCCTTGGAATGTTTCATTCTCTAAGAATACCACTGGTTCTCTCACAGCCCATCTAATCCTGAGGGTTTCACCACCTTCCTTCTGTTTTTCCTCTTAACAATCCTTCAGGCCAGAGACTCAGGCTTTCCCACAGGGCATGCTGGTCAATATTCAACCATGGTCTCTCTGGGAAGACCAAAAAAGAGCCCTCATGTCTAGAGTTTGACCATATCTGTGGTATAAGTATTCCCACTATGGCTAATTTCAAGCTAACAACACAATGGCAATGAGGGTTTGGAAAAAGAGGAAGACAATCAGCTCTAGGGAGCAGTTAGCTCCAATACATCACTGGAGCCACTTCCTTTACTTCGGGCCTGGGCTCTTACCCCAGTTTTGCATTTAATGGAACCCTAAACTCTAATCAGCCAGGTCTGGCTTTTGCTATCCTAATTGCAGCTAAAGGAATTTAGGGAATTCAGTTCCCTGGCTTTAAGCAGGGTTTTCCCCTTTACTTTGTCAAGGTTTATAATATATACATTCTGTTCTATTCATGTCATTGCATGTTTTGTCTACAGATTGAGTCTAAGATATTAAACCCCACATAAATCACATTATTATAACATATAATTACAATGTTATAATTGTGTAAATATTATTTGCTACAGAATCAAGCAGTATGACTGGAGCTTTTAGGAACAAAACAGCTTTAGATTACTAAACATCTGTAGGTCAAAAGAGAATGTTCTAGGCATCAAAGTTCAAACTGGTATGGGTTCATTTTATCTCTATGTTTATATTCTTATACTCAGCTTCCACTTTTTAAAACAAATGTCACTGGCACAAAAACAGACACATAGACCAATGGAATAGAATAGAAACCCCAGAACTAGACCCACAAACGTATGGCCAACTCATCTTTGACAAAGCAGGAAAGAACATCCAATGGAAAAAAGACAGCCTCTTTAACAAATGGTGCTGGGAGAACTGGACAGCAACATGCAGAAGGTTGAAACTAGACCACTTTCTCACACCAGTCACAAAAATAAACTCAAAATGGATAAAGGACCTAAATGTGAGACAGGAAACCATCAAAACCTTAGAGGAGAAAGCAGGAAAAGACCTCTCTGACCTCAGCCGTAGCAATCTCTTACTCGACACATCCCCAAAGGCAAGGGAATTAAAAGCAAAAGTGAATTACTGGGACCTTATGAAGATAAAAAGCTTCTGCACAGCAAAGGAAACAACCAACAAAACTAAAAGGCAAGCAACGGAATGGGAAAAGATATTCGCAAATGACATATCGGACAAAGGGCTACTATCCAAAATCTATAAAGAGCTCACCAAACTCCACACCCGAAAAACAAATAACCCAGTGAAGAAATGGGCAGAAAACATGAATAGACACTTCTCTCAAGAAGACATCCGGATGGCCAACAGGCACATGAAAAGATGTTCAGCGTCGCTCCTTATCAGGGAAATACGAATCAAAACCACACTCAGGTATCACCTCATGCCAGTCAGAGTGGCCAAAATGAACAAATCAGGAGACTATAGATGCTGGAGAGGATGTGGAGAAACGGGAACCCTCTTACACTGTTGGTGGGAATGCAAATTGGTGCAGCCGCTCTGGAAAGCAGTGTGGAGGTTCCTCAGAAAATTAAAAATAGACCTACCCTATGACCCAGCAATAGCACTGCTAGGAATTTATCCAAGGGATACAGGAGTACTGATGCATAGGGCCACTTGTACCCCAATGTTCATAGCAGCACTCTCAACAATAGCCAAATTATGGAAAGAGCCTAAATGTCCATCAACTGATGAATGGATAAAGAAATTGTGGTTTATATACACAATGGAATATTATGTGGCAATGAGAAAAAATGAAATATGGCCTTTTGTAGCAACGTGGATGGAACTGGAGAGTGTGATGCTAAGTGAAATAAGCCATACAGAGAAAGACAGATACCATATGGTTTCACTCTTATGTGGATCCTGAGAAACTTATAGGAACCCATGGGGGAGGGGAAGGAAAAAAAAAAAAAGGTTAGAATGGGAGAGAGCCAAAGCATAAGAGACTGTTAAAAACTGAGAACAAACTGAGGGTTGATGGGGGGTGGGAGGGAGGAGAGGGTGGGTGATGGGTATTGAGGAGGGCACCTTTTGGGATGAGCACGGGGTGTTGTATGGAAACCAATCTGTCAATAAATTTCATAAAAAAAAAAAAATAAACAGATAAGGAAAAAAAAAAAAAGAAAACAAATGTCACTTATTCTTTTTTGAATTACTTTGTTTTAGTGGGACTTCTTGGTTAATTTCCTCACACGCTGTGCACGAATGATAAATTTTCTGACTCCCTGGATTTCAGAATATGTCTTTATTGTGTCTTCATTTTGGGGAGTAATTTGGCTGGCTATAGAATTCCGGATTCAAAGTAATTTTCCTGCAAAATATGATGTCAGGCTGAATCTCATTTCTTCATGTGTCAGCTGCTTTTTTTAAAAAAAAACATGTTTGTTTATTATTGAGAGACAGAAAGAGACAGAACATGAGCACGGGAGGGGCAGAGAGAAAAGGGAGACACAGAATCTGAAGTAGGCTCCAGGCTCTGGGCTGTCAGCACAGAGCCCGACGTGGGGCTCAAACTCACAAACCGCGAGATCATGACCTGAGCTGAAGTCAGCCACCCAGGCACCCCAAAGCTTCTTTTTCTTTCTGGAAGAGTATATCATTTTCTTTTTATGCTTGAAGTTCTGAAATTTTGTCCCAGTGTCCTTAAATGGGACATTTCTTTAGTATCCCCATTGGCCCTCTGTGGGTCCCTTAAAACAACACAAAACAAAAATAAAACATGTATTTGGTTTAATGCCAAAATGTATTATGAGGAAAATAAAGGTGGCAATAATACCAGCACATGGATAATTCCAGTTAACATTTTTTAAAGCATGAAACAATACAATATCATACAAAGAGTGAAACAGTTCTGTACGGTGTAAAAATAAAAGGTACAACTCTCATTGGTCCTCAATGACAATCCCTCTCCCCCATTCTTGAGTCACTGGCTATCTATCCATCCAGGAAAAATGTTTTTACTGGCAGATAATACTCGTTTTTTAAAAAGTACATTCCATGCACACTTAACACAGCTTTCCCTCATTGCACTCATGGCTTTACCATCATGGATCCAACCAGCTACTTGTTGATGGACATTTAGATCATCTCAGGTTTTACATTGCCATAAACAATACTGCAGTAAATACCTTTGAATGATTACTGATATCTTGACATGCTTTAACGAGTATTTGCAAGGAATAAATTCCTAGTAGTGACATTGCTGGAATAGTGGGTAAGGACATTTTAAGTTCTGATCCTATTTTGCCAATTTGCCCCACAAAATGTTTGCACCATGCACATTCTCACTAACATAATCAGAGTGTCTCATTCCCCATTTACTTGCTAGTACTAGGTACTATCAAGCTTTCTAAGTATTGACAATTAGGATAGATGAAAACATTGATGTTTTCCTATGTATTTCTTTAGCTGAATGTCTGGCTTAGTATTGTTTCCTGTGTTTATTGGCCATCTGAATTTCTTTTTCTTTCTTTTTTTTTTTTTAATTTTTGTTAACGTTGATTTATTTTTGAGAGAGAGATAGAGCGTGTGGTGGAGAGGACAGAGAAAAAGGGAGACACAGAATCCAAAGCAGGCTCCAGGCTCTGAGCTGTCAGCATAGAGCCTGATATGGGTCTTGAACTCAGGAACCATGACATCATGACCTGAGCTGAAGTCTGAATTTCTTTTTCCTAACTGCCATTCATGTTCATGGCTTCTGTGGATCCTTGCTCAGATGATCTGAGGGTTTCTTTGTGTCAGGAAAATGTCCTTTGGTGACTTCCTCAATTGTCTCCTCCCCCTATCTTCTCTTTCTCCTGCATCCAGACATCTAGATTTGTCCTTGTGTCATTTCGTTTTTATCTCACATGTTCCATCTGTTGATCTTTTTACTCTGTGTTCAAAGAAATGTTTTCAACGTTATCTCTCCACATTCAGCTTGTGTTTACAAATTTTCCATTATTATTTTTCAAAAATCGGAGTAGTGTATGATGGTTATTTTATAAATAAAATATGGCTTTATGGTTTATAGATAGCACCGTCCTGCAATTTCTTACTCCTGATACCCTTTTCTAAACTTTTTAACTATTTTTTTGCTATGTACTTCTGTATTTCTCAACTCTAGACATTATCTTTTGACTTCCTATTACAGAAGGTAAATGATTAGCCCTAATACCACCCCCATACCCCCACCGCCATTCTCTCCATCCTGCTGTGATTGCTGTGACCAAACTTTTTGTTACATTATTAGTTACTTTTGGGGAGATAAATATAGGAGTATAATTTAGCCAAAGAGTTCATGATGTTTATGTTTCCTTTGTCTCTTTTTTTCCTGTAGTTAATAATTACCTTAAAAAATATTTGGCTTAGTTTTCGATGTACCTTTAACTAAAGCCTTCTAAACCCTCCAAAAGGAATTGTGAAAGACTTGAATTTGGAAGAGCCCTTTTCCACAGATTGGCTCCTTCCTTTGTTTCTCTCCTCCTTGAGGTTTGAAGACAAAGCCAAGAAAGACAGGACCAGTGTGTCAGGGAGAGAAGAGAGGCAGGAAAGGCCGGGGGCCTGGGAAGGGAAAAACAGATCCATGGCAATCCCGGACTTAGAGCCTTAGGATTCTGTTGTCTGGCCTCAGAATGTCTCTACAGGAACATTTTCAATGGTGCATGGTTCCCAGCCTGTCTCCCACACCAGCCCATCCCAGGCTGTCCTGGACCTTTGTGAGAGAGGTATAATTCTGTAGCAGTGTTACTTTTCAAACTAGCAAGAAAATAGAAACATGGAAGCACCAACAATTTTGCATTTATCTTGAATGGTGATGCTGGGGGCAAAGAGAGCATGTAATGGTTGATGCTTGGTGAAGGCTGAAGTGGGCCAACAGCAGGCCCTCAATGCCTCTAGCAGAGCCAACGGGGTGAGATGGGTAGGAGAGAAAAAAGAGCCCAAGTCAAGAGAAGGGGAAGCTTCAGCCTGGGCAGGAGACTTCCTTAACCTCAGGACCCATCCTCCTCTACCCCTAATATTGTT
Source organism: Prionailurus viverrinus (assembly GCF_022837055.1). Lineage (NCBI taxonomy): Eukaryota > Metazoa > Chordata > Mammalia > Carnivora > Felidae > Prionailurus > Prionailurus viverrinus. The sequence goes on from NC_062569.1 coordinate 30,310,388, forward strand.
AACCCTGTCCAGCACATAGTATGTGTTTAAGAATTACTTTAAGCAGTGAGTACTGTAAGCTCAGTGGGCCTCTCAAGGCTGTTAAGATGTCTATCCATAAATCAGAGGTAAGTTAGGGGCTGGGGGTGGAGCATAGGAACAAATGGTCCACGCCTTTTGATCTTTCAGTTCATCTGGACAAATGTGTAAATTCTTCCAGACTCTGGAAGGACTGAGAGTCCCATAGGGGTGCTACCAGGGGTTGGCAGATCCTGTGTACCTCTCTGGGCCACCAGTTTCTTTCTCCTCCATTTGCAAACCTAGGTGAGGCCCACGTCCCCTTTTGAAGGTAGTGAGGAGAAAGCTGGAGAACACTCAGAGGTTGCTAGTTTTTCATAGAACTGGATGGGACATACAACTAAATGCAACATAGAACAGAGGGATGGAATCCCAGTGATGGAGCAGGGTTTGAGAGAGTGCAGCTCATATATTTTTTCTGACTTATTCTGGACTCTGCAGACCCAAGCACATTCCAAAGAGCTGAATGGTGACACACCTCTGGCAGGGCCACCTGAGTAGAGGGATACTTTACTCTGCCAGGGCCTGGCTTTGCACACTTGCAAGTATTCTTTCCTGGTGACAGGGAGGAATGCCATGATTAGTCTCCAGGCTATCAGAGTAGACTCACCCCCACCATCCCTACTGGGTAAGAACCAGCACTGGTCTCTATTTGAAAGCGTCTCGTGATGGGTGTTTGTTCAATTTTGTTAACTCTGCCCAGCACATAGTAGGTGATCAATAGGTAATTGTTGTTTGAGTTAATAAACTCTTACCCTCTCTCAGAGTTTGGTTTTGCAGTATAATACAAGAATAAGTGACACTGGCTTCCCCTTTGTCACCACTGCTCCCTTCTGGGATGTGCCTTGAGTATCTCCCACAGCTCTCTGCCTTTCTACTGTGATTGTGCTTGTGCATTTACATATACATCTGCTGACACACACACACACAAGGCTTACGCTTCCCATGCCTATTTTGGACATGTTCACTGCTCATCCATATCTATTAGTGCAGAAACACATGAGTTCCTGCTTAAGATCTCACATTCTCCATTCAGGGCTGTGTCTACAGATATTTTCCAGTGCTTTTAGATGTCTAGAGGCATCAGCATCAATCATCGTGACTGCTGTCATAGCACAAGTTCTTACTAAGTGCTGGGCACCGTGTACTAGTTTTCATTCATCATCTCATTTACCGCTAGCAGTAGCTCTAAGAAGTAAGTCTGGTTATCCTATTTTAACATTGAGAACACTAAGACTCAGGCAAGTTAATTTGCAAGTTAATTTGCAAGTTAATTTGCTTCATCAAGCATCAACCATGAGCCCAGCTAGAAACCCTTGTCTGTGCAAATAACCATGCCATGGTACTTAACCATCAAGGTGAGGGTTTGGCAAGTCTTAAAGCAGGAGGGATGTTGAGGTTCTGAGGCATGGCATGTCCTAGCCACCAGGGGCTGCTGTTTCCCCATACACCTCAAAAATGCAGTCCAAGCTTGGACCAAAGAGCCTAAGGGAGTCCCCCCAACTCGATGTGCCCACCCCCACTTACCATAGTCCTCAGCACAATCTTTATCCTGCCCAAACCACAGCGCAACAAAAGGGGGCATGAGGAGGTTGTCAATTACAGATGCCAAAATAGAAGTCTAAACTGGAACATGTGATTGTTCTGCCCCGTCCAAATTTCTTCCAGTTGTAGGGGTCTGTCTGCCTGATTTTCAGGGGCATGGCTAACTGCTAGGTCCCCTTCCTGAGAGAGGAAGCCTGGCTTCCAGGGATGTGCATCCCTGGGGTGGGAGGATCCAGTTAGGTCAGTGCTATCAATTTGAGGTATGGAAGATGATGTTGGAGGTGCAGGAGGAAAATACTACAACTTTTATTTACATATTTATATTTTTAATCTGAAAATAAGAATATAGTTTCACTAATATTTGATGTCCAGATTGGTGCTGGCTCCGTCATTGAATTGTATGTCCAGTAACCCTGTATTAGTAAAGTATGTATGGTGTCCTGAGGAAAGAGTGGGGGCACCGTCCAGGACCCAGTATGGTTTATAAGTTCCTGGAGGAGTGCGCTTACAGAGTATACTATATAATTAAACTAAAGTAATCCTTTTGGCACAGACAAGTAGCTTTTACAGATTCCTACCTAGAAACCAAGGTTCGAAGGTAAAACTAACAGCACCTGCACAAGTGAATGAGAGACAGATCGATGACTGAGCTGTCACTTCCTCTCCTTGTCTGAGCTCCTAGCTGCATGATGACATAAAAACAATGACAGTCTGAACAGATCTGACAAGATGTAAGTCTCCCAATTTCAAACCTGTCAAAACTATTTGAAATTATGTCTATTATCATTTATGGTGAGGCTTGCTATGATATCAAAAATAACTGCCTTATGTCAATGGTAGCTAGTGATAGGAGTGCAAATATATGATATGTCGGAGTGAAAGCAAAAACAGGTTTGGAGGCTGAGGTGCAGATCAAAAGAGCTTGGTGGTAGCCAGTATGTGTGGCCACCAACAGTTCAGCGTCCCGGTCCTGACAGTTCTTACAGTTTGCTGTGGGCTCAGGGCCTTGGCATCGGGTTTGGTGAAGATTGTTGCCAACACTGCACAGGTGCCAGGCACTGGAACTATGACCCTTTGAAATTTGGTTCAGGTTCCAATGGAGGCATTTTAAATCAGGTGGTTTTTGTTTGCCTTTGGTGTGCTTCATGTGTGTCCAATTCCTGTAATAGGAGGGAGAAGAGAGGGAGGTGCTAGCCCTCTGTTGCATGGCTTTCTTCCATGTTCACTAGCATATGTCATGTCTACTTTGCAGGACTCCCACGGGTCCACCCTGGTTTGCTGTACATGCCTGCATCCTGCACAAGGGAGGGGTGTCCCTCTCAGCCCCACTCCCTACTTTCTTCCTTTCAGGAGCAGAAAATTTAAAAAAAAATCTCATGGGATTTGCTCAAACCTTGACAGAGAGTTTGTTCTAAGTGGACTTACTGAGAACAGATGTTAGGTCATCTGTATCTGTTCTTATCTCCAAACCAATGGCATCAGGATTCTTGAATTTTTAATGTGTATTTATTTTTGAGAGAGAGAGAGAGAGAGAGAGAGAGAGCGAGCAAGGTGGGAAGGGGCAAAGAGAGAAGGAAACACAGAATTGGAAGCAGGGTCCAGGCTGTGAGCTGTCAGCACAGAGCCTGATGTGGGGCTTAAACTCATGAATCACAAAATCATGACCTGAGCCAAGTTGGACGCTCAACCGACTGAGTCACCCAAGTGCCCCTGCTTAAGACAGTCTTAAACATGCAGATTCCTGGGCCCTATTTGAGCTCTCCTAACTCAGAATCTATGAGTAAGCCGAGGAAAATACATTTTAAACAAACCCTTGCCTTCCCTGATCCCACCAACCGGTGATTCTGAAACACTCACATTTAAGAAATACTACTCTATAAAATGATACTTTGGGAAACTATAGTTTTTCGAAGAGTTTATCATTTCAACTCATTTTTCTTAAGATGGGATAGGTAGGGCCTGGTAGCTTTCAAGAATTTTAAGCACAAAAATGGAGTGAGACTCAGAGGGGGATCAGCTGTTCACCTAAGTGTACCCGAGCATCGACAGCAGACAGGAGCTTGCCCTCTATGCCCAGTTCTGCCGCACATGCTGGACACATGGGTTTGGGGGAGCGAGACAACAGTCCACACATCGGTGAAGAGGAGCCTGGCTTGCAGCAACTCCATGGCAAGGGAATACATTTCTGAAGCAAATTCATCCCTGAGACCAGCTCATTGCTTGGGCCCAGTGGAAATTACAGTCCCACTCATCTTTACCAGGTGACCTCGGAACTCAAGGCTTAAAGGCTAGCCAATCTAACCACATGACCAGCACAATCCAGGGGGGACTTTTTTTTTTTAGCAAAAAATCAGCACAATGGCATGTAGGTCTCAGAATACTAAAGAGCACTCTCTAGTCAAGGCAGCAGTTACAGTTCCCGCTGCTGCTGGTCAGTCCCGGCTCCTTCAAGACTTGACTGGAGAATAGCCCCTTCCACAAGACCCAATCTGTTGACACTGTGCCCTAGCCTGGCACGTCAGTCGTCCCACAGCACCCTGGGTCTGCCTTTCCCCAGTGGAAAGTGACTCAGGGAAGGGAAGAGAAGGCCAGCCTGGGTTCAGTAACTGTCTGTAAAATGAATATGATCATCATTGGGGCTCCTCTTGCAGCTAACTTGAGTCATTATCACCTCAAGCACACTCTGACCCCACTGAGACAGAGCTCTGGCACTGCCGTTGGATGAACTGCCAGAGTGGTGTGAAATGTTTAGAATGTCCATTTTCTGTGTCATGGGGAAGAGGCAGACCTGCGGCCAGGGCTGCAACCTCAAACCATGGCCACTTGCCACCTTGTCACTCTGGGCCTATGTCTAGATGCTGTAGGTAGGAAGAGTGTTAGCCCTGGCAGGTTGAAAGGGCCACCGCATTTTCTTCCTCACACAGTCTGAGAAACCAACCAAGCCATGTTAGCCAGCTGTCACGCCTGGCCACCAGTCCAGCTCTCCTGACTCCCCACCCTTTCCTGCAGCTGAGACAAATGAGAGTTTGACTTCTGCTTTCCCACCTTTCCTGGCAACATTCACAACCCTCCCTGATGGTAAGCAATGCGAGTTCCAGGCATGCTTCATTGTTGGCTTCCCAGGCGTCACTTTAACCACAGGGTGAGTCCCTAACTGGTGGTGGGATGATAAACATGCAGATTTCTACAGGCAGACAGTGTTAGGCTGCAGCTTCTTTGCCACTAAGAAAGATACATGTCAACAAACTGAGACAATGGGTGAAAGCCCACACCTTCCCAGCACTACCCAGCATTCACAGTGAGCAGGTATCTGGGAAGAAAAGTTACTTGTCCCCTCAAGCAGAAGGAAGTAAACAGTACACCCTCCTCTCCTTCATGTTCCTGGAGGGTGGAAGTGACTTAAATAGTACAGCCTAGTCCTGGTTTGGGGTAAAAGCATTTCTTTAGGTACTCATGTTCATGTCAGTGGTATTTTTTTTTTTTATGTCAGTGGTATTTAATATTGGTGCAACTGTATGAATGCATGTGATATGAGTCGTCTCTGCACCGTGCTGGAGGCCATCATGGGGGGTGGGGGACTGGGGGTGGGCTTTCAACTTTCTTGGGCTTCAACTGCCATCAGCAGCAGTGATGCTTGCTAAGAGACAATGCTGCTTTTTTTCAATGGGGGCCAATGTGCAGACCTGCAGACCTACAGATCTACTTGGTCCATTTTTTCATAGTGTCCACCTAGAGCCGCAGAGACTAGGGACGTGCCACACTTCCTTGCCTTAAGCCCACCTCGGAGCAGCTGGAAAAGATACTCTGTGGGACCTGGGTAACTGGACCAGGATGAGGCCTGCAGCTCCTTCATCTAGGTCTCTAGCCCCAAAGATGCCTGTGGGTAGGACGTGGCACGCAAGGGTGGGGGGGTTCCTGCAGAGGTGCCGGACCATTGGAGAAGGTCAAGGCCAGCAACTTGGGTATAGGATGGAAAGCCAGAAGAGGAAGTAGCCTTGGAGTTGGGATTTTGATGTTAAGGCCCTGGAGAGCCACTGGTTTTCACCTGATTTGACTGGCAACAAGTAACAAAAAACAAAAACAATAGTGGAGAGAAGCTGTGTTGCTGAGATGGAAGCAACAAAAGTCGCGCTGGAGTCCTAATATAGTGCCCGGAAGTTGGAAGCTTCCCGGGGAGCAGGAAGGAGGCGATTCTCGGAGCCAAAGGGCAGGCAGCCTGCAGCAGGAGAGCGTAGGAGGAGGCGCGGAAGGCGGGAGCTGTGGGCCATGGGCTTCAAATGCTGGGCCGGGTCGCCTCCGGTAGCCCCGCCGCCAGGGGGCGCCCGCTCGGGCTGGGGCCCCGCGCGCCGAAGGGCGAGGCCTGGGGGCGGGGCCTGGGGGCGGCACCGGGGGCGCGCGGGGTGGGGCGGGGGCCCTGGCTGCACTCCCGTAGCAGCGGGAGGAATGCGGCCTTTGGCTCATCCTCTGTCCGCATTCCGGCCGGCGCTGGAATGTGAACAGCGTGTTCACTGCGTGCCCTGAACGCGCAAGTGCGGTCCCCTCCCGTCGGGGAACGACAGGCAGCGGCTTGTGGGGAGAGGCCACCCCACAGAACCAGCAACACGACCCGACCGGGTGGAGGACCAGACCCTGCGGGCTGTCAGGCCAGCGGAGGACTCGGCACCAGTCCCGGGGCAGGGGTGCTTTGAGACCAAGTGTGGTTTAAGGAGGGAAACCAAAAGTAGTCAGTCTACTGAGGCACCGAGGAGACAGGACTGACCCTCTCTACCACCAGCCTTAAGGGGCACAGATTTCGGGCTCTAAGATGTCTTTAGGGCATATTGTGGATGGCAAGGTCTGGAGAGAGGAAGGGAAAAGCGGACGATTCAATCTGGGATTAGGTGCTCTCTGACCAGCCAGGGAGCGAAGGAATACCCAAGAGTAAGCATTTCATTCATTCAACAAATAGTGAATCTCTGTTCTGTGCCAGTCCCTGAGCTAAATTCTGGGGACACAGAAGTGAGCAAGGCGTCCCCTGACCTTCAGGAATTGACCTGATCCTGGAGACAGTTGCTGAAACACCCAGAAGGAGCAAGGAAGCCCAGGAGAACACAGAGGAATAACCCAGACTGGTGGGGGAGATCCAGGAAGGCTTCTCAGGGGAAGCTGCAAAGGGACCTGAAAGGCCAATAGGAGTTAGCTCAAAAGAGGGTGAAGGGTGTTCTAGACAGAGGGAACCTTGCGTGTGAAGGCCCAGGGAATAGAGTGGCCCCCAAGCAGAGTCTGGGCTTGCCCTCCCTGAAAGTGCCTGCCAGATGGCCAGCTGAGTCAAGGATCAGGGTGTCCACCTCAGTCTACATGATTTTGGTTTGTTTATTGAGCCCCATTCTGCCAGAGGCCCAGGAGCTTGCCTGTGAGGAGTATAGAGAGGATTGGGACTCAGCATGCTGCCTTGGAGTATTATGGAGACTGAGATGATAAGGCCCCCTAAGACATCTGGCATGGAGCCTAGTACCTAGTAGGTGCTCAGTAAAACTTGGCTGTTTCTATCAACACATGGCCTGATTCACTGACTCCTTCTCTTCCCTTCAAGACAGCCATCTCTGTCTCTGAAAAGGGCAGCTGTCCTCCACCCCTTCATCTCTGAGGAGGTGCCCGGTGGAGGGGTGGATGCTGTAGGGATGGTCAGGGAACTTCCTGTCTTCTTGTCTTTCCCTGGTTGAGGAGGGGGAGCATGCAGGAGATGAGACACGTGTGGCTGGCTGTGACAAAGGCCCTGGAATATATCTGGGGAACCTGGTGCTGCAGGTGCAGGTGGTTAGGAGCAGAGAAGGGCCTCCGTTGGAGGTGCGGTGTGGGAGGGTGACCCTTGGCTGAGGATAGGATGAACAAAGCAAGGGGGGTCAGGGCCATAAAGGATGGACTTGGGCAGTAGTCCAGGAAAGCAGAGATAAAGCCTGATAAGAGCTGAATCGGGGAGGATAGAAGGCAGCGCTGGGAGACAGAGACTGAGGAGGCCGATGAGACCAGTTGCTTGGCTGCGGGGTGGGGTCAGGGCTCCAAATCCACCGCTAGATCTGCTAGATCTTCCCCTGGGGTGGGTCAGTATGGATGTGCATGCTGGTGGGAGGCCGCAGGAGATCATAGCTTCTATGTCTCAAATGTCCCTGAGTGATAGAACAGGAATGTTTACTTGCAGAAATTCCTTGTCGGGGCCCCCCTCCCAGGATTGCACTGGGACCTGAATTCTGTACAGAGGAAAAGTGCAGGCCTTGGAATGGCCTCTCCAGCATTGTTCCTTGGCAAACACAGGAAGATGGGTTTCCTTTAGCTTTGTGGCGCTGACATCTGAATCCGGACCCATCCCCCAGCCTTTGGGGTGGGGGCAGGGAAGTGGAGGACAAGGCAAGCCGTGGAAAATAAATAGCCACCTCTGCTCCTCTGACTTATTTCATGTTCTTAGAATTTCCTCTCTTGGATTCTGGCTTTGTTATTTTAAAATTCCACGCATTGGTTAGGGCTGGGAAAATCCCTGACTGCCGTTGCTGTGGAGAAGCAGCTCCACACTGGAGCACAGTCCTGGTGCCCCAAGAGAAGTGGCCCAGCCAGTAGGCCTGCAGCCCAGTGTCCAAGTGCGCTCCTGAGTCAGCCTGTGTGCAGGAGGCTCTTGGGGCTGGGTGTGGGCGCTTCTGCGTGAGCATGTGCTAGCCCCACAGTGGGGACGTGGCAGTGTTTTGGTTACAGCTGTCTGGGCCAGGGCCAGGCCAGAGTAGCAATGGCTCCATTGGGAAATGGTGGGGACTTCCAAAGGGGGCTCCAGGTGGACCTGTGAGGTGCATACGCTGAAAGAACTTCTGTCCCACCAGAGAGCTGTCCTATGCCCACATGACTTGGGCTGCCTTCTCTCCTGGGCTCTGTGTGGTGGACACAGGGACTTCCTGCTCATCAGGGCTTGTACCTCTTGTCTTCCTCTCTTGACATTCCCCACAAGAACAATCATTGTGGTGTTTCCTTCCTTCACCAATTCATTCATTCACTTACTCCACAAATATATATTGAGTGCCAACCAGGTGTCTTGCACTATGCTTGGGTGCTGGAGATACAGACAAATAAATGGGAAAAAGTGGAACAATCTTAGGATCCCAACAATTAGTGATATAAAGTATGGACTGCTCATCATGTGACACAGGACTAGGGCTACAGTGAAGAGAGTGAGGTTCTTGCCTTGGGTGCAGAATGTAAGGGATGCCAAAAAACTCCATAGTTAAGAGACATAATATTTTAGCAAATAAAAATCAATCCATGGTGAGCAAAAGAGCAACATTTTAAATAAAGATAGGATCAGGGGGTGTGGGTGGCTCAGTCGGTTGAGCAAATGACTCTTGATTTGGGCTCAGGTCATGATCTCACCGTTCATAGGGTCGAGCCCCACATTGGGCTCTGTGCTGATGGCATGGAGCTTGCTTGGGATTCTCTCTCTCTTCCTCTCCCTCTGCCCCTCCTACATACACACACTCTCTCTCAAAATAAATGGATAAGCTTAAAAAAATATTTTAAGATAGGATCAATCACAGTTCTGCAGTAGGCCTGTTGGGACTGGAGTGAAAAGAAACATCAGTGGTACTGATCCTGTGTTGAGAATTGACTACAGCATTGGCAGAATAACAGACAAGCATTAAAACATGTCATGGAGGTTTGCTTACTGGCACAGAAAGAAATTCATGGCAATATTGTTGGGTAAAAAGTGGAAGACTACAGAACCATATATAAAAATATATTCTATTTTTTAATATTAAAAAATATATTCCTATTAAAAATATATTCAGATACTAGAAATTGTAAGAGCATAACCTGAGATGTTAATAGCTCTCTTCTCTCTCTTATTGCCTTCTTTTGGTCTGTCTGTGTTCCCTGGTTATTTTAACAGCAAATCTATAATACTTGTATGATTTTCTTTTTTTTTTTTAATTTTTTTAAATGTTTACTTATTGAGAGACAGAGAGACAGAGCATGAGCATGGGAGGGGCAGAGAGAAGGGGAGACACAGAATCTGAAGCAGGCTCCGGGCTCCAAGCTGTCAGCACAGAGCCCAACGCGGGGCTCAAACTCACGAACCGCGAGATCATGACCTGAGCCGAAGTTGGATGCTTAACGAACTGAGTCACCCAGGCGCCCCAATACTTGTATGATTTTCTTAAAGATATTTTTTAAAAACCCAAGGGAGTTGAAGCAAAGGATGCTAGTCTGTACAGCATAGCTGGTCATGGGCTTTATGACTTGTGAGAGGCTGGAGAACTCCACACATCAACCCCTTCTCAAGGCTGGTGAGGGAGAAGGTTCAGGACTACCACTCCAACTTTATAGATGAGAAAGGCAAGGTCCAGCGAGGTGAGGGGGTTCAGAGAAGAGTATGCATCTGGGGTAAGGTGGAACCAGCTTTTGCCTCTAGGTCTGTCTGCTAGAATCCACATCACCCTTAGCATGCCATGCTGGGTTCTTGCTTCCCAGCTTCTTTCAAGCTAAACATCTTGGTGTCTATTCTTTGTGGCCAACTACTCTCCACTGACCTACCTCTTCCATTGGTGCTTTTCTTTCTACAGAGCAGAACTATAGAAAGAAAACCTGCAAGAAATATCTGGGTAGATGTAACCGGCCCCTCTCTGGGCCGTCAGTGAATGACAAGTGGTCTTGTGAGTGACTGAGTGAAAGAATGAGAAAGTGTTTCCAATGTTACGTTTTTCTCTCTGGCATACTCCTCCCCCTCACCCCCCCACCAAACTGGCATGAATCATAAGTAATTCTCTAATGTCTCCATCTGCCTGGAAGTGCCTTGTGGTGTTTCTCAGAGTTCACAGGCCATCAGCCCTGCATGCCAGTAGGCTTTGCTATTCCCCACCCAACCACAAGCCTATTGCCCATCCCCTGGGGAAGGTACTGAGAAGAGAACATTCCAGGCAGAGGTGTCACCTCTGGAAGCCATAGCCATCCTGGATGATGCTCACACGAGCCTCAGAACTGAGACCCTCCTGAATGTCTGTGACTTAGCAGGCCCACCATCTTAAGCATCATGCCTGTGGGGACCAAAATAGAGACATTTTCTCTCCTAAGAGTTGGGCTCCCAGGCTCCAACCCACCCTTAACAGTGTGTGGTTTCTGCTTGTCTGTTGAATGCTGCAAAGCAGGGGTGCCCTTCTTTCTAAGCATGGATATGGCAGATTGCATTTCCCAAAGACAACCCTGACAGTATTTTCCTTGCAGCCAGCTCTGGCTATGTAACCAAGTCATGGCCAATGACGTGTAAGTGGAATAATCATGTGGAAATTTCTGGAAAGTTTCTTTCAAAAGGAGGTGGAGTGCCCTTATTGTCCCTTTCTCCATCCTGCTGCCTGTAATGCAGATGATGCCTAGAGCTCTAGCAGCCTTCTTGGACCATGAAGAGTTGGGATGGGGGAAAGCTCTGACAAATACTAGAAATCCAGATGCTATGAAAGAAAAGATGAATATTCTTAACTAGATTAAAATTTTAAACTTTTTGTGGCAAAAGATAGCACAAAGACAACAGATAAAGAGAAGTGAGAGCTCTATTTACAAATCAGGACAAAGGATGCAAAGAACTTCCACAAATTGGCAAGAAAAAGATCAATCATCCAAAAGAAACACTGGCAATTTATGGGAGAGCAGTTCTAAAGAGACAAAAAAAAAAAAAAGAGGAATTGCTAGTAGTTAGTGAAACGCTTAGGTCAGCCTGAAAAAAAATAAAAAGAATTGGTAATATCTGTTGCTAGTGGGCCTGCAGAGAAAGAGATATTCACATACATTGGTGATAGAAATCTACATTTTTATAGGCCTTAAAAAATCAATCTGGCAACATCAATGAAAATTATTATATAGTATTAATAATTTTATATATTATAACTTGTATAAATTACATCTATAATAGTATATTTTGACCATCAATCTTCTTGGTCATCTTTGTCATCTGTCCTCAAATATGTATACAAGATAATGCTAATTATTACAGCATTGTCCATAGTGTCTAAACTTGGAATCAAAGTCGATGTCCATTTATAGGCAAATGGCTGAATAAGTTTTGGTGCATATTCCATACCTAGGAATATTAAACAGCCATTAAAAAGAATGAACCAGAGGGGTACATGGGTGGCTCAGTTGGTTGAATGTCAGACTCTTGATTTTAGCCCAGGTCATGATCTCATGGCCATGGGATTGAGCCCCACATCAGGCTCTGCACTGAGTGTGGAGCCTACCTAAGATTCTCTCTCTCTCTCTCTCTCTCTCTCTCTCTCTCTCTCTCTCTCTGTCTCTCTCTCTCTCTCTCTCTCTCCCCCTCTGCCCCTTTTCCCTGCTTATTCGCATGTGCTCTCTCTCTTTCTAGAAAATAAAAATAATAATAATAAAATTTTAAAAATTTTAAAAATTTAAAAAGAAGAATGAACCAGAGATATACCAGTGATATATTTTCTTTAGCTATTAATAAGAAAAGCATATGCAGTATTTAGTTAAAACAATTATTTAAAAACCTATGTGTGCCTCTATATGTTTTGTTTGTTTGGGTCCTCCAAGAATCAGTCTCCAAAATTGGATTCGATTTGCAAGACCTTTCACTGGGAAAAACTTTATAGTAAACAATGGGGAGTTTGCTGGAGGAGGCTGGGAGGGCGTCAGGCTGTGAACCACAGGGCAATTCTAAGAAAGGAGTCCTTGAGCACAAGTCTCAGGTTCTTAGAGTCCTGTGTCCTGGGAAAAGGCCTGCCTTCGTGTCCCTGCCCTGCTGGGTCACTGGCTGCGGAAGCCTGGCCTCAGTGCAAACACTACAGACAGAGATCGGAGAGATGCATATACTGTGCTGCTCTGTATTCACACATGTGAGTGTGCTTGAATGTGTGTGTCTACATATGGAAGAATTATGTATGTGTATGTGTTTGTATGTGTGTGTATATAGGCATAGAGTCAAGTATGGAAGGATATGCACTAGGTTGTTACATGAGTTATGGGTGTTGGGGAGGGTCCTACACACACGCGCGCGCACGTGCAAGAAAAAATTGCACTAAATCCCCTAAAATTCCAGACTCCTATGTTCAACTGCCCACACAACATCTGAAGAAGCATCTCAATCTTAACACTTTTAAAGAATGACTGCCCAGGGCGCCTGGGTGGCTTAGTTGGTTGAACGTCCGACTTCAGCTCAGGTCATGATCTCACAGTTCCTGGGTTCGAGCCCTGTGTCGGGCTCTGTGCTGACAGTTTGGGGCCTGGTGCCTGCTTCGGATTCTGCGTCTCCCTCTCTCTCTGTTCCTCCCCTGCTCTCACTCTGTGTCACTCTCTCAAAAATAAATAAAGGTTGGGGCGCCTAGGTGGCTCGGTCGGTTGAGATTCCGACTTTGGCTCAGGTCAGATCTCATGGTCTGTGAGTTAGGGCCCCCCCTCGGGCTCTGTGCTGACAGCTCAGAGCCTGGAGCCTGCTTCACATTCTGTGTCTCCCTCTCTCTCTGACTCTCCCCTGTTCATGCTCTGTCTCAAAAATAAATAAATGTTAAAAAAAAAATTTTTTTTAATAAATAAAGGTTAATTTTTTTTAAATAAAGAACGAATCCCCAAGTCTCCCCCACCCTTGCACTGACCCAACCCCACTCTTCCACAGCCCTCCCCACTCTGATTCCCACTTATCTATAGATGCCCTATTGTCTTCCCTCGGGAGCTCTTTAGGCCCATTTCTTCATGCCAGGTCTTCTGGAATCTGACCACCACTTACTTGTTTTGCCATGGGTCTTTCCTCCTTTATTGTTCTAGGCACTCGACAGGCACTTAGCTGATGTCCTTTGGTCTGGGGACATTTTCCTGTGATATTTTTACATATAATTTCCCCCAGCCCCTTTCCTCTGTACTTTCTTTCCATGTTGGGCCTCGTGACCTAGCTTCCACATTTTTTCTCATCTTTCCTTTCCTGTCCTTTCTCTTTTTATTCTTCTCTCTGGATGATTTTTCTCACTGCCGAGTCTTTCTCTTAAATCTTGTCTGTTTTTATTTTTGAATCATATTTTTAATTTCTAGGAAGTTTTTTTCCCTCTGCCTTAAAAATACAATTCTTATCTGATTTAATGGGAGCCATTTTCTCGCCTCTTTGAAGATATTATTGTTTTCTTGACATTTTCTTTTACTCTGTATTACCCTTTGTCTGCTTTTATTCTCTTTCTTTGTTGTGGCTTCTGTCTTTTGTGTTGGGAGTTTTCTCTGGTGTTGGGTGATTGTTACATATCTGTTCATAATTCTAGAGGAGTGCTAAGAAAGTCTAGCTGGAGACTCTATGTGCTCAGGTAGAGCTGTGCTTCACTTCAACTCCAGGGGTTGGTTTGGGGGGTGGGGGTGTTTCCCTGGGTCTTTTCTCTGAGTCCATACAGTTTCTTCTGAGAATGTCGTCCCCTGGTCCATGGTGTAGAGCAGCAGTGACTGGGTAGGTTGGAGATGTGTGGAAAAGGGGATGGTAGGTTTGCCCTTCACATGTCGACTCTCACTCAATCCTGTTTTCAGTGCTGAGTCGTTCACCTCCTCACCCTGCTGTGCCTGGTGCTCCTATACCCAAAATCCCTTGGGGTTAACCTCTCTACAGTCTCCTCTGGGTGCCTGGTGCTCCTATACCCAACATCCCTTGGGGTTAACTTCTCTACAGGCTCCTCTGAGTGACCAAAATAAGCTATCCCACTGCCCAGCTAGGGAGGGAATCAGGGTGAAACTGCTCCTGCTTTCCCCTCCTACCCCTTCTAAGGTGCCTGGGTCCTGATTCCTAAGTCTCCTGGGTGTGACATGTGGGCTTCTCGTGGACAGCCCCGCTGGATGGGCATTTGGCATTCAGCCTGCCCATCTGCCACTTACTTCTTGTCTTTTATTACACACAAATACCTTTCATCTTTTAGTTTCTCCTCCCTCCCCCTGCCAGCTAAGGTCCTTGTCAGATTGTATTTATATTTTTGCACTATATATATATATATATGTATATATATATATATATGTGTATATATATATATATATATATATATATATATATTATATATAATTCTGCACTTTGCTTTCTTCACTCAACACTAGGTCATGGGCATATTTTGTACCAGCACATTCAGGTCTATCCACCCCCTGAACTTATTTCACTATTCTCCTATCACTCTGACCTGGGGCTTGTTCTGAGTTTTCACCCTTGCAAACAGGGTTGCTGGGAACTTCTTGTGTGTCCTCCAAGGGACTGACATTTCATGCACCCTGCTCACCACCCTGACCCTCAATTCATGCGGACCCTGCCACTCCTAGCGGGATCCGACACCCTCACATGGGATCTCTGCTGGGAGGTGTGCCCGAGGAAGAGTCTGGAGGGTGCCTCCCTCCCTTCCTAAAGGAAAGGTATGCAGGAAGATACCGGTGAGAGGACCTGGCTTCCCTGCCAATCGGCCCATCAGAGTGCCCATCACTGAGTCACTCTCATTATCTCCACTTTTGTAGGGAGGAGACCTCGCCACTGTGCCCAGGGCAGCACTGTGAGTCAGAGAGGAGGCTCTGATCCCACCTGCTCCCACCCTCAAGCCCTGGTTCCCAGGTCCAAATTCCCAGGCAGCCTGCCACAGAGATGCCAATAAGAGGGTGTTCAGGCTTTAAGATGACCTGGCAGCCTGGGCTGAAGAGGTCTTCCTGGTATTTAGTTATTTGTTGAATAAGTAAGATATCCAGACTCTTAGATTCAAATACAGTGAAATTGACGCTCACATTCCTGTGACACAACCAGGCAGCTCCTTTTATTAGAGGCAACTGACACTAAAGATACTTTAATGGGAAAAAAAAAAGATGAATAAAGGTCCATACTTCCTTAGTATGCCCTTGGGGGCAGTTGTTCTGGGGAATTGAGAAGTCAAGGAATGTACAAAGGTAGTGCGTGTGTATATTAGGTCAAACCCCAGCAGAGTCTATAATAAAACATGCTAATATTTCTGCACCAGGTAGGTTAAATAAAGCCATAATCAGTCTCAAGTGAGTTCGGTTCAATTCAGGTTTTGCTACCAGGTGTGTTTGTGCCAAATTCATTTAAAAAAGAATCACTTCTGGTTTTTTTTAGTGATTTTTGAATTTCATAATTGTGGATAAGGTAATGTGGACTTATGTTTATACTATTCCTTATTTAAAAACTTATAGTTGTATTCTGTACACACTGGATCAGTACTAAAGAGTGTTTTGGTTATTTTTTTGCATCCACATAGTATTGCATTATCCATATGAACCATAATGAATTTAGCCTGTGTATGGATATTTGGATTATTTCCGGTTTTCTCCCCACTTGCATCAATGCTGTGATGAATAATATGGTACACTCGTTTAGCACCTGTGGAAGTGTATCTGTAGGATAAATTCCTGGCAGTAGCATTACTGGGTCAATTAATAATAATTATAATTAACATTTGCATGGCATTTACTAACAGGTGGGAACTGCCATAAGTGCTTCACAATAATTAATGTATTTTAATCCTCGAAAGAATTGCCAGAGGTAGGTACTATTATCCCACATTACAGATGAGAAAAACTGAGACATGGAGACGTTACATGACCTGGAAAGCTGGGATTTGGACCATGGTGCTTTGGCTCCAGTCTGTTCCCTTAACCATTACCTTCTACTGCCTTTTGAAGGTCATGGGAATTTGTAACTGAGAGGGATATCGCTAAGTTGCCTTCCATCCAGCTTTTCCAATCCACATTTCCATCTGTGAGTGTGCTTGTTTCCCTGCCAACTGTGCTGAATCAAACTTTTTGATATTTGCCAATCTGATAGGTGAAAAATGGTATCTCTGTGTAGTCTTAACTTGAATTTCTTTTACAATGAGTCAGGTTGAGCATCCATTCACCTAAGGGCCATTCATATTTCCTGTTCCATAAACCATCCATTCATACCATTTGCTCATTTTTCTGTTTGGTTACATCTGTGACTTATGTCAAGCTTTTCCTATCTTAGGAAGATGAGTCTTGGAGATTCAAGTTATACAGATCTTTTCCCAGGTAGCAGTGAGTTTGGGACAGAGTACTGTGAGGAGATAAATGAAGGGAAAGGCTTCAGTGTTGGGAAGTATAGGGAGGGAGAAGACGGACTGGATCCCTGGAGAGAGGTGCCATTTGTCCAATGAGTAAGGAGGAAAGGAAGGCGATGGATGGAGAGAGTGAAGGGGACCCCTTATGGACTTGAGGCACAGGGTTCAAACACACCACGTACGGGCCACTCAGACTGGTGGCTGGGAGAGGTGGGGCTCCATGGCAGACAGGAAGATTTCTCTCTAAGCAAGGACTGCCCAACTGCAAGACCATGGTTAGCTTATAGCCTACAGCTGTTGGGTCCTGCAGGCTCCACTTAATTTTCAGACAGTCTATGCTCTTCTTGGGGTGGTATTAGCCAATGGCTGAGCAAAGGCCCAGCTGTTTCCACATTTCCACCCCACACTGACTCCTCTAGCAGTCCCTGGTGGACTGGCAGAGAAATCAGGCTTCATTGCAGTCTCTAGACTCCAACCCAGTTCTGTTTTTCCCCTCTTCTTTAGCAGGGGTTACTTCCTGCCGCCATAAGTTAACTTGAATTCCTAACTCCATCTCAACACCAGCATCCTGGAAAACTCAAACAGCCCAGACTCCTAAAGTCTTTTGGTAAAAATTGACATTAAGGAACCATTCCTCTGTTTTAATTTTTTTTTAATGTTTATTTATTTTTGACAGAGACAGAGCATGAGTGGGGGAGGGGCATAGAGAGACACAGAACCCGAAGCAGGCTTTAGGCTCTGAGCTGTCCACACAGAGCCTGACATGGGGACCGAACTCACAAACCATGAGATCATGACCTGAGCCGAAGTCAGATGTTTAACTGACTTAGCCACCCAGGCACCCCTACAATTCCTCTGTTTTAAAAATTCACTGAAATATATTTCTTATTGTTTGAGTCCAACTAAGGATTTGCTTGTTTGTTTTCTATTTAGTGGTGACTATAAATGCTCTTGGTCTTGGACATATGTAGAAATGTTGGCCTGGGAGTGAGGACAGCTGAGCATGGCCCTACCAACATCTGGGGGAATTCTGGTCTCTGCTCAGAGGTGGGAGGAGCCATGTGGAGTGGCCAGTGTGAGTCTGAGGGTGATTGGCCTGGCAGGCCAGGACCTCTGGAAGGGTATGGTATGTGGGACCACCTCTGGCACTGGCCCCAACCCCATCTCAGTGCATGGGGCTCAGAAAGATCTCTGCTGGCAGCCACACGGGGACCTGACTGAGCCCTTGCCCACAGCCTCCCTTCGGCCCAGTCATCTGCTGTCATGCCCTGACTGATCTCCACCCTTACGTGTTACCAGACTGACCCCATCATACCACCTCTCGGTCTTATGCTTTGAGTGGTACATCCTGGAGTCCACTCCCCTAGCCTGTGATTAAGGCCCTTTATTCCTTGGCCCTGGTCCTCCTTTTCAGCCTCTTTTTATCCACTCTCACCCTTTACTCTCTTCCTTCCACACTCACAGGACCACTGGCCATTCTGAGAACCCAGTAGGCACTGTATCCTCTGCTCATCTGTCTGGCTGGAACACACTTCCTATTTCTCTCTACTCCTCAAGGCCTAGATGGTATGTCAGTTCCTCAGATGTGATATACAGGGGAAGAGAGGCAGAGAGGAGATGTGAAAGTGTAGGTTAAGTTTGCCACTTCAAATTTCCTTAAGAAACCACAGTAAATATTCAAAGTGCTCTTAATTAGAAAACATTCTGTCCCAGCCCACTACCCTATGGAACTGCAGTGTCTTTGAAGATGCTCAGTGCAGAGACTGGGCCACGTAAGGGTTGGATAATATGGGTTACACGTACATTCCTGGAAGACAGGCGAACAGGCATTTTTTGGCCCTTCTTCCTGCAGCCATTCCCACCCCCTGCTGCCCACCATACTTACCTCCATGGCCACCATTGCTGATCAACATTAAAACCACTAATTTGTATCAGACATTCTTGCAATTCTCTCACCAAAATTTCCTGAAATGTTGAAATGCAATAGAATGTAAATCAGGCTGAAAATATGTATTAAACATCTAATACGGGCAATGAGTGGTGGTAGGTGATAGGTCAGTGGGTTACAAGGAAGCATAACATGCAACAGAGTACCTGCCCCCATGGGCACAGGTTACCTAATTTGTAAACAAGGCAAATCCTGGTCAACCAATGGCTATGCGTGGTAAGTGACAGAAGTTCCTAGGGACAGGGGACCTCAGAGGATGTGCTCACTGCAGCTGCCATGGCCAGAAGGACTTGCCTCAGGAGATGGGGACTGGGGTGGGTATTGAAGAATGGCAGCAATTCGAGAGACTAGAGACCGAGGAGGGCCTCTAGGGAGAAGGCGGCTAGATGAATCACTCAGGAGGGGCCCTGTTTAGTTTGATGAGCCTGGGATGCATGAGACATCTCTTTCAAGCACTGGTTCTTGACCCTGGCTGAATATTTTAGTTAACCCAGAAGCTTAAAAAAAAAAAAATACTGATACCTGAGTCCTACCTCCAAAAAGTTTGATTGACATAGTCTGGAATACAGCCTGGGCACTGGGGATTTAAAAAGGTCTCCAGGTGATATGTGACATGTGGCCAGGGCTGAGAGGCTCTGCTTTACAGGAAGTGCAGGCAGCGTGAGAGCGTTCAGCCTGTCAGCCCTCAGGCACACACACCTGTTGGGCTCTGACACTTCTGAGGCATGCCTTTCATTCTCTCCTCTTGGACAGTGGCCACTCCAGGGAGGGGCCCCTGGCCTCTCTTAAATCCCACCCACACACTTGGCATCAGGCTCCCAGGACGATTTCTCTGCCAGGCTCATGTCAAGCAGTCACAGGGTGGTCAAACCAGCCCACACACTGCTTGACCTTCCCTCTACCATCAATGCCTCTCTTCTGGTGTTTTCCCAAAGCTCTGAAGGAAGCAGTGAAAGTCGTAGCCATTCAAAGGGCCCATAAACCAGGACAGCGCCATTTGTAGTGGGCCTTGGGCCGAGCTTCCTGAGGACACATCTACATACTAGCTGGGCGGGGACCTGCGAGCAGGCCACTGAAGAGGTGGTGCCGGAAGCCTGCGTTTCCTGGCAGGGAGCAGCGCCTGAATAAAGTCCAGTTTGCCTTTGAGGCCGTCCCCATGGAGTGGTCTCAGAAATGCTGTTCCTCCTCTCAGAGAATTCTGTAGGTGTGGCTGTTGGCTCATGGCCAGAGTACCCAGTGAGGAGTGTGCACCAGCCACAGGTTTGACCCAAGGAGCCTACTACCTCTGCCTCCCTTCTGCAGCATGGCAGGGTGCCCAAACAGCTGCAGGAGAGGGTAGATAGGGGTGGTTTTCTGACGAGAAAGATTACTACACCATGGGGCTTACAATCAAGACAAGAGATGAAATGCCCTGACTCTGAGGCCTTTTTTTAAATTAATTAATTAATTAACTTATTTATTTATTTAAAAATAGCTTTATCGATTCTGTTTTAAAATGATACATGTTCTGCAGCACGTGGGTGGCTTGGTCAGTTGAGCTTCTGACTCTTGATTTTGGCTCAGGTCACAATCACCTGGTTGATGGGTTTGAACCCGGCATCGGGCTTCATGCTGGCAGTGAGGAGCCTGCTTTGGATTCTTTCTCTCTCTCTCTCTCTCTCTCTCTCTCTCTCTCTCTTTCTGCCCTCCACTCCAGCTCCCATTCTCTGTTGCAGAATAAATAAATAAACTGTAAAATTATACATGTTCTTTATTAAAAGGAAAAAAATGCAAACAGTGGGGCGCCTGGGTGGCTCAGTTGGTCAAGCATCTGACTTCGGCTCAGGTCATGATCTCGTGGTTCATGGGTTCATGGGTTTGAACCCCACATTGGGCTCTGTGCTGTCAGTGCACAGCCTGCTTCAGATCCTCTATCCCCCTCTCTCTCCATCCCTCCCCTGCTCATTCTTGCTTGCTCGCTCACTCGCTTTCTCAAAATAAACATTAAAAAAATGCAAACAGCAACATACTCAGAAGAAACTTAAATTCCAATGGCTTAAGGAAGCCACTCTCACTAACACTTTGTGAACATCTTCTAAGGCCAATTCTGCAGGCACTGGGCGTGCTGAGCTGGGCAGGGGCATAGAGAACATGACCTCTGGAAGCACTCTCAGTCCTGGGTTTGCATAAGTAATGTGATGATTCTCCAAAGAGCCCCCCTAGAGACTTCCCACCACCCTGCCTTCTTGGAAGGAACGTCCAGTGTGTCCCACACCAGAACCCGTCCAAGGAGAGAAGATACCGAGGCGATGGCTCATCTTCCTGGGTCGGGAGAGGCCTCTGAGCAGTCCTCTCTGTTGCCTCACAGCCCTCCAACTATGCTAAGAATTCCAGCCATTTCCCCTGGGACTGGCAACCTCGAAGCAATACTGAGCCCAACCTCCCCAAATATCTGCTTTACAAACAGATAAAGCAGAGAAGCATCCTGAAAATGTGATCTTCGGCCATTCACCTTAGGCAGTTGTGCATGTCTGCTTGCAAGAGTGTTTCTGCTTCTGGAATCTATCTTAGAACTGCTGGGAAGCTAGCATGGGATGTGGCTGTGTTCCCTGAGAGGCAGAGAGCAGAGAATTCTCTGGAAGGAACATCTCAAGGGAACGGGGACCAAGCAATACCCCAGGCCCTTAGCAGGGGTCTGGCTCCTATTCCAGTGCGAAGATCATTGCTGACCATTCTGGGGTCTTTGGGGTGCCTTTTGGCTCCTGAGATGTCTGGGCATGGGACTGCCTTCACCAGTAGCAATAATTCACTCTAATCAGCCTCTGCCCTCCCCCTTAGTCCACACCACCTCTCACTCAGTCACTTGAGTGGGTGGCAAAGCCACACCAGGCTTGGCAAAGTGTCAGGGGTGGGCAAAGGACACAACTTTCTAAGATCTCACCTTCTGAGAGACAATAGAATGCTTTGCTGTGCCACTGCAGGTATGATCAGGCCCCAGTGACCTACATAACCTTCCAGACATAGGGCAGGAGGGAGCCCTGACTCATCCCAGGGGAGCCTGACTTGGGAAGGGTGGGGGTGGGGAGGATTTATAATCCTGAGATGTAGAAACTACCTAAATATTCAGTGATGGCTTAATGAATCATGATATGTGCATTGGGTGGAATAGTATGTAAAAGTGATTATTGTAAAGACTATTTAGCAACATTACAACTGTTTATGATATAATGCCAGGTGAACAAAAGAAAGTATGCATAGTTTTGCACATGAACAAGAGAAGACTGAATAGGGATTTTGAAAAATAATAGTTGCTATGCTACAGTGATTTGATTCTGGATCTTATCCTTTTAAAAGAAAGCGGTGGCTTTAAAATCAGACAGATCTGGACTAGTAGCTTAGTTGTATTTCTTACTAGAAATGATCTTGGCAGGTAGCTTAATGTCTCTGAGATTGGTTCCTCATCTATAAAATGGGTACAACGATTCCTGTCTTACAAGATTCTTGTAAGGATAAATCAGATGATGCATTCCTTCTCGCCTTCCTGTCTTCCTCCTCTCTCTCCCTCCTCCTGCATATTTTTCACGAATACGGCACAAAGCAGTTGCCCACAAAGGATTCCACAACTGAATAATCCTTAGGTCTGCTTAAATCTCTCTCACTCTCAGGGAAGCTCCTTTGCCAGTTTGTGCTCCGAATTGAGCTGGAGCCCACATGAGTGAACGAGGAGGGGCGCTAATGACCATAGTCCACGGGCTACCACAGAGAGGGGAGGCTTGTCTGGTCTTTGTTTTCAGAGCAGCAACCATGGTGTGTGCCCTCCAGCCGCCAAGCAAAGTTGTGAAGGTCATAAAGGTTAAAGCAGAAGTTTGGGAAGCCAGCCTGGCTCAGGGGGAAGCCACGTGGGAAGCCACGGCCTAGCCTCAGGTCCTCTTACCTCTAGCAGGATCTTGAGCAGCAATGATGGCTATCAAAGCCCGAGGCAGGTGCCCCTGGTGGGCAAAGAGGTAATTTCCAGTGGCAAGTAGATGCACATTTTTCATCTTAAGAGTGTATCACTTACATATATGTTGGGGAAAAAAATGAAGCAGTAGCTATAATGGCACAACAGAAGAGACATGAAGAGTTAAAGAATGAGCTAACATGAAAGGAAGTATTCCATAAATAATAGTTGGGGCTGGAAATGACTGAAGCTTGGGGGCCACTGCCCTACCCTCTTGCATCCATCTGCCAGCTCTGACCCAGCCTCTGTCTCTTCCTGTGTCTGCCCCTGACTCCTGTTGCTACAGCCAGAGAGTTTCCTAAGAGGAAACCTTTCACTCTAGGGCAGTGCCCTTGGAGAACAGTCTAGACCTCTCCTTGCAAGGCTTCCAAGGCCTTCTAGAATAGGACTCTGCTGTCTTGAGAACTTCCCTGTCACCCTTGTCCTCTTTCCCCTTTAGACTCCTATACCCTGGCCTTCAAACCCAGCTTGCTGGCTGGGCCTCTGAGTCTTGGGATGTGCTGTCTCCTCTATATTTGATGTCCTTTCCCCTTCGTCTGTTGAATAGACAGACATCTGTGCTCAATGCTAGTGAAAATACAGTAGTTATAGCTATTGTTTGTGAATTGTTCTCTGTGTATTATCTCACTCAATCCTTGCAGTCTGCCTAAGAGAAAGAAACTATTGACATACCCATCTTAGACACAAGGAAACTAGGGTGCTGAGATATAACTCATTTGCTGCACAGCTGATAAGTAGCAGGGTCAGGATTCAAAGCCAGGCTGCCTGACTTTTGTGCTAGGCCCTTAGCTAACCACTACCCACTCTTCTGTAGGTCAGAATTGCTGCCTCAGTGGGGCAAACTGGGTGCTTGGGTTAGGGGATGGCTTCTGGCCACCAGGTGTGGCAGCAGCCTCAGACCTCCTGGAGCTGCTCTTTCAAGGTCAGAGAGTAGGGGCGAGAAAGCAAGAGGAAGGAGAAAATAGAGTTGAGTCAGAGCCTTGTGGAATTTCTGGCCTTTTTTGAATTCTGGGAAGAGAAAAAAAAATGGCCATACTTATTTCAAGTATGTCAAGATAATAAGGGGCTCTTTACTGTTTACATGCAAAAATCTCTGGCAGCTGACACCTGCAAGCAAGAGGCCAGGAATCTGTGAGGCCCAGACGCCCTGAGATGAGGCCCCAGGCTCCAGGGGGAGGCAGCTGACCACGATAGGGAGAAGCAAGAAGGGAAGGGGCGGACAGGACTGTCCTCATAGCCCCAGCATTTCCTGCAGGAAGAATCTGTGCCTGTCCCTGGAATGTGGGTGGACCCTTCGTATGTGGAAAGGGAAGTGAACGTCTGCCTCTCCCCAAGCCTTTGCCAGGCCCTACACTCTGCTCCCCAGGCTCAGCACACTTTTCCTTTGAGAGCACGGGGCTGTCTAGTAAAGTTTCATTGCTCAGCAGCCCTCTCGGTAAAGGAGAGACCCCACCCGCTCCAAGCTCTGCAAAAACACTTTGGGTTATGAAAGTCAATCTGCTTTCAGAATCCCGGCGATCCTCTAAGGATGGGGCCAGCCACGCTCTCGGGATGTTAGGGCAGATCAAGTGGAGGCCAATGAAGGGGAAGAGACCCAGATAAGAAGTAGCAGTACAGCACGTTTTGGGGGCTGGTGGGGGAACAGCAGACAGCAATGGCCTTTGGCTTCTCCTTCTCTGGAAAGATATTTATTTACATGATTCCAAACATCTGAGTTGAAAATGGAAAAGGGCAATTAATTAGCTCTCTTCATGCACTTAGACATCCATGAATTCAGTCAACAGAAATTTATTCATTCATTTAATGTGTGCCCTGGGGCTGGATATGATGCCAGGTGCTGAGTATTTGGAAGTATCTGGGAATGTCTGCATTGATGTTTCTCACTTGGGGGTGGGTTTTTGTGAGAATCACATACTCATGCTGGGCCCCACCCAATCTGGGAATCAGGATTTTGGGGAAAAACTTTGAAAAACTCCCTGAAGCATATGGACATGAATCTCTAGTCCAAGTACAATGACCAGATTGGAAACATATTTTTCTAGAAGTATTCTCAGTACTATCTCTCTGGGAAGGTGTGGACATAATCTCTGTCTTGGATTCATTCATTCATTCATTCATTCCATTGATATTTAGTACTTATTGGGCCCTTATCAGGTACCGTGCCCTGCCCCAGGCATGGAGTGCAGACTGACCCTGCCTTCTGGGGCTCTTAGAGGTGTAAAGTCCCATCATGCACTACCCTCCTCTACAGTGCTCTGCGTTTTATCCTCATAAAAACCAAAGTGCTAGGGCGCCTGGATGGCTCAGTCGGTTAAGGGTCTGACTCTTGATTTTGGCTCAGGTCATGACCTCACCATTTGTGGGTTCAAGCCCCACAGTGGGCTCTGAACTGGCAGGGTGAAGCCTGCTTGAGATTCTCTCTCTCCCTCTCTCTGTGCCCCTCCCCTGCTCTCTCTCTCTCTCTCTCAAAAATAAATAAATAAACACACACACACACACACACACACACACACACACACACACACACACAAAACAACAAACCAAAGTCCATATAGTGAACCAGGCTGTACATGATCCCTTCCCCAGTACCTCCCCAACCTGATGTCCACACCCCTCCCCCCTGCCCCTCTGCTCTAGCCAACTAGCCTCCTGCCTCTTCCTTCCATAGGTCCTCACCCTAGCTTCCCCTTCTACAGCTGTGCTCCCCCAGAGGCCCTTTCTGCTAATTCTTTTGAAAGCTACGATTTGCTCCCAGCCCAGCACTGCTTACCCTGCTCTTCTGCATCTGTTTTCCCCAGCACTTACACCTTCTGAAATTTTCTGTCATTTTATTTAATATGAATATCACTGACTGTTGTCTGTCTCTCCTTCTCTTCCCCTGGAGTATAGGCACCCAGAGGGCAGCGTCTTTGCTTTGTCACTGATGTAGCCCAAGTGTATCTAGAATAGTGCCTGGAATGTAGTGAGTGCTCAGTAAATATTTGTTGAGTGAATTAAGCAAATAGTAACACAGATAAGTGTAAAATTACTAATGTGGTAAGTGCTGGCTTGAGAGAATGAGCAAGATTATCTCTGGGCTCCTCCCAGCTCGTCAACCCTATAATTTTACTTTTGTTTTTCTTTGAAACACCATTCAGTGTTTACAATTATCCTACGTGGTCAAGACCGTTCCTTTCTAGTTTTGTTATCATTGTGTTTTTCCCATGGCCGGGGCCTCAGGAGGGGAGAGTATGTGGAAGACCCAGAAATCTCTTCCATTGCCCTCGGGCTCTCTGTCACACCTGTGAGTGAGGGCAGCAGGGGACCTGTTGGTGACCAGTCATGTATTCAACCAGGATGAGTCACTGAGCCTGTTCAAAAGGCTGAGATAATGGGATTTTAGAACAATTGTAAAAATACCTAACATGCCAGCAGATTCAAGAGATTCTAAGGCTTCTGAACCTTCATGGGAGCCAAGAGAAAGAGAATCCCAAGGAAAGAGTGCTCCAAGGCATCAGGTATTGGGTGTGTGTGTGTGTGAGCATGACTTGTGTAAAAGGAGTTGATGCCAGTGATTCTGTCCCCAAGATCCTAGTAGAGACTGGAAAAGCCACCTCTCTGAAATAGAAGGACACTACATCAAAGGAGTAACCCATGGAAGAAAAGATGTGTCAATCAGAGCCCTGGAGTCAGCCAGCCCTGTCCCAATCCTGCCCCGAGGGCAGAGGGGACATCAGCCTTAGCCTAGCTGTCCAGACCCTTAACCGTCCTAAGGATGGGGAGGGGCAGCCGGTCACTGCAGTCTGATGCCCCCAATCAGACCCCTCTCTTCTATCTCCACCCTCATCGCCCAGATGGCTTTTGACATCTGCCGATTGCAAGTGTCCAGAATCCTGAACAAGCTGACCACAGGGGCAAGTCTTTGGCCTGGTTGATGTGCCCCTTTTCCAGACAACCAGAGACAGGCTCCAGGAAAGCTGAGATGGAGATCAGGCTGGGCCGAGGAGAGAGTGTCATCCTGTATTGTCTGGAGCAGGGGGGCCATCACCAGCATTTTCTTGATGCCTAGACATTGCTTGGTACCCCAGAATCGCTGTCCTTCTTGAAATGTGTTGGGGGGCAGTGTCTACTGAGCCAAGAGATGGTGGTTGCAGATGGCTCCCCTGAGGAGGCTGCACTGAAGGGAAGAATCTTGGGAGCAGTCTGGTGCAAGGGTCTCTGTTAGGGCAATGCGAGGCCATCTGCAGGGAACCAAGGGGAGATACCAGACCAAGGAGACAGCAGCAGGGAAGGAGGACGAGGTAAGAAGTGGCATGGGCTGGATCAGAGCTGGCACACTCCAGCAGGTGGGAGTTGGGAGCTCACAGGCAGTGACTGAGGTCATGTGATG
Organism: Prionailurus viverrinus; assembly: GCF_022837055.1. Classification (NCBI taxonomy): domain Eukaryota; kingdom Metazoa; phylum Chordata; class Mammalia; order Carnivora; family Felidae; genus Prionailurus; species Prionailurus viverrinus. The sequence continues at coordinate 30,337,339 of NC_062569.1, forward strand.
GTGAGGGTGGGAGGCAGGTCCTGGGAGCTCACAGGGAGGAAGAAATGATTGGGAATAATTCCAGGCTGCAATTATTTGTGGATTGATCAACTCACTCCTCTTTCAAGTACCTTCTGTGGTTCTGATACTTCTAGGTTCAAGTCCAAATCCCTTTTGGATAGCTTTCAATGACTCTACCACCAGCACTAGCACCCTTTCCTGGCCTCTCCCAGCCTTGTTCCCAGTGGCCCTGGTGCTGCCCTTGTGACTTCTTCCCTTGTGCCTTTGCTCTTTTCCCACTCACCCCTCATGGATAAAATGTCACCACTTCCTGGAAGCACTCCCCAAACATGCTGGTGCCCTTGGTGACCTGGAATGGCTCTTTTGCCTGAGATTGTCCCTTCCTGAGCCATGGGCGGGTTATCCAAGGCCACAGCCAACGTGCAAAGAGTGGAGAGGGCTCCTGTGAAGGCTGGGGTCTGGGAGCCTGGCCTCCCCATTCTGCTCTACCCAAGCTCATGTAAAACCCTAAGTGAATGAACCCTCCCAAATGCAAGGACCGCAGTATGTGAGTGTACACAAAGTGTAAGCAGTATAAGCAGGGAGGCTTCCAGAGTTGTCTCTGACTCTACCATCCAGACCAGCAGGCTTCTTGGTGGGATCCTTGGAGACAAGCTCCATCAGGGACAGAAGGATTCCATGGCCAAATGCATTTGGAAATCTCTCCATGCTGTACATCTCCTATTACTGGTTAGTACATTAAAGACCCTGAAAAGTCCTGTAGGATAGTCCTTGTTTGAGTTTAACCCAGCTTCCCAAGTTTACGTGGCCAGGGAACCTGTTGTGTATGTATGTGACATGAATGTGACACCTATTAATGTTGCCCGCAGCTCTGGCATTGGACAGGCTTGGAATGCCTCAATGCCTGATGTGCCCTGTAATGTCAGGCAAGTTCCTTGGATTTTCTGAACCTCAGGGGGCCTGTTTGCAAAATTAGTCCCTTATGTGGTCCAGGAAAGCAAATGCAGATTTGTCTGGGGGTCCCAGGAAGACGTAACAGGAGGCTCCTGTGGTATTAGCCTTGGAGTTATGGTCTCAGGCTCATGGACAGAAGCAGGAGTGAATACTCTGAAGGGCATGATCCTGGGGAGCACGGCTAAGAGCCCTAGCAGAAACCAGACCCTCCCCAAACCATCTAATGACCATCTGACCAAAGAGCCCCCTTCTAGGCAATAGGCATTTCCTGGGGTTCATGCTGTTCTAGCTTTTCTCTCTCCAGGCCCATCTTGTACCCCTTGGCCCTTCACTCTCTAGCACATGGAATGTCTAGATCCTTCCCTGTGCCTTCCTTTCCCTGCCTTCACCCTGGCAATCCACCTTCCATTTTCACTCCCCTTCTTTAACTGGCCAGTCCAATCTGCAGGCCTAAGCTGAGATGCTTTTGCTCTGTGAGGTTTTCTGGCTCCTCCCAGGTCAGGGGTCCCTGCTCTTCCTACTTCAGAACCTCCTCTTCCTACTTCAGAAACACCTTTTCCACATACTGTGAGTTTTTTTATCATCTGTTTCCAGCCACACCATCCGTGCCCAGCTCAGTATTGGAGGATGTACCAAAAATGATGCTTGGCTGTGTGATTCCCTCTCACTCCCTCCAGGCTCTTTCCCCTCCATTCCTCCCTTCCTCCCATCCTCCTGCAGGGAGCTGTAGACTATGTCATCCTTCTGCTGTTGAAAGTGATGAATCACCTGTTCCCACGTCAGCCCCACATGGTGAAAATCCCCTTCCCAGGAGCATGGAGGAAATGCCTCAGACTATGGCTCTGCCCTGTCATAGGGAGCAAGTGGGGTGGGGAGGGGGGGGGTGGGTGCCTGTGCAAGGGGGAGAGGCTGGGGATCCCTCCAACACTGCCCCGAGTGTCTTCTTGGTTTCTGTCACCTGGGACTGTGCAAAGGGGCAGTGGTATGGCCCTCAGCTGAGTTGGGTCCTGGGAACCTGGCATTCCCGGCAGATGCTGAGCAGTGGCAGAGATGGGGGAGAATAGAGCTCAGTAGCACAGCACAGCCCACATTGCTTGACAGGTGAGGGGGTCAGGGAACCCTGGGTAGCTGGTGGGTAATTCAAGGTCCAGGTGTCCCCTTCTTAAGCCTGAGGTAGAAGGCAGGCAGCAGTACTGACGCAGGTACAGGTGAGGGCAGGGCCCAAAATGGGGCCCTGGGGCCTTCTAGCTTAGCCAGCCCAGCCCAATGGGAAACCAGGGCTGGGAGGGCCGGGCACCATGGGGATGGCTTGCAGACCAGGTCCAGTGCCTCGAGAAGCCAATGGGCTGCTAAAGGGGACTCCATTCTGGGTGAGGCCCATGGCCTGATGGTCATGCTTCCTCCCATGCCCCAGACTCTGGGTGAGCCTGGGCCTGATCCCACCATGGAATCTGCTGGGGTGGGTGCCCCCAGGGGTGGAGCTTCCCATGGGTGACTCGCCTTCCCAGGCCATGGCTACCACCCTCTGCCCTCCCCTAGGTCACTGTTGGGAGGTTGAGGCCAGACTGCCTGAGAAGTACCATGGTGTATAGTGCTGTGGGAGGCTAATAGGCTGGGTCTCCAGCTCCTCCTAAAATGCACAACTGCCCTTGCCATGCCTGCTTCCAGTCCTTCCTTGGTGCTCTCCAGGAGAGCAGGACAGCATTGGTCTCTGGCCTTGGCCTGGGAGGCCCTCTGGGATTTGGTCTCAATCCCCTTTCTCCAGCCTCCCTCTCACTCTTCCATTCCGGTGAATCACTTTCTGTTTCTATCTGCTCCAGTGCTTGGTACTTGGAGGCCACCCAGCACCCAGTAAGTCCTGCTCATCCTCCACTTGCTGCTCCAGGAGCAGGGTTTCTCATCTAGTTCCTTCCCGCAGCCCCACCCTCCTGCCTCCCCCTCCCCCCACCAGCTCAGGGCACTGCTGAGTGGGCTCAGACGTCACACTGGTTTTTTTTTTTAATGTTCATTTGAGAGAAAGAGAGAGAGAGAGAGAGAGAGAGAGGGACAGAACAAGTGGGGGGGCAGAGAAAGGTGGACAGAGGATCTGAAGTGGGCTCTGCACTGACAGCAGAGAGCCCAATGTGAGGCTTGAACTCACAAAGTGAGATCATGACCTGGGCCAAAGTTGGACGCTCAACTGACTGAGCCACCCAGGCACCCCAAAGACGTCACACTCTTAACCAGGTCACTGAGGATCCCATGGTAACAGCCCCTCCCCACCAACTCCCTTGTCAGCCTGCAGGCTCCCGCAGCATGCTCACCTGTCTGAGCATCAGGGCCACCTGGCTTGATAAGGAGTCAAGGAGTCAATGATTTCCCTGGCCTCTGTAAGTATGGGTTCCAGCCACCCCTGTTCCTGGGGTTTGCTGAGCACAGATGTGGGGCCTTGATCATCATGGATGTTAGGGAGATGTTCCAGCCAGGACTGACATCTTTTATGTTGTCACATTAGGGCTCTTCTATGGGGGCCCAGGCCCCTGGGTCCCTATTTTCTGCCCTGAGCCCCCTCACCTGTGGATCCCCTCTGCCCTGGAAGGGCTTCATCCCACAGGATCACCTCCCTGCATCCCTGTCCTCCCTTCTCTGGGTGTCTTCTGATGGGACACTGCTGGGCATCATCCTGGCTCGCTCAATACTTTCCCCTCCTGGAGCTTGTCCCCATCAACCTCTTCGGGTCTGAATCCACTGCATGTTCTGTCTCTCTTGTCTGAGAACCTGCCCTCCAGTCTCTGGGGCTGTGCTGGCCCAGCACCTGCTGCTAGTTCTAAGTTTCTTGCGAGAGCTTTCGAGGCATCCCTTATTCATTCAGAACTCCCGCTCTCCACCTCTGCCCCATGCCAAACCTAGCTAGGTGAGAGCCGGGGCTGCAGTATGAACAACAGGCCTGTCCTCAGGGCCTCCTGCTGGGCAACAACTTACAGAATCAGACATATGTGTTACTGCAGGATGCTGAATGGGGTGTTGCGGGAGCTGGGTGGCCAAACGGGGTTTGGTGTGGCAGAGGGTCAGAGGATGTGTGAGTCCTCGCAGGCTCTGGCCATTTGATCTATTAGCTCCACCTGACCATACTATGTCCTCCTGATGATGTTCACTGATCTTTGATGACAACTTTGGGTGCACGTGTCCGGACAGTCCCATTGCATTGAGCTGACCACCTATTCTTGTGACGCCATCATGGGCTCCACATGGGCTGACCTCCTGGTTGCCCCTGGAGTGAAGGCTTTTTTGCTTGATATGCTGAGTTGCACTTAATGACTTCTTGGGGAAGGAAAGGCTCTGGTCCCCAGAAGAAGACCACCCCTCTGGTCCTGTGCAGCAGGGGCTCCTCCAGAAAGGTCCTCCCCTCTAGATTCTCTGCCTCCCTTCCATGTGAACCAAAGGGCTCACTTATTGTGGTTGAGGTTGAGCAGATATGTTTGTTGCCAGGCAGTGTGCTCTAGGCTTCTGTGGGAGCAGAGGGCATGGTACCTACAGCAAAGCTAGCCCACCATAATGTGACTGCTGGTCAATGCCTGCTGCTGTGTGGGGTAAGCATGTACAGAGGGACTGGCCTGGGTCATCCTGGCAACAGGGCCAGGCATGAGAGTGCTGGAGGAGGCTGAGCTTGTCTGCACAGCTGAACTCCATTCTCACCTCCTGGCCACCTCCAGGCTGCAAGGTGGAGGCTGTAAGTGGAAACTGGGCAACCACTCTTAGACCCTGTGCATAGTCCTGCCAGCCCCTGACCTCACCTGGTACGTCTCACATCAGCTAAGGATGACCCTGGAGGCACCCAGTTCCTCAGCAACTGCCCACTCCTGTCATGCTCTCAAGCCTGGTCCACCAGGCCCTTCTCATCTGACCCTGCTTCCTTCTCTACCTGAGCCCCAGTCCCAGGAAACACCTCTGTCTCCCAGTGTGTGTATGGCGGGGGGGGGGGGGGGGGGGGGCGGGGGGGGCTGTGTTGATCCACTTCCTGTGTCTTTATACATGCTGTTAAGGCTTTGTCTAAACTGTCCCCTATATTCTCCTCATCCTCCTCCATCACCAGGGAGACTCACCCACAGGCCTAAGGCCCAGGGTAGGCATCTCCTCCAAGCAAAATGGATCAGGCCTGCTCTGTGGCAGCCCCCATCACACAGCGTATTGTCTCCTGTATCCCCCAACTCCCAGACTGTGATCTCCCAGAGGAGAGGGTCCAGGTTTTCTCTGTTATATCTCCAGGGCTTGACAAATGGAATTGCTCAATAAACATTGGACAAACTACCTGTCTTAATCAAGATTCTTTTGGTTACAAGCTTAGACAAAAAGAAATCTTTTCGGGAAAATTCTCATAACTGTAGGAAGAGAGAACTAGAAACCAACAATGGACACAGCTCCAGGATTTGCTTCATTTCCTGTCCCTCTTCTACTTCTTCCCTGTGATGAGGGACATGCCCAGCAATGACTCCAGAACTTTCTGACTCCAAACTTTTGGGGGAACTAGGCCACCTCTACCTTCTCACATTAACCCCCCCCCCCCCACACACACACCCAGGGAAGAATGCTGAGTAGGTCAGCTTGAGACAGTCACCCATCCATGAACCATCCTCTAGGAGAAGAGCATCTAGGAAGATGCACATTCAGAACACATGGTTGAAGAAAAGTGAAGAGCAGATCCTAGGAGGAGGGGGCCTCTCTGGGCAAACGAAACAAAGTTAAACATTGCATGAGTGAATGAATGAAGAAACGAGTGAGGCAAGAGCAACACATGTCCTTGTAGATGATGTACAGCTTCTGAGATATTTGTAAATCATTCTTATCCACTCTTACAAAACCCTTATCACCCATACACCACATTTCACAGATGAGGAAAGAGGCTCAAAGCCACTCGGTAAATAAAAGCAGCCAGGATTCCACCTCCATATGGCATATGATATGTGTGCCCCTGGAGGCTTTCCTCCCCCATAAATGTGGGCAGCTAGTCCTCTCCTGGGCTGTCTCTGGAGAAAAGGGCAAGTGTTTGCCTGTGAGGGAGGGAAGAGACAACTCTGCCAAGGCTCGACTCCAGGCCCATTTCTGCACCACCTCTCTTGCTGGATACTCTTCTCTGGCCTCTTGTCAGCATCGCACATAAGGACATATAGCTGCTGCTTTGGGGATCTGAGATCATGCCTTGAGGTAGGGTTAGACTATGATTCCCAGGACTGATCATCTGAGGTTGTGATGAGACATATGACCCAGGGTGTGGGGGTCACTGTTCAGAAGCAGGAGAAGGTGAGAGGCCCTTGGCCTGGGATTTGGAGGGCAAGGGGGCTGCTAGGTTTTCACCTCCTACTCCCTCCCTGCACATGCATCAGGGGATGCTCTGCCTTTGTTCTAACACAGGGACTTTCTCCAGTGCATTCTCATCAAGGTTGCACTTGTTTCTTAAGGGCAAAGCCTGAATCTGTTCACCTTTTCTTCCCAGAACTTGGCACCTGCGGTAGGCTTTTTGAAAAATGGGTTCAGTAGCTCCTCCTGTCTCCCTATGCATGCCCCTTTGCAGTGCAACTCTGCTGCTTCTTCCACAAAGAGGTGAAGTTTATTTCCCCACCCCTGAACCTGGGCTTGCCTATGATGTGCTTTGACCACCAGGATGCAGCAGCCTAGACCTCAAGAGGTCCTGCAGCTTTTCATCTTGTCCTCTTAGAATCTGCCAAGCTGTGTGTGAACATGCTCAGTCTAGCCTGCCAGAGCATGAGAGACCATGTGGATAGATAAGTGCCATCCCCCTTGGGGTTCATTAGACTACTGCCAGCACCAAAAGCCAGCCATGAATAAGGTCATCTTGGACCTTCGAGCCCCAGCAGAGCCACTAGAAGACTGTAGTCACACCAGTGACTCAGGTGCAACTAGCGGAAGAATCTCCCCACTGAGCCTCGCCTAAATTGGTGACCCTCAGAACTGTGACCTGATGAAATTGTTGCTGTTTTAAGTGGCTGAGTTTTGAGGTAGTGTGTTGCACACTAATAGATAATGGGCACAGGGAAGTTCCTAGTAGAATTATGTGTCACAAAAAGATATGTTCAAGTCTTAATTCCCCCGTCCTGTGAATGTGACCTTGTTTGGAAATAGGGTCTTTGCTGGTACAATCAAGTTAAGGTGAGGTCATACTGGGTTAGGGTGGGCCCTAAATCCAGTGGCTGATGTCTTAATAAGAGAAAGAAGAGGGACATCTGGATATAGAGACACAGGGAAGAAGGCCATGTGATGACAGGGGCAGAGATTGGGGGTGGGGAGTGATACAGCTATAAACCAAGGAATGGCAAGTATTGCCAGGAGCCACCAGATGCTAAGAAGAAGCAAAAGAAGGATTTTCCCCTTCTGCCTTTGGAGGGAGCAGGGTATGTCAACACCTTAGTTTCACATTTCCAGCCTCCAGAACGAGAGAGTAAATGTCCATGGTTGTAAGCCACCCGGTTTGTGGCGATTTATTACAGCAGCCCTAGGAAATTAATACACCAGTTCGGAAGTTTTGCTCAGAGAGGGTGGGCTGGAAGGATGGAGACACTGAGAAGCAGAGGGGAGTTAGCCCACCTTCTTGCACATCCTCGGCACTGCCTGCCCCATCCCGTGCTCATATTTGTGCATCTTCTGCCCAGATCTTGAGGTCTGGCTCCAGGGCTGCCAGGCATGACGCTCAGGGCTTTCTTTGAAATGCAGATGTGGTTGTTATGTATGTGCACACACACATTTTTTTTTCTGCACATGAAAGTAGTTTGTGAACCTTTAAATATACTTAGAAAATATAACTAAGTGAAAAGAAGAAAAGAAACATCACCCATAACTTTATCTTCTGGATACAACTATAGTCAACATTGGTTTGTAACTCACTAGCCTCTTCATGTATATGAATGTTGACATAACTATATGTACTGTTTTGTGCCCTGTGTTTTCCACTCAGAAATTATACATTGGACTTTTCTATGTCAATAACTATGGGTCTCTTTACTCAGTACGTGTTTACTGAATACTCATTGTGTGCCAGACATTTTACAGAGCCCCGGATGCAGTGATGAAAAGATAGTGCAGCCACATTCCCTGTCCCTGTGAAGTTTATAGCCTAGCAAGGGACACAGGCATCAAGCAAATAATTTCACAAGCACTTTTTTGATTTTCTATTTTGCAACTATCTTAGACTTACTGAGGAGTTGCAAAAATGACACAGAGTTCTCATATACCCTTCACCCAGCTCCCCCAGACATTAACATCTCCCACAACTGTATTACCATCCTAAAAATCAAGAAATTAACATTGGTGCAATACTACTCAGGACGGACTTTCTTTTCCACTTGTATACATATTTTTTTCTGTTCCAAGATATAATCTAGTGTCTCATATTACATGTAGTTGTCATGTTTCCCTAGTCTCCTACAATCTGTGACAGTTTATCAGTCTTTCATGACCTTGAGAGTTTTTTTTTTAATTTAAGTTTATTTATTTATTTATTTTGAGAGAGAGAGAGAGAGCATGCACCAGTGCATGTGCAAGGGGAGCAAGGGGGAGGGGCAGAGAGAGAGGGAGAGAGAGAATCCCAAGCAGGCTTCCTGCTATCAGTGCAGAGCCTGACAGGGGGCTTGATCTCACAAACCACGAGATCATGACCTGAGCTGAAATCAAGTTGGACACTTAACTGACTAAGCCTCCCAGGTGCCCCAGACCTTGAGATTTTTTTAAGACTCCTGGTCAGTTACCTTACAGAAGATCCCCTAATTTGGGCTTGTCTGATGTTTTCTCACAATTAGTTTGAGGTTATGCATTATCAGAAAGGATGCCACAGAGATGGCATGCCCTTCTCAGTGCATGATATCAGGAAACACGTGATGCCAATATGTTCTGTTACTGCAGGTGTTAATCTTGGTCACATAGCCTAAGATGAAATCTGTCAGATTTTGCTATTCTAAAGTTACTATTTTCCCTTTTGTCATTAATAAAAATTTGTTTTGGGGAGAATACTTTGAGACTGTGCAAATCTCATGTTTCCTTTTAAACTTTTGCCCACTAAGTTTAATATCTATGGGTGGATCTTGTCTGCAGAGATTTGCTGTTCTAATGGTCATTTTGTATTTCCTCATTACGTCTAAATTTATTAAGTGGAATTCTTCTGTAGGGGAGAGTAGGCACAACTACTTCTGTGACATCAGTGAAGAGTTTTACAAGGATGAACTGACAACATAAAACAGAGTCCCCTAACCCAGTCTGGGGTAGTCTGGGAAGTCTTCCCTGAAGAAGTGACATTTAACATCATTCCTGCAGGATTAAAACCAATTAGCCTGGCAAAGGGTTAGGGTTATGGGGAGAATGTTTCAGGTATAGAGAATAGCATGAACAAGTGATCTACACCCAAATCCGAGAGAGACTGTATGAAACTGCACAGTTGGCTTTCTACAGGTAGAAACTTAACCACCTGCAAGGCTTCCTCATTTAAAGGGAGCGAGCAGCTGCTTCTTACTCTGGCCAGAGTTTTACCGAGTGGACGTGAGGGCCTAGAATTGCCAGGGTTTCTGGTGCTCAAGAGAAGCTGAACATCTGGGTTTGGTTTTTTCCCCATAAAATCTCTCCATCATTTACAAAAAAATTTTTTTAATGTTTATTTAGTTTTGAGTGACAGAGAGAGAGACAGAGCACTAGCAAAGGAAGGGCAGAGAGAGAGAGAGGGAGATACAGAATCTGAAGCAGGCTCCAGGCTCTGAGCTGTCAGCACAGAGCCCGACACGGGGCTCAAACACACAAACTGTGAGATTGTGACCCAAGCTGAAGTTGGACACCCAACCGACTGAGCCACCCAGGCACCCCAAATCCCTCCATCTTTTTAATGTTGGCAAATAATCCCATTCTCCTTTAAAGCCAAACAAAACCTGTGAGCTGTCAGGGATTTTTTTTTAAGACTTTATTATTTTAGAGATGTCTTGGGTTCATAGCAAAATTGAGAAGAAGTGTAGAGATTTCCCGTAAACCTCCTGGCCCCACCCCCTGCATAATCCCCCTCTACAGGGGTACATAGGTTATAATTGGCGAACATATATTAACACATCACAAACACCCTAAGTTTACACTAGTGTTCAGTCTTGGTGATGTATATTCTGTGGGTTTTGATAAATGCATAATGACACATATCTACCATTACAGTATCATACAGAGTAGTTTCACCGCCCTGAACATCCTATGTATTCTGCCAATGGATGCCTCCCTTCCTCCTTTGCCTCTAACCCCCAGCTGTCAGTTTTTCACCTGTGCATGGCTGAATCATATTTATTTATCTATCTCCTGTGGCTGAACCTTGAACTTATTTTCAAGTATTCAGTGTTCTAAACAATGCTGTAAAGAACACTTTTTTTTTTTCAACGTTTATTTATTTTTGGGACAGAGAGAGACAGAGCATGAACGGGGGAGGGGCAGAGAGAGAGGGAGACACAGAATCGGAAACAGGCTCCAGGCTCAGAGCCATCAGCCCAGAGCCTGACGCGGGGCTCGAACTCACGGACCGCGAGATCGTGACCTGGCTGAAGTCGGACGCATAACCGACTGCGCCACCCAGGCGCCCCGTAAAGAACATTCTTGTACACACAACCTTGACACCTTCTCTAGCCACGAAAGTCTGCTCCCAATAGTCACTAGTGGCCCCCTCATCGCCAGGCCCCTCTCTCCATCACCCTCCATGCCTCATGTCCCCTGATGCCTCAGTTCTACCTCTATTTTTCCTACTGTTCATTTTCCATTTCCTTCAAAGTCTCAGTGAACTCTGGCCAAAACCACACTGCAACCCACACCATTAGTAGAGTTTGTGAGGTGGGCTGGAATGCAGTGCCACAGAAGGTATTCAGCTGCTCTCACCTAGGTTGAGGGGACACAAGTGGTCCTTCTTGGGGGCATTTCAGCCAAATCCCTAGCCAAGCTTACTCGGCTGATCTGCTTCCTGGAAAAGAAGGGCCCGAGGCGGGCTCTGCAAGCACTCTGCTTGCCAAAAGGGCAGCAAATACATTCTTGGTAGATTCACTGAATTGCTCTGATAAGGCCAGTATGGAGCAGATAAGCAGCTCAGGCCTGATGCCAGAATCCAGAGAAGAATTCCCACCACATGGAGAAGGAAGAATCTGAAATCCACTCTTAGAGCGGGCAGGCAGGGGCTATGCCCCAGCTTTCTGGTCATGCCCAGCTTTCTTCCAATGGTGCCCTCTTGTGCCACTGCTTTTGTGTTGTGACTGGACTGTTCTTATGGTGGGAGTCAAAAGCCAGCATGACATATGGTGGTGGGGGGTAAAGGGGACAAAAGGAAGGGCAGCTTTCCTTACTCCTGAAGCTCCTACCCGGGGAGACAAGGGGAAATGTTTCTGCTTCCCCCGAAGAAGCCCTCACCTGTGTCTAGGTAGGAGGTGAAGGTGGAGCCTTGATGGCTGCTCCTGGCGTGGGGGTGCTGGTTACCTCATGTTCTCTGGGTCTTGGATTTGTTCAAGTGGCACCTATTGGGATTTTTAAAGTTATGAATAAAATGATGCTGTAAGAGAATCTGGCTGGCAGCGGACTTCCTACTAGAATAAGTTTAAATACTTTTTTTTTTTTGAGAGAGAGAGAGAGAGTACGCAAGCAGGGTAGAGGGACAGAGTGAGAGACAGAATTTTAAGCAGGCTCCACACTCAATACAGAGCCCGCCATGTGGCTTGATCCCACAACTCTGGGATCAGGACCTGAGCCGAAATGAAGAGTTGGATGCTCAACTGACTGAGCCACCCAGGCGCCCCATATTGGGGCTCACAGGTTTTGTTTGGCTTTAAAGGAGAATGAGATTATTTGCCAACATTAAAAAGATGAAGAGATTTTATGGGGAAAAAAAATCCAAATGTCCAGCTTCTCTTGAGCACCAGAAACCCTGGCAATTCTAGGCCCTCATGTCCACTCAGTAAAACTCTGGCCAGAGTAAGAAGCAGCTGCTTGCTCCCTTTAAATGAGGAAGCCTGGGTGGCTCAGTCGGTTAAACGTCTGACTCTTGATTACTGCTCAGGTTGTGATCCCAGAGTCGGGCTTGACACTGAGCATGGAGCCTGCTTAAAATTCTCTCTCCCTCTGTCCCTCTCCCCTGCTTGTGGCTAGTGCTCTGTCTTGCTCTCAAAATAGAAACTAGCTATCTAAATAATCTCTACACCCAACGTGGGTGAGGCTCTTCATACATTATCTCATTTAACCCTCATGCCAATTCCCATGGGTTCAGATTAATAGCCCTGGTTTCAGGATGAGCTTAAAAACCTACTCAGAAGATGTATGAATGGCAGGCCTATCAGTGAGGACAGGCTTGGCTGCCACAGTGTCCAGAAATGTGCCCCCACCCCCACCCCCTGGACCACAGGAGTCAAGACCTTGCTGTCTATGACACATGCACTTATCTGTCTCGTGTTTGCTCTCAGGATCCCTAGAGCACATGTCACCACCCTGAGACCTTGCAGTGTTTCCCAGCCTGGGGGGAACTGCATGTGGAATGAAGACTCCAAGTCCCCATAAGCTTCTCCCTCTGGAATCGGGGCCCCAGGCAAGATACCCTGGACTGTGGACCAAGCTGCCCAATGTCCCCTCACCTGGGAAGGGCTTCATTCTAAGTTTGGATTTTTCATAATCTCCTCTGCCTCTGTGGTGTACAAGGATCAGCACACTGAGACATTTGTGATAATGTAATGGTCACTATTTGTAAATGTGAGCTCTTTGGAAGCTATTGAGAGCCTGCGTTTTACAGATTCGCTTTTCCATTCATTTGTTAGGGCTTACTGAGTACTCACTGCACCCGGTGCTTCCACAGGGACTAAGAAGCATGCAGTGAGCAGGATAGACATGGCCCCAGCCTTCCTGGGCTCATATTCTTGTGGGAAAATCTTCAATGAAGTACTAGGAGAATGAATCCATATAAAAAAGATTTTATACCATGAGCAAGTGTGATTTATCCTAGGAATGCAAAAATAGTTCAGCACCTACAAATCAATGTAACTCTCCATTTTAATAAATTTAATGACAAAAACCACATGATCATTTTGATATTCGCAGAAAAAGCATTTGATAAAATCCAGGACTCTTTCATGATGTGAAAATAGCCAACAAACCAGGGGTAGAAGGGAACTTCCTCAACTTGATAAAGGGTACCTACAAAAACCCCACAGCCAACCTCATACTTAACAGTGAAAACCTGGATGCTTTCTCCCTAAGATCGGGGCGAAGACAAGGATATCTGCTCTTACCACTTCCATTCAACATATGTACTTGAGTTGTAGCCAGAGCAATTAGGCAAGAAAATTAAATACAAGGCATCCAGATTGGAAAGGAAGAGTAAAACTATATTTGTAGATGGCAAAGTCTCGTATACAGAAAATCCTAAGGAACCCACTAAAAAAACTATTAGGACTAATGAACAAGTTCAGCAAGGTGGCAAGACCCAAAATCAACATATAGCAATCAGTTTTATTTCTGTATGCTAACAATAAACAGCCCTAAAATAAAATCAAGAAAACAATTACATTTACAATAGTATCAAAAAGAATAAAATGCCTACAAATACACTTAACCATTGAAGTGCAAGATGTATACCTTGAAAGCTATATGCCAATGGGAACAGTTGAGAAAATGAGGACATGGGCTTGGCCAGGCCACACTACAAGGGGGGAGCGGGCAGACTCAGCAAGACCTCCCTGCATCAGCCTCGGTGATTCCTGCCAGTTTGCAGAGCCCCAGAGTTCTGTGCCCTTCTGCCTAGCTCTGCCTGCCTACAGTGCCCTATTGTCCCATTTAGGAAGGGGATCCAGGTGGCCTTGGCCATAACAGCCCTGCAATTAATGTCTGTTTTTCAGGTGGTGCAGGTGATGGGAAGTGTTACAAAGTCCAACATGGCCTTTTACTGGAAAGAGAGACAAGGGGGTCAAAACACTTTCCGGAGGCCCTGCTTCTTTTAGGCCTCGGGCACAGGCTGCACCTTGGAAGGTAAGTTATCTGTGGCCTCCTGCTTCTGGCAAGTAAAAAAAAAAATGTTTTTCTTTTGTAATCAACTTTTTATTTTAGGGCAGTTTTAAATTTATAGAGTTATTATGAAGAAAATACAAAGAATTCCTGTGTACTTGCACCCAGTTTTCTCTGTTTTTAACATCTCAGTTAGCAGGGTATGTTTGTTACAATTGATGAACCAATATTGTTACATTATCATGAACTAAAGTCATCAATTTTTCCCTGGAGTTCTTTTTCTGTTCCAGGCTCCCATATAAGATACCATAATACATTTAGTTATCATGTCTCCTGAGGCTCCTCTTGCTTGTGACCATTTAAAGTGCAAATCTTGACTTCACCATGGAGATGTAGAAAGAATCTGAGCTTTGGAGTCAGACCTTGACTCAAATCCTAGTTCTTCCCTTTTTGGCTGGGGATCTGGAGTCATTTATTTAAGCTCTCTGAGCCTTAGTGTCCTCATCTGTGAAATGGAGGCAATAATATCTAATGTACAGGTCTGTATCTTGCAAAATAATCCACGAGAACACCCACACAGTGCCTCGCACACAGTAGCAGTCAATGTAACAACATTAGGGATATGTCCACCTGCCTCCACCTTCCGTCCCATATTGCAGCCCCTCTGAAACCGTTGTCCACTTTCCCTCCATATACGTTGCACCCAGCAAGAGCGCTTTCCCTGGACACCTGTTCCCCATTGCTGCATAGACCTAACTGAAGACCTGCAATGAAAGGCAGCACCCATTTAACACCTGCTGCCTTGCAAGTACTGGGTTTTCACCAAGCCTTTTCCAATTGACCTTAGGTCTGACACGTAGGCCAGCACTTCTCGTCATGGTGACCTACTTGTCGGGAATGCACAAGGCTGTCTGCTCTCTGCCTTGAGTCAGCAGCCAGGAGCTCTGCCCGTCTCCTGCCCAAATCTGACCCCACCCCAGCCTTGCCCTCCCAAAGGCCTAGCGGTGAGGGGCCAAGCCTGCTGCTTGCTCCTTCATGGCTGTGTTGGCGGGGCCACCTGGATGCATAAGTGAACTTTGTCCCATCCATCTGTCACTCACTGTGGATGCTGTGTGTTTGTTCTAAGTAGAAACTCACTTGGAGGGGGTGTCTTAATATGTGGGGAGCATGTGCACATTTCTGGGGTTTTGTGTTTGGTGGGTGTGGGTGTGGGCCCACAGGAGTGTGTTTGTGTCTGTGTGTGTGTAAGTGTGCATGGCCACTTTAGTGTACCTGAAGGTTTATGATGGATGTTTGTGGGAAGGTGTCATATGGCCAAGCCTGTAAGTGTATTTTGAATCTGGGTGTGTGTTTGGTATGGAAATGTGTATATATGACTAGGTATACATTTACGGGTGTGAAAGTGTGTTCAACAAGAGAAAGGAATCTCTACATGTGCCACATGCCCTGGGATGAGATATAGAAACAAATCAGATGGATGGAACTTTCCCTACAGTCTTGATCCTGTTCCTACTATGAGGACACAGGAACAGGGCTCAAACCCCTCCTGGGCTAGACGCGCCTCTTCTGTTCAAAGCTGGAGGTAGATGCATTGAGATTGGCAAAAAATGTCTTTTTTAAATGGCCTGTGTCTGGTATTCTGGGTGACCCTTGTATTAGGCATTGAGAGCTGGGTCATGAAAGAAGAAGGTTCTGAAAGGAGGGAAGAAACCAGGTTCAGGGAAACTGTGTGCCCATTCAGGATCACAGTGGCTCCACGGAGGCCCTGCCTGGGCCTGAGAGGCCTTGTGGATCTCTGTGGGTTTGTGGGTCACTCGAGGCCCACCCTGGGCACGGAAGCCACCTCAGGGAGCTTCAGCTTCTGCAGAATTCAGGGAGGTTGTCCTTGGGGACACCCCTGCCGATGGATCCCCATTTCAGCCCTCCCCTTACAATGCTCCTTCACTTCCTGCCCTTGCCTATCAGTAAGGCTTCAACTAGTCAAAATCCACACTTATAAAGCTCTACTTTTTATTAACCCTTGGAATGTGCCTTCTTCAGACTCACATGTAGCATTCTCCCTTATCTTCAGATCTTTTGCTTAAACGTCACCTTCTCAATAACCACCCCTTAAAATTGCAACTCTCCTCCTAGCTCTGCCACCTTGCTTTAAACTCCTCATTTCTTCTGCCCTCCACTGCTGTCCCCCAAAGCTCTTGTCACCTTCTCACACAGTGGGCACCAACACGGTAGGAGGATGTGAACACAGACATTAAGAGCAAGCATTCAGGAACTTCTGTACTGAGGTATCTAGAAATACTATAGAACCTATAGCAATTTGCATTGCCCAGAAATCCAAATGTAGATTAGAAAAAAATAAACTGTTTTTGTGCCACAATGGGTTTAAGAACCACTGTTCTAACACAGTCTGTAAAATGTATTCTGTTTCCTGGTTGTCTTCCCCCAGCCCCTCCCCCTGCTGCCCCCCCCCCCCCCCCAACTACTGTTTGAATGCAGGTTCCAAAGGACAGAGATTCTGTTTGCTTTATGATCTCCTCAGCACCTTGAACAGTGTCTGGCACACAGTGGGTGCTTACTGGACATTTGTTGAATTAGCAAATGAAGAAGAGGTGGTCCATCAGCTGGACATGGGGTAGGAAGGTAGTGAATGTTCCCTGTCCCCATCCTAACCGGGCTGTGAGCACAGTGCTCTTGCTCTGAACCCTGGGACTCAAGTGCTATAAGGCATGCCTGGGAATAGTGTCCTGATAAAAAGTGTTCCACTCTGCCTCTACTTCTGCCCCTGGCCTGTTCCAGAGGGAGACCAGAGCTGGCAGAGCTGAGCAGGAGCAGATCTCTTGAAGGTGGAGGGAGTTTGGTTCCACCAGCCGTTCCCACGGCTGGGGCTGCCTGGGGCCCACGTGGTTGGCAGCACTGGGACCTGCCTCATGGGCCAGCCATCCTGCAGGGCCGGTTTTGGGCTCACACACCTACGGCTGCCTGCTCAGCCCCTCCTTTCCACCTTGGTCCAAGCCCTCGGGCTCAGCTTCTCCTTCTCTGACCCCAATACTCCACCCACAGAGGCCCTTTCATCCTCCCCTACCTCCAATGAATGGTGTGGGTTTGGCCGAGAAGGAGGGGAGTGGGCCCTCCAGCCAAAACATACTAAGGGGCTGCTGTCCAGGCAGTGTTCGGGGTCACTTGTGACCCTGGCACAGGGACAAGGGGTAACATCTGTATAATCAAAAAGGTCAGTTACATCTTCTCATCTGCTCCCTGACAAGCAAGCAAGCAGAGCCACAGACTAACGTCTGCTCAGTCAGCAATTCTCCCCTCTCCTCCCCCTCATGGGCCTGGGGAACATAAAGGAATTTGGGAGGGGTGGCTGCCAGGAGGAAGTGATGCTCAAGCTGGATTTTGATGGATGAGTTTTAAGTTAAACAGACCAAGAGAGGAGATGAGAGATGAGAAAGCCTTTCCAGAGAAAAGGGGTGTCATGGGCAAAAGCCTGGAGGTAAGGCAGACAACAGTGCATGCAGAGCCATTTTTCCACCATTTGCATGGCTGGGTGCACACAAGATGGTGATGGAATCAGTGCCAGAAAAGTAGACAGGACACAGTTCTTGTCCAGAATATTCTTCTAGCCAACACTTATGAGCACCCCTGTGCTTGGTTCACATGGGATATAAAGATAAAACAGATGGTAGGAACATAAAGTTGTTTGGACACACAATTTGCTTTAACCACCACCATACTGCTGTGTCTGCTGCAGTGCTGCGAACATGGTGGGCACTCAATAAACATCTGTGACAGCAAAGAATGGATGAATGAGTGAATGAATGAATGAAGCCATGGCACCTACTTATAGAGAAAGAGGATGGAGTAAAGAGGAGTCAGTCTTGGAGCAGGTGGGTGGCTCAGTCAGTTAAGTGTCTGACTTCGGGTCAGGTCACAATCTTGCTGTTTTTGAGTTCAAGCCCAGTGTCAGGCTCTGTGCTAACAGCCCAGAGCCTGGAGCCTGCTTCCAATTCTGTGTCTCCCTCTTCTCTCTGCCCCTCCCTCGCTCACTCTCTGTCTCACTCTCTCTAAAAAAATAAATAAACATTAAAAAAACTAAAAAAAAAAAAAAAAGGAGGAGTCAGTCTTGCTGAGGCAGAGAACCCAAACCTTAGAGACAAGACTCTGGGAAGGAGGGCTGTTTTTCCTTCATGTTCAATGAAATAAACTTGCTGTAGTTTTCAGGGCAAACCTCAGCTGTGGCTTGTGCAGTTAGTCATTCTCTGGTTGAGATTTTGGCATTTTTGCCACTGACGCAACATGCTGAGATGATTTCCACAGCGCATTTTGTTGAGCAAGTAAGGGCTGCAGAGGAGAGACTGGGCAGGGCCTCCTGGAGCTAGAGAAGAAACCAAATTAATGCAAGAAGAGGCAAACCTGTGTAGGGTGGTGTCCACGTAGTTGCCCAACCACCTGGAATGTGGCCCCAGGTAGGAACCTTTGGATTTGCAAGAGGCATTTATCTGAGGACAGTTTGTGACATTTGGCAGGTCAGCATCGAAAGCTGGCAGGCCCTCAGAATAGGGAATGTGTAGAAAATGTCAGGGCCACCATTGAGTGGCATGGCTCCCCAGGCACCCAGAGAGCTGACTGACAGGTGTCTCCACCCTGCCAAACTCTGGCTGGGGTCTGGAGATTGTGTGGCAGGTGAGAGCAGGGTACAGAAATGGGCCAGCCACAGCTCTGGCCCTTGGCAAGATGATTAGCCCTATTATCCAGCCTCTGTGGTGATACCTCCCTGCTGGACTCCAGGCCACCTTGTGTGGGCACCGCTGCCCCTGGGAACAGGGTTAGGTTAAGGTGGGTGCTTAGAAGCACCACTCCATCTGTCCCAGGTGGGGAAAAACTGCAGCTTCATTGATCTCTGGCCCCGAACCTCATCAGTGAGAGACAAGGTTGAGTCAGTCATGGGTGCCTTGCAGAGAATTTTTCCTTGGGGGAGACATAATGCCCGTGCCTGGATGCAGATGTACTTTGAAATCAATGGAGCTTAAGTCTTGAGATGCTTACTTGAAAAAGCCCCTTCCACGACACTGGACCTAATTTTGCATTTGCCAGTTTGCATGCATCTTCTTAAAAAGGGTTCCCAAATCACATAAGGTTCAGGTCTCACAAAACTGAACCCATCCTTGCTAGTGCTCCTTGACTCTGGAAAATATTTAGTAGCCAGTGAGTGTCTGAGGGGTCAGGGCTCACAGGCCTCCTTCCCATGTTTCTGGCCAGGACCTCCAGCCTGGCAGCCGGGGGGTAAGATGGTGGAGGGCTCTAGTGCAGAGCAGACAGTGTCCTCTCTGTGGCCCAGAGGGCTGAGCTGGAGCTGCTGAGCTGGGCCAGGTGGAAGCAGATTGTCAGCTATAGAAAGGTCAAAGTGTCATCCTGAGAAATAGGAGACGACAAGTGTGAGTGTGCCAGATCGAATAGCACTTCTAATTCCGTCCATATGGCCCACTGGTGGGGCATTTGCTGACGATCCATGTTTGACTGCTGGCTTAAAATGAATGCTGTGATATAAAATACCACAGAATTGTACACTTTAAAAGGGTGGATTTTAGGGGCGCCTGGGTGGCTCAGTCGGTTGAACGTCTGACTCTTTAAAAAAATTTTTTTAATGTTTATTTATTTGGAGCGCCTGGGTGGCTCAGTCAGTTAAGTATCTGACTTTGGCTCAGGTCATGATCTTGGGGTTCATAAGTTCAGGCCCTGCATCAGGCAAGCTTGTTGAGCCCTGCTTCGGACTCCTTGTTTGGGATTCTCTCCCTCTCCCTCTCTCTGTGCCTCATGGGGTTCTCTCTTTCTCTCCCTCTCTCTCTGCTCCTTGCTCACTTGCACCCTCTCTCTCTCTCAAAAAAAAGTTTATTTATTTTTGAGGGAGAGAGGAGAGAGAGAATCCCAAGCAGGCTCCATGCTGTCATCACAGAGCCTGACTTGGTGCTCAAACCCACAAACTGTGAGATCATGACCTGATTCAAAATCAAGAGTCAGACACTTAACCTACTGAGCCACCCAAGTGCCCCCAGAGTCTGACTCTTGATTTCAACTTAGGTCATGATCTTATGGTTCATGGGATTGAGCCCTGTGTTGGGTTCTGTGCTGACAGCTTGGAGCCTGCTTAGGATTTTCTCTCTCCCGCTCTCTCAGCTCCTCCCCTGCTCGAGTGCATGTGCTCTCTCTCTCTCTCTCTCTCTCTCTCTCTCTCTCTCTCTCTCATAATAAATAAACTTAAAAAAATAATAAAAAAATAAAGAGGTGGATTTTATGATATGTGAATTGTATCTCAAAAGAAAGAAAGAAAGAAAGAAAGAAAGAAAGAAAGAAAGAAAGACAAAGAAGGATCTGGGGAGCCTGGTGCCCCTCGTTGCCATGGTGCTTTTCTTTGATGTTGGATCCAGGCGTGGTGGATGTGTCAAGGCACTACTTGGTGCCAAGGTTTCTGGGCTGCCTCCCGAGGTGTCAGTCACACACAGCAAGGGCTGTTCAGGGACTTCGGCTGTGTCCTGGCTGCATCCTTGCTGAATACAAAACAAAATGGTGGCACTGCAAACAAGTTTCCTGACCAGCTGGGGTCCCTGGGGGCAGTGGACTGGCTTCCTCCATTTCTGGGTGACTGGGCCCCAATTTACTGCCCCTATCTTGGCACGTTTTGCCAAGCCCTCTGAGCCTGACACATGCCTGGGGCCAGGGGAAGAGTTAACGATTAACCAGGAGCTAAGAGATGGCTGAGACAGGTGGCCTTCCAGCCCTCAAGGGCAGGCAGAATGGGGCCCCTCTGAGCCACACCCTCAGCCCTGTTAGTGGAGGCACTGAGTAGGGGCAGGGCAGGCAGAGCAGAGGAACTTTCTCTGTCCTTCGAAGAGGAACCTGGCTTCCAAAAGTCCCGGCAAAGCCCCCTGTGGGACCCAGGCCCCCTCAGTGCAGGTGTCTGGGCACATGGGCAAACACTCCTGTCCCCAAGGGTCTGCCCAACCCCAGCACAGCCTGCAGCTCCACCAGTTCCAGAACTTTGTTAGGCTGAATTCAAAGTGCACTGAGAAGCTTACTCAACCCTTTTTCTGAGAGGAAATGGCTCCCTAGACCCACTGGTGAGCCTGTGGCTAGAGGACCCCATTGCCCTGCAAGGGCACAAGCCAAAATATATTGGTGCCCTTCACATCTTTTTCTGTAACACATACTCAGGCACACATGTGCACAGACACATACACAAATACACATGCATGCACATATGCTGGGCATGAGGGATGGTTTCTTCATCCCCCCTGGTCTGGTCTGTGTCAAGAAAATACTAAAATGACTGTTCCCAGACTAGCTCCCACAAAAGGCACAGGTGCTTTGAGAGTCCCTGGCCAAAGTTGCTGGGTATTGACCTCAGGTCTGGGGTGCCCTTGCAGAGCTATTTTGGGGCCAGGTGGAGGTGAACAGGAATTTTTTCATCAAGGGTATTCTTTGGAATGCCCTTACCAATGGCACCGCCATTTTGTTTGGACACCACATCTTAGCAAGTGTAGCTGTGGGCTGATGCTGTTGAGGGAAGAATTGTGGGAATAGGAGCTCTGTGGCCTGCATCCTTGGAGAGGAACCTATCCACACAGCAAACCCTAAGCCAGGGCCTGGTAGGAGGAAGACAGGCATTGATGCTGCCCAGGTGGTGGGAGGCAGGCTGGAGAGCGCTGTGGTGGGTATGTGGCCACAGGGTAGGGACAGTTACATCGGCATTATGTTGGGTGGGGGATCCTTCATGGAGCGCTCCCCCTCTGCTGGGGCCCGTCAGAGTTTGGGATGCAAAGTTGCTGGGAAAAGTCCTTGGATATTCCCAATCCTTCCACTTGTTTGGCTCCCTTTCTTGTAGGCAGGCAGGCTGACTCAGGAAGACATGTTCTCTAGGATACTACTGGGTTACTCAATATGGCTGCTGAGTCCCTACACCTGCCCTGAAAATACTTCACCCACAGCCATGGTGGCTAACTGTTCTCTTCAAGTGTCCACAACCTGTATGGCTGCCTGCTGCCTCGTGGTCAGCCCGACTGCTCCTCACATCCTGATTGGGGACCTGTTATGCTGACTGGCCCATAGAGACAGGCACTTTGTTTCTGATATAACATCTGAGACTGAAGATGGTTTTCTATTTTATGGATTCAGTAATAAGCTTTCTTGGGCACAGGGAAAGGGTGGTGATACCACACTAAGGGAGGGAGGCAGGGCCCCAGAATGTGCCACACACACAAACACCCTCTGCTTGTGTCCAGGCAGAAGGCAAGCATTGCTCCTGGTCTCTTGGATGGTTCTGGGACTCCTTGTGCTGGGTGGAGCTGGCAGAAGGATTAAGCCACCTTTGGAT
Source organism: Prionailurus viverrinus (assembly GCF_022837055.1). Taxonomy (NCBI): domain Eukaryota; kingdom Metazoa; phylum Chordata; class Mammalia; order Carnivora; family Felidae; genus Prionailurus; species Prionailurus viverrinus. The sequence goes on from NC_062569.1 coordinate 30,359,633, forward strand.
ACCCAATCCTACTGTGGAGTAACCACAGCATGTGGCTCAACAAAACTAGCTAGGACAAAGCTACCCATGGGGAGGCTGCCCATCTACCAGACCCTCCCAGCCTGAAGCATTCTCTGTACAAGTGGAAAGGAAACCAACCATGTCCTCATTCCAACTCTCTCCTTAAAGCAGCCTCACAAAATTCCCAGGACTTGTCATGGATCCTTGATGAGATACTAGGGATCATCCTAGCCTTGCAAAAAAGGATGGACCTGCCTTGTCCACTGGTATCCCAGTCTGAAAATGCAAACTACCCATCACTCCTTGTGTTCGAGAAACAGCAACAAGCCTGAGCTGCCATTTGTGGATATGGTCAAATATTTAAGAACCAAGACCCTCAGGAATATGGGGAGGGGGAGTAGCAGTGGGGGTTCCGTTCAGTGCCAAGAGTGCATGGGTGGCCCACCAAATCTCAACACTTTCCTTTCCCTCTTTCTGTCCCAATGTAGCCTCTCACTTGGGCTAAGACACCACTTTTAATTATTATTATTTTTTTTTTATTAAAATACTGTTATACCCAGTGGAATGCAGCAGCAATCCTGGTACAGGGTGGCATAACAAAACAGCCATGTTTACATTTTAAATATTTACGATAACTTAAACATACAGACACACATCATGGTCTTTGGCAGAAAATGTTCACAGCACAAAAAATACTTTAAAAGAAATACCAAATATTAATCCAAAATATATTAAGTTGTTTTTTTTTCTTTCACAATATTTTTTTGCCTTTTTTTCTCTTTTTTTCTTTTTGCTTTGTAAACAATGCACATGAACCAAATGTATTTTTCAGCTTTAAAGAAGGGTAGGGGGATGTAAAAAAATATGCAATTGTCCAGCAAATGCAAATGTTTAAAAAGGAAACTTGAGGAATCATGGGAATGAAAGGACACATACCGAACCTAAAAACAGTAAAGGAAAAAAACAGAGATTCAAGGAGAACTAAAAACAGTCAAGACAAACTACTAAAACCCACCAATGGGTCCTGGGGCTGAGCTAGGGGACTCTGTAAGACCAGAAGTCAAAGTCACTGCTGCTGGCAGGCTGTTATGTGGATGCTTTGCTCTAATTCCAAAGCATTGGCCCTGCTTTTCAGGGCACTGCTCACCGGTAGCTTGAGGAGCCAGCCTCACGACTGCCATTTTGTGACAGGGGCTCCATTCAGAAGACGATGTGAGTCGCATCTTGTAGCTCACTGACTAGTTTTCACCAGCATACTCCCACTCCCAATCCCTCCAGGTGGGAACAAAGACTCATGAGAACAAGGCAACTTCTCCAGTTTCCGTCAAGAGAATTAGAGCTGGGAAGGCCCCCATGGCTCATTTCATCTGGCTCAGGGTTCATAACCAAACTGACAGGACGTCCCAGGGACAGGAGCTGTGGAGCCATTTCAAGAGGCTGGTGACAGGGGTCCATGGGCATTTAAAACAGGGCTTAAGGTGGAAGAAAAGACAGCAATATCATGTGGATCAACCAGTATCAAAATCCATGGGCCAAGAACTTGAGAAGGGGAGAGAGCTGGGAGGCTGGTTGGCGATTACAGGAACCGTGGCAGCAGGGACAGGGGAACAGAGAGGGGACAGATCTGAAGTGGCACACTTCAGTCTTCTGTTCCACAAGAAAGGGGAATATATACAATCTGCACAGCTTACCCCAGTCCACTTAAACGGCCCCTCCCCACTCTGAGTGAGGGGGCAAGGCTGTAGCTTCTGCAGGATTAACACCCTCAATAGTCCCCAAAAGATGCCAAGTCTCCGTGATTTCAAGGAGGCAATGAGGAGCTGAGGAGCAGATGAGGTTGGCAGGGACCACACTCAGCCACAGGGGAACAGCAGAGCTGACCTATTACTGGTGTCCAGAGAGGGCTCAGCTCCCTTCTGGGCTTCCAGTTGCTACCCCAACAGTAAGCCTGGGAATCCTCATTCTGCGTGGGCCCAGGAGGGATGTGGGGCTGAGAAGCAGGGTCTTCTGGGTGCAGGTGCTCTCACAGCTCCCCTCACCCCTACAAGTATCGTTCCTAAGCCCCGGGCACCAGACGGTCAATGGGAATGAGTGCCTGGTTGGGGAAAGTGGGGCAGCAGCAGTTGGAGGGGCTGCTGGAATGGCTGACAGCGGCAGAGGGCAGGAGACAGGGAATGGTTCGGAGTCCCCAAGCACGACCTCCTTCAGATCAGTATCTCCACCATGTCCGACAAGTCCTGGACTCTGGATGTAGCGACAGAGTCTGGAGAGAGACAAGAGCATAGGCAAACGCCAGCGAGCGTTACAAGATTGTTCTTTTAAATCCTGACCCATTTTTAAAATTATTTATTTATTCATTCGTTCATTCATTTTAATTTAATTTTATTTATTTTCAGACAGAGCCAGGGAGGGGCAAAGAGAGAAGGAGACACAGTATCCCAAGCAGGCTCCGCTGTTAGCACAGAGCCCGATGTGGGGCTCAAACTCACAAAATGTAATATCATGACCTGAGCTGAAACCAAGTCAGATGCTTAACCGACTGAGCCATCCAGGCACCACTAAATCCTCGCCCATTTTTAAGATAGGATCTTTCTTCACCAACTTCCCCCCCCTCAACTGCCCAGGTGCTTCTAACTTGGCCAACCAAGCACAAGGCTCAGCCCCCATCCCCCACGCCAGCTCTCCATCCAGACTATCAGTGTCCAATGACATTTGTTTCTAACTTTAAACTGCCTGGAGGCTCGGAGGGAGGGGGGCCCAGAGAAGGAGGTTGCAGCATTCTTTTTGTGCCTGTGGTTTTCTGAGATGGCAAGGCACAGGCAAGCATGCAAGGGCTAATGTGAAAGGGAAGCAAAAAATTGAAAAGGCATCTTCTCAAATATCTCTGTCTTGGACTCTTTTTAAATAAACTCTTCTACCCTGAGATTGTTGTCAGGTAACTCGCCAAGCTCCATGACCTTAGATATTTAGATTGGTAATGAAATATGTAAGGAAGACTACGAAAGAGGAGGCAAAGTGCCCCCCACACAGGCGCTTTCTTTCTGAACTCAGGATCTGTCTGTGATCGGGGTTTTTCAGTTTCTCTATTCACACATCCAACCAGCCCTCACATTCACCCTGCCGGTCTATCATTGTGCACTGCTCCCCCTGCAGAGCGGGCCACGAGCCTGAGGGGTCTGGGAAAAAAGGGCCTGGTGCTCCAGTTCACACCCCAGTGTGCCCTCAGCCCTGCCTGGCACAGAAGCCCAGGGAAGAGGGACTTACCCAGTGAGGCTGTCCTCTGGCCACCGCTGTACCCCAGGAGGCTGTCGGGCTCCAAGCAAGCGGCAGCGCTGTCCGGGGGACCATCGGTCTGGGTACTCCCATCTCTGCTCCCGTGTTTGGCATGGGCAGGGAGGGGAGCTGTGGCTACTGGCTCCTCCTCAGGGGCCCTGTCTGCTGGAGAGGAAGGAGGTTGAGAGTTACTGCCTTGCCCACGAGTTGTAGCCCCATGAAGAACACCTGAAGTTAACTGTACCAACTGGGTTGCTCTTGATTTGTAAGAACTTCGATTAAGATTAAATGTTCCCGTTTCCAAATGGGGATGACTATCGGTTGCATTGGTTTCCAAACATTTTAAGTAGCAGAACCCTTCTTTGCAGATGAAATCTTAGAAGCATCAGGGACTCTTGAATTTCTGTGGCATCTGCTCAGATGAAGAAGTGGAAGAGCTGGCCTGGAAGGTACATCTGCACAGGAAGCCCTATTTTTGCTTAGATGGCAAGTGGCCAGGATCCACGGTGATGGAATTTATGGGGATGGGGACTACAGCATGCCTCTTCACACCAGCAGGATAGCTGTGGCCGTAGCTGTGGTTACTGGAGCCAGACGGTAAGCTGGCTCCCCTGGGCAAGGGGTCAGGAAACCCTGGCTCCTCTGAGCCTCAGTTCTGGGAGCAAAGGCCTGAAAGCAACCTACTCTTCTACCTGTGCTCCCCACCTGCTTCGTCTCACCTGTAGCCAGCCGGGCAGGGGCATCCACTTGCCGCTCACTAGAAGAGAGACCTTGCCAGCCCTGGTTCCCTGCCGCTGCAGCCACGAAGACAGATGGCACGGACTTGGCGGGCCTCAGGGAGCCCTGGGTGGCCTTTCCAGGGTCTTTCCTGGAGCGCTGCTGAAGGACCTTGATCACTGCATCCTTCTCCAGGATCTGGGCATGGAGCACCTTCAACCTGAGGGGTGAGAGGCCACGTTCACATGGTCAGACCTACAGATCCAGCGGCCTCCACCTCATAAAAGTTGGACAAAAAGCCCTCCCCACTGAGGAGCCAGGATGTATTCTCTTGTCCTTGTAATAGGGACCAGGGGTGGGGGGTGGGGTTTAGAAATGCCATCACAGTTCTGAAATCTGAAGCCCTGAAAACCTCCAGCACATGAGACACTGGGCCCTTCCTATGCCAGCAAAGGCAGGTCAAGGGGTGGGTTGGATACATCTGATGATAGCAATGGCACAATCCCTCTCCCGCGGGGCAATACCCCAGAGCTGCTGACCACCAAATGGGCTCAGTTGATGTGCTTGTGCTTTTGAGCCAGACATAGGTTGAACAGAAATCTTGTAGGGCCTCTGAGATCATTTTTGGAGAGAAAATACTAGCTTTCCCCAAGGCAGGGACCCAGTCCACATTCCTTCTAGGGTGGTACATGGTGTGGATTCACTTAGAAAGTCTTATTCTCTGATTTCCTGGGGGAGGGGGGAGCAGATAGAGGCCAGGGCCTTGGATGGCATCGAGTACCTCCATAGCCAAGGTCTCCCGGGCAGACCAAGGAGTCTCTGGGAGAGAACATGTGTGTGGTGCCTGGTGAGCCAAACACACAGGAATCAGCCCAGAAGTATGAGACTGCTGAGCCTCATTCATGGGGAGAGGAGTGTTTATCAGGGATTAAGGGCATGGCAGGGGTTGGACAGGGCCACCCCCACCCCCACCCCCGGTGGCCTCCAAGACCCAACCTGCTTTCCATCTCCTGATGCCTGTGGCCACCGGTGAGCACCTCGTTGAAGCTGCTGCTGGGCGAAGGCTGGGGGGAGTGTCGGATGAGAGTGGTGTCACGCTGGGCGGCAGCTGTGGCAGCTGCGTCCATGGCAAACTGCCTCATGGCGCGCTCCTCCAAATACTTCTGCTCCCACTTGGTCATATCAGCCTCCAGTGCCAGGATCTGCTCCTCTTTCTCCCGCAGTTGCTCCGACAGCCGCCGGGCGCTGAGCTCCGGGGACCCACCACTGCCATTGCCACCTGTGGGGGTGCCTGCCTGTCTCTGCGGAGAAGGGAGCACTGTGGTCAAGGGCGGAGGCTGGGGCGTGGCAGCCACTGGTCCTCGCCCACAGGAGGACTCTCACCTATGCACGGGTTTGTTCTGCCCTTCCCGGCACACCCAACCCGGCACCCTGCGGCCACCAAAGATGAAGCAGGTGCTACGGTTCCCCACACCCCTGTGGCCAAGGGTATAGGAAGATCAGGCCTGCCTTGCATAGGGGACCACGGAAAGTATCCTCCAAACTGGAAACGGATACTCTTAATAATTACACTGCGACAACTGGCGTAAATTAGGACCCACCTGGGCAATCCTGGACATTTGGTCACCCTACCTCTGTGTGAAGGGTAAGGTTGGGAGTGGAGACAGAACTCTATCTGGTTTGTAAACACCAGGGTTAGTAACACAGCCCAAAGCGAGCATAAAGACTCAGGATCTGGGTCACCATCTGCCCTCTTCATCTTGGGGAGACCTGTAAGAGCCGGCTAGTCTTCCACATCAAGGCTCCTGAGCTACTTTCTCTAGAGACCAAGGGTGCCAACCCCTGCTGCTGTGGAGCACAGAAACCCAGGTCTTGAGTCCCCAAGACCAGCACCTGGCCAAGAGGTAAAGCCTCTGCTAAGGTGGCTGGCAGGAGCTAGGGCAAGGAACACAGATCACCCCTGCTTTCCAAGGAGGTCTCCACCTGGATCTCGGCAGGGGCTCCTGGGCCTTCAGAACCAGCCTCCTCAGATACTGCCCTCCCTCTGCCGCCACCACAGGTCTCTAAGCTCACCTGCTGCGCACGCAGGGCCTTGAGTTCCTGCTCTAGGCGCGTCCGCAGACGTAGCTCCAGCAGCTCCCGCTTCTCACAGGCCGCCTGCAGCTGCCCCAGGGCCTGCTGCAGCCGCTCCACCTTCTCCACGTAGGCCTGCTTCTTGCGCAGCTCCTCCTCGGCTCGTGCGGCCCGGCCCTGCGCGTTGCTCAGAGCCTGCTCCAGCAGCTCTGCGCGCCGCCGCTGGTCCTCGATGGCGCCGCGCAGCAGGGCCATCTCCCGCTCCAGCTTCTCCTGCTCCTGCTGCTGCTCATAGCCTGCAGGGAGGTGTGGGGCTCAGTCTGTGATGGCAACCGCCCTAGCTCGTCCCACTGGGTGCCTACCACATGCTGGGCCTCAACGACCCTAGGAGTTAGGTGCCAGTATTTCCATTACCATTTTATGCAAGAGGAACAGGTTAAGTCACAAATAAATGACAGCACTGGACCAGGGCCCTTGCAGTAATAACTGGGCTGTGCTGCCTCTCTACTGGGACATGGGCAGCCCCAAACACTGTCCACTTGTGCCAGGTGTCACCATTTCCAAACCACATTCACAATTTCGCACAATGACGCTAGAGACTGGCCAGATAGGAAGTGTGATGCCTATTTCCAGATGAGAAGGCTCAGGTGGACTGTGACATGGCCATCATTCAAGTGAAAGAATGAAGGAACAGGGAAGAGAAGAAGCATCACTGGTTGCACCATGAGCCAGGCACTTACTTACACCTCTTTGTATAATAGCCTTTGATAATGGTCCCTCGAGGTAGGATGTGTGACCCCCAACATATTGGGGAAGAAACACAGGTGAATGGTGCTGCTAAAGCGGGGACCCAAGTCAACCTGGCCTCCAAAGGACCAGGCTGCTCTGGCTGTGGTGGGGTGCCCCTCATATCCACAGGCCTCCCAGAGTGAGCTCCAGGACACATTCTGTGGACCCAGGGCTCCCCAGAATAGTGCTGCATTGGTCTGGGGGACCACTGAGAGGGTAGGTGACCAGGCTTATAAAGAAATGCAACCTTTGTGGCACAATAAAAATGACTATGGTCCAAAGATTTGTGGCTGAAGTCCTAGCTAAGCTGACTTTTAAATCATCTTTCTTCCTTCCCCAAGAGAACTCTGCTCAGAGACCCACACTGCATTGCAGGGCCAAGCAAGGCCCAAGCCAGACCACGCAGTCTTCCAGCTGATACTCTAGGCTTAAGTCTACCTTCCATGCACCTGCCCGTTGGGAGTCCAGGCTAGCCCCCCAAAGAGTGTGTGGACTGCCTGCCTTACTGGAGAGTAGAAGGGGGTGGGCTCCAGGGCCTGCCTGATGAACTCAAAGGCACTGTCCCTAGAGCAGCACTGTCACAGTACAGTGGAATTTTCTGCTGTAATAAACCTGTTCTATACTGTGCTGACCTGTAGAGTCGTCACTAGATACTCATGGCTATTGAGCACTTGAAGTGTGGGGAAGGAACTGAAATTCTTCTTTTTATTCAATCTGAATTAATTCTAATCTTTGGGCCACATGTGGCTAAATACCTATCACAACGGACAATACAGGTTCTGGAGTAGAAGAGTTAAGGCTGGGGACCTGGGTAGGCAGAGGGAGGATTCATTTACTCAGGGCCCTGAAGCAGGAGAAGGGCACAGTCAACCCAGGTCAGCTCTGACTCACTCCGGATTTTTGAAGGCTGGGCCCAGGCTGGCCTCACTCTTTGGTGTGGAGAAAAAAGATGAGGAAACTCAAGAATACTGAAGTGGAGGCATCCACAGTGGGTTGACTGTTGACTTGGCATCTCATGAGTGTGGTGGAGGGGCTGGCAGAGAGAGGAGACTGGGGATTTGGGCCTAGGAACAATGACCCCCTCTGCATGTGTTCACAGAGCCTACAGCTCACAGAGCTTATGGGCAGCAGCCTCTCATCCCAGTCTGACCATGGCTGCCCCATCTTAGAACCCAGAACCTGAGTCTCCAGCAAGAAGCAAATGTCTAACAGGGACAGAGCTCGGAAAGTGAGGCCTCAGGACTCAAAGCCAGATCCCCAGGGAGACACAGACCAGAGCAGCCAGATCTGTCTGTATGAAAAGCGGGTGGCATTGGTGACAATAATCACGCTTTCCTCCTAGTTGTTGACTGACCCCAGAAAAAAAAGGTCAACTAGAGACATTTTCCCTGGAGTTTTGTGTTTTCTCCATAGGTATCAAGGAACAAGGAAAAGCTGCTTGGCTTTCCTCAGCCCTTGGGGTGGAGTGGGGGGACCTAGTCTTCTGTTTCTGGCAGCTTCCTGCTGCCTTGCACAATCTCTAAGGCCCTGGCAGGGGCTGAAGAAGCCTCAGCCTTGGCCATCCTCAGCCACCAGGATGAAACTGTTTGGGGAGGAGAGCCCCTGGGCCTGGGTGGAAGAGGAGCTGGGAGAATGGGAGGGTGCCAAGGGCGCGCAGGAAGGCAGAGCGAGCTGTGCGGTGGGGTGGGGGTGGGGGGGGGGTTGCGCCTTCAGCCCGGGAGAAAGCTACGGGCTTGGCCCCCACCGGCTCGGGCCTTCTCCCTTTGTCCCAGAGGGAGCGGCGGCGGGGGGCGGGCCCAGAGCGGAACAGCCCGGCTCTGGAATGCCAGGCATCCAGGTCACCCGTGGCTGCGAGATTAATGGCTCCAGCGAGGAGCCAAGAACAGCCTGGCGCTTGCTCTCTGGGGAGCGGAAACGCCTCCGGGCCGGCCTCCCCCCCCCTCTCCCCCCCCCCCCCCCCCGCCCCTCTTCGGCCGGCTCCCAGAAGCCTGCCTTGCTACTTCCTTTCTGTGGCGCCGCGCCCCCAAAGCCTGCCCTCCTGCAGGAGGCCCCCATTCTGCCAACAGCCAGCAACCCCTCCGCCCAAGCTCCCAAGTGCTACACGAAGGGCTGCTCCTTTCCCGCCCTCCCCCAGCATCATCACCTCCATTGCCACCTCAATCTGCTCAGTACAGCTTATCCTACTTCCTGCCCACCCCCACCCCCCAATCCGGTCAGTGTCGTGTTCTCCCATTTGCTGTCCAGGGCAGCCCCGGCCAGGGCTCTGAGCCCTCCTTGAGGAGGGAGGTGCTGCCAGCCAGAGCTCAGTCCTCAAGCCATTTCTCCATTTCTGGACACCCCCTACTATCCAGGCCATTCACACACACAGTAGGCTTCCTCAAAGCCACCCTCACCCGGGACACCAGCCACCCCCATTCCATTTCTCTGCAAATGCACGATAGCACAATAGGAACTTCTGATTGCTAGAGCTTCTTCCAGGTGTTCAGGGCTTCCTTTGTCTCTCCCACTCCAGGCACCTCCACCTGAGCCGTTCCCGTGCCATTCCCAGAGCCTCTCAGGCCAGTGGAGACTTCTCAGTCACTAATCTCCAGGGCCACGGACACCCTTGTTCCCTTGAATCTGTGGTTAGAAGGCCCTGCTCCTTTCTTAAGCTCAACCCCTCTCTCTTGACTTTCCTGCCCCTGTACCTTCCAGGGCCTGCTCCCACCCTCTGCCAGATACATGATAGGTGCTTAAGCATGGTTCTCCTAAGGAACAAATAAATCACTGATTGAATAGGCTAGTCAATGGTGAACTCATCCACTCTCTTCAAGAAGCCTTCCACCACCCATTAGAGTAGCTTCCCAAACCCCTTCCTTAGACTGCACCTGTTGTATAAGCTCGAGGAACCCATTTTTGGTCATCTGCAGGTACCTCCACTTGGACACCTTGTTGTGGCCCAGTTGCATCATGCACCCCAGCTTCTCACATTCCAACCAGGCGCCCCCAACCTTTCTGCTGTCTGGAACTTCCTGGGGAAACTCACATTCCTTTTCTCTCTTCTTACTTGCCTCCAGGGCGATCTGCCTCCCCCACTGCTCCCTATACCTTCAATCCTGCAGGATACTGTACTGTACTGACACAGCACCACAGCTCAGCAAATCACTGCACCCCAGCTGTCCCTCTTGTATCCACTGATCTCTCCAATAAATATGGAACCAGATCTTATTCTTTGGAGGCCACCCCTCCCAGCCAGTCCAGTCCAGTGCTGGGTGCATAGTAGGCATCCAGTAATCCTATGCTCAAAGCATTGCTTTCATAAGCAGGAGGGCCAATCCTCCCTGTCCACAGTCACTGCTGTGGTCTCGCCACCCACACATCTGTCCAGGCATCTGCATGTGACCCCTACTCACTTTGAGCAAGCAACTTGGCCACCATGTCCTGACTGCCTGCCTGGGCCTCCTGTGTCTTGGTCGCCAGGCGGCGGTTTGCAGATTCCAATCTCTCTGTTTCAAATGAAGGAAAAAACATTTTCAGGAAAGATGTTTGAGTATCAGGTGAAACTACCTGCCCAGGTGTCCCTTGGGGTCCTGTCTGTGGGGCTGCACTGTCCAAACCGGGGATGGGCTGATAGGGAAGCCCCCAGGCGTGCTGAGGGCCTAATGAGGAGAGAGCACTGAGCCACATAGATGGGGGCCCCACAAGAGGCTCCAAGGCATAGAAGAGAGACAAGCATCCTTCTGTCCAGATGGCCCCCTACGAGTTACAGCCTGGTTCCCTCCAAGCCAATTTACACTTATTTTTGCAAACAGCAGAGATTCTGAATGTCTCCCTGGAACAGAGGGATCAAGCCCTCCAGAGACGCTCCCCACCCCCTCTACCTGAGTGACCTCCCTCACCTCTGAGATCCCTGTTGAAGTCCTGCAGCCTCCTCATTTCACTGTCCATTTTGTTCCGCATGGTCTTCTCCAGGGCCTCCCGCTTGGAAGAGGCTCTGGTCAGGCTCTCGTGGGCCTCAGAGAGCCGCTGGATTTCACTTTCCAGCTGCAAGAAAGAGGCAGACAGAAGAGCTGAAGGAAGGGGAGAGATCCCTGCGAGTGGGTAGCAATCAAGGTCCCCTCCACAGGCCCAGGCTGCTCTGCTACTCTCCATCAGGAAGGGTGAGAGAGGAGAGAATAAAAAGCAACAGCAAAAAAATCCAGGTGGTTATAGTGGGATGGTCAGAAGCTTGTGGCCTCCAGATATGAATCAGACTACTAGAACCAGCAAGCGAGGGTCCCATCAATTGTGCCAAGGTCCAGATGCTGAGTGAACCCAGGGCCAGGTATTCTGGAAGTGGCTGCCTCAAGTGACTTAACACAGCTTTCCTGCACCCAACATCCAGAAAAATGCATTTTACTTTTGTCCAGTTCCTACTGAGAATCTGAGCACAGTGGACCAGGAGGGGGCACAAAAAGACTCCATCCATGTCCCGGGGTTTGAGCTATCTCGGACACCACCGGACAGTCACAGGAGGCCTGAGGCCACCTGTCAAAGCTGAATGCACAGCTGATAAACCTTCACTGAGGAACAGGGCACCAGACCCCAGCCTGAACTGCCTCTGCCTGGGAGTATTTCCTCCTCTAGCCATCACCATCCACTGCAGAGGGCCAGCCTACCCCCACTGCCCCTCCCACTTGGCTGCTGGCAGGTTCTGCACGTGCTCCGAGCTGGCCTGTGATTCTAATAAGTAGCTCGTTTTTTCCAAAAGGAGGGGCTTTCTTTTTGGCCAGGGCCAGCCTAGAACAGACTTACTGTTGTGTGGGGGACACAAAGGGCTCTCTGTGGGAGGTGTCCGCAGGAGGGGGTGTGTGCAGGGGAAGGGTGTGCAGGGAGCTGGTGAATGGGCTCTTTCTAATCACTACTGGCCAGCAACTGCTCACACTCCAGGCCTGCTCTGCCAGCCTTGCGGCTGCTCCCCAGCTGTCTAGAGTTGGCGAGAGAGGGCATATGAAGCATGAGGGGGTGGGGGCCAGCTCCCCCTCGCCCCTCTGAGGCCCCAGGAAGGCCTACCTTCTCAATGCGGCCAGCCTTCTCTGCTGAGCTCTCCAGCTCCCTCTGCAGCCTCTCATTGTCCCTCTGCAGCCTGGCATTCTCCCTCAGCACAGTCTCCATCTGGGCCAGGTGGGCGCTGCCTGAGGTGGCTGAGGACGCCTGGCTGCTTGCTGGCCCCTCCACTTCAGGTGGACTGAGCGAGCCTAGGGTGCCATGGCTGAGAGCAGCTGGATGTGGTGGCAGGGGGTGCTCCTGGGCCGGCTGTAGGTACTGGTACTGCTGTTGTTGCTGGAGGAACACAGGGGGCACCTGGGCCTGCAGGATCCTGGGGAACAGAAGAGACAGTGTTCAGAGACTGTATAGACCCCCATGGTTCCCACCGCTGAGCAACCCTGAGTGGGCCCAGCCCTCCTGGCATAATGGAGGAGGCCTTTTCCACAGTGTCTACCTAAGACCCTCAAGGGCCAAGGGAATGGGGCTAGAGGGGGTTAACATCAGGATGCTTATTTCATGCCCAGCCTTACTGTGGCCAAGGCCCTGGGGATCAGCCTGAGTAGTCCTGGTCCTTGTAAGCAACCAGTACTTAAATAAGGCATCTTAAACAAGGCACACTTGACCTTTCTAATCCATACAAGGTTCTTTTTGGGTCTGGAGGCCACGTCAATCATGACTTGAGCACACAGTCTTCCAGGCCCCTGGGCCACTTGGTGGCTGAGCCTCAGCAGCTACCCCTCTGTCTGTTATAAGCCTCTTACACTAGCACCTGCCAGTGTAGCACATCCATGTTTTCTCCCTCCTATTTTGGGTCCATCACCCTTCACAGAAACATTTTTAGAATACTGTGGCTAAGGGCAGAGTGGTGAGATAGATGTCAGGGTAAGAGTCTGAGCTCCAAAGTCTGACAAAACAGGCATTCAAATCCCCACGGTGCCAGCATGCCTCTACTAAATCATGAGGGTGAGGATCTCCAGCCTCACGGGGCACACCAGGCAACACAAAGCCTGGCAAGTGCTGGGCCTACAGCACATGATCCACAATGGGGCGCAACCTCTACCTCTCCTACTGACAACTGCAGCCTATTGTCTTCGTAGAGTAAATGTAACCCACGCACTAGATGGGGCCACCTCTGGACTACCGCAATACCCTGAGTTTAGGGACAATGTTCTACTGGCCTCTAGCAATGGTGCAGCATTCTCCTCAGAACCCTGTGGAGGTGGGGGTGGAAGCTGGTCACAGAGACTTGCTGGGGCCTTGTGACTCCAGGTATAAAAGAACAGACTTCCTCAGTTACACCAGGAATTTTCCAGGCCCCAGAAGCTACATGAGAGCTGAATTCCACTTCTGGGTCCATCCCCTCAGCACTCATGCCCTTCTTCCCCGGCTCCTCTTAGGACCCTAGGCTGAAAGAAAAGTCCCTGCCCCTAGTTCCCAACGATTAAGCCTTCTCTGATCAGCTGAAACGAAAGGACGGGCAGATCTGCTTCTCTTACTGCCTAAGCTAGAGCTCCTAGTGAGAGCTGAGCAGAGGGTCTCCACTGGAATGTCCAAACTCTCCCTGCACTGCTAAATGTGGCATTCTCAGGGTTGCTTCACAAACTTTCTTCCCCCTGCACTGGGCTAGGCAGACACAACTGGCATTCTTTGAGGATGACTTAGCTCTGAGGAAGAATAGTCTCCTTTCCCTTCACACTTGCTCTCCAGGCCCCCCCTCCCCGTGTTGCCCCTCCCCCTCCCTCCCTTTTTTGTTCTCCTGCGGTCTACTTCCTTTCCACGATATTATCTTTTCCTGACAGGGCTCAATAAGGCTGCTCCAAAACTAGAAACCCACGACTCAGCTTCCGAAACTCTCCCTGACCAAGCCCTGAGAAAGGAGATAAGATGGGGACGCGAGAGGTGGAGGCTGGAGAAAACCCATAGGGTTCCGTCCTCTACTTCCCCCATACCAATACCATGGCGTCACTCATTTCTCGAGAGCAAGGAAAGGCATCTATCCCAGGAAAAGACCAAGCGGTGGGAAAGTGGGTGACTAAATGAAGACTCAGCAAGAATGAAGAGAACAAGACTTCGACCTTGAGGCTCCAGAGGAAAGGAGTCTGCAGATTCAGGGGTTTCCTGGACCACCATCGGCGGGGGAGATGCAGAGTGTGTGACATGAAGGGTGTGTGTCAGCTTCTCAGAAGGTGCTGGGCCAAGTCAGAAGCCTGGGGCAGAGCCTCATTTCTAGGAACCAGTATTTCTGCAAGCTGGGCTTTCTGCCTCCTCCTGGTCTCCTGCTTCCATTCTTGCCCCTTAGAATCCATTCCCTACATGCAGCCTGAGGGGCCTTTTTAAAGAAGTAAGCCAAATCACATCCTCTAAAGGCTTCAGAATCAAGTTCTACATCCCCCAGCAGCCCTTTCCAAGGCTCCACAGAAAGGGGCTTGCCTGGACCCCATGTCCTCTCCTGCTACAGGCTCCAGCCACCTGGAGCATGTGGGAAAACATGAAAGGAAATGAATGGTAGTGACAGGGCAGCTCCTGCCCTGGTGTAGGACACAGAGAGGTCTTTAAGGAGGCCATCTGGTCCTTCCTGCCTCCAGTTAGGAATGTCCTCCATTAATCACAGAAAGCAAACTGTCCACTTGGTCTTAAGAGTCTCCAGAGAAGGAGGTCCCACTTTCTTGCCACTTAGCTTGGAAACAGTTTGGCGATGATTCCCAACCCTTGTCTTTAGCAAGTTCTTTTGAAAACCTAACCTTTAACCCCCTGCTGTAACTTGTACCCTCTGGGAACCTTAGTTATTTGACCGCTACAGCTAATTACACAATGGTATCCATCTCCGAATTAAAGCAAAAGATGCCACTAAGTTCTCATGTGACCTTGGCTAAGTCCTACTTTCCTCCAGGCATCAGCCCCTCCTTCTTGGAAAGGAGGCAGGTATCAACAGCCTTCCTCTGGGGCTGGCCAGCCCTGACACAAGGTGCTGCTGTCTGGAGGCTCTCCACCCTGGGGAGAACTACACTGGAAGAAGGTCAAGAGCTTGAAAGAGCAGGGTGGGCAGTTACCTGACTTCAGCATGCTGGAAGTGTGGGCTCCCGCGGGTGCGGTACCGTGGGTCGGTGACAGCAGTGGCGGTCTCATGAGCCAGCACAACGTGTGGGTACTGAGGCGGAGGTCCACGGGGCTCTGGGCCCTCGGCAGGAGGGCCTCTGGGTGGGGGCCCCTGCTGATTGCGGGCCAGCTGCGGGAAGCTGTGGGAGGAGCTCATGTGGCTGGGGGCCCGGGCACCGTTCCTCTCCAGGGACAGCTGCAGGAGCCGTTCACTCAGGGAGCGCACGTGCCCATGCCTCAGCTCCCGCAGCGCCTCATCCTGGCTCCGATTGCCTCCGGAGGCCCCTCGGGGATCCCGGTCCCCTACGTGTGGCCGGGGCCCTGCCTGTTGGGCCGCATAGTACTGCGAATGGGCTTTAGCTTCTTCATAGGTGGGTAGCTCCTCACCCTTGCTGGGCTGTGCGCACAGCCGGTAGAGGGTGTTCTCTGCCAGGTGGGTCTCACCGCCCTGGTGCTCCTGGCCCTGGGGCTCCTGCCTTGTGGCCTGCTGTAGCACCTGAGTGTCCTCGGGTGCCAAGAGCTCCACGGAGGCCTGGGGGCTCCCTGTGCTCCCAGCCCCAGCCCCACCCCGCAGGGCCTGCTGTTGGATGGCCAGCAGTGTGCGTGTCTCAGTCAGGTTGCCATAGCGCAGCTGCTCCTGGATGAGGCGGTGCAGGACTGTCCCCGAGGAGTCTTCCAGAGTCCTCATGCTTCCTTGGCTTGCACACCCCTGCCTGAACAGTGGCCGGTGGCACCTGGCCCTAGGGCACCCGAGAGAAGAGAAAGAAGAGCAATCAGTGGGAGTACCTGGGAGAGGAACAGGAGGACTTTCCATTACACTCTGGCCCAAAGCAGAATGGCAAAGAGCAAGGCTATGGAGGGTCACACAAGGCTGGGTTCAACTGCCAATGCTGCCGCCTACTGATTAAGGCAAGTTGCCTAACCTCTGAGCCTCTGTTTCTCCATCAGAAAAATGTAAGGAATAATGCCTGCTCATGGAGTTGAAAATTAAATGAGGCAATGGCTGCTGAGCTCCTGGTGCGCAGTGAATCCTTAGCAAAGGGTTGCCATACCATCATATTCACACTTAGTATGGAGGCATAGCTGCATCTTTACTATGTCTAAAGAAAAAGACACAGTAACCTAGTGGGTAATCAATCACCCAGGAACCCCAGCCTCCTGCAGTCTGCTTCCCATTGAAAAGGCTGATGAGAGACTCCAGAGCAGGGGTAGTTCAGCCATAACCACTGAGCAGGCCAGTCTAGGGATGGACAGGGGCCCAGTTTATTGGCAGGTGGTAAAGAACGAGTCCAGCCTAGTAAAAGCCTTGGGCAAACTGCCCCTAGCTCCCTCTAGAATGCTGCATGCCTAAGCCCTATTCTTAGCAGTTAACTCACCACCCTTTACCATGCTGAGCCCTCCCTGTCATGGGATGACCTCGGCAGTTACTCTGCAAGGTGAACAGGAGAAAGCTGGTTTGCTGAATATGGGATGAAAGAAGAGAAGCTACAGTAGGACCATGGTTTTGTGAACTGAGGCAAAAAGGTGCCACTCATCCAGGTGTGCGGGTAAGTCACACAGTCTGTGTGCTGACAGCAACCGCATGGATGCTCCAGGAAAAAGAAAGGGTAGCACCCTGTCTTTGATTTTATGACCGTCCCCCTTACACACAGACACACGCACTTGCTACATCGGAAAAGACCTCAACAGTCCTATGCCACATAGGGGATGGGCACTCAGCATTTTGATACCAGTAACACCCATTTGAGCCAATTGGAGACGTAAGCGAGCAAGGGAGAGGCTCTTGGTTGCAGGGACCTGGGGCTGGGGCCTGGAAGCCTCAAGTGCAGGGAGATCCTATCTCCTGAGGAAGGTATTCTCTTCTGAGCTTGGGCTCTCAGTGGCTCATGTCCTGGAA
Source organism: Prionailurus viverrinus (assembly GCF_022837055.1). NCBI lineage: Eukaryota > Metazoa > Chordata > Mammalia > Carnivora > Felidae > Prionailurus > Prionailurus viverrinus. Next base: position 30,376,485 of record NC_062569.1, read on the forward strand.
GACCGCCCACCTCACCTGGCTTCCTTCCCACAGCCTCCTCCAACACAAACCTCCAAACTAGATTCAGGGAAAACCAAACAAAACCACATCTCCATAGGTCCTTGTGTATGGGGGGAGGGGAGCAGGCAGAACGTGGCCCCGCCTCCGCCACAGAACTAGCCCCAGTGCCCTGCTGCTATTTGGGCTTGGTAGGTTGGCAGAGCAGCCATTCCCAATCCGCTCCTTCCTCCTGGCTGCCCAGAAATGAGAAGAGGGAGTGGAGTCTGGAAGGCATCTCTGTACCCATCCTTCTTGGCACCCCACCATGCGGCCCCTTCTCCCTACACACAGGAGGCTGGAGATGCAAGACTCCAGAGTTACCAGAGGCAAAACAAACTGGAATCAATTCGCCCCAAGGTTTCATCTGCGGGGCATTTCCTAAAGTAATCAGTTTGGGCTGAAACCTGCTGAGAAAGACCAGGGAATGCAGAGCTTTCTGGACAGATTCCTGGTCTCCTCTCCGCCAACGGTGTGCCTGGGAGCAGGGAACACCTCCGGGGCCTCGCATCCGAATCTGTCCCCGTCAGACGCCTCAGATGCACATCCCTTCAGCTGAGGCCTTACTAAAATCTGCGACCACGACCCGGGCCGTGCACCTTTGCTGCACCAGCGCTCCTGGTTCTCTGAACCCCCACCCCCTTCCTAAGTAAGCACGTAACTCCGGCTCTCGCCCGGGCTCACGCTCGCCTAAGGAACCCAAGCGACGGTCCCTAAGTCAGATTGCACCCCAGCCAGGGATCCCGCCCTACCCAGACTCCAAGCCGACCACGAACACCTGGAGGCCGCCGGTGCACCTAGAGCGAGCAGGGGAGGGTAGCCGGAGGCCCACGGAGTTCTTTAAGCGTCGCGGGTCCGCCTCCCTCCCAGCCTCCCGAGCCCTCTTTGTTTTCCAAATGCTCCAACGCTGACGTCACCGGGCTGGACGGCCGGCTGCATTCTTTCTAAGTGAGAGCCAGTCAGTGGCTCCAGAGAGGATTTTCCAAGGAAGACAAAGAGGAATTCTTGGACTAGCTGGGGGCAAAGACACCTGTAATCCCCACCTAACCAACCAGATCAGCCCCAGGGCCCTGCAACTTGAACTCTAAGCGGCGTCTCCTTCCCTTTTCTGCGCCGCTCTCTCCAACCCACGGCCCAAAACACATGACACCGCTCTCCCCAGAAGCTGCCCCCTCCCCCAGCCCCAGGGGACCCCGCGCCAGCTAGAGCCCCCGACCCAGGCGCATTGCGGAGCGCCCTCAGCGAGGAATGGTCCCGGGTCGCCCCCGCGGCTTCCTGGAAAGGGCGCACTGCATCCCGAGGACGCTTAGAGCGCCGGGCTCCCGCTCCCAGAAAAGAGCGGGCTGCGCCGGGGCTCTGGCTTCGGCTGGACGCGTCTCTCCCGACCCGAGCGCTCCCCGAAGCGCCGAGCGGCCTTCCTTACCGCTGCGGCCCCCGGATGCTTGGCGCAGTCAGACCCGACGACCCGGCCCAGCTCCGCTCAGCTCAGCTCGGCGGCGGAGGTGTGCACTAGGCGGTGGCGCCGACGCTCTGGCCGCTCGGGCCCCAGCGCGCAGCCCCAGGGTCGGCCCGCGCCGGAGGCGGCTGCTATGCCAGGAATGTGAGAGTTTCAGGTTCCCCCTCGGGATCAAAGCGAACCACAAATAACCTCTCAGCGCGCCGCCCTCCTCCGCCCTCCGCCTCCTCCGGCTCCCTCCTCCCGGCCCCCGCCTTCCTCCCGGGAGGCGGCGCTGCGGGCCAGGCGCCCGGCCTCAGAGCTCGGTTCCCGCGCGGCCCAGGGCCCTCCAGGACGCACTGCGCCTCTCCCCACGCCACAGCCACGCTTTGCCTTCAGGGCTGCGGGAGAAGAATTAATCCCCTCGGCCATTACCGCCCCCCAAATGCGTCCAGCCTTCCACTCACTCCTTCTTCCCTGTCGGCTGGACGATGCCGGGAGATGGGACAATCGCGTGTCGCTGAGGGGTTCTGGGTGTTGCTGCGGGAGAGGGCTGGGGGGTGATGCGCGCGCGCGCGTGCGTGTGTCAGTATGTGTGTATTCAAGGGAAGGGAGACCGCAAAGGTGTCCACACCTGCCTGTCTTGGATCCTACCAGCCCCTCATCCCCCGGCGAAGAGAAGACTGCTTCCCCTGGAGCCTCTTCCCTAACCCCCCACTGCTTTCACCGCCAGCGGCGACCTTTGAATTGCCCTGTTATTGTTTACAAACACCTTCGCCAGCTCTTTTAGGGCCTGTCTCCACAGGAAGTGTGAATCTGAGTTGAAAATCTTCTGGTTAATTTGATCCACCTAACCAACTGAATCACCCGCCGCCAGGCGCTCTGTCCAACTCTTCCGGAAAAAGGTAGTAATCAGCACCCCTAAATTTACGCAGTGCGCGCGGTGTGCCACCACCCGCTTTTCGCCTCGTCATCCCGGTCAGCCCTCCCAATCATCCTCCCGATCATCCTCCTGGGGAGTTCTGTTATCATCCCTGTGTCATAAGTGAGGAAACCAAGGCTCAGGGAGGTTAATTAGCTTGCCCCAGGGTCACAGAGAGCGTGAGTGATGAAGCCAGGCAACCTCTGGGCTGCTCAGTTTTTTTCTCAAAACCCTTCCGTTGCCACCGGAACCCGGGCTCCCTAGAGGTCCAAGACAGATTCTGGGAGCCCTCCTCTCTCCATCTGCTCTGTTTCAGTCTCAGCTTCATTCCCTCCTATACCCCTGCCAGTCAGGGCCCTCCCTGGTGTCCACCCATCTTGGTCCTGCTATTCTTGACCTGGATGAAGTTCTTTCCTCTGCCCCTAGGATGCTCCCTCCCCCACTTTTCCTGTAGGCTGGTCCATCTGTGCTGGCCTACACTTCTTCTTCAGACACACCCTACCCACCTGTCCTTACCCTCTCCCCAGCCGCCTTTCTCCTCTACTCCCACAGTTCTGTGTGCCACTCCTGAGCCCTGGCCACACTGGGCCTCCCAACATCTGCATGTGGGGGACTCAAGACCCTATCCCCTGGGAGAGTGAAGGCCAAGTCCTACCCCCAGTAAGGTCCTTTCCTCCCCTCACCATGGAGTTTACAAGCCCCAGATCTGCTGGAGAGACCAGGGACGAGAAAACGTTTTAAGTTCAAAGAGCTATTTACTAGCCAGGGACATTGTTAATATTTAATGAAGTCCTCCCCAAAGATGTGTGTCTGTGTGTGTGATTTACTCAGAAGCCAAATATTGCATTACAAATAATGATCGGCTCTGAGACAAATGAGAACATAAGCCTTTTTGCCAAGCTAAGGGGTATTTGGCCATCCAAAGACCATCTCACAAAGAGAAGCTAAGGCCAATATGTCACTGTCCCAACTAGATACACTTGGTAAAAATTTTAGAACTAAAAAGGAAGGGAGAAGAAGAGGTCCCAGGTGGCCTTACCCCGTGGATGGAATTCTTCTTGGAGACACTTGGTGGAGGTATGAGAGTAGGCATGTGCCCTCTGGGATTGCAAAATCAGGTGAAAGGTCATATGGTAGAGCCCTATCTTTCAGGGACGTTTTGGGGGGGGGGGTACCTGACAAAATGCTTGACAAACATTCTTGAGATGGTTACAGAAAGGGGCCCGCTCAAGGCCGCTAGAGTCAAGCAAATACATCTTGGAGTGGATAAACCTGCTGTAGACCTAAATGGGCCCCTGTGACTCCTCACCTCTATGTCCCAGAGCAACAGGAAGGGGTAGGGATCCCAAAACCTGGCGGGGGCTGAAATATACACACATTTCTTCTTTCTTTTCCTCTTCCTCTTCTCCTCCTCTCTCCTCCTCTCTGTAAGAAGGTTGGAGGGCAGGGCCTCCCAGGCAAGGCAGAGCCAGAGGCCTCAGTGAAGCCTGCCTGAGTTGTGCGGGGTAGTTGGGTGAAAGATGTACCAGGGGCAGGTGTGCATAGGTGGGCACTGGGTTGGCTAGGCTGCTGGTACATAAATCTTCCCATATGGGAGGGGAGGAGAGGCTCTTCTAGTGAGCGAGCCAGTGCTTTCTTCCTCCCAGCTTTGTCTGTCTCCACCCATCTTTTCCCCTTCTCTCTTACCCTCTCCCCCTGCAGGTAATGATTCTTCTCAGGTGACAGCATGGCTGTCTGGGTCTGGAATCCTGCCCAGGAAAGATGCAGAGGTGACCCAATTCTCAGAGTAAGTCAGTTTTGATGCCTTTGCTCTGGAAAGTTCAGCTCCTAGGGGTGTGGCTGCATCACAGGTGTGGACAGGGCTTACCAAGGGATCCTCCTTAGCCTAGACCTGGACTTGGGGCTGGGTCTGTGCCTGTGATATGGCCTCAATCTAGCATTGTGTCCCACTGTACCAAATGGGAACATGAGGGGAAGAGAATGGTCTCTTCATTGCCCAAATGGTTGATTGGTAGAGGCGGGGCTCCAGGGCCCTGGTGGCAACATCAAAGGAAGGCTCTGTTAGTTGTGAAATTCTCCCTTCCAGCCTCCCCTGGACACTTCCTTTGACAGGTTAGGGGAAACAGGAAGCCCACCAGAATCTGGAGCAGATAGTAAATTCACAGGAAGAACCTAGATGTTGGAATGGAAGTTCCAATGCTCCAGTTCCAAGAGCCAAGCTAAGGGCCTTCTTCTCTTTGTTCTGCATTCCCCCTTCTCCATGTCCTCCTCCATCCAGGTTTTCCCCCCAATCCTCTCCTACCACTCACTTCCCTTCCACTCCAGGTCCAGAATCTCCATCAGGCAGGGGTGCCTTACAGAGTCTTTGTGTTTGGGTGGTTAATTCCTCCAGAGAGGGAGTATCTTTGAAATTAAGTCCCACAATGGTTGAGGTTAAGAGAGTGCTGTCCTAAAAAATGAAGGAGCCCTGACTTTCCAGACTACACATACCACTTGGGCCCCTAGCCTTCCTCTGTGCCACTTCTGAGGTTCATGCAGGCCCAAGGATGGGATGATTTGTGCAGGCCGTAAGCTCCCATTTCTTCCCCCTACGTTGGGGGCTATAATTGCCCAGAGCCTCCCAGTCCCCAGTCCTTCAAGGAAAATGTGTCTAGTGGATATAGGTGAGTAAATAGGTAAATTGCAGGAGTGTACCCTTCAGTTTATTCTTACCTGGGCAGCTGTCAGGCTGGGACTGGGGATCTAAGAACTGATACACTCAAGGCAGTAAAGAAAGGAAGGTCATTCTGAAATATTAATGTGCCCCCAAATACCTGCCTTTTCTGCAAAGCTACCTTGTACCGAGTGGATACTGTTTTAGTGAATGTGCCACTGCTCCTTGGAAAGACCCTCTCTGTTATTGGCAAGAGGCTGCAGAGCATGTGAAGAGGCCGGCCCCTCGGTTTGCAGGGTCCTTGTAGAAGACCCCAAGGTAGGCTTCTGTGGCCTTTGGGGCAGGGCCAATATGATGAAAGAGTGCCCCCTAGTGATCCTCATCCCCAACTGCTTGAGTTAGCTACTCCCAGGGCTCCGAAGAGGAGTCTTGGATCCCTGAGGAGGGTCGAGGGGGGCGTGTTTGGGACAGGGTTTCATACAAGGGACAGATGTCTCTCAGGCTCCTCGAATGGATTAATGGCTCAGTTGTGTTTCTGAGTTTTCCTCCTATTTCAGCCTCTCCTGGGCTTTCACACAGTCTTTAAAGAGATATCATCTTTAACACAAACAACCTTAAAATAATTGACAATGGGAAAAGACTTGGCATTTACTCACCTATTCACGATCCATGCATTTCTTTTTGTATCTCATGTATTCACTGAACAAATATTTTCTGAGCACCTGCTCTGAGCCAGGCCCTCGAATGGAAGGTGTCCAACCTTGCAGACTCACAGGTCACTGAGTGCAGGGGAGAAAGAGGGTAGTACACTAGAGAGTGGAGAGTTCCATCTTTAAAGAAGGGAGTATGCACACAGGGAGGGTGTCATGGTAGGCATCCTGGGGGAGGTGCTTCTCAAGCTGAAGGCCAAGATGGACTGTGAGGTGTCTTCCCCATGCTGGCATATGAGGAACCTGCACTAGAAGCACAGACTCCTTGGTTCACTAAAACAGAAGCAGAAAACGTTGAGCCACTGACCTCCAGCCACCCATATGTCCTTCTCCAGGAGTAATCCTGAGAGGGAGGGATTATAAAGGGACACTTTGTGGTATATATATATATATATATATATATATATATATAATGTATTATATATATATGATATATGTACATGCCAAAACATCATATTATGTACTTTATTTTTTTAAGTTTATTTATTTATTTTGAGAGGGAGAGGTGGGGAGGGGCAGTGAGAGAGAATCACAAGCAGATGGTACACTGTCGGTGCAGAGCCCGATGTGGACTCAAACTCACAAACTGTGAGATCATGACCGGAGTGGAAACCAAGAGTCAGACACTTAACCGACTGAGCCACCCAGGTGTCCCTAGATTGTGTACTTTAAATAAGAGTAGTTTGTTATTGTAGCTATACCTCAATAAGAAAGAAAAAAAATTAAAAAGTCAGATAGCACTATAATGTAAAAATAGCGCCCTGTTCCACTTTTTCCTCATCAAGTTCCATTCCCAAGAGACAACCAGTTTTAAGTCTTACATGTTCTATCATTTAAACGTAAATTAAAACAAATGGACTTCTTTATTTCCTGGTGTTTCTGTTTTAGGTATTATCTACCTATTTCCTACTACAAAAGGTTAGGATATAGCTCTCTTATGTACCACTCAAGGTTAGGCTATAGCTCTCTTATGTACCACACACACACACACACACACACACACACACACACACTTCTCTTCCCTCATTCTCTTGATGTGTCTACATGCCACGTTTTGGTTAAATTACTATTCAGTGTTTATATTATTATGACTATGTATATGGTATTAATAGCTGAATCATATACTATGCCATGTTCCTTATTTAACTTTTGTTTTTATTGCAGTTAAATGTCTACCTCATTTTTCATCTTCTAGGTGTGCTGTTTATTTAGCATTGACTTGTGCCCAAACGGACAGACAGAATCCTAAAATTCCATTCCGTGCATGTCATAGGCCCACTGGTGTGCTATCAGGTCCAGTTTGATCTGTGGCATCCCTTCGGGGGAGTTGGGATGGGTTGTTGTCTGGTCGCACCAAACAGCTTTCATCTTGAGACCTCCCTCTGTCTCCATTGATGGTCCTTCCCCCACTTTGCTTCCCTGTTTCCCAGATTCCTTGTCTTTGTCTTCTGGTAGCTTCCTAGGAATGGATCTGTGGGAGGCAGAAAATCTTTCATGTCTTAATATCTCTTCATTGTACTCTTCTGAAGGACTGATACTTGGCTGGGTATAAAACCCTAGGTTACAAATAATTTAATAATTTTCTTCTGTATTTGAAAAGGTTGCCTCATTGCCTTCTTACTTCCATTGTTGCCGTGGAAAACAATGATGTGATTCTGATTGCTGATCCCTGGATTTAAAATGTTTTCTGTTTCTTTCTTTGAGGATTAAAGCTTTGAGGATTTTTTCGACACGTCTGATGTTCTGAAATCTCTCAGTGTTGTGCCTTGATATGATTTTGTCCTTTGTTTTGCGTGCTTTGTGGACCCATTGGTCTGGCACTTCATGTCCCTAAGTGCTGAGAAGTTTCCCATACGCTTCTGTTGTTACTCTTCTCCAATTTAACTGTTCTCTTTTCCGGAACTCCAGTTATTTGGATGTTAGAGCTCCCAAAATGATTCTCTAAATTTTAAACAACTCCCCCCCACCACTGCCGTTACCTTTTATTTTTCTGGGAAATTTCAACCCTTCTATATTTTTGTTATCAGTTTTAGTTTTCAAGAGCTGGTTTTAATCCAGTGTTCCCTTTTATAACATCATCTTCTTGTTTCATGAATTATCTTCTTGTATCCCCCCGGGAGTAGTAATTACAATGAAAATTGTTTTCTTATTCCAATCTCCACATTATCTCTGTTTCCTTGGAGTTCATTTTTTCTGTTTGTTTGTTTTGGTCTCTGTTTTTCGTAGCTAAGGCTTCCCCAAATGACTTTGATTCTTGGCTGTCTGGTCCTATTTAAAAAGGAGGCATTTAACAGCTGATGAAGGCCCCATGTGGATGCAGAGCTGGGCTTTTGGAGGGTCTCACAGAGAAACGATGGGATAAGGTTCTGGCTATGATGATGGGGACCCCCAAATAGTAGAATATGTAGATCATTTCCCTTGGGCCAGTCAGCTTCCCAGTGAAGGACCCTCCAAATCTCCTGCCTGGAGGCTGAAAGCCTGGCAGCCAGTGTTTGGACAGCGGAACAGGAAGCAGAGGGGGTTGGGAAAAGTGGGCTATGCCAGACCCCTCCCCTCTCAGTCTCTCCACTCTGGCAGCAGGGATGGAGGGAGGAGAGTGGTACAGAATGAGGTGCTGATCTTCTCATGTGGCAAAGGAGGGGATCTCCTCTTCATAAAGCTGTCAGACAGCTCACCTGGTTTCAGCCTCACCCTTGCCCCTGTCTTGTGCGTCCAGTGGCTTCATTTGCTAAGATTGTTTGAGGCTCTGCTGAGGTTGCTTCTTCCCCCTCCCAGACACTCGGCTGTGGGGAGAAAGATATAACCTCATCTGTCTGCATTCCATTTTCCAGAATTTTGTTGAGATCCCTCTCCTGCTTGCTCTCTCCTCTCCTGATTTCTTTTGCTACGGTTAGGTTTTTTCCTTTCATCTCTTTCCCACCCAGTAGGCAGATTTGGGGCAGAAGCAGGATAATGGTACTGCTCTCTCCTCCGCATTTGGTTGGACTCAGCCTCCTCTTGATTTTTCTCACTGAGGTGGCTCATTCCAGACCTTGTCAGGACTGGTGCGGGCACTTGGGGCAGGAAGCTGGCAAGCTCAGGGTTGTTGGGCTGGTTCTACGACTCCAGGGCCTGCTGTGCACTGGGTTCCCAAACATCCGCCAAGGATAAGCCAGGGATAGGGGTGCTTCTGTGACAGCTTGGATGACACGTGGGACTCTGCTACCTTGGTACCACAGGGCTGCCACCAAGACTTGGCAAAGGTTGACTTGAGGCTTTTTAAACTTGAGGGGACTTAGAGGTCCAGAGGCTGAGCTGGGGTTCCAGGAGGCATGTGGTATTCCCTGTAGATGTCACCTTGCTTGGGGGTGCCTGGGTGGCTCAGCTGGTTAAGTGTCCGACTCTTGATCTTGGCTCATGTCATGATCTCACAGTTCGTGAGTTTGACCTCTGTTCTTGCGGTATGTTGGGCTCTGTTCTTACAGTACGGAGCCTGCTTGGGATTTTGTGTCTCCCTCTCTCTCTGCCCCTCCCCAGCTGGCGCTCTCTCTCTCACTCTCTCTCAAAATAAATAAATAAACTTAAAAAAAAATAGTTGCCACCTTGCCTTCACCAAACCCAGTATCCAGGAGAAGGCTGGCCCAGAGTTGTCCTTGCTTCCACTTTAAGAAAAAAATTTTTTAATGTTTATTTATTTCTGAGAGATAGAGAGATAGAGAGAGTGAGCAGGGGAGGGGCTCCCTCCCAGAGGGAGACACAGAATCCAAAGCAGGCTCCAGGGTCTGAGCTGTCAACACAGAGCCTGATGCAGGGCTCTAACTCACCGAGGGTGAGATCATGACCTGAGCCAAAGTAAGTTGCTTACCCGACTGAGCCACCCAGGCACCCCACTTGCTTCTGCTCTCGCCCATTTCCTCTAGGTGCATTCATAGGAGAGGATGGCTGGGAGAACACTGCTGCTGCCAGGCCCACCTTGACTGCCTCCTAAGGGCAGAGCGCTTGGCCTTTCAGCACCATTGAACTGTTGTGTTGTTTGACTGGGGAGGATACTGGAGTCACTTGGGAGACATCATAATGTCTGACTTATTTTGTGCAGAGGCTCTCAAGGTATGCTGTGTGCTGGCCTTGTGAAGTGTTCCTCAAAACCTGAGGTCAGATATGCTAGAGAGACTCCATAAACAGTGTTCCTTTCTTAGAAGTTCACAATGGTGTCAACCTATATGAAGAGTCTAAAATTCCCTGCAGGAAAGAAACTGTATATTTTGTTTAAGGCACCCACATAAGTGAAGACAGGCTGAAGGAAAGTAGACTGATCTCAGGAGGTATCAGGTATGGGCAAATCACAGTGTAGAGTCTAACGTCCTAGTGGAGAATCTGAGAGCTCCAGAGTTGGAGACTGAGACAACGCATCCCACATTTAGGGGAGCCCTTGCCGAAAGTCTGTCGGAAGCCCAGTAGGTCTTGACCACCTGGCCAAGATTCTGTTTGACAAACTCTTCCCAACCCCATCCCAGATCCAATGTGACTGGTGCTGGAAAAGACATGAAATCCAGCACTGGGACAAAGGAGTGACCCTAGAGAGGCACAAGAGGAGTTTCCTCTGAGGTCAGAGAAAACATTGGTACGTTGGCTGCAGGGAGGAAAGGGTAGGAAGAGAGAGAGGCAGAGACCTCCCATAAATTCTCCCTAAGAGAGCTATATACCCTGTACATTTCAGACCCTTCCCTTTGGGTCAAGGGTCCTGTAAAAGTGCTGCCAAGAAATCCACTTCCTCTCCATGAGGAACAACTGGCCAAAGGGGGAAGGTCCAGGGTAGTGGTAGGGATGGGGGAATGGGGTGGAGGGGTGGTGCTTCCCAATATGGTGGGGGTAAAGGCAGAGCCCTTTGTCTCTGCAGCTGTGAAGCCCTAATGCTGAGACTTGGCCAACGGTCCCTTGCACGCACCTATGCTGCCCCTGCCCCCAGGACCCATGAAACCCCTGTCAATGCCACAGTCAAGAGGACGAAGGACAGGCTCAGCCAGGCCCTCCAAGGTGGAAGGGGGGAGGCAAGTCTTCCACACTATCTCCTTCCTTTCCTTCCACACTATCTTCAAGCCCTGATCTTCCTGCATGTCACCCTAATGGGCATTTCCTGGAGATGGAAGGGTGGGCCTGTGAGGTGCTGATGGCAGCAGCTCAAGAAGCCTCCCTCCATACCCACTGGCTTTACCACCTTGGGCAGAAAGATAAGCTTCCCTCTCCTTGTGTGTAAAATGAGCATCATAACAAAACCCACTTCATACAGAGGGCTGTTGGGAGCATGAATGGAAACTTCCTTCTAATGGCATCCAGGACGTGCACGATAATTATCCTCTCTGCTGAGAAGTCTCTAAATTCTCACCTTACACCACTCAGCAGTGGGACCTCCCACAAGCCAGGTTCCCCCTTGCTAAGACTCAAAGGCAGTTCTTCAGCAAGCAACACCCTTGGCCAAAGCCATTCATGAGGACAAGTTATATCCTTCCCAACTCCTTCCTCTTACCTTGGCAAGAGCTGATTGAAACATTTCGCCTTGTCATTTATCGCCTACTCACTCTTTTGAGGTCTTTATCAAATATCATCTTCCAGTATGACCTCCCCTGATCATACTGAATAATCATTATTTAAATTGCAATCTACCCCATTCTCTGTTCTCTTCTTTCTACTTTTTTCCTCCATCAACTTTTTACCATTCTACATGCAATTTGTCTCACTTATGTATTTGCTTATTTTTTGTCTCCCTCACTAGCATGTAAACTGTGCTAGGCAGGGGAGTTCTGTATTTTGTTTCTTGCTGTCTCCCTGACAGCTAGAGCAATGTTCGGTGCATAGTGGGTGCTGTATAACTATTGTTGACTGAATAGAATAAACTAATGGACACTTGTTCTTGCCATGGCAAGACCCATATTGTTTTATAATTGTTGGCTGCCTACAAGAAACCCCCCTCCCAACCCATTTAAGTTGTTTATAAAGTATTATAGCAATATCCTTTTGGTTGTGAGATGGGCACTTAGGGGTATTTGTGTGACTGGTCCCAATCCATTAAACCCCCCCTGAGGTCTAATTGGTCTAAGTGGGCTCTGCTCTTAGAGTGAGTCACACTGTGCTCTTTAGAGGTTTTACATGGTGCACGATCCAGTGGGTTTAATTGGTTTAAGGTTAGTATCTGACACTGAGTGAGTTTGGCAGATGTAATGTCCTAAAACTTGTGTATCAGAGATTGTGCTTAAGCATGAGTATTAGACACAACACAGAGTGACTTAAAGTTAAGTTTATTTTATTTTATTTTTATTGAAGTATAGTTAAAATACAGTGTTACACTGATTTCAGGTATACGGCACTCAGTGATATGACAGTTCTATGCTCACCATGGCAAGTGTAGTCACCATCTGTCGCCACACAACATTGTTACAATATTATTGATTATATTCCCTATGCTGTGCTTTTCATCCATGTGGCTTATTTATTTTAGAACTGGAGGTTTGTACCTCTTAATCCCCTTCACCTATTTCACCTGTCCCTCCAACCTGTTCCCCTTTGGCAACCACCAGTCTGTTTTATGATTTTGTTTCTGTTTTTTGCTTGTTTGTTTGTTTAGATCCCGCATGTAAGTGGAATCATATGGTATTTGTCTTTCTCTGTCTGGCTTATTTCACTTAGCATAATACCCTCTAGGTCTGTCCATGTTGTCACAAATGACAAGATCTTATTCTTTCTTATGGCTGCGTAATATTCCAGTGTGTGTGTGTGTGTGTGTGTGTGTGAGTGTGTGAGAGATATCTTTATCCACTCATCTATGGATGGATACTTGGGATGTTTCTACAACTTGGCTATTGTTAATAATGCTGCAATAAACATAGGGGTGCATAATATCTTTTTGAATTAGTGTTTTCGTTTTCTTTAGGGAAATACTCAATGGCGAAATTACTGGATCCCATGGTACTTTTCATTTTTTTGAGGAACCTCTCTACTGTTTTCCACAGTGACTGTGCCAATTTACATTCCCACCAACAAAGAGTGCATGAGGGTTCCCTTTCCTGCACAGAAACAGATACATCGATCAATTGAACAGAATAGAGACCCCAGAAAAAGACTCATGCATATATGGTCAATTAATCTAATGCAAGGGAGGCAAGAATATACAATGGAAAAAATACAGTTTCTTCAACAAATGGTGTTGGGAAAACTGGACAACCACATGCAAAAGAATGAAACGGAACCACTATATTATGCCATACACAAAAATAAACTCAAAATGGATTAAATACCTAAATATGAGACCCGAAACCATAAAACTTTTGGAAAAAAAACATAGGTAGCAATTTCTTGGATATTGGCCTTAGCAGTATTTTTTCTAGGTATGTGTCCTTAGGCAAGGGAAACAAGAGCAAAAATAAGCTTTTGGAACTACACCCAAGTAAGGGGGTTTGCACAGCAAAGGAAACCATTGACAAAATGCAAAGACGATGTACTGAATGGGAGAAGTTAGGGATTTACTTTTCTTTCACAAAGCATGAAATCTGGAGGTGGGTCACCTAGGGCTGGTATGGTAGCTCCCAGCATCTTCTGTGTCCAAGGCTCCTTTTAATCTTTCTGCTCCTTCATCCTTTGGCCACAGCTTCTGGGCTCAGCCTCATGGTTGCAGGATGACCACTGCGGCTCCAGCTATCAAGTCAATCTCCCAACTATTAAGAGGGTTAAGATTAAGAGGAGCAGGCAAGAGGGTGCATGCCGCCTGAGTCAGTCAGCCTTCCTTGAAACGAATCCAGGCTGACATCCTTTGATTTTAATTGGAACATTTAACCTATGTATATTTAATGAAATTACTAACATATTTGGGTTTAAATCCATCTTGTCACTGTTTGTCTTTTATTTGTTTCACTTGTTTTATATTCCCTTTTTCCTTTCTTACTTTATAAGTACTTGTTATTCTTCCATTCCATTTAGCTTATTAGTTATATAATCTTTTATTATTGTTTTCAGTGGTCACCCTAGAGATTACAAAATGTCCTTCTGACTTATTAAAGTTTAATATAAATTACTACTTTTACCACTTCCAGGACAATGCAAAGATTTTAGAACACGTTAGCTCCATGACTCCCCTCCCATCTTTGTGCTCTTGTTGTCCTGAATTTTAATTCCACGTATATTTTAAACCTCACAAGACATTATTATTATTTTCTTATATGTCATCGATATTCATTTAGTTTTGCCCATAGCTTTACCCTTTTCATTGCTCTCCATTACTTTCCTCATCTCTATGCATCCACGTGGGATCATTTTCCTCTTGCTCTAGAAGTGTTCCCTGAATGAGGGTTTGCTGGTAACAAGAGCTTCCCATTTTTATTGGTTAGAAATGTCTTTATGCCATCTTTCCTCTGTGTCTGGAGAAGCAGAGCACTGTTGGCTGCCCAGGGAAGGCCCATGTAAAGCCAGGCTGTCCTTTTGGATAACGTGGGCCGGGTGGAAAGTTCACACCCCATTTCGTGGGTGTGAAAGCGATCAAGTAAAGCCAGAATTTGACAGAAGTCAGAGGCAGTCATTCATTCAATCCTGACTTGGGCCAGAGGATCAGATCTGGACCTGATCAGATTTTGGAAGGAGAACTGCTCTTGGCATCCCCTCTGACAAATCAGCGTTGTCCATCAGGCAGCTTGGTGCCAAGGCTTCAGTGTCCAGCCTCCCTCTGAACAGGCAGTGGGGGAAGGAGAGCCGCTAAGTCTACCCAAACCTCCACTTTCCTGCAAACAGAAGAACTTTATCAGGACTACTTTCTTCATAGGGCAGCTCAAAAAACGTTTTGTAAACTGCTCTCTCCATACATTCCTCAGATAAGCCTGAGTCCTGTGCAGATGCAAGAGAGTGGTCTTCAGTGGCCCTGGCTCCCACCAACTCTCGGCAGCAAGAGTGGCTCTGGCTGGATTTCTTAGACCTTGAGAGGGTCAGGCCCAAGGTGAATTGATGGCCCCAGGGAGCCCAGAGTGAATTGGGCAATTCAAGTCTTCTTCAGAGGGTATCCCTCTGGGTTGGGGTCTCAGCTGCCCAGCCCCCACATCCTATACTCCACACCAAGCAGGAAAGCCACACAGAGGGGAGGACAGGGCAGAGAGGCATGACACGGTCTCCTTCCTCCCCTCAAAATCACAAAGTCCCACCTGCCAAGCTGAGTAACTGCCTCTATCAAGGACATAGGAAACAAACAAAACAGAAATACAGCTTACTTCTGTCTGGACTCTGAGTTCTCTCTCTCTGGAGCAGGAAGAAAGTTGGAATGCATTTCGGGTGGGCTGCCTATGTTTAGATATTTTTCTACAGGCTAAAAAGAGAAGCTGAAAGTTCTCCTTCTCTACATTTTATTTTGTCGAGCAAAACAAAAACTCATTCTAGACTGTTCCTCTGTCTGGAACACTTTTCCCCTGGATGCCCGGGGCTCATGCTCTCACCACAGGTCTCTGCTCAAATGCCACCTTCTCAGACCTCTCGAAACACCCATGTAAAAGGCTACAACCACTGACACCCCACCTCACCAGCCACCTGAAAACCATTCCTCTTCACTGCTTTAGCTTTTTCTATCACCATACTTTATTTATCATCTGCCTCCCCTCACTAGACTGTCACCTACATGAGGGCAAAGATGTTTTGTCCTTTCCTATGCTCCAGGGCCAACAAGAGTGCTTGGCACATAGTTGGTGTATGAATTATTTATTGCCTCATAACAAATTAGTCCAAAATGCAGAAGCTTGCAACAACAGCATTTATTATCTTGCAGTGACCGTGGGTCAGGAACATGGATGCAGGTGGCTGGATCCCCCACTCAGCCTCCATCACAAGACCGCTATGGTTATGCTATCCTCTGAAGACTCAGTGGCAAGGACCGGCTTCAAGCCCACAGCATTGTTGACAGCCTTCAGTGTCTTGCAATCTGCTGACTGACCTCAGTTCCTCACCAGGCTGTTGGCCAAGGTCTGCCCTCCATTTCCTGGCACTCCAGCTCCTCGTAGAGCATCTCACCACGCGGCAGCTGACCTCATCATAGTGAATAAACAAGAACGACAAAGAGACTGTGACCAAGATGGAAGTTACCGTCTTTTGTAAACTAATGTTGAATTTGATGTCCCATCACTTTGACTGTATTCTAGTCATTAGAAGCAAGTTATTAGGTCCAGTGCCTACTGAACGGAAGGGGATTACACAAGAATATGAGCACCAGGAAATGGGAACACGGGAGCCATTTTAGAAACTGCCAACCACATTTGACTTTCAATTAGTGTTTGTTGAATGGATGGATGGGTGAATTTGGATACATGCAGAGAGGGAGAATAGAGACAGGTAGGGGCATACTGCTGTTAAGAAGTTGTTTCCTCAGTATGCTGGAAAGCCAAGGGACATGGGCATCAAAAGGCTTGCCTCTTTCCACTTGTCACATGCTTTATTTTCAAGATTGGTTAACTTCTACTCTGATTCCAGCCTCCTCATTCACCCACAAATGCACATGTGCATGAGACATACAGACAGGAGGACAATTCAGTCTTCAGAGAGGTGAAGACGTTGGCAAGCTTACACATTGGGCTCAGAGGTTTGTAAGTTGCTTTCAGAGGAAAGGCTGGGGAATTTGTTAATTCGGGGAAAAGCACATTTTTTCCCACTTGCACAACTCAAATAAGGCTGAACACTCCCATGCTGGAATTTTCCAAACCATTTCCATTTCTCAGATGGAGAGGAGGAAATTTGGACAAAGCAAAGGCTTGTTTTTGAGGGAGAAATGAGTTATATCTGTGGCATACCTTTTGTGTGCTCAGCATGATCTTGCATCTCAGGCCTAGAGAAGAAGTAAAGACACAAGAGGAACACCCAAGGTGGCTGCAGGGACCAAGCTAGCCTTAGGGAGATGACAGTGAGACAAAGGGACAGCATTGCCTCAATGTGGTGTGCTGCTGGAGATCAAGAAGAGGGGATTCATAGGGCTGACACAGGAAGGGAGAGGTTCTGGAAATAGGTTGGTTAGAGCTTCACCTTTGAGTATGAAAAGTGTTTGAATAGGAGGGCATTCTAGGCAAGGAGCAGCATAGGAAAAAGGCTCAGAAGTGGGAATTGGTGCGGTATGACCATGGGCAGATAAATAGGGCTGAATAAATGGAAGGTGTATGTACATGGTGACAACTAAGAAAATGATGAGAGTCTGAGGGGCAGGAGCTTCCTGAGTTTAGGAGGTGGGGTTAGTGAGAGTAGTCTTCGAAGGGAAATGAGGAAAGTACTAAAGTTCGGGGGGTAGTTGGCTCATCACTGGACCCAGGGCTGAACAGCCCCCAGGAACAATCTGTGGTGGGGCCGTCATCACGCCTTCCTCATGTCAGAGCTGCTGAGGAACACAAGTGGGTCTTGGTGACAGCTGCCAGGGGATCAACAAAGTTCACCTGGATTCTTTGTGGTCTGCTCTCAGGGAAAAAATCCACCACAGAGAGATAAGGTAGGGTCCCACTAGAACTTCTTGTGACTCCCCCCCTTCCTCATCTAGTTCCACCCACATCCCCTTCCATTCTCCTTGTCCCCATTCTCTGCTTAATTTCTGTGCACTGCCTTTATAGCTGTCTGGCACTTTGTGTATTTACTTATTTGTCTTGCATATGGCCTGTTTTTCCCACCTCAATATAAGCTCCATGAGGGCCGGGATTTCCAGGTGAGTGCTGGGCGCATGGGAAAACACTCAGTGTCTATTGAATGGAAGAGGCCTTGTTACAAAGTGATAAACCGTGCTTATAAAGAGCTCCATCTGGTTAGGAAGCCGGGATAATAGATTTGCTTCTTTGCCCACAGTCAGGGCCCCTGCGTCCGTATATGTGTGCACCTTTACCTGCAGAGAAGAGCTCGTCCTTGCTGGGAACAGCCTCCGCCTCAGTCTGGACACCAGGGAAAGCCGCAGGTGACACAGCCTCCCTCAGGGTCACACTGATGCCCCTGCTTTGACTCACCGGAACACCTCAACTCCCCCCGCCTCCGAATTCAGGGCTCCTGCACCAGCCTGCCTCTATCCCCTCTGGATGCCTATAGGAGTTCCATCTTCTCCGTCCCCTTCTGCCAGCCTCGATGGGTGCCAGACTGCCTCTGTGTGAGACCCTGGCTGGGAAGGGCAGGCAGGACTGGGCTTTTCTCTCCTCCATATCCACTCCCAGCCCCAACAGGCACCAGGAAAAAGGGTTGTTGGTGGTGTTTCAGAGGCTCCATGACCCCATAAAATATGCTTCATTTTTCTCAGAAAATGAGCCATTTTTTCCCTCTTATGTTTTCATATGGTGCCCAGAAGTTCCTGGATTTCCTGGAATTTATATGAAGAATTCCAGCTATTCCAGCTGTAGTTTTCACACACAGAGCTCCTGCCAACAGACTTTGGCCATCTGGGGGCAGCCTGTGGTGGTGGAGTGAGCTCTGCTCTTGAGCTCTAGCCACCTGGCAAGGGCTTCTCTGCTGACCCCCTATCATGCTTGTGGATATCAAAAAAAATAATAATTTTATTGAGTTATCATTGGCATATAATAAACTACACTGAACAATGTGTTAAGTTTTGACTTAATATATGCACCCATAAAACTGTCACCAGGATCAAGGTAATGAAGATGTCCATCACCTCCAGAGTTTCCTGTGCCCCTTTATAGCCCCTCTCTTCACCCCCTCCCTCCCCAGATAACCACTGATTGGCTTTCTGTTCCTATAGATGAGTTTGCCTTTTCTAAACTTTTATAGAAATAGAATCATCCAGTAGGTATTCCTTTTATCTGGCTTCTTTCACTCAACATAGTTCCTCTGAGATTCATCCATGCTGTTGTGTGTGTCAATAGTTCATTTGCTTTTATTCTAGGTAGTATTCCATTGTATGGATGTACCATAATTTGTTCATCTGTTCATCTTTTGATGGGCAGTTGATTTTTTCCCCCAGCTTTTGGCTATTATATTTTTTGTTTTTTAAAGTTTATTTATTTATTTTGAGAGAGAGAGGGAGAGAGAGAGATAGAGAGAGAGAGAGAGAGAGAGAGAGAGAATCCCAAGCAGATCCCATGTTCAGTGCAGAGCCCAATGTGGGGCTCAATCCCACAACTCTGGGATTATGACCTGAATTGAAACCAAGACTCAGAAGTTCAACCAACTAAGTCACCCAGGCTCCTCACTTTTGACTATTATAAACAAAGCTGCTAGGTACAATGATTAACACAAAGTCATGAAGATTTACTCCTGTGTTTTCTGAGAGTTGTGTAGTTTTGGCTCTTATGTTAAGGATTATGATCCATTTTGAGTTAATTTTTATTAATGGTGCAAGGAGTGACTCCAGGTTCTCTCTCCACACCCCCTTTCTTCTTCCTTTGTAGTCTTTATTTTGCATGTACATATCCAGTTACTCCAGCACAATTTGTTATAAATGATATACTTTCTCCACTGCATTACTTTTGTGTCTTTGTCAAAGACCAGTTGTTCTTTTTAACAAAATGTTTATTTTTCAGAGAGAGAGAGAGAGAGAGTGAAGGAGGGAGGGGCAGAGAGAGGGGGAGACAGAGGCTCCAAAGTGGGCTCTGCGCTGACAGAAGAGAGCCTGATTCAGGGTTCAAACTCATGAACCATCAGATCAGGACTTGAGATGAAGTTGGATACTTAACTGACGGAGCCATCCAAGTGCTCCAAAAACCTGTTGTTCTTATGTGCATGGGTTTATTTCTGGATTCTCTATTCTATTCTATTCTATTCTATTCTATTGGTTTATTTGTTTATCTTTGCACCAATACTATACTTTACTATTTACTATATACTTTACTATGCTTTACTATTTACTACGCTATACTACTAATTCTTTCTTTCTTATCTTATCTTATCTTATCTTATCTTATGACAAGATGGACTTTATTTTTTTTTTAAGTTTTCATTTAAATTCCAGGATGGTTAAGAGTGCTATATTAGTTTCAAGTGTACAATACAGTGATTCAACAATTCCATATATCACTGGCTGCTCATCACAAGTGTTCTTAAAGTGTACTCCTTAACACTCCTCACCCGTTTCACCCGTCCCCCACCACCTCCCCTCTAGCAACCACCAGTTCTCTGCAGTCAAGAGTCTGTTTTGTATTTGCCCACCCCTCCCTTTCCCCCTTTGCTGGCTTGTTTTGCTTCTTAAATTCCACATTTAAGAGACATCATATGTATTTGTCTTTCTCTGACTAAGTTAATTCACTTAGCATAATCTTCTCTAGCTCCCTGCATGTCATTGCAAATGGCAAGATTTCATTCTTATTTTATGGCTGAGTAATATTTCATTGTATTTACATATCACCTCTTCCTTTTCTATTCATCAGTTGATGGACACTTGGGCTGTTTCCATAATTTGGCTATTGTAGATAATACTTCTATAAACACCAGGGTGCATATATCCCTTTGAATGAGTATTTTTGCATTCTTTGGGTAAATATCTAGTAGTGTGATTGCTGGATTGTAGGGTAGTTCTGTTTTTAAATTTTTGAGGAATCTCCATACTGTTTTCCACAGTAACTGCACCAGTTTGCATTCCCACCAACAGTGTGAGAGGGTTCCCTATTCTCCGCATCCTTGCCAACACCTGTTGTTTCTTGTGTTGTTGATTTTAGCCATTCTGACAGGTATGGGGTAGTATCCCATCATGGTTTTGATTTGTGTATTTCCCTGATGATGAGTGATGTGGATCATTTTTACATGTGTCTATTGGGCATCTGTATGTCTTCTTTGGAGAAATGTCTGTTCATGTCTTCTGCCCATTTTTAAGTTGGATTATTTGTTTTTCTGGTGTTGAGTTGTATCAGTTCTTTATTTATTTTGGATACTAACCCTTTATCGGATATGTCATCTGCAAATATCTTCTCCCATACAATAGGTTGCTTTTTAGTTTTGTTGAGTGTTTCCTTCACTGTGCAGAACTTTTTTATTTAATACTAAGTTGTTTTTATTACTATAGCTTTATAACAATATAACAACTTCTGAAATCAGATCTTAGTCCTCCACTTTTAACCTCTTCTTCAGAGTTGTTTAGGATGTTCTAGGTCATTTGTTTTTCCATATGAATTTTAGGATCAGTTTGCCAATTTACATTTTAAAAATGCCTGCCAAGCTTTTGATTGGGATTGCTTTGAATCTATAGTTTTTACATACTTTACTTCTTCCCTGAGCCTTAATTTCCTCTTCTCTAATGTGGAAATGATTCCTGCATTGCCAGTCAATTGGGAGGTCTATATGGGCCAGTACTGTAAAACTTCTGAAATAGGGCCTGAACCAGGATAGAAACTAAAAGACGTTAGGTCTTTTATACCTTGTCCTATGACAGAACTTTGCATGTTTTATCCCAAACCTTCCCTGTAGATTTCCCTCTGTCATTTTTTGAAATTTCATCATCAGAACCTGGTCTGCAGTGAATGTGATGCCCCTCCCCCACCTCTTTTTGGCCTTCTGTCTTTTAAGTGGGCTCAAAGGCAGTGTCTTCAGGATCTGTTTAGTTTCAATCACCACAACAAAGTCTGGGCTCAAGTTCTGGTCATTATACTGCTGGACTTCCACAGTCAACCTCCCAACTGGATTCTTCCTCTAAAGGTTTAATTTTCTCCAAAGTTATCTGAGCTCCAGTCTCTTGGTTAAAAATGTGTTCAGTTGCAGGTTACAGTGAATTTGGCTAATGATGGCTTAAACAAAGAGGGGTTTATTTCACTCACATAACACAAAGACTAGAGGTAGGCAGTTGCTTGTGTTGGTTCAGGTGATTAACAGTGGGACTAGAATACCAAAGGACTTCCCTTTTTCTGATCTGCCATGCTTAACCTTATGGCTTTCACTCTTAGGCTTATTTTCTCATGGTCACAAGATAGCTGCCAGGGCTCCACACAGTATATCACTTTAAGGCAGGAAGAAGGATGTTGGAGAAATAAAGCTTTCTCAGAATACTTCCTCCCCCAGTAGACTCCTGCTTATTTCACATTATCCAGAATAGGCTCGCATGGCCACCCCTAGCTGCAAGGGAGTCTAGGAATGCAAGGAATAGAATTTTTGCGACCTGTCACCAGGCTTGGACACTTTATCACCCCACACAAAGCCGGGATTCTAGGAGCAAAGAACATGCAGAGAATGGGCATTAAGCAGGCAATGGACAGTGTTTTTTACACTTAGTTCTCTTACCTAAGACTGGAGATAATAATGAGGTTGTTGTGGGGTTAAATGAGGTGGTACACATAAGGGGCTTAGCACTGTGCCTGGCCCATGTTTAGTGCTGAATAAATGATATATATTATTTTTATTACAGTTAGTATCTTCCTTGACAAGGTTCAAAGAATTCCTTCATTGCTCAAAAAGCCCATTCGGGCTCCTGTGAAATTAAGTCCTTACTCTGGGCATGAAATCTTGCCACCTCTCTGCCCTCCTTTCCTGACCACAGAGCAGTGCTGGGGCAGATATTTAAGAGCATTTTGTGTGTTCTCGGCAGTGGTGCTGTGGTAGAGAGCAAGGCACACATAGCTCCTGCCCTTGTGGGCGACAGGTAGTAAACAAACAAATAAACAAGCAGGACCGATTGCAGTTAGTGATGAGCAGTGTGCAGGAAATAAACAGGGTGGAAAGTTGGAAGGTTGAGAGGATGCTCTTAGATAAGGCAGCCTGGGAAGGCTTTTCTGAGGACCCATTTGAACTGAAACTTGAAGAGTCGAGCAGGAGCCTCCAAGGGAAATGTATTCCAGGCCAAGAAAATGAGCAAAGATCTAGAGGTATGGAAGGGTTGGTGTACTTGAGGAGGCTAGGGGGTTAGACCACCCAGAGCTCAAGGGGAGTGTTGGAGAAGAAGGTACAAGAGGCTGCAGGCAAAAGCCAGCCTTGGCAGGCTCTGTAGCCATGGTAAGGAGTTAAAAAAATTTTTTTAATGTTTATTTGTTTTTGAGAGACACACAGTGAGAGTGGGGGAGGGGCAGAGAGAGAGGTAGACACAGAATCCTAAGCAAGCTCCAGGCTCCCAGCTGTCAGCACAAAGCCCAATGTAGGGCTCGAACTCATGAACCGTGACATCATGACCTGAGCTGAAGTTGGACACTTAACTGACTGAGCCACCCAGGTGCCCCAATGGTAAGGAGTTTAGATTTTTGTTTTAAGTGCAATGAGGAGCCATTGAAAAATTTTTAGCCTGGGAGAGATGTGATCTGATTAAAGTTTCAGATGATCACTCTGGCTGTTCATTCAGTCATTCAGCCACTATTTGTTGAGTGTCAGACAATGTGCTAGGCACCAGAAATAGAAGTAGTGAACAAAATAGAGAAAGCCCCTGCCCTGTAGGTGACCTACATCCTTTTCCAAGGATTTCCTGGGACACAGTAATTTTAGTGCTAGAATAGGGAGAGACCTGGGCAAGTTGAGATAGTCATCCTACGTGGAGCAGACATTATTTCCCACTAGAAATAGAAAATAAGCAAGACAAACAAGTAAATGGTATGATTGGTTCAGTAGTGATAAGGAAGAGGATCTGAACATTTGAGTAAAGGATGATGTTTTAGATCAGGTGACTAGGGGAAGTTTCCCTGGGAAGGTGAAGGAAGGGCACTAGCAATATTAAAGTTTTGGGGGAAGAGTTTTCCAGGTAGAGGGAACAGTAGATGCAAAGGCTCTGAGGCCACTGTCTGCCTGATGATGTTTGCAGAGCAGTAAGAAGAGCAGTGTGGCTGGAACAGAAAGTATGAGGACCAGATTGTTAGAGAGGTAGAGGAGGGAGGGCTTATGGTAGGGTTATGTAGGGCTTTGTAGAGCATTATCAGGACTTTGCTGTTCTCTGCGATGGGAACCATCAGGGGTAAGGAGGAGAAGATTGAGAGCTTATGAGTATCACTCTGGTTGCTGTGATAATAAGAGACTGAAGGGGCAAAGCAGAGCAGGGGGCTCTGTTCCTGTGATGAAACTATGACAGTCATCCAAGTGACTGCTGCTAGGGCTTTGGAGCAGGGAGAGGTATATTGTGGAGGAAGCATCATGTTGATGGGTTGAATCTGGTGGTGGGGGTAAGGGAGAAAGTGGGTGAAAGGTGATCTTTTGCGTCTTATTTGAACAGTGTGGGTGGGGTGGAACCAAGAGTTTCACGTGGAGAAGTGCATGGTATCTGCAAGTGGAGATATTGGGGGTGGGGAAAATGTTGTTTAGCCCTTAGGGGACAGCTGTGGACTGGAATGTAAGTTAGGGAATCCGTAGCAAATGCATGGTATTAAGGCTATGAGGATGCGTGTTATCTAGGAAGGAAATATAGAGAGAAGGAATTGAAAGATTGCTCCCAATTTTATGCTCCATGGTAATACATACCTTTGCCACTGTTTCATGCTGGGTAGAGTGAACCTTACTCCCTTGACTTTGGATTGACCATGTGACTTAGCTTGGCCAATAAGATGTTAGCAGGTATTATGCTTGTGTAGTTTGGTTTGGTGCCTCATGCTTCTGTCATTGCTGGAAGAATATACCATAGGGAGCTGGACCCCTCAATCTAGCCCCTGAATAAGACACATGGCACAGAATTGCTCCAGCTACCCAACAAATTCACAACCTCAAGCAGAGCTGCAGCTGGCCCACAAATGCTAAACAAGAATAAAATGCTTATTGTCATATACAGTTTGTGGTTACTTGTTATGTGGCCTGAACTGACTGACACACCTCCCTTCAGCCTCTTGTTCCCATTTTTTCTTAACTCCAGCTCTCCTGCACATTTTAACAGTCTAGAGTCTCCCAGCAGCCAAAGCTTTCCTCTTCTTATTCAAGACCTTCAAATCCTATCCCCTCAGATCTTGCTGGACCAGCTGAGGGGTGTTAGAACACAGCTTTGTTCCTAATAGTGATAACTCAGCAAGCACACAATGCTTCAGCAGGCCTAGAACACATTTCACACACTCTTGTTGGTCCTAGCAGAACCTCACGTGGTGAGTGTTCTTACCCTTGTCTTACCAAGGAGGCAGTGGAAGGTCAGAGAGGAGAGTCTTGTACCAGATCCCACAGCTGGAGGAAAGTCAGAAGCCCAGAGGGTGAGTGGAAAGCCTAGTGTTCTTGGGGCCAAGCAGAAACAGAAAAGCAAACATGGGCATTCTGGGTACAGGGTGGAAGGGAAATTTGTCTCTCACCAAATAACTATTTGTTCCTTTTGAATTCTATACCGTGTATTACCTACACACACACACACACACACACACACACACACTTGCACACATACATACACAGCCCAGGAATCATGAGTAATATTAACATACTTAAAGAATCCATCTATGAGTTGAAGGACTGGGAAAGGGATTTACAGAGGTACATTTTTTCTGTTTCTAGTTCTGTCCAAGGGAGGAAGCCTGCGGAGCAATATCCCAGCAAGGCTTCTCCATTCCTAGTTCCAATTTCTCCCCACCAGGACTTTGGATGGATGGAGACTCATGAGCTGAAAGCACGGAAAGTTCTAGAGGAGGAGAGCCTGCTCTGCATGGGATCCTGCCCTGCATTGTGTGGTGAGCATGCTTCTTGGGGGTCAGAAACCTCTGGGGTACCAGTGCCTCCTTTTCCTGGCAGCAGGGTCGAGAGACAGATAGCTACTAACATGTCAGCCTGGAGAAACCCCACATCAAACCCCCTTGAGCTCTGACACCCCTCTTTGAATGCACACGCCTTCTAGTAATAGTAGTCCCATTCAAGTGTGGGTGCTTTTTGTTTTAAAAACAGAGAGATAAAGTCCACATCTGTCCACAGCCCCTCCAGTCTCTCCGCCTTTGATTTCCCATCTATAAAAAGAGGTGTTGTGTGGCGGGGTGGGGGTGGTGGGGTTGGGTGAGGAGAGGGTGAGCATCTCAGGCTGGGGCTGGGGAGGTACCTAGGAGGGAGGGAGGATTAGAATCTTGGGGGGACAAAAGCCGCCCTCTGAAAAGGCAAACTCACAATGACCACAATGAGCATAGCTTTGTTTTGTTTTGTTTGTTTTCCTTTTGGTCCGTACATATCAAAGCATTTGAAACTTCCAGTGACATTAAAGGAAGATAGATGTGAGATATTAAACAAATGCGGGTGAAGAAAAGACTGCCAGGACAGCAGGCTGGCAGGTGGGACTTGAAAAGGCTGCATTTGCAGTTGCAGAAAAGAGAAACTCTTCTTTCAATCCAGTATCCCAAGAGGCCTGGACAATTGGGGTAAACTCGGAGGATCAGACGTGCAGACAAAACCAGCATCTGCATTTGAAACGGGCTCCCAGGGGCTCTTCAGGGAAGCTAGCGGCGGCGGGATCTGCCCGCTGACGGGTTGGTCCTGTCCAGATAACATCCCAGAAAGCCTGCCGCTCTGATTGCCGACCCTGGGTGTCCGGGTCCAGGAATGGCCCCGAAAGAAACCCTGCGCCAAAAGCTGGAGGGCGGCAGAACGGGCGGATGCCCCCGGGGCTTGGCTCTTTTGCTGAAGGTCACCTCCAAACGGGACTGGGAATAAACTCTCCTTGTTTGCCTCTCGCCCGGCCTAAGCCTCGGGTCCTCTTGGGTGTCGTCCAGGACGCCCGGCACGGCTGCTTACAATGGCGCTCAGACGACAGATGGCGGGCGGGGAGGGGAGGGGCGCGGGCAGGTGCGCGGGGGAGACGCGCCGCCGCAGCGCGAGACGCCGTCTGTCGGCTGAATGGATTGCCGCCCGTCGGCTGCAGCGGCGGCCGCCGGGCCCCGCGAACAATAACCGAATTCTCCGACCCCACCCCCACCCCCGCGCCGGGCTGGGCCACGCGCCAGCCGGGCGAGCGGACCATTGTGCTGCGCAGGCCGGGCTCGTCTATCCCGGTGCGCCGGAGCCTCGGGGCTGGGCCAGTGTGCGCCCGCGCACACGCACACGCACGCTCACACGCTCCCGCGGGGCTCGGGGCCAGTGAGTCCCTGAAAAGGTCACAGGTGTGGCGAGCCCCGTGCCGAGGACGCAGTGGCTTTCTTTGCTGGCACACAAGCCGACTAGAGAAAGCAGGGGCGTTTGCTTCGGACTGACAGTATCAGAAGCCAAGGGGCCACAGTGTCAGCCAGGGCAGCCACATTGAGAGCCCTGGATCGGAGTTGGAAGGGCTGCAACCTGGCCGTGGCACTGCCACGTGTAGGTGCCAAGTGGGTGCGCCCGCTGAGTACTTTTTCAAGAGCGCTCATTTTGCCTCGCTAGCCGGTAGGTCTTCGCAACTCGTTGTTGTAGGCTAGGTCCCTTCCCCGTGCTTTATACTCCTTAAAATGAATCTGAACCCGGCAAGGCAGGAGACAGGACAGCAGCCCTTTCTGCCCATCCCCTTAGGCCTGAAGCTTTCTTGAAGTCCGGAGGTACTTCTGTGAGTTTAGTGGAGTGTTCAGTCCTGAGGGCAGTGGAACAATTGGGCTCATCCATTGCAAATGGAGTCAGTACCCCTTTGTTATTGAGGAGCTAATGGCAGCCGGGTGACCTGAGGCTGTGGATGTTTGCGTGTTTAAGGTATGCGTGCGTGCGTGTGTGTGTGTGTGTGTGTGTGTGTGTGTGGCTTTGAGGGGGGTATGTGTGCCCTCAGGGCTTCTAAGAAGTGCTTCAGTGACCTTCCCTCCCCCACTTCCCTACACTGTGTGGACAAGTGACAATGAACACTACACAACAAAGGAAACGTGAGGCTCTTGTTTTGAAAAAAAATTATTCCCTGTAGTAAATGGAGGGGGTGCCCTGTGAGAGGAAGTCCCTTATAATGGTCACAATTCCTGTCCTGCCTTTCTCTAGTAGCGACAGGGTTCTGTGTCCTTGCTGCTATCACTCAACTGGATTATATGTAAAACATTATAATCCCTGCCTCCTTGCTTTCTTTAATTATTTGCTTCCATTTTGGGATCCGTGTATAGTCCGTGTATAATCCGTCTATAATATGATACATATGTATCATGCATACATGGTATACACATAAAAATATATATGTATATGTGTGTGTGTATACGGATATAGGGCTTGCGGGACCATGGAGAAGTCATTTTATTAGTTCAGTCTTGTGATCTCTCCTTTTTTTTTTTTTCCTTTAAAGCAATGCATACACCCTCTTAGAAGAACAGTCAGTAATTCTGCTTTACAGAGTAATAACACACCAGAAGGGAAATTCAACATTTTTCTGGTGCAGTATTTCTCAGGTTTTGTCATTCACATACCACCCTTGTGACTTTTGTCATATCATGTACCACCTATAACAGTATTTACTTAATATGTTTCTGTAAGTCCTCTTGCTTTTTCACTTAAATTTATTTTTAAAGGATGTTTTAGAGGTGACTCTGAGGACATGGTAACATGACTGTGGCTCCCTTTTCATCCACTTCAAAATGAATCTCTCTCTCTTTCCTTCACTAAACAGTTGTAGGGACCGGTGAAAAGAATGAGGAATGGTTGTTCTCCCCCATCAGTTCATGAAATACTTGAAACAAGGTTGGAGAAGAGGTGGAGCCTGTGGAATTTGGGCCTGATCTGTGGCCCCTCAAGGGAAGGCTGACACTGGGCCAGATGAAGACACCTGTGCCTCATCCCAGCAGCTAAGAAGTTGTTGAACCAGCGGGGTAAGTTCCCTTGTTCCTGGGGTTGGTGACTGCATGAAACCCAGACCGAGGAGGTATTTTCCAGATGCTTCTGCAGGAGATGGGCAGCATGACCACATCTAAGCTGCCTTTATTAGGATAGGGTCCTTTCCCCCTTTTTTCTGCCAATCCCTTAGGGTGCTCCAGCACTTGGACCTGAGCCTCAGTGAACTGGCAGAGAGAGGAGGGACAAACAGAGCATACATCCAGTGACCTAGAACTGCTGAAAGAGGCAGATGGCAACATGAGTTAAAAAAATACGCACTACAGATATTTAAATATAGTAAAAAGAGACTGTGGAGCTAAAAATATGATTTCCCAATTAAATGGTTCAGTTGATGAGTTGAAGGAGAAAATGATCACTACTGAGATATATGCAGCCTGGTAAATCAAGGTCAGCAAATAGCTTAAAGTTCAGAACAAAAAATATAGAGATGGAAATTAGAGGGAAAAATGCTTTGGCAGGGCAGATCTAATGACCTAACATATAAATAACAGGACTTCCAGAAGAATAAAATGGAATAGATGAAAGAAATAATAAATGTGATTGAAAAATATTGCCCTGAGCTGAAGGAAAACTTCAAACTGTAAGATTGAAAAGATTTCCTGGGGGCTCTTTGCAGGCTCAGTCGGTTGAGCGGCCTAATTTAGCTCAGGTCGTGATCTCATAGCTCGAAGGCTCATGAGTTCAAGCCCCAATTGGGCTCTGTGCTGACAGCTCAGAGCCTGGAGCCTGCTTCAGATTCTGTGTGTGTGTGTGTGTGTGTCTCTCTCTGCCCTCCCCTGCTCACACTCTGTCTCTGTCTCTCTCTCAAAAAATAATAAAATAAACAACAACAGCAACAAAAAAGATTTCCTGAATTTCAGACTGAACTGACAAGAAAGTACCTAGGTCTATTTCGGAACCCTAAGGATAAAAGAGGAAAATGTTATAAGGTCCAGGCAATTACCTCAACTGACCTATAAAGAGAAAAGAACCAGATTGGCATTACACTTTTCATCTAGTACTAAAGCTAGAAGCTAATGAAATAGACTTTATAGGACTGTGCCTATTCAAGTTATCTACCTGTTAAGGAAAAAGAAATATATCGAGGCTAATCATAAGTGAACCAGGAGAGAATGGAATGCAAAAGTAGAATAGAACATTCAAATTAACAAGGGGGAAAATGGAAACCAGCAAAAATAAGAAAAAGTAAAAGAGAGAGGAAAATACTTACAGTCTGTTCTCTTTATTCTAGGATTCCATATCTGCAAATTTACCTACTTGCTAAACTTGCTTTGTAACCCCAAAATCAGTATTGCGAAATGCAATATGTACAGGGAATACAAGATATATGGCTACTTTGGAAAACAGTTTGGCAGTTTCTTACGAACTAAACTCTTACCATATGATCCTAATTGAACTCCTAAGTATTTAGCCAAATGAGTTGAAAATTTATGTTCACATAAAAGCTGCACATGGATGTTTATGGCAGTCTTATTTATAATTACCAAAACTTGGAAGCAACCACAATGTCCTTCAGTAAATGAATGGATAAAATTAACTGAGGTACATGAAGACAGTGAATATTATTCAGTGCTAAGAAGAAATGAATCATCGAGCCATGAAAAGATATGGAGGGGCCTTAAAGCATATTACTAAGTGAAAGAAGTGATCTGAAAAGGCTATGTACTGTATGATTCCAACTATATGGCATTCTGGGAAAGGCAAACTATGGAAGCAGTAAAAGATCAGTAGTTTCAATGTTAAAAAAAATTAAAAGAAAAAAGATCAGTAGTTTCTAGGGGTTGAGAGGAGAGAGGGAGGAATGAATAGGTGGAGCTCAGAGGATTTTTAGGTCAGTGAAACTACTCTGTATGATACCATAATGGTGGATACCTCTCATTATACATTTGTCCAAACCCATACAATGTATAACACCAAGAGTGAACCCTAATGTCAAGCATGGATTTTGGGTGACAATGATGTGTCAATGTAGGTTTATGACTTGTAGCAAATATAGCACTCTGGTGTGGGATGTTGATAGTGGGGGAGGGAGTGGCCACGTGTGTAGGGACACAAAGGGTATGTAAAAACTTTTTGTATATTTTCCTTTGGTCTTTTCTAATATCTGGAAAACTTAATCCTGACAGGTGTACTTAAAGTACCTCCCTACCTCAAGCCCTGCTTCCCCCAACTGTGTTAAAATGGGAAGCCGTTTTTCAAAAAGCAAGAAAATAAAAACAAAAAACGAAGCCATATTTTCACCATAATAGAAAAATAAGATATACTTAAAATAAGTAGAAGGTAGCCGAAAAAGTGAATATAATAAAATCAAAATGAAGTTATTAAATTCTAGCTGCTATTGCCAGCAGATGGCTCAGAGCTAAGGCCTGCTCAATATGTTATAAAGGAAGATCACAGTCATTAGAGAAGTGTTAAAGGCCCGCCAGCACCAAATGGAGACCTTCTCTTCTACAGGATTAAGGAACTGAAAAGGGACTGCAAAGGACAGTGCTCCTTTAGTGCCTGCTTTGATATCATTTGAGGCTCTGCTCCTGTGTCACCTAAAATTCCTGGTGTCTGAGCTCCAGTCCTTGGTAAATGCTGATTAGTCTAAACCTATAGCCAGCCCCTGGAAAGATGGGCACCTCACACAAGGTCAAACAGCTGGGTGGTAGTGTGTCCTACCACACCAGGCTGGCTCCTCCTGAAGAAACAATTCTCTCTAGATGTTTTAAAGAAGCAGCAAAATCAGGAGATGACATTCAGTTCTATTCTTTGCTGGTCGTGGAAAATAACTCCTTGCTCTTTTCCTTTCAGTCACTTAGACAAATAATCTCATTTATATGAAAATTAAAGTAGATGTTCAAGGGGTGGCATGGAATATACAAAGCACGGAATATATCTAGGAGGAGAAAAATATTCATCAAGAAACCATTTAAAATGCTTTGTCTTGTTTCTCAGGGCGGGGAAGGAATTTAAGAATAGAACTCACGGAAGCAAGAGTTCCAAATGGAAGAGAGCAGTGGTGGGTAATTATAATGTGATGGGTAATTATGGTTTTCCAGGAAGTGCCTGAATTACAGGGCTGGTGTCATTTCCATGTTGCTTCCTTCTGAGAAAAATAATGCAAGGCAAAAAAAATTAACATCTGGCCTGTAGGCATTTGAAACCTGTACACACCTTGTCCAAGGCAAGGCAGCTTTGTTTCAGGGGCTCACGACTGTCCCCGTCCTTCTTCCAGCTCGGGTCACCTGGCGTGAGGGGTAGCTGTCAGTGACTTCTCCACCTCCCCTGACCGCTCTCTATAGTGAAGGTGGCACTGTTCACCAGGCTCCTCCCTGGCTTCTCTGTGGCTCCAAGAGAGATGAAATGGCGAGAAAGTCAACACCGATGAGGTCATGGAGAATGGGCAGCCGTGAAATAGCAGATTCTGTTTCCCTTCTCCTCTGTACAAAGGCAACCTTTCATTCCCTTGGAAAAATCCACTGTGGGCCCTCGTGAAGAAGTGGTCTTCCCCAGGACTCCTGTTTACTTAGCTCTCGCCTAGGAGGCCAGGACTGGCTGACACAAATGCCACCCTTTTTAAGGCATACTGACCTCAAATTGGCAGCGTGGAGAAATGAGAGTTTGTGTGTGGGGCCCACAGGGAAGGTCCATGGAATTTTCCTGCACCATTTTGACTGCAACAGGAGCAGCTGTTTCATGCAGTTGTTTTGATGCGGGGACATTTTGACTCAGCCTAAAACCCAACCGTTAAACTTTAGGCTTAAAAAAAAAAAAAAGGCCAAGTACACGCATTCCTATCGTATTCCTAAGCCTCACCTCCTTGGGTGGGGTAAGTATCAGAAATGGAATAGGGGTGATAAGATTCTTTTTGCAAATTGATGATTTTAAAACGTGTTTTACACTTTGACAAAACCGGTCAGAACATCAAGAAGGTGGCATCAGAGTGGTAACGTTCAAACATCCAGCTGCTCATCTAGCCCCACTCTTGCCCCCCAGTATGGCACCCTTTTTCTCATATTGTCTTCCGTGTTGATTCTTGTCACAGCCCCAACACACACTCTGTAGAGACAGGCACCCCTTCTTCTGAGCCTCTGACAGTAACAGCTGTTCAGTGCATGCTTACTTGACTAATAGAATAAAATGTGCTTATATTCAGCTGGGACTTTCCCACATCTCTGAAAAGCAAAGATGATAAATGAAGAAAGATCTCTAGACCAGTGGTTTGGTTTCTTCAAACTCTTTGACCACAATCTGTAAGAACAAAAAAACTTTATATTGCAACCCACTGTAGTATAATCGCGCACGCACACACACACACACACACACACACACACCTGATACAAAAGTTTTATGAAATAAAACTCCCATTCACTTTGTTGTTTTCTATTCTAGGCTATTTTGTTCTCTATTTCATTTTTTAAAATGCTTGAAAATTCTGCATTCGGTTGATTTGATGAACACCTAATGAATGGTGACCCACAATATGAAAAAAACACTCCTGACACTTGCTGGACTGTTTCTGACACTCCTCACAGGACACCATCCTCCTATGTCACCACTTCTCCCTAACTGGCCTCCCTGAAGGTACATGAGAAGGCATTGCACCACGGGGGGAGAGCTGCCTGCAGGGATGTGGAGAGAGCCTAAGAGAGGGCAGAAGGCCACTTTTGGCCACCCAGAGCCTTTCTGGCCAGCACTCCGCTCTCCTGTCTGCAGCCCCTTCCTTCTTGTTATAATTCCTATGTGCTCTTGCCTCAGCACTCACCCTTGCCCCCTCTGTGGTCCCGCCTCTCAGTCCCTGATTTTCTTTGAAACACATGAGTGAGGTGTGATTGACACGTAAAAGGCTGTAGATATTTAATACGTACAACTCAGTGAGTCTGGGGATCAAGTTTATGCCTGTGAAACATTCACCACCGAGGCCATAGCCATGTCCATCACCTTCCAAAGTTTCCTCTTGCCCCTTTATTTTTTATTATTATTGTTGTTGTTGTTGTTGTTACTATTATGTGTGTGGTAAGAACACTTAACATAAAATCTGTCCACCTACAAAATTTTAAACAACACACTATTGTTAGCTATAGACACTATACAATAGAGCTCCCCAACTTACTTATCTTGCATACCTGAAACTTTGTACTCTTTGACCATCACCTCCCCATTACCTCTGCCCCCCAACCCCTGGCAAGCACCATTTTATTCTCTGCTTCTATGAGTTTGACTATTTTAGATTCTACCTAGAAGTGAGTTTATGCAGTATTTGTCTTTCTGTGTTTGGCTTATTTCAGTTGGAATAATGACCTCAGGTTCCATTGTATTAATCAGAGTTCTTCAGAGAAACAGAACCAACATGATACATATATACATTTATTATGGGGTTCCTGGGTGGCTCAGTCTGTTAAGGGTCTGACTTCAACTCAGGTCATGATCTCATGGTTCGTGAGCCTTGCATTGGGCCCTCTGCAGTCAGCATAGAGCTCACTCCGGATCCTCTGTCCCCTTTTCCTCTGCTCCTCCCTCTCTCGTGCTCTCTCTCTCTCTCAAAAATAAATAAACATTAAAAAGAAAAAACAAAAACAAACCTTGCCATTAAAAAAAGAGGACATTTATTATAGGAACTGACTCATGCTGCTATGGAGGCTGAGATGTCCCACAGTCTGCCATCTGCAAGGCAGAGAACCAGGGAAGCCAGTGGCTGAGAACCAGGAGAGCACTGGTGTAAGCCTGGAGACCCAGGAGCTCCAATATGTGAGGGCAGGAAAAGATGGATGTCTCAGCTCAAGAAGAGAGAGCATATTGGCCCTTCCTTCACCTTTTTGTTCCAACTGGGTCCTCAATGGATAGAATGATGCCTGCCCACATCGGTGAGGGTGGACCTCTTTACCCAGTTGACTGAATGAATCAAATGCTAATCTCTTCTGCAAACACCCTCACAGGCACATCCAGAGATAACGTGTTAAGCCATCTGGGCATCCCTTAGCCCGGTCAAGTCGACACATAAAAGTAATCGTCACATCCATACATATTGTTGCAAATGACAGGATTTCCTTGTTTTTCTTTATTTTAAGGCTAAATAATATTCCATTGTATATGCTACAATTTCTTTGTGTATATGCCACATTTTCTTTATACATTCATCTGTCAGTGGATATGAGGGTTGTTTCCATACCTCTACTATGGTGAGTCTCAGCCCCTGACTTAGCGTACCCAAGCACACCATGCCCCACTTGACAAAGGTCCTGATGAACTGATCTTTGGACCAGAAGATTCCTGCCACTGCATGCGGACAATGGGGGAAGATAGAATTTGGTGCCCAAGTCCTCCAGATAAGGTCCAAGTGTCACAAAGGAGACACTGTGTTAGTACCTCAGAACTAGAAGGGGTTTGAGCCATTACCTACACGAAGCCTTCCTTTTACAGACACGGTTGGGGCTCAGAGCCTCCCCCAGATCTTCACGCTCTATCAGAACATGCCCACCTAGCATGGCAGAGCTTCTCCAGCCCCACGTGGGCTGGCCTGGCCACTAGCATTGAGTCCTGCCTGGGACACTCATACCACTGGGAGTGGTCTGATCTTGGGCAAGGCTCTTGCCTCTGTGACCTCAGCATACTGATCTATCAACATGGGGATAAAAGCCCCGTCAAAAACAGTTGTTACCGTGATCATTTTATTCATTGATTCATTGAACAAACATTTGTTAAATTAGGAACTACTATATGCCAAGCTCTGTTCTAGATCCTAGGAATACAGCAATGAATAAGACAAACAATCTGTCATCATGGAATTTATATTCTACTGGGGGAGACAGTTAATAAGCAAATCAATAGGTGCATATATAAGCTAATAGTCAGAAGTGAAAAGGGCTATAAAAAATGAGAGAGAGAGAGGAGAGATTTATGGAGGGAAAGCAATGTGGGAAGGCCTATAGGTCAAAGGTAAGCGGTGCTGCATTGCACCCAGTCCGGGCCACCTGCCCTGGCTGGGACACAGGGCCCTGTGCTGCTGGCTTCCCTCAGGCAGCTTTTTGGGAAGAGCCAGCTGTGGGTTTCTGAAAGACTTTCCCAGTCAGAAAGGCCTGGGGTATGAGAATAGCATCTTGGGGATGTGAGGGTCTGAACACCCTCTCTGGCCTGTGGTCTGTGGTTGCCTCCCAGCCCCACTGAGCTGCTCCAGCGGACTTCTTCGTAGGCTGGTGGTTAAGTGGGCAGACACGTCTGGGTGCACAGCCCCTGCTGGTCCAGCCGCAGCCGTGAGCAAGTGCGTGTTGCGCTGCCTGCCTCCTCAGACAGAGTGCCACATCCTGGCCTTTCTCACACCCTCTCCCAGTTTTTCCAAAATTCCCTGGGGCAAATGAGACTCACTGTGAAACTCAGACTATACTATGGAGGGGCTGGTGTGTCTCATCTGGCGGGGTCCCCTGGCAGGGTCACTGGCAAGGATATCTCCTGGCTTCTAGCACTGGAAGAGGGGCAGAGCTGTCAGAGCAGGTCGAGTTAGTCTGGTTCCCTTCCTTCTTCTTCTGCCTCCCCTCTAGTCTACAGTTGCCTCATTCCCGAAAGAGGTGACAAATGAGCCATCCTTGGTGAAGGAGAGAAAGGACAGCACACCAAGCTCCCTGTGACTGAGACAGTGGTGGTGACAGCCAGTCAGGGAGGGGCAGTGACCTCAGCCTGAGCATGTGCGGTGTCAGAGCCTGGGAGCCCAGCTGGTGTGGCCAGCAAGAGACGGCGGGAAGTCTGGCTGGAGTGTAGGCTGAGTCATCTCAGCGCGGCAGAGTCCAGGGTAGTCACGCCTGTGAGTGATGAGCACCTTGAGGAAAGACAACGTCACTGAAGTGTCTGGAAGGTGAATCAGGGAGCCACAGAATAGAGGGCTCTGCATTCCTGGGGATGGCTTCCTCTTACTGCCTTGTTCTGATAGGTTTTCTTCCCTGAGTGACCTCAAAGGAATTTTGAGCTTTGCAGTTGATGTTTCTATAGCAAAATGAGCTGGGGTGTCTCAGAGCATCACAGGGTGAAATCTGTGGGGTTTCAGAGGTTGATAGCCATTCTTGTCTTCCTTCTTTCCCTTTGGGTTCCTCCTTTTTTCCTTCCTTTCTTGCTTCCTTCCTCCCTCCCTGCCTTCCTGCCTTTCTTCTTTCCTTCCTCCCTCTCTCCCTCCCTCCTTCCCTTCCTTCCTCCCTAACTTCCTGCCTGCCTTTCTTCTTTCATTCCTTTCTTCCTTCCTCTCCTCCCTCTTTCCTTTCTCCCTTCCTCCCTCCGTCACTCCTTCCCTCCCTGCCTTCCTACCCTCCTTCCAGCGTGTCCATATTCATCTTACCAATATTTATTAAACAACAACTGTGTGCCAAGCAGTATAGCCTGGGGATACAGAGGTGAATGAAATACAGATGGTCCCTGCTCTCACACATCCTGTAGTCTAGGGTGATAGAAATCATCACAAATAATTACCTGCAATTTGAACCTAGTCCAGGGGCTCTGAATGCACCTAACAGAGGTCTTGGCAGGACGTGGAGGGCCAGGGAGGGCTTCCTTGAGGACAGTACTGTTAGGATGAGACAGGGAGGATGGGAAGTTCACCAGGGAAGAGCATTCCAAGCAGAGGTGTTGGAGAAAGTGGAGAGCTTGATGACTTTGAGAACAGGGTAGTTATTGTGGCCTGAGTGGGGGAGGGGAGAAGAAATGAAGGGCCAAAGCAGGATTCAGGGCCAGCAGGGCCAGGGAGGCTGTGCTGAGGAGCCAGGGCTCTATCCTCAGAGCCCTTCTTCGGCAGGGGTGGGTGGAGGATGATCCACGTGAGCCCTGTAGGGACATGTGAGATTCTGCTCATGGAGTGTTCTGACCCCCCACCATCAGTCACACCACATACAGTCAGGGAGAGGCTCTGGACCACATGTCCTGTTCTAGCAGGCTGGCTTTTAGGCATCATCCTGCCCAGATCCGCTGTGGGTGACTGTGGGCAGGGGCTTCTGTTCCCCTCACTGTCTCTAAGGATGAACAGTAGCAGTGGCTACAGGGAAGGCTTTTGCTTTTTTAAATGGACAGTCCAGGCCCAGAGGGAGGCTGCTGACTGTCTCCCTTCAAGCCAGAAAACCCTGGGGTCATAGTTACATAGCAGCCTGTTCATTGTGCCACAGTGCCTTACTCTAGGAACTGGGAAAGTCTCAAGGAAGAATCAAGTAGTTCACAGATACTTTGATATAGTAGAAGGAATACAGGCTTTGGAGCCAGAAAGATTTGGACTTGCATTCTGGATCTGCCACTAGCTGTGTGGCCTTGGACAGACCACTTAGCCCTCTGAGCCTCATGTGCTCATCTGTAGCTAGGGGACAATTGCAATAAGCTACCCTTATCCTGTCCTATCAAGGATTACTACTGATAGTGTTTGTAAGATGTTCAGCACAATGGAGGGCAAAAGTAGCCCTTCAGTATTTGGTAGATGTAGGAAAAGTTTAAACCATCTTAGAGAGGTGGTCTTTCCCTTGTGCTCTGGAAAAAGAGAAGCCTCATCTGCCATGAATGCCCTCTAATAGTCCTTTGTGAGTCAAACTGTCACTGCTAGGACATCCTGCCTTTTGTCTCTTTGCATGGCAGCTGGAGCCCACCTCCCTCGGTCTGCCCAACATCAAACCCGGCAGTATCAGGGCACCACCCCTGGAGAGAAGCACCCAGGCCCCTGGCTACCTACAGGACCTCTCCTCATCTAGTTCCTACTGAAGAGCTCACAGATCACACAGAATACTCTGGTCCTGCTGAAGCAGCAGGTAAGCTGCTTGGGATAAATCACACACACACACAAACACAGGTGTCCCTCTCCCTGTCACTGTCCCTAGACCACACACCAAGACCTATCATTTCCGGCTCTAACCCTTCCCAGGACCAGGGCAGAAGAGACCAACCCTGAGGTGAGCAAGGGGACAGGACGAGGATACAGGGTTTCTGGGGCTACACACACACACACACGAACATGGATATAACACATAATTATGTAACACACACAGATGCATAGGGTGACCCCAAGACCAGAGACACCCAGATACTTAAGCACGTGATAACATTGTTTAATTTTCCATTGGGTCTCTTATCTGTGAACAAGGATGATAGTAAAAGGGTAATGTTGTCAGGATTATACATAAGGTATGTGGAACACTGCCTGGCCCAGACTGAGCACTCAGTTTTTGCTTGCTATGATTTATTACAGCTACAAACCCTCACAGGACACAGACAGATATGGGAATACAAAGATACCCAGGGCCAGCAGGATCAGATCACAAGCACACACATAACCCATGTTTGCCCCTACACAGAACATGCAAATGCCTACCTATCCAAGGAAAGCCCACTGGTAGCCAGTCTGGTAGGGCTCACATGGCTTGGTCTTGGCCAAGTAAGGCCTGGTCTATTTCAGCCACAAAGCAGCAAAGGAAATGGAATTGTTCTGCACATTCAAATGAGCAGAATTTTGAGATGGAGAGTGGATGGAGGCCAGGGAGAGAGGGACTGTGTGAGGAGAGGCAGGAAGCTGGGCCTGAGAGGTCAAAGCCTGTTTTAAAGAGGGCAGTGGTGTATTTTAAGCTGTCTGATGGCTTGTCCTGCAGTGTAGACCCCACCCACCTCTGACTTGTCAGTGGAAGATGCTTTGTTAACAGCATCTGAAATGACAGGCGTTTGGGGATGATCAAAGAAAGGGGGCCGTGTCCCATATCTGAGGTAATGCACCACTGGCCACAATCAGAGGCAAGAGACAAAAGAGGCGCAATTGCATGGGAGCAGGAAATTAGAGTCAGCAGACCGGGAGAGAGGGGAGAGACCCAAGGCCAATGGAAGATATCATCATCAGATGGGTGTCAGAGCCATTACAATGGCTGAGAGTGCAGGACCCTCCAGGTGGCCAGCTTCTGGATTATAAGCTGCCAGAAATATGAGCACTTACGTCTAACTCTCTTTAAAACAATATCCCCACCTGCTAAGGGAGGCTGGAGGGAGGGGTGCGGGAATTGTGTGGGTTTAGTAAGAGAAAGCTCAGTGAGAGGTGGGGGTGGGGCAGAGGAAAAGCTGTGTTGTGGTCAACTTGAAAGCAGTGTGGGTTATATCTCGAGGCATGTCCTCTAGGAACTTTCTCTGCAATTTATCAAGAGATTTCCTGTAATCCCACACTGGTTATATTTAAGAGGAGTCTGTGAGTGGCCCTCAGATGATTAGTCCCTATCATCTTTCTTTTGAGGAAGAAGCTACCCTTTAAACTCTGTGATTGACGCACATGGACTCTGGACGTCTGGGGAGTTTAAGGAGGAGATCAATTGCTTTTGAAGAAAAAGTGGCCATCTGGGTAGTGCAGGTGCAAGGTAGCCGGGGCTGCAAGGTGGCAGATGGTTTGGTCCTCTAAAGACAAATTAGGGAACCCAGAAGATGACAGATGGGCAGATGTTGGGTCATTGTGAAAGGAGTTTGCCCAGGTAAAACAGATTTTTTTTATTTGGGCTGAGCATAAGGATTTCATCACTATTTATTAACTGCCTTTCAAACTTTGCCCACAAACACAGTGGGAATCTCTTTGTGGCAGATTAGTTTGAAAAATATCTCCAGCAATAAAAAGAAGAGAAGGGAGAGTCCAGGCAGATCTATCATCCCTTACCTGCAATTCCAAAATGTAAAACAGCTCTGAAAACTTTTAAGTTTTCATTTTTTTTTAAGATTTTATTTTTCAGTAATCTCTACACCCAACATGGGGCTCGAACTCACAACCCTGAGATCAAGAGTCACAGGCTGTACCGACTGAACCAGCCAGGAGCACCTGAAAACTCATTTGGCAGCACTTGGGTGGCTCAGTAGGATAAGCGTCCAACTTCAGCTCAGGTCATGATCTGGTGGTTCACAGGTTCAGGCCCCACATCGGGCTCTGTGCTGACACCTCGGAGCCTGGAGCCTGCTTCAGATTCTGTGTCTCCCCTTCTCTCTGCTCCTCCCCCACTCATACTCCCTCTGTCTCTCAAAAATAAAACATTTCAAAAAATTTAAAAACTCATTTGGCAGCACAACCTGACCTGAGTTGATCTGAAGCTTTTTGTCATCTTTATCCCATGTAGTGGAACATTTGGTACAGAAATATTGATGCATTTGACTATTGAGTGCTGCCCCCAGACTCCACTGGGGTTTTACATAACACAGATAATATGCACTAGATAATCTATCTAAAGTCCAAAGAGTTTTGGATTCTGAAATACATCAGGCCCCCAGGGTTTGTGGGTGGGTCCCACCCACCTCCAGGGACAACTGAGAATGAATGCTCTTGAAAGGCTGCCTGGTGGCAGGTCTCTGGGCAGTCTAGGCTTAAGTAAGAGACCAGAGATGCTCCAAGGGAAAGCTGAAGCTTTTTGTGTGGGTACACCTGGCAGGGAGGGAGCATGATGGTATACCTAGGTCGGGGGGGGGGCAGGGGTACACCTGTTGAGGGAGAGTGGGGGTATACCTGGGGAGAGAGAGAGAGTGGGGATGCACCTGGGAGGGAGGGAACAGGGTACATCTGGGGAGGAGGGATCAGAGAGTATAAGTCCAGGCTGGTTCCACTGGACTTAGGATGTAAAATTAACAAAGAGGGAGAGAAGCCCTTAGGAAAGCCATTCTTTTGAATTAAATGATATGTTGAAATAGAGCTAATAAGGAAAGCTATTTTTGATGGCAATTTTTTTAAAGGACCCATTCAAGTAGGCCCACCTGGAAAGCCACTCCCCCTCTTTTCAAAACACATTTCAGAAACCTGGGGTGTGACTTTGCTGTCACTTGACTCACTTTTCTTGTCTCCATCAGGTGAGTCCCAGTCCCATAGCCCCTGCAGTGTCCTTGCAGGGGCCGGAGCTGGAGGATTGACATACATAGATTCATAGTCCCCATTCTCACGGAGGCGCTCCTGAGTTTCCCAGACAGCTGCAGCAGCCACACAGCCTCGGAAGTATTGGTGTCACCCAGGACGCAGCACCAGGTAAGGAAAGGAGTGGCTGCAAAGGAGGGGCCTTTGCAGTCAGAGGCCTCCGTTGGCTCAGACCCTCGGAGCAGCCTGATGAGCAAGGCTGCATAAGTAAGTGAAGAAACACACACCCACAGAGTTCTCATAATAAAGGAAGAAACACTTCTGGGGAAATTTTTAAAGACAGAGTTTAAGTCGAAAAGAAATATCTTGTGTGGGGCTTAGGTAAAGAATCCTAAGTGACTTGCATCTTTAAAAAATGGTTTTTAAGTTTATTTATTTTGAGAGAGAGGGAGAGAGCATCTGTACTCGAGAGCATGCACATGGGGAAGGGGCAGAAAGAGAGGGAGAGAGAGAATCCCATGACAGTGCGAAGTCCTCCCCAGGGCTTAATCCCATGCATGAACTGAACCATTAGATTGTGACCTGAGCCAAAACCGAGGGTCTGACGCTTAACTGACTGAGCCACCCAAATGCCCCGACTTGCATCTTTAATAATGGTTTTGTCATGGGCACAGAGGATTTTTAATAAGTTTTTTGTTGATGTCACCAGC
Source organism: Prionailurus viverrinus (assembly GCF_022837055.1). Classification (NCBI taxonomy): domain Eukaryota; kingdom Metazoa; phylum Chordata; class Mammalia; order Carnivora; family Felidae; genus Prionailurus; species Prionailurus viverrinus. The sequence goes on from NC_062569.1 coordinate 30,418,322, forward strand.
AATAGAAGACCTTAAATGAGGCTCCAGATAGTGATTCTGTGGGGGTGGGGCACTGTGAACATTCATTTGCAATACTTCCAATAACAAAGAATGCCAAAAGCAGGCCATGCTAGGGTCTCCCACATAGGGCAGTGCTTGTTAGGTAGGGGAGGCTGAGTCTCTGGGTGGGGGCCTGGAGTCCTCTTCACAGATATGAAGGACTTCCTAAAGGAGAAGGAATCAAGGAGACGGGAGGAATGGGCGGAGTCCCCACCTTCTGTCTGACTCCATTAAAGAAAGAATGGCACCTGATGATGGAATGGGCTGTGCTGGGGAGTAGTGAGCTCCTCATCACTGAAGGTGCTTATGCAGAGGCTGGCTACTCCTTGACAGGCATGCTGCAGAGGGGGTTCACGCGTCAGATGGGGGATCAAAATAGACAAGTTATTCCCATCAGAAAAGACAGGAGAGAGAGGGTTTCCAAATCCCGGGGTGGAGGGGGTAGCAAATGATTGTTGTCTTTTGGAGCCACTGATCTACCCTCCTCCCCCAAATCTCAGATGAATGCAGCTGAAGCCAGTGGGCAAGCATGTCCCTCCAGCTGTTGGGGAGGACAGGTTGAGGACCTGATGCTCTCACCTAGGGTACTGGGAGCAACAACAAATATTTGGATGGTTGTAATGGACTAGAGAAATCCTAAGCCAGAGCTTCCTGGGAGGATTTCAGCCCAGAAAGGCAAGCTGAGCTCAAGTTTGCAAAAAAGCAGATCTTCTAAGGTGGCTGTTCTTCTCTGTGCAAGCAGAACCCCCAAGCCCGTGAAACCACCTCACGTGGTTATGGGGAAGCTTCTGGTTTGTAGGTGATAGAACACAAAAGACTGTGGGGTGAGCAAGTATTTAAAACCAGGAGATTGGGTGCCTAGGTGACTCAGTTGGTAAGCAGCCGGCTCTTGATTTCGGCTCAAGTCATGATCTCACTGACAGCGCAGAGCCTGCTTGGGTTCCTCTCTCTCCCTTTCTCTCTGCCCTTCCCTCGCTCATGTGTGCTCTCTCTATCAAAAATAAATAAACATTTGAAAAAAATAAAATCAGGAGAAATGTGGAACTATCTAATTTATGTCTATCTCTCCTTGCCTGTCTCCATGCTCAGCACTACCCAACAGAACTTTCTGCAATGATGGAAATGTTCTTTGTTGTCCAATAAGATAGCCATGAGCCACAGGTGGCTATTAAACACTTGCAACATGGCTAGTGTGAATGAGGAACTGAATTCTTGCTTTTATTTAATTTTTAGTGATGTAATCTAAATAGCCACATGTAGCTAAAGTCCACTGTATTGTATAGAACAACAGTAGACTATTCTTTGAGAGCTGAAATTGAATTTTTAAAAATATTTGTATCTTCAGCCCCTTTTAGAATGCCCATAAGTAGATATTCAATAAATAAACAGTGAATGAAGATGAAGAAGTTCTGGAGTTTCTAGAGAGGGAGTGGTTGAAATCCAAAGTCAAAAGGGCTATTTTTAGTAGATTAATGGAGACAGAAAAGCACAGAGAATTGTCTGGTTCGTCCGCAGTTTTGTTCTTCTCAATGGCCTTGGGAATTTCTGCCATTTTTACCCCAGTTCAAACCATTTTGATGAATGCATACAAATGTGTAACCACCACCAAAATCGAGCTGTAGAACATTTTCATCACCACAAAAAGCCCCCTTGTACCTGGCGCTGGTTTTGTGGGTGTACAGCCTTGCTCTCATATGGGGGTTTGTGCTTGGTGGGGCCCCACGCTCGCTTTATTGCTCTGCTGCTACTGCCTTGAAATTCTTAATTTTTGACTGAGGGGCACCCTGTTTTCATTTTGCAGTGGGCCCTGAAAATTCTGTAGCCCTGAAAATTCTGAAGTACTAGTCCAGCTAGTACTTCTTTCAACCATCCTGACCCCAGGCAGCCATGGATCTGCTTAGTTGCTGTAGGTTAAATATGTCCTTTTTAGAGTTTCATATAAAATGGACTCATAAGTATGTGCTTCTTTGAGTCTGTTCTTTTAGTTAGAACAATGCTCTTGAGATTCAGTGTGTGTGTGTGTGTGTGTGTGTGTGTGTGTGTGTGTGGTTTGCAGTAGTTTGTACCTTTTTTTTTTGTTGAGTAGTATTCTAGTGTGTATATACCACATAAGTTTATCCACTCATTTGTTGATGGACATTTAGGTTGTTTACAGTATTTGTCTCTTATGAACAGAGGTGTTATAAACTTGTGTGCACAAGTATTTGTGTGGACATAGATTTTCATTTCTCTTGGGTGAATACCTGGGGATGGGACTTCCGAATCAGAGGATAAGTGTATGACTAACTTTCAGAAACTCTCAAATTGTTTTCCAGAGTGTTTGTACCACTGAACATTCCTACCAGCAATGTATGAGTTCCAGACACTCTGTTTCTTTTAGCACCTTGTATTGTCCATTTCTTAATTTGAGCCACTCTAATTGGTAGGTTGTAGGTCTTATTATGGTTTTACTCTACATTTCCCTGGTATAATGATGTTGAACATTATTTCATGTGTTTTTAACCATTTATATATCTTCTTTTGTGGTTTCTGTCCAAGCTTTTGCCCATATTTGTTTGTTTTTTTACTGCAGAGTTTTAAAATATATTCTGGATATAGGCATTTTGTCAGATGCACGTGTATGTGTGTGTGTGTATTAATCAGATATATTTTCTCCTATTCTGTGGATTGCCTTGTTATTTTAATAGTGTCTTTTATTTTTTTATTATTTTAAAGTATGTATGTACATATGTATGTATGTGTTTATTTATTTAGAGACAGTGGGAGAATCCCAGGCAGGCTCTGCGCAGAGCCTGATGTGGGACTCAAACCCACGAACCGTGAGGTTATGACCTGAGCTGAAACCATGAGTCAGATGATTAATCGACTGAGTCCCCCATTGCCCCCTTAATAGTGTCTTTTAAAAATAGAAGTATTTTTAACTTTGATGAAGTCTAATTTAATATCTTTATCTTTCATGGTTTGTGCTTTTGGTATCCTGAGAAATTTTGCTTACCCCAAGATTATAAAAATTTGCTATTAAGTTTTCTTTTAGAAGTTTTATTCTTTACCTTTAGGTCTATGATACTTTTTGAGTCAATTTTTTGTGTATTGTACGAGATAAGAGTAAAGGTTCTTTGCTCTTCCACCTTCTCTCTATTTCTCTCTCTCTTTCCTTACCATACCTGGTTGTTCCAGCACCACTCTTCCAAAATTCCCTTGCACCATTGAATCGCCTTTTCACTTCTGTCAAAAAACAATGGCCACATATGTGTGGATCTATTTCTGGATTCTCTGTTTGGAACACACTGATTTATGTGTTCAATCCTGATGCTAATACCACCTTGTCTTGATAATTATAATATTTAGTAAGTCTTGAAATCAGGTAGGATAAATACCCCATATTTGTTGTTTATAAAAATTGTAACAATTTTAGGCCCTTAGCAGTCCCATATAAATTATAGAGTCTCACACTGACTATAGATCAATCTGGGGAGAATGGATTTCTTAACAGTACTGAGTCTTCCAATTCATATGCTCCCTCTCCATTTATTTGGATCTTCCTCCATTTTTGTCAGTAATGTTTTGTAGTTCTCAGTGCATGAGTCTTGCATATTTTTGTGGTTAAATTTATTTCTAAATATATAACACTTTTTTGATGGTATTGTAAATGGTATTATAACATTTCTTTTCTAATTGTTCATTGCTGCTATATAGAAATAATAGAAATATTTGATTTTTGCATACTGACTTTGTATTGTGTGATCTAGAACTTATTTCTATTAGCATCTTTGTAGATTCACTGGGATTTTCTACACACACAATCCTGTTATCGGAGTATAAATATAGTTTTCTAAAATTTTTTGTTAATTTTGTATTGTGGCAAACTATACATAACATAAAATTTACCATTTTAACCATTATTGCGCATACAGTTTTGTGGCATTAAGTGCATTCACATTGTTGTACGACCATCACCACCCATCATCTCCAGAACTTTTTAATCTTGCTCAACTGAAACTCTATACACATTAAGCAATATAGTTTTACTTCTTACTTTCCAATCTGTATGCCTTTTATTTCTTTTGTCACTGGCTAGGATGTCCTGTACAATGCTGGACAGAAGTGGTGAGAGCTCACAAAAATGTGAGCTTGTCTCTGATCTTAGGTAGAAAGCAGTCCTTCTTTTACTGCAGGTTTTTCATCGATGCCAGTTGAGGCTTTCCTCTCTGTTCCTAGTTGGTTGAGTGCTTTCACCACAAATAGGTGTGGAATTCCATCAGATGTTTTTGTTTGTTCTTTTTGTCCATTTGTTTTTCATTTCCTGAGATGATCATGTAGTTTTTCTCTTTTATGCCATTAATGTGGTGAATTGTATTGGTTGATTTTCAAATGTCAGCTTTCCATTCTTGAGAGAAACCCTACTTGTTCATAATTCATTATCCATTTTAAATATTGCTGAACTCTCTTTGCTAACATTTTGTTAGATTTTTGCGTCTGTAGTTTTCTTTTCTTATAATAGCTTTGCCTGGTTTGGGTAACAAGGTAACACTGCCCTCATAAAGCAAGCTGGGAAATGTTCCTTTTTCTCTTTTATGAAAGAATTTATGTAGTACTAGTATTATTCTTTCTGAGATGTTCAAAAGAATTAGTGATGCCATTGAGGCCTGGTGTTTTCTTTATGGGAAGAAGTTTTTTTTTGCAAATTCAATCTCTTTAGTAAGCATATGGCTAGTCAGATGTTTTATTTCTTCTTTTTCAGTTTTGGCAAATTGTATTTTTCAAATAATTTGTCTATTTCATTGATGTTCTCAAATTTACTACCACTGGGTTGTTCATGATATTCCCTTTTATCTTTTAATACCTGTAACATCTGTAGTGATGTGCCCTGTTTCACTCCTGATAGTGGCCATTTGTGTCTTCTGTCTTTTCTTCTTGATCAATCTAGCTAACAATTCATTAATTTTATTGATCTTTTAAAAAAACTAGAGGTTTTAAAAAATTATGTTCTTATTGTTAGTCCATTTTTACTTAATTTTATTCTTTGTGCTTTAGGTTTAATTTTATCTTCATTTTTTAGCTTTTTAAAGGGAAGCTTCGATAATTGATTTTAAACTTTTCTTATTTTCTAATGTAAGTATATAAAACTCCTAATTGTTCTCTAAGTACTGCTCTAGCTGCATTGCACAAATTTTGATATGTTTTCATCCACTTCAAAATATCCTCATGATTCCTTCTTTGACCCATAGATTACTAAGAAATTTTTTCTTTAATTTCCAAATATTTGGGGATTTTTTTTTTTGGTGTCGATGTCTAATTTAATTTTGAGTGGGCAGAGCACATATAATTCAATATTTGTATATGTTGATACTTGTTTATGGCCCAGAATATGGTCTATCTTGGTGAATGTGCCCTGTGCATTGGAAAAGAGTATGTGTTCTGTTGTTTTAGGTGGAGTGTTCCATAAATGTTAATAAGATCATGTTGGTTGATTATTGTTCAAATCTCCTATATATTAGCTGGCTTTCTGTCTACTTGCTGTATAAATTAATGAGAGGAGTGTTGGGATATCCAGCTATAATTGTGGATGAAGTCTATTTCTCATTCCAGTTCTGTTGTTTCATGTTTCATGCATTTTGAAATTTTGTTGTTAGGTATACAAATGTCTAGGATTGTTATGTCCTCTTTGTGAATTGACTCTTTTGTCATTATGAAATGTTCATATTTATCTTTGGTAATTTTTATAACTACAGTCTACTTCATCTAGTGTAGAACTGTGTTAGCCTTTTAATTAGTGTTTGCATGGTGTGTGCTTTTCTATAAAAGATCTTTTCACTTTCACCTTTTCTGTGTCTTTATCATTAAAGTGGGTTTCTTAAAAATAGCATATAGTTGAGTCTGTTTTTTTAATTGAATTGATACTTTGTTTTATCTCCACTTTAGTTCTTAGCTATATGTCTGTCTTATTTTTTAATGGTTACAATAGGATTTAGAATGTATATATATACATTTCAATAATATATATCATTTCAGGTACAATATAGAACTTTATGACGACATACCTGAAGCCTCTAATCCTTTGTTCTATTGTTATCATAGAGCTTCTGTTATAAATCCCCTAATATATTGTTACTATTTTTTTCTTTCAACAGTTAACTTTTGAATAAATTTCTTAAAGGAAAAAAATCTTACATATGTATTCATTTATTTTCTATTTCAGGTACATTTCATTCCCTTATGTAGGCACAAGATTCCGCAGAGACTTTTTCCTTTAGCCTGAAAAAGTTCTATTTATATTTCTAAAAATTTCCCATTTGTATTTTTAAGAAATATTATTTTGTACAACAGGTCTGTTTATAATAAATTATTTCAGCTTTTGTTGTCTGAAAACATCTTTACTACACTTTCGGTTTTGAAGCATATTTTCACTTCTTACAGAATTCTAGATTAATTTGTTTTTCCTTTCAACATTTTAAAGATGTCACTCCATTGTCTTCTTGGTTGCATTTTTTTTCTGATGATAAATCTATGATAATTCTCATTTTGTTTCCTTTATGTTGTATGTCTCTCTTTTTTTTTTCTCTATCTGCCTTTAAGTTTTTCTCCTTATCTTTGGTTTCAGCTATATGCCCTCATATAGTTTGGTTTCTCCTTATCTATAGTTAGTTTTCTCCTTATCTTTGGTTTCAGCTATATGCCCTCATGTAGTTTTATTTGTGTACACCCTTCTTGGAGTTGAGTTTCTAATTAGATATGTGGTTTGAAAATGTTATCAAATTCAGAAACTTTTCAGATATTACTTCTGCAAATAATTTTCTGCTCCCCTTATGCATATGTTCAATTACTTGACATGTTTCCGTGGTTCACTCATGGTGTCCATGGTTCCAGGTTGTATTCATTTTTTTTTCTCTATGTGTCAACTTAGAGAACTTCTTTTGTTATATCTTCAAATTCATTTGCTTTTTCTTCTGTGGTGTTTATTCTCCTGGTAATTCCATCCACTAAACTTTTCATTTCAGATATTGTTTATTTTTTGATCCCTAGAGTTTCTGTTTTCTTTTATATATTCTGTTTTTTTCTCTGTATTTCTATTTATATTAACATATTTATAATACTTTTTTAAGACACCTGTTTGCTTATTTCAAAATCTTTGTCATTTCTGGGTATGTTTCTATTGAATGATTTTTTTTCCTAGTTATGGATCATGTTCGCCTGCATCTTTGTATGTCTAGAAATTTTTTGTTGGGTTCTAGGCATTGTGACAGTTACTTTTTTGAGGGGATGATTTTTGTTTTTCTCTTTAAAGAATATTGTACTTTGTTTTGGCATACACTTAAGGAATTTAAGCTCAATTTTTTGAAGGTTTGCTTTTAAGCTTTGTTAAAGCAGATCTAGAGTAGCTTTCACTTTGGGTATATTTTAGTGCTTCTACTAAGATGTAACACTTCTAGGTTACTGAGTGCTCCAGGTGTCCAATGAGATACTTCCTCTCTGGTTGGAGCTCTGCTATCTCACAGCTGTGTGTAAGCTTTAGAGGTTGTTCTGCACAGATTCCTAGTGCTTCTTTGCATTAGCCTCTTGGAGTTTTACCCTGAGCATCCACAGAAGTTTTCAACAATAGACTCAATGAGACCTCTGTGTGGATTTCTGGAATTCTTTCTCTGCATAGTTCTTTCCTCTCCAGTACTCTGCCCAATGGATTCCAGCTGCTTCTGCCTCTCTGAACTCTGATCTTGGCTTAACTTGGCAAACTTGTAATGCTATGCTTGTGTTTTTTCTTTTGCACCACTGTCTGGAAAAGTGGCTCCTGGCAGAAAGCCAGGGCAATTGTAAGCCCTGATCATAGTCCTGTTTTGCTTGTTGTCCAGTATTTGGAAACAGCTGTTTCATATATTTTGTCCAATTTTCTCATGTTTTATGGTGGGAAGACAAGTCTGGTACTGGTTACTTTATCATGACTAGAAGGGAAAGATTTTTTTTTTTTAAAGATTACATTCTCAGCAGTGATGACTCTAAATATTTTTCATAGAGTCACATACCAAGGGACTTTGGGAACTGGAAAGAATTTAATAGAATCTGAGGTATAGAGATCTAACAGTGGTAGCAGAAGTGGAAACAAGACCCAGGAAAAGGATCTCAGCAGAAAATCTGACAGTTCAGGCTAGAACAATTATAATTTCTGGTGTGTGGGCTAAGAATAGGATGGGAAAATAACTTAAGCATTTTCTTTTTTTATCTTTATTTATTTTTGAGAGACAGAGACAGAGTGTGAGCAGAGGAGCAGAGTGTGAGAGAGAGAGGGAGACACAGAATCTGAAGCAGGCTCCAGGCCCCGAGCTGTCAGCATAGAGCCTGACACGGGGCTCGAACTCCCAAACCATGAGATCATGACCTGAGCCGAAGTCAGACGCTCAACTGACTGAGCCACCAGGCGCCCCTAAGTATTTTCGATTTAAACATTATTTGCTTCTTTTTGAAGCAGGGAACCCAATATGAGATGGACCAGGGCCTTTTCTTCTAAGAACTGGAACTTAACCTTGGCTACCTGTTAGAATATCAAGAGAGGTTTTACAAATGCTGACACTTAGGCTGTACTGAAAAAATAAGTCAGTCTCTGGAGTGGGCCCAGACATCTGTATTTTTTAAAACTCCTTAGGTAATGGCAGTGTGTTGCCAAGGATGAAAATCACTGCTCCAAGGTTCTGCACAGCCAGCCTGGGGGCTGCAGATCTTTTTTCCTTGGGAAGTTTTATCAAGTGCTCTCACTGTATCACTGTATCAGATGTGTATCTCACCTACTCATCACCACCTTCCTTTATTTTCCCAGGCATCTTCTCACCTTGCCCTTGTTCTACTCAGAATCTCTGGCAACTGTTCAAGGTCTTCTGCTTATACTTCCTGATGACAATCCTCTTTTGGGGTGATGAAAGAGGCCTGGGAAGTCCCTTCCTATTTACCGAGGAAGCATGGTCTTGTCTCCTGGGAATAGAATCCATAGCCTTTCTGTGATGGAAAGTGCCATGGGTCAGAGGTCCCACCGTGCCACCAACTCTCAGAGTGACGGGTCAGTTGCTTCTTTTGTATGCGCCCAATTTCCCCACCTGTAAAATTAAGGGACCGAGATGCGTAGTCCTCTGTCTCTGATAGTCTGGACAAGTGAAGGCAGCCTTGTGTTCCTTTGAGAAGGCTCCAAAACTAAGCTCTAGACTTCTCAAAGATGTGTAATGTCTGGTTACTATACATTAACAAAGTATGCAGTGGAATTAGACATTAGCAGGGCTTTTTATTTTCCTTTAAAGCTGATAAAAATGACTACTTTGAAAAGGCCATGTTATGGGCAGACTAAATGTATATTTTGAAAGAGACCACTCAGTACTTCCACTGGTCATATGGGAAGAGAAAGACCTTCTCTCTCTGGGCTGAGGGTGTTGTGTGTCATGGAGATTCCTGGGGATTGGGTCAGGTGAGGGTGGACAGCCAGATGAAGGATGCCCCAAGAGGACCCTATCTTTGGAAGATACCTGGGAACCAGGAGAAATGAGCATCACAAGGGATTCTGCAGAAAGGCTGAGCCTGGGAGCTCTTTGAGGAGATGTGTGGAGCAGCAGTGGAGGAGAGATTCCTGCTCGTGGAAAAAGGGTCCGATGGGAGAGCCAGGTCTCCAGGCAGAGGACCCCACAGCAGTGCTCTGGCAGGGCTCAGCCCAGCCACCAGTAGAGAGATGCCCTCACAAAGACATTGGGCAGAACCAGCAGCACTGCTGTGGCCGAAGACGAGTGAGGAGCCTGTCTGGAAGCTTGTCTGAAGCCTGGCTCCAGAGCCCACAAAGGATGGCACTTGGGAACACCCTACAAACATCAGGGAGCAGACCTTCAGAGAGAGACTGGATTCCCTGGATTGAGAGGGCAAGGGCTGGGGTAGAACAGGAAGTGGTCCTTCCTTTACAACTAGAAGGCTGGCAAGACTGGAGTCGTGAGAGCTGCTCCTCGTAGCATTTACTCTGCAGCACACAGAGATACTGCACAGAACAGGGCAGAGAGCCGATTACAAGAGCAAAATGTACAGGATCAGTACTTCTGGTATATTTATGGAACTGCTGCTGTGGTTATCATCATTGCTAATGATCCATCATGGGAATGTTTTCATGACCTGTGGCCCAATTTACATGGATCCTTTTGTTGACTTCTGCTTCATAACTAGGATACCATTGTCCAGGCCTGTCTTTCACATTTGTTGGGCCCAGGCCAACAGTGCAAATGGAGGCCAACATACTTAAATATTATAAATTCAGCTAACAGCAGTGTGAATTATTTAATATTGCAAAATGCTCCTTAGCCACCATACATATGCAACTGGTATGAATGCAGCACTAATTAGTGACAGCACCTGGAACACACATGGGATCACAAAGAGAAGCAAAAAGTGGATGCTCAGCACTAGTGGGAAATTATATTCTGTTGTGCAAGAATCTATTGTATTCATGCTCTCTGAGAGCAAGGATTGGGTAAATCCATTGTGTTTCTTTATCTCAGCACACTGCCCACCTCCCAAGCTGCCTGCCTTTAGCCATCAGCAATCACCTTTGTTTTGAGACTACAGAACAAAGGGTTTGGAATTGTTTGCGGGGGCAGGGGGCTCTCAGTGGTGCTCATCAAGAAGGTAGATGTTTACTTAGGTTTTGTGCTTGTAATGTGTAGGGTGCTCAAAAGCATGGAGTCACTTTGTTGGGTCAACATTATTTTATTTCATTTTATTTCAGTTTTGACTTTAGATACAGAAATTTTAGTTCAACATACTCCTCGGTTCATGGTACAACGCAAACTTCAGTGTGTCCAAGGGCCTCTTAATACTGAATGTGAAATTCAGAGTTAGTTTTTCAGAGAACTATTAAATTAGCCTAAATGCACTGCTAAGATGATGGTTTGCATCTATTTAGAGAAATTCGACTTAAAATTAATTTAAGACAGATTCAGTTTAACTCTTAGATATTTTTTTTTTGTTGAAACAGGTTTCAGTTTTTTTCTTTAATATCAGATAATAAGTGATTGAGGATCAGAAGGATCAATACCACTGGATGTAGATAAGTGTGTATAGAGGCAGGTGTCTAGGTCCCCATGAGGAAAATACAGGGAACCAAGGAAAAGGTGCCAGACTTGTGGGCTGGGCTGCCGGTGTGTGCGGAGCATGTGGCACAGCTCATCCTTCATCTCCATCACTGGCTTGACCATTGTGGCTATCCTGGCAGTCAGCCACTTCTGGTCTCCCTGGCCAGCACGCATGGGCCTTCCAATCCCTGTGTTTCCTGCCCCCAGCTGTCCATTCAGCCATTGTAGCTAGGCACCATTTGAGCCTTGACAGGGTTTCTGGTATCCCCTCAAACCCCAGGGGCCTGCATGCCCTGTGTGCCCACCTCCCCAGTCTTATCCCTACTGTCTTTCCTGGAGGCCAAGGCCCTGCTTGTGGAAGTTCTCCCTTGGCTGTTGACTGCAGCAGTGGAGAATGTCCCTACGAGTGAGAGCACTACCACAAGCTGGCCTTGGGTGGCAGCCATGGGAGTGTGCAGCTCACCTTCCCTTCAGGAGGGAGCCAGTCGATAGGAGCTTCCAGCTGTAGCGCCCTCCGGATCTGTGTCTGTGTTTGAACCATGGCCATACTTTCCCAGGCAGCAACAACCAATGACTATGTCCAGTGGAGGCACTAGGACCTGACAATATCTGTCCAGTGCAGGACTCGTCTAACGACCAATCTGTGTTCTAGAGCTCCCAATTAGGCTGGCCAAGATTATCCTGGGGCTGTACAGCTCTGAGGCTCTTCCTATTTAATTTTCCTTCCACTCATCTCCTTTCACAGTGATCAGAAATGCACTGTGGTCTGAAGGCTCTCGCTGCCAACTCCTGTTCATTCCTGCCTGTTCCCCTTCACAGTCATCTCCCCAAGTGAATCTCTTGCACTGCCAACTGCATCTCAACATCTGCTTCCTGGAGGATCTGAACAGACATAACTTGTGAGAAAGTCTGTGTTAGAGAAACCATATGTGGCTTTTCAGCTGTTGACAGAGAAGGAGAAAAATGCTTTAAGGGAAGGGTGAGCCAACAGTGGCCTTCCCAGAACCACTTGCCTATAAGAACATGGCTTGAACAGAAAATAAAATGGAGAAAATGTGGGGGCCCCTTGATTTCTGTGCTTTCCTGGGTGTAGCCTCTTTTCTGTACAAAGTATAGGAAGTTTGGGATCCAGGTCTCATACTCATCTCCTTCCTTTGCCATCATCCTCTTCCTCTCCATCCTCCCCACCATCTGCAAGGGCTTTCAACAGGTGGGGTGCAACAGGGAAGAAACTGGCACTGAGGCCCTCTTTTCATTTGGCCAACCTTCCTACATATAAATTTGTATGTGTTGTTAATTTCTTGTGCAAATATCTCTTAATTGTCTGGCTTCCTCTTTAGAATGTAAGCTCTATAAGCAAAGGGACCCTGTCTATCCCATTTTCAGCATTGATTCCCTAGAACCAAAAAATAGTGTCTGAAACATAACAGCTACTCAGTAATATTGGTTGATGAATAAATGAGTGAGTGAATGGAGGGTGGACCATATTTTTGTGCTTCCAGCAGCTAAAAAAGCAAACCAAGAAATTAAATGTGTCCCAATAGTTTAGTATGCTAGCCAAAAATTAGATCTCCCATGGCCACCTTTCTAATGCATATAGTCCCTGGGGTGTATCTATTCACGCCCTTACTCCATCACTGAGCAATCTCTCTCTCCCAAATAGTGGCCCCACTGCTGGAGATGCCATTCTTGTATTCAAGATGCTTTAAAAAAATTCCTTGTAAGAAGCCTATTCCCCAACCCCCTGTACTCAGACTTCCCCAGAATGCTAAAGCCAGTTCTGTCTGTGTTGGCCAACATGTTTAGGGTGTCCTGCAACTGCTCCCAACTCAGGAAAGCATGTTAGATGACATTCCAGAGGGTGCTCCTCCCATCTTCTTTCATTTAAATAATTACAAGTCTCTTCTCCTGAAAGAAGTTCCCCATGGGGCAAAGTCCTTTGGAAGGTGATCCAAGCCTGGCTTTGCTGATGTGCTCTCAGACTTTAAAAACCATCCTCTATCAATTATCTCAGGCACTGGAGATGCCAATAAGTAATTATTTGTCTAAACCAAGAGGAAAAACAATAGACACACTCAAGAGTTGAGTTTCACTCAAGACTCACTGGGCTTTCAGAGTGGAGGAGGGAAGGCTCTGTGTATGCTTATCTTCACCAAGGACCAAAGGAGACAATGGGTTGAAAGGGCAATGAATCCCAATGACTGCTGAGCAGTAGCTCCTTTATTATTATTATTATTTTTTTAATGTTTGTTTACTTTTGAGAGAGAGAGAGACAGACAGAGCGTGAGTGGTGGAGGGGCAGAGAGAGAGAGGGAGACAGAATCAGAAGCTGGCTCCAGGCCCTGAGCTGTCAGCACGGAGCCCATCGTGGGGCTTGAACTCACAAACTGCGAGATCATGACCTGAGCTGAAGTCAGATGCTTAACTGACTGAACCATCCAGGTGCCCCACTAGTAGCTCCTTTTTTAAAAAATAAGGTTAGCTCACTCTTTCAAGTATATTAGATGTGCTCACGGAAGAGCCTGGGCTCTGGATAAAGTCCTGTATTCCCTTCTGGTCACCACACTATAGTAAGCCAATTCAAGGGCAAGTTGCCATACCAGGGACAAGTCGTTTCAACAAGAGTCTCTGTCTACCCCAGTCATTCACTTACTCTGTCTTCCAGAAAACATTATTTTTTTTTAAATTTTTTTTTAACGTTTATTTATTTTTGAGACAGAGAGAGACAGAGCATGAATGCGGGAGGGTCAGAGAGAGAGGGAGACACAGAATCTGAAACAGGCTCCAGGCTCCGAGCTGTCAGCACAGAGCCCGACGCGTGGCTTGAACTCACAGACGTGAGATCATGACCTGGGCTGAAGTCGGACGCTCAACCGACTGAGCCACCCAGGCGCCCCAACATTATATTATATAGAAGAAAATCTCTCCAAGATCAAGGTGACAATAAGTAGTTTTACTCACCTATTTTTTATTTATTCCAGAAACATTCATGACATGTGAACCGCATGCTAGGAATTGTTCTAGAAGCTGAGGATGTGTCAGTGAACAAAACAGGCAAGGTCCCTGCTCTCACAGAGCTTATTCTTTAATGGAAAGGAAAGCTGCAAGTAAATAAGAAGACAATTTCCAATAGTAATGAGTTCCAGGAAGACAATGAAAGAGATGATGTGATAGAGAGGATGGGTTCTCTCTGGGTGAGGACATGTGTTTGGGGACAGAGTTGCTAATTTGGACTAGTGGTCAGGAAAGAACTCACAGAGGGTTTAACATTTGAGCTAAGACTTGAACAACCCCAAAAGTCAGCCATATAGAGACCTAGAGGTAGAGCTTTCTGGGTATATAGAAGAATAAGAAAAAGCCAAGGTTCTAAGATGGGATGAGCTAGGTGTGTTTCAGGAATCAAATGAAAGTCCAGATGGCTGAAGTGTAATGTATGGTAGAGGTCAGAGAAGTAGGTTATGTGATGAAAATAACCAACCTGCCATACTAATGAAAACTTTAATGGTCTGTGCCCATCTCAATCTCTGGGCACCTAAGACTAGGTGTGTGTTGGTGCAGGGATCACAGACTGGTAATGGGATGTGGGATCTGAGCTGACTTTAGTCATTTCCACAGTAACACAAACATGCAGGTGTGTCTAGAATCCTTTGTTCCCACTAAACTTCTGGGCTGGCCTCTTCCATGTTTTACTCTCATCTTGGCCAAATCAACAGAAGTGGCTTTGCAAACTCAGCATTCCAAACCAACTACAGAATTCCTATTTAAACAACTCGTGGTTTATGAGAGGGAAGTGGTCAGTTTTCAGTGCTTTCCAGTGATTTCTCTGACTTCCACATTAATTCTGTCACTATGCAGCATCAGGCTACAGACCAAATCCAATTCAAAGAGCACCAGAGCTTCTCACTGGTCAAAACTTTGCAGAGGTTTACAGCACCTTCACTCACTTTCCCTGGTTTCTGTTGACTATTAGAGCCAATTTCTGTTGACTATCTCAGTCATTTGAGAGTCACACTTCCCACCCAATGAAGGAATCTCAGTGCTAACATCCTTGTCATCCATCCTTGACTGGATTGTTCCTCTAGTGGAGGGTTCACCTCCATCTGAAGGAATTGGTCCCTTTATTGGATAACTTTAGTAATTAGGAAGCTCATCTACTTATTGAGTGGACATTTAATCTTCTGGAACATTTATGAAGGGGTTATTTGAAGAGAGTTATCTTGTAGTCTGAGTCTTCTTGTCTCAGAATTACATATCCAATTCCTCACCTCTCCCCCTCTCTCCCTGATGAAGTTTCTAGATTATTTTAAGCCCTCTGATCTATGTGTATGAGTTAGGACTCCTTTGGTAACAAATGACTGCAAATCCACATCAAATTGATTTAAACCAAAAAGATAATTTGTTGGTTCATGTAACTGAAAAGTCCAAGAAAAGCACCGGGACTGTCTTCATTTGGTGTCTGTTTTCTCCCTGTCTAGACCACGGGCTCAGCCTTCCTTTGTGTTGGGTTCATTCTAGAGATCCGTGGGGTAGTCCTTGGAACTCTAGGCTCACAGCAGTTTACAAGTGATGCCCTGACTGGCTGGTCCTGATTACATTCCCACTGGTAAAGCAATGAATAGGGATCAGCAGCACTAGAAACAAATGTACTGAGCATGAGGAGAGGTGTTCTCCCAGAAGGGAAGTGTGGTATAGCTACCTAGAGGGAAAAAAATGCATAGATGCTTGGGAGCAGAGCAATAGGACTCCACCTGAATCACAGATTTGAAAGTAACCAATATGTCCCACTTCATCTGCTTGGGGTACAATTAAGGTCATATCTCTTTTTGCAGTATTCTAATTATAGACCTCAAGCCTCAAATCTGAACTTATTTTTCTCTCTTCCTGGGGTCTACCCTTCTGGGATAAATGGACAAGTAAGCATCCAAGTTGTTAATTTGTGTTTACTTGTATGTTATCCTGCCTCATGGTGGGAGTAGAACTCAGACCTATCCCAGAAGCCAGAAATCAGGCATCACAGTTGATGCCTCTGAGATCCCTTGAGACTTCTGTTCTGCTGCTGCTGTGGCCCTCATCACAAAAGGTGTCACCCTGCTGGTCACAGGTGAGAATCTGTGGCCAACTGGGACTGAGTCTCCTATTTAGGTACTGCTCTGGCAGAGGCAGGGGGTCCTCAGGTCCTGATGGAGGCCAACTTCCCATGCTTCTCCCTTCCTATGTCCTGAGCTGTAGGCTTAGCCAACAGGGTCTTCAACAAAGTATGGCCTGGCTTCTGAGCATGTATGTAAACAACTCTTTAATGTTTGAGGGCTTTTGAGGATGGAGAAGAATTAGTACTCCTGTACTTTGTTTAATGGTTCATTTGTCAATGTTCCAAATTTCTCAAATGATTAACATTCCATTAATTTTAAATGCACTGTATTTCTCTACATGTTCACACAACACTTACACAATTATAAATCAAAACTCATTGACTCACAAATTAAATTTCCCTAGTCATTTTCCCATTGATGGGAAATTATTTAATCTTCTAAACATTTATCATGTTTAGAAATCCCATTATTATAAATCCCATTCTAAAACAAATCCATTATATCAGACTTTCTTAAATGCTTCAAATACTTTAAGAAATAAAAATACTCCAAATATCACAGTCATTATAAAACTGATTATTAGACTTCTATTAAAACCATTTACAAATGTGCTAGTACCTGGGTTTTTTTATTATTTCTATTCTCATCCTCATTCTTACTTTTATTCTAATATTTCATGGAAGTTCTCTTCCTAAGGTTTATAAGGGAGAAAATAAAAACCATCTCTGTTTTCTAGTTTTCTCTTTGTGGACTGCTTGAAACAAAGGATGCTTCAAGCAAATTTAGCTTTAAACACAGTGAAGTCTGACTTATTTCACAATGTTAATATAGGTTACACGTAGGGAGTGGCAGTGGGAGACAGAAAGGGAGAAACTTTAATTTTTCTTGTATATACTCGTGTATTATTGGAGTATTTTTTAATCAAGCATTTACTACCTTTCTGATGATGAATACAGTTTTCAGAGCTTTGAATGACAAAAACTAACCCACCTGTGGCCAACACTGTTAGTACTTTTTTATTCCCTTCGTTTTGTTTTTCCGCGGAGGCATCTCTATTTCTTTTTGCAAAGTAAAAACCACAACCCATATTTATTATTTCCCTCATGTCACAAGCACTTTCTCATGTTATCAGATTTTCTTGGGAAACATGGGGCCTGTAACAGCTGCATGATACTCTATCATGGGGACGAGCCACAATTCACTGAGTCATCTTTCTACCATTGGCAGAGAATTGCTTCAAATCTGGGAAGTACGTGAAAGATCATTTCGTTTGAGTTTCTTATTTTCCAGATGAGAAAGCTGCATCCCCTGAAGCTAGCAATTTGTCCAAGCATGGCCAGCTGGTCAGAGGCTCGGCTGGGACCGGGCACTCCCAGGGCCTGGTCTCTGCTCTTGCTGGCGTCACATGCTGCCTCCTGGGCCTCTGCAAGGCACTTTTTGGAACCTAACTGTAGGGCACTGCCTACATTCTTTCTAAATTACATTTTGTAATTTGGGGCCCATTATTCCTGACCGTCAAGATCATTTTTTATCTTCTGTCATATAACCATTAGCTAATGGGGGACACTGTAGCCAACACCAGAAATTGTGGTTTTCCTCTATCATGATGTGCTTCCTAAGTCATCTCTGTGCCAATGAAGGGGAAATACTGTCATAACTTTTGTCAGATAATTCCAATAGTCACCAGAAATTATAGGGAAGGGTGTTAATTAGCATACTTCGGTCCATGTTTCTCAGGGATCCCTTGGGGTCTGACATTCTGGGATCAGCATTCCAGCGGATGCCTGGGCACTGCCCAAGGGCCAGTCCAGTGCTCACAAGATGGAAGAGGAATAATTATTGGGTGGGGAAAACAAGGAGAGAAGGGAGCTAACATTGGTCACCAACTCTGGACTCAGCTCTGAGTACTGGGGTGCAGATGACAGAAAAACATTACAGGAGGGGGAGCCTAGAGGATGAGATTGTTAAGGTTTGGGGGAAAGTAGGTGGATTGGGGGTATTTCCCTTTTACTCAAAGTGTCTCATCCTGCGGTTGTGTCATTAAACTCTACATGAAGGAATTCACCATGGTAGAAGAGATCACTCTTGGAGGGCTGTGGCTTATTCTACTTTTTCCTTTATATTTTAAGAGGCACACTCTACCCAATCTGTACAACTGCTTCTTCAACATCACTAGAGCCACTTTTTGAGTCATCTTATATAGATTTTTCCAGAATGCCATGTTCACTCTCACCTAAGTTATTTGAGATACAGCCCCTTCAACATCTTTCTTTGGAAATGTTGTGGCTTGGGTTAACATTTTTAGTGTATTGCTTTTGAGAAAATCCTTAATTCATATGAATGTCATTGGAAGGCACCACAGAATGTGATGGTTTCTATTTATGGTTAATGTTAATCCTTTGACCATATGGTAGTTTAAATTTTTGGTACAAATTCCTTTTGCATGGTGTTATAGCTCATTCCTGGGCTGCTATAGTTGTGTAATTTATTAATGTGAAAAATGGACTTTGAAATGTAATAGTCCAGAGCTAATATGGAGAGCAGCAAGGGAATTTAGTGTGCTTAGAGAAGAGCTGTTTCTACGGAAACTAATTCCTTTGAGTGAAGTCCTGGGGTCCCTGAGCTGCAGGGTGTTTCTGTGTCCAGGTGATGCAGCCTGGGTCCCAGGCTCAGCTCTGACATGAATCTCCAGGTTCCATGAGCAAGTCCCAAAATCTTTGGGACTTAACCTTCTCATCTGTGACTTGGAAGAGTCAGATGAGTTCAGTGTTTACTAGACTAGATTTTGGAGTATTAGCGACCAGTAATATATTTATTTAAAGTTCTAATTTTGGAATAATTTTAGATTCACAGAGAAGTTGTGAAAGATAGTACAGAGAGTTCCCATGTAACTTTTAACCAGTTTTCTCTAATGTTAACTCATTACACAGCCACAGCACATTTGTCAAAACTAAGAAATTAACGTAGGTGTAATACTATGCACTAAGCTACAGATTTTATTTGGATTTCCCTAATTTTTTCACCAATATCCTTTTGTCTGTTCCCAGTATCCAATCCAGGCCACTACATGCATTTAAGCATGTCTCCTTAAAATCCTCCAATCTGTGACTATGATCTTGTCAGCTTTAAAGAATGCTGGCCAGATATATTGTAGAATGTCTCAACTAGTAATATTTTTAAAAAGAAAAACAAAATTAGAGGATTAGTCTAGCTTTGGAAAAATTGCACAAGGTGTATGAATGAGGTCTCTGTGTTGTGAGTGACAGAAAATTCACCCTGAATTGTCCTCTCAAACAGGGAATTTATTGGCTCATGTAACTAAAAAGGCCAAGGGCATATGTGGCTTCAGAATGACATTCATCTCCAATTTTACCTGTTTCTTGGCTTGGTTCTTCTCTCTTCTGAATATTCAGGTCATTCTCAGCTATGTACTCACCACATAGTTACAAGATGGCTTCTAGCAGCCCACATGGCTATATCCATTCAGTGTGTGTGTGTGTGTGTGTGTGTGTGTGTGTGTGTGTGTGGTAAGAGGTATTCACCTCTGCTCCATGTTCACAACTAAGAAGATAATCAGTTTTCTGCTTCTGATGTGAGGATGTGTTGCCCAGAGTTGTGGCCACTATATTGTGATCATGAAGGGAGCAGGCTGACAGCTGAGGAGGACACAAGAACCTTAAAGATAGATAAGAACCTGGGTTCTGGGTGATTTTATTTAGTTGTGGAATTAATCAGCCGTGGATCTGGATTGGTTATATGAAATAATAAATTCCCTTGCTGCTTAAACTTCTGTTAGTTGAGTTTCATTTTACTTGCAACTGAAAGCATTCCAAATGATACAATGATATTGCAGGTTTCCTTGTTGGATACAGGATATTACCTGGATACAGATTTGCTTCTCTATTTGACAGCATAATACAAATTGGAGCCCAACGTTTTTTGGCTTGTAGTTTTCATTAGAATTATTGTTGAAAAGCCCAGCTTCACCTGGGCATTTTGACAAAAACAGAAGTGATACTCATCAGTTCACATATTATAGAGCATTTGAGTAATATTTCCAATATTTCTGGTTGCTTCTTCCCATGAAGGCTAGAAGCAAACCATAGGGACAGGGCAGGGAGGGGGCAGGAAGGGGTTTGCAGGGTGCACCTCACTCAGAGCATATCCAGTACAGAGGCTTCTGCTCATCCAGTGGGCACAGTCTGGAGTTGGTCAGAGAGGGACGCCTTGCCTGGAGAACACTTTCTCATGGCAAACATTTGGGCACCTGGGCTGAGACGATCTTGTCTAAGGCCTTTCAACTCAGGCTAGCACTGTGTGATGTAATGGTGTGGAGATCACCATGCCCACAGCGGGGGCCCTTTCTCTCAGTGTAATAATCACTGAAGTACTGAGCACCTGAGTAATGAAAGTTGTTTTTAACTTTTTTTAAATGTTTATTTATATTTGAGAGAGACAGAATATGAGTGGGGGAGGGGCAGAGGGAGATGGAGACAGCATCCAAAGGAGACGCGCGTCTCTGAGCTGTCAGCACAGATCTTGACACAGGGCTCGAACTCACAAGTCATGAGGTCATGACCTGAGCTGAATTTGGACATTCAACGGACTGAACCACCCAGGTGCCCCAATAAAGGTCTTTTAATAAAGATTTTTATAAAAGGATAAAAGTTCTTTTTTAATAAAAGGTTAAAAGTGATTTTTAAAAAGGTTTAAAGAGGTCTTTAAAAATCACTGAAATTAAAAAAAAAAAAAAAAAAGAAGAGTGTAATTATTACTGAAAACACCAGCCCATGGTTTCTCATTGAAGACTAATGTTTTCAAGGGCTAAAGGAATAACAATTTGGAAGTGCATTGGCTTCTCCCATCGTTATGCTCTATACACTCACTTTTTTTTTTTTTTGAAAGAGAACTTGTAATTACTTTAATGTACAGAAAACTCAACAGCATCCACTTACCCTAGTTTGGAAGCCAGTTCTTTGGCCTTTATCTTTTCCAACTTGGCAATGCAAGCCACCAACTTTGGACTCAGGGCATTGCCTCCCCAGTGACAATGGATCTCATCATATCTGTCATTGTCATGGGTCCTGATGGCTTCTACCAGCTTAGCTCCTTTGTCTTCCAAGTTAACTTGTGTGAAGGTGAGAGTGGTGCAGGTATTCCTGTGGACCAGATGCCCCAGCCTGGCCTTCCTCTTGATGATGCAGGAGGGAACCCCATCTTACGACATAGGGCAGCCAAGAAGACAACCCCAGCTCAGTGGGATCCACAGCACATGCAATCACTACCAGCTGAGCCTTCTTGTTTTCCACTAAGGTGGTGACAGTATTAACCCCAGCTTGAAGGACAGGTGGCCTCTTAATGGGGACATCCCCTTTGCTGGCAGCTTTCTTCTCAGCCTGGGCCAATGATCTCTGCTTCTTCTCTTGCTTTGTCTTGCTGTCTGTGGGCCAGCTTCAGCAGTTGAGTAGCTGTTTCATGATCCAAGGCCTGGGTGGACTGGTTAATTGCGGGAGGCACTTTTACACATTTATAGAGAACAGCCGTTTGCCGCTACAGCCCAACGTAATGGGGCCATTTGACCCAGTGGGTGAGGTCCCTTTTGGGCTGGATATCCTGTCCGATGCCAAAATTCTTGGGCTTTTTCTCAAATGGGATTGACAGCTTCTTGGCCTCCTGCTTCTTCACCACAGCAGGGGCCGGGGCCACCTTCTTCCCCTTAGCTTTTTTTCTTTTTGGCATCTTTGGTGGCTGGAGGAGAGAGCTATACTCACTTCTTTTAAAGAAGTATATGATGTATATGAATAGTTTTTGCTTGTCCCTCTAGCTTTTTAAAATGAAAACGATTTTAAAATGAAAATGGTTTGGAGGCACCTGCGTGGCTCAGTTGGTTAAGCGTCTGACTCTTGGTTTTGGCTCAGGTTATGGTCTTGCTGTTCCTGGGATCAAGCCCACATTGGGCTCTAGGCTGACAGTACGGAGCCTGCTCCGGATTCCCTATCTCCCTTTCTCTCTGTCCCTCCTGCATGCATTCATTCTCTCTCTCTCTCTCTCTCTCTCTCTCTCTCTCAAAATAAATGAGTAAAAACAGATAAAAAATAAAATTTCTAAAAAATTTTTAAAAATATGGGTGCCTGGGTGGTTCAGTTGGTTAAGCGTCCGACTTTGGCTTAGGTCATGATCTCGCGGTTCCTGGGTTTGAGGCCTGCATCCGGCTCTGTGCTGACAGCTCAGAGTCTGGAGCCTGCTTCAGATTCTCTGTCTCCCTCTCTCTCTGCCTCTCCCCTGCTCACGCTCTATGTCTATCTCTTAAAAAATGAATAAAAGTTAAAAAAATTTTTTTTAAATAAAATGAAAACAGTTTTACTCCTTCCCTCCCACACACACTTTCTCACGAGGAGATACATACTTACATGAATACTCTCAGACATCGTGTGGATCCACATATTTTGGGCATGTATATAAAGCCATTTATAGGGATTTAATCCATGAATCATAAACAGAAGATTCTCATTAGGAATGAGCAGTGGCCTCTTTAAGCTTGCATAGTGCTTATAGTATTTGAAGATGGAAAACTCTCAACGTTTTATAGGAGGCTTATAGATGCACAGTGGACTCTGCATTTTAATATTAAAAACTTAGAAATGGTAGTAAGTCCAAGAGGCAGTAATAATCTGATACGATAGCAGTGCTGTATTCAGGGCTTGGCATAGAGTAAGTTGTCAAAAACATTTGCTGAGAAAAAAATGACACTTTCTCTCCCATTTTTAATGACTGAAAAAGAGAAATAGTAGAGGTTTTCAGGGTAAAAAGTGACAAAGCAGAGCTTTCGGGAAAATCAGTGACTTCAGGATAAAATAGCAGGTATTCCCAGATCGTTAAGCACTGAAGCAATTTTTAAGTTACTCTGTAAACTTCAACAGGGCTGTGGACAGCCTCATGCAGATTTGTTATCTTTCAGTGAATGAAATTTCTTTTTTAGTGTCAAACTGGCTCTGTGTCGTGAGCCCATTTTTCTGGGACTGTAGGTGTTTTCAGCAACCCACACAAAGCCCTCAAGGGCCTGGGCACTCACTCCACTGCTGAGGCTTCCACTTTCTCCTCTTTTCTCTTCTTGCTCTCAAATTAGTGTGACTGAAACCCTATCTTTATGTGGGTCAGGGCTTCCTTTTTCCTTAAAATGTCTTTTTTTTTTCACTTTAAAAACAAACAAACAAAACCACTCTTCTATTTCCAGAAATTCTTTGCACTTCTTTATTTCCTGTTGGCTTATTCAGAGGCATTTTTTGCTAATGAAGTTTCAAGATGATTTCTTGAAACTGTTATAAAGTTATGTAACTTTGCTGATTTAAAACTATCTTCTTTGCTAACTTCTTAACTGTTGAGTCTCTTTCTCTTTTCAGAGCAAAGGCTCCTTCTTTTTTTTTGTTTTTTTCTCGATCTGAATTAGAATTTCTTTATTTTATTTTTTATTTTTTTTAATTTACATCCAAATTAGTTAGCATATAGTGCAACAATGATTTCAGGAGGAGATTCCTTAATGCCCCTTACCCATTTAGCCCATCCCCCCTCCCACAACCCCTCCTGTAACCCTCCGTTTGTTCTCCATATTTATGAGTCTCTTCTGTTTTGTCCCCCTCCCTGTTTTTATATTACTTTTGTTTCCCTTCCCTTATGTTCATCTGTTTTGTCTCTTAAAGTCCTCATATGAGTGAAGTCATATGATTTTTGTCTTTCTCTGACTGACTAATTTCACTTAGCATAATACCCTCCAGTTCCATCCACATGGTTGCAAATGGCGAGATTTCATTCTTTTTGATTGCCTAGTAATACTCCATGGTATATATATATACCACATCTTCTTTATCCATTCATCCCTTGATGGACATTTGGGCTCTTGCCATACTTTGGCTATTGTTGATAGTGCTGCTATAAACATGGGGGTGCATGTGTCCCTTCGAAACAGCACACCTGTATCCCGTGGATAAATGCCTAGTAGTGCAATTGCTGGGTCGTGGGGTAGTTCTATTTTTAGTTTTTTGAGGAACCTCCATACTGTTTTCCAGAGTGGCTGCACCAGCTTGCATTCCCACCAACAATGCAAAAGAGATGAGCAGAGGCTCTTTCTTAACTGATGATGGTCATAACAGCAAAACTTAAGTGGATTTTGCACTATATGGATCTCGGTTTCTCAGGATGTCAATCCATTAGGCATATTCCCCACCCTACTCATCCCTGTACCCCCGAGTCTGATCCCAGATTTAATAATCCTCTGTTCTGCAACAATTGTTATTACCTCCTGTTTTAATCCTGCTGATTCATACCGTTTCGCCAAAACCTACCTGTGGACTCCGAGGGTCTACTATGGGCTTGTTTGGGGGCTCCCGGGACATGCTGTCAAGAAAAGAACCTTGTACTGGATTTGGGGCCCAGTGCCTGATTCTGCCTTGGTTTCCCCATCTGCAAAGCATGGAGCCTGGAGTGGATGTCTATGGTTCCTTTAGTCCCAGGCCCTCATCTGCCCAAGGCATGATGCCAGCCATTCTATTTTCAAACACTTCAGAGAAGAAAATTCTAGAGTCCATGGTTCTTTAATTTTTCAGTCCAGTAATTGTACAAATTTCTTCCTTCCATCATAGAAATCTTTTCCCATTCAATCAAGGCCTGCTTCTGCAGCTACATGGTTGAGTGGCATTTGCACACCAATAGATGTAGGAGGCTTTCCTAGTCTTCTTCATAAATGCGGAATACCACAATTATTCATTTGTTTCCAGAATAAAGATTACAGGTACAATGGCATGGTGCAAGGAAGATGGGCTTGGGCTGGGGCAGAAAGCCCCTCTGTTTCTGGGAGATCCTGGCTCTCAGAATTTCATTTCCCCATCTGTCAGGTGGGGATCTGGCCATCCTGGCCGCAGGGCTGTTTTGAGGATGCATGGAGAGGATGCACCCAAATAAATCCCCACAGGAGGTGGCTATCCTCAAGGTATGGGATTATGCTGGAGTGAAGTCAGGGATCTGACTGTGCACCGAGACCCCTCAGGAGCGGCTTTCACCCCACGGAATCTTTGGTGGACTGCGGTGGGTTATAAACAAATGGAAAGAATAAAGTGGAAATAGAGCCTCCCAGAGAATCTGGCTCCCTGTGACTCAGTTGGGGGACTGCGCAGGGAGCCATTTATTTGGAACACTGTGGCTCCCTCCTGTGCCTTCCTCAATCCCGGGTTAAAAACAAAAGAAAACAAAAAAACAAAACAAAACAAAAAAACTTTCCCGAACTTTCCCATTCCTCTATGGCTTGGCTGCGAACTCTGAAATTCCATCCCGTATTTGTTGTCACCCGCGGGCCCGTTTCCATGGTTACCCAGATTCCAGGCGCTGGCCCAGGGCCCACCACAACCCATCCCTCAAAGTCTCCTTGGCGGAGGAGAAACATTCCTTCTCACTGCGCGCTCCGTCCCTCCGCAGCCCTGTCGCAGCCCCGTTCCTGTGTGATGTGCATGTTCCAGTGTTCTAGGTGGTTCTGTTCAGCATTGGTTTGAGGGTAAGCGCAACATAACAATTTGCTCCGTGTCTCTTTTTCCTCATTTAAGCTGAGGAAACACTTTCTTGTACCAAACATTATACCCTTGGCAAACTCTCCAGATGGTTCTCATTAAAATTCCAGTTCCTTTTTTTGCAATTCCTTTTTTCCCCATTCTCCACACACTGTTAGGTCAAAAATAAACACCAGGATGAGGACTGAATGGGAGGTCTTGAGTATAGCAGCTCAAATGAATGGAATCTTTTCAGAGCCCCCTGGTGTGGGCAAGAAGGAGCCCCCAGGTCCCCTTCTTACCAATGGCCACTTCCCCTTTCATGGGGCTTCATAAATATGCACTGGTGTGTGGGGGGGTATGTATTTGATATTAAAGATGCCCTTGGCCATGAGCTCTGCAGGCCTCTAGAGAGCCAGCTAGGTCCCTGCTCCCCAGCAAGTCCTGGCCCTGACTGTGCCTGCAGAGGGACTGGGCAGAAGCCTGCTGTCAATCCCAGTTCATGCACATGGAGGCCTCTGAAGGTTACTCAGGACACTGTCTTCAGGAGTGAGGCACTCTTGCTCTAAGAAGTCAGTGGGAAGGATCGCCAATGCTGTTTTGCTTTTCAGCAGCTGTGCAAGGCACAGGCTTTGCCCCCACCTCAAAAAAATCTGCTTGCACAGAAAAAGTGTGTGGGGGTCCACGGACGTGTATTTGATGTTTTAATTTCCAACTTTATATTATGAAAAAAGTTTCAAATCATGGAAAAGTTGAAAGAAGAGTGCAATGAATACCCATATCACTTCACCTAGATTCAGTGCATTACATTTTGTCATATTTGCTTTCTCCCTTTCTAGATAAATAGATGATAGGTGGATAGCTGACAGATCAGTCAATCTCTATATATCTTTTGCTTAGGCATTTGAAAGTTGGAAGCTTGCCCCTACAGTGTTTTATAACCTCTTAATTTATGTATTAATATAATTACATAATATATGACATTCTAATAAAATACATTCCTACTGTAAATTATTCAGACATTCAAATAGTGTAGATAGGAGGCACAAGTCCTGCCCAAGTCCCTCCTCCACCTGCGTCCCCCACCCCACAGAGTAGCTTGGTTTGTGTCCTTCTGACCTTTGGCTGTGTTTATACAGATATATGCATGTTTAAATAGAAACACATTGTGTTATATGTATTTTTAAACATAAATGAGATCATACTATACGTGCTGTTTTGCCATTTATTTTTCACTTGGAAGTATGTCTGGGATCTTTCCATATTAGTGCTTGGAGCTCAGCCTCATTCTTTAACTGCTGCAAAGCGTTCCAAAGAATGGCTGTGCAATAATTTTCTTAACTGTTCCCTCTTAATGGACAATCCAGCTAGTTGTTATTTTCTTTCCATTACTCACAATGATGCAGTTAATATCTGTGGAAAATGTGTTTTTGAGGACATGTAGCAGTACAGCTCTTCGGCCGATGCCTAGATGGCTGATGCCCTAGCTGGGTTAGATATGATGCTCACTTTATATTTGTGTAGAGTCTGCCAAACTGCTCTTCAGAATGGTTGCAACAACATACACAAGCTCCAAAATAGAGCCCATTTCCCCTTACCCTCAGCAACACTGAATTTTATCTTTGTTTTTTGTTTGTTTGTTTTTTTGTTTTATTTTTTTATTTTTTTATTTTTGAGAGAGAGAGAGACAGAGTGTGAGAAGGGGAGGGGT
Source organism: Prionailurus viverrinus (assembly GCF_022837055.1). Taxonomy (NCBI): domain Eukaryota; kingdom Metazoa; phylum Chordata; class Mammalia; order Carnivora; family Felidae; genus Prionailurus; species Prionailurus viverrinus. Next base: position 30,445,779 of record NC_062569.1, read on the forward strand.
AGAAAGAGAGGGAGACATAATCCGAAGCAAGGATCCAGACTCTGAGTTGTCAGCAGAGAGCCTGATGCGGGGCTTGAACCCACGAACTGTGAGATCATGACCTGACAAGTTGGATGCCTAACCGACTGAGCCACCCAGGTGCCCCTATCCAACTTTATAATCATTCACATTCTTTTTTTTTTTTAATTTTTAACGTTTATTTATTTTTGAAGTGGGGGGCAGAGAGTGAGGGAGACACAGAATCTGAAGCAGGCTCCAGGCTCTGAGCTGTCAGCAGAGCCTGATGTGGGGCTCAAAAATCACGATCTGTGAGATCATGACCTGAGCAGAAGTCAGATGCTTAACTGACTGAGCCATCCAGACACCCCTATAATCATTCACATTCTGATCAATGAGAAGTCATTTCACTGTGGGTTTAGTTTGCATTTCTTTGATTTTTAATAAGTCTGACCATTGTGTCAGAGTTCAGCTGCAGATGACAGCAGCCAGTCTGCTTAGTTTATGTAGAAAGATCAGTAAAAAGAGAGTACAGGAACTGCTTGATTTAAAATATGGAATCAGATGCTTACAGTTTGTGAGATCAGATGAAAAAGTAGGACTGACCCCCAGAACTCCAGCTCAGAACCAACCTGCCAGAGGAGCCTCTACTTCTGCCATGACCAGGAAACTGGGATTCGGGAGGCTGTGCCCCAACTGCCGATTTGGTAATCTGGAAGCCTGGAGGCCTCAGACATACCTGGTATCCAGGACCACGCTGCCTCAGCTGCATTGTGGATACCTTACATCCTGTCCACAGTATCTATGGAGCTGGAGACTACATCTAGACAGTGAGATTGCTGCTCTGTTGATGCAGGAAAAAAAAAAAAAAAGCAAACCAAGCAAAAAATAAGCACCTCCCTTAACCCCGAGTGTCACCAGAGTCAGTCAGTCTCTTGAGGGTATCTATGGCCAGGGGAAGCCTGATTACATTTAGAAGCTCAGCTCTAAGGGAGCCTGGGAATTGTAGGCATTAGCTTTTTAGGCTCCAGCATGCAGCAAGCTACAAGGTAGTAGGCATGGAGTTGAGTGAATCAATCTGAAATATTGGCCATAATCCTATTTTCATGTTTCATATCTTTTTTTTTCTGCGAATCGCCTGGTTATACCTAGTGCCCGTTTGTCATTCGGGGTTATCTTTTTCTTATTAATTTATACAAAGCCTAAGCTTGGTAGGCTATCTGGAAAAGAATCTTTTGTCTGTTATGTATGTTAAAACCAGCTTCTACTCTTTTACCTTTTTTGTTATGTAGAAATCTTGAGCTTCTCTATTTTGTACTTTATGGTTCTTCGGTTTTTACTTAGGAAGGCCTCCCCTGCCTCAAGGTTCCTAAAGTATTTAACTACATTTCCTCCTAACATCTTTAAAATTTTTTTAGGTTTAATTCTTTAAACCATCTTGAATATATGGTTTGAGGTAGGGATCTATCTTAGTTTTGTTTTTGTTTACCCAGATTGTCCCAGCATAATTTGTTGAATAAATTTTTTTTATCATACTTTAAATCTGGAGAAGTTTGTAAAATATGGAATGAGCTCTTAGCTTTCTCTGATGCAGAACAAGGCAGTGTAAAGCTTTGAAAAAATTAACTTGTTATCATTTCACATTTTAGTTCTCTTTAAAAATAGGGGGTTGGCATTTCTAAAGCACAGATATGACAAAAACCTGATCAAAAGCCTGGTCAAAAACCTGATTGTGTCTCCTTTTCCTCAGGACCAAGGTCTAATCTCTGTTAAGAGGCTCTCTGTTCAGCAACCCCTATGGGCCTTTCCAGTATGATTTCCCTGCTTCTTCCCTAGAAGGGAGGTCATATGATTTGATTTGGCCAACAAAAACAGAAAACATGTGTAGATATCTGTGTCAGCACTTTCTCTGTGACACTGTAATAATTTCTTTATGATACTTCTCTTACTTACTGGTATTTCTCAGTGTGGTCACCATCGGTATCACAATTCTTTATTGCAATATATTTAACAGCCCTGGCCAACATACCACTAAATGCAGCAGTGTTCTCTGACACCCACTTCCCCATCATCCCAGTCATCGTGACTGCCAAGAAAACCTCCCACCTGTTTCCAAACATACCAGCTCTACTCTCAGTGAGAAGGAAGGAAGAGAGGGAAAAAAACACTGGGATTGAAACAGAAATGACAGGATATCATTACCATAAGGCCCTTTGCCAACTTTGCCTCTCATCTCTAGATGTCTAAATCTAGACTTTCAAAAGCTATCTTTTACATAAAGCTTTCCTAAATACCCATAGCTCTAGATTATTCCTTTTCCTTTTTTTAAAAATGCAATCCCTACCTAATGGGGGAGCTCAAACTCACAACCCCAAGATCAAGGGTCGCATGCTTCACTGACTGAGTCAGCCAGGAGCCCTGATTATTCCTCCTCTGATTCCCCTCTTCCAAGGCATTTTTTCTATATCTATTTATCCATCCATCCATCCATCCATCCGTCCATCCATCTATCCAATAGGTATTTAGTGAGCACTTATAGTGCACCAGGCACACTGACCACTTTTCTTCTTAGATTATTGCCCTTGGCATAAGTGTTTTATCTGGTCTACTATGTTGTAATCTCAGGTAGACTCCCACATCTGATCCACCTTGGCATCTCCTAGAGTGCTTTGCATAGAGCTGGCACTCCTGCGGAATGTCAGCAGAATGAAAGTTACTGAATGCTGATGCAGGTTTTAACACACACCCGAGATGTACATTCAAAATCAGTGAGAATATTTTTTAAACAATGCTATTCTGATGTTCACAGTATCTACATTATTAGTTTTTAAAAATTACCCATAATCTCACCACTTTTTCAGGAAGTAATGTTAGATATGACAGTTTCCTTCTTGGTCAGTCTGACCTTGTCCTTAGACACAATGACTGCCAATAATTGGCTGCCTTTCCTTCCAGACTTTAAAAAACATGTTTATGCAAATTCACATACAGATATGCCCACATGCACATGTATTATATTTAAATTAGCATTAAGGGGTTGCATGAAACACGAGTTTGAGCCTCAGTTAAAAATTTACAGAGTATGGGGCACCTGGGTGGCGCAGTCGGTTAAGCGTCCGACTTCAGCCAGGTCACGATCTCTCGGTCCGGGAGTTCGAGCCCCGCGTCAGGCTCTGGGCTGATGGCTCAGAGCCTGGAGCCTGTTTCTGATTCTGTGTCTCCCTCTCTCTCTGCCCCTCCCCCGTTCATGCTCTGTCTCTCTCTGTCCCAAAAATAAATAAACGTTGAAAAAAAAATTTTTTTAAAAATTTACAGAGTAAATAAATTATGATATCTAACTTAACTATATATCGTTTTATAACTACACCACAGTTTTGAGTACACTGTACTTATTTCACTCCCAACCCCTGGGATATAGGCTCAGAAAGGCTGCCACACAGGCTCCTGGCCACACAGTCAGTAAGTGGTGGAGCTAGAACTTGAATCTAGACCTTCTGCCTCCTAAGTCACTGCTGTTCCTACCATGCAAAATTTTTAATTCCCGAGGACTATTTTGGGAATGATTATTTACACAATAAAATTATTCTTTGCTTGACTTCAGAGTATCAATGTAGAATTCCTTTGAAATGCTTAAATGTTTTATTTTGTTGAAAACCCACAATAGCTAATGTTTTTCAAGTGCTCACCATATGCCAGAAACTGTTCTGAGTGCTTTACTTGTGTTGGCTCATTTGGTACCCCAATAAGCCTATCATGTGAGCAGTATTGTCAACCCTATCTCTGATCCAAAAGCAGGTTCAGAAAGGTAAATGACTTGTTTGGGAACAAGTAGCTGGTGCATGCTATGCTGGGTTCTGAACCTATATTTTTCTGCCTCCAAACTCTGTACTTTTAGCTGTTATATTTTGCAGCAGCCTGTATATGGTTTCCTTACACGTCATTTCAAGTAAGTAACTTATGTAAAATACACAAGGTGCAAGCCTGACATGTGTTCTACTTTAAAGGTATTTGTAGCATGAAAGAAGTCTAACGTGGAGGAAGATGTTTAGATAAGTGCTTAAATAAGAGCAAAAAAGCAAGAAGGAGAGGAAAGACACATGCACAGAGGAGTCTTGCCTGCTTGGTTAACTGAGAGAAAGCGGGAAACTGGGTGAGATGAGAGGCAGGTAGCAGTCCGTGGGCTCTGTGACCCAGACTGGGCTCATTTTTCTTGTGTATAACTGGAGCCACTGCTCCCTGTCCTCCTGGGCTGAGAACTCAGATTCGTGAGCGCCTCATCTCCCAGACGGCAGCCCTGGGTGAGCAGGAGCTGTGAGTGGAGGGGAAGGAGTAACTCTCAGCATCCACACAGCCCTGAGAGCTGAGAGCCAGAGAAGATGGGAGGAGAGCAGGGGGGAACACAAGAGCCAGAAAGATGGGACTGGAGAGAAGGGCCTCCCCAGGACAGCCCACGTCCCCATCTGTCTGGGCTGAGCTGGGGGAGGCCATATGGGGTCCTAGCTGATGATAGGAGTTAGGGCATCCCCACTGGCAGAGAGGCAGGGATGCTGCCTCCTCTCTTTTCCTCAAGAAGTCCCTCATAGTTAGATGGTGTGCCAGTGAGAGTGAGTACCAGTCCGCGTGCTTGGTGGTAGGGGCAGGGAGACTGCTTGAGACTAAGAGGACAGGGCAGGAAGCATGGGCAGAGATGCTAAGAGAGTGGAAGCAAGATCATGGCGTGGGTGGAGGAAAACCCCCTTTGCCCTTGGGTGGTGGCCCCAGGATAAAGGGGATCTGAGTCATCAGGGAAGGCATGGAGTAACTGGGATGGGTTTATACATCAACCACCCTCACTTCCTTTGGAGTCACTTGGTTGTTTTCAAATTCTCCACCCTTTGCCAGCTCCTGCCTCCCCTCATCATATCCAGTGTGTGTTGTGTGTGTATATGTGTGCAACTGGCTCTAGGTAAGAATAAAATTAGCAAAAAAAACCCCAGGAAAGTGTGCCTATTTTTGACCTATAAAAACAGCTTTTTAAAAAAGTTTATTTATTTTGAGAGAGGGTGGAGGGGCAGAGAGAGAGAGAGAGAGACAGAGAGAATCCTAAGCAGGCTCTGTGTTGTCAGCATAGAGCCCAACATGGGACTCAATGTCACAAACTGTGAGATTATGACCCAAGCCAAAACCAAGAGTCAGCTGCTTAACCAACTGAGCCACCTAGGGTGCCCCCAAAACAGATTTTTTTTTTGGTATGGTTCAACACAATAAGGTAAACTGAAATAAAAACCCAGGCAGAAGCCCTTCATGAACTTGTGTGTTGACCATTGTTCTCAGCTCTGTAATTGTGCTCTCATATCTTATTTCAGTCAGGGGCTCTATTCTGAGACAGCTAGGGCAATGGAGTGTAAGTTCATATAGTATTTGGCCAAAAGCCAGATAAGATTTAGGCACAGACATGCCCTGGGATTGGGTGATAACCTTGCTTCAAGTTCTCTCAACTGTCTACAAAACCTTTCTTAATGTACTTTGTACTGCTTCTTTATCTACCCTCTTACCCCATGGGTAGGATGGCAACAATGACAGAGGACTCAGTCAAGCTCAGGAAACAATTTCATCAATAGGTCTATAGGTTTTCATGAGGAACAGGAACAGCTTTCAGGATGCCTGGAGGTCTGCCCCAGCTTTTCTCCCATTGCTTCTCCTGGATGAGCCTACTTTTCTGATAGCCCGAAGGCACACAGTTCGTTTCTTGAATTCTCATTTCCAGAAATGTGAGGGCATTTTCTGGGTCCAGTTGGTCACTGTCCAACATGGAACCCCTATAGATGGCTGCCATAGTTTTAAGGACCATCATTGTCATTTATGGAGCCCCTTGTTCAATAATTGTTAAGAATCTCAAGACAGCCTCAACAGGCTGTTCTGAGTGTGAGCCCTGTGTTGCCACATGGGCTGCATGTCCATGAACTGGGTCCTGGTTGGCCCAGGTGCAGAGGCCAAGGCCACAAGATGTGAAGTCTCCTCAAGAGACCATCCAGTTGCCTTTCCATGCCAGCCACTTCCCCCCTTCCACTACTTTCTATACGAGCTCACTGACGGTGTGGCATGACAAGGAACTGGGGAACCGATTTAACTGTGCATAAAACATGGCCAAATCAGGACAGGAACTTTGGAAAGCAGTTTTTCTAGAGCCTAATGTATCATTCTAGAATGATGCCTAAATTCTCCAAATAATTTAACACAGAGAGCTGGGAAATAGCTTAATGAAAGTCCCCAGGCCTGACTATAAGTATGGGTTGGGGCCACAGGCTGGCACAATTCCTGATTCTGGCTACCTGTTTCTGTAATCAAAGTTCTGAACTGCCTTCACCTTCCGTGTGCCCTTATTTGGCTCCCCACAAAGCACAAGTGAGGAGCCCACTAAGTGAGCTGCCCAGTCCCAGGGTGGCCGCCCAGAATCCCAGGGATTCACACAAACCCCTGCCCAGCATGCTGGGCAACCAAGACCTGCAGAACCACTTCCAAGCAAAACACCACATTTATGCAGTGTCTTCAGCCTGTTCTACCAAGACCTGCCTGCGATTCAGACTTTCTCAAAAGAATTGTGCGCCCCCTGCTGGGAAAATAGCACTGACATTAAGTTGTTCACTATGGTCGCCCCAAATCTGAAAACACACCTTTAGGGAATTAACCTTGTATAAACCCAGAAACAACAGTATGACTCATAGTGATAAAGTTGTGAGTTATAGGAGTTATATACGGATGTGGCAATAAGTTGAATTTTTTAATGTTTTATGGCTCCTGGGTCCCTCACCATTTTTTTTTTTTTACCTCAATCATAGAAACAAGGTAAACATTTTGAAGTTCTAAGTGTCCCAATAGGATTTCCTGCCTATTTCAGAGAGGACTGGTCACAGAAGATTTCACAGGAGAGGCCACATGGTCCAGGGAGAGGACATGGGTTTGGAGATCAGCTAGCCTAGGTTGCAATTCATTTACTACTTAAGTGGCTTCAACTTGAGACAAGTTGTTCAATTTTGAGTTGCCATCTCATGATCATGAGTACAATAATATTCACCTTCAAAAGTGGATGTGAGGGCTAGAGATCTTGTGCCTGAAGCACTCAGAAGTGCTCAGTTTAACTGTGGCTGTTGTTGATTGTTACTCTATTGTTAAGAAGTGGGTCTAAGTGGGCTTCAAAGGATGGGCAGCTCCTGGACACAGATACTACCTTCCCGGGGGGTGGAGGCTGCATCTGGAGCCCTGTGTCTGGTTCAGAGGATTCACCCCTGGGTCATGATGCCAGTGCTCACACTGGGCACTCTAGTCTCTTTTGAACCCCACAACCATGCTTGGGGTGCTGGTGTCATGAAATACACCTCTCACTGGGCACATCTGGACAGTTCTCCCTCTAAGAGATAACCCTGGTCTAATACCACCTCCACCTTGTTAGCTCAAGCCACTGTCATCTCGCTCTCGAGCCAATGCAAAGCTCTTCTGTCATTCCACCTCTGTTCTCACCTGCTCAAATCCAGAGTAAGTTCTTTTTTTTCTTTTCAAAGTTTTATTTAAATTCTAGTTAGTTAACATGTAGTGCAATATTAGCTTCAGGAATAGACTTCAATGATCCATCACTTTCATACAACACCCAGTGCTCGTAACAAGTGCCTTCCTGAGCACCCATCACTCATCTAGCCCTTCTCCCACCACCTCCCTCCGTCAACTCTCTGTTCTCTGTATTTAAGAGTCTCTTGTTCTTTGTTTCCCTCTCTCTTCTTCCCCCCACCCCATATGTTCATGTTTTGTTTCTTAAAATCCACAGATGAGTGAAATCATATGGTATTTGTCTTTCTTTGATGTATTTCTCTTAGCATAATACACTCTAGCTCCATCCACATGGTTGCAAATGGAAAGATATCATTCTTTTTAGTTACTGGGTAGTATTCCATTGCATATATATACCGCATCTTTATCCATTCATCAGTCGATGGACATTTGGGCTCTTTCCATACTTAGGCTATTGTTGACAACGCTGCTGTAAACATCAGGGGGCACATACCTCTTTGAATCAGTATTATTGTATCCTTTGGATAAATACTTAGTAGTGTAGTTGCTGGATCTAAGGCTAAGACTTATAAGACTTGTAAGTCTAAGACTTAGCCTTATTAGTTCTATTTTCAGTTTTTTGAGGAACCTCCAACAATTTTTTCCAGAGTGGCTGCACCAATTTGCATTGCCACCAGCAGTGCAAAAATGTTCTCCTTTCTCCGCATCCTTGCCAACATCTGCTGTTTCCTGTGCTGTTAATTTTAGCCACTCTTACAGGTGTGAGGTGGTATCTCATTGTGGTTTTGATTTGTATTTTCCTGATGATGAGTAATGTTGAGTATCTTTTCATGTGTCTGTTTGCCATCTGGATGTCTTCTTTGGAAAAGTGTCTGTCTATTCATGTCTTCTGCCCATTTCTTGACTGGATTATTTGGTTTTTGGGTGTTGAGTTTGATAAGTTCTTTATAGATTTTGGATATTAACCCTTTATCAGATATATCATTTGGAAACTATTCTCCCATTCTGTCAGTTGCCTTTTAGTTTTATTGTTTCCTTTGCTGTGCAAAAGCTTTTTATCTTGATGAGGTCTCAATAGTTCATTTTTGCTTTTGTTTCCCTTGCCTCCGGAGACATGTGTAGTAACAAGTTGCTGCGGTCGAGGTCAAAGAGGTTGGTGCCTGTGTTCTCTAAGATTTTGATGGTTTCCTGTTTCACATTTAGGTCTTTCATCCATTTTGAATTTATTATTGTGTATGGCATAAGAAATTGGCCTAGTTTCATTCTTCTGCATGTTGCTGTCCAGTGTTCCCAGCAACATGCAGAAGAGCAAAGAAGGAGACTTTCTTTTTTCCATTGGATATTCTTTCCTGCTTTGTCAAAGACTAGTTGACCATATAGTTGTGGGTCCATTTCTGGGTTTTCTATTCTGTTCCATTGATCTATGTGTCTGTTTTTGTGCCAATGCCATACTGTCTTGATCACTAAAGCTTTATAATGTAGTTTGAAATCTGGAATTGTGATGCCTCCAGTTTTGGTTTCCTTTTTCAGGATTGCTTTGACTATTTGGGGTCTTTTCTGGTCCATTACAAATGTTAGGGTTGTTTGTTTTAGCTCTGTGAAAAATGCTGGTGGTATTTTGATGGGGATTGCATTAAATGTGTAGATTGCTTTTGGTAGGATAGACATTTTAACAATGTTTGTTCTTCCAATCCATGAGCCTGGAGTGCTTTTCCATTTTTTTGTGTCTTCTTCAATTTCTTTCATAATTTTCCTATAGTGTTCAGGGTACAGATCTTTTACTGCTTTGGTTAGGTTTATTCCTAGGTATTTTATTGTTTTTGGTGAAATTGTAAATGGGGTCAATTCCTTGATTTCTTTTTCTGCTGATATGTTTTTAGTGTATAGAAATGCAACAGATTTTGTGCTGATTTTGTATCCTCAGTTTTGCTGAATTCCTGTATTCTAGCAATTTTTTGGTGGAGTCTTTCAGGTTTTCTCCTGAAATTGGCAAATAGTGAACGTTTGCCAATTAGGATGTCTTTTATTTCTTTGTGTTGTCTGATTGCTAAGGCTAAGACTTCCAGTACTGTGTTAAATATTAATGGTGAGAGTGGCCTTCCCTGTCTTGTTCCTGCCTGTAGGGGAAAGGCTCTCAGTTTTTCCCTATTGAGAATGATATCAGCTGTGGATCTTTTGTATATGGCCTTTATGATGTTGAGGTATGTTCCATCTATCCCTACTTTGTTGAGGGTCAAACCTAGAGTAACTTCTATTTGACAAAATAAGATCTGATTGAGGCCGCTCTCCCAGCCCTCCCCCCAGCTTACCTGCCAGCCTTGAGTGTTTTTTTGTTTTGTTTTGTTTTGTTTTGTTTGTTTTTTGTTTTGTTTTCAATATATGGAATTTATTGTCAAATTGGTTTCCATACAACACCCAGTGCTCATCCCAAAAGGTGCCCTCCTCAATACCCATCACCCACCCTCCCCTCCCTCCCACCCCCCATCAACCCTCAGTTTGTTCTCAGTTTTTAAGAGTCTCTTATGCTTTGGCTCTCTCCCACTCTAACCTCTTTTTTTTTTTTTTTCCTTCCCCTTCCCCATAGGTTTCTGTTAAGTTTCTCAGGATCCACATAAGAGTGAAAACATATGGTATCTGTCTTTCTCTGTATCTGCCAGCCTTGATTGTAATGCCAGTCTCACCTTTGGGCTTTATGCAATTCACTCTCCCTGCCATAGCTCCTCATCCCTCAAATTCCACCCCCCGTCCTACTCTTTCCCACCCTTCAGGTCTTGTCTCTGAACTCAAGGTGGGTACATTAATTGCACACTTTCTTATTTTCTCCAGAGCAAATTGAGTCTTTTTGGTCTCATTCCGCTGTGCTACAGCAGAAATTATATCTGTGGTCACTAGGGTATCCTTTCTTCCTTTTAAGGTCTCACAAGCATTTGGGATGTTCATGAATGACCTCAAAAGTGGGTGAGGACCTCTACTCTTAAGCCCATCTGGGTCACTGCTGCTATCCTCATAGCCAATTCTGAGGGGCCCTGGAAGGAGGTGGCTTCAGTGCTTGGGGTTTTGCCTAGGCTGGAAGACACCTCAAAACAATGAACCTCTGAAGTACATCTCACTGGGTCCCACCAATGACTGGGGCACAGCCTTCCTCCACTACTCTTGAGAGGCTCCTCCTCCCCCTCTCCCCTGCATCCAAAACTAGGGGTAGGGTTGTTTTTGAACACACCTGTCCTCTGAAACAGCAAGCACAAAGCAACCACTTACTTGGAGTAGGAAAAATTCATAAACAAAATTAATATTTGAAGTTACGTGCTATAAAAGCTACTTGTCACAATGTCACACCGTGATTATCTAATCTAAGTCAGGTCCCCCCAGTCCCACTCTCTATACCCTGTAGTAGTTGCTATTGGGGCCCAGATCCCCTTTCCCTGGTCTGTCTGTGCACCCATTCTCTGACTACTTGCTCTGTGTTGGATGCCAAGAGCTCATGGCGGCATGTACTCTGGAGAGCCTCGTCCCCCAGCAACGCCTGGGTTATGCCCTCCCTGGGGGATGGTGGGAGGGGCAAGACCAATGACTGCACACTGCCCATTGAATACAAAGGCCCAGCCCCTTGCCTCAAAGTGGGAAAACTCTTGGTGACATCACATTGCATAGCACCTGTGGAACCTGGCTGAGGCTAGACTGAAGCGTGAGGCTGTATCTTTGCTCAGCTTTTTCCTCTGCTCTATCCTGTTTCCCTCTCGAGCCCCTCCTGATATCACAACCTCAGTAGATCCCCTACACAAGAAACTGTGCCTCAGGCTTTGCTTCTAGGTACCCAGCCTAAGTGACATCCTTTCCTCCCTTCCTAGCATGTCACAATTTAAAAGCATAGATTTGTATAACTCTTGGTTTAATGCCTGTTTTCCCCACTAAAAAAGGCTGGAGCCACGTGAGGTCCCTTTTACAGAAGACAGCAATGCACTGATTTGAACTGGAAAGCCACACGAACATAGCCTCTCAGGCCCTGCTCTGCAGACTTTCCCTTTTTTTTTTTTAAATTTTTTAATGCTTTATTATTTTTGAGAGGCAGAGACAGAGCATGAGCAGGGGAGGGGCAGAGAGAGAGGGAGACACAGAATCCGAAGCAGGCTCCAGGCTCTGAGCTGTCAGTAGAGTCCAGTGGGGGCTTGAACTCACGGACTGTGAGATCATGACCTGAGCTTAACCAACTGAGCCACCCAGGCACTCCCAGACTTTCCTGTTCAGGTGTTCTGGTACATTTGCTTGAAAAGCCAACCTACAGCAGCCACCTAGAATCTCTTGTGGCCATCTTCTTCAAGCCAGTCCTGGATAGGCAGATTCCAGAGCCGCAGGTGACAATCTGATGGGCTCTGGATTGGTCACCTAACTCCACACAATGACCCGTAGTTCTGGCACCACATCACAGATCAAACTTGGCAGACAGCTCTCAGGTGAGGGTAGAGGTCAAGCAGATAAATCAACAGCTATTTTACAGGCATCACAATCTGATTCAATGGAAATCAAGACAGCTTTCTTGTTTTACTGGCCTACCAGCATTCCCAGGAAAAGCTGGATTCCTATGAACATCCGCGGGGTTCCTAGATGGCAGTGTCTTCGGTATCACATACCTCAAGTAGAGTCATAGTATAACCCTTTTATTTAGAATCTGGAAGAACTGTGGCAGTCTAAGTACTTCCAAGTTTTTGAAAAACTTTTCTCTTAGTATAAATTTTTTCTAAACATTATAATTCTCTTTTCTATTGGGTTGTCTTTCATTATTGACGGACCGATGACTTGGGGTCTTTATTCTGAGAAGAAAGACTTCTAGGCAAGACACTGATGCACAGGGAATTAGCCTGGATGTATTTGGATTACAGGAGAGTTGCTACAACTGTTTCTGATGGAAACCCTAGAGCTACTTCTGACATATTTCTTCCTAAAAGCTAGGTAAACAGAAAGACCCCATAAAAAAAGATGAGAGACTTTTTTTTAAACATTTATTTGTTTTTGAGAGACAGAGTGTAAGTGGGTGAGTGGCACATAGAATCCAAAGCAGGCTCTGGCTCTAAGCCATCAGCACAGAGCCCAGTGTGGGGCTTGAACCCATGAACTGTGAGATCATGACCTGTGCCAGAGTTGGACACTTAACCAAGTGGGCCACCCAGGCGCCCCTAGTGTTTCTAGTTTTTGAAAGAGGGATACAGAAATATAAGCCAGGGGCTCTTTCTACAGTTCACAACCTGGGTAAGAAAATAAGAAACACCACTCAACAGAAGCATAATGACAGGAGATAAATGTCCATGGATATGTTTTTCACAACACGGGTTCTTATACAAAAGTGTAGCTGAACATGGACTTTGTGGTGTTTCCATTGTATCTGAAAGGACTCTTAGAAAATATGAAATCTTGTTACTGGGTAACACTAGTGGTCCGGTTTGCCAAAGGTCCTTTCCGGTGGCACCAAGTTAACTAGTAGGGAGAGCAGAGATACCTGCCAGATAACCTTTAATCTATAAACTTACCCAAAGTTTGAAAATGCCATGGAGAATCTTAGGAATCCCACCAATCAGCCAATAGGATCATCTAGACACGCGTTCCACCTGCAGGTGCTACAGGCCATTGCTCAGACTGCCTCTCAGAGGGAGGCACAGGACAAGTTAACACTCTCCTTACGTCTGGCTTCCTGTCTTTGCCCATCCCTCTTGTGTTTTTAATCACCTGTGTCACAGGACACGTGTAAGTAGTTGGCATGTGTTAAACTCTGAGTAGAGCAAAATCAGAGTTAAAGGTAAATGTTGAACCACTTACATTCAAACACAAGCTATTGAATGAAGAACTTTCGGTTCAAGGGCCAAATATTCTGCATTCCTGAGAAATCTGTTTCTCATTCTGTTAAGTATTTTCACATTGCACTTTGCTTCCACAAACTAAGTGGGTGTACATTTTTGAGTGTAGCTTTATCACTTCAAGATCTGAATTAGGAGAATGAAAGAAAATATGTAGTTTTTAATTTTTTAAATTTTTATTTATTTTAGAGAGAGAGAGCGCACGTGCATGTGTGCACCTGGGGAAGAGGCAGAGAGAGAGGGAAAGAATCCCAAGCAGACTCCACACCGTTAGCATGGAGTCCAATACAAAGCTCTATCTCAAAAACGGTGAGATCATGACCTAAGCTGAAATCAAGAGTTGGATGTTTAACCACTGAGCTACCTTAGTGCCCCTACATATTCTAAAAAAAATCCGTCCATGCAAAGGGAGCCAGGTGTTAGTTTCCTACAGGGGGAACATTCTCATGGAGGTACTGTAAGGCCAAGTCGGTCCACTTCATTTCTTGCTCTTTAACAGATTCTGTGGTGCCACCGTTGTCCTGTTCCGGTTCAGGAAGCTCATTCTGAAACGGTACAATGGACATTCAGAACGCTGGTATACTCTGCATTAATAAGCCCCTTAAAACTCAAGAGTACTTAGAATTAAAACCTGTGAGTTCTTAGAAACAGGCAGCATAATTGACAGAAATGTATCGTAAAGAAAGAACTAGGATAAAAAAACGTGAGGAAATATCACATGTATCGCTCACATGTGCCCTGATGTCTGTAGTAGGGAACGGCAGCACCACGACTCTGGTGCTTGTGCAAGAGGCAGTGGTGGCAGAAGGATGAGAGCACAGGCTTTTGGAAGCCACTGGGATCCAAGCCCACAATTCCACCCTTTGCTGGGTTACCTGGGCAAGGTATTCAGACTCCTGGAGCCTTTGTTTTCTCTTTGGCAATGGGAGGAAAAAGGAGCCATCACCTCATAGGATAGCTATGAAGACCAAATGAGATCAAGTAAATGAGATCAAGTGCTCACCACTGTGGGGGCCATCCAATGCTCAAGAAATAGCTGCTGTTATTACTAGTGGCTAGGATCACTGAAAAGACCCCCTACTGACTCTTTTCTGGGGAGGCTGCCTTAATAGAATACCACATTTGCTGGAATATTCCTTAAGCACAAGAAATGTATTAAGATAAAACAAAACAAACTATCCTGTCCCCAACATGCTCATATTATTATTAAGTGGCAAGCACTGAAAATGTAACATGATAGGTGAGACTTCCCTCTAGTGATGGAGCATAGCAACATAAATCCTGCAAATGACCAGTTCATATCCGGCCAGCAATTTTCTTAGAATGGTAAATCATGGGCCACACTTAGTATAGAATCTGACATATAGATTTTTCAGCATGAGATTTAATTTACATGTGACACTGTATAAGTTTGAGGCATATGACATGATGATTTGATACATGTATGTATTATGAAATGATTATTGCAATAAGGTTAGTTAACACATCCATCACCTCACATAGTTAGTTAACCATATTTTTGTATGTGTTGAGAACTTTTGATAGTTTCCTTGTAGTTTAAATTTAAATTTATTACTACCAGGATTTTGCTTTGTACCAGAGTTCACTGACACCAATATATGTCTTTTTAATTACCTGAATTTACACCTTTTGAGGGGGGGCAGCAAAGTGTTACCCAATACTGAGACTTAGGATTTCCCACTGAATTCCATTTTGCAGTATATGAATATAGTAATGTTTTTATCCTTTAAAATTATTCAAAATAGTGGGGCCCCTGGGTGGCTCAGTCGGTTGAGCACCCGACCAGCTCAGGTCATGGTCTCACCATCCATGAGTTTGAGCCCTGCGTCGGGCTCTGTGCTGACAGCTCAGAGCCTGGAACCTGCTTCAGATTCTGTGTCTCCCCCCATCTCTGCCCCTCCCCTGCTCATGCTCTGTGTCTCTCTTTGTCTCAAAAATAAATAAAAACATTTTTAAAAATTTGTAAAAATAAAATAAAATAATTCAATATATATAAAATGATTTACTTACAGTTTGTACGAGTATTATCTGAACCACATACATCTTTTTTTACAACATACAACATAATACTGAGATTCAAACACATCTGTACAAACTGCAAAGAACTATCATTTACTGTAACACAATGATACATTCAAACTTAAAGAGAAAGTTTGTTTCCAGTAATTATTTATAGCTGACAAAGCATAAACAAGTCCTTTGCTAATGAATTATGTGATTGGCAGAAAAGCAACTTTACTTAATTTCACCTTATCCGTGGTATATGTTCTGAAAAAGTGTCTTTCATTTGGTCACTACTGTCTCTTGCAATGAATGCCAAGGTTAAAAAAAAAAAAGCGTATGTGCTTGGAAAACAAATGCACAGTATCCTGAGGTATCATAAACCCAACCATCCATTATATGGTATACTGCCAAATGGCCTCGATTCTTGGCAGCTACTCCTATGAAAAGGCAGAGTCCTCTTTCCCCAGTTTCAGGTTGGGACTGGCCAAGTGCCTTACTTTGGCTAACACAGAGCAGCTGCAGTGTCAGTGGGCTCGCTGTCAGCCTGAGCTCCAGGCAGCCTCACCGTTGGGTCTCCTGCTGCTCTTGGAACCCCGAGACAGCCATGTGCAGTCTAGGCTGGTCTGCTGGATAATGAGACTTGGGCCTAAGCACCTCGCCATCCCAGCTGACGACCTGCTACCTACCAGATTATGTGACAAGTCTCCCGATGACCCAGCCTCCAGCTGGCCTGCTGGCTGACTGCAGAGCACAAGCAGATCCAGCAGGGATCAAGCTGGCAAGGACTGGAAGACCCTCTGAGCCCAGCCACAAAATCATGAGGTAAACTGCTATTGTTTCAAGCCACTCTGTTTGGGGGAGATTTGTTAGGCAGCAACAAAAGCTAACCAGTACACACATTGCCTCAGAATCACAAGACACAGGAAAAGACACAGATTCACAAGCAGGCTAGGCTACAGCCTGGATGTTAGCATAGAAATTTCTCTCCCTCAACCCCTTCCACAGCAGTGGTCCCCAAATCCTGCCATGAGCCTGTCCAGAATTAACCAGCTCCCCTCCAGTGTCGTGCCTTTGTTCAGGCCCTCCTCCCCTGCTGATACACTACTGCAATCACTTCCTTACTGGTCCCTCTGCCCAGTCATTTGCCCTCTTCTCCATGTCACACATCCTCTAACAACACTGCTGAACTGATTTTCCAAAACTCAAATTTGAGCATGGCAGATTTCTATTATGAAGACCACTTATTCCTGGCTATCCTCAGAATGAGGTTGAAGCATCGCATCAAATACTCCTCTCAAAATCTGGTCCAAGCCCATCTTTTCTGCCTACCTTAGATGACAAATATTTTCTCCATCCACAGTGAATGTCTCACCATCTCAAGCCTTCAAAACTCTGAGCCTTTGAACTTCTGTCCCCTCTGTTGGAGTGCCCTTGTCTATCCCCACTAAATTTCTGGCCCTCCCTTATGACCAGCCTAAATATTATATTCTCTCTAAAGCCCTTCCTGATGCCGAATGGGCAATCAGCCACTTCCTATCCTATGTAGCTGTTTACAACCCATTTATAACACTTACTGTAATTATTTATGTATGTTGCCTCTCTAGCACCCCAGGGGCAAGAACTATATCTGACGTTCACATAGTCTTATGGCATACAGTAGGCTTCAAAAAAATGCTTGTCGAATGAAAAAACAAAAGTTTATAAGACAGGATCTGCAGCCTTCACACAGACCTAGGTAGGAAGTCCCAACTTACCAGCTGTCGGGCTTTGGACAAGTTCCCCTCTCTGATCCTATTTCCTTACTGTAAAATAGGGATAACACTACTACTCTTGCAAGGGTGTTTCAAGGGTTAGAGATAACATACATGAAATCTCAACCTCGGTCCAAGGCATAAAACTGGTATTGAGTAAGTGACAGCTATAATTCTCATTATGCACTCTCTTTTGACTATTTTTCTAAACTTGAACTAAGCTGTGACTTATTATTTAATATGTGTATTATTCATTGAACATATTATCATCTCTTAACCTTAAATGAAAATGTAGGTGAGTTTAAGTTTATTTATTGGTCAACAGCAGTAGCAGTCTACTTGTAAGCTGTATTTCATTAACAGCTCCTCTCAAGGCACTTGGTGTGCTCTACAGAAAAAGTTCCCAGAGCCTGTTCTCTTTGTTTTTTGTTAGGCCTCTATGACATACATAGGATTTTAAATAAACATTTATAAATGCAAAACTTTTATGTTTTATTTTTTAAAAATGTTTGAGAGCAAGAGAGTGCTTGTGAGTGGGGGAGGGGCAGAGTGCAAAGGAGAGAGAGAATCCCAACATGGGACTTGATTCTATGAACTGTGAGATCATGACCTGAACCAAAATCAAGCGTCGGATGTTTAATCAACTGAGCCATGCAGGCGCCCTTACAAACGCAAAAACTTTTAGATCATTTATTATTACATGAGGTTCAACAAACACCTTGCAGGACAGTTCTCCAGAGATCAGGAAAGAAAAGAGTATCACAGGGCCCTTTTGGTTTAAATGCAAAAAAGCCAGGTGTCTTTCAAACATTTTCCAGGAAACCTAGGATAGGTGTGTATTTCAAGAGTGTGTCTCTAAAGATGTCAATTGATCAACCACAGGTAGACAAGTAGGAAATACAGAGTAAATGCCACTGCTTCGTGTTCCACTACATCTTGTGCATTAAGGTCTCATTATCTGGTTTACTAGCTTTGGTGCAGTGGACAGAATGTGGCTCAGAAGGCTTGGGTTCCAGTCCTGGTGTGACCCCTAACTGAACTCCTCATATCAGCTCTCTGAACCACATTTCTCTACAAATAAAAAGGTCAAGCTATCCAGGGTCTTCTAGAGTTAGAGGAGTCCACAGCTTTCATTTCTTTGCCCTACTGTTTTATTTGTCCATTGATATCCTACATCTACTAGCACACTCCAGATCATATGTCTAAGCCACCATCGCTGGCACAAATTATAGCCTACCAGTGGTATTGCAACATCCTCATACGGCAGCTTGTCTTCTCGCCAGGCATCGTCAATCAAATCCAAGATCCTTCCATCTCTCTGTACCTCACTGTCCATTCTTCTGCAGCTTTGATCTTGTCAGATCTATAAGCCAAAGAGGTGACCTCTTAAACATGAAGGCTGAAGGGATGATATAATCTAGCACTAGGACTCCCCAGGCTTTTTAGCCTGGATGTGTCTTTTGGTGTAACATCACCCTGGGAAATGGGAGAGACTCATCTTCTCATTTGGGTCAGGTGACAACTTATTTATAAGATCACAGTCTCTCCGTTCTGCCTCCCGCTCCCAGCCCTCCCCACTGCTGAAGGATGCTTTATAGCATATATAGGACAGAAATCAGATATAGCTCAATTGACAGACCAGTGTGACAGTGTGACCTTGTGTACAAGGCCACGGTATATCTGGAATGTAGCTTTTCTCTCCTAATATGCATGTTCACCTTTCCCTGTTCGGGATGCCTTTGATGAATCCCTGATTCATAACCAAATCTCTTCTCTGTCCCCTTTAGCCTTTTCCTGAAATATTTCTACAAGTCTCCACCTGCCTTGGCTCTAATATTAGCATCCTTAGGCACAGGAGCTAAATGAACACACTGAGATACTGAACTGGGCCACACAAAGTAACCAACTACAGATCTGACAGAAATCCTCAGCTGAGTTTGTAAAGGAAAACTGCCTCCCTTCTTAAAACAGTGCCCAACCAGAGTTCTGAAAGGAGCACCACCAGGTGAACAAGAGTAGCAGGACCCCATGCTGCCCATTTCTGCTTTCCTTTGGGGTTCCTTCCTGATTTTTTAATGCTGTACTCCCTTCAATGCCTGGACCAAGTGGTCAAGATGTTACTTAGCTCCTTGGCCATAGCTGATTCTCCATTTTTCTCCTAAACAGCTGCAGCCAGCATGGAGAAAACCTCTGGTTTCCCTGTTTCCAAGTTTGGGCTCTGCTCCTTCATTATGGGTTATCACCCTACTGTGCTTCCTGCCACAAAGTAGCCATCCTGATGGCCTGGAAGCCAATGGCACCGAAGGCACTTCCAGTCACTCCTAGTTTCTGAGGCTATGAACATTCACACAAGGAACAATCTTTCGGGGTGGACTCCAACTCCTTCAGACAGGTCTGTGCTTGTCCCCAACAGCATGATTGCAAGATAGCCCTAATGCCTAGGTAGTAATTACACAAGTTGGGTGGGATAAGAGTTTTTGACCTCATGGTAAAGATCCAGGCAAAACTGAAGCAGAAGGTATCCAGCTAGTTCTGTCTTCAGTGAAACAGATGAAGCCTTGATGTTTCACTCAAGAATTAATTCAGTACTACCCAGTAGATAACTCAAAGCAAGTATAAGGATATTGACTTTAGGAAACTTACATACAGTTCCAGTTATATTTTTGGAATCCCTGTCCTGTAAGAGCCCTTTTTCCTGCTGCCATTCCTTTGCCCTTGCTGCTGTCCCCTGGGATACCCTCATTTCTCTAGTTGATCAGAACTAGTTAATTTTCCCAGTCACACATAGATTGTGTGACTTTCTGTGAAGTGTTTTTCAAATCACTCTACCTTTAGCAGGCATTCTGCCCTTGAATGTTTCCTTCTTGTCCTTAGGACCCACCTAACAGGTTAGGTAGTCTTTCCAACAGTTTGCCAGGTATCCTTGTCTCCAATTAATATGTGTAAATTTTGCAGCAAGACTCAGCACATCTTTCCCAAATTTCGCCTCAATCTTTTTTTAGCCGTCCCTCTTGGAAACACCACTAACCCTGCCACACTTTCCAGACTTTGCACGTAAAAGCCTTTTTCCCCCATCACTAACGCCTACTTTTCCTTCCAAACTCAACACTGGGATCAGCTCATCTGGTCAACATTCCACTTCCAGAGTCAGACGCTAATGTGCCTTCACTCTTCAAGGGCTGGAAGAGAGGAAAGCATCGTAGATACGCAATGTCCCACACAAGGCCCCCTGTCCCAAGCACTTGCCACACTCGACAGAATGAACCACTACTACCTTCCTGAGCAAACTTTTCTTACACATTTAACAGTCCCAATGCCTGGAACGCTCTTTACAATCCCTTTGTTTCCAGCTAACCCCTAGTCAGTCTAAAAAACTTGGCTCCCAGGTCGTGTCCCGCAGGAGCTTGTCACACTGCTCATTACATGGTTTTCCCAGACCCTCCGTGCGTCCGATCCCCGGAGCAGGGGCACGTTTTATCTCATCATTGCACTTTATCGCTCTGGGAACAGGTAATTAACAAGATCTAAGTGTGACGGCCTTTTCGCCCTTACTAGAAATGACCCTCGCAGGCCACCACCATCCGTAAGAAGCGTGGGGCGGCTCAACAGTCCCGGCTTCCGGCTCCAAGATGGATACACCAAATGTGGAAGCGGGGGAGGCCCAGAACCGCCACGGAAGTGCCTTTCCACCCGCCCACGGCGTGCACCGGGGAAAGTGATTGTAAGGATGAAGTGAAGCCATCGGCCTCCACCCACGGGAATGGGGAAAGGGCGACGCTGAGGAAGCAACGCGTCGGCGTCCCTCCAGCCTAGGGGCGCAAGAAAGTCTTACCCGCGCGGGACCCAGCGCCGCACCCGCTTCTACCAGACCCCACCCTCAGCATCACGTGACCCAAGCCCTTTTCTCTCCGACTCCCGGATGTGGGTGAGCCCATTTGTTTGCGCGGAGGGGAGGTCTGGGAGGACGCAGCTTCGATTCAAAAGCGAGCGGGCAGTGGGCGGGACGAACGTGGAGACCGCGGAGGCTGGACGTCGGGTCGGCGGAGACGCGCGTGCGCGCCCCCGGCCGGAGGTAACGGCGGGAAGGCTCGGGGGCGCGCTCGCGGCGGCCCAGTAACTGCTTGTGCGCTTGTACGACGGGCGAGGGGCGGGCGTGCCCTAGCCCGGAGGCGCCCTGGCTGCGGTGGCGCCGCGGGCTGCGCGGCCGTATGGCCCGGGGCTGGCCTCCGCAGCAGCCCGCCGGCCACCAGCCCCGCCTTCGCCGGCCGGGGTCCGCTGCGGCGCCCCGCCCGTCCGCCTCGCTTCGTGTGCTGTGCGGACCCGCGAAGGCGAATATGGCCCTGCCCGGCACACAGTCCGGGCCAGCCAGGTTGTCAACCCCTCCCCCGAGGCCGGGCCGGCGGGAGGGCGGCCGGGGGTGGGGAGGGCGAGCTGCCGCCGAGCCCTCGTCTTCCGTGGCGGAGCCAGCTGCGTGCCGCTCTTCCTCTGCAGAGGAGGAACCCCCGGCACAGCCCTCCCGCCTAGGCTGCCGTACCTGGTTAGCTTCCCAGCATTGTTGTGACAGGCCCTTGACGGCACCTGATGCCGGTTCTCTAATGGGGGGGAGGGGGGGGGAACTTAAGCAGTTTTTGAAGTAAGTTAATGTCAGTACAGGAGGTACGGAAATGTGACAGAAATCGTGAAGGACTGAAGTTACGGATTGCTCCAAACAAATCAGGGGTGGGAAATAATCATATCTTAGAGTGAGGGTTTAAAAGGGACAGTTCCTTAGGAGCACTTCAATCTTGAAGATACTTGAAGACAGGAAATTCAAGCTCAATGGTTTTTTGTTTTTTTTTACGTCCCTTACAACATTAGAGAGTAAAAACGAGTCTGCTGGTAGTGACTAATCTTCATTTATAATTAGAGTACACTTATTTCCACAAAGTAGTTTTCGTTGAGCCTTACATCGGATTCATTAAGTTATTTTATTCCTTTAATAAAGCAGTACTGTAGGGTACGTGCACTGCTGTTATAGTTACCCACATGCTTGCATTTCATTTTATAGCTATGGAGAGGAAGTCCTAGTAAGGATCATCAACTACATGTAACTTTCAGATATTTATATTTAAATTTTTTTTTTAACATTTATTTATTTTTGAGACAGAGAGAGACACAGCATGAGCAGGGGAGGGTCAGAGAGAGAGAGGGAGACACAGAATCCGAAAGAGGCTCCAGGCTCTGAGCTGTCAGCCCAGAGCCCGATTCGGGGTTTGAACTCACAGACCGCGAGATCATGACCTGAGCCGAAGTCGGACGCCCAACCGACTGAGCCACCCAGGCGCCCCCAGATATTTATATTTAAACTTATAGCTGTAGTTTAATAAAGTGTATTCTCTTATTTGAAGTGCAGTACCGCCTTTAGATTTGTATCAGCTTCTTTCCCTTTATATCATTATCAGTGATTAGTAGAGTAAAAATGAAATTAAAATGGGTTAGAAAAAAATTAAAGTGAAATGAGTAGAGATTTATAAACATTTAGACACACCGTCCTTTAAAAATGTATGTAGATTCAGGTTTTACAAATTATTTGTAATATATGTATCTTAATTGTACTGAGGCCATTTTTCTCCCATTAGAAGGTGGACTTTTGCTTTGTCCTTCCCATTTTCATTTATGTAGTAGTGGTGGCCAGTTGAGTCAGCATCAGTAATCCACTCTATTAGAGATCGCTACTTTAAAAAAAAAAAGTCAACTTGATTTGAAATTCATCTGCAGCCAACATGAACAGTGGTTGCAGGGATCGAATTTATTTTTATGTTAGTTTTTTTTTTTTTTCCTCTGAAAGTTAAATTTGCTTTTTTGGTTTTATAAAACGACAATAGTGTCATCATACCTGTGAAAATTTATAAAAGTACCACGATGTCAATATTCAGTTTGGGTTGTTTTTTCCAACTGTCCCTTAAATGACTGTTTACAATTAGTTTGTTCGGATCAAAATCTCATAGAGATCCACATGTTGCATTTGGTTGATACATCAGTTAAATCTTTTTTTTTTTTTAATTTTTTTTTCAACGTTTTTTATTTTATTTTTGGGACAGAGAGAGACAGAGCATGAACGAGGGAGGGGCAGAGAGAGAGGGAGACACAGAATCGGAAGCAGGCTCCAGGCTCCGAGCCATCAGCCCAGAGCCTGACGCGGGGCTCGAACTCACGGACCGCAAGATCTTGACCTGGCTGAAGTCGGTCGCTTAACCGACTGTGCCACCCAGGCGCCCCCATTTAAATCTTTTTTAATAGAGCAGTTCCCTCATGTCCCTTTCTCCCCATAATAGTCTAGAGTTAACTGATTGTATCCACATGACATCCTTTAACATGTACATCCCTTTATTTCCTTTAAACCAATAGTTAGATTTAGAATCACATGATCCAGTATAGTAGCCACCAGCCAGGTATTTAAATTAATTAAAATGAAATCAAATTAAAAATTCAGTTCCCTAGTTTCATTATCCACATTTTAAATGCCCAATAGTCACAAGTGCCTGGTGGCTAACCTTGGAATGGTGTAAACATAAAATATTTCAATAATCACAGAAAATTCTGTTGAATAACACTAGAAGATTAGATTCAACCTTAATTTTTTTTTTTTTTTGGGGGGGTCAGGGTGGTGGGGGTAAGAAGATTTCCTAGGTGGTGCAGTAGACAATCTATTGCATTAATTATCAGAGAGGCATGAAATGCCTGAGTTGTCTCTCTTGTGTTAAGATTGAGCAGTGTAATGCGTTCAGGTATTGTTAGCCCAATCCATCCATCGTGAAATTCCCTATGAACTTTTCACTTAATGGGGAAATCTTTTCATGGATCTAGATTGCCTGTATCCATTATTGCATTAGGGATTGCAGAATGCTGATATTCTAATTCTCTCATTCCTTCAGTGTTTATTAGCTAGAAATCTTTTATGAAGAACAACTCTCCCCCACCAGCCATTTGACTACCATCAGCTATTTGAAATGTAGTTTGTACAGGAAAGGCAAGAAAAATGCTTAATTCTTTCCCTCTATTTTCAGACTACAGTAATGAGTTGGTGGCCTAGCAACCTCCAAAGGTAACCATGAGGGTTTTTGCATTTTTTTAAAAAATCATCATGGACTTGAATATATTTAAACTGTTTCAACTTACTGCAATTTTGTTTTTTGTTTTTTAATACCCAAATTTTCCTACCTTTGGGTAGAGGCATCTCCTTTAAGTTGGCTCCTGTCCACCTTGATATGACTAGTAGCCTTTGATAATTCCCTTTTTTCTGGTAAAAGCATGTTCCTCTCTCATTTATACATTAACGGCCACCAAAAAGACCTGGTTCCTTTGAGTGGAAGATGGTATTTAGAGACCACAGCCTGGGTGCTCTTGCTGCTAGTTTAGTCAATGGCTCTAGGATTTACGATGGCCAGAGTTAGAAAATACACTTATTGGGGCGCCTGGGTGGCGCAGTCGGTTAAGCGTCCGACTTCAGCCAGGTCACGATCTCGCGGTCTGTGAGTTGGAGCCCCGCGTCAGGCTCTGGGCTGATGGCTCAGAGCCTGGAGACTGTTTCCGATTCTGTGTCTCCCTCTCTCTCTGCCCCTCCCCCGTTCATGCTCTGTCTCTCTCTGTCCCAAAAATAAA
The DNA here is from genome assembly GCF_022837055.1 of Prionailurus viverrinus. Lineage (NCBI taxonomy): Eukaryota > Metazoa > Chordata > Mammalia > Carnivora > Felidae > Prionailurus > Prionailurus viverrinus. The sequence continues at coordinate 30,470,581 of NC_062569.1, forward strand.
TAAACGTTGGAAAAAAAATTAAAAAAAAAAAAAAAAGAAAATACACTTATTATCATTTATTATTTTTTATTTAAAAAAAATTTTTTTTTCAATGTTTGTTTATTTTTGGGACAGAGAGAGACAGAGCATGAATGGGGGAGGGGCAGAGAGAGAGGGAGACACAGAATCCGAAGCAGGCTCCAGGCTCTGAGCCATCAGCCCAGAGCCCGACGCGGGGCTCGAACTCACGGACCGCAAGATCGTGACCTGGCTGAAGTCGGACGCTTAACCGACTGTGCCACCCAGGCGCCCCTATTATTTTTTAAATATGAATTTTTGAGAGAGGGAGAGCATGCGCGTGTGTGTGTGCGTGTGCGCGCGCACACACACACGTGAGAGAGGGGCAGAGAGAGAGGGACAATCTGAAGGAGGCTCCAGGCTCTGAGCTGTCAGCACAGAGCCCGATGCGGGGCTCAAACTCACGAACTGTGAGATCATGACCTGAGCTGAAGTCAGATGCTTAAATGACTGAGCACCCAGGCACCCCAGAAATACATTTTTTAAAACAAATATACAGAATTCACACTGATTATTTACATTTTAGGGTTTTTTTGTATTTGTTCTTATATGTGTGTCTTTTTGGCTTGCTGAAAATCTTAGAACCACATTAGGTTAACATAATTACTTTTTTCCTTACCCTATATTCTACATATTGGTTTTAAGTTAATGATACCAATTTTATTATTAACCATATGATTCCTAATAGTGTTTAGGATTTCTTTGCAGTTCTTTTTTATCTTTAATATATATCCCGCTTGGGCTATGTACAGTAAAACTTGCATTTTAAAGGCATATGAAACAATTGGCTATATGGTTTGTTTGCCAACTTGATAATCTAGTTGATACTTGTTTCATTTTGTTTCCAATTTTTAATATTCCTTTTTTAATTTGGATTTTTTTTACATATGTAACAAATTAGCATAGTTCTCAAAACAAGTACCTGTAAAACACAGATATCCAGACAAGTTTAGCTTTCATTCCTCTTTTCTCCACCCTGTTTCCCTTTGTTATAGGTATCATGTTTACTGGCTTTGGATTTATCCTTTGATAAAAACAAATGCATTATCTACTTGCTTTCCCCGTCTGGTAATATATGCCTTGTAGATCCTTCCATAGGAGTATGTTATCCCTTTTGACAGCTTCATAACATTCCATTGGTGGATGAATATTAAACTAGTCTCTCTCTCGATAGGGTTTTGTGCTATGTCCTACTGTTGCACATTGTGCTGCACCGTGTGTCCTTGTGCATGTGTGACTTTGTATTTTTGCCAATGTGTCTTTGGGATAGTTTCCTAGAAGTGGCATTGTTGGGTCAAAGGGTAAACGCATATTTCTCAGTTGCTAGGTATTGCCAAAATCTCTACAGAAATTATACCATGCTATGTTCCAAATTTGCCTACCATGTATGTGAGTGCCTGTTTTTCCATAGCCGTATCAGAGTATATTGTTAAATGTTTGAGCTTTTGTTAATCTAAATATAACTTCCTGTATTTTAAATTTGTATTTCTCTTACTTGTGAGACATCTTTTCATGTTTTAACTTAATTAAGTTTTTATTTTCATTTCAGTTAGCATACAGTGTTACATTAATTTCAGGTGTACACCTTAGTGATCGGTGCTTCCATACAACACCTGGTGCTCATCACAGCAAGTGCCCTCCTTAATCCCCATCTCCTATTTCACCCATCCCTCCACCCATGTCCCCTCTGGTAACCATCAGTTTGTTCTGTATAGTTAAGAGTGTTTCTTGTTCTCTCTCTCTCTCTCTCTCTCTCTCTCTCTCTGTCTCTCTCATCCCTATGCTCATTTGTTTTATTTCTGAAACATAGGAGTGAAATCATATGGTATTTATCTTTCTCTGACTTATTTTGCTTTGCATTATACTCTCCATCTCCATCCATGTTGTTGCAAATAGCAAGATTTCATTATTTTTTATGGCTGAATATTCCATTGCGTGTACATACCACATCTTCTTTATCAATTGTTGGACACTTGGGCTGCTTCCTTATCTTGGCTATTTAAAATAATGCTGATATTTTCATGTGTTTAAAGTCATTTGCATTTCTTTTTGTGTGAACTGCTTGTTCATATCTTCTGCCCATTTTCTATAGATTCCTCCCCCTGTCTGGTTTTTATTTATTTATTTATTATTTTTTCCCCTCAACTTTTAGGAAATTTTTATATATTGGATAATTTACCCCTTGTGATAAAACTTTCAAATACTGTTATTTATCTTTTGACTTTGCTTATTGGCATTTTCCCTATGTACAAGTGTATCTTTATCTACTCTGATTTCTCGGTCTTTCTTCTTATTCTTTCTGGACTTTGAGTGATAGTTTGGTCAATGTTTTAAAATTTCATTTTTATTTTGGAAAATTTCTTTGATACTTTGTGTTTTTTCCCTTAAGTTTAAGTAGGAACCTTTCTGAGGAATGATAAGTTATATTGATTGTTTATTGGAACAGCCAGTTTATCAGCCATAGTAAATCTGACAGAACCATGTCTTTGTAATCATAGTAACACCAAGACAGGTAAGGGACAGAGCATTGTTACCCTCCTTTAAATGAGACGTGATGGGTAGGCATAACCCTTTTATTAGTACATATCAATTCATAATTCTATCTGGAGTTTTATTTTCTTCATGTGTCCCATTTTGTGAGTAATTTGATCTTGGGCATATACTCTGAATATTTTTCCTGAATTGTAAAATGAAGAGGTTAAGTAAGAGGCCTTCAGATCCTTTCTAGCTCTTAAATTTCAATATACTAATGAATTTCAAAGCTATGCCTGTTATTAGCTATCCTATGTGGATTCTTTTTCCCCTAAGACTTTAAGTGTCTTTTCTCTGTTTCCCACCCTGCATTTCCTTTAACTCTCCTATTCTAGATATCACCACTTTAAAACAGCCTTTATTCCAAAGAAAAGTTGTAATTAATAACTTAAAAAGAGTTAACCATTAATAGCTTATGTCTGTTGATGTCTTGGTCTAACTGCAGAAATGACCATTGTAGAGCTACACCATTTCCATTTAACCACATTTAGTATTTTATGTTAGTGGCAAGGAGTAGCAGATGATCAAACAGTAATTAAATTGGTATTTAATATTATGAACTAAGAATATCTATATCATTATCACGTGGCACAGGCAAAGAAGAAAGCAAAGTGACATAGTACCTAGAGTTGAATGAAGCTCAGTTTGGCTAGCAAGGAATCAGTGATCTAGCCATAAGAAACTCAAATTAGAAAAGTCCATAGAAAATCTGGGTCCTTGCTGTTTACCTGATCCCAAGGAATGAGAACTGATGGTGTTTGGCAGCTATACAAATAGATGGTGAAGGTATTGGTAAAGAAACACACTAGTAAGATTATTTTCCACAGAGAAGGTTGATGGTTCCCCCACTCCACCATCATCCATTTTTGTAAAACAGAAATGTTTTTGTTTTAGTCTTAAACCATTTTTACTTCTGAAATGGCAGTTTTCCCAGATGTGGACTGTTTTCATTATTGTGTTACTGCCATCTGGTGTCCATGGTGTTGAGTTTGCATTTTTCCTGTATTCAGACTTTTTCGTTCGGTTTCATTTATTGCCAGTAAGACACTATTAAAGCAAAAGAAGATATGAGGGTATTTTTAGATCTGAAACTGTAAAATATATAAACATTGCACATTGGTTGGGACTTGGGAGTCGCACTGCCTAGGTTTGATCCTAGGACTATAATTTGTAGTTTACTGTAGTCAAGATAGCCTCAGTTTCCTCAAAGTAGTAGTATCTTTTATGAGCGTTGTGAAGAATGAATTTGACTGTATATACAACACAGAACAATTGAGCATTCAATGGCTGTTACCTTCTGTTATAAATATTGTTAGTTATTAATAATATCCAGAAAATGTTAATGTATATTAGTAAATGTGTATTACTAATACATTAATGTTTAAGAATTATGTGACCTAAAAAAGTATAATTTTACTGATCGTAATTTTGAATAACTGTAGTAGCACTGTCCTTAGGAATAGCTCTTTCTTTCTTTTCCTTTTTTTAAATTTTTTTATGTTTAGTTTTGAGAAAGAGAGAGAGCCCATGAGCGAGCAGGGGAGGGGTAGAGAGAGGGAAACACAGAATCTGAAAAGACTCCAGGCTCTGAGCAGTCAGCACAGACCCCAGTGCGAGGCTCAAACTCACAAACTGTGAGATCACGACCTGAGTTGAAGTCAGACACTTAACTGACTGAGCCACCTAGGCTCCCCAGCAATAGCTCTTTCTTACAGATTTAATAAATACCCATGTACGGTAGTCAAGAGCATGCTACTTACAGTGCACATTTGATGGGCTATTAGAATCCCATGAAACCTTGGAGATGATAGTTCATACCCCCTCATTTTACAGATGCAGAAACTGAAGTCCAAGGACACAAAGCTGCCTAGTTGCAGAGCAGGGCTATATCTTGGGTTTTCATCTACATGGTGCTATGTGAACTATGCACTGCCTCTCAGCTCCCCAGAGGGGAATAAAACATGGAATGTAGTTATACTGTAATTAACCATATGATGGTTTGAAAGAAAGTGGATTAGAACGTGACATTCTTTTTCTTTAGGTTTTTATTTTATTTAATGTTGGTGTAATATAATGGGAAAACCAACTGGAGAAAAACCCTCTCTGCCATATTTGTGCACAAATAGTTAGTTTAATACTCCTGTTAGTAACTTTAGAAATAAATGCAAATAACATGCAGTAGTTGTATTTTCCAATCTTGCATTCCTCTCTGTGTCTCCAGGACACCCTGTTCTCGCCTCTGTTGATAACATTTGTCACACGGGGGGGAACATTTTGGGTTTAATTTTTTCTTTCTCAAACTGGACTATTAATTCCTTGAAAAGGACCATTTCTTTCATCATTATGTACCTGTGGTTAGTACAACACTGAATTCTGTGTTAAATGAAGGAATCCCCTTCTCTTGTCTTTATAATAGATGAGGCGTTAGTACAAAGGGGCAGAACCTCCCACCACAGCCTTTGAGAATTCCGTAAAGACTAATTCAGGGTTGAGCCTTTGAAGGGTTAAGGAAAACAAGTAGTTCCTCAGGAATGAGAAGTGGTTTGACATTGGTTAATAGTTTTGTAGAGGTGAAGAAACCTACAACAGGTACTTCTTATTGGCAGGCACTTCCAAATTTAAGGGTAATCTTTCCCCTGTCCTTCTCACCTTCCTTTCTTTATGGTTCATCTTTACCTTTCTATGGCAGTCTGTTCTGTCTCCTTCCATTCTTCTCTGCTAGACTCTCCTCTGCAGTTCTCCAGCTATGACCAGGTTGCACAGAGGGATAGGGAAAAGGGAGGAGAGTTGTGATAAGTTCAGCCAAAAACATCTAGCATTTGCCATCTGAAATGCTACACTAAGCTCTGGAGCTGCAGAGGTGAATAAAAATCAGTTTCTGCCCTTAAGGGTTAAATAGTAAGGAAAAAGTGTGCAAAAACCTCATTCCCTGTGTAGTGTAACTCCTATGAAAGAGCTCTTAAGGACTCGCAGTGGGGGAAGCACAGAGGAGGGAGGACCCGTGGGGCTGCCTTTTGAGGGAAGGGAAGGTGTTCTGGGAAGCCTCACAGGCCTGCCATTTCAAGGGTGGGTAGGATCTCTTGTGATGGACCAAGGAGTTCAAGCTCAGGGCATTTAACCTTTTTATAGTATCAGTCTCTCTCTCTTTTAAAGGGCAGAGATCTTTACCTCTTTTTTTTTTTTTCTTTAAGTCTTTTCATTTATTTTGAGAGAGAGAGAGTGTGCCCACATAAAAGAAGGGCTAGAGAGGGAAGGAGAGAGAGAGAGAGGGAGAATCCCAAGCAGGCTCTGTACTGTCAGCTCAGAACCTGATGCAGGACTCAAATTTACAAACCCGAGATCATGACCTGAGCTGAAACCGAGAGTCAGATGCTTAACTGGCTGAGCCACCCAGGTACACCAATATCACCTTTTTATAATATCTCTTTTTTTAAAAAAGTAAAGGTATATTTTTCCTCTGATGTGTGTGACCCCTGATTACTTCCTCTCATTTTGTGAGGGGCTTTGTTGTTAGTGTCCTTCTGGGACACAGAACTGGTTCACAGGAATGCAACAATAAGGTATGATTTCTATCATGTGGGAAGGTTGTCAGTAGCATTCAGATCATTGTAAGTCATTTTCTTGTAGTCTGAAATGTATTTGGTCCTAGTATTTCTTGAAGGGATATTCCTGGACTGCTTCTACACCCATCCTAAGAAGTGGCTGCATTTTCTCATTGTTATTTGTTATTGTATGTTTTCATTCACATTCTTAGGTTTGTAAGTTGGAATGTTAGAACTTGAAAAATGAATTTTCTCCTGACTGATTGTTTTTGCTTTCCCAGTTGCCAAGACAAAGGGGATTTGGCGATGGAGGCTTTGTTGGAAGGAATGCAAAATCAGGGACATGAAGGGTAAGATTGCTTTTGACCTTAAGCTCCTCACTGAGTTTAAAAAGCGTATCCAAGTTATCCCTCTATTTTGTGCTTTGGCTACAGAAGCAAAAGTGCTGAGCAAAAGCCCAGTTGATCCATGTCATGTTTGTGGACGGCATCTCTCTTTGGGGTGTTGGCCTCATCTCAGTAGTGAAGCCAGTGAAGCTGGCTACTTGTTTTCATCCCCCTCTAAATTTTCTCCTCCCCAGAAGCAAACGTAGAAGTTCAGCAGTTTTGTACACTAAGAACAAATGCTTAAAAAAGTGTTTAAGCCTTAGTGATGATAGCTGTCTGTGGCCATTCCTGGACACCTGTTTGAACCCAGTGCACCTATCTATGTTTACTTCTTTTTCTGCCTCTGTAATATCTGGCACCTCCTGTAACTGTGAAGGATGTCAACAAGTTTACAATAATAAGGTCGGCTGCAGGAAGTTTCTAATAATAAGGCGGGAAGAAATCATTGAAATAAACCTGGCTCAACGATGAGTTTCTTGAAACAGCTCTTAAAATTGTATTATCACCTTCCCACTAGCCTACTCACTTCCAAGGCTTTTTATTTTTGTTAGCTAACAATGTGACAAGCTCGCCTGGATTCTTCCTGATAGCTCTCCTAAAACATTACAGAAGAGCTACTTGTTGGTCATGGAAGCCCCGCTCACAAGCCAGACTTAAACATCATCTCGTGTTTGAACAAACGATTTAGGCTTTAGGGTTGGCTATGAGAGGAAGACAGAACATGCAGTGGAATAAGTAATCATCTTAATATGAACATTAAAAGGAAAAGCTCGGAAGTCCTTTTCTTTGCTTCTAATAATTTCTTTACTGACACTGTTCCACCTCAGGTGGGTTTATGTCTGCTACGTTTTTACATGCGAAGGATAAGTCATGGGCATATGATCTTATTTACAGGGGATTTTTGACATCCTGTGAAGCAGAACTACAAGAGCTCATGAAACAGATTGACATAATGGTGGCTCATAAAAAATCTGAATGGGAAGGGCAGACACATGCTCTTGAAACTTGCTTGGGCATCCGTGAACAAGAACTGAAAGCTCTTAGGGGTCAGTTGGATATGAAACACAATGAGGTAAAGCCGTTGATTCACTCCTCTTTTTGATATTTTGACCTTGGCTTTTGTATTAAATATGTTTCTAAAATATTTGTTGAAGAAAGCATTTGTGTGTTGTTTCTGTATTACTTCAGTGGTTTCTTTTAGAAGAAAAATTCATTGTGAAAACATGTAAGAATATTAATATTTATTTCAAGGATCATGTTACTTTGGTCACATAGAGCATATAACCTCTTAAAGAATGTGCAAAGGGTGTTACACGATCTTTGTATAACTGTCATCCTATTAATGTTTGTATTATCATTCACCGAGTTTAGTGAACGTTGTTTTTGGCCTCATTGTATGACTAGTGTAAAAAAGTTAAGCCCAGAATTCAATAATTTGCCTCTCTGGGTTCCATTTAAAAAATCCAGAAAAACTTAAAGTTTTTTTTTTCTCTGCCCTTGTTGAAAATTAGGGGAAAAGAAAGGAAAGAGGAAAATAAAAATTCCTTGCAATCCCACCACCACTAGTTATTGGTGATTTGGGGGGAAAGTTTTATAATGTTTGTTGATTGACTTCCATAGTTTAGCTGGTACAGTAAAAAGAAGAACATTAAATATTAGAAAGGAAGCAGAAAGCACTTCTAGGCCCAAGAAATGCTTATAATGTCTCGCATGAGTGTCAATCTGAGAAGGATTGCAAAAGTTGTAGGAAGGGCCTGGCCCCAACCCTGACTCTGATGAATTTTCCCACCAGCAGGATCACCCATGTATGAGTGCTGTTACTCTGTTTATTCAGGAACACTCCTGTGAGGGTATACACTGAGATTGTGATGCTTTTTTTTTTTTTTTTTAATGTTTGTTTATTTATTTTGAGAGAGAGAGAGAGAGAGCATGCATGTGAGTGGGGAAGGAGCAGAGAGAGGGGGGAGAGAGAATCCCAAGCAGGCTCCATGCTGTCAGCACAGACCCCCAATGTGGGGCTCAACCCCATGAACTGCAAGATTGCAACCTGAGCTGAAATCCAGAGTTGGATGCTCAGCCACCTGAGCCACCCAGGTGCTCCAAGATTATGATTCTTTTGATGACAATTATCAAAAGTATTTTAGAAATGTTTCACGTAACAAGGAAAGAATTAGGCTTGTTATAAAGTGGTTTATGCTTGTCAAGGGAGTCTGTCAGTGGTTGGCCGTTTGCACTTTGGGTCAGAGCGGTACAGAGTAATATTGGCCGTGTCAAATTCAGTTTTCTGTGAAAGCCATTTGCCAAGCTAGAATGTGTTTTAAAATTTGGTAGAACTTTGAGAATGTATTTTAAAATTACACTTAATGCAAACACGTAGAAGGTGGTAAAAAAGTATATGGGATGGTAATTGTATTTGATCTTTTTAAACACTGTAATTTAGGTAGGGTCAATGCTCCTTGTCTGGTAAGCTACTTTAGCTACCACGTCTTTATTTCTCCTAGGGCAAAACAAAAGTAGTTTTGTTTAGTAAGTTAAATTGATTGTGGTTTCCTAGCTAAGAAAATCACCGTATGTACACATAGGTATCTAAGTCGTTTATTTTGTGAGAAACCCATTAAAGAAATTCCTATGTGTGTGATTTTGAGAATATTTAGTCACTCTGAGGCTGTTTAAACTTATTCCTGTAGCTTAGTTTTGATGTCAAGGGCATTATTGCCGTTACTTAGTACCTCAAAAAGAAATTAAAGGGATTGAATGGATAGGTTCCATGGTAAGGATTTGAAGATTACAATTCTGGCCGGGGGACATAAAAGAAATTTAGAATTGTAGCTGTCTGGTCAATTTACTGCTTCATTGATTGGGCTGCTGAAACTTGATTAAGTTTCTAGAAGTAAAGTGCTTTTACCAAATGCTAGTAATGAGAATCTATCCCATAGAGTTCATCTGTGAAATTGTGTTGGTATTAACATGTTTATAATCTGCTTTGATATAAGAGTTAGAAAATAGGACTTTAAGTTTTTGTCATTCTTATTTGTTTGAAAGTTACAGGCTTAGAAGCAGCCCTATGGTATGAACAAGTGCTACCCAAATGACAGGTGCATGGTGAGATACAACACTTTGACCAGAATGGACATCAGCACGTTGCATCATTTACTTCTTAGAACGTTTTGCTACATAAAAAATGCGAGTTACACTAAACAGTGTGTTTGGTGACATAATTGCTTCACATTCTGCCTCAAGCTCCTTATCTTGTGCTGGATTGCTGTAGTAACCAGCTCCAGCCTGTGTGCGCATGCGTGGTACTTGGAGGAATACTAGTATAAACAATTCATTTTGTAAGTGAGTGCTTTATGTGTTTTCTGATTACACTGTTGGGATTGAGTTGTTTGTTTTCTTAAATTTATTTATTTTTATTATTTTTATTTTTATTTAAGAGAGAGTGTGGGCAAGCTGGGGAGGGGGCAGAGGGAGACAGAATCTTAAGCAGACTCCACACTCAGTGTGGAACCTGATGTGGGGCTCAATCCCATGAACCTGGAATCATGACCTGAGCTGAAATCAAGAGTTGGAGGCTCAACTGACTGAGCCACCCAGGTGTCCTGGGATTGGGTTGCTGTTTTGGTTTTGGTTTTGGTTTTTAATTTTATTTAAATCCAAGTTAGTTAATATATAGCATAATAATGGTTTCAGGAGTAGAATTTAGTGATTTATACCTTACATATAACATCCAGTGTTCATCCCAACAAGTGCCTTCCTTAATGTCCAACACCCATTTAGTATATCCCCCTACCCACCAACCCTCCAGCAACCCTCAATTCTCTATAGTTAAGAGTCTCTTATAGTTTGCCTCCCTCCCTCTTGTTTGTAACTATTTTTTCCCCTTCCCTTCCCCCATGGTCTTCTGTTAAGTTTCTCAAGTTCCACATATGAGTGAAAACATATGGTATCTGTCTCTCTGACTGACTTATTTCACTCAGTGTAATACCCTCCAGTTCCATCCATGTTGCTGCAAATGGTAGGATTTCATTCTTTCTCATTGCCAAGTAGTATTCCATTGTATGTATAAACCACATCTTCTTTATTCATTAGTCGATGGACATTTGGGTTCTTTCCATAATTTGGCTATTGTTGATAATACTGCTGGAAACATCAGGATGCATGTGCCCTGTCAAATCACCATTTTTTTATTGTTTGGATAAATGCCTATTGTAATTGCTGGGTTGTAGGGTAGCTCTATGTTTAATTTTTTGAGGAACCTCCATACTGTTTTCCAGAGTGGCAGCACCAGTTTGCATTCTCACCAGCAGTGCAAAAGTGTTCCCCTTTCTCTGCATCCTTGCCAACACCTGTTGTTTCCTGAGTTGTTAATTTTAGCCATTCTGACAGGTGTAAGGTGGTGTCTCATCGTGGTTTTGATTTGTATTTCCCTGATGATGAGTGATGTTGAGCATCTTTTCATGTCTCTGTTAGCCATCTGGATGTCTTTGGAAAAGTATCTGTTCATGTCTTCTGCCCATTTCTTGACTGGATTATTTGATTTTTGGGTGTTGAGTTTGATAAGTTCTTTATAGATTTTAGATAATAACCCTTTATCAGATTTGTCATTTGCAAATATCTTCTCCCATTCCGTCTGTTGCCTTTTAGTTTTGTTGATTGTTTCCTTTGCTGTGCAGAAGCTTTTTATCTTGATCAGGTCCCAATAGTTCATTTTTGCTTTTATTTCCCTTGACTCTGGAGACATGTGTAGTAATAAGTTGCTACAGCTGAAATCAAAGAAGTTGTTGCCTGTATTCTTCTCTAGGACTTTGATGGTTTCCTGTCTCACATTTAGGTCTTTCATCCATTTTGAGTTTATTTTTGTGTATGGTATAAGAAGGTGGTCCAGGTTCATTCTTCTGCATGTCGCTGTCCAGTTTTCCCAACATCATTTGCTGAAGAGATTGTCTTTTTTCCATTGTATAATCTTTCCTTCTTTGTCAAAGATTAGTTGGCCATACATTTGTGGGTCCATTTCTGGGTTGTTTATTCTGTTCCATTGATCTATGTGTCTGTTTTTGTGCCAGTCCCATACTGTCTTGATGATTTCAGCTTTGTAATACAGCTTGAAGTCTGGAATTGTGATGCCTTTGGCTGTTTGGGGTCTTTTGTGGTTCCATACAAATTTTAGATTGTTCTAGCTCTGTGAAGAATGCTGGTAATATTTTGATAGGGGTTGCATTGAATGTGTAGATTGCTTTGGGTCATATAGACATTTTAACAATATTTGTTCTTCTGATCCATGAGCATGGAATGTTTTTCCATTCCATTATTTCTTCAATTTCTTCATAAGCTTTCTATAATTTTCAGTGTACAGATGTTTTACTTCTTTGATTAGGTTTGTTCCTAGATATTTCATGGTTTTTGGTGCAATTGTAAATGGGATTGATTCCTTGATTTCTTTTTCTGCTGCTTCATTATTGGTGTATAAAAATGTAACTGATTTCTATATGTTGATTTTATATCCTGTGACTTTTCTTAATTCATGTATCAGTTCTAGCAGTTTTTTGGTGGAATCTTTCAGATTTTCCATGTAGAATATCATATTGTCTGTGAAGAGTGAAAGTTTAACTTCTTCCTTGCTGACTTGGATGCCTTTTATTTCTTTTTGTTGTCTAATTGCTGAGGCTAGGACTTCCAACACTATGTTGAACAACAGTGGTGAGAGTGGACATCCCTGTCACGTTCTTGACCTTAGGAGGAAAGCTCTTAGTTTTTACCCACTGAGGACGATATTAGCTGTGGGTCTTTTGTATATGGCCTTTATGATCTTGAGGTATGATCCTTCTATCCCTACTTTCTTGAGGATTTTTATGAAGAAATGATGCTGTATTTTGTCAGATGGTTTTTCTGCATCCGTTGAAAGGAGCATGTGGTTCTTTTTCTTTTATTAATGTGATGTATTATGTTGATTGATTTGCAGATATTGAACCACCCTTGCATCCCAGGGATAAATCCTGTTTGATTTTAATATGTTGTTGAATCCAGTTTGCTAGTTTCTTGTTGAGAGTTTTTGCATCCATGTTCATCAGGGAAATTGGTCTGTAATTTTCCTGTTCAGTGGGGTCTTTGTCTGGTTTTGGAATCAAGGTAATGCTGGTCTCATAGAATGTGTTTGGAAATTTTTCTTCCATTTCTGTTTTTTGGACCAGCTTCAGAAGAATAGGTATTAAAACTCTTCTTTACATGTTTGGTAGAATTCCCCTGGGAAGCCATCTGAATATATCTGTTAAGTCCATCTGATCCATTGTGTCATTCAAAGTCATTGCTTCCTTGTTGATTTTGCTTAGATGATCAGCCCATTGTTGTAAATGGGATGTTAAAGTCCCCTACTATTATGGTATTATTATCAACGAGTTTCTTTATGTTTGTGATTAATTGATTTATATATGTGGGTGTTTCAAGTTGGAGGCATAAATATTTACAATTGTTAGATCTTCTTGGTGGACAGATCCCTTAATTATGATATAATGCCCTTCTTCATCTCTTGTTACATCTTTGTTTTAAAATCTAGTTTGTCTGATATATGTATGACTACTCTGGCTTTCTTTCGATATCCATTAGCATGATAGATGGCTACTTTCAACCTGCAGTGTCTTTAGGTCTAAAATGAGTCTCTTTTAGGCTTTTTTTTTTTTTAATGTTTATGTATTTTGAGAGAGCATGAGTAGGGGAGAGAGAAGAGATTGAGAGAACGAGAGAGAGAATCCCAGCACAGAGGCTGACATGGTGCTCAGTTCCACAGACCATGAGATCATGACCTAAACCAAAATCGAGTCAGACGCATAGCCAACTGAGCCACTGAGGCCTGTGGATTGGTTTTAACGGCCATTTCTGCTAGTGTTACCTCCTGACACCATGCAGTGCAGGTTGACCTAATGAAACAAACAAGTAAGGAATTTGGAGTCCTGGCTGTGCCTCTTTCCAGCTGATTGGCCTTGGACAAATATTCTAACTTCTCTGAGCCTGTTTAATCATGTGTAAAATTGGAACATAATGCTTATGTCCCAGGGTTGTTGTGAAGAGTGAGTTACTATTTAAGAAATCTTTTTGAAAACTTCCAATTGTGTCTAAAACGATCCGTTATTTCAGTTTTTTCTTCTGTCATCCATAGTGACAGTTTCAAACCTTGGTTCCCATTTCTCTGCCTAATGCCATCCCTTCTCAGCATTTAACCTCTTTTTTTCCTCTAAGAAATTGAAATATTGTTGAGTGCCCATTATGAACAAGACCCCTGGTACATAAATAAAAGTAAACAGTCTTTTCTTCACATTTAGTATTTATGCTTGCCACATGGAGTAAGTAAAAAGAAAAATGGTTCTGCAAGGTTGGTAAGAAAAAACAGTAATCACCTGGCTTACCCCTCTGAAGCTGGAATTCTGGCTGCTCGGAAGCACTCATTTCAATGCCTTTAAGTCTTTTGGTATTCTCCCCATGTTTCTAAGTAACATTTGATACTGATTTTTTTTTTTTTAATTTTCAGTTTTAGCTATTTATCTAATGACTTGTTACCATGAAATATAAGGGTTTTACTCTTTTACATACAATTTCCATCCCCTCATCCTGCCAGGATTGTATATCTTAATTTTTGGTTAGATCAGTATTTCATATTTACATCATTAAGATGGTAGATATTATTCACATCTGAGACAGATAGTCTAATGGTAAGCATATTTCTTACATAATTTTTTGTTTTCCTGGGAATTAATAATTATCTCATTTTCATTTACTTTTTAAAAATGTACCTATCACTGATTCTTCCCAAACTCTCTGACCCAAGTGTAAGTCTTCTCTGTGTGTTCAGACGTATCAGGTAATTTATTTATTTTTTTTTCTTTTTTGTGAAGATGTCTTTAGTGGAACTTGTCATTCTCGAATAAGGATAAGCAACGCTGTAGGCTAGCTGGAGAGCTGTCATTTTGGGAACTCCCTTCACCAGTATTCTAGAGTTTCTTATGCTTTTCTCCTTTTTGTCTTTGTATTCTGTCATATTCTTAATTAGTTTATTTCTTCATTTTTGGTAGAACATACTTTTGAGATCTTCTATGTCTAAAATAACCATAGTCTCTTTTTATGTCAGATTGAGAGTTTTATCAGCTGTAGAATTCTGCTTTCAAAGTAAATTTTATACAGGATGTTTTTAGTTAAATATGAATCTTTTAGGCTTTAGCATCTGATAATGATAGACTGGTTAATTTTGACCAGCCCACCCACTGAGAATAAGTAGGTAAGTTAGATTAAAAAAAAAAAAAAAAAAAAGTCTGCTTAAAGTAGAGTGCTAAACAAGCCGGTGAAGAATTTACCAGGCCAGGATCTGGGCTAAACCAGAGGTTGAGGCAGGAGCCCAGGGTTGGGGCAGTTATTAGCTGGACCTAGAGAAGGTAGCTCAGAGGGTAGAGACTGAATGGGGTTTTTGATAACTTCAAGGAGCTAAGAGAATAAAAGATTTGGTGTCCAAAGCAGCTGTGAACCCCTCCTTACTGTGGGTTGGGACCTCAAAAGGCAGCACCCTAGGAGGAAGGATGGGCTGGATATAAAACAGGCCCTCTTGAAATTGTCACTCAGCCACAGACATTTAGATCTCTGAAACAGTTTAAGGTCACCCTAGAGTGCTTCTGTCCCTAGGCATCTCCAAAGTTCTAAGTCTTCCAGGAACCTGGAAGAAGCAAACTTAATTTTTTTCCAGAGGGAAAAAAACCCCACTGTTCTGGGGCTTGAATTATTTCTTCAAATAATTTTTGCAAATACAGTGCCTGATACCCACTCAGAAAGTGACCCCTGACACACAAGAAGATAAGCAACAAAAATGCGAAAAAGCAGAAGCGACAGAAGATAGACACAGATACATGGCAAATCTAGATATTGGGCAAATACCATGCTCCAACTTTGCAATAGCTGTGTTCACTATGGTCAGGGAGGTAAAAGATAAGATTGAGCACTTCAAGAAAGAATTGAAAACTCTTCATATAAAATTTGTCATAAAAAATGAAATGAGGGGAAATTATAATATTGAAAAGTAAAATAACTCAAATTAAGGCCTTAAAGATTAAGAGATAATTAAGAGAGCTTGGATATAGGACAGAAGAAAATGTTTAGAATAAAGCACGGGCAAATGATGGAAAATATAGAGGGAAGATAAGAGAAAGAGGATGCAGTGAGAAAGTTTAATATGAGTGTTTTTGGAATCCCTGGAGGAGAAGAAAAGAGTATGAATGAGCAGAAGCAATATTTGAAGATAAATTAACCAAATGTGAGGAAGGCCATGTATTTATGAAGTCAGAGAATCTCAAGCAAGATAATAAAAAGGTTAGTAAAAAAATATTTACCTATGTTGAAAGCTAAAGACAAAGAGGAAGTCTGAAAGCAATCAGAGAAAAAAAAAAAGATTATTTAACAAGAAAAAAAGATTATCTATAAACAGCTCTGAACAGCTGACTTGTCAGCTAAAACAGTGAAAGCCGGAAGACAATAGAGTGATCCTTACAAAGAAATGACTGTTCTCCCTTGCCAAACCAAAATCTATATCCAGAGTAAAGATGACATAAAGATATTTCAAGTCAATAAAAATTGAGAGAATTTGTCATTGACAGACCAGCGCCAAGGAAATACTAAATGTTCTTCAGGCAGATGGAAAATGATCTCAGTTGGAGTTGAGCAGATAAGGAAGAAATGAAAGACAACAGTAAATATGTGGGTAAATCTAAATGAACAGTGACTGTATGTAACAACAGTAGCCTTTTCAGTTTTACATGTATGTGTAATTATGATGGCATTTAAGTCTGGTTGGGGGATAAATGGAATTAAAATATTTCTGTAGTCCTTGGGTTGCCTGGGCATTGGTAAAATGACTAACACTGGATTTGTTAAGTTGCAGACCTATGTTTTAATCTCGAGAGAACTATTAAAAGTATATATTGATATATTAATAGAGTATATATTTTCCAAGCTACTAGAGAGAGAATAATGAAATGATCAGAAGTTACCATTTCCAAAGAAGGCAGGAAAGGAGAGAAAAAGGATCATTGTGCTTATTAGGTACACATTGTACTTAATAAATGATAGATTTAAGGTTTCCCCTGCTATCTGAAGTTTCACCTTACACCACTTCTGCTTTTCAAAAGACTTAAGTTAGTACCTGTCTTTGCTAACTGAAAAAGCTGAAGAGGATTTTTACTTTTATGAAGTGATCGTTGCTTCTTTGCTTTATGCCATCTTGGCTTGTGAACATAGGTTTCATAGGAAGGCTTTCAGATAGTGGGGGGATCCTTGCAGGTCCATTAAATGTAATTGCATAAATGGCCTAATTAAAAGATACAAATTGTCCAACTGGATACAAATAATTAAACTCAATTATTTGGTGTTTATAAAGATGCACCAAAATTGAATTGTTCTTAAAAGAATTTTGTTTCTGTTTTTTTAAATTAAGATAAAACATTATATTGATTTCAGGTGTACAATGTAACGATTCAGTAGTTATATGTATTCTGAAGTGATCACCACAATAAGTCTAGGTAACATGTGTCACCATACGTGCTTACAAAATTTTTGTGTTTGTGATGAGAACTTTTTTTCCCCCAAAGATTTAGATGCCTCTATTTTCTTCTTTATTGATACTGCCTATTAGGATATGAATCTCTGAGGTATTTGGTGATCAGTATTTTTATCTTATTTTATTTTAAATTAATACATACAATATTATATTAGTTGTAGGTATACAACATAACAATCTACACATTACAAAATGCTCACCATGATAAGTGTAGTTACCATCTGTCACCATACAAAGTTATTATAGTATTATTGACTATATTCTCTATGCTGTACTTTTCATCCTTCTGGTTTATTTTATAATTGTAAGTTTGTAGCTCTTAATTCCCTTCGCCGATTTTGCCCATCCCCCTGCCTTCCTCACCTGGCAACTACCAGTTCTCAATATTTATGAATTTGTTTGTTTGTTTTGTTTTGTTTTGTTTTTTAGATTCCACATATAAATGGGTGATGAGAACTTTTAAGATGTAATTGTTTTGTTTGCTTTTTTTTTTTTGAATGTTTATTTATTTTTGAAAGAGGGAGAGAGAGAAAAAGCACAAGTGGGGTAGGGGCAGAGAAAGGGAGAGAGAATCCCAAGCAGGCTCCGTGCTTTCAGCGTGGAGCCCAATGTGGGGCTCAGACCCACGAACCGTGAGAACATGATCTGAGCTGAAGTTGGATGCTTAACCAACTAAGCCACCCAGGCGCCCCTGTTTACTTTGTTTTTTAACTTACTATATTGTGATTATTACCTCCTGTTCCCCATTCTCCCTCTCCCTCCTCACTAATTAATAGATGAAATTCTAACTGGTTATGGAGAGATGTAGAGAGAGACTGATGGGTATTGATGGAGGTGAGGGCTGATAACTAGCTGTGGCTGGTATCAAGCCATTGAAAAATGGTTGGGATAATGCCCTTACTCTGGTTGCTGGAACTGATTTCTTTGAAGTGGGGTAAATGGTAAAGCAGGTTCAAGCCTCCTACTGTCTTTGCATCTAACATGACTATTCTGCACTTTGATTTCTATATCTTTTTCTTGAAGTCTTACTGATTTTTGTTCAATATTCTTAGTTTCCAAGGTTTTTACAACCTTGTATCTCTTAATTTTTTCATGAGTTTTTTTAAATAAAAAATGTTGGAGAGAATAAGTCAAACAGAGCAAGTTTTCATGTAAATCTAGAAATTTTAGAAAGGTTCTATTTTCCATTTTTTGTCAGTGTTATGGATTTTTAAGTAATTAGATGTTTGATTTCCTGAGAAGTGGGGTATTACCATATACAGTTGAGAACTTGTTTTTACAGGTAAGTGCAAAGGTTATTTCCTATTTTAAGGTTTCAAGGATATTGTTTCAATGCCAATAATGAAAAATACTACACCTTTTGGCTTCTAGGTTGTAATGTTGCGTCAACAAGTAGAAGAACATGAAAAAGTTAAACAAGAGATGGCCATGGACTATAAGCAGGAGTTAAAGAAACTACATGAAGAAGTAAGATTTTAATTATATTATGTGTTGCATAATTCTCTCTTTAACCCTTAGAATTTTGTTAACGGGCCTGTTTGGACTTCATAAAACGAGAAGTGTATATATTCTCTGGGAGGTATAGGGTTAGAAATTTATTTCTTTGTTTTTAAATTCAGGCATAGAGTCTTGTCTAATTATATGTTTGGTGCTACCTAAACAGGGATTCTAAAATGTGTTTCTCAGTTGAGTACCTGAAAGAAATAAAGCCGTTTTTGTATAATACTATAAAATATTGATACCAAGAACTTATGTAAAAAAATTTAATGTTTGAGTTAAATCAGCTAGATTTTAAATAATGGAGAATCCAAAGTTTTCAAAAGCATTTTGGGATAAATAAGAAAAGTAAAAATTGTAGCAACTCAATGTTGCTAATTAACTCAATGTTGAGTTAAATCAGCTAGATTTTAAATAATGAAGAATCCAAAGTTTTCAAAAGCATTTTGGGATAAATAACAAAAGTAAAAATGGTAGCAACTCAATGTTATTCTCCAGATTAAGAAAAAACAACAACAACCTGCTTTTATTTTTATTTAATTCCAAAGCATTCCTCTCCTGCTTACTGAGTATCAGTGTTCCACAGGAGAATGACTCAAGAACCACAGGTCTAGAGAAAAGAAAAAAGAATTTTTATTTACTGCTTTTATCATGGGTGTGGTTTATGGGGTCCTTAAGTGCAAGGCTATTGTAATAAAAATTAAAGTTTTGTTTAAAAAATATTTTTCCCTTGATTTTTTCTTTGATGCAATATTTTTCTGTTCTAGTGTTTATTTATTTTTTTTTTTTAATTTTTTTTTTTTTTTTTAACGTTTATTTATTTTTGGGACAGAGAGAGACAGAGCATGAACGGGCGAGGGGCAGAGAGAGAGGGAGACACAGAATCGGAAACAGGCTCCAGGCTCCGAGCCATCAGCCCAGAGCCTGACGCGGGGCTGGAACTCACGGACCGTGAGATCGTGACCTGGCTGAAGTCGGACGCTTAACCGACTGCGCCACCCAGGCGCCCCAAGTTCTAGTGTTTATTTTTTATATGCAAGTTTGAGTCGTTTGTATTTAATTTGCAAATCTAACACACTCAGTCTATTTTCAATAGTCCTGTTTAGCACTGCTCTTGCTTTCATAATACCAATTTGTTCCACCACGACTGTTTACAAATTCTTAAATTTTAAGTCTAGAAATAACTGTGTCTACAGTTAGGCAGACTGAAAAGAAGCTATGAAAGACTACAGAAAAAGCATATAAGGGACTTCAGAGGAAACACCAAAAATCACAGGGAAGATCGATCTGAAATTGAGAGGTTAACTGGAAAAATAGAGGTATGTTCATGGTAATAATTTCTTCATAGTGGTTGGCAGACTTCCTGTAGGAAGGTGCTCTTTCTAGAAATGGTACTAGTTCTGAACCTGGTTTTCTGCCGTCTCCAGGACTGGCGTGGAGCTATTTCAGAGGTACATCCTGTCATCACCTGGTCTTCTGTGGTTAATGGGGTTATTACCTATCAGTAGTTTCCAGTGGGGCACTACCACCCTTTGAGGGCATTTGGAAATGTACAGACACATTACTTTGGTTGTCCAAATGACTGGGAGTGAAACTGGTGTTTAGGGGACAGGGACTAGGGATTCTAAACATGCCCAGGGCCACACTACACAGGAAGGGTTACTGTCCCCAAAATGCCAATATTGAGAAACATTGACCACCAGTCACTACCAGTCCTCCATGGGCAATGTCCTTGTCTTATTTACCACCTAATAGAATAGGGGTTAGTAAATGTTGAAATTACTTGGCTTTTTGTACAGAGTACTGTGCATATCAGATTGCTTATCCTCAGTTCCCATTTAGATGTAGTAAGCCATTTACTCCCTTCTTTGCTAACTTTCTTTTTATTAAGGCAGAGTAACTCTGGTTATTGTGTATGTTGATTTCCAGAGGACCTAAGGGAGGTGGTGAGTTAACACTGCCAAGAGTGAAGGAAGAAACAGCATGAGGCTGTCACTCTTTTCCGTGGTATCTGCCTCTCCCCTCCTCTGTCTATGCCATTGGTCCTCCAGTGTACTAAGAATCACCAGAGTCCTCTTTAGGCTGTCAGAGATTCTGCTCCAGTAGTATGATGTGGGGCCTAGGAATCTGTATTTTATCTAGCTCCCCTGGGTGTTTGTAATTTGAGAAGTATTGTTCAACATCTCTCTATGATTAGTTACAATTTTCTCAGAGCATCTGTCACCCACAAATACCATTATTACTATTTAGAATTGTAATTTCTATACTTAGTGTTCTTTTACATCATAATATTTTTCTACATTCGAGGAGCCTAGACTCAGAGGACTATGCAGATACTGCTTCCTTTCTAGGCATCTTCAGCGATACCTGAGGTTTTCTCCCCAGACTCCTCATCTTCCTCTTGTTCCTCATTACCACTTCCTGGCCATTCTCTTTTCTACCTTAAGACCCCATCTTTTTTTTTTTTTTTTTTCCAACGTTTATTTTATTTTATTTTTGGGACAGAGAGAGACAGAGCATGGACGGGGGAGGGGCAGAGAGAGAGGGAGACACAGAATCGGAAACAGGCTCCAGGCTCTGAGCCATCAGCCCAGAGCCTGACGCGGGGCTCGAACTCCCGGACCGTGAGATCGTGACCTGGCTGAAGTCGGGCGCTTAACCGACTGCGCCACCCAGGCGCCCCAAGACCCCATCTTTGATCTTCATGTCTTCAGCCTGTATCCCCTACCAGTATACATACAACCAAAGTCGTCATCTTCTGATCCTTGGGTTATTTCCCTAGCTTAGAGGTTTCAGCTTCCAGGACACTGTCACTGTCTCCAATAATACACTTACCATAATTCTTAAAGGTTTCAGTATCTACAAGGATGATACTTATATGACTCTGGTCTTTGAATTCCTTGTTGTTCTTTCCTCCATGGACATATTGATCTCCTCCTTATCTCATCCACCCATTCCCGCTACTGTTCCTTAGGTATCGTCATGACCAAACTTGCAACCCTCCTGGAATCACATTTTTAAGCATTTCATTCTTTGACTACCATCCTTCTCTTTTTAGCTCACTTCCTCTAGTCCCTTGACTCTCAATAGTCACTTGATCCCATCCCCAAGTGATTGAACTCTGCCACCTTTTCACTGCTGCATACCTATCTCATGCCTTCATGTGTCAGTCATTACCCAGCTTCAATTCCATGGTAACATTCCTTATATTCCCCTTCAGCTCCTGTGTCCCTCTCTTACTTCATCATATTTGCTTGGCAAAACCATAACTCTAGTTAAATCCAGCTTTCTGCCCAGTCTCTACTTGCCATGTGTGGTAGACCGTGGCTGGAGAAAAACATAATCATGCTGACTGGCCTCATTTTAAATTCATGGTCACTTCCTCAAATAAGTCCCAATGCTACCCAGAAACATACTATATTTCCCTTCACTCTGCTACTTTCCATAATGACTATTTCATACTTTCTCTTTTCTCAAACTTTCAACACTTTTTTCCACATTCTTATATTTGGGTGATGATCTTGCTTTCCATTTCATTGAGAAAATAGAAGCAATAAGAAGAGATTTTCACAGACTTCTGACACTGTATCTTCCCACCTATTTGCCTCTGTGCCCATATACTTTGCCTTCTTGCTGATGGAACTGCCCATACTCTCCCCGATCCTTACCCAAGACATGGCTCCAGCGATTCTTCTCTCTTCTGCATCCTCCCTTCCTTCATACTGGATATTTCCACCACCATCCAGATTTCTCCCCTCTTAAATCCTCTTTTGACCTCTCTTTCTCTGGATGCTGCCCCATTTTTTTCT
This sequence comes from Prionailurus viverrinus, assembly GCF_022837055.1. NCBI lineage: Eukaryota > Metazoa > Chordata > Mammalia > Carnivora > Felidae > Prionailurus > Prionailurus viverrinus. The sequence continues at coordinate 30,492,989 of NC_062569.1, forward strand.
TCATTTTTTAAAAATGTTTGTTTTTGAGAGAGAGAGCAAGCAGGGTAGGGGCAGAGACAGAGGGAGACACAGAATCTGAAGCAGGCTTCAGGCTCTGAGCTGTAAGCACAGAGCCCAACACGGGGCTCGAACTTTTGAAATCATCTATGACCTGAGCTGAAGTCAGATGCTTAACTGACTGAGCCACCCAGGCACCCATTTTCCTTCATTTTATAACTAAACTACTTTAGGCATCTGTACTGGTCTCCAATTCCTCATTGTCCATTTTTCTTGCACTCGCTCAATAAGGCTTTTGCCCCCTCAACTCTACAGAAGCTATTTACTTGGAGGTCACCAATGACTTGTACCTGAAAATAGTTCCTTGATTTGACTTAGAGAACAGCCATACTTTCCTGGGCTTTCTCCTACCTTGTTAACCAGTCCTCTCAATCTCTTTTGATCCCCAACCTTTTACCATTGGAATACCCTAGGGTAGTGTCATTGGACCTCTTCTTTTTTCTATCCATGCTCCCTCCCTTGGTGATATCATCCAGTCTTGTAGTTTTTAGCACTGTATATATGTTGATAATTCCCACTTTTATATATCCAGCCTTGACCTGTCCTTTTTGCTACAGAATAATTTTTCCAACTGCCTGTTTCAGCTGTTTCACATCTCCACCTTGATACCTAAAGCTGTGTCACACTTCATACTGGTTTTCTCTTCCCCATCTACCAACACCATTCCTGTTTCAGTTAATGGCAACTCCATTCCTCAACTTTTCAAGCCTAAAACCTTGGAGTCACCCTCGACTTCTCTTTTCTCCACACAGCAGCCAGAATGATTCTGTTGTAATTATGTCAAATCATGTCCTCTCCTCTACAAAAAACCTTCTAGTAGCTTCTCTCAAAAGCTGAAGTGATCCTGATGACCTACACAGTCTTGCTCCTTGTTAACTGACCTTTCTCTACCTACTTTTCCTTTTACTCCATTCAAGCCATACCTCGTTGCTTGCCCTTAAACATACCAGGACATTTCTACCAGTTCAACCTTTGTACTTGCCTTTCCATCTTCCCAGAATAGTATGACTTCATCCCTATCTCCCTGGGAATTTAAATGTTACTCAGTCTGGCCATCCTTTTTTTAAAATTGCAACTCCCAACTCTGAGCACTGTGTGCTCCATTTTCTCTAAAATAGGTATTATCATGTAATGTATTATATAGTGAATGTGTTGTCTATTGCCAATTGAATGGGGCTAGGATTTTGTTTGTTTTTGTTAACTGTTGTATCCCCGATCCCTAGAATAGCCCCTGGCATATATAGGAGAATGAATGAATGAGTGAATGAATGATTATCAGAAAGCTGGTTAACTGTGATTACCCCCAAGTTAGCATGAGACTTCTGGAGTTGAGGGTCCTAGAGAACAGTGATAGAAATCCCTTTGATTTTCATAACTCATAATTTCATATTTTATATTATCATAAATCATATTTTCATAATCATATTTTCATAAATATTGGGCTCATCTTCTTTGTTGTTCATGCAACTTGTAGTGACCCATCATTAATTTTGACTGTTCCACTTTGGGTTACAAATACCTGTTAAAATTTAGTACAGATCTCCCATTGTTATTCAAGTTCTTGCAGTTGTTCTGTTGAGACAGTAAAAATCTGGATATCAAAGGGTATTCTACTTTAGGAATCTATTTGGTTCCTGAATTTCAGATACTGAGAAGAATTGGGCTACGGAGGGACTCACCTGAAAATTTATTTGATCTGTTCAGTTTCTGTGTTTGGATATCAAGAATTGGTAGCAGGATCTCCTCATAATCATATTTTGAAATTTTAGTTCTCTTCAGATCAGTTTTCTGAAGAACATCACAAAAAATGATAACAACCTTTAGGTGGCAGCAAATCTGTGAAAACCATCCTGGACCCAGTATTCAGCATCTGTGCTTCATACTCTTCACCATTAGGGTGTTAAATTTAGAGAGACAGATCTCCAGAGGCTCAGTATGTCAGGAATTTAGTGTTGCTCTCCAGTTCTATCAGCTAAGTGAGTAATGGAGCTCCTGCTGGGGAGTAAGGTGTGTGTATACCCAGGGACGAGGGGAAAAATTAAAGTAAGAATGAATCTGGGAAGCATGACAGTAAGGAGAAGCACTTAGAAGTTAAGTACCTTAATTGCCTCTTCAGGAATTTCGTCAGAAATCACTGGACTGGGAGAAGCAACGCCTGATTTATCAGCAACAGGTATCTTCTCTGGAAGCACAGAGGAAGGCTTTGGCAGAACAATCAGAGATAATTCAGGTAGGTTTAAACCATTTTTAAAAAAGAGGCGGAGAAGTCTTGATGACATTGGCACTAGCTGAACGCAGTACACAGGTGCTCTCTCATATCTGCTCACGTCTTTGTGCCACATGCTCCTTTGCCTGCTCCCTCCCTCCCTTGTGCTCTCTTGCCCTCTCACTCTGGCTGTCTGGTTCTCCTGCTCACTACATGCTCACGTTCATGTCATTCTCCTAATCTTGGTCTTCCCTTTTTCTCCCCCTCTGTCCTTCCCCTTCTCCCTTTCTCTGCCTCTGTTCTTTCTGTTTTCTTTTCCATTTCTTTGGTGTTTGGCTGTTTCTGGCTCTTGCCTTGGCTCCACTTCTGTGTCTCGCTCGGTTTCTGATAGCTGGGGTACCTTGGCTGAGATGCCTCCACCAGGGAGCCTCAGATCGGCTGCTGTTTGCATACAGATACTAAGAGATTCATACTGCACTGATGTGCATACCAACTAAAAGTATCTTTGTGGTGACAGATACTTTTTAGAACTGTAGGAAAAACCTTTTTTTAAATGAACTGATGGCTTAAGCAGAACTAAAAAATTGCTACCTAATTTGGGGATATTGCTTCTTCGAATACACTCATTTTGTATGCTTTTCCAATTAAAAACCAAGAACATAAAAGGAAATGAACATAGAGGGGAGTAAATATTTGTGACCATTCATTGTGTGCCAGACAGAGTCTCAGTGCTTCTTCTAGAAGCAGTTATCTGGAATATATTGTTCTGTGTTATCTCTTTCATTTGATAATCTGTCAAGGTTGGTAGTTATCTCCGTCTTACAGAATAAGGGAATTACTGGAGAAATTACAAGAGCTGAAGGAAAACCTTAAAAAAATATATTAAAAAAAAAGTCTGCATTATTTTCTACTTTAAGTCTCAGTAATGTTTTGGCTTTTAATCATTCCCCTGAAATAACAGCTGGCTGATAACGTACCATGAATGCTGTGCTGTGAGTAACTTTGGTCAGGTGGCACGAGGGGCCTCCAGCAACCTCAAGGAGGAAAATTATTTACTAGGCTGCAGCAAGCTATGCAGTCAGAGTGGGCCAATAAAATCCTGGATGTCTAGACCAGAGTTTTTTTTTACCTGAATGCTAAAGCACTGTGCAAACATAAATAGTTATAAGATATTGTTAAATTCTTTTTTTTTAATGTTTATTTATTTTTGAGGGAGACAGAGCTCCTCCAGGGGAGGAGCAGACAGATAGGGAGACACAGAATCAGAAGAGGCTCCAGGCTCCGAGCTGGCAGCACAGAGCCTGACACAGGGCTCGAACCCACAAACTGCGAGATCATGACCTGAGCTGAAGTTGGACATTTAACCGACTGAGCCACCCAGCTGCCCCTATTATATTCTAATTGTAACCTTCAGGTTGAAAAAAAAAAAAAAAAGGAATCACGTCCTACTTTTTAGTTCTCAATTACTCATCTGTGGAGTGTGCTTACTATTGATTGCAAATCCTTTTTTCAAATTACTATTGTGATTACTCTGCATAATTAAACCTCATTGTTGGTAAAAGTGAGATTTTTATTTACCGTAATTCAGCTAGGCTAGAAGAAGAAGCCTTTAAAAAGCCAGCACTTGTTTTCCCTACTAAGGGTGTTTGAATTATTCTTCTGATACTCTGCCTGTTTAACTCAAAAAATGTTACTGATAATATATTTCTCTTTCTTCCTTAGCAAGCTAAACAAAATTAAATCTTCATGTGATTCAGGAGCGTCATTAAAAAAAAGAAAAAAACTTTTAAATGAATTTCTGTATAGTTGTTACCCAACATTAGATGGTTACCATCATTTTGTCAGTCTTTTTTTTTTAATTGTGGTAGAAAACACTTTAAAATTTACCATGTTAATGATTTTAAAGGGTATGGTATAGTAATGTTAACTATATGCATAGAGTTGTGTAACAGGTCTCTAAAACTTTTCTCACTTACAAAACTAGGCTCTGTACCCATTGAACAACAGCCCATTTTGCTAGTCTTATTTCATCCTTCTCTACTTTTTTATCTTTGGCTGGAATATTGCAAAGCAAATTACAGAAATTGTCATATTTCCCCACAGATAAGGACTTTAAAAAATTATAATATACTAGTACTACATTAACAGAATAAATGATCTATTAACATAATTCAGTGCTTACTCTATTCGGACTTCCCCGGTTGTCTGAAATTATGTCTTTTTACAGTTGAATGTTTAAATTGGAATCCAGTCAAGGTTGACACATTACATTTTGGCGATATGTGAATCACCATTGAACAATAAAGGGAGAAAATCTGGGTGATTGGATAAATGGATATCACATCTACACTTCCCCAAGTTTTTAAAAACTCTTGATGTAGACTTTTTTCTTATCCATTTTTTAACATTTAAAAGTGGAGTTCATAGTAACTTCTCAATCTTTGAGTCATTTATTTGTTCAAGTTCTTTCTTCTGGTCAGCTATTAAAGTTACATAATACATGTTCATTTTAGAAAAATGAGAAAATGTGGATGACATGAGAAGTAAATAAAATAACCCATAATTCTGTCCTTTAGAGAGTTAGTTACCATGATTTACATGTTGGTATAAATTTCTTCCAACTTTTACTATGCTTATCTGCAGTTATATACTGCAGTCATGTACCTTTAGTAGGAAAACATTGTTATGTGTGTGTGGGAATATGTATCCTTGGTTTTTAGATTCCACATATAAGTGAAATCATACAGTTTTTGTCTTTCTGTCTGACTTATTTCACTTAGCATAATGGCCTCTAGGTCCATTCATGTTGTCACAGTGGTAAGATTTCATTTTTTTTTTATGACAGAGTAATATTGCATTATAATAGAATATGAATATGTATGCACACACCCCACATCTTCTTTACCTGTTTATCTATTAATGGACACTTAGGTTGTTTCCATGTCTTGGCTGTTACAAGCAGTGCTGCAGTGAACATAAGGGTACATACATCTCTTTGAGTTGATATTTTTGTTTTCTTCAGCTAAAGACCCAGGAGTGGAATTACTGGATCCTATGGCAATTCTATTTTTAATTTTTTGAGGAGCCCTCAGACTTTTTTCTGTAGTGGCTGCACCAGTTTATATTCCCACTAGCATTGTATAACGTCTCCCTTTTCTCCACTCAGTAATACTTGTCTTTTTGATACTAGCCACTCTGACAGGTGTAATGTGATACTTCATTATGATTTTGATTTGCATTTCTCTGATGATGAGTGATGTGTAGCATCTTTTCATGTGCCTGTTGGCCATCTGTATGTCTTTGGAAAAATGACTATTCTATTTTATTTTATTTTATTTTATTTTATTTTATTTTATTTTATTTTCCTCTGCCCATTTTAAAATCAGGTTTGGTTTTTTGATATTAAGTTGTGTAAGTTCTTTATATATTTTGGATTTTAACTCCTTATCATATGTATGACTTGCAAGTATCTTCTCCCATTCAGCAGATTGCCTGTTTGTTTTGTTTATGGTTTCTTTTATTGTGGAAAATGTTTTTAGCTTGATGTAATTCCATTTGTATATTTTAGCTTTTGTTGCCCTTGCCACAGGAGACTGGTCCAACAAAATATTGCTAAGACTGATGTCAGAGCTTACTGCCTGTGTTTAGTGGCCCAGTTTCATTCTTGTGCATGTAGCTGTCTAGTTTTCCCATCATTTGTTGAAGAGACTGTTTTTCCCCTTTGTATGTTCTTGTCTCCTTTGTCATAGATTAATTGACCATATAAGCATGGGTTTGCTTCTGGTTTCTATTCTGTTCCATTGATATATGTGTCTGTTTTCATACCGGTATCTTACTGCATTAGTTACTATAGCTTCGTAGTATAGTTTGAAATTAGGGGCCATGATACCTCCTGCTTTGTTCTTCTTTCTTAAGATTGCTTTGGATACTTGGCATCTTTTGTAGTTCCATAGAAATATTAGGATTCTTTGTTATAGTTCTGTGAAAAATGCCATTGATATTTTGATGGGGATTGCCTTGAATTTATAGATTGCTTTGGGTAGTATAGACATTTTAATTCTTTTAATTTATGAACATGGAATATATCTTTCTATTTATGTTGTTTTCAGTTTCTTTCATCAATGTCTTATGGTTTTCAGTGTACAGATCTTTCACCTTATTGATTACATTTATTCCTAGGTGTTTTATTCTTTTCGATGCAATTGTAATTGCAATTATTTTTGCAGTGGCATTTTTCTGATAGCTCATTATTAGTGTGCACAAATACACTACTATGTTAGTATGTTAATTTTGTATCCTACAGCTTTACTGAATTCATTTATTAGTTCTAGCGGTTTTTTCTGTAGTCTTTAGGGCTTTCGTTATGTAGTGTCATGCTATCTGCAAATTGTGACAATTTTACTTTTTCCTTTCCAATTTTGATGGCCTTTTATTTCTTTTTCTTGCCTAGTCACTGTGGCTAGGACTTCTAACACTATGTTGAATAAAAGTGGTGAGAGTGGGCACCTTGTCTTATTCCTGATCGTAGAGGAAAAGCTTTCAGCTTTTTACTGTTGAGTAAGTAGGTTAGCTGTGGATTTGTCATTTATGCCCTTTATTATGTTGAGATATGTTTCCTGTATATCCACTTTATTAGGAGTTTTTATCATAATGGATATTGAATTGTCAAATGCTTTTTCTGCAACTATTGAGATGATCCTGTGATTTTATCTTTCATTTTGTGGTGTCTCACATTGATTGGTTTGTGGGTATTGAACCATCCTTATGTTCCAGGAATAAATCCCATTTGATCATGATATATGATCCTTTTAATGTATTGTTGAATTCAGTTTGCTAATATTCTATTGAAGATTTTTGCATCTGTGTTCATCAGGGATGTTGACTTGTAAATTTCTCTTTTTTTGTGGTGTCTTTGGTTTTGATATTAGGGTAATTAATGCTGGCCTCATAAAATGAATTTGGAAGCATTCCTTACTCTTCAGTATTTTGGAATAACTTGAGAAGGGTAGATACTAACTCTTGTTTAAATGTTTTGTAGAATTCACCTATAAAGCCTTCTAGTTTTGGACTTTTGTATTTTGGGAGTTTTAAAATTACTGCTTCAATTTCATTACTTGTAGTTGGTCTATCCAGATTTTCTATTTATGTGTGACTTAGTCTTGGAAGGTTGTGTGTTTCTAGGAATTTATCCATTCTAGGTTTTCCAGTTTGTTGGCATGTAATTGTTTGTGGTAGCCTTTTATGATCGTTTGTATTTTCTGTGGTGTCATTTGTAACTCTTTTATTTATTTTGTCCTTCTCTCTCTTTTGTTTTTTTTCTTATGAATATGGCTGGAGGTTTATCAGTTTTGCTTATCTTTTCAAAGAACCAGTTTTTAGTTTCATTGCTCTTTTCTGTTTTAAGTCTCTATTTCATTTATTTCCTCTGACCTTTATTATTTCTTCCTTCTACTAACTTTAGGCTTTGTTCTTCTTTTCCTAGTTCCTTTATGGGTAAAGTTAGATTGTTCATTTGAGATTTTTGTTTCTTGACTTAGGCCTCTATCTTTAAGAACTTCCCTCTTAAAACTACTTTTGATACATTGTTTCCATTTTCATTTGTTTCAAGGTATTTTTTTCTTTCAATTTTGTTGTTGTTGTTGTTGACCTATTAGTTGTTTATAGCGTGTTGTTTAGTCTCCAGGTGTTTGTGTTTTTTCCAATTTTCTTCTTGCAGTCAATTTCTATTTTCATATTATTGGGGTCAGAAAAGATGCTTCATATGATTTCAATCTTATTGAATTTATTGTGGTTTGTTTTGTGGTTTAACATGTGGTCTGTCCTGGAGAATGTTCCATGTACACTCGAGAAGAGTGTATTTTGCAGTTTTTGGATGACATGTTTCGTTTATGTCTGTTAAATCCATCTGGTCTAATGTGTCCTTTAAAGCCAGTGTTTACTTACTGGTTTTCTGTCTGGCTAGTCTATTCATTCAGGTAGGGTGTTAAAGTCATCTACTATTTATTATATTACTGTCAGTTCTCTCTTTATGTCATTTAATCTTTTCCTTATTACGTAGGTGCACTAAGCATTTTATAATACAATATTTTATTTAACTTTCACACTTAAGCTTTTCCTTTTTAAATATGACAAATCAACAAATGTATAGTAATAATGATTGCAAAGGAGTCCAGTCTACTATTAAATGTACCATAATTTACGTAACCAATCCCTAATTATAGAACATGTAGTTTTTTTTACTTTTTCACTCTTGTAAATAGTGCTTGGTTGAATGTCTTTATATAAACATCTAGGAGAGTATGTCCATTTATATTCTTAAGAAATGACCCTAGAAGTGAAATTGCTGCATCCGTGTAGTTGTCTTAAAGACTTTAATATATATTGGCAAAGTACTCTCTAAAGTTTTGTTGATACAGACTTTCACCAGCAGTGTTTGAGACTGTCCATTTCCTCATACTTTACCAATGTTGGGCACTATTATTTCTTTTAATTTCCCCTACTTCTAGACTTGTCTTTGCCAATCTTATAGGTGAAAAAATATGGTATCTGATTATTTGTTTTTAATTTGCATTTCTTTAATTATGAATTAGGTTGAGCATTTTTTCATGTACTTGCAGGCATTTCCAGTTTTTGTAAATGTTTTATGTCCTCTGCCCATTTTTCTTTTAGTATATTTATATTTTACTATTTTGAAATAGCTCTTCATACATTACCTATATTATTAGCCCTTAGCCGTTTTGTTGCAATTGTGGATATTTTCCTATTTGACCTTAATTTTTGCCTAATAGTTTTTTTTGGAAATACAGTTGTTTCATAAATAATTATTTAGAATTGCTTAGTTCTATTAATTTTTTCTTTAGGGTTTCTGTCTTTGATGTCATACTATAAAGCCTTATCTAAGCCAAGATTTCTTCTGCTTTATAATTTCTTTTTTATATATTTGATCTGAAAATTATTTTGTGACATGGTATTTGATACGCTAATTTTTTTTTTCTAAATGGTTATCCACATAATTTATTGACTGTTAGATTTTGAGAACTTGACAGAATGAATCTAAAATTGATGTGGAAAAATAAATGAATGGTACTAGGCAACATTTTTTAAAAAGAGGGTGATGTTCTATCAAATATTAAAAAATACAGTTGCTAAACAACATGACATTAGATACAATGATAGAATGATGGTTATATTTGCATAGGAAAGGATCCATTTAGTCACTGAAACATAAGGTTATTTCTGTGTGGAAGGCAAGCAATCACCGGCTGCTTTCTCTCTTGCCCATATACAAGTGTTGCAAGGAGATATTAAGGGAAATCTTAGAGAACATTAATAACATTAAAAAAATTAAAATATTAAGCCAGCACAGAGTATAAAATATTTAGCCCATAAATGGTATGTGAGAAAAATAGAGGCTGCATTAAATATATATGTTTTCCTTTTGAAATATTTAGATGAGCTGTATGATATTGTACGAGTCAGTTCTAAATCCACTTTTCAATTATGTATGTGTGAGTATAAATGTAATATTTTTTAAAGCATCATATTTCTCTCACAACTTACAAAGAAAAGATGATCCTAACTCAAATGTTAATCCATTGTCTAGGGAGAATTATCCGAGTTAATTAAATTGGCTCAGACCTACTGTTTTAAAGTTTGTGGTGACATAGACACGACAGTGATAAGAAGGTGTTACTGGGAGCGGTTCTCTTAATGGGCTCGTCAAGCTGCTACTTGGTGGAAATGCCGCAAGGCTGTGGCTGCGCTGACACGTTTGGAGTTGACACTGATGGGGAGGTTGGTGAAGATGGATCCCGCCGTGGCCATAGCTTCATACTGGGATCCTTTGGAAAATAAAAGGCCCTTGTTTCCCATGACACTGTTCTCAGGAATCTTGGCGGTCTGGGAGAGCCACACCCTTGAAGCACCAGGATTACAGACCCCAACCCAGCGAAGGATTTGACTGCAACCCTGGTTCCTAGCCCCTTCCTTACTCTTACACTTCAGCTGCACACCATCGGCTTTTATTTCCATCTCCCTGACAGAAATGGTCTTTTTTTTTTTTCAACGTTTTTTTTAATTTATTTTTGGGACAGAGAGAGACAGAGCATGAATGGGGGAGGGGCAGAGAGAGAGGGAGATACAGAATCGGAAACAGGCTCCAGGCTCTGAGCCATCAGCCCAGAGCCCGACGCGGGGCTCGAACTCACAGACCGCGAGATCGTGACCTGGCTGAAGTCGGTCGCTTAACCGACTGCGCCACCCAGGCGCCCCCAGAAATGGTCTTTTTAATTGTTTCTTTACTTTGAACACCTCTGCTGTGAGCTCTGTTGTTGAAATAATCCCACTCATTCCAATAGGATAGTTAGGATGCCACATGTTAGATTAATAAGAGGAAGTTCTGGATTCTGGTTCAAAAACTTAATGGCCGTGGTTAGTGCAAAAAAAAAAAAAAAAAACAGTTCAGAAATATATCAGCCTTCAGATACCTCTAACACTAGATATTTGAGAGAAATAATCATTACTTTATTTTTTTTTTTTCAACATTTATTTATTTTTGGGACAGAGAGAGACAGAGCATGAACGGGGGAGGGGCAGAGAGAGAGGGAGACACAGAATCGGAAACAGGCTCCAGGCTCCGAGCCATCAGCCCAGAGCCTGACGCGGGGCTGGAACTCACGGACCGCGAGATCGTGACCTGGCTGAAGTCGGATGCTTAACCGACTGCGCCACCCAGGCGCCCCAATAATCATTACTTTAGAAGTGATTTATATGATTGCTTCTGACTGTTAGTATTGGAAGAGGTATTTTTGAGATATTCTAGTGTAGTTCAGTGGAAATGTAATGAGAATTACATCTGTAACTTCAAATTTTCTTGGCAGTCACATTTAAAAAGTGAACAGAAAGAGGTGAAATTCATATATTTAAGTCGGCATACCAAAAAAATATCATTGAAGCATTTACATTTTTTTTGTTGACTGAGTCTTTGAGATCCAGGATGTAGTTTACGGTTTGTGTTCATCTCCTTTCAGACTAGCCACAGTCCAGGTGCTCAGTGGCAACACGTGACTGGTGACTGCCATATTGGACTGCGCAGGCCAAGTGTGTTAACTCTAGTTAATGAAAATTGAGACTTTGTACTGGAATGATTAGGTACTTCTTACTGTGCCTAAACACTGTACTTGTGTGCTACTGAAATAGTGAATCAACAAAAGAAGGTGGGTCCTTGATTCCTTACAACTAAGAAATTGGTGAGTTTTTAAGTGTCAGATCTAGACTCACTGGTTAAAGTATAACTTAGTTAAATTGTGACTCCAACCTTGAGTTTAAGAACTCAGATTTGAACTAAATAGTATTAAATAGCTATTGCAGTGTTAAAACGACAGTGCTAGTGTTTTGCAATTACGAATTTTTTCATCCTGAGAGGCCATTTGGGCAGAGGTTTTCTAGCTGTGTTCTGCCAAGGCCAGGGGCTGCCGTGCAGTTTAAGGTGGGCTTGGGGAGGTTCGGCCATCTCAGCAAGTTGGGCCCCCTCGCTTTCCTCCTCACCCTCGTGGCCCAGTCTCTTCAATTATTTATTCTGCACAAGATTCTGTAGAAGAGTTTCCCTTGAGGAAAAAAAAAAAGTTTATGTTGTATTTTATTTTATTTTTTATTAAAAAAAAAATTTTTTTTTCAACGTTTATTTATTTTTGGGACAGAGAGAGACAGAGCATGAGCGGGGGAGGGGCAGAGACAGAGGGAGACACAGAATCGGAAACAGGCTCCAGGCTCTGAGCCATCAGCCCAGAGCCTGACGCGGGGCTCGAACTCACGGACCGCGAGATCGTGACCTGGCTGAAGTCAGACGCCCAACCGACTGCACCACCCAGGCGCCCCTATGTTGTATTTTAAAAGTTTGGAAACTGTTGCATGCTTGGCAGTTGTTTTTACAGATCTAAAAATTCTTTGATATCCTTCTTTCACACTATTTTATGAATCTGGTAGAAAAAGGTTTTGGTTCTTTATGCTGGAATCTTGATCTATAATTTACACAAATACTATTTGTCTGTCTCTTTGCCTTTCTCCTTCCAGCCTTTCTCTGGCTTATGAGCATTATTGAGCATGTACTTGTGTGACCACAGTATAGGATTTTGGCCCTGTACAGTATACAGTAAAATCTTTCATCTGTAGCATATTGATTTCTCAGCTGACATTTCAGCTTAAATTAAAAAACATTTTTTTAATGTTTATTTTTGAGAGAGAGAGAGAGAGAGAGAGAGAGCGAGAGCGCGCATGAGCAGGGGAGGGGCAGAGAGAGAGGGAGACACAGAATCTGAAGCAGGCTCCCCGCTCTGAGCTGAGCTGTCAGCACAGAGCCCGACGCGCGGCTCGAACCCACGAACTGTGAGATCATGACCTGAGCTGAAGTCGGACACTTAACCACCGAGCCACCCAGGTGTCCCATCAGCTTAAATTTTTAAAATAAAATTGGATACCTTTACCTTTTAAAAATACTTAATTAGGGAAGTTTGACTTACACAGACGAATTATGTCCATCTTTGGTACGTAGAGGAAGTACCTATCTGGATGCAGGGTTAACACTTGTGAAAACTAGAAAGTTGGGAACTACAAACCAGTATAGCTGGGATACATAGCCTAGGAATTACCTAAGTCTGCAGGAATTTTATACTGCAGGTCTGTGAGATAGTCACTAAAGTGGTGTTATTTGTATGTACCTCAGTAGGTAAATCACTAGAAGAAACTAATTTGAGTGCAGTATGTTTAGTGAAGTCTTTTAGCTCAGGGAATGTCTAAAAATTGGTGACAGAACCAGTCCTTTCTCTCCTCCAAGCACAGCACCTTTTTCCTCGAGGAACAAAATTCCCCACTTCCCTCTACCCCAAATTTAAACATTTTGTGGTCAGTTTGAATCATCTGAATATGCATGTTTGTAATGTATCTGAAAATACAGAATAATTAACTACATGCAGCATGTTCTAGGGTGGGGAGAGAGGAGAATTTGACCTGGAAATTTAAGATGTTTAGTGGTTAAAAAAATGTTTATGAGCTTCCATAAGAAATAAAATAATGCATTATAGTTTCTATTTCCTATGTTGTAAAGAAGAGAGAAATCCTGTTTTCGTATATGATGACTCGTAGATGCAGTTAAACTTCTGTGCAGTGGGTAGAATAATGCAGCTGTCTTTGCAGTAAATGGGTAGCATCTCTTCTCCTGAGGAATCCCTTTACTTTCTTAATTTTTTATTACCCCTTCTCCTCAAGATATTTATTATATAATTATTAAGACTTTATTTATTTATTTTTTTAATTTTTTTTTTCAACGTTTATTTTTTATTTTTGGGACAGAGAGAGACAGAGCATGAGCGGGGGAGGGGCAGAGAGAGAGGGAGACACAGAAGCGGAAACAGGCTCCAGGCTCTGAGCCATCAGCCCAGAGCCCGACGCGGGGCTCGAACTCACGGAGCGCGAGATCGTGACCTGGCTGAAGTCGGACGCTTAACCGACTGCGTCACCCAGGCGCCCCAAGACTTTATTTTTTTAATGATTCTTTAAAAATTTTTTTTTAATGTTTATTCATTTTTTGAGAAAGAGATGGAGACAGAGCGCGAGGGGAGGAGGGGCAGAGATAGAGAGAGACACAGAATCTGAAGCAGCTCCAGGCTCTGAGCTGTCAGCACAGAGCCTGATGTGGGGCTCAAACCCACGGACTGAGAGATTGTGACCTGAGCCAAAGTCGGACGTTTAACCGACTGAGCGCCTCCCCCCTGCCCAGGTGCCCCAAGACTTTATTTTTTTAAAAGCAGTTTTAGATTTACAACAACATTAAGAGGGAGGTACAGAGATTTCCTGTATCGCCTCCTCCATTACCAACATCACTCACCAGCATGCTACATTTGTTACTAAGGATGAACTTACATTCACACATCCTGGTCACCCAAACTCCATAGTTTACTTCAGGTTTTATTCTTGATGTGTATGGCCTATGGGTTTGTACAAATGTGTAATGACATATACCGTCATTGTAATAGCATACAGAGTATTTTCACTGCCATAAAATCCCTCTGTGCTCTGCCTATTCATCTCTCCCCTCCCTCCACATCTCCATAACCACTGATATGTTTATTGTCTATATAGTTCTGCTTTTTCAAGAATGTCATATAGTTGGAATCATATAGTATGTAGCCTTTTGAGACTGGCTTCTTTTACTTAGTAATGTGCATTTAAAGTTCCTTCATGTCTTTTCATGTCTTGGTAGCTCATGTTTTTAGTGCTGAATAATATTCTATTCTTTGGATATACCAAAGTTTATTTATCCACTCATCTACTAAAGGACATTTTGGTTGCTTCCAAGTTTTGGCATTTATAAATAAAACTGCTGTGAACATACATGTGCAGTTTGTTGTGAAAACAATGTTTTCAGTTTCTTTGGGTAGATGCCAAGAAATACAGTTGTTGGATTGTGTGGTAAGAGTATATTAAATTTTGTAAGAAAACACTAAGTTGCCTTCCAAAAAGTCTGTAACATTTTGCATTCATACCAGCAGTGTATGAGAGGTCCTGGTGCTCTACATCCTCACCAGCTTTTGGTATCATCAGTGTTCCAGATTTTGGTCATTCCAGTAGATGTATAATTATTGTATTAATATGCATTTCCCTGATGACATCTAATGTAGATCACCATTTCATATGTTTATTTGCCTCTGTATATCTTTTTTGGTGAGATGCCTTTTCAGGTCTTTGGCCCATTTTTTAACGGGGTTGTTTGTTTCCTTATTCATAAGTTTTAAGAATTCTTACTCTAATTTCTCCCGGTCTATGGCTTGTCTTCTCATTCTCTTGATATTGTCTTTCACAGAGTGGAAGTATTCAGTTTAAATCAAGTTGAACTTATCAGTTCTTTCTTTCAGGGCTCATGTCTTTAGTGTTGTATTTAAAAAAACATTCCTATACCCAAAATTATCTAGGTTTTCTTCTATGCTATCTCCTAGGAGTTTTATAGTTTTGCATTTTACATTCACATCTTTGATCCATTTTGAGTTGATTTTTGTGACAGGTAGAAGGACTTTGTCTAAATTTATTTTTTTGCTTGTGGATTTCCAGTTGTCCCAGCACCATTTATTGAAGAAACTGTCTTTGTTCCATTGTATTGCCTTTGTTCCTTTGTCAAAGTTCAGTGGACCGTATTAATGGGGGTCCATTTCTGGACTCTGTATTCTGTTCCATTAAACTTTTTGTCTGTTTTTTCACTAGTACTATACTCTCTTGATAACCATAACTTTATAGTAAATCTTGAAGTCAGGTAGCATCAGTCCTCCAACTCTTTTCTTTTTCTTCAATATTGTTTTGGCTTGTCTGAGTCTTTTGCGTCTCCATATAAACTTTGGAATCAGTTTGTCAATATTCATAAAATAATTTGCTTGGATTTTGATTGTGATTGTGTTGAATCCATAGATCACATTGGGAAGAACTGACATCTTGACAATATTGAGCCCTCCTATCCATGAATATGGAATATCTCCCCGTTTATTTAGTTCTTCTTTGATTTAATTCATCAGAGTTTTGTAGTTTCCCTTATACAAATCTTGTGCTTATTTTGTTATATTCATACTTTAATTTTTTCAAATGTTATTGTAAATAGTGTTGTGTTTTTAATTTAAATTTCACATGTTCATTGTTGGTATGTAGAAAAGTGACTGACTTTTGTGTATTAACATTCTATCCTGCAACCTTGCTATAATTGCTTATTAATTCCAGGAAGGTTTTTTTTTTCTTTTTTCTTTAAGTTTTTATTTTAATTCCAGTTGGTTAACGTACAGTGTTATATTAGTTTCAAGTGTACAACATAGTGATTCAACAATTCTGTGTATCACCTTGTGCTCCTTGTGACAAGTGCACTCCTTAATTCCCATCACATATTTAAGCCATCCCCCATCTTTCTCCCCTCTGTTAACCATCAGTTTTTATCTCTAATTAACAGTCTGTTTTTTGCTTTGTCTCTCTTTTTTCCCTTTGCTCATTTGTTTTGTTTCTTAAATTCCACATATGATTGAAATTATATGATATTTGTCTTTCTCCGACTGACTTATTTCTCTTAGCATTATACTCTCTAGCTGCATCCATGTCATTGTAAATGGCAAGATTTCATTCTTTTTTATGGCTGAGTACTATTCCATGGTGTGTGTGTGTGTGTGTGTGTGTGTGTGTGTACACACACCACATGTTCTTTATCCATTTATCAATCAGTGGATACTTGGGTTGCTTCCGTATCTTGGCTATTGTAAATAATGCTGCTAGAAACATAGGGGTGCATGTATCTCTTTGAATTGGTATTTTTGTATTCTTTGGGTGAATATCCAGTAGTGTGATTACTGGATTGTAGGCCAGTTGTATTTTTAACTTTTTGAGGAATCTCCCAGGGTTTTTTTTGTTGTTGTCGATTCTTTCATATTTTCTACATAGATGACCATGTTATCCTTGAGCAAAGACAGCTTTATATCTTCCTTCCCAATGTGTATACCTTTTATTAACTTTTCTTGCTTTATTGCAAGGATATCCAGTTGGTGTTGAAAAGGAGTAGTAAGAGGGGATATCCTTGCCTTGTATCTGATCTTAGTGAGAAGGTTTTGAGTTTCTCACTGTTAAGTATGATGTTAGCTGTACAGTTTTTGTAGATAGTCTTTATCAAATTGAGAAGGTTCCCCTCTATTCCCAGTTTTTATCATGAGAGATTTTTGTTTTTTTGGGTCACGAATGGGTTATTATAAATGAACTATTATTTTATGTTTTTATGCAAGTACAACTGGGTTTTATTTTAGTCTTCCTTATTCATCATTTATTCTTTTATTGTTTCCCTTTTATCTATTGGTAACCTGTGTTTCTAGGCTCAGCTTGCCAATCGGAAACAGAAATTAGAGTCTGTGGAGCTGTCCAGCCAGTCGGAAATTCAGCATCTGAGCAGTAAGCTGGAGCGGGCCAATGACACTATCTGTGCCAATGAGTTGGAAATAGAGCGCCTCACCATGAGGATCAATGACTTAGTGGGAACCAATATGAATGTTATACAAGAGCAGCGGCAAAAGGAAGAAAAATTAAGGGAATCTGAAAAACTGTTAGAGGTGTGTTTTAAAATTACTTCCATTGCGGGGGGAGCACCTGGGTGGCTCAGTCTGTTAAGCATCTGAATCTTGGTATCAGCCCTGGTCAGGATCTCATAGTTTTGTGAGTTCGAATTCTGCTTTGGGCTCTATGCTGACAGTGTGGAGCCTGTTTGGGATTATTTCTCTCCCTCTCTCTGTCCCTCCCTTGCTCAATGCTTTCTCACTATCTCTCAAAATAAATAAATAAAATGTGTGTATGCATGTTTTTAAGAGAAAATAATTAACCTCGAACTAGGTTCCAGAATCCATGGTTTCTTTCTTACTCTGCTGCCAGCGGATCAGACATTGATAACTTTATTAATATGGTACCTGTTATAGTCTGACTCCCTGGCTTCCTTTCCTCATGAAATAGAAAAATTGTAATAACAACTGATTTTTTTCCTGAGCATTTTTCAGATTCTCCAGGAAGAAAAGAGGGAACTGAAGGCAGTTCTTCAGTCTCAAGAAAATTTCATCCATGAGGAAAGAATGCAGAAGGAGAAGCTACAAGCAAAATTAAAGCCAACTGACAGTCAACACACAGTACAGGCCGTGAGGTATATTTAATCCTAAATATTAATTGTAGCCATTTGGTTGTTTGGCATTGAGCACCAGTTTTAATACTGCATATTCATAATTTTGTGTTTGATCACATTATGGGTTTTCCTATTCAGTTTTAATTTCTGAGTTAAGTTTTTATGGTGTTATAAAATTTTGTGTGGTTAGTTTTTTTCTGCCTCCAGTTTGGGTCCTTAACCAAAAGACTGTAATGTTTAGAACGTTAGAAAGTGCTTGGTCAATCTGTAGCCTTGGTGAAACTCCAAATGTGAAAGGATTTAGAGTCCACATCCCCTGGGAAGCCTCTGTTCCTTGGTAAAATAGGTCATGATTTGTAGCTGCTTATCCACATCATTAATAAGCCAGCTATTGAGATAGCCCTTCTTAAAAAAAATCCTAAAACTCATTTCTATATATGAATTATTGCCATGAGGTTTGTAATAGAAAGTAATAGAGGAACTATGCTCCTGATTTAAGTCTGGTACACATTTCTATTCTTTACAGAACTTTCCTGTAACTTTTTAGTTTCTTTGGCTCAACGTGTCAAGCGGAAACCAAATTTTTGTTTTTTTTGTCTTTTTCCCTTGAAAAACAGGCCAAATCCCAGTTGAGAAAGGAGTAAACTGCTGCCGACTTCTTTGAGAAGCATCATCTCTTCCTTCTTTACTCTCCCAAATGTTCTCTTTGTAAAGCAGGAATCAAGCTGAAGAGTTCTAAAGAGTTTCATTACCAAAAACAGTTGAGAAATATGAACTGATTGTGCATTGTTTATTTGCAAAGATCAGAAACCTTGAACAGTCCTCTTGTGTCCTTTGTTAGGTCACCAGACGAGCCGCAGGCAGAAAGGAGGTACACCTCGCAAGGGCAGGAGGACTTGGGCAATGTGCTATCTCAGCTGGATCTCACCCACAATAGTGAAGAACTTCTGCAGGCAGAGGTGACTCGTTTGGAAGGCAGGTAGATAATTACATACCCTTTCAAGAATGTTCACGTTGTTAAAAATGATTTTTGATCATCATATTGAGAAACTAATATAACAGTCTTATTGAAAAAATAAGGTTTTTTCTCTAGTTTCCACAAAACTTCTTATTTCAGTGAGAAAACAGAAGTAAGAAAAGGAGGGATTCTTGATTTTTCTCCCACCAAATCTACCGGTCTGCCTGCATCTGTGCCCTTAGTCTGTTAGAGTGGATGAGTGGATGGATGACATGTCTGTCCCCTACCACTTCACTTGTGTCCTGTTCTTCTCTCTTTTACATTGTCAAGCTCTTCCTCTCTGCTCAATCATTCCCATGGGTATAAAGTAGGCTTAGTATTTCCTGTGTTGGGAGAAAATGGAAACCCTTCTTGAATCCTGTATCCCTGTCAAGTCGTTTCCATATTTCTCTCTTCTCCTTCAGAGTCAGATCTGTCAGAAGAGTTGTCTGTACTGATGCACTAATCTTGATCTTGCGTTTCTCCCCGTAGAATGCCTTCAGTTAGGCTCTACTGTCTAGCGGCCACCTCACTGGAGCTGCTCTCAGCGAGGCACCCTGGGCACGTGGCGCTCCTTCCTCCTATTCAGAAGTGCCCTTGGGTTGTTTCCTGGGTGCCGGTTGAAAACCTGATCTGTGCTGTAGTATGCCCATGCTTGCTTTGTTGTCATGCTTGTGAACTGTTTTTGTTTGTCATACCTCTAAACTTTGTGACTGGGAAGAGTTTGATATTTTGTGTGAAACATGAATCATGATCATTTGTACATGAGCACTTTCTGTATGTAAAAGATTTTAAACTGTACAAACTATTAGCCTTTAGGCAAAAAAAACAACAACAAAAATATTCCCATTTTACCCTTTTGAGTAAAACATTTTTTTGTGTTTACTGTTATTTCTTTGGTTGTTGGAAACCACCAAGTATTTTCTTTACTTATTAAATATCATGTGTGCACATATGTATGTGTGCACACACATACACATAGTTTATGCTTTATTTCTTTTGTACCTTGGAATACTTAACATATTCTTGGTTATCATTATCGGGGTGTATGTGTACACTTTAGATTGAATAAAATAAAGGTTATTATTCTTTTTGACATTGGAACTAAAATTTACCTTCCTATCATAGATTTTCCATCGATGCACTTTTTAGTATTTTAGGTATGGTTTACCGTGCTCCCACAGGCTCTAACGACTTACCTCATGTTTCTGACTTGCAGTGTGACCTTGGACCTGTAGCCTCTTTAAGCCCCCGTTTTCCCATCTCTAGCTAAGACAAGAGTATCTGTGATTCTTCTCTCTCTGCCTCAGTGTTTGACACACTGTACTTACATACGGGTACCAAATAAACAAGCATTCTACCACATTTAGAAGTAGGTAAACTTGAAATAAATGGACACAAACATCAGTGTTCAGTAATAAACAATGCCTTTAAAAATATTTTCTCTATCAAAGGCAAATTGAAAAAGGGACCCTTTTTTAGACAGTTTATTTATGTCATTCAGTTTGAACAAAATATTCCCTGAGAAAGGAGCAGAAGGATGTTATTAGCAGAAATGAGTGGTGAGATAACAGAGGCGTGGTGCCCTGAGGTTCTCATATCTGGTGAGGGATTGATTCTTAAGTAAGGGTGACAGGTTGGAAACTGTTTAAAGAAGAGTATTTTTTAGGTAATCAGTATGTGGGTTTCAGGATTTTTGCGTTAACGTCTGTGATCATATTTTTGTCATGCACACAGTTTGGAGTCTGTGAGTGCAACATGTAAACAGCTGAGCCAAGAACTAATGGAAAAATATGAAGAACTGAAGAAGATGGAAGTATATAACAACGAGTACAGGGCAGAGATTAAGAAGGTAAAAATCTGCCTGCGTTTGTAAAGTTGTGTTTATAGACTGAGCTGGAGGTTTGGAGGTCATCGGAGTTATTTTTAATGAGAGAAAAATGCAGTACAAAGAGCCACTTGATATTCAGGATTAGCTATGCACCTGGAATGTGCTTCGGTAACGTCTTCGTCATCCTCAGGGATGCTGTAGAAATGTTTTTGAGATAATTGAAGCCTGTCCTTTTTGAACGCTATACTTTATTTTAAACGTGTTTTGATGAAAAGCTTTCTAAAAGTTATACACTTTTTTGCTTGCTAAAAGATACTATATGAACTAGCATTTAATATTTTCTTACTGACTGGAGCTGGTTATGGCTGATTTTCCCATGCTGTGTGGTGTGGTTTTAATACCCTCACTGGCTGTTGAGGTATCAGAGCTGACTGTTTCCACACTGATGGGCCTTGGCTGTTACGTTTGTTGACTCGTATTTTTTATTACTTATTTGAGATTACTTCTAGTTTCTTCCTCTTCCATTTCTATTGTCTTCTGTGGACAAGGAAGCCATATAAACAAAGTTTTTAGTTTTGTACCTAAAGAGAATCACAGGTGTTGTCCTCTAAATAATGTGTGCATGGATTTTGACACTGGTTTTCAGCATTTGACTAACACATCTCTCCCTGATTTGCGATTAATAAATTATCATGGGTATAGCCATTAGACCTTTGGTGTAGACATACAACTTGGTAAATTGCTAATTTCTTGCAGACTTAAGGTAAAAATTCATGTCTTGAGGTAAGGTAAAAATTACCTTACTATTTTAACTATTAACATATCTGTCTATCTAATGTGCTTTGTCTTCATTTTTTATGCTTTCCTTTCTGTTTCTTTGTAGTTGAAAGAACAGATTCTGCAGGCTGAACAGAGTTACAGTTCTGCATTAGAAGGAATGAAGATGGAAATCTCTCAGCTGACTCGGGAGTTACACCAGCGAGACATCACTATTGCCTCCACTAAAAGCTCCTCCTCTGACATGGAAAAGAGACTCAAAGCAGAGATAAAAAAGGCAGAAGAAAAAGCAGTAGAACATAAGGTGAAGCTTGAACAAAAACTCTCTTCATTTGAAGTGTTTTTGAAGACTGAATTGAGTACAGAGATAATTTCCATAGTATTTTTTTTTAAATGTTTTAATGTTTATTTATTATTGACAAAGACAGAGCATGAGTGGGGGAGGGGCAGAGAGAGAGGGAGACACAGAATCGGAAACAGGCTCCAGGCTCTGAGCTGTCAGCACAGAGCCTGTCGTGGGGCTCAAACTCACGGACAGCGAGATCATGACCTGAGCCGAAGTTGGACGCTCAACCAACTGAGCCACCCAGGCGCCCCTCCATAGTATTTTTCTAAAAAAATGTTTATTTACCTTGAGAGAAAGAGTGTGAGTGGGGGAGGGGCGAGAGAGAGAAAAGTGAGAATCCCAAGCACGTGTATGGGAGCACTGAACCTCGAGCCCGACTCGGGGCTTGCTCCCACGACCTGTGAGATCATGACCTGAGCCTATATTAAGAGTTGGACACTTGGGGTGCCTGGGAGGCTCTGTTGGTTGAGCATCCAACTCTTGATTTCAGCTCAGGTCATGATCTTATGGTTCATGAGTTCAAGTTCTGCATCAGGCTCTGTGCTGACAGTGTGGAGCCTGCTTGGGATTCTTTGTCTCTCTCTCTCTCTCTATGCCCCTCCCCTGCCCTCTCTCTCTCTAACTAAATAAATAAACTTAAAAAAATTGTTTAAAAAGTAGTCAGACACTTTACCGACTGAGCCACCTAGGTGCCTCTCCATAGTATTTAATTCAGGAAATTTGTATTAGACTCCTGCTTTGGGCTGAGGGTGTGCTGGTTAACAAGCATTCTGTGAGGATCAGTGGGGAGGTGAGAGTGACTAGAGTAGAGAGGCTGTGTCTCTTGTATCTGGTGAGAGTGCGATGTGTCTGCGTTGACAGACTAGAGCACACAAGGGATGGGACTGGGAAGCAGGAACTCCTGAAGGGTCCTGCCAGCTTGTGAAAGGTTTTAGTGTTCTCTTGAGGCCACTAGACAATGGCTGTAAGCGGGAGTCAAGGGTCTCTATGGTTGTCATATGGAGAGTGAGCGAGGAGGCAAAGAGACCACTACGGATACAGGAGTGACATGGTGGCCTGAGCAGTGGGCAGGGAAGGTAGAGGGAAATGGAGGAATTCTGAGGTATGTGGCTGGTAAAATCAACTGGGCTTTGTAGTTGCTTGGACCCAGAGGGCAAGTTAGAGTTAAGGGAGGATGTCACTCAGGATTGCAACATGGGCAATTGAGTAAAAGTGATGCTCTTTAGTGAAATAAAAGATGGGAGCAGATTGGGGCAGATACTGCATTTGTATGAAAGTTACACAAAATAGGGAAGCTGGTGGAGGGAACTGGTTTGAGATAAAGGCTGGACTTTCATATGGAAATATCTAATAGTTGATTTCACAGAAGGCTGGAGTTCAAGATTAAAATCGAGGTGAGGCATTTGGCTGTGGAAATCTCTGCATGGAGATGGCCTTTCAAACACCCTGAGAGACTGAGAAATGGGAAGAAAGCATAGAGATAAAGAGCTGAGACTGAACCAAACTTAGGAAACTACTCATTTAGGGTAAAAAGGTTTTGGAATAGAGCTGAGAAAAGAAGGGGATAAGGAGGGAAATGAGATAGTTTTCACAAAGGAAGCAGGAAACCAAGGAAGGCAGGAGTCTTTCCAAGTTGGAATGGCCAAGCAGACAACTTGAGGAGAATGAGGACTGAAGGTAAGTTACAGGCATGCCTCCTCTTTTTGCACTTTGGTTTGAGCCCTGTGATAAGCAAATCTCTTGGTGCCATCTTTCCAACAGTATTTGCTCATGTTTCTGTGTTACATTTAGGTAATTCTTGCAATGTTTCGTAAATGTTCTCATCATTATTATGTTTGTATGGTAATCTGTGATCAGTAATTATAACTTGCCAGAAGTTCAGGTGATGGTTAGCATCTTCTAGCAAAAAAAATATTTTATTTTCATTTTTTAAAAATTATTTATTTATTTATTTATTTTCAACGTTTTTATTTATTTTTGGGACAGAGAGAGACAGAGCATGAACGGGCGAGGGGCAGAGAGAGAGGGAGACACAGAATTGGAAACAGGCTCCAGGCTCCGAGCCATCAGCCCAGAGCCTGACGCGGGGCTCGAACTCACAGACCGCGAGATCGTGACCTGGCTGAAGTCGGACGCTTAACCGACTGCGCCACCCAGGCGCCCCAAAATAATTTATTTTTGAGAGAGAGAGCACACACATGAGCAGGGGAGGGGCAGAGAGAGAGAGAGAGAGGGAGAGAGAGAGAATCCCAAGCAGGTTCCACACTGTCAGCTCAGAGGCAGATGTGGGGCTTGATCCTGTGAACTGATCCCATGAACTGTGAGATCATGACCTGAGCTGAAATCAAGAGTCAGAAGCTTGGGATTCCAAGAGGAGGGAAGATGGCGGCATAGGAGGACGCTGGGCTCACCGTACGTCCTGCTGATCACTTAGATTCCACCCACACCTGCCTAAATAACTCAGAAAACCGCCAGAAGACTAGCAGAACGGAGTCTCCGGAGCTAAGCGCAGAAGAGAGGCCCACGGAAGAGGGTAGGAAGGGCGGAAAGGCGGTGCACACTACACGGACTGGTGGGAGGGAGCCGTGGTGGAGGGGCAGCCCGCCGGCCAAGCAGAGCCCCCGAGTCTGGCTTGCAAAAGCAGAGGGGCCGGATGGAGTGTGTTCGGACAGCAGTCAGGACTTAACATCTGGAAGGTTATAAGCTAACAGCTCTGCTCGGAGAGCGGGATGGCTGGAGGGCAAGGGGAGAGAGAGTTGTTGAGCCCCAGACGACAGAGCTCAGCTTGGCGGGGAACAAAGGCGCTTGCCAGCGCCATCTCCCTTGCCCATCCCCCAGCCAGAATCCCAAAGGGAACCAGTTCCTGCTAGGGAACTTGCTGGCACCGCGCAAACACCCAACGCTGTGTTTCTGCGGATCCATCCCTCTGGCGGCGGGTCTGACTCCCTCCCGGTGCCGCAGGGCCCCTCCTGAAGCGGATCACCGAAGGAAAAGTGAGCTGAGCCTGCCCGTCCCGCCCCTGTGCACCTTGCCAATCCACCCCAGCTAATTTGCCAGATCCCCAGCACCACAAGCCTGGCAGTGTGCAAGTAGCCCAGACAGGCCACGCCACCCCACAGTGAATCCTGCTCTTAGGAGAGGGGAAGAGAAGGTACACACCTGTCTGACTGTGGCCCCAGCAGTGGGCTGGGGGCAGACATCAGGTCTGACTGCGGCCCCGCCCACCAACGCAAGTTATTCAAGACAGCACAGGGGAAGTGCCCTGCAGTTCCGCACCACTCCAGGGACTATCCAAAATGACTAAACGGAAGAATTCCCCTCAAAAGAATCTCCAGGAAACAACGACAGCTAACGAACTGATAACGAACTGTTATATTTAAACAATATAACAGAAAGTGAATTTAGAATAATAGTCATAAAATTAATCGCTGGGCTTGAAAACAGTATAGAGGACAGCAGAGAATCTATTGCTACAGAGATAAGGAATGGCCAGGAGGAGCTAAAAAATGCTATAAATAAGCTGCCAAATAAAATGGAGACAACCACAGCTCAGATTGAAGAGGCAGAAGAGAGAATAGGGGAATGAGAAGATAAAATTATGGAAAAAGAGGAAGCTGAGAAAAAGAGAGATAAAAAAATCCAGGAGTATGAGGGGAAAATTAGAGAACTAAGTGATGCACTAAAGAGAAATAATATACACATAATTGGTATTCCAGAGGAGGAAGAGAGAGGGAAAGGTGCTGAAGGTGTATTTGAAGAAATCATAGCTGAGAACTTCCCTGATCTGGGGAAGGAAAAAGGCATTGAAATCCAAGAGGCACAGAGAACTCCCTTCAGACATAACTTGAATCGATCTTCTGCACAACATATCATAGTGAAACTGGCAAAATACAAGGATAAAGAGAAAATTCTGAAAGCAGCTAGGGATAAACGTGCTCTAACATATAAAGGGAGACCGATAAGACTTGTGACTGATCTCTCTACTGAAACTTGGCAGACCAGAAAGGAATGGCAGGAAATCTTCAATGTGATGAACAGAAAAAATATGCAGCCGAGAACCCTTTATCCAGCAAATATATCCTTTAGAATAGAAGGAGAGATAAAGGTCTTCCCAAACAAACAAAAACTGAAGGAATTCATCACCACTAAACCAGCCCTACAAGAGATCCTAAGGGGGATCCTGTGAGACAAAGTACCAGAGACATCACTACAAGCATGAAACCTACAGACATCACAATGACTCTAAACCCATCTCTTTCTATAATAACACTGAATGTAAATGGATTAAATGTGCCAACCAAAAGACATAGGGTATCAGAATGGATAAAAAAACAAGACCCATCTATTTGCTGTCTACAAGAGACTCATTTTAGACCTGAGGACACGTTCAGATTGAAAGTGAGAGAGGAGAACTATTTATCATGCTACTGGAAGTCAAAAGAGAGCTGGAGTAGCCATACTTATATCAGACAAACTAGACTTTAAATTAAAGCTGTAATAAGAGATGAAGAAGGCATTATATAATAATTACAGGGTTTATCCATCAGGAAGAGCTAACAATTATAAATGTCTATGTGCCAAATACGGGAGCCCCCAAATATATAAAACAATTACTCACAAACATAAGCAACCTTATTGATAAGAATGTGGTAATTGCAGAGGACTTTAACACCCCACTCACAGCAATGGATAGATCATCTAGACACACGGTCAATAAAGAAACAAGGGCCCTGAATGATACATTGGATGAGATGGACTTGACAGATATATTTAGAACTCTGCATCCCAAAGCAACAGAATATACTTTCTTCTCGAGTGCACATGGAACATTCTCCAAGATCAATCACATACTGGGTCACAAAACAGCCCTTCATAAGTATACAAGAATTGAGATCATAGCATGCATACTTACAGACCACAATGCTATGAAGCTTGAAATCAACCACAGAAAACATCTGGAAAACCTCCAAAAACATGGAGGTTAAAGAACACCCTACTAAAAATGAATGGGTCAACCAGGCAATTAGAGCAGAAATTAAAAAATATATGGAAACAAACGAAAATGAATATACAACAATCCAAATGCTTTTGGATGCAGCGAAGGCAGTCCTGAGAGGAAAATACATTGCAATCCAGGCCTATCTCAAGAAACAAGAAAAATCCCAAATACAAAATCTAACAGCACACCTAAAAGAAATAGAAGCAGAACAGCAAAAACACCCTAAACCCAGCAGAAGAAGAGAAATAATAAGGATCAGAGCAGAAATAAACATATAGAATCTAAAAAAACTGTAGAGCAGATCAACGAAACCAAGAGTTGGTTTTTTGAAAAAATAAAATTGATAAACGTCTAGCCAGGCTTCTCAAAAAGAAAAGGGAGATGACCCAAATAGATAAAATCATGAATGAAAATGGGATTATTACAACCAGTCCCTCAGAAACACAAGCAATTATCAGGGAATACTATGAAAAACTATATGCCAACAAACTGGACAACCTGAAAGAAATGGACAAATTCCTAAACACCCACACACATCCAAAACTCAATCAGGAGGAAATAGAAAGCTTGAACAGACCCATAAGCAGGGAAGAAATTGAATCAGTTATCAAAAATCTCCCAACAAATAAGAGTCCAGGACGAGATGGCTTCCCAGGGGAGTTCTACCAGACGTTTAAAGCAGAGATAATACCTATCCTTCTCAAGCTATTCCAAAAAATAGAAAGGGAAGGAAAACTATCAGACTCATTCTATGAAGCCAGTATTACTTTGATTCCCAAACCAGACAGAGACCCAGTAAAGAGAATTACAGGCCAATATCCCTGATGAATATGGATGCAAAAATTCTCAATAAGATACTAGCAAATCGAATTCAACGGCATATAAAAAGAATTATTCACCATGATCAAGAGGGATTCATTCCTGGGATGCAGGGCTGGTTCAATATTCGCACATCAATCAACATGATACATCACATTAATAAAAGAAAAGATAAGAACCATATGATCCTGTCAATTGATGCAGAAAAAGCATTTGACAAAATTCAGCATCCTTTCTTAATAAAAACCCTCGAGAAAGTCGGGATAGAAGGAACATACTTAAACATCATAAAAGCCATTTATGAAAAGCCCACAGCTAACATCCTCAATGGGGAAAAACTGAGAGCTTTTTCCCTGAGATCAGGAACACGACAGGGATATCCACTCTCACTGCTGTTGTTTAACATAGTGTTGGAAGTTATAGCATCAGCAATCAGACAACAAAAGGAAATCAAAGGCATCAAAATTGGCAAAGATGAAGTTATGCTTTCACTTTCTGCAGATGATATTATACATGGAAAATCCGATAGACTCCACCAAAAGTCTGCTAGAACTGATACATGAATTCAGTAAAGTTGCAGGATACAAAATCAGTGTACAGAAATCAATTGCATTCTTATACACTAATAATGAAGCAACAGAAAGACAAATAAAGAAACTGATCCCATTCACAATTGCACCAAGAAGCATAAAATACCTAGGAATAAATCTAACCAAAGATGTCAAAGATCTGTATGCTGAAAACTATAGAAAGCTTATGAAGGAAATTGAAGAAGATTTAAAGAAATGGAAAAACATTCCGTGCTCATGGGTTGGAAGAATAAATATTGTCAAAATGTCAATACTACCCAAAGCTATCTACACATTCAATGCAATCCCAATCAAAATTGCACCAGCATTCTTCTCAAAACTAGAACAAGCAATCCTAAAATTCATATGGAACCACAAAAGGCCCCGAATAGCCAAAGTAATTTTGAAGAAGAAGACCAAAGCAGGAGGCATCACCATCCCAGACTTTAGCCTCTACTACAAAGCTGTAATCATCAAGACAGCATGGTATTGGCACAAAAACAGACACAGAGACCAATGGAATAGAATAGAAACCCCAGAACTAGACTCAAAAGTATGGCCAACTAATCTTTGACAAAGCAGGAAAGAACATCCAATGGAAAAAAGACAATCTCTTTAACAAATGGTGCTGGGAGAACTGGACAGCAACATGCAGAAGGTTGAAACTAGACCACTTTCTCACACCATTCACAAAAATAAACTCAAAATGGATAAAGGACCTGAATGTGAGACAGGAAACCATCAAAACCCTAGAGGAGAAAGCAGGAAAAGACCTCTCTGACCTCAGCTGTAGCAATTTCTTACTTGACACATCCCCAAAGGCAAGGGAATTAAAAGCAAAAATGAACTATTGGGACCTCATGAAGATAAAAATCTTCTGCACAGCAGAGGAAGCAATCAACAAAAGTAAAAGGCAACCAACGGAATGGGAAAAGATATTCGCAAATGACATATCGGACAAAGGGCTAGTATCCAAAATCTATAAAGAGCTCACCAAACTCCACACCCGAAAAACAAATAACCCAGTGAAGAAATGGGCAGAAAACATGAATAGACACTTCTCTAAAGAAGACATTCGGATGGCCAACAGGCACATGAAAAGATGCTCAACATCGCTCCTCATCAGGGAAATACAAATCAAAACCACACTCAGATATCACCTCACTCCAGTCAGAGTGGCCAAAGGAACAAATCAGGAGACTGTGGATGCTGGAGAGGATGTGGTGAAACAGGAACCCTCTTGCACTGTTGGTGGGAATGCAAACTGGTGCAGCCACTCTGGAAAACAGTGTGGAGGTTCCTCAAAAAATTGAAAATAGACCTACCCTATGACCCAGCAGTAGCACTGCTAGGAATTTACCCAAGAGATACAGGAGTACTGATGCATAGGGGCACTTGTACCCCAATGTTTATAGCAGCACTCTCAACAATAGCCAAATTATGGAAAGAGCCTAAATGTCCATCAACTGATGAATGGATAAAGAAATTGTGGTTTATATACACAATGGAGTACTACGTGGTAATGAGAAAGAATGAAATATGGCCCTTTGTGGCAATGTGGACAGAACTGGAGAGTGTGATGCTAAGTGAAATAAGCCATACAGAGAAAGACAGATACCATATGTTTTCACTCTTATGTGAATCCTGAGAAACTTAACAAGAACCCATGGGGGAGGGGAAGTAAAAAAAAAAAAAAAAGAGGTTAGAGTGGGAGAGAGCCAAAGCATAAGAGACTCTTAAAAAATGAGAATAAACTCAGGGCTGGTGGGCTGGTGGGAGGGAGGGGAGGGTGGGTGATGGGTATTGAAGAGGGCATCTTTTGGGATGAGCACTGGATGTTGTATGGGAACCAATTTGACAATAAATTTCATATATTTAAAAAAAAAAAGTCAGAAGCTTAACCAGCTGAGCCACCCAGGTGCCCCAAAAAAGTATTTTTAAATTAAAGTGTGTAAATTATATGCCCTGGGAAACCAGAATATTCATTTGACTCATTTTATTATGGTACTTGCTTTCTTGTGGTGCTCTGGAACTGAACCTGCACTATGCCTGAGGTGTGCCTATATTCTCTTGTGTACGGAGCACAGTCCATGTGATGTGGGAGGTAGAAGCCACATGAGAGGAGGCTGATGCTAGAGAGTGGGAGGGATTTACCAGTGAACTCATTCATCTTTTTTTTTTTTTTAACATTTATTCATTTTTGAGAGCTAGAGTGTGAGTGGGGGAGGGGCAGAGAAAGAGGGAGACAAAGAATCTGAAGTAGGCTCCAGGCTCTGAGCTGTCAGCACAGAGCCCGACACAGGGCTCAAACTCATGGACCGGGAGATCATGACCTGAGGTGAAGTCGGACACTTAACTGACTGAGCCACCCAGGTGCCCCTTCTTAGAATATATTAAATGCATGCATGTTAATTCATCTTGACACACCTTTTTAAACAATTTTTTTAGGAAGATATTTATATACGTGTGTGTATGTTTGTGTGTGTGTGTGTGTGTGTGTGTGTGTGTGTGTGTGTGTGTGTATGGAAAATGCGTCTTTACCTGATGAAAATTATGTATGGAAAACTTTTGTAGATGCATTTGATTTATTTGTTATGTTTGTTTTTTTCTGCTTTTCCCTTCTCAGGAGATTTTGGATCAGATGGAGTCACTCAAGTTAGAAAATCATCATCTTTCTGAAATGGTGATGAAATTGGAATTGGGTTTACATGAGGTACATAAATAGAAACTTAAGTCTTTTTCTGTTATCCAAGCCTTTTAAAGAAGTAGCTTTAAATATTGATGTTGTAAAGAGAGAGTTAAGATCAAACAATGGAATGCTCCTTCTGCAGAAACATTCTCAAAGAAGTCAAGACAATGATGGAAATGAGCAAAATATCACTCTCCACTTTAGCAATTGGAAGATTTTTTTTTATTATGCATATGACAAAATATATGTACAGTCTGTGTTCTTAATAGGGAGCGTGTATATAAAGTGCTCAGCATAGTGTCTGGAATGTAGCAAGTATGCAGTAAATGATTTGTTACATACTATTATTACTGTTGTAGGTACTATGTTCATAATATCTTGTCCTTATAAAGTATATCACCTTTTACATAATTTGGTTTTAATTTCTATAAGGTATAATTAATTTAGTCAAATATTCTAGAATCTTTTACATTCAAAGTATTTTAGTAGACAGTGTAACAGACACAAGGATGGCTGAGGATTCTTGCCTTAGGAGAGTGAAAGTAAACCAGTAAGGAGGGTAAGAAGTGTGTACCAGCTCCTGTGAAGCGGGCAGAATATGCTTCTTAACAGTGAGTTATAAACCCTGTGGATGTCCTTTTAGCTGTTTTTTAATAAAATTCTTGTAATTTGCAAAATGACCCATCTGTTCTGACCCATCTCTTCTGACCCATCTCTTCTTGATGTTGGTCAAATGCCCGAAGATTGTAGAAATTCTTTTTTTCTGCACTTCCAGAGAGTGTGTGCCTTCAGAGATGTATGCTATTTGCTATTAAGTAGTTTTAATTTCATAATCATGGTTTATGGGGGCTGGGGTGGGAGAAAGTGCAAAATACAAAATACTAAATGAATACTTTATTTCAAGTAAAAGAAAATATTGGGGACTATCTTTATAATCTTTTGGGACAGTAAGATTCTCTTAGCATCATGAATGCATAAAGAATTTTACAGCATAAACAGTTTTACAACATAAAAATGTAAAATTTGTGGATGGCATAAGACCCCATAAAACAAGACTAATAGAGTTGGGGAAAACAATTTGTACATAGTCAAAAGGTTAATATAAAATATTAATATGGGGCGCCTGGGTGGCTCAGTTGGTCAAACGTCCAACTTCAGCCCAGGTCATGATCTCACGGTTTGTGGGTTTGAGCCCTGTGTCAGGCTCTGTGCTGACTCTCACAGTCTGGAACCTACTTTGGATTCTGTGTCTCCCTCTTCCCTTCCCCTGCTCATTCTCTGTCTCTGTCTCTGTCTCTGTCTCTCTCTCTCAAAAATAAACTTAAAAAATTTTTTTTAATTAAAAAAATTAATATAAGGATTTCCTGCAAAGATAATAAAAAGATCGGATTCCAGTAGAAAAGTGGACAAAGAACAGATAATTCATAGAAGTAATGCAAAAATCTAGTGACCAAGAAAAGCTTATTTAACCTCCCTATAACCAAAACAAAATAAATATTTTTTTTGCTAACTGGCTTGACACTGATTTTTAAGAATGAGTATAATCAGTATTGGCAAGGATATAGGGCAACAGACTCTTAAGCTCTGTTAATGAGAAAGTGAATAGATATGGCCTTTCTAGAGGACAATTTAGCAATGTCCATTAAACTTGTAAATATATATAGCCTATAAAGTCCTGGATCATCTGCATTTCTGATTTTGATAGTCATTGCAGAATAGTTCTCCAGAAAGGTCATACCAGTTTGCATTTCCAAAGAACCCATCTTATAGGAGCAAATGTGCAGAAATGGTCATTTTGATGCTATTTTCAATGTCTAAAAATTTGAAATAAGCTAAATGTTAACCTATAGAGGGATGGTTCATCTGTGCCTATCTATACTATGAAATATTACGTCATCATTTAAGGTGGCAGATGAAAATAATGCATCTAATTTTGCTCCCTTCCAAATCCCTCTAAAACTGTAATGAATGGATTTTTCTTAATTTTGGTAATTTTTTTAAGAGTTTACTTATTTTGAGAGAGAGAGAGTGAGTGAGAGTGTGTGCAAGCGGGGGAGGGGCACAGAGAGCGGGAGAGAGAATCCTAAGCAGGCTCCATGCTGTCAGACCCTGATGTGGGGGCTCCATCTCACGAACTGTGAGATCATGACCTAAGCTGAAATCAAGAGTTGGATGCTTAACTGACTGAGCCACCCAGGTGTCCCATGAAAGGATTTTTTTAAGTGCAAGCCTACAAGGATAGGAAAAAGGGGAGAGGAGACAGCAGTTAAATTGTAAGGGGGAAGTTGGACTCATGGCGAGGAGGGGGGGTGCCAGGAGAGGGAGGGAGGAAGGAAGAAAGGAAGGGAGGGAGGAAGGAAGGTAGATGATTTTTGTTTGCCCTGATAAAGCCAATACTAAGCTAGTAGTGGAGAAAGTCAAGATCCAGCCTCATTTACACCACAGAATCTTCAAAAGACTCAGGATTTAGTAGTATTTGATTGAGAGAATCTTATCTTATGCAGTGATTGCCTATTCATATTTAAGAGTTGGGAACTGTCAGCGGTGCTTAAACCAGACTATGACCAGAGATTCTGTTGAGTTTAATTTCTCCTGAAACCCCATCTAACAGTAGTAGTCCTGTCCTTTCCTTACAAACAGCTGGGCATGTGTGTGGCATGCAGTTTTTATATTACCTTTCACATTCACTTATCTGAATTGTTGCTAATAAAATAATAAATTTGAGAAAAGTTCAAAAGATGCCTGGCAAAAGCAAGCACTATCTTTTTAAAAAAAGTATATTTAATGACATCAAACATCAGACTCTGGTTGGTCAAAATCCCATCAAGTCGTTTAAACTTCCTCTGGTTTTGAAGTTACACACAGTGTGAACATGTTGTATGTATTAAGAATAATTATTAGAAGGTTCCTGTTCGTGGTTTATCACCTAGGAAGGTGGAATTACTTTTACAAATGAATGTTTGGATTAAATAACTATTGTAACAAAATTAATTATCTTAATAATGAAAGCAGTAACTCTGATAAAATAAATTATATGCCACACTTAAAAAATTGACAGTAGTTTGTAGTTTAACTCCTGTATCCTGCAGTTGTTTTTTTTTTTTAAGATTTTATCTGGCATTGGCAACTTATTGAAAAATCTTGTAACTTACATCACTATTGGTACACAGATATTTGGATGCTGCATCTTAAAGTTTATATTTTAAATTCTGTTTGTTAAACCACTTTTGACCAGCTTATTTCTAGAAAATTCTTTACAGAAAAGACCAAGCTAAACATCATATTAAATTCCAAACAAGATTGCATAATTTTTCAAAATGTTAATGAAAGATTTTGTCATTAGAAAAAAAAAAACAAAAACGGTCCAGACTACTGTTTTTTCAGGTACTGTTTTACCAGCAAACACCTAGATGGAAAAGCAATAAAATGAATGATCTTAGAACCTATACCAGATCAGAGTAGGAATCTCCACCTTATACTTGCATGCAGCTCTACCACGTAGTTCATTTGATTTCACGTCCCAGAATAGGTGCCGATGTTATGTAAAAGTCCTGAAGAGCAGAGTACTTTTCAGAACCTTCTGCTCAAATGCCTTTCTTTGAACTAGGTCTCTCAGTCTTCTTTTGTAGATACTCTGGAAGAACCCATGGCTGCTATTTTCTTTTTCTCTTTGTTTCTGACTCTACTTGTAGCTTTCCTCCATCTGAGTTCCAGCCTTCCTCTAGCTCCGTAGGTATTCCTTGGCTCATCAGGGAAGCCCATTGTGCTCCTAATTACCGCCCCCCCCCCCCCCATTTACTGTAAGAGACAACACTTTTTCTCATAGGGGGCCAAACACAAGTATTCATTTTTTCCAAAGTAAAGCTACAGATGAACTAGTTATAACTGAAAGAAATGTAATTTCCTACCACCAGTCTCCCAGATCACAAATATTCTTATACAAATTATGTAACTCTAGCATTCTCTTTTATTAGGCAAAAGAGATTTCACTAGCAGACCTCCAGGAGAATTATATTGAGGCCTTAAATAAATTAGTGTCTGAAAATCAACAACTGCAGAAAGAGTTGATGGATACTAAATCTAAGCTGGAGATTTCTACTCAGATATGCAAAAAAAACCATGAGAGAATCTTTAAACCGACACACAGCAGAGCACCTGAGTTCAAGAATACAGAGTTCAAGTAAAATTTCTTCACAGTTTACTTAAAATGTGTACTACTGTAACTCTCGTTTGAGCACGATTTCAGACTACAGAAATTAAATCTTCCTCAAACGACTCTATGTCTGATTCTGAAGTACAGTGTGGACAAGTAAAGCTGCCATGAGGATAAAATGTGACGGGTGGTTGTATGGCACTTCCTTCAAGCTTTAGTTTCAGACACTCTGGATGCATGCATAAACAACATCCTTCCTCCCCCGAGCCTTTCCATGCTGCCTCCCCCCTCTGTAGCCCCACTTGTACCCTAAAAGTAGAAATTGGCTTTTCACATAAAGAAAGCTTCCTTTGTATTGTTGGTCAATTAATTATAAGCTGTTACCATAAGAAGTCAGCATTCAGTGAAAACCCACCTGGCTTCAGCTCTTATTCTATAGCTGACGTGTTTCCTACCTACCAAAGCCTCTGCCGACCCCTCTCCTCCACTGCCACCTCGACCCCAGATGATGTCAGGCACCCTGCTCATGCGCACAGTACTTCCCTCTGTCCTAGCACCAAACACACTTATGGCAGTTTGTCTCCGCGTGAGGGCTGAGGCCTGGCGGCGGGGGTTGGACGTTTGGGGCCTGACTGGATAGAAAGAGCATGTAGTCCAAGTGGGCTGCTCTTTTAGTAAATTACAGCCTTACTGGTTAGGCTATTCCTTTGTTTTTAAGTGAACTTCCTGCAGCGGTTCTGTGTTGAAAGAGAAAAGTTACTACAATGTATATTTGTTTTGTTTTCTAATCTGCTATCCAGGCCAACCCGTGGCCCGTACAGACACGATGGAGTAAAGACTGAGCGCTGCAAAACAGGTCTTCATTCTCCGAGACGACAGGCGTTGGATAGTATAGAGCCCATGTCCAGAGTCCTCAGCCCCCTGAGCTCTCAGATCAGCCCTTGCAGTTCCACCATCTCTTTGCCTTCTAACTTTCTGTGTAAAACTAGCTCTTTGCCTTCAGTGCTAGATACAAATGATGCCAGTTTTTCTGACACTGTCTCTGAGAGTATAAATGACCAGGAAGAGTTTATGTCTTCGGTATGGAAACGTTCTGATCTTATTAGTTTATTAAGTCTATTCAGTTTGATTTTATTTTTTATTTTAAGGGTAAAGCAGGGTGATGGTTTTCTGTTTTGTTTTGGTTTTTTTTTCCTTACTGGTTCTCTAGCTTAAGTACTCTATTATGTTCATGTATTTCTGTCTTGCAGTTTTACTCATGAAGACACATTTCAGCCATGATTACTTTTCAAAATACATCTTAGTTTTGAAAATTAACATAACCATTCATTTGTATCTTTTTTTTTTAGTTTGTTTATTTATTTTGAGAGAGACAGAGAGACCAGTGAGTGCAGGGGTGGGACAGAGAGAAGGAGACAGAGATTCCCAAGCAGGCTTCCTGCTGTCAGCACAGACCCCGATGGTGGGGTTTGAACTCACCAGGATCATGACCTGAGCAGAAACCAAGAGTTGAAGTCTTACCCAACTGAGCCACCCAGGCACTCCCATTCATTTGTTTTTAACCCTAATTGGAAATTCCTTTCCTGCCTTTTTCAGAGAGGGTCAATTTTGTATTTCAGAGAGGGTCAGTTTGTAGAGGGTCAAGGAATATCTCTGGATGCCAAGATGGTCGTGAGGCCTAGCCAGTGAAGAAGAAAGGAAGCAACTTGGGAAAGGGAGAAAGCGGGTGGGTGGAGGCGGAGGAAGGAACTGCGCCTGACGTGTTCAGACGTGGACTGGGTACCCCAGTGCGACACTCGCTGCTCCGTGTTCCTGCAGCCACTGTGCAGACTCCACCATTTGTCTGCGTTCTCTACTGAAACCCCTGCCTCTGGCCAGATTTTCATTACCGTCACCAGTTACATGGTCCTATCCCTGTGAAAATGCAGTATTTTTGACCTTTGCATATGCCAACAAGTTCATGGAAGAGTTTTCTTTTCATTGTTAAAAGAAGTCTCCACTTCACTTACATGTAATTCTGAGACCTAAAAACATCCTGAAAACTTTCTTCCTAAGTTTGGCAGCAAAACCTTTTTGAACTGAACTGATGTGCTAATATGTATAGACTCTTTATCCCACTTAGTATTTTGCTTCAGAAATATCAGTGTCTTTGATTATGAGACGTTACCTCAGACTCCACTAAGGTAATACAGTTGATCCTTATTTGTCACGGATTCTGTATTTGCTAATTCTCCTACTCGCTTAACTATTTAACACCCTGTTCAATACTTGAGGGATTCCCACAGTCATTCGTGGTCCTGTGAGGAGCTGTGAAAAGGTTGGATCCCCGCTTACACGTTCCCAGCTGAGATTGGTTGAGGTGGTGCTCTGCCCTCCTGTCCAGCTGTCACACAGAGGTGACCAGAGTGGGGACGACGTGGGGACAGCACAGTGTAGCTCAGGGAGCTCAGGCTCTGGGGCCTGGTAAACAGGGTTGGAACCCCAACTCTGGCACCCATTAGTGGGGTGACCTCTGGCAAGTCACTTCACACTTCTGCACCTCGTTTTCTCTTATGTAAAATAAAGAAAATGGATTCTACCAGGAGGAGTTGTTTTTAGGATGATAGTCTGTGTGAGATTGTGTGTGTATATATTTCCCCAAGGAGCAATGATTCTTTATTCACTAACTCAGTGTTTGAGGGGGCTGTATATAGAAAATAACGACTGCACGTGAGAATGGACTGTATGTGGTACATGTCCTATATTACCTTTCTAAAATCTGGATTCTGAAATACCGTGGTCCCAGGAGTTTCAGATGAGGGAGTGTGGACTGAGATTTTGGATGAGGGAAAGCGTTGATTTCACTTGCTGTCTAATCTGTTGTCGGTAGATTTTCTGTGCTTTAAAAACAAAGTAACATATTCAGATTTTAAAAGTGAATTTAAAATAACAGGCATTAGGTATATTCTCTTCTGAGGGTATTAAAGGATATATAAGTCTGAACTGAGATATTCTTTAGGCCCATAACTAACATATTTATGTGACACCTTACATTTATACAACTTGTGTCAGAAAGGAAGAAGTCTTATGTTAACATTTATGGAACAGCTGCTTTTTTTTTTTCAACGTTTATTTTTTTGGGGACAGAGAGAGACAGAGCATGAATGGAGGAGGGGCAGAGAGAGAGGGAGACACAGAATTGGAAACAGGCTCCAGGCTCTGAGCCACCAGCCCAGAGCCTGACGCGGGGCTCGAACTCACGGACCGCGAGATCATGACCTGGCTGAAGTCGGACGCTTAACCGACTGCGCCACCCAGGCGCCCCGGGAACAGCTGCTTTTTTACTAGTCCTATCATTAGGATAAAAACAAATTATCTCTTTGGAAGAAAAAGTATTTTAAGTCACCTTTTAATATTTCTCGTTAGAAAATGTATCTGAGAAATCTACTGTTCAACTTACATATGTCCAAATTTGTTTCTCCTTCAGTGTCCCTTGCCTGTGTCTCCTCTTGGTTCAATAGCTACCAGATTTTTGGAAGAGGAGGAACTGCGGTCCCATCATATTCTAGAGCGCCTGGATGCCCATATTGAAGAACTTAAAAGAGAGAGTGAAAAGACAGTGAAACAGTTCACCACCCTAAAGTAGCCTTTTTAAAAAATCACAAACTTGGAAATAAAAATGAACCCTGAAGAGTTGCTGTCACCCGACGAAGCAGCTTGT
The DNA here is from genome assembly GCF_022837055.1 of Prionailurus viverrinus. Taxonomy (NCBI): domain Eukaryota; kingdom Metazoa; phylum Chordata; class Mammalia; order Carnivora; family Felidae; genus Prionailurus; species Prionailurus viverrinus. Next base: position 30,531,805 of record NC_062569.1, read on the forward strand.
CAAAACATGAACATGTAAAAATAGCGAAGATGAGACATCCTAACACTGTTGGGAAGAAATCTGAAAACCTGATGCTTCTCTAAGGCATTTTCACTGCACTGGTTTGTTTGAAGAACTTTCTCCAGCAATAACTTGTAAGAATAAACCACTTTGCTAGACTTCTTTTTTTTCTCACATTACTCTTTATTATTAAGTGGTATTTTCTCTTAATGACTTCACTGTGAATAGCTGTAGACTAATTAAAATAAGGATTTTATGATACAAGTTGAAGAGAAATTATAGAAATGGGTAATGCAAGTATGGATTTCAGAGGCAGACTGATCCAGATTGATGTACCAGTGTTGTTGCTTCTGGCAGGTTGGGTTGGGAGAGTTTATAGGAGTGAAAGAATTGTGACAGAAAGCCCTGTCTTGCTCCAAACAAAGTATAAGAGAGAGGTGGAGGGAGAGGACAGGCTGGTTTTAGGCATGCGTGCCTGTGGAATGTCAGATGGAAATGCTTGGCATGTGCATTTCTGAGATGTTTAAAGCGGAGACAAAGATCTCAGGGTGCAGAAGGTGTTTAAAACCATGGAGAACTGATATGATCTACCAAGGAGGATGTGTAGGGAGAGGAGAGCAGTACGCAGGGCTGGGGGCCCTGAAGGATGCCAGCATCTGAGGATCCCAGGAAATGGATCAGTGGAGGAGCTAGAATGGGCAGCTGGAGACATCAGAAGGCACTGGCTGAGGGAAGGGACAGGGCTTCTGCGACTCTCCCCTCCCCAGTGCCCCTTTCCTCTCAGCATACAAACATCCTGTCATTTCCCCTTTCTTTAAAGCAAAACAAAACCTCAGTTCCCTGTGCCTTTCTGTCTCATACTCTGTATATTTCCTTTCTTTCACCCAAACAATTCTGGCAAGAGTTGTCTGCAGTGATGTTTCTGGCTCCTCACCTCCCTCTTAACCTCCTCCAACCCCACCTCCATCCCTACCATGAAACTGCTTTCTTGCTCTCGAGGTCACCAGTGATCTAATTAGTCCCTGAGCATCATTTCACACATTAGCCAATCCCTCTTCCTCTCTTGGCTTCTATGATCTGTCACTCCTGGTTTCTCTCCTACCTTACTGGCCCCTCCATCTCACCTGCTCTTCTGGCTTTTTCTCTTCCGAAGCCTCTCCTCTCCCTTCACCCCCACCCCGGGGCTTTGACATGGGTTTTCTCACTCAACTTCCCCAGAATATTCCATTCACTTTTTAAGCTTTTAAGAGCATCTATAGGCCAGTGACCCCTACATTCAAAGCTCATGTTGACTTCTCTCCAGAGATGCTGTCTTAGATATCTGACTCCCAGAGCTGCTTTACTCGAATGTCTCGTGAGCATCCTATGTTGAATTTTCACAAGAGAGAACTCTTGGTTCTCCCTCCTCCTAAGATTGCATGTCAGGACAGCTTCATGTCTGCCATTTGCTAGGAGTTCCCCTCATTTCCTTCTTCACCCACACCTCCAGGTCCAAGCCATTGGGATGTCCTATCAGTTCTGCTTCCCAAATCTCTCTTAGATGCAGCCATTTCTCTCCCCAGGGCCACCACCCTGGTCCAGACTAACCAATACTCCCTTCATACTACTCACCACTCTGAACTCATTTTGTTACTTGATTCAAGGACTTTGCCAGTCTGGTTCGCCGTGGGGGCGTCATCACCCAGCACAAGCCCAGCACTGTGGAAGTGCTCAGATTGTTTGAACCAACAGATAAATGTCCTTCCTTAGATGCACCACGTTTTCCCTTTGTGCCTGTGGACGTGCTGTCCCTTAGGTCAGCCTCCTCTTCCCAAACTCTTTCACATGCCCGTATTATCTTGCCTGGCAAAGACTTCCCACAGCCCCCGATCAGACTCAGGGAGAGCTGCTCATTTCTTACAGTGCCTTGTATGTGCCCTTCTCAAAGCACTGACCATACTGTGCTGTCTAATTTCTGTCTCTCCCACTAAATTGGAAACTCCTTAAAGGAGGGACAAGGTCCTGCCTCTATCCAGTATGCTGTCTTACACATAGTAGATACTAAGTGAATACTAGGTGGATAAAAATGGCTACTATTCTGGGCTTCATTGTACTCACCTGTAAAATGGGGATGGTACTTCATGGAGTTGAGAGGATTTACCGAAAATACATTGCTGAAAGGGCTTTGCAGACTCTAAAACTGATGCCCATCTGGATTGGTATGAGGGGATTTTTGAGTGTCAGACTGTCCCATGCTTCCACTTAAAATATGTAGGGTGCAACCCCAAGTTTCTATGGTACATGTTGACTAGGAGGAGCAAGGACAGACACTAGTCACTGGAGATGCATAAAGAATCATGAGGTACTATGTACACCCTTAAACTTATACTGCGTTGTTGGTTGAAGTAAACTGTCTAAATTTGTCAAAATGTTTGATTGCAATTTAATCTCTCAACTTCATTTTTCAAGAAGATATGCCAAATATTAAAATGTGTCAACTAAATTTGAGCTAGTTTCCTAACCCACACTTTACAAAATCTTTCTAGGATCAGGATGCTCACAGGAGATGAAAAGGTAAGGGTGCTCTCATCTACTTTTGGTGTTTACGGATGACGTTGTGTTGGGTGAGTTACCTCATTCCACTTGGCCGGCATTCCCAGTGAAGTTTGGTCTGGATTTCTATGCAGGTTTTAGCTGAAGAGGACAAAGTGGAGTTCTCACTGTGGGGAGGATGCTGCCTTTCAGTGGAGCCTCCTTTGATTTCAATGAGCCGAGGATGCAGTGGGTGTCATTGTTCCCACGTGATTTATGTGGCTTACCCAGGGTCCCAGAGCCAGGCTCTCTTTAGCAGAGGCCAGGGGTAGAGAGTGCAGACTCTGCAGGCTGGCAACCCTGTTCCTAATCCTGGCTCTACTGTTCACTGGCTGTGTGACCTTGCACAAGTTAATTAACTGCTCCATACCTGAGCCTTCTCATCTGTAAAACGGGAAGCAATAATCATGCATCCCTCATAGGGTTTTTGTGAAGATTAGTATTTGTAAAGTACATAGAACAGTGCCTAGCCTAGTAAGCACCATGAAAGTATCTTGTCAAGTAGAAAAAAACCACAACACTGTCTCTCTTATGTCTTCTCAACTTAAAAAAAAAATTTCTACCTTCCTTCTCCTACCTAGACACATATTGCTTAAACTGGGGTGATGGTAATCTGTTTGCAAAACACCCTTGAGTCCAGAAACTAAAAGTTACCGGTGAGAAAAATAACTATAAAATAAGTTCTGTCATTAAGAACATGCATAAACAAACAGGTGTCATGAAAAAGAGATTTGTTGACTTGTTCTAGAAACAGTTTGAGATCGCATGTAAAACGTATCAAAAAGAAACTGGAATCAGGGCAAAGGGAAAATGAAGGCCATCAATGTCCATTCACAAATTAACAGAATATCTAGTTCAGTTGCTGGGGACAGGCAGCAACTTTACCTCTGAGGTTTTTGTTTGTTTGTTTGTTTGTTTGTTTTTTTAACGTTTATTTCTGAGAGAGAGACAGAGCACGAGTGGGGGTGGGGGTGGGGGAACAGAGGGAGACACACAATCCAAAGCAGCTGTCAGCACAGAGCCCGACATGGGGCTCAAACCCACGAACTGTGAGATCATGACCTGAGCCAAAGTCAAATGCTAAACCAACTGAGCCACCCAGACACCTGAGTTGTTGTTGTTGTTGTTTTTTAAGTTTATTATTTATTTTGAGAGAGAGCACATAAGTGGGGGAGAGACAGAGACAAGGAGAGACAGAATCCCAAGTAGGCTCTGTGCCATCAGTGCAGAGTTAGATGTGGGGCTCGAACTCACAAACTGTGAGATCATGACCTGAGCCAAGATCAAGAGTCAGATGCTTAATTGACTGCACCACTCAGGTGCCCCTTACCTCTGAGTTTCTTAAGGGAAAAAGTGGGGAAGGAAACATTATGTAACAGCTTTATGGTGCTGACGAGATCAAAACAGACCATGGGTTAAAGAGAAGCACATCTTTTCTGAGTGCGTGTATGAGCCTTAGGAGAGGTCCTACAACATTTTTGTAACTGATAGTAATAGAATCTGCACAGTTTCCTTACAGTGCGCTTTCATTGTGGGCTGATGGCAAAGGCTGAAGTGCAATCAGAGACCAGTTCTAAGACAATCCCAGATGTGATGGTGTAAAGCTCTCGTGGTCTGGCCTGATCACAGGGGAAAATTTGGAGAAATGATGGACTGCAGGCCTTCAAAGCAATCTTCTATAAAAGCTGTTTCTTTACAGTGTGATTTTGATAATCTCACAGCCAGTTCATTCTTTTTTCCTCTGTGGGAACCTAGAATTTGGGCATTTTATGTCGTCCATTAAGGCCAGGTTCAAATCATTTTGACAATACAATCATTAGAAATAAGTGTACACTCTTCTTATGAAAAGAAAGAACCTTACTAAGGCAATGCTTGAATGGTGGAAGGTCCAGGAACTCCCTGATACTAAATGCAAAATAGACAAATTTGCATATGTACATTTTTCTCTCAGAGACTGTCCATCAGACTCTCAAGGATATCTGTGAACTGGGGGGGGGGGGGGGGGGGGAATCAAGAACCACAACTTCAGGGACTGGAATTTTCCCAGAATGATGTTATCTGGGAAGAGATACAAAATTTGCAGGAGCCTATCCCATTCCTGTTGGGGCTGGGGCTGAGTTTAAAAAAATTTTTTTTTTCAACATTTATTTATTTTTGGGACAGAGAGAGACAGAGCATGAACGGGGGAGGGGCAGAGAGAGAGGGAGACACAGAATCGGAAACAGGCTCCAGGCTCTGAGCCATCAGCCCAGAGCCTGACGCGGGGCTCGAACTCACGGGCCGCGCGATCGTGACCTGGCTGAAGTCGGACGCTTAACCGACTGCGCCACCCAGGCGCCCCATGGGGCTGAGTTTTAAAGTGCAGCTGGATAGTCATTAAAAACTCAAGCTTTTCTGACAAAATTATGAAATTTAGAAGTTTTGAGTTCGAGAGCGAATGGCTAAGCAAGAATTCTTGAGATGTTTTTCGTGCAAAAGTTGATTTTATTATAGCACGGGGACAGGCCCCATGCGCAGAAAGACCTGCACCAGGATTGTGAGGGGTGACTACGTGCTTTTTAATTAGTGAGGTTAGGGATAGCGTAAGCCTCTAAGGAGTTTGGAAGCAAGGCTATCAGGACCTTGAAGGGCTAGCCGCTGTTAAGGTTACTTTTAGTCTTTAATAAAACAAACATTAGGGCACTAAGGCAGCCATGAAGGTCATGCTGTGCGTGGTTCAGGTGTCAGTGGGTTGCAAGCTAGAAGGAGACTTAATTTTGGCTCCATTTCTCTTGCCTTTGTTCTCATCATTTTCAATAATAAAAGGACAGGTAACCCAATTTTAAAGTGGGCGAAGGATCCGAATAGACATTTCTCTAAAGAATATATACAAATGGCTGAAAGCGCATGAAAAGATGCTCTACATCACTAGTCTTCAGGAGAATGCAACTTCAGAAGAATGCAACGCTATGTGAGATAACCACTTCATAGCCGCGATAGTACAAGAGATGGACAATAACAAGTGTTGATGAGGATGTGGAGAAATTGGAACGCTTCTGTGTTGCTGATAGGAATGGTGCAGCCATTCTGGAAAAGTTTGACAGTTCCTGAAAAAGAGTCACCGTTTACCCAGCAGTGCCAATCCTAGGCACGTGTCCAAGCTCACAAGAACACAGGTCCACACGGAAAGTGACACATGCATGTTCACAGCAGCGTTACTCATGGTGGCCAAAAGTTAGAAACAACCTGAATGTCCCTCAACTGATGAGCCGATAAACAAAATGTGCTGTATCCAGACAGTGGAATATGTTTGGGCGTAAAAAGGGATGAAGCATTGCTGTCACAACACTGATGAACCTTGGGAACATTCTGCTATGTGACAGAAGCCTGTCACAAAAGACCACATACGTATCATTTCATTTATATAAAGTGTCTATGATGGGCAAATCTCGAGAGCCAGACAGTAGGTTGGTGGTTGCTAGGGGTGGCGGGGAGGGGGGGAAGGTGGGGGAGGTGGAAGACTAAAGAGTAAGGGGTGTCTTTTGGAGGTTATGAGAGTGTTCTACAATTGATTGTTGCACAAGTCTGAATGTAACAACCAAAAAACTATTGAATTACATGCTCTATCTAAATGGGTGAATTGTATGGTATGTGGGTTATATCTTAATAAAGGTGTTGCCCAAAAAAAGCCTTCCTGATGCATAGCAATGCCTAAAAAATTCAAGTTTATATTCAGAACACATCACAGCACAATGCATGCCAAAGTTTCATGTTTTCTGCTCTGCGTGCCCATTCAGGAGTAACAGTGGTAGCCTTCTTCAGAGAACGGGTGACCAAGCTCTGTCTGCATGATTGCTTGTGAGTGGAGGCAGTTCCTCACTGCCAAGATGATGTGAGTAAGGGCTTTGCCGCAAGCTGGGCATGCTGCAAGCCTCCTGCTCTCCCTCCAGGGGGTGGTCTTGCGCTGCCTGTGAGGGGAGCAGTTTCCAGGATTACTGAGGGTCCTGGCAGCAAAGTCCCTAATAATCAGCCAGGCAGCACTTTTTGGCTACGTATCTTGTATGGAGGGGCTACAGGAATGCTTGGCACGAACTTCAGTGGTGAGGAGGACTGCGTCCAGAACGTTTCAGAGAGTGCTACAGACCAATGATGGGGAAGTGTGTGAATATGGGACACGTGCACTAAGACTGCTTGGCAAATCCTCCAATAGCTCTCCAAGCATGACTGGGAAAAACAGAGAAAGGAAAGCCAGATCCATTACAGAAACCTCTTCATTACTTCAGCTCTGGAACACAGATCAGCTAAGACTGTTTGACACTAGTTTGCCCAGTGCTTTTGTGGAACAACCACTCCTTTGGGAGGCATCTGGTGTGGCTAAGCTAATTGCCAGTTCCCAGAGTTGTCCTAATTCCCATGGCACTGGCTTTGGGAGGCAACGAGGACCTCTCGGGATTCCGTCTCTTGGATTTGTCTTAGCCCTGTTGGATAACATGCCAGTCCCTGAATCTTTCTGCAATCTAGAACACGTTTCAGGTCCTCAGCCCCAAATTAAATGCTACAAACAAGGCAAGAAGTGTTTTCTACCAATTAATTTTAACTGTGGTGGAGGATATAGCCTGCTCCCAGCAGGAGCATGTACTCCCAACTGTGCAGGTCCCCTTACAACCCAACAGAGTGGTGGCTGGGCAGGAGCCCAGTGGTTTCCCCAGTGATCCCCCTCCTGGCTGACAGCCCAGCGTGGAATCCTGACCTGTTCGTATTAACAAGTCCTGGACCGTGAGCGAAGGATAGGAAAGATCCTAGGTAGCTGGTATGTTCAGTGGGCTACCTCCTGCAAAAACTTCCATTTGTATAGTGAGAAGGCATCACCTGATCTTTTTATTTTGCTCCAAAAGGTCTTAATACTATCACTTTTTAATTTTTTATTTTTTTGGATTTGAGGTACACAAATGTGTTTTCTTTTTTTAGTGATTTTTTTATTAACTTGTTTTATTTTTTATTTTTTTAAATTTACATCCAAATTATTTAGCATATAGTGCAACACTGGTTTCAGGAGGAGATTCCTTAGTGCCCCTTACCCATTTAGCCCATCCCCCCTCCCACACCCCCTCCTGTAACCCTCAGTTTGTTCTCCATATTTATGAGTCTCTTCTGTTTTGTCCCCCTCCCTATTTTTATATTATTTTTGTTTCCCTTCCCTTATGTTCATCTGTTTTGTCTCTTTAAAAAATTTTTTTTTCAACGTTTTTATTTATTTTTGGGACAGAGAGAGACAGAGCATGAACGGGGGAGGGGCAGAGAGAGAGGGAGACACAGAATCGGAAACAGGCTCCAGGCTCTGAGCCATCAGCCCAGAGCCTGACGCGGGGCTTGAACTCACGGACCGCGAGATCGTGACCTGGCTGAAGTCGGACGCTTAACCGACTGCGCCACCCAGGCGCCCCTGTTTTGTCTCTTAAAGTCCTCATATGAGTGAAGTCATATGATGTTTGTCTTTCTCTAATTTCACTTAGCTCAAGGCCTTCCAGGTCCATCCACGTAATTGCAAATGGCAAGATTTCATTCTTTTTGATTGCTGAGTAATACTCCATTGTAGATATATATATATATATATATATATATATATATATATATATATATACACACACACATACCACATCGTCTTTATCCATTCATCCATCGATGGACATTTGGGCTCTTTCCATACTTTGGCTATTGTTGATAGTGCTGCTATAAACATGGGGGTGCATGTGTCCCTTCGAAACAGCACACCTGTATCCCGTGGATAAATGCCTAGTAGTGCAATTGCTGGGTCGTAGGGTAGTTCTGTTTTTAGTTTTTTGAGGAACCTCCATACTGTTTTCCAGAGTGGCTGCACCAGCTTGCATTCCTGATTACTATCACTTTTTTAAAGAACACCAAGCAATTCCAGTGTCTTCTCAGGCTAAGCAATTCCCTAAATCCATATATTTCAAGCTGTTTTCCAGAGATCTGAAATTTTTCAGTGTTAATACATGTTCCGTAGAAATATGCCCAAGCAGAATGAGAAATGCTGCATATCGTATCCCCTAGGGCCAGTATAGAATTGGGAGAACTCTTTCCTTCACTGGCCAAGATCCTTCCAGCCCTCCAGCTCTCTACCAGTGCGTCCTCTATTGCTTCCCAAAGCACTGGGAGCTGGTGACCTTAGGCACTTACAGTTCTCAACCTTTTGTGTGCCAGGGACTCCTGTGACAGAGTGGTGAAGCCTATGGACACCTCAAAATCATGACTACGTGCATAAAATAAAACACATAGTGTTAAAAGGAAAGCCAATTATTTTGACGTTCTGTTATCAAAACCTGAGACAAAACAGATTTGTAACACAGTATTCTGTATACTTCTTTATTAACTCATTAAATAACAAGATTGAGTGGCGGGTCTGGCTCCTACTATGCTTTCAAAGCAGTGACTCATGAAAATCATGTTTTGAGATGTCTACAATAAGTGTAATGAGATATAAAAATATCTGTGATTTCTACTGGAATAAAGCTCCAGGTACTGGTAGCTGCTGTGGTTTATGGTCTATATTCTTAATGGAATAAAAACTAAATTTCAGTTAGAGCTTACTGAGAATTAGGATGTCAATTTTTCCCATCCAAGTTCATGGACTCCTAAATTCCATCCTTAAGCACCTTGGTAGGGGGTCTGTGAACTCCAGGTTAAGAATGGAGAGGCTTAGGAGCACCAGGTGGCTCAGTCGGTTAAGCGTCTGACTTCGGATCAGGTCATGGCCTCATAGTTTGTGGGTTGAGGCCCCACGTCGGGCTCTGTGCTTACAGCTCAGAGCCTGGAGCCTGCTTCGGATTCTGTGTTTCCCTTTCTCTCTGCCCCTCCCCAGCTCATGCTCTCTCTCTCAAAAAATAAACAAACAGGGGCGCCTGGGTGGCGCAGTCGGTTAAGCGTCCGACTTCAGCCAGGTCACGATCTCGCGGTCCGGGAGTTCGAGCCCCGTGTCGGGCTCTGGGCTGATGGCTCAGAGCCTGGAGCCTGTTTCCGATTCCGTGTCTCCCTCTCTCTCTGCCCCTCCCCTGTTCATGCTCTGTCTCTCTCTGTCCCCAAAATAAATAAACGTTGAAAAAAAAAATTTTAAAAAAAATTAAAAAAAATAAACATTAAAAAAAAAAGAATATAGAGGCTTAGAACTTTATAAGGTTTACCTCACACCTGGTCAGTCTTATTCTTTGTGAACACACACTTGGGTAGAGGGGGTACTATTTGTACTTAGTATCCCTGACTTACACAAGGAAACTTTTTTTTTTTTTTTAATTCATGGCATACCTTTAGGCATCTTGGAGAACAAGTGTTATTCATTGGCAGGCCAGAGCATCACACCTGGATTATTGGGGTGCCTGGAGTCTTGGGAGCCCTCAGAATTTGGGGCAGCCAGGTCAAGTCTGGGATGGGCAGAGCTCCTGGCCTGGGGCTCCTCAGAGGAGAGCTAGGTTTGGCCATGTAGCCAATAGTCCCTAGAGGTGACAAGCCCAATGAGTGATGTGTGGGATCTTGGGCTTGCTGGATGTGACCAGGGAGCAGCTGGACCACTTGAACATCTTTGACAGAGCTGCAGAGGGTGCCACTGCCTTCTGTAGACATGGTGCTAAAGGACACTGGGGGGGGCCTGTGCTCTGTGTGCCCAACGAGAATTTTGCATCCCAAGTGGAGCCACCTGGGGACTGCAGGGCAAGAGACAGGTGAGGGGTGGTTGACGTAGGGGGGCCTGGTGGTGTTCTCGTGGGTGCAACCCTGCAGCAGTCTCAAATCTCTGTCTTCACAGAACAGTCCAATAGTCTGAAACTTTCTGGAATCTCAAGACCTGTATCTTGGACTCTTGCCCTAAATTAAATACTGCAAACAAGGCAATTATTTTCCAGCAATGGTCTGATAGTTGTAGCTGTCTACTGGTGTACCCTGTCACTTCTTATCACAAGCTAAGCTACAGGTTGACGGCTCCAACGAGAAACAGAAATTGTCCAAATTAGCATTTCATGTGGTTAACACTGGGTCTAAAAGTGTTTGATTGGATTCAAGTCTATCCATAATATTACTAGAAACTTCAACGTTAAATTTGTCAAGAAAGGAATTACACTTAGAGTCTTGAAATACAATCTGTATTGTTGTAATCTTCAAATTGTTGTAAAGAGCATTATCACTACTTGGCAAAGTTCCTCATCAAGGTCTGTATGAAGAATTTAAAGACATTGTTAATTCAGAATGCCTTGATCAGGAATTGCGCATAATGGTTTCAAGAGTAAGTCCTTATATAGAAAGTTAAAGTCACAAAAGAAAGCTCAGGGTTTTCATTAAAAATTTTTTAAAAAGACCGTATTAAGTCATACTAGATCATATAAATCATATAAATTCAATGTCTTCTAATATTTGCATTTTATCTTTATCATCATTACATATTTCAGAGAAAATCGATGAATTTTGTCCCATATAGACACCTTTAAATCCTCTCTTGTTTACCCCAGAGGGTTGTACAAATATTACTGTCTATGCTTTTTATGTGAAGTCTTCTTCGAAATGTTCAGTCATGAGATGAGAGGGCCTCATGGCGGAGCCTGCCATGAGTTCTGGCACGTCATGGGCCTGCCCCTCCTCCTCTTCCTTTATATGCCTCAGCTAAAATATTTCTGCAGTTAAAATCTATTTTGATTAATGGTTAAATATACGTGAGCTACTCAGATGACAGCTCATCCATTTATTAGTTCATTCGTCAAACATTTAATCAAGCAAACCCCTCAACTAGGAGCCTGAGCACCTGCTACTCCCTGCAGGTGCCAGCGCAGGTGACACAGATCCCAACTCCCTTTGCACTCCCAGAACCTGACAGGTGTGCCTGGCGGCCTAGTAACACACCTGCGCCCTGAGCACTTTGTATCTTAAAAGTGCTTAAAGATAGCCCCAGTGCCCAGGGCGATGGGGCCCAGAGAATGGAGTCTCAGAGCAGGGGGGAGCACCTCAAAGCCAGCTCACCACTTAGCAGCTGTACGCCCTTGGGCAGTTTCCTCATATGCAGAGAGTGGACTCTGATCCTTACTCAGCAAGGCTGTCAGGAGACCAGGTGAAAGGCTGAATAGGGAAGAGGACGGAAAAGCTGTAGATGGAGCCTTGTAGGTAACACCAAAGAGGGCAGCTGTAGGAAAGCATCCACTCAGGCATCTGACCCTGGCCTTGGGGTCTGGGAGTCAGAGGGGCAGGTGTGAGGCAACCCAGACAGCCAGCTCATCCAAAGGAGGGGTGGGGGCTGCATTGCAGTGCAGATGCTCACAGACTTCTGGAGAAATGCTGGCCAATCAGATTTCGGTGTGATTTTCCTGATTTTTAAATGTTGGCACTGATTAACTTTTTTTTTTTTTTTAAATACTGCATGCTGAGCAGTTTTCAACCTCTGCCCACACCAGTATTGGGGTGATAAGGATGACCTGGTACCAGGCTCCATTATCCCTGGCAAGGCCCCTCAGAAAGGGGGTAGCAAGGCAGCAGGAGGAAGGGTCATCTTTCTTGCCTGCAGGGCTCCCGGGGAAACTGATGCCACGGAAGGTGGCTGCCCGCCATGTGTTCCATCCTTAATGGAGAATGGGGCTCATCTTGCAATAGAGTGGACTTCTTTAAGAGTTAAAACCAGGAGCACCTGGGTGGCTCAGTCAGTTAAGCATCCGACTTCAGCTCAGGTCATGATCTCATGGCTTGGCTTGTGAGCTTAAGCCCCATGTCAGGCTCTGTGCTGACAGCCTGGAGCCTGGAGGCTGCTTCAGATTCTGTCTCCCTCTCTCTCTGCTCCTCCTCCAGTTGCATTCTGTCTGTCTGTCTCTCTCTCAAATAAAAATAAACTTTTAAAACAATAAAAAAGGAGCTAAAACCATAAAACTTGTAGAAGAAAACAAAATCTTTGAGACCCTGGTTTAGGCAAAGATTATTATTATTATTTTTTTTAATGGTGGCACGGATGATTTCTTTGCCCCTGAATTTAATGAATGCCAACATTTCAACATACATTCTTCAAAATTACATAGAATAAAAGACTACTGAAAATGTCTTAGTTTTGGTCTAATTCCATGCCTTTCTTCTGTCTCCAAGAAGCAAGTGCTGTCCTAGTGATGGTGTTAACATCTCACAACTATATTTTTGTATTTGTTATATCTATATTTTTGCTCACCCACAAAGAATGCACAGCATGACTTCATGTAGTATATAATCTGTATGTCCATATGCTAGAAACAATTAGAAAATGTACTTTAAAATTTATGCCATTTACCACATCATGAAAATACACCTGTAAATACCTAAAAATATATCTAACAAAAGACATTACTAAACACAAAATCTACTAAACATTACTCCTGAGAGAAAGGAAGAATTTCCTACCTCAGCCTCAAAATTGGAAGATGGAAAAGATGGGCGGGGCTAGAATGGCAGGAGATATCCAAACACAGTGTCTAATGCAAATCAGTACTTGACCTTTACATTATTATGACCCTGTAAATACCCGCATATAATATATACCATGATTAATATGACTTTTTTGTACAATATTTCTTCATGAAATTAGTATTTGCTTTGTTTTCATCATAGCTTTCACCAAATAGTCCTGCAAACTCCTCATTGTCACTGTAAAATAGCCCCAGTACCTCGGGTAACTGATTTAGTGGTCCCATTTTATTTTTTCCTGTGATATGCCTCCTGGACTGGTCTGCCCTCTTCCTTTCTAGACCGTGTCCATCCTCATTGTCATGCAGCTGTTCCCCAGATTTGTCCATTACCATCCTCCTGAGTACCCCCCTTGTCCTCCCTTTCTGTAGGAGCTTCCTGGTCCCAGTGCCCACTGTTCTTGGCTTACAGGAGGAAGTGGTAATGCCTTATATGTCATAATCTTGAACATCACACACTGTTATTTCTGTCACATTCTAATTGTTAGAAGAGAGTCACTAAGTGTAGCTCCCACTTAAGGGGATGCAGATTAGGCTCCACCTTAGGAAGGGAGGAGTACCAATGAATCTGTGGAAGTATTTTAAAACCACCACAGGGGCACCTGGGTGGCTAAGTCAGTTGAGCATCTGACTCTTGATTTCAGCTCAGGTCATGATCTCAGGGGCATGAGACTGAGCCCCACATTACGCTCCACACTGGGCATGGAGCCTGCTTAAGATTCTCTCCTCTGCTCCTCAAATGTACCTCACTCTCTCAAAAAATAATATAAAATAAAATAGTAAAAAAATAAAGTAAAACCACCATAGATGCCATTTGCAAACTCTGTGTGTCAGTGTGTGTGTGTGCATGGGGAGGGATCCTAGAGGAATCCCTAGAGGTCTAATAGGGCCCTGGTCCTGTCACTGGAGACCTTGGATTGGTTAGTTTTCTCAAAGAAGAAATGTTTGGAGGGTATAAGGCTGGCAGCCAGGGGCATTATGTGGGATAAGGGCTTGGGGTGGTCTCACCATACAGTATGCAAATCGTATATATTTTCTAACCATTACTTTTCTTCATGTGGTTTCAGATGCACTGGCAGGCTCTCTTGAGTGGGAGATTTTCCTTTTCTTTCCCTGTCTTTGGACTCTCCTTCCTTGTCTAGGTAGATTACAGCTGTTCCAGCCAACTCCCAGAAACCCTGGATGAGCTGGGTTTTGTACCTGGTGGCTCAGGATGCCTGCCATCTAGTGATCTTGGAAAATTCTAGGTATGTTCATGGACCAGGGGGTGGATTGGCTCAACTGCTTGAATTTAAGGCAGTTACCTAGAGGGAAGGTCTTTTAACAGAGCTGTCTAGGAAGGGAATAGCTGTTTCATGGACGGGTGAGCTCCTGGTCTCTGGAAGATTCTAGGAGAGGTAGGTGGCCAAGTGGTGGAGACAGGATTTCTGCTCTTAGAGGCTAAAATCAGTGATGACTAGGATTTCAGGAGGAGCCTGGGACGTTTGGATTCAACACTGCACTGGGAACAACACATGGCCCTTTAATATCATCCTCATAATGCCGAGGACACCCACGGTGTGGCAGTGATGACAGCTGACACTCACCAAGCAGGAGCTGTGTCAGGGGCTCTTCTGTTCACTGTATTCATGTTACCTCATTCAGTCCCCATAAGAAACTTGCATGCTGAGCGCTTTGATTATCCCTAGTTACAAGGAAACCAAGACAGGGAGGATCAGTAACTTGCCGAAAGCAGAGGGAAGTGGCTGAGTTGAGACGGCACCCAGGGGGTTGCGTTCCTGTTATGCCAGCCTGACGTTGGCAGACCAGGTCTGAGCTACAGGCCTTCCCTGGCCTTGGGCCGGCCAGAGCTCAGTGAGAAGGGCTGTTCAGCTAGCTGCAGAGCTTCCCCAAGTTGAACCAATGTTTACAGAAAGAAACCACGGCTTCGATCATACATTAATGGCTCCCGATGGCGCAAGACAGCTTTCAGTCAAACGGGACCAGCAGCTAAGAGGACATCTTTCCAGAAAGAGGCCCATTCTCTTCTTTTTAAAATGGACTTTTAACGCTCTTGCTGAGCTTTAAAAATTTCAAGTGAAGCTTTTACTGACAGAGTGGATTTCCTCCTGCAATCAGGTTAACGTGTTCTCTTCACTGTGTTTCTCCTGGGAGGTGGGGAAGGAGATCCGGCTGCTGAAGAAATGGAGGCCAGAGGGTTCATGGTGCCCACGTTTGCCCAAGTCCCAAGGGCAGAACCATCACAAAGGATATGGGCAGGGGAGGGGACAGCCTCTAAATGCCTCAGGCGTCTTGGCTACACCTAATTTTTTTTATAGTATAATAAATGTTAACTTTCCCATCCCCTTGGTTTCACGTACATACACATACAGCAGCCAGTGTTCAGGGAGCAATTTGTAATCCTGCAGTTGTTTCGATTTAAATAAACGTCTCCCTGTTTTCCCCTGTCACCATTCTTTGTCCATGTGGGAGCTGCCAGGGGCCCTTACATCTGTACTTCATTAATCATGTGGCCCAATTGTTCTTGGCTGTTCAGGGCTGTGGCTGCTCCTGTGCCCTCATGCCCCAAGCGTCTGCACAGTCCTGTCTGCCACCCGGGGCAGGGCGCCACGGCCTCCGTCCCTGCACAGCCGGGGTGCAGTGATGTCTGATTCCTTGTGTCAGAGAGGCAGTCAGCCATCCCTCCTGATGGAAACAAAGCAATCTCTGCGCAAGCTGAGGACCATGGGTTCCTTGAGAAGAAGGGTACTCCTCTGATCGATCTGGTGTCCTGATGGCTTCCTGGTGGCAAACAGTGCGAGCGCTCCCGGCTGGTGGCAGTTTCTGTCTTCCTGTAAACATACATTTCCCTCAAGGCAGAGACACTTGCTGCTGGGCATGTATTTTATACTCAGTTGAGAAAAAGAGGGAAATGACTGCTCTGGATGTTGTAACTCAACAGCCTTTTTGGTCAACAGCCCTGGAAATAAATCCAGTGATCTAGGAATTCGCTTTTGAAATGACAAATTGATGTTTACTTCAGAAACTTACTGATCATTTATTCCAAATGCAGGTGTCATTTAATCATGACATGAGATGAAACAGCAGGAACGTCCAGCCTGGGCTCCTTCTTCCTGGGGTGGTGTATACCTGCGTGCACTTGCGAGCTCCAAGTGGGTATGTTGGGTGGCATCTCCCTGGAGCCCAGAGGCGTCGGGAGGCCTCCAGACCATCCTTGGACCTACGGTTGGGCAGCTGACTGGTTGTTAGTGGGCTAGTTGGCTCTGTTGGGATTGGTGTGGGGAGGGCTGCAGATGCCTTGAGCTATATTTATGTGCTACTAAACAGAAGCACTGAGCTTAGGCTATAGAATCTCCTTTAAATAGGGTCCTGGAAGGGGAAATCTGGGCCAGGATCCACAATTAGGGAGAGGAAAGGCAATTCCATGAAGCTATTCATGGACAAAGAGTCCTGACCACCCCCTGCCACCCACATTCACACACAGGGTGACCATTTTTCTCTTGTCAAGCTGATGCCCTTTGTTTGAGTCCTGTTCTGTGGAATATGCATGTGTTCTCTTTAGAGCCTCAGAAGTAAGTGTGGGCTGCTGGTCTTGGTAAAAAATTCACCCACTTCTTTAAAGACCACCATGAACTACCTCCCCCACCATCCCCAGGGTGGTCATTCCAGTATCTCCCCTGCCTCAGGTTCCCAGCCCTTCCTGGGGTGTGGCCCTCCCTGAAAGCATCTTGGGTTCTCCTCAAGTTCAGGCTGTGGTGTCCAGAGCTGGGCAAAAGGCATGGGGCCAGTCTTGGTGAATTGGAAACATTTCAACAAATGTCAGTGAATTGGTTACTGGACTGCTGAGTTACGTTACTTTGCTGGTCCTGCCTTCATCTTTCCTCTCTGTTTTCCCAATGAAACACTTGCCCAGCATTTATCAAACCACTATTTTGTGCCGTGGAGAAAAACCAAAGTATCTGTGTTCAAACAATTCATGACTAAGTGTGTGGAACCTCCAACAACCCCCACAATCACATAAATCACGTAGAAAGTACCTGGTTAACAGATGAGCTGAAAAAGTGCTAAGTGGAACAGGGAAGGTGGGCAGATAATTCCACATGAGATTGGTTAGTGGGAAGGCTAAGGAAGGGCTGACAAAAGATCTGGGGTTGGTTTGGATCCCTGAAGACCAGGCAGGGCTTCTCCAGAGAGAGGGGGAGGGAGGGGAAAGAACAGCATGTGTAAAAAGTATGGTGGAGGGGGGGTGGGCGTGCAGTGCCTGGGTGGCTCAGTTGGTTGAGCATCTGACTCTTGATTTTGGCTCAGGTCATGATCCCAGAGTTGTGGGATCAAGCCTGCCCACTGAGCCTGGAGCCTGCTTAAGTTTCTCTCTCTCTCTTTCTCTCTCTCTCTCTCTCTCTCTCTCTCTCTCTCTCTCTCTCCCTCTGCCCCTTTCACCCATTTTTGCCCTCTCTCTCTCTTAAAAAACAAAACAAAACATGGTGGTATGAGGGTCCATGGCCTGCCTGGTGTTATGTAGTTAATTTTTGCAAGAAGCATCTCATGGAATCTCTAGCTAAAGTAGAGAAAACATTGTGAAGCCAGAGTGCGTGCTATAGATTGAATGTTTGTACCCCTCCCCCAAATTCATGGTTGAGACCAAATCCCCAAGATGATAGTGTTTGAAGACGAGGCCTTTGGAAGGTGATTGGGTCATAAGGGTGGAACCCTCATGAATGGTATTAGTGTCCTTATAAAGAGACTCCAGAGAGCTCCCTTGCCCCTTCCACCATGTGAAGACACAAGGAGAAGAGAACCATCAGGAAGTGTGTTCTCACCAAACACCAAATCTGTGAATGAGTTGATCTCAGATTTCCTCCAGAACTGTAAGCAATGAATTTGGATTGTGTTTTTTTTTTTTTTAAGAGAGACAGAGAGAGAGAGAGAAAGAGAGAGAGAGAGAGAGAGAGCGAGCAGGAGAGGGGCAGAGAGAGGTGGGGACATAGGATCCAAAGTGGGCTCTGCACTGTCAGCAGCTAGCCTGATGTGAGGCTCAAATTCATGAACCGCGAGATCATGACCTGAGCCAAAGTCAGATGCTCAACCAATTGAACCACCCAGGTGCCCATAAGCAATGAATTTCTGTTGTTGATTAGCCACCCAATCTGTGGTATCCATTATAGGAGCCAGAACAGACTAAGACAATGGGGAACTGAATCTTATCCCTTAGACAATGGGGAGTCGTCGGCAGGTTTTAAGTAAGAGTATAATATGAGCAGATCTTCTGGCTTTAGTGTTGAGGTTGTCCTGGTTGACAGGATCCAGGAGGCCAAGGAGGAGAGGGAAGGAAGAAGCTGCCTTCTATCAAATTGGTCCACAGCACCTTGAAGGTGGCTCTTGGAGAATGCATTCCTCCTGTGCAGAGACAGCCAGACATGGAGCCCGCCCCTTTGACAAACCCTTTGGTGGCATTTCACCAATGATCGCTGGATCCCAGATGGCTTTGGAATCTTCTGCCCCCCTCCTAGAACCTCCACCCATTCTTATCTGAATCCTCCTTGGCAGACACAGAGGGGTGCTGCTCAGATTTCCCTTCAAGAGAGAACTTGCTGATTATCTGCAAGGCGTGTATTGTATCAGATAGTTTAGAGCTTCCAGTTGGCAGCGTCTTCATTGTCCGCCTTAGCTTTTAGACATTGTTGGATTCAAGTTGCTGATTTGGGGGGAAGATTTTTTATATCTGTGTTGATGAGAGATATTAATGTGTTGTTTTCTTATAACGTCTTTGGTTTTGGTCTTATGATAATGCTGGCCTCAGATGAGTTAGGAAGTAAGCCCTCTGCTTCTATCTTCTGAAAGAGATTGTAATAAATTGGTATACCTTCTTTCTTAAATGTTTGGTAGAATTCGCCAGTGCACCTATCTGGCCATGGAGCTTTCTTTGTAGAGGGTTATTTATTATTGACTCAATTTCTTTAATAGATTATAGGCCTATTTGGATCACTTATTTCTTCTTGTGAATTTTGGAAGATTGTGTCTTGCAAGGAACTGGACCATTTGCTAGCCTAAGCTATCAAATTTGTGGGCCTAGAGTTATTCATAGTATTCCTTTATTATACTTTTAATGTGCATGGGATCTGTAGTGATACTCCCTCTTCCACTTCTGATATTGGTAATGTGTCCTTTTTTTCTTAGCTATCCTGGCTAGATGATTATAGATATTATTGATCTTTGCAAAGAACGAAGCTTTTGACTTTGCTGATTTTCTCTGTTGATTTCTTGTTTTCCGTTTATTGATTTTCGTTCTTTTAAAATTATTTCCTTTCTTCTGTTTCTGTTGCTCTTGTTTTTCTAGTTTCCTAATGTGGAAACTAATGTAAATTGATTTTAAGAGTTTTTTTCTTTTCTAATATGTGCCTTCAATGCTCTAAATTTCCTACTAAAAAGAGCTTTTGCCGCATTTCTCAAATTTTGAAAAGTTTTGTTTTCATTGTCATGTAGTTCAAAATATTTTAAAATTTCCCTGGAGATTTCTTCTTTGACCCATTAGCTATTTAGAAGTGTGTTGTTTAATCTGAAAAAAAAATTGAAATTTTCCAGTTCTCTTTCTGTTAATGATGTCCAGTTTAATTCCCCTGTGGTCTGAGAGAAGACAGCACATGATTTCTGTTCTTTTAAATTGGTTGAGGTGTGCTTTATAGCCCAGAATGTGGTCTCTCTTGGTGAATATTCCATGTGAGCTTGGAAAGAAGGTGTAATATGCTGTTGTTGGGTGAAGTAGTCTATAGGTGTCAATTATATACAGTAGTTTGTGGGTGGTGTTGAGTTCTACTATGTCTTTACTGATTTTCTGCCTGTGGATGGGGTCCATTCTCTCACTCCAGATGCAGGAGGGGATTTTTCTCTGATATGCCTGGTGGGACCCAGTGGAGATCTGAGAGATAAAACTCAAAAAAGTATGGGGGCCCTGATGATTGGGTCCCTAGAGAGTTTTCAACTCTCAAAGTTGTCCACATGGAGCCCCAGCAATTTGTCAATTACAATTCAGGTTGTCCCACCCAGGCAATGCTTCCCATGGAAGTTTCTGCTCTGGTGGGTTCTGATTCTCTGTACCACCTGTCAGTCTCTTCAGTTTACCTTGTGACATGACCTCACTTGTCCTACAGACATAAGAAGAGCCGTTGATTTTTCAGTTTGTCAGCTTTTTACCTGTTAGGAGGGAGTGATGGCTTCGAAGCTTCTTACATGCTGGATCAGAAATCATATGTCTGCCTTCGCTTTTGAACTGAGGCCAAGCTCTTTCTGAGAAGCCCCCAGCCAGTGACTGAGCAGACTAGGGTCTGGCCTGGCCGTTTCTGCACAACAAGGGACTCTTCTGTTGTGTTGTCTGAGACTTGGACCACTGCCTGAAGTTATCCCTGCCTGATCCTGCTTCCTCCATTTTTATCTTTTGCAGGTATTACCCTCTGATACCCTGTGTGCATTCCTAACTCTGTCTCAGAAACTGCTTGCCAGGGAATCCAAGTGGTAAATTTGAACATACGCTCGATACTGTTGTTGGTTCCAGGAGGAGAACAAGGAAATCTATGAGCCACAGGATATGGATAATCTGATTTACAAAGTGTAGCTTGCTAACCTTCGGGCTAGGCTCCACCACTTATGGTCACACATCCCCATTTGGCTGTGGTGCTATGAGCCATCCTCCACAGTACTGCCCAGGAGTGAAGACCTCAGCACCTGGCCTCTTCAGAGTCCAGAAAAAGGAGGAGTTTCTGCCCCTCTGTTAAAACTAGTTTTTGTTTCAAGACCTACCTTTTCTACCCGCACCTGACACAAATTATGCTTTCTCCTGAGATGGTGAAGTTCTTCTGGGAGGCTTTCACGGAAACCTTGGCTTAATACACCAATAGTCCTGGTGTTCTTACAAGAGGAAACATGGGCAGTCATGGATCAGGTGGTGGTGGGGGGCCTCGGGTCATCATGGAAAGCAATCACCACAGCATGGCTGAGAGATGACAAAGGCCTGAATTAGGGCAAAGCTGTGGGAGTGCAGTGGATGTGGGGGTGGGAGAGTGGGTCAGAATGGACAAGATTTCATCATTGAGAGAAATGAAGGAGTCACTAGTGACCATCATAAATCTGACTTAGGTACCTGGCGGATGGGGATGTATTTACTGTGTTGGGGACCCAGGAGGAGTTGGAGGTAATTTGGGGGAGAAAAGTGACTTCAGTATCTTTTGACTTGGGGATGCCTGCGGGACATCCAAGGGAGAGCATCCCAATTGCTCCCTGACTTTTAGTTTTCTTTCGTTCTGCTTGCAAAATCAGAGAGAAGCAGCATCCTGTCAGGGGCTGTTGCTTTCCCTTTGGTCCCGCTGCTGGGTTTTCTCCAGCCCCATGCCCTCAGGCAAGAGAGGAGCTGGCAGCGCAGTCTGCTGGGGGCTGCAGGGCAGGCTCTTAACACAGCAGGGCCCTTCAGATGTTCCGAAACTGACAATCTCAGGTCTACCACCTGCCAGCATTTGTTCACAGAGACACAGCATCACAAACTCTCCGGACTGGAAGGGACGTTAGAGGTCATCCGTTCCAGCCTCGGGGTTGGCATTTCCAGACCGTTCTAATAATTTAAGAGTTCCTCCTCCTATTAATGTGGGAGACTTTCTTCTAACTTCCCCTTCATATGCTATTAAAGACATGGCCCTACCCGTCTGTGGGCCTTCTTCCTTGGGAGAAGTGTGCTGGGGCTCATGTTTGTGGATCTAGCAGGGAGGGACACGACGAGGCCAGGTTTGGGAACACAAGTTCTTTTTGTCCTTCACACTACAGCTACGAGGATGGTCTCCATGGTTACGGCAGCTTTTCAGAGGTCTACATTTTCATTTTCTCTATTTCCCTAAATGTCTAATTTATGAATAGTCTGTTTAGGTAACCTACTGGAAGTTTCTGTATGGATATGAAAATCAAGAAATATATATAGTGAAAACAACAAAACAAGCAGGCTGATAGGCATTTTGGGTACTTTTTTTTCTCCTCCTAATAACAGAAATTAGGATTGACTTTAAAATTTTCAAGTTAAACAAGATTCAGTGAAAGAAACACTGCCTTCATGTTCTTCAAAGGCATGTGAGCCAGAGAGGGGCTGGAGCTAACCCAATTATGTTTTCTTTAACGTGAAATAGCTATTTGCCTGACATTGCATTTGCACCTCACCGATGGGACATTGATTTCCAACCCCCCCCCCCCCGCCCGGGCTCCCTTTGAACATGAAAGTGTTTTTTCCTATTTCCCCCCTTGTGAGAGCAGTGATAAGAACAGATCGATAATTACATTGTTGGATAAAAATGAATATAAATTTTATTGAAAAACAACACCAGCAACAATGTGGGGAAAGCATACGCAACAGCCACTGGCCCCCACAACTCAACACACACGTTATGAAAAGTAATCACCTCTTAAGATTTCCAGCTACTTATTCCAAATGAAAAGAAATGATAGACCCCAGATAAACTGATGTGGGACACAGACGCACACCCCCTTTGAACACACTGCTAACAGCAAAGGATGCAGCAGCCTCGCTCGCCTTGTGTTTGCTGCGGGCCACTTAGTGTATTTCAAGGATTCACTGGTTTAGAGAGAATTTAGTCCTTCCAGTTAGCATGGCATCTAAAACCCAGACCACTGGGAAAACTTTTCAAGTCCTTTCAGAAGAGGATTTCACAAACTTTCTTGGCAACTTGTCTCTCCTGCTTAAAAACAGGAAGTAGTTCTTTATGTCTATCCTAAATCCTTCATGCTTCAGTTAATCTATTTATTTCCTTTTAGTCTCAGCAGGCTGTGAGGAGTTTGTCTTGGTGGGACAATGTAGCATATGGGGAACTCACAATGATCATAATCAGATTGAAACGGGAGTCCAGCTGTGCTGCTGGCATTTCCGAAACCAGCGAGAAGAAGGTAATTGCAGTTGTGGTTGTAGCCCATTTGCCTCCCACTGCCCGACCCTCCCCAGCCTTCTGGACCCTTCTGCCTGTGGCCTGAGGTCTGCCACCCTAGGACGTGCCAGCCAAAGCTCTGAGATTGATCAATTTCAATCCTTCACTGGCGAAGTAATGAGTGCGGTGAAAGCTGTCCCTTCTAGTCCCATATCCAGGGTTTCCATTTCACGATGTGATTCCTGGGCAAACCACTCCCCAATATTATATTCCGAGTCTTATCACCCTGCCAGGCAGTCCCCAAGCTCACCTCACAGCTTGTACGTAGCAAAGATGTGCTCCGTGTGCACACGAGGAAGCGGTGAGATTCCACGAGAAAGCACCCAGTGGATTTAACACAAACATCTCAGCAGGATATTTCAGATTCTGCGTAAAAACCCTGGTGTTAGACTCAGCCTCACAGTTTTCCTCACCGGCAGCTCCACACATTGGGCACCAGGGAGCGCCCGTGTCATTCCACCAGGCGCTGGGACCCCACCGCCAGGAGACAAAGATGGGGATTTGAATAAAAGATTTCAAAATGCAACCCCGAATTCTACCCTGAGCAGCATGCGTATAAAAATTCATGAAGATTGGATTTCATTTCATGTATTTTTACTTCAGTGGAAAGAAATACAGGTGATTTTTTACTGTGCCTACAGCTGTCTTTACAAAGGTGGGGGGGGGGGCACGTGGTTGCTCTGCAGACACTTTGAGAGGCTGGGCCTTGTCTTGGTTCCTGGGGCAGCTCCTGTTTTGCTGGGTGGCATTCTCTGCATGCTCCAGAAGGTATTAATTATATTATTTTAAAAAAGATACATGCCGTTCTCATCAGGACTAGCCATGGCTCTGGGTCCAGTGAGTGACATGAATCACAGAAGGCACTTACTATTTTGACAAAACACAGCACATTTCTTTCAGCCCATAAAATCAAAGGTGTGAAAAGAGGCTGTTTTCAGGGTGTAAAAACTCCCCTTGTTTTCCTGTCTTAGTGCATAGCAGTTCCGCCTCTGGGGCCTTTGTGCATTTTCCAGGCCTGAGTGATGCAGTGCCAAATGCCTGGGTGGCGGAGCCTGCCAGAGGACTGGACATAGGCCAGGGCAGAGCTCAGACCCTCGTGGTGTACTCCCTTCATTTCCAGGACCCCCAGCCTGGTAGAGGATGGGCTTCCCTGTAACGTGGCCGTGGGCCAGGTCCAAGCTGGGTGGCAGCGGGGATCTTCGGGGAGATGATGGCCTGATGTGTTGGGATGGAGCTTTAGACAGGCCTGTGCAGGGGAGGCTGCTGCTGCCCACCCTGAGCTCTGAGATGGCAGGGGCAGGGGCCCCTTGGTCCTGCCCATAACCCCAGCATCTAGCACAGTGCCTGGTGCATATTAAGTGCCCCATGAACATTTGCTGAAGACACAAATGTGCAGATGAAGGCATGAGCATCAGGCTGGCCCTGGCTGTGGCTGAGCCTGAGGACATTTAGAATGGTGGGGGGTGGGGGCAGTGCTGGCCAGTGCCAGCTCTCAGGGTGGGGGTGCTGGGTTAGGCAAGGGCCACAGAGCTGAGAGGCCAGGAGACAGGGAGCACCTGCAGGGCCTCCAGGAGCCAGGATGGTGTTGCAGTGACCACACAAGGCCTCTCCATCCCTCCCTCTTGCGCTGCCCTTGCAGGAGCCAGCCTCTTGGTTGTTGCCATGGCAACACCGGCCTGAGGTGCTGCTGAGGGCCGGTGGGCAGCTGAGGCTCCCAGGGCTGAGCAAGCGTGGAAGGCAGGACCCCAGGGTCTCTCATGTCAGAGAAAGGAAGGAAGGGAGATGGAATATGGACGAGCACAGAAACTGCTCTCAGAGCCGGTGGAGGTCCCCCTACCCAACCCCAGCCAGGTTTTGCTGGTAGGGACCATTGGGGGCCGGCAGAACCGTGTTTTTACATGAGTCTGCTTGGCACTATGGTATTTGCACTACTTCCTGCCTGGCCTCCCTGCCCAGGTCTTTGTTTAGGGTTACCAACAAGGCCCCCTCAAGGCTCTAGCAGCCTCTTATGAAAGCTGCAGGCCAGGGCCTGCGGTCAGGCTCTGAGAGGGCCTGGAGGGCCACCAACTAACTAGACTGAACTGACCCTCAGGTTCCTCTGGGAGCACAGAGTAGGAGGTCTCTCACCCTTAGACTCAGGTGGCAGGGCTAACGTGGCATCTTTCACCCCCGGGCCCTCTACCCCAGACACCCAAGGGTGGGCACCGGGAGTCCCCTTGTAACTTTTCTGTTGCCACATCACAGGTATGCACAGGGATTGTGGAGCCTCCAGCCCATCGTGGGCCGGCCAGCTCCCTCTTCACACCTTCTTTTTTCTAAGGCTCTTGAGGAGCGAGAGGCAGCAGGAATGCTGAAGACGGTCAGGTCTGGGAAAAAAACGGCAGTGCAACCCTCCCGGGGGTCCGGGAATTGGTGAGACACACTGATGCTGCCTGCAAGGGGCTCTGTGATTCAGAATAACTCAGCCTTGCAGATCAGGTCCCTCTTGGGCACAGAGGAGAACTCTCCCACCATCACGTGAAAAGCTTTCTGCCTGAGCTGTGTCCCTGCTTTCCCACATCAGCCCTATAAAAACAACAACAGCATTAACACGAGAAGGGGGCATCTGGGCAGGGGTGTACAGTTTACAATACCTTGGATTTACATAGCACCTTTTTCTTCTAAAGGGCCTTTGCCTCAGTCCCCTCGGCCACCGCCACAACCGAGTGCAGCCATCAGAACAGAAGCGTCACAGCTCCCGCGGCAGAGCGGAGAGACTGGGGCAGAGGCCTAGAAGTGATTTCATGCAGACTCGGTGTCCAGGGCTCTCTGCACTTCCCGTTGGGCCCTCCCTGGGCAAGTGTGGCCTCGGCCCTCTGGGAGGGTGTGGCCGGGGTGCCGGCCCTCACTGGGCGTTCACTTTGTATTTCAGGATGTAGGAGTAGAAGTTGTGGTTGGCGTTCTCCAGCACCATGACATAGACTTCCTGGCAGCCGGCTGTGTTGCAGCTGCCCTCCCAGTAGCCCTCTCGATTCAGGGTCAGGGGCCACGTGTCCTGCCCCTTCACCAGGGCTTTGGCGATGCCATGTAGCTTCAGTTTGAACGGGACGTTCCGGTTGGCAGGAAGCACGCCCGACAGAGGCTCCAGCAGCTCATTGTCCTGCCCCCAGTTGCCAAAGCTCTCAGGGAACATGGGCCAGTTCACCTTGGTGTTGGTGCAGCACAGGAGATAATTGAAGACGAAGACATAGTTGCCTGGCTCCAGCCTCTTCTTGACAAAGATCTTGAGGGCAAACTTGCCGGCCTGGGGCAACTGGACTTTGAGCTCTGCCCGCTTCTCCCGCTGCATCTGGAAGATGTAGCGCCGCTGCGTCTCCTCGGTGATGGGGCCTTCGTCCCCGTGCAGGGAAGCCAGGACGCTGATGCCCTCCTCCACGCCGAAGCTGATGGAGCAGCGCCCGTCGCTGGTGTGGATGATGGGGTCGGGGTGGGAGGGCTTCATGATGCCCATCTGCTCCGAGAACCAGCTGGGGCCCACGGGCTGGTGCAGCTCAGCTGGCAGCCGGACGCTGATGTCCACGTAGTTGCACTTGAGCGTGTACTCCAGCACTGAGCTGTAGATGTCAGACTTGCCTTTGGCAAAGATCTGCAGCTTGTGGGTGCCCACGGTTGGAGGGTATATGTCCAGCTTCATCCCGTTCTTCCTGAGGCTCAGCAGCCCATGCTCCTGCTTGCCATTGAGCATAAACATGAAGAGTGTGGGGGCGCAGCTCTCAACGGTGACAGTGGCCTTCCCGTTCACTGTGGAGAGAGAACCAGGGTCAGGTGGGATGGGCCCAGTATGTGCTGATTTGGTGGTAAATGTTTAGCAGCTGGGTCTCTGGGCGAGGGGTGGGGGTGGGGGAAGCCCTAATTTCTAGTGGCTGCCTACTTCCATGGTGTAAATACTTTCAGCACGATGGATTTTAAGCAGTCGAAGTGATGTCACCGACCACGATGTGAGCCAGCTGCGGACTCCCCTCCGCGCTGCGGGTGGTTCTCTTAGAGTGAGCTGAAAGCTGAGGGTCTCCAGAGAAAATCTGCCCCGGCTGGATGTGCTTGCGCCACCCAGGTGATTCACATTAGATGAAGGTTGCATGGAGGCTTAGTCTGGTTCTGGAGCAGGGGAGAGGGTCCATGACCAGTTGGAGAGACACCCTTTGTCTCTTTCCAGTCTCGAGTCTTGCCTCACACCTCCCCCTCCTGGCATCTGTTCTTTACAGTGTCAGCAGCTGTCAGGTGAACGCAGGACCTTAAAACCTGGCTGGAATGGTTCACCACCGAAGGCTGTGCTCAAGGGGTGGGGCTGCCTCCTAGCTCCTGGAGCCCCCACCCAGGCCTCCCACATGGACGTGGCTCCTGTGTCTCTGGAAAGGTCAAAGGTGAAGGGGAGGGCCTTTTGCATCTACCCACCTTCTGCCTCTCCCTGTGCCTTCCAGTTTTGTCTTCCTCTGTCCTCGTCACCTTTTCAGGGACAGGTGGCCAGTTCTCTGGCTTTATAGCCCATGAGCATTCCCCTACTTGGTTCTCGCTGCCTCACGGGACCATGGGGAGGGGCGGTGGCTCCTTTCAGAGCCTCACCCACCTTCCTCCATGCGGAAACCTTTCCCTACCTTCCACTGCCAACCCATTCCCACTGCAGTTCCCCTCCACCCATGTAACTCTCTTCTGGCCCCTGACCCCACTCTCCAAAGACTTCAGTCACTTCCTCCTAGAGTCTGGACTGCTGGCATGCCCTCCTGGAAGTGCTCTTCTCCCCTTTCACCCACCATGCTCTCTAGCCTAGCCCTCTTCCCAGCCCGCTGACCACTGCCCCATCTTTGCTGCCATCCCTTTCCTTTCCAGTATATCAATTGTGGAGTGTTTTGTGCTTTGGTGCTATTTGCTTTGTCTACTTTCTTTCTCTTGGTTGAATCTCTACTCTCTCTTTGCTTCCTCTTCTAAGCCAATTCAGCGGGCAGAAGCTGTCTCAGCCTTCAACTGCTCACAGATCCAGTCTGTTCCATCTTGCATGAGAGTTGGCTGGTGAGATCCTGTGGAATTCATGTCTGATGTGGAGTGCCAACCAGCACCTCCACATGGCTGCCCGAGGACCCCGAGGAAAATACCTGGTCACTCTTGGGCTCACTTGTGTGGGTCACCATCAAACTGGAGACCAGTGAGAGACCTGTCCCTCCTGCCTGGCCTGAGTCAAGACCCTCCTTTTGGGGACCACAGGGCATTCTCTCACATCCTCCAGGGCACACCTCCTCACATCCAGTAGCCTTCACAGTCTTCTTCCCTCCACTGCTTTCCTCCAAACCAGGTAAGACCTTAGTATAATGTCTGACTGCAAAGAATGCAAAAAAAAAAAAAAAAAGCCTTTTTCCCAGCCCTCAAGTGACGTTGAGCTCCCCGGAAGCCTCTCTTGTAGCTCTGCATCTCCTTCAGGAAACTTAGCACCAGTGCAATGAATTAGTTCTCTGCAGTGTCTGTCTTCCCTGCAGGGGTGGGGCTGTGGGGAACTGCACTCCTGCCTCCTTTCCTGACTGTGCAGGGAAAGGACCAGGGTGCCTGGCCCAGCAGATTCTAGGCAAAGGTGGGCTGAATGGCTGGAAGACTTGAAATAAGGGCTGGTGACTCCAGGGACTCTGCAGGAGCCTGTGACCCACCCCTGCATCCCTTTTCCCTCCACCTCCTCTCATCCATCTCAGTGGTATTCCACCCCCTACATCCTGTGTCCTCTTCCTTCCCTGCTTTTGCCCACCTGTTTCCCTCTTCTGCTTTCTTCCCGTCCCCACTCTTAACAAAACTAGCTCCAACAAACAAAAATTCTTTAAATATGCATCATGAATATGGAATCAAATTTGAGATTACTGTATATTAAGAAACCCAATGTTTACAGTTCTGTGTCTCTTGCAAAGGCAAGTTCTACTCCACTATTAATTTGATGTTGCTGTAGCCTGGTCCATTCTTCCCTGTGGTTCCATGGGCCACAACAGACCAACCAGGCTCCCCATCGGATATAAGCACGGAAATGCATTCTCAAAGACAGCAACCTCATGCTGTTATTGTAACAGCAGGAGCCTCCAGGTATTTGTAGTTTTAAAAAAGTAGCCCAGAGCTCAGCAGACTGGTTACGGCAACCATTGTGAGGTGGAAGGGACAAATCAGTTGGAAGGAGTGTGGGGACACCTGTGCTCCCTGCACCCCTATCACTGGGCAGTGTGGGGTGGGGCTCACCCACAGACCCGCGCACAGACCTCTCTGTGCTAACAGCCAGTGTGAGCTCAGGTCTTCCCAGGCCCCATGCAGCAGAGATGGTGCTGACCAGCAGTCCTTTAGCACTTTGCTAAAGTGTGTGGTGGGTGGGTGGCTGGGTGGGGGCAGGTGCATTGACAGGGTTGTGCTGGGCCCTGTAGTGTGTCCAGGTTATGTTCCCAGCCCCAGACCAGGCACGAGGGCCTTGAACATACATAAGACAAAGTCCTCTGGAGTCGGCCCTGTGAGGCTTGTGACCACAGTTCTGTGGCCTCCCCTCCCCTCAACATACAGGTGGCCCCCGTAAACCTCAGAGCGCACAAACACACCCGGCTGGGTGCCCGAGGCCGCTGTGGGGATCCGGGGAGCAAAGGTCAGTCCAGGTCAGCCATGGGACAGCTCAGCTGGGTGTCCTGCACTGCCTACTCCCAGGGAAGTTGGCTGGGAAAGGCTGGACTCTGCCTCCAGGAGGGAAGCAGAGCCAAGGGGCATTTGGGCTAGTGAGGGAAGGGCGCCGAGGAAGCCAGGCTGTTCCTCTGGAGCCAGCCCTAGCCTAGGGGTGCTGGAGGGCTTGCTGTGTCCTGCCAGTGCATGTCTGTCCCTGTGTACCGTGATACCTGCTCTCTTCCAGCTCCCAAGACCCAGCTCGGCAGCCACTCCCCGTAACAAAGCCTCCCCCAGTTCTCTGTCCTGGGAGACCCCCATTGCTCCCCCACTAGCCGGTTAGACCACTGACACACAGATCCCAGCTTGGCTGGGCCAACACGTCCTCTTTTCCAGGAGGTCGGAACAACAGAGCAGGCTAGTGAGCTTCTGTCGAGGACCTGAACTGGGAGGTGGGTACAGCCAGGCCTGAGGCAGTCCTTTCCCTGCTGTGGGCACTGGGAGAGACTCACCTAGCTACGGACCCTTCAGTCCTGACTTGCTGACAGGTTGGGGTGTGAGTGTGGCCCTCAGGGGCTAGGGAAACCCAAGGACTTCCTACGCAAGGATGCGTAGGTGTGCTCAGGCATCTGTCCCTGCAAATGTGACCTATGGCTGCGTCCTGCCCTGATACCCTGTTGGCCTTGGCTGCCTTAGTAGCACCTGCACATACATATAGCTTACAGCAAGCTCACGGGCCCTGGCAGTCCCCTGGGGGCCCGGATGCCTTGAGGTACAGAGCAGGCTGCTCTGTCCCTGCTGCTACCCCACTGGCCACCTGCTCTGGGCTTACCTGTTTTGATCACCGAAGTCTCTGGGTGGGCACTCAGCATCCCTTTGTTGTAGAATTCACTCTTGTGGTACATGTTGCTCTCAAACTGCTTCAGAGATTGAGGAGGTTTGAGCAGTTGCCAGTTCTTGTTGTCTGGGAAATGGTCCTCGATGAACAGTGCAGGATGGGTGAGGAAGTAGAATTCATTGTAGCTAGAGGTTGGGGAAGGGGGAAGCTGGTCAGTAGCCATGTGGGGTGATAGGCCTCAGCTCTGTGGAGAAGGAGGCAGGGGCTCACAGGGGGATCTCTGGGGCCTTCTTTTGCCTAGCATATCCACAGTAGGGGCCCTGCCAACAACCCAGTGGAAGGGCCACTATCTCCAGTCTTAACATGGGCACTGCAGATGGCCCCTCAGTGGCTGCTTCCAGAAATAGGAGCCATGGCAGGATCTGAGGCCCCTTTTAAGAGAAGGCCATAGTCCACTGGGGCTGTCTAGGTGGGGGATGGGCTCCTGCTAGTCTCAAAGCCAAACAGAGATTTGAGGGAGCAAAGGCATAACCAATGGATCAGGTGCAGCTAGTGGGGTGGAGGGCCGGCAGGCAGGGAAGGTCTTGGGTGGGCAGCCTTCCTCTGGTCCCTGGGGCCAATGAGACATGGCTCTCTAGAGGTTAGTGATAGGGAACAAGAGAAGAATTGGGAGGTTCATCTGAGATGGGGATGCTTCACTCTTGGCTTATATTTGGTCTGTGTGCAGAACTGTAGAGATTTAAACTGCAAAAATCAGAGACAGTGCTCTCATTTTTCTGAATAAAAAAGAATCTGAGCTGCAGAGAGAGTTTATGATCCAGGATGAATGTCACGGCCTTAGGTTAAAACCACAGTTGGTCAAAGCCTTGGAGAACAGACATGCTCCAGCGCCCTGCACCCTCCACCCTGCCCCACCGTGTCTCGCGGTGACTCTGTGCACCCACAGCATCCCTTCCTACAAGCCATAACCCCTTCCGCACAGATATGATGTGGCTGCATTCAGCCCAGAGAGGAGGAGGAGGAACCCTGGTGTCTGGTGGAAGCAAACACCAGGAAGAGAATTCTGGCATCCCAGTGAGAGCTGTAACACGGTCAATGGGCCAAAGGCCTGAAGGGAATCTACAGACTGCTAAAGAAGTTTCTCAGCCCCCCCTTTCCTCTCCCATACGGCCTGTGGGCAAATGCTGGGCTTTTAGAACTTGGGTGGAGGGGGCAACGGGGAGCCAGAGGAGGGATTTTCGCAGGTGGAGGGTGAGGTGACAGAAATGTCTGGACCCTTACTGTCGGCTTGGAGCTGGCTCATCTCAGAGCTGGAGGAAGGGCGGGAGTGGCCAGCAGCAAGCAGAGCCCACCTTCCCCATCCACCTGGCTTGTCTACCCGCTGCTTCAACCTGGCACCTCCCCCATGTCCACCAAGCAGACAGGCAACAGAACTGAGATTTATACTTACAGGAAGGTGAATTTGGAGGTGGCAGAGTCCACCAGGCCGCTGCCCCAGGTGCTGTCCAGCAGGTGCCATCTCCCCTCCAGGTACACAGCATTCCAGGCATGGTCAAACTCCCCCGAGAAGCTCTGTCCTGTCTGGTAGCCAAAGCCCTTGGAGTAGCCAGGCACGGTCATGCACTGCACTCCAGCGATCCTGAGGGTGGGACAGGGGGTCTGAGAGGTGGGCTCCTGCTGGCGCTGCCCCTCCCCCACAAGTCTGTCTGTCCACAGCCCCAGGCCTCAGACATATCTGCTGTCCGTCAGTTCCC
Source organism: Prionailurus viverrinus (assembly GCF_022837055.1). Classification (NCBI taxonomy): domain Eukaryota; kingdom Metazoa; phylum Chordata; class Mammalia; order Carnivora; family Felidae; genus Prionailurus; species Prionailurus viverrinus. The sequence continues at coordinate 30,564,032 of NC_062569.1, forward strand.
TGCCCCCCCCCTTCCTTTTCCCTGCCTTTCACAAGCCACATACAGATGGCCTGAGGGCTTTTATTTCCAGGGCTGGGGGATAGGGGGACACAGGGTCGGTGGGTCCTACCTGCACAGACTGGCTTTAGTCCCTACTGCCTGTGCATCCCTAAAGACTCCTGAAACATCCTTCCCTGGACTGAACCTGCCTGGTGCTTCACCTGCAGCTCTTCCGGAGGACAGTGGGTGCAATGGTGAGGGTCACCCCAAGAACATGGAAACCCAGGAAATGACGATGTTCTTGAAGAACCAGAGGCTCTAAACAGGTGACTGAGGAGCTGGTCTAGGTGACCAGTATCAGGGAGGGGTGCTGGATGTGAGAGTACAGAAGAAAGCGGACACTGCCCTAGGACACCTGTGTGGGGACACCTGGGGTGGGGCAGCCAGTGTCTCCAGCCCTGACTGGGAGAGGACCGGCCCGTTGCTAAGATTACTCAGGGCTGACTGCCAGGGCCACTGCGGTGCATTAAGCTCATTTGATGACTGATTGCCCTGGCCGCAGTTTCAGAGTCCCCTGTGGATGTCCTTTGGGGGTGAAAATGTTGACTGCTCACTCAACCTGAGCTTTCCACTCTCCTGAGAATGTGTTCCCCCAGAGCTCACAACCTAGGTGGCACCACTTTTTGTGGCCTGGACAGTGGGGGGATGGATGCTGGTCACCTGTGGGGACCACAGAAATCATGCAGGCTACAACCTGGGCATTTACAGCTGAAACCCTGAGGCACCACCCCAAGGCCAAAGCAAGAGCCCTGAGAGTCCCTCCATGACCAGCTGGACTTCCTCTTCAGTGGCCCTGCCCACTGCATGGCAGTTACCAGTGTAGACCGCTACTCTGACCCCGGGGACACCCTGTGCTAGCTCTCCTGGGGGCCTTTGTGTGAATTAGAGAAAGGTGCTCCTTCTTCATGACCCTTTTCCTTCACTTGTGGCAGATGGGTATAATAAACACACAGTGCATGCTATCCAGGACGTTCATGGTGGCCCCTCAAATGTAGCTCCTTTGAGTATCATGCAAGGTCCCCGCTGAGTCTGCACTCCCCTCATATGAAGCAATTCTGTACTGTGGGTGTGGATCAGGCCCGGTGGTCCCTGGTGGCCAGGGCCAGGGTCCTTCTGCAGACCAGGCCTGCAGGCTCAGGGGCCTTCCAAAAGAGGGCCACGCAGCCTCTCCAGGTAACCAGCAGGGGGAATGGTTCTGCATTCATCACAGGAACGGGAAATTTTCCCTCTAAAAATATATGTTTGATTAGCAATTCGAATATTGGGGGCACCTGGGTGGCTCAGCTGGTTAAGCGCGGAGTCTTGGTTTTGGCTCAGGTCATGATCTCGGGGTTTGTGAGTTTGAGCCCAGCATCAGGCTCTGTGCTGACAGTGGGGAGCCTGCTTGGGATTTTTTTCTCTCTCCCTCTCTCTCTCTGCCCCTGCCCTGCTCATGTTCTCTCTCTCTCTCTAAAAAAAAACCAAAAAACAAAAAAAATAACCAAAAAAACCCCCAAAAAACCCCACATCAGAATATTGGATGAAATATTATGTATCTAAATGTTACTTGTCATTTGTTGAGAAAGTCTGTGAAGCCGACATGGGGAGCCTGCGCGTTTCCACCTCCCACCCTGCCAAGGTGCTGCTTTGCCTGCACATGACAACCGCTGCTCCCATGTCTGCTTGAGCTTTCCTCCTCTGCAGGGGGCAGGCCTGCCCTTCTGCCTGCGGCCTCACAGAAGCGGGTCCAGGCCTCCCAGGCTGTCTAAGAAATGCCACACGAGCAGAGCAGCGAAGCCCTCTGGGAAGGGTTTCAGGAGCACGTGGGGGAATGGGAGCAGGGAGCAAGAGGGACTGGATCCTGATGTCAGGTTTTCCTGCTGGTAAAAGCCAAAACCCACTCCTGGAGCAAAAGGGTGGCCCTGGGGCAGGAGGCACAGGAGGCAGCTGCGGGTGGAGGAGGAGCGGAGGAGCCCCCAGGAGGAGAGAAAGTGCTTCTGGAGAGCCCCCTGCCTCGTTAGCTGCAGGAGGAGAAGGGGGGGTGCCTCTCTGGGGTGGGGGGATCTGAACATGTTTAAGGTCTTAGAGAAAATGCGCAGCACAGAGGGGTAGGGGGGAAACCAAGGCCAGAGGGTGGGATGGAGGTGCGCATTGGCGGGGGGGGGGGGGGTGCTTTCCTAGAGGGTGGGGTTCCATCTATTCAGAGAGAGTGCGAAACGTGAGGGAAGACACGCCCCAGACAATGTTAATTGACAAATGCCTATAAAACTCTGCCATCAGCTCAAGGCCTGAGCGTGCGCGTGTGCACGTGTGGGTGCGTGTGCGTGCATGTGTAGGGGGAGAAGCGGCGGAGGAGGGCAGAGCGAGCCGCGGCTGTCTTTACCTGGTCTCCTAGTAATGCGATTAGGGGTGATTGTAATTTTCTATTTCAAACTTCTCTATATCTACTAAATTTTCAGTAATGATTATGTGTTACTTTTAGAATTGGAAAAAATCCATAAATACTACTTGAAATTGCATTCTTCAGTGAGTTATTTTCCTTTCTTGCCCAGAAACGTCCGTGCGCGCTCACTTGCAGGAAGGAGCATGTGGAGGGATACGTGGAGCCCTGGGAACAGTCCTGCGCAGGGGTAAGTTGACTGAGGCGGGCTGTACACTCTGGACAAGCCACCCACTGGGGCCCGGTCTCGCCCCAGAGCCCCCTGCAGTCCAGGAAGGAAGCTGAGCACTGAACGTCCACACGGCCCCCACGTGTTACAGGGCAACGGCCCAGGTGCCGCTGCCGGCAGTGTGGCCCACTGGAATTCAGCCTGAATGCCCTCCCAGGAGAAGCGTGTCCCAGGCAGTGGACCTGCGGGTACCCTCCCACTGAGGGGTGGAGATAGGATTTGAGACCCAAGTCGGGGAGGAGCAGTGGGCTCAGTCCCAAGCCTGCGAAGGGCGGAAGGAGGCAGAACTGGGTGGCAGGATGGGTGGGCTCTGGGCTGAGCCAGGGGATCAGGGCTCCGTCTCAGCTGTACGGTCGCCTCCAGTGTGACCTTGCCAGGCCCATCACGGGCAAAAAGAAAGGTTGGCATGAACTGATCTCTAGGGGCTAATTCTCCTGTGACAGACTGAACAGAAACTGGGAAGGCCATGGGGAATGCCTGGGGCAGAACAAAGAGGAAAAAATAAACTCAGCTGTAGGCTTATGCCATGCTTAACTATGATAGGAGGATATTTTGTTACCTGGCAGCAATATGCAAGATGAATTGGACAAAGAAGTCATAAGGCGTTACTGTTAATAATCCATAATTCTCATGCAAAATAGTGGAACTAGTCATTCCAGCTGCTGGGTGCTAGTCAGGATGACCCACGGCCATTTCATGTTACCAGAAGATCACTGGCTGTGTACACTATGTGAAAAGCACTGTACCAGGCACCAGGGAATAATATCATATCTCATAGCATGATAAATACTATAGCGTAATAAAATATTGTAAAAGTAAAGTTCACTGGCTGCCCGAGATGCGCTCATAGTTGTAAGGGGAGCAGATATGTGCACCATCACTAAAATGCCAGTGATGAAAACAGCCCTTTTAGGGGACCAAAGGAAGAGGAATTCGCTAGAAAGATCTAGAAAAGCATTGAAGAAGGGACAGAAATGTTTCCACCTCCTACTACTGAGATCTGACCAGCCATGTTAGAGACCAAAATAGCATCCCACGACATCTACCTAATAACCTCAGGCTGCAGAATCTTGGGTTTTTCTTTTGACCGTTAAAAAAATTTTTTTTAATGTTTATTTATTTCTGAGACAGAGACAGAGCATGAGTGGGGGAGGGGCAGAGAGAGAGGGAGACAAAGAATCCCAAGCAGGCTCCAGGCTCTGAGCTGTCAGCACAGAGCCCGACGCGGGGCTCAAACTCACAAACCGTGAGATCATGACCTGAGCCGAAGTCGGTCGCTCAACCGAGCCACCCAGGCGCCCTTTGACCGTTTTTAAAACACCAACACTAGTGGTATCGATTGAGGATGTGGTAGAACCAGCCTGGGAGACTGTTATTTTATACAGACATGGTCAGGGTCCTGCCATGAAAACCATAAATGCTGTGTTAGCCACACCACTGCCAGGCCCCCAGCAGGGTGGCTGCACCGTCTGGGGTGGGCAATGTGCCCTGTGGGCATCAGGCTCTGACCATAGCGGACTCCCCCAACTCTGATCACCTCTCTAAGGTGTGTGAATCATGTGGAAAGTAAGAGAGGGAGGGAGGGAGGGATGTTGCCAAGGGAGAGGTAATGAAGCATGCTTTCTTTTTTGTATCTTGAGGAAAATATCATGATTTTTAATGCTAATTTTTTATTGGAAATGTAGTTTCACTAACCTTAAGCCTAATGGTCACTTTAAGTGGACAAGCATATGCGAATTAGAAGTTTTAGGCCCTTGTTGTCCCTGAAACATTGGTCCTCAAGAAAGTTAATATTGATGCAATCAAGGTAGTTTAGAATCTACCAAAAACAGTTTGTGATTTCTCTCCTGCAGCAGGACAATCATAACCATGGCTTATGTTTCACAGTTTATATAGTTGATTTCTTGTAAATTCAACAGTGTCTCTATTTCTGCTATACGGTCCCCTTTGCCTTTTCTGGCACCAGCCTTTATGGTGAGGTCAGTAACTATAACCACAGTAATAAGTCTCATGCTGAGACCCTGCGAAGGGCCTTGTGGGGTGTGATCTCAGGGGCCTCCTCTCTGACACGTGAGGAGTCAGCAGAACAGAGAAGGAAGCCGACTTGCCTGGGGACACACAGCCAACTAGTGGCCAGAGCCGCACCAGGACTCAGTTGTCCTGCTGCACATAGTTCCGGAGGATTTGTATTGTAGCAGCCGTTTTGATTGCCAAGGTTTGTTTTAATTTATAAATGTATGGTTGGGGCACTGAGCAAAATTAAAGGATGGTTTGTTCTGGTGATGTCATCCATGTCTGCGAATGCTATCCTTTGGCATATCTATAAGGCCGAGGGAATTCAGATGTCCCTTTCAGAGGCTTTTTATGACAAAGTCAGATCTGGGGATAACTTAAGGTTATGCAGGGTATCTGCCTCTTCTAGGAGGCTGAGATGGTCCATCCCCAGCCTTTTGGGGCCTTTGGAACCAAGTGTTGTGCTGGGATCGTCTGGGACATCGTGCTGAGCAGAAGTGTGCCTCTGCTCTTGTTCTCAGGGAACAGCTGAAGGATGGATGCAAAACAGGCTGACATCTGATTGGTGACAATCAGTCTCCACAATATCAAAGCCTCAAATTGTAATAGGCTCCTTGCTTTACCAAAAGTCTCTAGAAAATCTGCTATAGCTGATGGCGCTAGAGCCGTGATAACAAGGGGAGGGGCTGTACTGGAGGCTGACTTGGTGGCAGGAATCTGGGGAATTGAGCTTGGCCCCTGCAAGGAAGTTAAGCAGAATTCATGAAGGCTGTGGGGAATTGAGGCGGAAGAAAGGACATTAATGCTGGATGATGGGCAATCAGAAAGAAACCAGACCAGCAGTTACAAGCAATAGCACTAACAAAAAAACCCCAAAAAACAACTCCCATCAGTTACTCAGGAAAGACGATGAGGAAGTGAAGGATGTTGCAAAAATATCTGAGTTCCCCACCAAATTACTTTATTAAATCAGTCTTTAATGAGGCCGTTGCAGGGAGGCAGAATGGACTGGCAGAAGTAATGATGGCCGCGTGGGTACTACTCTTGCTAAGAGGCCACCCTGACAACTGAGCCGGGATAAATCAGCAAGTGTGGATTACATGTCTTCTGTTATTAAGGACTCCGCTAATGAATTTACCAAACCTTCAGCAATTATTTGGAAGGTCGGGGAATTAGGAAAGTGATGCATGGCCGAGGTTACTGATGTTTAAAGCAAAAGTTAAAGGGACCCAGGGAACCGTGAGCTACGATTAAACGTCTGAGCAATGTGCAGAGTTTTCCACATGCTAACTGCCAGGCTGGAACTTAGCTTTAAATGCTGTAAAATGTTGGGATGTTTTAATGAGCAGCTGCAGGCCAGAATAGGGCCATTGTTAAGCATCCGGACCAGGCCAAAAAGCTGACAGGTTCACTCAAGGCAAGTGTCAATTTTCTGAGTCTATGTGTGTCTGTAGGAAAGTTCCACAGAGCAACAACACTCCCATACTCAAGAAAGACAGGCAAGGTTGAAAAAACAACCCGTATGTCAGGTGAGCAAACTCTAAAATGCGTGTTCTCATCTAGCCCTACAGAACTGCCGATAGGCAATACAGTCCCCATGTACAGATGAGAAAATTGAGGCTCTGAGAGGTTCAGTGCCTTTCCAAAACACACAGAACTAACAAGTGGTAAATCAAGAACTGGAAATTAAGGACTGGTAAACTGCGGACTGCAAAAGTCTTTCTGGCTTTAAATCTGGCACCCTTTCTGTACCATGCTGGAAAGCTTGTGGTGGATAAAGAAGGATACACTATATGACTTAAAAGTCCTGAGTGCTTTCAAGTTGGCAAACTAAGATGAAAATTACACTCTGAAAGATGCCAGGGACAAATAGAGCTGAAAACAGTCTAAGGGCTATTCCGTTATTTAAAAAGAGAATAAGGCCCATTTCATACAACTGCACTCGGAATATCTTGTCATTTCCTGTCATTGAGGACCTACGGTGTGAAGGATTCTGAGTGGGTGTTAATAGGGGAAGCAGAAATAGCGAGCAGCTAAAGACACATAAAAGATGTATTAGACCTATAAGACATATAAGAAAAGATGAGCACAGGGAACACATCTGTGCTAGAACAAAGTCTGGAAAGGAATGTGGCAATGTGAAGTGTTCTCTCTAAATGGTCAGAGTAACTGAATTTTCTTCTTTTTTCTTTGCATTTTAAAAGTCATCTATCATTAACAAGTATTTTTTTTAATTTGGAAAAATTACTAAATAGAAGCATAAGGCAAGACGGGAGCTTGTGTATAAAGTGTGCTGATGACATCAAGGGAGGGAAAAGGAGGGGGCCATCCTGGAAGGAGCATGAGAGACGGGAGCAGAGCGAGCTTGAGGACACGGAAGTGCAGGCAGTGTCACAGGTGCAGGGCTGGAAGGGTGCCGGAGGTCAGATTTTAGAGGACTTTACAGGACAGCATGAGTCGGTAGTCCTGTTCGGGAAGTCAGGGCCTAGGGAGTCTGGGCAGAGGGTCAGTGAGGGTCCCGGTTCCTGGAGGGGCCCGCCGGCATGTTAGGGTGTCCGGGCCTGGAGTGGGGGCAAAAATGTGAGGGGTCGGAAGGACCGGTCCGGCGGACTGGATGGGCTGCAGAGGGGTTGCATCCTCTGCACCAGGACCTGCCCTGGCTGCCTCTGGGACTGTGGTCTCAGGGGTAGGGCTTGGAGGTGGGGGGAGTGAAGAGCGGGGAACAGGCAGGAGGCCTGGAGCCACAAGGGGGCAGGCAAATGTCTATGCCTGGTGGTGGTGTTGCAGGGTGGGAACCCGACAGCTGGGTGCTAGGCCGGGAATGGGCTGTGTGTGCAGTGAGGACAGAATACAAATGCCCACCTGTGGACTCTTAAGTGTCTGTTGCTGTGCTTGGTTTGATGATGAACTGCCACCTGAGTCCTGGTGGGCTGATATCTGGGTGCCCGAGGGGCCCCTCTCCCCAGAGGCCTGTGGAGACGGTGGGCAGAGCCTGTCTATCTCCCTGGGGAGGAGGCCAGGGCTGACTGGTTGTGTCCTGTGGAACACCGCAGACCTTGGAGACTGGGCACAGGAGGCTATGGGGTCGGCGGGGCTCCCCCAGCCTGGAGCCTGTCTCGAGGTCACCTAGAAGCAGCAACAGTATCTCCGAACACAAGTGGTTTCCTTACCAGCTACTCGCCTGCTGTCACCCACCTGGGCAGCGTGACCAGGTGCGTGTTCCCAGAGCAATGAAAGTGGAGCCCAAAGGCTCCAGGAGAAAAGCTGCTTCCTAGTTATTCAGCTTCTCCAACTGACAGATCTTTTCAGGTAGGAGATCTTTTGTTTCCCCCAGGAGAGGGCCCCTGTGCCAGCCCTGAGGACAGCTTTCACAGACCCCTTGGCGTCAGCAGCCATTGTCCTCCTGTTCCCGGACCTGCCATTCTTCTAACCTTCAGCTGCACAGAGATCGGAGAAGGTGGGAAAAGGGCCTTTTATAACCAAATTATCTCAGTGCATTCATCTGCCATTATGTTAATGCATCGTGAAGCCCGGCAGATGGTACAGAGTCAATTATGCTGGTGTTAAAAAGGGAGAAATTGACCTTTTCAGGACTCACTTGGATTCCAGAGCAGAGTTTGCAAACTCAGGTTTCAGGCCTGGCATGTGGGTGAAGGTGCTTGGTGCTTCGGAAGGGGAGAAGGGATGGGTCAGGGTGGTCAGCCCAGGGCTCCCTGCCTTTTGCTGGACCCCTCTCGTACCTGCACATCTTCTCAAAGAGTCCAGCGTAGCCGTCACAATTGGTCTTCTGGGTCCGCAGGATGTCAGTGGGCTTGAAGGCCTGGCGGTCCTTCTCCTGGGCAGCCTCAATGTCATACTCTAGAGGGCAGAGGAGGCTGTGAGAAACAGGTCCTGGGAGGCAACCAAGGTTGGTGCAGAGGAGAAGGGGGTGGGGAGTCCATGGCTTGTGGCCCCACCCTCACCCTCGGCTGTGCTTTCAGCACCATTTGGGTGGACCTCTCTCAGGTCAGGGAGAAACTGCTGTGGGCTGAAGGGAACCCATGTCCAGCCAGGGCCAACTCTCGGAAACATCACTGTGGCGAGAAAAGTGCAGTGGCGAGAGGAAGAACAAGGCATTGGCAGAGGAGGCTGCTGACTGGTTCCTTCGGCCTCCAGGGAGAGCCTGGGAGGGAAGGAGACCAAGATAGCACTAGAGGTGGGGGCTCTGCCCTCCCTTCCCACCCCCACCATGCAGGTCTGCAAGCAGTTTATCCCTGTTGCAGCCACCCCCCCCCCCCCAGGGCCTCACACTGACCCACAGGGGGCACTCCGAGCTACCGCCAAATAGCTTGTCATTCACTAACAGCCTAAGGCCAGTGGTGAGGCCCTGAGGCAGGAATCATTGTGGCCACTAAGGGCACAAAGGGAACACATGTAAGGGTGGCAGGCAGTAAATGAAGTCCTACCTAATGTTCTGTTTCTGATTCTGCCCTCTCAAGACCCAGGCTGAACTGAGCTGCTGGGCTTGGGGTGGGAGGAAATGGCCTCTCAGGCCCTATGGTCAAGATATCCTACCTGTGTCAAGTGAGTTCATGCTGTAAGTGGCATCCCTCACTGCTGCTCTGGGAGGACAAAGGAAAGGCCCAATGGCAGCAGATCAGGAGAGCCCCGCTTGTTATGTCACAAGGAAAACACTGGAAGTCCACCCCACCACCTGGCTCTTCCATCGACTGTAAGGGGCTGCATCCAGCATCCCCCTAGCAACCACCTGTGGGGCTTGGCGTGAGCTGGTCAGACCCCCAAGGCTGTCCTGTGCAGAGCTGGGGACAGCTGCACAGGCCCAGGTGCCCTGAGCTTGCCTGGAGGTGGGGTGAGGACTGGTGGCTGAGGTTACCGGTGTGAGATCAGTGAGCAGGGGGAGGAGAGCCTACTTTTCCTGGCACTGGTACTTGAAGAAACCTTTGGTGTGGCGATAACTTCTCCAATAGTTATGAATCTGCCCCATCCTTCTTGGAGATGACCTTCTGTCCTGGGTTCTCAGGTCTGTGGAGCAGGTGTACCGGGAAGCCAGGACTGAGGGAATACTGCCGCTGAGTGAAGGGACCTTAGCTCTGGTCACGGGCTGTGGGCAGATGACCACGTGGGACCCCCCCCCCCCGCCCGCCACTAAACAACCCTTCATGGAGACTGTTAGCACATGTTGAGTTTTATCCTCTTTCATTAGTCTTTGGTGGTTCAACCTAGCCATCTGGGAACCCTTCTCCTCCACCGTCCATCTCTTTCCCTACACACTGCTGGTCAAGGGAATCCCAGAGAGGCTCCCTTGGGAACAGGGTCCTTCAGGAAATGGCGTCAAAGGAGTCCTAGAGCCAGTGGCACCACAGGTGGGCCTACCTATGTGGTGGCAGATCCAGATCCAGATCACGCGGACCCTCTCCAGGTCACTGTGGGCCTCCTGGAGCAGGTCGCTCACCAGCTCGTCCAGACCACTCTTGACTGTCACCTGGGGAGTGGGAGGGGTATGCTATGTCATATGTCAGACCCTGGATGAGGGCTGTGAGAGCCCAGTGCCCTGACACCTGCAGCTGGTGCTGCTTTTCTTCCAGGCAGAGGAGGAGGAAAGAGCCGGAAGCACAAAGGCTAGGCTGAGGGCAACCTTTGGTAGGGGGCTGTACATATCAGGTAGGGCTGACCAGCTGAGTCACTGGCCCTACAGCTACACATCTTTTCACTGCAGACCCTGAGGCCAGCCAGGTGGGCAGACATCTGGGCAGCTGTAGCAGCCCCTACTCATGATCTATACCACCCAAAGCAATTTACAGACTTAACACAATCCCTATAAAATTCCAAAGGTCTTTTTTGCAGAAATGGAAAGCCCATCCTCAAATTCATATGGAATTGCAAGGGACCCAGAATAGTCAAAACAATTTTGAAAAAAAAAAAGTTGGAGGACTCATATTCCTGGATTTCAAAATTTACTACAAAACTACAGTAATCAAAATAGTGTGATACTGACATAAGGATCATATAGGCCAATGGCATAGAATTGAGAGTCTAGAAATTAACTCATACACCTATGGCTAACTGACTTTTCTGACAAGGATGCCAAGTCCATTCAGTGGGGAAAGAATAGTCTCCTTAACAAATGGTGCTTGACAACCGGATATCCACATGCAAAAGGATGAAGTTGGCTCCCTACTTCATACCGTATATAAAAATTAACTCAAAAAAGATCAATCACTTAAAAGAACTTAAATGATAAAACTCTTAGAAGTAAACACAGGAGACGGGCGCCTGGGTGGTTCAGTTGGTTGAGTATCCGACTTTGGCTCGGGTCATGATCTCATGGTTTGTGAGTTCAAGCCCCACGTCAGGCTCTGTGCTGACTGACAGCTCAGAGCCTGGAGCCTGCTTGGGATTCTGTGCCTCCCTCTCTCTCTGCCCCTCCCTTGCACATGCTCTGTCTCTCTCTGTCTCAAAAATAAATAAAACATTAAAAAAATTTTTTTAAAGTAAACACAGGAGTAAATCATCATGACTTTGGATTTGGCAACAGATTCTTAGGTATGATACCAAAGATACAAGGTAAAAAAGAAAAAATGGATTAATTGGGCTTCATAACAATAAAAATCTTGTGGGCATCAAAGGACATTATTAAGACAGTGAAAAGACAACTGACAGAATGGGAGGAAGTATTCGCAAATCATGTATCTGATAAGGGTGTAGAATCCAGAATATGTAAGAGAACTTCCACAACTCGACAACAAAAAGACAACCTAATTTTAAAATGGGTAGACTGGAATACACACTTCTCCAAAGATACGTAAACGGCCGATGAAAAGCTGCTCCACATCGTTAGCCACCAGGGCAATGCACATCACAACCACAGGACACCACAACCACTAGGATGGCTGTTGTCATCAAAAAGATCTCCAAGATGTGGAGAAATCAGAATCCTTGTGCATGGCTCATGGGAATGTACAACAGTGCAGCTGCTGTGGAGGACGGTTTGGGGGGGTTCCTCAATAAGCTAAACAGAATTAATCATACGATCCAGTAATTCTACTCCGAGGTATACACCCCAAAGATCTGGAGACAGATACTCAAACAGATACTTGTTCAAACTCCGTTCATGACCGCATTATTCACAACAGACAAAAGGTAGAAACAATCCAAGTGTCCATCACAGATGAATGGGTAAACAAATGTGGCATATATCTGTACCATGAAATATTATTCATCCATCAAAAGCAGTGAAGTTCTGACACCTGCTACAGTGTGGACCGACCTTGAAAACATGATGCTGGGTAAGCCAGACACAACAGGACATGTACGTATGATTCCACTTAAATGGAATCGAGAGTGAAAAAGTTCATAGAGACAGTAAGTGCTGTAGAAGTTACCAGGGAGAATGGGGAGGGATTGCTTCATGGGTACAGAGTTTTTGTTTGGGTGATTCGGAAACAGATGGTGGTGATAGTTGTACAATACTGTGAATGCAATCAATGCTGCTGAGTTGTACACTTAAAAATGATTAAAAGGGCAAATTTTATTATATTACCACAACTGAAAAAAAAAAAAAAGAACAAATTAGGTCAAGGTTTAGAGTTGTGGGAAAGGCAGCCCTGACTATGTTCAGTCTTTATAGAGAACCTGGGGCAACCCAGTGCTTAATTCTACAATAGCTGCCCACACCTCTGCCAGCCCCCATCTTAAGCTCTCTGAGCGTCTGGATCCTTTTCGCCACTCACATCCGAACCCCAGGATCCACTGTCTGACGACAAGGAGATGTCTGGACCCCTCTTCTGCCTCCCACCTGCCCAGCTGCTGCCCGCCTCCTTTTGTTCGATGTCCAGCTCCAACTCCACAGTCCTGGTCTCTGTTGCTCTCCCCGGGCCAAGGACAGCACTGGACACATTGCAGGGCCTGCACACCAGCCTGGCTGATTCCTGACTTAAAACCCTGTGGCTTCTGGTCCTTTGGTCCCCTCTACCTGGGCCCGGCTGGCTCTGGACACACACTGCTCTGTGGCTGAGTCTCTGGCCTCAGATGTGCTCCTGGCACTGCTCTCCAAGCAGGACCGGCAGCCTGTCCCATCCCTCCGGGTGGCCATTACCACACAGCCCACCCTCCTCAGACTCTGGCACTGCACCCCCTTCTCTCCTCAGAGACAGCCTGGCCTCAGACTCGACAAGGCCCAGGCAGGACTTCTGCATAATGAGCCCTCCTCCTGCTCAGCCATGCCTCCTGTCTTTGCAGGACTTGCTCTTCCTCAGGCAGTGCCCCTGCTCATCTGTGTCCTCACCTTCTCCCTTCCAGTCTTGGCTGCCCTATCCCCTCCTGTCTGTACCCCTCCCTATATCTCTCAGGACTGCCTACACCTAGCCTTCCCCTCTTTGCCAGGCTCCTGTGGGGTCTTCACCCCCCCAAACCCCCGCTTTGCTCCTTGGCCTGCCAGAGTCCGACTGAGGCTCCAACGCTCCCCTCTGGGAGTAGGAAGCACTTCAGTATTGAAGTGGCAGAAATGAGTCTGTCCTAACCTCATTTGACCAGACTGCGCACTATTGACCATCCCCGCCCTCAGGGAACTCTCCCTGCACCTTCCAGAACATCGATCCTTCTTGATCTTGCCTCGGCCTCAGGTGGCTCCGGGCCCTTTGGACCTCCTGCCCTGTCCTCCCCAAGATGACAGCCACCCTGTGGCTTCAGCTCTTAGCTAAATCTGATGGTTCCTGAATCAGTGTTTCTGGCCCAGACCTCTCCAGGCTGGATACAGCTCCAGGCTTGGACACCCAGCCACCTCCACTGGCTGTCCCAGATACTGGAGCCCACTGCCCCTAAACGATCTCATCATCCCCTGAGACTGCTTCTTGTAGTGAGGAGCTGGCTGTCCCATTCTCCCTCCATCATCCAGTCTGCAGCCTGTGAGCCCCCTGCCTTCTCCCTCCCTCACACACATCCACTGCCTTGCACACACTGGGATAGAGTCCTCCCTCTGTCCCCAGCTCAGTGTTGACCTTTCTGCTCCTCTCTGTTCTCAGTGTTCCCACTTAATCCAGGTCATGCCTGCTCCTGCTGGGACAGCTGATGGCTCCCCACTGATGGCCCTGCCTCTAACCTGACTCTGGATCCATGCCCCTATCCATCCACTCATTGGTTAGCAAACAAGGTTCCTGAGTACCTGCTATGTGCCAGCCACAGGGTGGTCTTTTTAGGCTGTAGATGATCTCCCTGCTTACTGGCCTATGATGGCTTACTTCTGACATCAGCAATGGGTCCAGCTCCTTGGCCCTTCCAATCAGGCAGCACCTGGCTCCCAGGACTCTAGTTGTCTCTAGTGCTTCTGCTTTTGTAGCTGTCCCTCCCCAACCCCACCCCAGAAGAGCCTAGACCCAGATGTGTGAGAGCTTGGCAGCCCGTGTGCTCCAGGGGTGAGCAAGGCTGTGGTTGCAGTGGGTGCTGGCCAGCTGCACCCATGGCCCTCCCTCATCCTCTTGCCACCTTTCTTCGTGGGGCCGGGCGTGGCCTGGCTCAGTAGCAGCAATGCCCAAATGGGCAATGGCAGGCGGTCAACATAGGGCCGGCCAGAGGGGCCTGCCAGTGGGGTGCCTGCGGGGTGTGTGGCCTGGGGTGGGAGCATCAGGACCATGGGTGGCATTGGGGGGGATAGAATGGTCTTCCATCCTGAGCAGGGGCCTGGTGACTTGGCCTTCTCTCCATCCATGTGATGTGAGAAGGCACTCTGGGCCATCTATCCAAGGGACTCTGGATGCATTTAGGAGGGGCTTGAGCAGAGACTTCATTACTCTGACTCGGGAAACTCTGAGCCACCTTATGCAGAGAGGCCTGCTCTCTTACCTGTGAGGCATACGTGTCCAGTTTCTCAAACTCCTGCAGGTCCAGGGGCATGGATTTCAGGCTGGACCGATCCCAGGGGTAAACTGGAAACACAGGGAGGCTCAGTCAGCCACTGAGGCCTGCTGGTGAGTGCTGCCTGGCCCAGGCCTCTCTGTCGTTTTGAAGTGCTGTGATTGCCCGACCTTCAGCATGATTCCCAGAACCTGGAAAACTGCTCCCAAGACCTGTATCTCCTAGAGGGGTTCCTTGGTCAAATTGGTTTGTGAACTATGGCAACTTCTCTAGTTCGTCTGGAGAGTCACGGGGAACATGAGCCTATTTGCAGACCCTGGGAAGTCAGCAGTAAAGAGACTGGTTTCACCTCAATTAACTCAGCAGTGCCCAGGCAGATTAATGATGGAGTCCCCTTCTCCCCACCGTTTAGTTTTCTGCAGATTTCCTGCTAACTTTTCCAGGAATGAGTGCTCTGTGGGAAGTGTCCAGGCAATGCGGCCAGCCCCTGACAGGCTCAAGAAAGGAGGGTCTGTACTCTAGTTATGACGCCCAGGGTGGAGGGTGCTCTGGGTATGGAAGGAGGGTGTGCTGGAGCCAGGCTCTGTAGGCTTCTGTAGGGTGAGGCGTGTTTGGCACCCAGACAGGCTTCCTCCCTTGCCCACAGTCAGCCATAGACTGGAGCACCCCAAGAAAGCCAAGTGTGTTGTAGCAACAGGTGCCCCAGGTATTGCGGGGGGGGGGGCTCTGAGGGAGGCCGGGCCCCAGAATCACTCCTTTGTGCCAGCCTTTCTTATAGGAAGCCGGGCACACCAGTCATCAGACCAGCCACGGATGGGCAGCAAATCCCTGTCTCAGACCAAAAGAGAGCCTGGGCTCCGGCAAGGTCCTCCCATTATTCAAGGCTGACCAAGTCAGGCAAGCTGGGTGGGAGGCCAGGGGTTAGGTGAGGAGGGTGGGGCCAAAGGGCCACTGATCCCCTAACTCAGTGATAACCCCACTCCCCTGTGGGGGTGCTGGTGGGGCCCCAGGGCACGGCAGCCAGCCTGGGAAGAGCAGAGTGACATGGGGAAGCAGCCGGTGGGGGCTGCATGAAGCCTAGGTTCTAGTGGGGGCCTGACCTTCACGACCTCCACTGTGCTAGGGGTTGCTGGACTCAGCCGCCAGGCATGAGGTGCACAATCTATGGGGCAGCTGGGAGAGTGAACGAGACAGTGGATCACGCTGTAAGGTCAGTGCCGCTTTGCTCCCTGGGAGGGTGTAGGGTGGGGGTCCTCTGTGGGCAAGTACAAGGGTAGAGGTGTGAAGCGTCCGTGCCCGGTGTGGGGGCTGCAGCTGCGTTTGCCCAGACATCCCTCGAGGTCTGTGAGAGACCCAGGCCTTGGTGCTACAGACCCAAGAGATGTGGCGGGAGAGTGAGAGTAGGGAGGGGGCGGCCCACCAGCTCCGGCCCGAGCTCCTGTGAGATCCTCTCTGGGCCAGCATTGGCTGAGACACAGTGCCAGCTGGTTAGGGAGCTGACCAATTTCCAGCCACAGAGGAGAACCCAGCCTCTAGTCAGCTGTCAGGCGCAGGCCATGTGGGTCCGTCCTCATTTCCCCACTACTCTAACATCCCTTCCTTTTGAGAACGAGGCCTTCTTTCTTTGCAGCCCAACTGGGTCTGGCACATTCCCCAAGGCCACTTTGCTCTGCTTTCTTGCTTCCTGCTGACACTCTGCAGCAGCCCCTAGAGGGGTTTGGTCCCTTTGACCCTAGGCCTCTGACTGGGTCCTCACCATGTCCCGTGCTATGACACATCCAGGACCTGAGGACTGTTCCTCTCTGAAGAGGAGGCAGACCGTGTGGGGGGCAGGCAGGCTATGTAAAACCCTACCCCAAGGCTGTGGTGTCACCACCAACCTAGTATTTTCTTTCTTCGTTTTTCTACTTCTTTTATAAGGACCAAGATATTTCCTGGACCCTCCATAATCCTTGTGTCCTGTACAGCCTTACACTGGGGCTCCCTGAAAGCCCAGCACCACTGTGGGTCACTCCTCTGGTGCTGGTGCTGGGATCGCTTGTCTCTCATCACTTAGATCCCTGTCAGCCCCTGTCCTGTGTGGTCTGAGTGCAGCCCTTGTCCAGCCAGCCTCTCAGAAGGGGGTGGGGACCCGCAGCAGGTCCTCAGTGCCTTTTCCCTCTGCAGAATCTGGCTCTTGCCATTCTCTGACAAGGGCTAGCAGGGTGACCTAAGTGGATATGAAGTGGACTTACATTTAACAAATTTCTGCTTGGTATAACTCTGCAAATGAGGTCTCCCCCGCCCCCATTGAGAAGGATGACATTTCTAAAATGGGACTGAAAACCCTATTACTAGTTTTACCCTTTCTTGGTTCCATTTTACAATATCTCAACATTAAAAATACCCACAATGATTTATGCCTCATTACATTTACCTTCTGAAGAGATTATATAAGATCTAAATATGATTTTGCATAAATACATTTAAAATACCAGTGGCATTAACTAAATTATTCTAACTTTAAAGCAAAACAATGGGAAGAAGTGCCAAGCTCTCCCAAACCTTAGATGCCATCTGGTCTATGGAGAAGAAAACTGAGGCCCCAGGAAGGTGAGGGAGGGACAAAAATAGGACTCAAAGCCAGGCCATCGATCACCCCATTCAGGGTTCTACCCTCTGTCCCATTCTACTTATTCATATGCCTCCTACCTTACACAGGTTTGGCATTCCATTTAAAGTTAACACAGTTCTGAATTCTGTGTTTAATATGTTTTCTGTAATGGGCTGCCTTGTTATTGGGGTTTATGCTTCAGCTTTGGGCTCATATGGTGTGTGAGCTTTTCATTACTCTGCCTATGTCCATGGCAGACCTTGCTAATCAATCATGATACTCCTCCCCACCCTGAGCCCAGAGGTAGCCCCAGACTCTCACATAGGACCCAGAGAGCCATTTCCAATTGACTGGAGACTGGCCCATGGGGCTAAACCAGTTCACCATCTCACAGAACGGCCCTGGAGAAGGCCCTGCAACTTACCATGGGCATCTTTTGCTCCAGGCTGCCGGGGTCTTGTGTTTCCATTTTTATCACCTTGTAAACCTGCAATATCCCAAAGGTCAGAAGTTGAGACACCTCAGAAGTCAAAACGCAAGCATAGACGATTCTCTTTGTGGTGGTCCTGGCTTCTGACCCCTCCTCTTCTATGTCTGTGCCCCACCTTCTTGCTCCCATATCCACCCACCGTCTATTACTGCTGGAATTGTTCTGGACTTCCTGCTGAGGCGGAGGAAGGACTGACAACCAGGGAGGGAATGACAACAAAGAGAACTGCAGTCTGTAAGCAAAGGGAGAATTTACCCCGACATCAAAACTTTGTGTTTCTCAGTGGGTCCACCTACAGCCTAGAGCTCCTGCCTTCCTCTGGATTCCCCTGCCATCTTGGAACACAGCTGGGGATGCCAACAGCACCAGTGAATTCATTGCCACATAAGAACTGACCACGGGAAGAAATGAATGTGGGCGAGGGAAAGGCAGTTTCTATGGAGCCGAAGCCCAGAAAAGTCAAGCAATTATTAAATTATTCCTCAGGAAGGTTCAAGGGCAACCAAATCCTATCAATCCAGGACCCATTAATGCAGAATGGTTACCAATAGTTATTAGACTCCTGGGAAACAGGAAAGGAGCTGCTGATTTGAAACCAGGTCAGGAAGATATGGGTCCCTGATGGAGCCAGGGGGAGCTGAGGAGGCAGGTTGTTTTATGCCCTTGAAGCCCACCAAAGGCTATAAATATAACAATGGAAGGTTGCAAATATATAGAGGCTCTGACAAAGAGTTGTCCTTGTGTTTCTTGCACCTACATTTTATTTCCATCTCCATTCTTTGATAGGGTAATGAGGGTTCAACATAGTAGCTAGCATTTATTGTGCACTTACTATGCCTGCCTTGTGCTTTATATTGACAGTCTCATTTAACTTCACAACAGTCCTATGAAGGAAGCTGAATTATTTTCCTCCTCTTATAGATGAGGAATTTGACTCCACAAGAGAGATTAAGTTACTTGCCCAAGGTAAGAGCTGAGATCTGAACCCAGCCTGTCCGCTCTATACCTGACTGCCCTTCTGAGACCCTGACCTCTGAGGGCTACAGGACAAGGCAGGTGGGAGGGCCTGCCTTGCTCAGGCATGGACACGGAGAGAACCTGAGCCCTGGATGCTCTGTAGACTTCATTCCTTGGCCAGCATTTCCCCAGGCCCCTGTAGCTATAAGGTAGACAGATGCCCAGAGAGGACCAAGAAGGGAGTGGAAAAGACATCACGGGTCTGACCCCATGCACCTTGCACTGAAGGCAGCCAAACGTGGTGGCTAAGAGCACAGGTCTCAGTCAGACCTGGTTTTGACCCACTTCCTAGCTAGTCCCTTCGCAGTTATTTCACCTCTCTGGGTCTCACTTTGGTGATTTAAAAAGTGAGGCATCTATCAAAGGGTTAAAAAGTTAATGAATGTAAAGTGCTTACCACTGTGTATGCCACTTTTTAGGCAGACAATAAATGGTATCTAAGAACAACACTCTTGTGATGAAATTCATCTTTAGCGAAGTGCTTTGTGTTACCCACACCTAAGTGCACAGACACAAGAACAGTGGGTGTTAGATATAGAGAAGGGAGTCCCTAGAATGAAGCTGTCATGCCTCTGCCTCTTTCCAGTGTGTAGGCCTAGGTTACTCCTCTCCTGCCCCCACAAGATGCCCAGGTTGGACTCTGGCCCATTAAGTGACTGTCACTCCTCCCTCCAGCCCTCCACACATGAGCAGCCCTGTACGTACGTACATTTAGCCAAGGAGAACTTCTTGAGCAGCTGGGGCATGGCATCTCGAGGGTGGACCTCCACAGTCAGCTGTGTCCCTGCAAAGGAATGGGAGGTGACATTCTCAGCCAGATGCTGCTAGCAAAGGGTGCAATGTCCCATGACAGATGTTTGAACAACAAAACACGATTGGTTTTAAGCTTTCCTCTGAATATACAAGTAATTCTTGTTTAAAGAAATGAAAAACAAAATACAAGCAGACAGTTTCCAAACCCAGGCAAGATGAAATAAGAACACTACCTTGTCTTTTCCAGTGAATACAACTATAAACCTTGGAAAGAATGCACGGAGCAACTATTTGAGGACTCTGTAGTCCTCTGTAAATCATATAAGGCAAGTCAGGGAATAAGATTAGCATTTAAAGCATCACTAAATTTTCAGTGAGTTTACTATTCCTTTTCCCATATGGTATTACTTAGACTTGACTCACAGACAGCCCCAAACCCAGAAGTGCACAGTGGGTACAGGGAAATGGTGCTCCAAGAGAAGCTCTTTCTTCCAGCTTGTGAAGTAAGAAGGGAAACCTTTAAGAGTCAGAGAGCATGGGGGAAATCCCCTGTTGGACCTCCCCCATCCCTTTTTTCTATTATCTCCCCATTCAGCCTCTAGGAAAGTCTGTTGGTAGGGGTGTAGCAGTGATTTTGTTGGTCAGCCCAAACCTTAAGCACTCGAGTCTTCGAGGGAAGCTATGATTCCCTAGAGTGTGGGAGCAAATACTCACTGTTTTTTCTCTCTCTCTGTTCCCCACTGATTGTCTCTAGATGTAGACAGAGTTGTGAGAAGTGCCTGGCAGAGTGGGGAAATTAGAGTCCAGCTTTTGTGCTGGAGAATTGAGAAGCGGGTTGTGAAGGGGTGGGAGCTCAAGAAAGCAAACCCATAGAGTTCTGGATGAACTCTTGTGGTCCCCTCTGAGCTGAGCACACATGGATCTCATCCTAAACATTATACCACAGTCTTGGAGAACTAAACTATGGTGTAGACCAATGCCTAGACTGGCCACTGGGGGTGCATGTTCTGAGAAGATCTATAGAGCATTGCAAAGGCTACAATTCAAAACTATCCAGTGTAGGAAGAACGAGGAGTTATCTCTACTTGAAAGGAAAAGATAATCAACAGATGCTAACCTCGGGATGATAAAGATTTTGGAATTATCAGACTTGCAAATAGCCATGGAAACCATGCTCTAACAAATAAGGGCAAATAGTCTTGAAATAAATGGAAAGATACCAAGAATCAGCAAAACGTCAGAAGATACAAAGAAGAAACAAAATTCTAGAGGTAAAAAATATAACAGTTTGAAAAACTATCTGGATATGCTAAATAATATATAGAGATGACAGAAGAGTCAGTGAACTTGAAGAAAGATAATATAAGAAACAGGGCAAAATAAATTGAACTTCAGAGACCTGTAGGATAATATTTTAAGGTCTAACATTCATGTTACTGAGATCCCAGAAGGAGAGGAGAAACAGTGTGGTACAGAAAAAAAAATTAAAGAAATGATGAGAAAGTAATCAATGAAACCAAAAGCTGATTCCTAGGAAAGATCAGCAAAATTGATAAGCCTGTAACCAGACTGACCAAAAAGAAAAAGAGGTAAGACACAAATCAGAAATTAAGACACCAATATCAGAAATGAAACAGGTGAGAACACTACAGATCTTGTATGTGTTAAAAGAATAATAAGGGAATACTACCAACAACCTAATGCACATAATTCTACAACTTAGATGAAATGGATCAATTCCTTGAAAGCTACAAACTACTAAAACTCACCCAAATAGAAAACCTCAATATCTCTACATCTATTTTGAAAACTAATTGTAGTTCAAAATCTTCCAGGAACAAACAAAGGCCAGGTCCAGTTGGTTTCACCAATAAATTCTAACAAACGTTTAAAAAGAAATAAGATCAATTTTTAAATAAGATCTTTCAGAAAACAGAATAGTAAATATTTCATTACCCATTATATGAGGCCAGCATTAATCTGATACCAAAACCAGACAAAAACAGTATAAGAAAAGAATATTACAGACGAATATTTCTTATGAACACAAAAATTCTCAAAAAATATTAGAAAATTAAATCCAGCAATACAGTAAAAGAATACCATGGCACTGCAAAGCTGGTTCAATATTTGAAAACCAATTAATGCAATTTGCCATATTTGCAGGCCAAAGAAGAAAAACCACATGATCATTTCAATGGGTGCAGAAAGTACATTTGACAAATTTAACATCTATTCATGATGAAACTTCTCAATAAACTAGGAATAGAAGGGAACTTCCTTAATCTGAAGAAGAGTATCTAACAAAAATCTACAGCTAACAGCATATTTAATGGTCAAAAATGGAATGCTTTCCCCCTATGACTGGAACAAGGCATGGATGTCCACTCTCACTGCTCCTAACAAACATTGCACTGGAAGTTCTACCCAGTGAAATAAAACAAGAAAAAGAATAAGAAATAAGAAAAGAAGAAAAGAAAAATAAATAAAAGTCCTATAGATTAGAAATAAATAAAACTCTCCTTATTCACAGATGACATATCTATGTGTGTAGAAAATACCAAGTAATCTACAAAGAAAGCTCCTAGAACTAGTAAGTTTAGCATGGTCACAGGATACAAGGTCAGATACAAAATCAATTCTATTTATAGTCACAATAAATGATTGGAAATTGAATTTAAAAATCAATATTTCCCATAGCTCCAAAAATTGAAATACTTAAATATAAATCTAAAAAAAAAAGTGCAAGAGCTGTATGTTGAAAACCATAAAGTATGATCAAACAAATTAAAGAAGACTTGAATAAGTGGGAAGACATACCATGCTCATGAATTGAAAGACTCAATATTGTTGTCAATTCTCCCTAAATTGATCTATAGATTTAATGCAACTTCATTCAGACTCCTTAAAGGAATTTTATAGATGTTAGATATAGGCAAGATAATTCTAAAATTTAGATGGAAAGATACAGCAACTACAGTGGCCAAACCAATTTTGAAAAAAAAAAAAGTTGGAGGAACCAGCTATTTGATTTTAAGATGTGCTATAAAGCTACAGTCATTACACAGTGTTATACTGTCAAAGGGACAGATATATAGATCAATGGAGCATAATAAATAGTTAAGAAATAGACCCACACAAATATGGCAAAGTGATTTTTTACAAAAGTGCAAAGACATTTCAATTAGAAAATGGGTAAAAGAAGAGATTACAGATGGCATATAAGCACGTCAAATGATGTTCAATATGATTAGCCATTAGGAAAATGCAAATTAAAATCACAATGAGATATCATACCTATTAGAAGAGAAGTAATAAAAAATAGTGATAATACTCTACGTTGACAAGGTTGTGGAGAAATCAGACCTCTCAGACATCACTGGTGGGACTGTGAAGTGATACAGCAACTCTGAAAACAGTCTGTCAGGTTGTTATAAAACAAAACATATACTGAACATCTGACCCAACCACTGCACTCTTGAACATTTATCCCAGAGATATAAACACTTACGTTTGTTCATACAAAAACCTATACACAAATGTTTATAGAAGCTCTATTCATAATCACCCTAAACTGGAAACAGCTTAAATGTCCTTCAATGAGTGAATGGATAAACACCCTATGGTACATCCATATCAAGGAGTACTTCTCAACAATACAAAGAAACTCTTAGGAGAGACAGGAGGATGTAACCACTGACATTCTGCACAAGAGGATTTTGGGGTGACAGACTGCCCTGTATTCTGACTATAGTAGTCAGAATATGAGCATGCGTTCTGTATGCGTTAAAACCCATGCAAGTATATGCCAGACAATTCAATTTTAGTAATTTAAAATAAAACAAAAATAAATATAAGTACCAGTTGAGCAAACAAGCCTGAGAAGAATTAAAACAAGAACTGGATGATCCAGAACAATACAAAATGGAAATTCAAAGTCCAGAGCAGGATTATAGTAAATACCTGCTTCCTTCTCGAGTCTTCACACGTCAGTGAATCTGGTCCTATGTCATCGTTTTAAGCGAGCTGGATAGTACTCTATTCTGTACATCGTTTATAATCCATATAAGCAATCCCTTTTGGTTGGTTAACTTCTCCCAAATATTTTGCTATTAGAATCAGTGATGCATGAACATTCTGATACACATCTCTTTACACACTTTTCAAATCAGTCCCTTTGAATACATTTTTAAATATGGATCTTTTGCTGTATTTTGGCAAACTTCCCATGAATGATTTTATCAGTTGATCACACCAACAGCACAAGGGAGTGTCCATTTTGCTCATTCTTACTGTGTTTGATTGCAAAATTCATCACAAAACTTCGTACTTCCAACGAGAGGTCTTTTGTTCTGCCCCTTGAATTTGGGCTATCTATAGGACTTGGTTTGTCTAGTTAGCATGGGATATTAACAGAAGTGGTCCTGGGGAAGCTCTGAGCGTAGGTCTCAAGGAATTTTGCAGCCTCCACTCTCATCCTTGGGATTCTAGCCACAACTGCCGTGTGAATGAGCCCAGGCTAGCCTGCTGGGGGTGGAGAGACCACGTGGAACAGAGCAGAGGCATCTCAGGTGAGGCCACCCTACCCTACCTGGTCTCCAGCCAACTTACCAGCTGACCACAAATACATGAGCAAGCCGAGCCAAGACCCGTGATGAACTGGGCGTATCTCAGGCAGGAACGCACAGCCAACCTGTGAGCTGGTAAATGCTTATTATTTTAAGCCCCTGAGTTTTGGGGTGGTTTGCAATGTAAAAATAGATCACTGATATACTCACTGACGTGTGATTTTATCAATCTCTGAACTTTTATTAATGAACAATGGCATCTCTTTTTTATGCATTTAATTTTTAATGTATTTTTCATATAGTTATTTGCCATTTGAAATTCTTATTTTGTGAATTGCCTATTTTCCTAGTTGTATTATTTTTTCCTTATTAGTTTTGTAAGAGCTCTTTTTACTAACCCTTTCCCTGCTAAATGTATTGCGATGGTTTTCACAGAATGACAATACTGACTATCTTGTATAGCTCAGAAACTTGCTCTGCATGCCAAAGAGGGTCATTCTCAAACAACTTAATAAGATACAATGTGACCTTCCCAGGTATTACTTTGAAGGGGTTAACCTTCACTTTGGGGGTAGTTTCTAGTACATTCACTGTCAAAGAAAATCAGTGTGTGACTTTATAATTAAGACTTTAAGCATTTCAGAGTTCAAAGCATAATTCAGTTCTGGTTATAGGATCGAGTGTCAATGCCAAGAGCAAAC
Source organism: Prionailurus viverrinus (assembly GCF_022837055.1). Lineage (NCBI taxonomy): Eukaryota > Metazoa > Chordata > Mammalia > Carnivora > Felidae > Prionailurus > Prionailurus viverrinus. The sequence goes on from NC_062569.1 coordinate 30,588,703, forward strand.
ACTTCCTGTGTGTCTTCCCATGCTGCGTGAAGCACAGGCCTATTCTCCTTTGCCTTTTTACTTTTCCCATCTGAAACACTTTCGGGTGTTTTTCAAAGTGGGTGCCAAGCTGTACTTGGCTACAAGATGCTTTATAAGAAAAGGATTTGAGAAACATGTCCACTGTCTCTCTTTTTGTAGGTTGTAATGTGTAACGCTGTGAGAAGTCCTGCAGCGAAGAAGTCAGTTTGACCCAGTACTATTTTGTGAAACACAATTTGGAAAACGCTGGACTGCAACAACCTCCAGAAGCTTAAAGAAGGTGCAGAACTGAACAACTTGGTTTAGTCAACAGCAAACCTCTTCCCCCAACTTCTCACATCTAACATACAGGTGCTTCCAAACACCCCCAATTCAGCCCTGGCTCTTTGTCCAAGAATGGGTGAGCTGAGAAACTAGGTACTGGTAAAGCGGTGGTAAAGGTGGACATTGAGGTATTCTCACACCCGGATGTGGTCCTGTTCTGCAACCTCCACCTAGCACCATTTCCAATCCCTTCTCTCTTTCCTGAACTTCCTCTTTCCTCCCCCTTCTTGGACAGGGGCCCAATTTCCAATATCCTCCTGAGCCCCACTTCCTGACTCTCCTCCAAAGAGGCGCTGCTAATCAGCCCCCTGCTGAGGAAAACAGCACAGCTCCTTAGCCTTCCTGATCTGTGGGAGTGTCATACCCACTCTTGTCACACACAGGTGTGTGAGGGCATTTTCGGAGGCCTCTCTGCCCCAGAAACTGGGCCTGGGTGTGCTGTCACAGGTGAGCAGCAGTCACTGGAGAGCCCTGTGCTCCCTAAAGGAGTGAAATGGTAAGATTTTGCAGACTACTATATTCCTGTATCACATCAACTCTTAATCTAAGAAGAAAATTAATTTGACCAATTTCCAATGAATGAGAGTGGAACATCATTTGGAGCAAAATTTAAAGTAAGATCTAAAACCTAAGTATAGTCAGATACCATTACACCAATCTTAACAGTCACGACCAAACCCACAGGAGGTCCTTCCCGGGACTTCAGGTCACCTGGCTGGCTCTCTCATGGCGTCCCTCCCTGGTTCTACCAGTTGTCACCGAAATACCACTTCTGAGGCTGCAGCCCTAGCTGTCTTAGTAGCAGCATATCAGCAGTTGCTTGAGAAGTGCCTCCCAGGCCCCTGCCCCAGGTGCCACCAGCTCCGTGTCCTTTCCTCTTAAGCCCTCAGATCCGGAGATGCAGCAGGAAGCCCCAGAACGTCCCTGCCAGTGGCCCTACTGCCTTGGGTCTGCCTTTTACCTGGTCGGGAGAGTTCTCCCTCCAGCGGCTTCTCCGCAGGTCTCTACAGGTCTGAATCAGGATTTGTCTAAAGCCCTAATTTGCTCAGAATATCTAATGCAGAGATGGCAAACAGATTTCGTGTTGTTCATTAACTCTGACTGGCTGCAAGTAGCTGCCTGGAGTGTTGATCAATTAGCAAAGACTGTCAGGCACGTGTGTGTGTTATGAATGTGAGTGTGTGTGAGCATGCACACGTAGGGGGGTGTCTGTGTGCCTAGGGCTGCAGGATTCAGGTCAGATACTTGCTATCCTTGCTTTAAGGTGCTCACTAACATTTTCTGTACCTGGAACCCGGGTTAATAACCGTACCCAGGTTAGTAGCCGGGTTCCTTGCCTTGGAATGTTCCTCTGCAGTAGTTTAGAGTCAGGAAGCCTCAGCTAAAGCATCTGTAATTTAAAAACGCCCTTAAAGAGCCCCAGGGTAGGTGTTCAGCAGGGCTGTGCGTGGTTTCAGCCCAGGGACTGGTAGTCCGCTTCAGTGCAGGAAGCCTAGTGCTCTGACAGCCCAAGAGCAGCATGCTGGATGATGACAGGGACAGTCTAACTCTGCAGAACCCTTGTCAGTCTCCACTGGACGCAGTGTGAAAGGCCCACTCAGCAGCCCGAGTCACCAGGTGACAACCTGACAACCGAGCGGGCTGAGACGGCTGGGTTACCAGCCAGGGGGTGATGAAGGGTGTGTCTTGCAGCCCTGACCGACCCCGGCTTTCACCGGGCTCTTGAAAACAGAGGGCCATTCATGATCCCTTCTGCAGCACGGAGCTCCACAGGAGCATCCCATATCTGGAAACATGGCCGTCTGACCCCAGTGCCTGCGTGACCAAAGAAGGAATGGAGTGTCTGCTTGGGGACAAATGACCAGCAAGAAAGGAAGCCTCAAAGAAAACTGGCTCCTCAGGAATCACTTTTGGGGCCCCAAGTCACAGGGACTCCAGCAACCACCCTCCTGTCTCCTCCCTCACACACCCATTACAGATTAATCTTCTGAAGCACCCTTCCGCATGGAGATTCGAGACTCCACTGATCTGTCAGCTGTTGCATAAAATTTATCATACCTGGTGCTCCCTCTCCTGGATGCTCTTTCCCAGATGCCCACATGGCTTGCTCCCTCACCTCCTCCCTTATTCAAATGTCACCTTCTCAACTACTCTGTTTTAAATTGTACCCATGTGGTAGGCTGCATAGCGGCCCTTAAAGATATCCATGCCTTAATTCTAGGAACCTGTGAATGCTCCCTTATATAGGAAAGGGGACTTTGCAGATGTGATTAAGTTAAGGATCTTGAGATAGGAAGATCATCCTGGATTATCTGGCGGGCCCTAAGTAATCACAAGGATTCTCATAAAACAGAGTCAAGAGATTAAACTACTAATGTGGAGAAAAGGCCATGTGACAATGGGCACAGAGAATGGAGTGGTGCAGGTGTACAAGTCAAGAAATGCCAGCAGCCTCTACAAACTGGAGGAGTCAAGGAACAGATTGTCCCCTAGAGCAGGTGGGTGGCATGTGAGTGGCCCATGAGAGCCAGGGTGTGGTGTGCCAAGTGGGGCTCTGGTGTCTGGTGGGCCCCATACCACTCCTATATGTCTGGGACACCATGGGGACAGTGCAGTGTGGAGGTCTGGCAGGTGTGCCTGACTCGGGGACCACAGTACCCCATCTCAGTTTTCTTGTGCACAAATGGGGATAACACCATGGCCCTATCGGGCGGCATAGCCAGAACTAAGCAAGATTGGCGGTGGCTAATCCACTTTCCTTTTAGTGAGGTATTGCTTATTTTTGTTTTGTGGTGAGCTGTGTGCTGCTACTTCACTTCAGGGAAGCAGGGGGGCCTGGGTTTGTCTTTGCAGTGCTCAGGGCAGGGGGCAGGTTGTGGTGGGCCCACTGAGGGGGGCCTGCTGTGGAGCCATATTCCCCGGAGTTCTGCCGTAAGATACACTGGTCGGTGTCGTGCTGGTAAACCCATCTTGACAGGCCCTTCCTCACCGCCTGCCAGTGCCTTTCTGTGGTGATGGTGGGTTAATCTGTGATTCTGAGAGTGATTCCGTGAGAGGCTCCGAGTCCTCCAGGGACTCCTACTTTGCCACTGCTCCCTGAACACGAGCAGATAATTTCTTTACAAGTTAGGACATCAGTGCTGAGAGCAATAGGGGTGAAATCTTAGGGCTGAGTCTATGAGAGCTCTCAGATAGATACCAGGCTCTGAGTCTTTAATGCAGAGCAGGAGGCCAAGGTGGGAGGTTATTGGTGGGGAGGGAGAGAGGAGGGGGCTGAGTAGGGGGTGGGAGTCTCTATTTAACTTGGCCTCCCCTCCAGCCGGAGCTGTAAAGTCCTCCCATCTCTATCACTGTAGCCTCACCACCCCACATACCCTGTGTTCTCAGATCTGGTCAACTGCAGAGTCAGCATGGTGATGCCCTTGCCTGCCCTCCCAGAGCCCCGGAACCCATCCCAGCAAAGTGAGGATTCTCAGGGAAGAGCTCTCTCGGGGAAGGGCCCTCTCACTTCCCCTTGCCGAGTTAAACTCATTCCTTGTGGGGAGGGCCCTGGAAGACTCAGACTCCGCTGTGACTCAGGAGGAGGGAAGGCTTGGACAGTGGGTAGGCAGTGGGGAGGCCGGTTTTCAGAGGCGTTGTGGAAGCAGGGCTGTGTGAGGGTTAACAGCTGAGGCCTTGGTGGTGGCTGTAGTGGGGTGGGCAGGTTCCCCCAGCTCTGACTCTCACCAGCCATGTGCTCTCAAACATATGACAACTTTTCCAAGCCTCAGTTTACTCATCTGTAAATTGAGGACAGTTAAGAGGACCTATCAGATAGGTAAGCTTCATTTACATGAGAATAATTATGTAAATGGATCGGCAGGGTGCCTGGCACTCGGTTAGCACTCATAAATGTTGGCTATAGTGAAGACAGCAAGGGTGAAGAGGACAGCTGTGAGTTCTGTGGCCCAAGGACTTTATCACTCTATCCCATGCAGCCTCTCACTGTTTCCCATGGGACACGGGGAGAGGGAGAAGAAAAAGGTGCTCCAATGTCCACAGGGCAGAGGGGATCCTGCTCCCCACAGTCTGTGCTCTGCACTTGCTGTCTCTGGCCTGGGCAGCAGATCCAGCCACACAGGAACTGGAGGAGAGGTCACGGGTAGCAGTGAATCCTTACCTTGGTTGTCGTAGGAAGTGATGACCTGGGTCTGCTGAGGGTGCTGTTTCTCCGCCAGGTTTCCTGTAGACGCAAGACAGAGGGACCTGCAGTGGCCACAGGGACCGTGGAGGAGTTTGCCCCAGGCAAAGCAAGGAGCAAGGAGCTGTGTGCGTCCGCCAGAAAGGTGAGCTGGTGGGGGTCAAGCTCACCCCAGGCCTGGCTTAACCATGCGCACACCCACGAGCACATCCCCATGGTGTACACACGTGGGAATAGGCACAGTTCCACACATGAATGCAGAGGCAAATGACTATGAACCCGTGTGCACACACCCTCACACCTCTCAGCAGGTGCCAGCAGAGGCTGGGTTTCTTCTCCATAAGGTGGGGACAGCTCCAGTGGGCTGAGTAACCATAACTCCCAACTTTAGTGTCACCAGGCTCAGTTGCCAAAATACAAAAAGATGCCTCGCTGATCATCATGCCTTTCTATCCCCATTTTACAGCGGATGAGCCTGCTGCCTGGAGGCTTAACTTCTGGCCAAAGACCCTCCTGCTAGGGTAGGTCAGACTGGGACCTGAACCCCAAGTCTCCTGATTCCTAGCTCAGCTTCCTCCTCTGAGAAGAGTGGGGGCAGCCTTCCTAGCTTAGGAGTTGGGGTGATTGCCGTATGGGTCAGTTTTGGAGACATTTGCAGGGCATCCGCTATGTGATAGCTCTCTCCATGCACGAAGGGTATTTATGTCCTGGAACACAGAGCTGTCCTCAGAGCCTAGTGGGGTCAGCTTGCTGTGGAGAAATGCCCAGTTCCTGCCACAGGCCATGAAGGGGGAACCCACAGGCTTACCTGCCCCTCCTATGGGATGCAACACCTTCTGCTACATCTTTCCCTTAACAGCTGCTGTGGTGGCCTGGTCTTGCTGAGGCTGCTTCAGAGGGATCAAGGGAGGGGCTGGAGAAGGGCCAGGGTTGTGGCAGCAGGGGGTTCCCCCACTGTTACCACCCTCACCTGCCACCTTCACCCCTGGCCTCACACTGGTCTGCAGAAACGGTGTTGGGCCTGCCATTGGAAGTAGCCACTGGGACCAGTGACTGGGCCTGGAAATAAGCATGCCTCTGGGGCACTGGCCTAGGCAGGTTCCATTCAGATGACTTCTCTGTACCCAATCAGATCTGCCACTCAGTGCTTCCCACACCTTGGCCTAGGTAGAAGCCAGTCAAGGTGGGTAGGCAGGTCACTGAGCTGGGCTGGACTTGTGATCCAGCTGGCAGGGTCTTGCCCTGGAGAACCTGCCTGCTCCAGCCTTCTCCTATGAGCAGGCCCAGCCAGGACCCTCACCCCATGGGCTGAGGTCGGTGGGTTGGCCAGGGGCTAGGAGCACTGTGTGTGCCAATCCAGGGTGATGCTGGTCTGGAGCTCTAGGCCAGACTTAGGGGAGGATAGGGAGGCCACCTCCTTCAGGCACAGCTGGCTACTTCTCTGCTGGGCTGGCCGATGAAAGAAACAGGATCTGGGAGGGAATCCTCAAGGAGGACGATTGGCTGGCATAGCTGCTGTGGGTATTTATAGTCAGGGCTGCACAATTGGTTTCCCTGTGGCTGTGGGGTGTCAGTCCCTGTGCTGCTAGGCAGACTTCAGCCAGGACCAAGGAAAGCAGCCAATCACAGTAGGGGAAGCCCGTTGCTGGGCAAGCTAGTGGGGTTGGCTGGGCCCAAACACCTGCTGCTCGGAAAAGTTTGGAGCAGTCCAGGCTCCCCCCACCCTGCCAACGCCCCAGCCCAAGGAGTGCACAGGGCAGCAAGAGGGGGAACATGTGCCTTTTTGGATCAGCTCCATGTTCAGCCACATTTGTGCACACTCCACCAGCATAAGCCGTCAGCTGCCTCCTTTGCAGATGAAAGCCGTCCAGTTTCCAGGGCTGGGTGCCTTGGGCACCAGCAAGGCAATTATGTACCCAGAATCTTGCCATTAGAAAACACAGAAAAAAAGCTGTAATTTTAACTTCTGCATGCATGCAAACGTGCAATTTGAAAAATAAATAAAAATAAAATTTTACTTTAAATTACATGTATCAGTGGAGTGGTGCAGCCATCATTTTTTCCAGGCTCAAGTCCTCTGTAGAACCTCTCTCCAGCCCTCCATTTACCTGAAACTCTCCGTTCTCGGGTAGTTTTGCAAGAACTACTTTAGTGATCTTCTTTATTTAATTATTTTTTTAAAAATATTTTTATGTTTTTTTAAAGTAATCTCTACACCCATCATAGGGTTCAAACCCACAACCCTGAGATCAAGAGCCACATGCTGCACCAACTGAGCCAGCCAGGTGCCCCATGATCCTATTTATTTTGTTGTATTTTTCCACTAAATTTCCCTCAAACCAGGGATGCTAAAGATGGTAAAAATAGGATAAATTTACTATATTTCAATCTTCTAATGTAAGAATGTGGCCAAGAAGTCATAAGATGAATTTCAGACAACTCAAGGTGAGAGAGCTGTAACAAAGGAAGATGCCGTGTCTCTTTCCTCCCACTGCAACCCACTTGCCCACTCACCCACTTGTACGCTGGCCAAGCAGTGCATACCTGTACCAGCTGCTGTGCATTTCTGCAGCTGACAGGTTTCTGGTGGTCTGATTCTTATAATTCTCATGAGCCTGAAGCATAGTTTTGCTAACTTTGGCATTTGCTTCAGTACAGCCAGAGTTGACGCATCTATCGCCCTATGGCCTCGTAACAAGGTTAAAGAAGCCATCCCACCGTGTATGCCCATTAGCCAGGACCCTGAGGGGTAGTCCTCAGGTCAGGGGTATGTCTTAAGGACAACATGTCCCCATGCACAGGGCAGGGGACACAGGAAAGCTCTTCACTTCCAGGGAGTTGAGACTCTATTGCAGTGAAAAGCATCATGATTATAACCGTCAATGTGGTGCCATGAGGGTAGCGTTCCTGACTATCTTCATCTCAACAACTGGATCCCTGCCTGGCACAAAGTAAGCCCTGTAGAGCTTTATTAAGGGAATGAGTGAATGAATTTACTTCCCTTTTGTTAGCAGAGCATAGCTGTTTGGTCTCAGGCAATTGGGGTCCTGATTCCCCATCTGCAGAGGGTCACGGGGGGTGGTATCTTCACACTGGCATTTGATGGGCCCAGATCTGACTGAGCCCCCTGATGGAGCTCTGGGAGTGGAGGCCTAATTCTTAGTAGAATTCTCACGTGCCTACAGTGAAGTTTCACTGATGTTTGTTCTGGAAGCTGGGCTAATGAATCTGTGAAAGGTACAGAATAAGGCCTAGTATAGTCAATCCATGCATGGCACTCCCAGAGATGTCCTGGGCCTGTTCCCTGCAGGGCAACAGATGCCTGGCACCAGAGAAAGGAGGCTTTGGAAACTGACTTCTCTGAGCTTATTGTATTCTGGGTCCCAGGCCATCCGGGAACCATAGCACCCATCTCCCTAGGCCTGGAGCAATAATGTCCCAAAGCAGGCCACTGTCCTCTCCATTTGGAAAAAATTTCAAAGATGGCTGCCCTGCATGACATAAGCAGCCCAACCCCCAATGGGAACACACTCAAACCTCACTGTGCCAGATGATGCTAAGTCCTTCCCTATATATAGCCAGTGAACAAGTGGGTGCTCAACCTTATGGAATTGCTCCTCTCCCCTCACAGCGTCCAGGAAACTGGAGGACCTGATCTCAGGGAAAACTTTCTAGAGTCATAGCAGCCCCAGAGCTTTGCTGAGTCATGAGCAGCTACTTCCTGAGTGGTTAGATGTCTAGAGCCAGTTTTCGAACATGTGAAATCTAATGCTTCCAGTCATTTTTCAATGTGTTGAATTACAGAGATTGAAAGGAAAACAAAATGAAAAGAGAGAATTTACCATGCACGTCATTTCCTTCGAATTTCTGCCATCTCCGGATTCCATTTCCAACACCTTGGAGTCCTGTGGGATAACAAGGTTTGGAGTGAGGTTCTCAGTGGCCGGGAGACCCAGGCCAGCGAGTGACAGGTCAGTTGCAAATGTATCTGGGGTGAAGTGGGGCTGGTGGAACTTGGCTCTCTCAGGATTCAAGGGGGACTGCCTGTGAATGAGATGCACTTTAAAATATTAAAACAGTGGTTTCCAAGGATGGTGGGGTTGGTTATCAGCATCATCCAGGGAGAATTTTCACAGTGCAGATGCCTATTCTTCACTCCACATCTCTACCTCTTAAATATGGAAGTATTATTGTAGAAGATGTTTGCCATTGATTTTGCCTTCCTCTTCCTGTATGTGGTGAATCTCCCACTGTTAGGGTCATGATGTGAGGTGGGGGATGGGCAAAGATGGTCTATCCCTGTGGGAACTGCAAGTGATTGTTGCCTACTCTCCCAGCCTCCCTTGCAGCTAGAGCATGGATGTATGTGGCCTAGGCACAGCCAGTCAGATGCACCTGCATCTGGTTCCATCTTGAGACCTGGTGATGCAAGAGGGAAGGGAATGGAAGTGCATGCGCACTCTCTCTCTGGTCCTGGCTGAAAGTGGTGGTTGCAAGGTCCAGTTCCTGGCGCAGAAATGGCGTATGTTCTGGCAATGGGAGCAGCTGCAATAAAATCAAGTTCCTGGTGAGGACGGAGTATCTAGGGCTCCTTGGTGGCAACAGAGGTTTCCTCACCAGACCAGCCCTGCTGTGCAGCTTATGGCACTCTTCCTGGAAGCTGTGCCTCTAGCCTGGTTCTCCAGCCCTTTCAACCACTCCTCAAGTCCCTCTGTCCCTTCCTGATGCTCTTCTATTCTGCAGAGCTCTCTGCAGCCAAGATCTGGGGCTTGTGGCTCAGAACCATCGCTGACACACACGTAGAGTAGAATACACACATCACACTGACTTGGGGGATGAAACCTGACTTGGGGCAGGGGACTTTAGGCCACCTCCTCCATGGCTAGGGGGTATATGACAGGAAGTGAGGGCACCCAGGCATATTTTTGAGAAGCACTGCACAATGGAAAATGCTAGGGCCATAGAGGGAAAGAGCAGAGAGCATCTGTTGGTAGCCCAAATCCCTGGCACATGCTGCCTTTGCCTCCTTTCCCTCTCTTTTCTGCCACAAGGACAGAGCAGAAAGCCACCCAGTCCTCTGTACAGTGACAGTAATGGAGCTTAGGCCCTCCTTTGCAGAGCCAAGGACCTGGGCTGGGGGCGGTGGGGGGACAGGAGGAGATGCCTGGAAGAGGTGTGGGGGCGTTTTGGATCTTGTGCACCAACAGGAGGCCTTAGAACAAGCTTGTCTAGTTCAGTGTTTCCCTGCCTTAGGCTGTGTGGGCCCATAGGCTGGCTTAGCCAGGGGTCTCCTGGACATCACCATTGCCCAGCAGGCCTCAGAGGCTGTGCATTCTCACTCTTCTATACTCTGGTACAGAACTGTCTGATTGTAAATAAGTGACACTGGTCTCTGCACTGCCATAGTGTCTGGGAAAAAACCTCCATCAGGAAAGTTGTGGAGGAAACTAGCAGAAAGGGCTTGGCAAGCAGGGCCTTCTTGCCTTGCATCATGGTCATGAGTGTGAAATGCATTGGTCTGGAGCCTGTAGGGTTAGTGCTAGGGGTCAGACACCTCTGAACCAGTCCTGATCCCTGGCATTTCCGAGGCTTCCCTGTGTTGTTGAAAGGCCCTCTCTTTCTAGTGTTGGAGCCTTTAGGAGAGATGAGATCAGAGGGGGCGGGGGAGGGAGGGACTCACAGGCTGGCCTGGAGCCAGGCCTCGTGGAGGTCCTCTGGCCTTGCCATGCATAGGGGGAGGCCTTCCGGACTGCAGTGTCCAGAGTAGAAGCAGTCTCTTTTCTATCAAGGAGCAGAGGGCCTCTGCCGATTTCCTCATTACAAATACGCAGGGTGGGGGGCATTTCCGCCTCTCCTGGGAGCGGCTCTGGGAATGGAAGAACCAACTAACCCAAACAACTGGCCTCAAATCCCGCGGGAGATCGGAGTACCTATCAACATTCTCAGCTCTCCAGAATCTATTTCTTTCCCTGCCTTCCTCCCCAAGAGGTCACAAGGAACCATGGGGCAGGTCCAGCCTATGTGACTGGTGGGGGCAAAGCCATTCAAGGCACCATTGCTTCAGTGTGGCAGGTGGCAGGTGGATGTGCAATGCACCAAGGGCTGTTAAAACATCAGTCCCAAAGCACTGGCCCTCCGTGAACCTAGCACAAACCTCACACCAGCCCCCGTGAAGGCTTGGAATGGCCTCATCATACACCTAGGACTTCTGAGGGGCTTTAACATCCCCTATTCTCCATCTGTATTCTCTTCAGTGTGCCCTTTCCTCTGGGATTACAGAGGCCTGAGTGCTGCTTTCCACAATTGCTCTATAAAGAGTCACTTTATTTTTCCAGTCTACCCTTTCTCAGAAAGTCTACAGGAGGAGTAAAATTAATAGATCTGTGAGAGCCGAGAGAGCAGATTTTCAGCTTACTCTAGCAAGCCTTTTACACCACCCTTATGCCTTCTACTGTAGGAGGCTGAGAGAGGCTTCAAGAAAGGGGAAACTGAGGCCATGAGTTGTGCAAGGACACCAAGGGAGCTCCCCGTCTCAAAGTCTGATTCAGCACACAGATTCCCCTGGGTCCCCTGCGCTCTACAAAGTGCCATGTGAGGAGCAGGCCTCGGTCACCCAGGGGCCAGGACTGAGGTTCTGGCCCCCTTCCTCCCAGGCATCTTCCAACCCTGTCGTGCACCCTTCGGAGAGTGGCTGGGAGGAAGCTGGCTCCCGGGGGGTGACGGAAGCACAGGGAGTCAACCCGGGGCAATCACGGGGCTGCGCGTTGCCACGGGACGGGACGGGACGCCAGTGCTTGCAGAGGAGCAAGAGGAGCAGGCAGCGGTGGGGAGAGAGGGTCGGTCTCCCTGGCCTCTTTTGGGGGCGCGTGGGGCGCCCCCCGGCGGGCGGGCCCCAGGCGAGGAGGCCGAGGTGCCGGGGTCTGGGGGCCCGGGCCGGGCGCTCGTTACCTCCTCTGCGCTGCGGCAGCGCGCCCGGGTCCGCCTGCCGGTCCGAGTGCGTGCCGTGCGCTGCGCGCCGTTTCTCCGAGTGCACGATCAACAGCATGTCGATGGACACGGCGTTGCTGTCCTTCTTCAGCTCCATGGTGCCGCCTCGCTCCCCGCCGTTGCGCCGCGGCCGCTCTCGAGGCTGCCTGCACTGCAAATGGCCCCGTGCGCGCCGCTGGCCGGCGCGGGAGACCGCGAGGGCGCGGGAGAGGGCGCTCCCCCGCCGCCGAGCCGCTGGGCGCCGCGTTTCGCTGACTCTGCCAAACACGCCATTAGGGCCCGCCCGGGAGGGCGCTACCCTAATGAAGCCGCTCTAAGTCACCTTTGAAAGGAAATCCCGGGCCGAGCCCTGACCTGCACGCAGGCCGCGGGCGGCACAGCCACAGGCTCTAGCGCCTCCTACCCCGTGCGCTTGGAGCGCTCGTCCCGGGCTCCAGAGCCCTTCTCCCGCTGGCCGGGCGCTGCCTGGCCTCTGCAGCTGGTCCCGGGATTCCCGGGAGGGCCCGAGGTAGACCTTCTCCGGAGCCTTCGGCGAACGCAGAAATCTCACGGTGCTGTCAACAGTGAGAGTAAATTCGGGAAAAGGAAAAGCAGCACGGGGTGGCCCCGCTCCTTCCCTTCCCCGGGTGGGTTTTGGAGGTTGATGGCTTCCCCTATAAGAGAGAGATGGGTAGGGTGTTGGGGTCCGGACCTCTGCGATTATGGCTGCACCAGAACTTGGAACATGACTACTGGGCATCAATTTAACAGTTCTTTCTGGCTTGTGGTGAAAGTCTTAACATCTCTGTTCCTTCTAGAAGCCTGGCTCATGCTCCTTGGGGAAGGGGGGAGGGGCAGAGGAGGAGGCTGGTGCAGGGAGCAGCCTGCCTGCTGTGCTCAGGGAGCTGGACCTGAGAACCCATCTATTTTTAGTGGGGCCCGGCCTGCCCAGCCAGCAGCAGCAACAGGCCCTTTGGCTCTGGGTCTCAGGAGTGTTTACAGCGGCATCTGCCTGCTAGCCCTTGGCACGGTGGGCCCACCCAACCTGGGCCAGTCCCCTAACTTTAGTTTCCACCATTAATAAATGTCGTGCACCCGGAAGCCTTTGCTCTGGGCCCCTTCGTATTGGAGTGTGATGACCCTACCTTGCAGTGTGGTTCCTGAGAGCCCCCGCCTCCCCCTCGGAGGCAGACTCTACTGTGTAGGCCTAGGTTCCAGTCTCAGCTTGGTCACTCGCTGCCGGTGTGACTGTGGACAAGCCATTTCCTTCCATTTCCCCACCTCTATCATGGCATGATACGAGTTCTCACAGGGCTGTTGTGAGAACGTGTACTTGAGGTGCCTGGCGTGCAGCAATGGTAGCTGTCATTCATACTTGATTTTAAGGGGGGAGGAAAAGGACAGGTGAGGTGACAAGTCAGTGGGGGGTGGGGGACACACAGATCTACCCTCAGATTCTGAAGATCTTTGTCCGCGGACTGTGACTCACAGTTTGTCTGCCAGTAAAGGCCAGCACCTTGCTGCGTCACCACTACCCCTCGCCCACTGGGCATCTGAGGAAGGAGATGTCACTGGTTTCTGACAGTGTTGAATTGCAGTCCCAAGAGAGCTGAGCTGCGGGACTGGCGTAGGTGGGTAACTCCCAAGTCATGTTTCCTCATGTAGTGAGTCCTGTCCCTTGCTGTCCTGCCTGCATGTGTGCATATGCGCGCGCGCGCGCGCACACACACACACACACACACACACACACACACACACACACCTGGGAGGCTGGCTGAGGCTTGTTCTCTAGATGGCTAGGGAAGTAAGAACAATGGATTCTTCAAAGTTCCTGGAGTCTTAGAGATTGCCTAGGTGGCATCCCCCATCTGACCCGAGAAAGCACCGTGTACCTCCTTCAAGGGTGTAGGTCCCAACAGAAGCTTCTGTGCAGCACCTCTCATTACTCAATGGGGCCGAGTGGGAAGGTCAAGGAAGCTGAAGCCCCCTTGCCTGAAATTTGCATTCCCATCCTTGTTCCTTACTCCCCAGCTGGAGAGCGTCACTGTGAGGAGCTTGCTCACATGACATCCCATTCCAGAGCTGCCTCTGAAGCAGGAGATGATGGGGGGTTGTATCACCCAGAGGTCCAGGAAGCTGGTCTGGGGGCCTCCTGCCCCTCCAGGATGTCTGAAGACAGATCCTTTAGAGAGGAGCCTCTCATCCATGGCACTATGGACATTTGGGGCCATAGAATTCCTTGTTGTTGAGGGAGGGGTGGTCCTGTGCATTGGACGATTCTTAGCAGCATCCCTGTGATCTACCAACTAGATGCCAGTAGCACCCACTTCCCTGTTGTAAGAGCCCAGAGCATGTCCAGATGTTGATAAATGTTTCCTGAGTGACAAAAATGCAGTGAAAACACTGCTTTGGAACCAACACATGAAATAGGGGCTGTGTTACCTTGACTTCTCTGGAAAATGCTGTTGCTCCTGGATCCTGATGCTGCCTAGAACCTGGACCCACTCTCCACATGTTCCCACCCATGGCTCTCAGTCCAGTAGCTGGTGTCTTGGGCCTGCACAGCTGCTCCCTGCCAGCAGCATGGGCAGAAAGATGAGATGCTCTCCTCAGTCTTCATGTTCCCCTCAGCCCTAGACTCTGTCGACCCATCCTCTCATCTACACTACTTGTTTTGGCTGAGAGGAGGATGCCACAGGAAGGCATTTGGATGTATCTGGAAAGCGGAGGGGAAGCAGGAGAGAAGGAGGCTATGAGGTATTATTCAGAGGGTCTATGTCTTCTGCTCAAACCCCCCCTCAACCGATGGGACAGAGAACAGACCCTCAGCCTGTGATTTACACCCTGGGTCCAGCCTCCTTCTATAGACTCACCTCTTCTACTTTCCCTGCCAACCCACACATGCTGTAGCCATAGCCATGCCCACTACTCCCCAAACACATCTATCTGACCTCTCTGCTTCTAGGCTTTCCTTAACATGCTGGCCTCTCCATCCTGCCACCGTCTTGAATAACATGGAATTCAGGGACTTCCACATTCTGACCTAATGAAGTCATCTGCATCCTTGTCTTAGGATCTGACAAATCAGGGGATGTCTCCGTTCTTGGGCAGACCTTTAATAATTTTCATCACAATGACTTGGAAACTTCAGGAGACCAAAAGACAAAGAGCAGTCAAAATGGTTGTATTTTTGCCGTTATCCTCCATTATCCACACTGCTTCCACACCTTTGCTTGAAGATGGGGTTCATCAGTTGTCCGGATGGTTCTGAGCCCTGAGCTGTCTTGGAGATGGTGAGTGGCTGACAGGGAGAGGCTTGCTTCTGGCAGATGAGGCTTTCACCAGAAAGGGTGTGTTCTGACTCACATTTTCATTTTTCCAAAGGCTTAGTGGTTCTTCGGGGGATCACCAGTCATAACTTTTTCACCCCTCTAGAAATCCCGGGAGGTAAGTTTTTCTCTTCTCTATAGAGATGTAATAGACAAAACCAGTACATGAAAGGCTTTTAGCAGGCAGTTTGTAGACATGACATGCTTTTCTCCATTGGTGCAGTGGGGAAGGGGCACAAAGAGAGTGGGGGCACATTGGTAAAGAGCACAGACCACATCCCAGCCTCTTCACACCCTGGCTTCTGCTGATATGGGCAAACTGTTACATGGGGGACCAGACAGACGCCTTTCCCGCAAACCTTTTTGAAAGCTGGTATAGGCTTCCTGTGGTGTCTTGACCAGCCTGACTTGGCTCACTCCCACTTCTGAGTTTGTTACTGTTGTCACTTCTTCCCGAAATACCTGTTTGGACATTCCTGGCAAGTACAGTCTAGTCATCCTTTGAAGTCTGACACCAGCCCTCACCTCCACCCCGAAGCCTGCCTGGTTACCCCAGTTCTTGGAGATCCTAGAGGATGCCAGCTCTCTGTGGTGCTTTTTAACCATCCTCATTTTCTTTTTCCTACTGGAATGGCACAGACATTTAAAGGTTTGAAAAAAAATACTCTCCCAAACTACGGCAGGTCTTTCCTGTTTCATAGCAAAGTGTATGATGAAGTCATGGCCTGGCCTTAGACCATGTTAAGCTCTTCGAGGGCCAGGTCATGGTCTTCCTCATTCTTGAGTCCCCTCCCATGTCCCTCTATCAGACTTGAGCTTCCTGTGTGTATTGCACACAGGAGGTGCTCAATAAATGTTTGAATCAAATCAGACAGAACGAACCCTCCCAGTCAGCCAAGATTTCTCCCTTTAGCCCAGAGGTGCGCCAGCCTCCCGTAGATTTGTAGCGTTTGCTCTGCTGTGCCTTTTTCTCTGACCATCACGAGATGGAAGAGAAGGAGGTTAAGTGAGGACAAGCAGCTCTAAAGGCACCTTCTCCCACTGCTGACAGAGCCATCTGGAGCATGAATTTGGGGGAGTGCTTGGTTCTAACAGCCCTGCTCAGTCCCATGCAGCCGCCTCCACCCCGCCCCAATCAGGAGCCATAAGCTGTGACTTTTCTGCTAAACACAATTCCCTTTCTCAGCCTTTTTGGCATGTCTCTCCCTGATCGGCCCGTCAGCCTGTTTCAGTATTTCTATCCGTGACACCTTCATTGATTTTCCCTATTTTTCTGTCTGTAGCTTATTACAATCCCATCTTCTTGCACATAACGATGTGTAAACATGGGGAGCACTACCTCCCAAATTCCAGGTCATTTGAGTTTTGGAGTCTTTATACATGATGGCATTCTTGGCCTTTTCCTGTGGATGGAGATGATGAAAATCAATTTGTCTCTCATCACCACTTCCAAAATATCTCAGGCCATGCCAACAGAGGTATCCAGTGGCACATGAAAGCCCATGGAGAGATTACCTCTTCAGCTTCCCCAAGTGTTTATTGCCGAGCTATTGAAATGCCCCTCGCATATTCCTCGATCCGCCTCCCTGATGGAAACGAAAGGTCCTCTGAAGCGGACTTGACGCTTCAGAGTTTGTCCCTTGGTAGTCAGCTACTTCTGTACAGAAGTCTGTGTTTTTCTTCCATGAACTCATGTAGCCCTCACAGTGCCCTGGGGCTGGGCTGATGCCTTTACACCCATTTTATTGATGCTGAAACAGGATCAAGAAGTGAGTTCGTGCAGTTTTCTCAGTGAGCCACCAATGGCTTCTACGTGGGCCCAGGGCTCACGCCAAACCTAACACGCTTGCCGTTCTGTGTGTGTTAGTGAAAAGGGGCACAGATGTCGTTTCTACTGGCAGGCTGAGGTTTGGGCCAGCCGCTTTTGCAGGGCCCCAGCCAGGGCTCTGAGTGACATGTGCCCCCTGGGAGAGAGCCCTCACACCTGGGTGGTGGGAGGTTGTCTAATGAGGTGGTGAGGAGGGTCACAGGAGACAGCTCTGGAGTGTCTGAACAAAAACGCAAATGAAGTCAGAACAGCCTTTTGATCACCCCTGAAGACCCCTGGGGACTGTCGGAATGAGGTTGGTGCCCATCTGCCCCAAACGGGACAGGTGCCGTGGCTTGGATCCCAGGGGGCACAAGGGAACGAGTTTCTAGTGTCAGTTCGGACTCCAGCCTTGCCTGTCCCTGGGGCAGAGCCTCTAATAGGAGCCACGGGTATTTTTAGTCTCACGTGTGCAGGCACAGGACAAGGAGAGCTGGATAGGAACAGCTAATAAGCCATGGTCTTTATTAAGTTGGGAAGGGTGAAATGAGGGGGAGGACAGGGAGCCTAGTGGAACTTTTGCACATGCCTCATTTTCTGAGAACTCTTTTTCCATAATTCACCAAGAAAGATTGAGGTCAGGGTGATTATGCATAGCCCCAGTTAGAGAAGCCGGAAAGTGGAACATGCTTACCTCCTGCAGCCTGCACGTCCCCTCCCAAAACGTTCTGCTCTGCCCTCTGGGTGACCAGGTGGGGCAGGAGGGATTCAGCTTTGGGGTTTGGCTATTAAGCCTCCCTGGTGGGGGTGACCGGGAAGGACCAGATGAGAAGCCCATTCCTGAAGGAAAACTTGCAACCTCAGAAGAGAGTTGAGCAGGTGTCAACTACTATCCCGATTTCACAGAGGAGGAAATGCGGGTTCAGAGAGGTGCAGATATTTGTGCAAGGCCACATGGATGGGAAATAGGGGAGCTGGGCTTCAAGCTCAGTGTCCTAGATCAAGGTCTACCACTGTTTTGTATTACATTGGTCTTTTCCCAAATGATAGTCAGTCATGTCTAAGACTCTTTATCCATTTTATTTAACCACATTTTTTTCTATGCCAACTCTGTGTCAGGAGCTCTATCACTGGGATGAGGCAGTGAAGGTGATACAGTTGCTCTCAAGATCTCTGGGCTTAGCGAGGGCAGCATAGAAGCCACTTCCAGCCAAACCTCAGCGTGGGCCAGTGTGCAAGTTTGTGCTGGGGGAGAGGCAGACTGGGAAGTGAAACTGGCAAGTTTCCAGCCTTTGGTATTGAGCATGAGGGCACTCAAAGCTCTGCTCACACAGTCAGTCCCCTTCTGTGCAGCATCTTCTGGGGTGGGTGAGACTGGTGGCAGTGGCCAGGGAGGGGCAAGGGTGTCCTCAGCCTTTCTCCAGTCCTGTGGCTCTGAGCACCACGATGCCTGTGGCCTGGGGCAGGACTCAGTGAGTGAGTGCTTGGCAAAGCTGCCATGAAGATAGTATCTGGCTCCTGCTGCTGTCAGCCACTCCTTTCCTTCCCTACCACATCTTTAGGGTTCGAGAGCAGAAGGAGATAGTGAAAACATTGATTTGGGATGAAAAGCATCAGAGTGAGTTCTTTGTACCTTTCTGTCTCAGTCTAGAGCCAGCCATGGCATGTGCTTCTGTCCATCCATTTATCCACCCCAAATCCATGCTTTCACAGGGTCTTTCATATCTGTCCATCCATTCCATCTCTCCACCCATCCAGTCACTCTCTCATCCATCCATCTCACTTAGCTATTTGTTCACCCACGCCTCCGTCTCTACCTGAACATCACCCCTCAGTCTCTCCGCCACCCCCATTCTTCTATCCCTTCCATCTAACTTGTTCCACCCATCCACTTATTCATCTGTTCACCCATTTGTGCCCCCACTCCATCCATTACCAATTTTTTCATACCATCTGGAACCAGACACTGTGCTCCAGGCCTTGTGTCTGGTGTTGTGGGGACACAGAGATGAATGGGTCTCTCTCATAGTTGACCCGGGAAACAGTGTACGGATCCACTTATGAAGGGAGAAGTGGAACCGAGACAGTCCTGAGAGGCTGAAAGAGAAGAGAAGGGGCTGTAGGAGGATCAATCGAGATACGTAGACTCTGCATTTTGGGAGAATAATAATGGAAAGAGAGAGAGAGAGAGACTGGGTGGAGGACAAGGAAGACAGGAAAGGAGAAAGGAAGGAAGGGAGAGAAGGAGTAAGGGTGGGATGGAGGGAAGGAAGGAAGAAAAGAAGGAACGAAGGATAAATGTGTGTTGGGCACCTACTCTGTGCTGGACCCTGTGCTAGGTGTTTTCACTAGTCTTACTTACTTATCCCAGCAACTTTTTGAGGTGATTCCCTGCGTTTTAGAGATGAGGAACTAGGACTCAGTGCACCTATTCCACGTGAATAAAACCTGAAGGGAGGGCTAGGTTGAAAGTGCTTGCTAACACTGAGCATCAGAACGGGAGCCTGAAGCAAACAGGTCCGGGACAATTGAAAAGCATGCCATTTGACAGTTAACTTCTGGACTGTTGCCTGAAAGTGTGTTTGGGTAGGAACCACTCCTACGGTGACCAGTTGGAAGGAGGTGCAGGGCCACGCACAGTTGTTGGAGTTAGATGCCAGGTTGTACCTGTGTGACGTGGAACTGGAGCATGCCTTGGTGGTTCTGCCAGGTCCAGGGTCCTTCTGGAAGATTCCTGGCTCTGGATTCTTTCTGTCAGGACACACCAAGCACCTTAGGCAGGGCTGTAGGCATTTGTACACCAGTCTAGTGTCCAGCTTTGCTTTACTTTTCCGGTCGGAGCTCTCCTCCTGGGGAGACTCAGCATAGCCCTAGGCAGGAGAGCTCAGCTTCACCACCCATCTGCTAGGGCTGCAGCCAGGAGTCTGTGAGCCCTAGCCCCAGGCCCCTCTGGCACCCAGGATGTACGGTTTCCCACTGACATATCGCTCCTGGCACTTTCTGGATCCATACCTAGTTCTTGTTGTTTGATGCCACCAAATTGTTCCCTGACCACCTGATGAGTAACTGTAAGTGTTGACAACCACTGTCCCAAGGCCGGAGTATTTCCAGATGGTTAGGTAGGTGGCCCAAGCAATCACGGGCTCTAGCGACAACTCAGGGAGAGGGGTTCGGGCGGGGTGAAGTGGCCCTGCAGTTTACCAGACAGAGGCTCTCTAACCCCTGCAGAGCTTGTGGAGAGGGGGGGTTGTCGGGGGCTGGGTGAGGGGCACTGCAAATTAGAGATTCTAGAATTACACAGGCCTCATTCACGTGAGCCCCTCTGTGTCCTACGGACTTGTGGGTCTTCCTTTCTCTGAAGTCAGGCTGTCTGTCTGCCCTTGCCTACCCTGGAGAGCAGAGTTTGGGGGAAGGGAATGGAGACACCCAGGTATCGGTGCTGGGCCCCGGGGCCCCACAGTGGCTGGAAAGGGGGGATGTGTGAGGAGAGTGGCTGCTCGAGGCCCCAGTTACCTCAGCCGTCCTTCTTCCCCAGCTTTCCCCCTCGGCATGACCAGGCCACCCCCCTGCCAGCTCAGCTGTCCTCCCTCCTCACCATGTAATCCCTGCCAGGAAGAGAGGGGGGAAACATGAGCCAGCCTTCTCCCACTGCATCCTGCCTTCCTGTCCTCCGTCCAGCCAGGAGGAATGAAGGGAGGGGGCTGGGGACAGGGAAGGGCAGGCTCCGGGGAAGGCTCCCAGGCTCAGTGGCCTCCTAGATGCACGAAAACTACAAAACTAGGTCTTCCCCCTAAGCCCACATGTGCAGGGCCTGCCCTCGGCTCTGCTAGCATCTGGACACCTGTGAGGCCAGTTTAGTCGAGCAGAGCCTCTCCTGCCTCCCCTGGGCTTTGCCTTCCCCTCACCTCCCTGGGTCTAAGGTGGGGAGGCCCTGCTGGCTGTTTTTGCTTTCCTCCTAAAAAGGTCACCTACGAACGAGGGAGTTCAAGTCCCAGCATTGCGAGGCAAGTCAGAGCCTCAGTCTCCTGATCTGTAACCTGGCAGCAATCATGCCCGCTGCCCAGGGCAGAAGACAAAGCGAGGTGGTGCAGAGTGTGGCCCAGCACGTGGCCGGCATGCGACCGTGATGGTCCATAAACAGAGCCAGTCTGGTCCCCAAACCTGGGACACAACCTCAGATAGGCAACCACTCACCTCATTATCAGGGCACCTCTGGGACTGTGGATGGGAGGAGCAAGGACAGAAACAGCCCCCGTACGTGCACCTCTTGGTGGGATCTCAGGAACATCAGGCGGTGGTGTGCGTACCGTGTATTTGTGCGCGGGGACTCTTGCTGTCAAGACCATGCCATTCATCTGTGTTCTCCTAGAGCCCTGCAGCGGGTGTGCCCTTAAAGCAACTCCAGTTGTGCGTGCATGTGTGTAACAAAGCCACTTTGGGTCCCCCACAGATGCTGTGGGGCCCTGGAAGAGTCGTGTCCCTTCTCTGGGACAATGGGTGTGTTGATTCCTGCCTGACACAGCTGTTCTGGGGTCAGCAGCTGGCCTCCTGCATGGCACACGCGGTAACGAGGGATCCCGTGACATCCATTCCCTTTCTCCCTATCCGGTGCTGAGGTTTTCCCCAGGTTGCCTTGGGATCTGCTCCAGGGAAGAAGGGACCCCTCCCTTCTTGGCCAGAAGAGGGGTGTGGGGAGCCCTGGCTTCTCAGGAGACACTGATGCAGACTGAGGTGGGGCAGGGCCGGCCTAAGGTCGGCAGCACAAGGTCACTTCCGACCCCACCCTGCTGGTCTGGGAGAAATAAGGTGTGGGGGCTTTAGGGCACTCCAACCAGCCTAGGTTCTTCTCCCCCAGCTCCTGGTAGGAAACGCAGAGCAGGGTGGAGACCTTAACCATATCTCTCATTGAGAGAGGTCAGGGCTGGCCTGTGTCCACAGAGGACCCCTAGCTCCCAGTGCTGCAACTGGGACAAGCCTACTGGTGCAAGGCTTTCCTCCTCCCCCTGCTCTTTCCTTGAGGCGGGGCCTCTGGCCCCTGGAGTGGCTATTGAGCAAGCGGGAGCAGGGAGCTTGCCTTCTCTCACAGGGTTACCTGAGGCAGGCTGGGCTGGGGGCTGGGCCAGGCCCTGGAGCACAGTGATGACAGGGACCTGTTGGTGGCAGGACAGTTTGCACTCCCCAGGTGGTGGCTGAAAAGCTGCCACTGGGGGAGGAGCCTGTGATGACATGTGCCTCTGGCCAAGGCCTGACAGCCATCTGTTTCCAGCCACCAGCCGGGAGGCCTCCAGGGAGGGAGAAGACAGGGAAAGAAATAGAAAAAGAAACAGGGGACAGAGAGAGACAGAGACAGGGACACAGAGGCAGAGATAGGGACACAGAGGCAGAGAGAGACAAATAGGGAGACACAGAGACAGAGGGACAGAGAGAAGAGGAAAAACCCATAGAGGCAAGAGAGAGAGAAAGAGGCAGACAGAGAAATAGAGGGACTGAGAGACAGAGACAGGTAAAGAGAGACAGAAGGGGAGAACAATAGGAGCAGAGGAGCAAAGAGAGTGAGAGAGAGGGGTGGTGGGGGGAATGAGAGGGGTATGGGAGAGAGGGAGAAGTAGAGAGACAGGGGAAGATGGACATGGAGAGAGACACAGGGAGAGAGGCAGAGAGAGACAAAGAAATTCTGGAGACATAAACAGGGGGGTGCATGCTGGGGTAGCTGGGGTTGGAGAAGGGAGAGAGACAAAGGCTTCTGATCAGGCTCCCGGTGGAAGGAGAACCCTCATAAACCAAGGTCGTTTTAGCTCAGCACATGGAGAGGAAGAAGTTGCACTTGACCCTGGGCTCCTGGCTTCAGGGTCCTGACGGTGGATCTCAGGTGTTAGTAGGCAGCAGAATCACTGGGGGCACATTCAAGTTCAGGTGCCAGGCCCATCCCCAGAATCTGATTCTCTGGTCAAAGTGAGGCCAGGAATCTGCATTTCCATCAGATTCTGTTGTGGGGTCACACTAATCACAGTCAGAGACACTGCATCAGGAGGAGTCAGAAGTCGGTCCCCTTGTCCCCTCCCTGCGTCCCCCCACTCGCTGTCGGCCCTGGATGGGCAGCGACCAGGGCTCCGAGGGAACTCCCTCCACAGACTTGGAGGCTTCCCACATCCCTTGTTTCACCAGCTAGTGATCCTAGGAAGGGTTGGGGCCCTCTGTCTCCCCCTGGATGGTCAGGCAGAGAGGCACCTTGGAGGTCATGATTCAGTTCCAGCCACTCTGTGCAGATGAGGAAACTCAGTGGCTAGGCCAAGGCAATAAAGGTGACATGACACATTAATTTCTCAAACTCCTGCTATGGCCCAGGCTCTGTGCTGAATATTCTTTCAATTTATGGCTTAAACAGGGGAAAGGTCATCACTGTCTCCACCTTAAAGGTGAAGAAATGAAGCCCAGAGATACAAGTAACCTTCCTAAGGGCACACAGCTAGTAAATGGCAGAACCTGGACCAGACTCCACGTCTGTCTTACCGGAAAACCCATGCTCAAGTCCAAGCTTCTTCCCTATTTCTATTAATGGCTCTACTGCCTCTCAGGCTGAGATCCCAAACACAGCTATCTTGGTTCCTCCCCTGACCCCATCCAATCATTGTCACAGGCCTGCCTGGGCCAGCTCACGGCAATCTTCAGTCACTACAGTTTCCCACTGTAATATCTCGTCCCCAGTTCAGCCTTTGTATCTTTAGCGCAGACCCAGGCGGTACTCTTCCAACTCAATTTTCCCCCAGACTTGTTACCTATATCCCTGGAAGTGAGGAGGAAGACAGACAGGTAGCTGTCTTTCCAGGCTAGGAAACAGAGCCTGGGGCTGACTCTCGTGCTAACACCTTGTGAGAATGAAGTGGGGTTGGGCTGCAATTCCAAGGCAGCAAGAGTGAGCGAGATAGGGGAAGGAGGATTCAGGAAGCGGTGCTGCTCGGCTGGTCACAGTCCCAGGAAATAGAGCCAGTTTGTTCAGGCACTGGGTAGGGTCCAGAAAAAAATTAGTGGGATGTCATCCCTTGAAATGGTGTATTTCAGAAGCTCATAGAACCCAGGACACAGTTTACTTACTATTGCTGATTTATTACAAAGGATATTTTAAAGGATAGGAGTGAACAACTGGGTAAAGAGATTACATACGGTGAGGACTAGGGGCACCTTGGTGGCTCAGTTGGTTGAGCGTCCGACTTCGACTCAGGTCATGATCTCATGGTTTGTGGGTTCAAGCCCTGCATTGAGTTCTGTGCTGACAGCTCAGAGCCTGGAGTCTGCTTTGGATTCTGTGTCTCCCTTTCTCTGCCCCTCCCCTGCTTGTGCTCTGTCTCTCTTTGTCTCTCAAAAAAGAGATAAAAATGTTTTAAAAAAAAAGATTAAAAATGTATATAGGGTGAGGACTTGGAAGGGTGCCAAATGCAGGAGCTTCTGTCTCTATGAAGTTGGGGTGCACCATCCTCCTGGCACATGGATGTATTCACTGACCTGGAAACTCTCCAAACCCCATGCTTCTGGGCTTTTTATGGAGGCTTCATCACATAGTCATGATTATTAACCCGTTTCCTTGCTCCATTCCCCTCTCTGGAGGATGGTGGCTGGGGCTTAAGCTTCTAATCGTGGCTTGGATTTTCTGGTGACTAGCCCCCACCCAGGAGTCCACCAAGCGTCACCTCCTCCTAGCCTCCTATCACCCAGGAAATTACAAGGTTTTGAGGAGCTCTGTGTTGGGAACTGGGCTCAAAGACCAAATATGAGCAGACACTGGAGGCAGAAATTAATATGTGTATTTCAGGATTTCACAGCCTGGAAGTATGAAAAACACAGTGGGACACCCATGGGTCTGCTTCACAGACCTATCTGACTAGTGACACATCCTGGAAGGGGACTGACTCTCTGGCTCCAAATGTGGCAGCTGGCAGACTTTGTGCTCTAGCCACTGAGGAAGGATTTGCAGGGAGCTGTCATACATCAGATCACGGGACTCTGCTCAGACCCTCCTGATGGAAGTGCAGGACCTGGAAGTATGGGGCTCCGGTGTGCTCTGGGGCTGCACTGTGGGGCTGCTCTAGACGGAGGACCTTGGGGCCTGCACTTTCAAACTGTTGGGGTGCTCTGACATGACCTGGCTGGGTCATGGATGGAGGAAGCCATGAAGCCCATGACCATGGGACTCCCTGTCGGCCCAGCTGTCCACCTCAGTGTGAGGAGGAAGTTGAGGACTGAGAAAGGCTGTCCCGCTGTGAGCCAACCAGGAGGGGAGCTGCCGGGTGGCTCTTGGCTCCCGGGAGATGAGTCCACCCAGAGCAGGGAGAAGTGGAGGTGGCATTGTCTTGACCTTCAAGACAAGGCAAGAACACATTCTGGATCTGCTTTTAGCAAAGCGGGCCTTCCCGTCTTCTGAATGGCTTTCTCTCTGACTGGTATTCAGTTAATTCCCATCATAAAATCATTTGTTTCTTCACTGAACTCAACTGCTCTTCAGGTTGACTGCCAAGTATTCATATCTGATAGATTTCCACAGAGCTGAGTGCACTCTCTACTTTCCCCTTGGACTTGTTCCTTCTTAGTAAAGCACATCTTATTGCTACATGTCTATCAAGAGGTCATCACCTCCACCACTGTCACCATTTTCCCCTCCACCTCCAATACCATCACCATCTCCACCACCGTCCCCATCATGGTCACCATCACTCATCCACCACCATCACCAGTATTACCAACACCAACCTCACCACCATCACCCCCTCCATCGCCATCACCATCTCACCTCCATTTTTACCACCGACATCACCTCCACCACCTTCACTCTTACCCTCACTACCAAAATGATTTGTCTTACATCTCAGAGACCATCAATCTTCAAAGTTGCAGGTAATGAAAGAGACGGGCTATATAGTAGCCAGAGGAGCACAGACCATGGATTCAGAGCAACAGCCTTTTTCCTCCTCTTCATGTGCTTCTTCTTGGGGGTTCTGGTCAGACACTGTGCTGGGGTGATATCCTGGCCTCTCCCTCTACCCACTCCTCCAGCCCTGATGCTTGTCACTCACATAATTCAGGTGTCAGGCAGTGCAGTAGCTCTCGGGCTCTGGGGCCCAGCTCCCTCTCTGGCCGGTTTGCAGGGTATGGGTCCACCAGGCTGTTGACAGCTGCTATCTGTTCTGATTGCTCAGCTCCTGTGCGGTGTGGATCATTAAGTATTTTACATAACACCAATGCTGCCCTAGGCTAACCGTGCCTCAGTTCTTGTTACTTATTGATGAGGCTGATGGTGATTTCAGTCATGGGAAAGCTCTTTAGTCACTATTCCATGGCTTCTGGAGGACTGAAATGCCTGGGTAAGTGGGTCAAAGATCTTAAGTAAAAATAGAGCCAGTGCATGTTAAAAAGATGGAATTTGGGGACTGGAAAATAATTTCTGAGCACAAGAAGAGGTTTTTAACTACTACTGACTAGATCAGGTATGATTTTTCAGGCTCTCTGTGCTATTTTCACAAAAAGTTTTGCAACTTATTAGCCTCTAATGTGAACACACTCTTCCCCAAACTGCACACAGCCTCTCCGCCAGGGGCCAGGAGTAGGGGAAATGGGGAGTGCTAATGGGCACAGAGTTTTGGTGTGTGTGTGTGTGTGGGGGGGGTGATGGCAATATTCTGGAATCAGATAGCAGTGATCGTCAATATATTAAAAATAATTGTAAAGTTTCACTGTACACTTTTAAAGGGTGACTTTTAGAAGTAAGTTATATCTGTTTTTAAAAAGAAGAATTAAAAAAGGTGCATCTGTTTGAGAATGGGGTCGCCAGTGAGGAATCAGAGACAGGAGACAGAGGGAGAGGAGCCAGATCCTGTGATCCCGCTTGAGCCCCGATATCCGGTTGTGCCAGAAGTCAGACTACCTTGGAATGTTTCAGTTACATGAGCCAACAGATTCTCTGTTTCTTAGGTCAGGGTAGATCAGGTTTTCCGTCACTTACCCCCAAAGGATCCCGGGCCGGCACACATGCCCTCTGCCCTCCTGGGGGCCGGGCCCTGCAGGCAGCACTTTTTTCTCCCGTCCCCCTCCTCTGCCCCAGCTGGTCCTCGTTCAGGCTTCTCCCGTTTAAAAAACAGTTCTCCCCTCATTCTACTTTACACCTTTTTCTCTTCCCCATTTCACTCACACCTCCCAAAGGGTGGTCCACATGTGCTATTCTGCTTCCTGGCGGTCCCTTTTCCCTCCTCACCCTCTGCCTCTCTGGCCTGCCTTCTGTGGGCACTCTACTGCCCTCCTGTGGCCAAGCCTCACCACATCCTCCCTCCACCAGGGTGGGCTCTGACCTCTGCTCCTCTGCTTCCTGGAGGTCCCTTCATTGATTACTCATCCCCGGATGCTTGTGCCTTCCCTGACTCTGGGCTGGGCCTCTGCCCTGATCTTCTCCCTCTCCCTGGGCTGCTGCCTCCATGCTCAGGACTTACAACTACACGTTACGGACTTATAACTGCATGTCAGACTCGTCCTCCTCCAAACCCCTTCTCCTTCTGAGGCACCCTCATGGGCCAGCACCCTTTCCTCCTCTTCATGTAGTCCCCCAGTCACATCATGCCATGTCCTTTTTAAGTATCCCTGGTGTCCTTGCTCTCTCTGCATCCCCACCGCCGTGGCCCCTTGTCCTGCTCGCTGGTCACTTTGTGTTCTCCCCTCTACTGTTCTTCCCTCCACCTTGAGCTCTTGATGTGCTCAGGCTTAAAACACAAATCTAGATATGCTACTCCCTGCTCAAAATCACATGGGATCAAGTACAAGCTCATGGCAGGGTACCTGAGCCACCAGGCACTGGCTTCCACCTGCTTCTCAGATGTATTCTCGGTCGTCTCTACTTGGGCTTAGGCTTCCCCAACCCAGAACTGATGTTTCGTTGCCATGGGGACCCCACTGCCCCCACATCTCTCTGCACGTGGTGCTCTCCTTCCCTCAGCCCCCTCTGAAGGTATTACTACTCCTCAAGACTGGACCAGGTGATACCTTCTTGGGGATGCTTTCTGGACTTACCATCCCATGTCTGTCCTCTCTCCACTTCTACTCAGGCCAGGCCACGTACTCTTCCTGGTTTCCATAAATGGTTGGGCTTATCTCTGAGAGTGTTTGT
The DNA here is from genome assembly GCF_022837055.1 of Prionailurus viverrinus. Taxonomy (NCBI): domain Eukaryota; kingdom Metazoa; phylum Chordata; class Mammalia; order Carnivora; family Felidae; genus Prionailurus; species Prionailurus viverrinus. The sequence goes on from NC_062569.1 coordinate 30,616,473, forward strand.
CAGTCGTTCAAGTGTTTTTCACATTTATGTGTACCGCATGCTTCTGGAGGGCAAGGCTGTGTGCCTAGCACGGTGCTGGGCACAAACCAGCAGCTTAACCGAGTTTAATGAAAGAACAAGGTGAACCATAACAGCTAATGCTCCCTGGCCGCCCACCATGTGCCAGGTACTGCTCTAAGACTGCATCATATAGGACTCATTGAAACCCCACAACAACCTTATAGAGTGGGCACCACTCCATGAAAAGTTCCCATGTCATAGATGTGGATAGTGAGGCACAATGAGGCTAAGAGCCTTGCCCAAAGATGTGCAGCTAGATTCAAACCTGGCTCCAGGGGCTGGCCTGTACCCACCACACTGTGCTGGTTCTGCAAATCACTGACTTCTGCCCTGATCCTCTCCACTTGGAATGCCAGTGCCCACTCACATCCTCCATGTTGCCGAGGACCCAGCTCAGGCCCCACTCTACCTCTGCACAAGCAGTGCTCAGCCACCTGGAGCTCCTTGGCACAGCAGGAAGGAACCCTTTACATATACCATTCATTGGAACAAGTCTCAGCACCCCCAGAGCTCATTCAGGCTCCAGCCCAAGTAGGGCTGGTGACATATGGACCCATCAGACACCGGCTGTGAAGAAGCACCGCCAATGACAGCCATGCCTTTGGAAATGTCATCTTTTTGTGGGTGACATGTTAGTTTACTCACAAGGAAGAAGTAACATAAGTTTTAATAACTTTCCCTTATTTGGTATGATTACAGTTCAAAATATGCTGCCATTTGTTTGGTTTATCTTATTTGATCTTCCCTGCTCTCCTGTGAAGTGCTCAGGACAGGTTAGCCCCATTTTACTGGAAAGACAGCTCAGTGTCAGCAATACTGAGTCACTTGCCCAAGGCACCAGAGCTCATTGGGACCCAGGGTTATTGGTTCTATGCTTGCACGTGTTCCTTGCTTGATGTAAGTGTCTAAACACTATCTGGCCACACGCCAGCGTGTAGGAAAACATCATTCAGCTAGCGGGTGCCAGAGGAAGTCTTGCACTTAGGTGTCTCAGCACAGTCCAGGGGCCTGTCCCTGTGGATTAGGACTTCAGTATATTTGTGTGTGTGTGTGTGTGTGTGTGTGTGTGTGTGTGTGTGTGTGTGTATGTGCATGTGTGTGCACAGTTCAGCTTCTAGCAATGTGTATGTTCTGAAAAGAGAAAACTACGGGCAGGGCTGTTCAGCCTGTATTGAAGTCCTGACCACTAATGCCTCAGAATGTGACTGTATTTGGTGATAGGGTCTTATAATTTTTTTTTAATGTTTATTTGTTTTTGAGAGAGAGAGAGAGAGAGAACATGAGCAGGGAAGGGGCAGAGAGAGAGGGAGACACAGGATCCGAAGCAGGCTCCAGGCTCCGAGCTGTCAGCACAGAGCCCAATGAGAAGCTCCAACTCACGAACTATGAAACTATGACCTGAGCTGAAGTCTGACGCCTAACTGACTGAGCCACCCAGGTGTGGCTGGAGATAGGGTCTTTAAAAGAGGTAATTAAGGGAAAATGAGGCCATCGTGGTGGCCCTAATCCAACGGTACTGGTGTCCATTTAACAAGAGGAAGAGACACCAGCTGGTGCGAGCCCAGACATAGAGTCACGGGAAGGACACAGCCGAAAGGTGGCCCCCTGGAAGCCTTAGGAGAAACCACCCTTGTGGACAGATACCATGATTTCAGACCTCTAGCCTCCAGAATGGTGACAAAATAAATGTCTGTTGTTTCAGCTCCCCAGTCTGTGGGATTCTGTTATGACAGCCTGAGCGGACCAAGACGCGTACCCATTTCAAAGCTCTGTGTGACCATTTGTTCATGTTCAGTGTTTGATAGCCCTAGCCCTGTCCATGCCGTGAAGTCTCCCACAACACTGGCTATTGAGGAACAGGCTCAGTGACTCCTGTTACGTCACCCTCTGAGCAGCATTCAGATGAGGCAAGGAGTCTGCACCACCATGAGCGTGTCCAGCTCGGCCACTCCCTCCCAAGAGGTCTGGGCAAACAAGTAGACTTTACTGAGCTTCAGTTTCCTCATCTGCTAGATGAGCATGGGGAGGCATGTGACTAAGTCCCCTTCCAGCTCAAGATTGTCATCATTCCCTGGCAGGAGAGGGTAGAGAATTTCTGGCTTAGTGATGCTATGAGACGTTCACGTTTCAGATTGGGAGGGCCCAAAGCCCCTCACCAGTCTCTCTCTACTGAGAGGCTTAAATACAAAAGGCCCTTTGCTTTCTTGGCAGGACAGGACCTGGTGGCTCAGTGAGGAGGTGGCTCAGAGATCTAAAAGAGCCTGGGACTGCCAGCTCATAGAAGAGGCGACAGGAGTTTTATGAGGACTTCAGCGAAAGCCTTTGAAACTTCCTGCTATTCAAGTCTGTTTAGAGCCTGCTTCTGAAGCCTGCTATCTTTCAACTCTGGTATCTTAATTCTTCCTCCTGCCCTGGTGACAGAGCCCAGAGGAGCTTTACAGGACAGCGGCACTTGTCAGTGAAGTGCAGGGACAGGTGGCTCTCAGGACCGGAGCCTGGAAACACACAGGGGTGGGCCTCAGAGTGGGAGGAGGCTCAGGACGGGGAGAGCTGGAGGGAAGTGGGTGGTGGGCTCTCTGTAGGCCCAGTTCCTGGGAGGGGCCTTTGATTTTCAGCAGAAAGCTGGGAAAGCGTGCCTTTTGAGGCAGACTCCACACAGAGGGGGCTGAGGAGGAGTGGAATTAGCCTTTTGTGACCATCCAAGTGAGAATATGTCCCTTTGTAAATGTGAAGTGAGGGCCTGTTCACCACCCCACCCCCCACCTTTGAGGGTGAGCTGAGAGCACGTTGGTAACAGGAACACTGACCAAGCACCAAGCAAGGCCAGAAGCTGCTGAAGGTCAGCTAAGGCAGGGGATCTTAACCTTGGGGTGCTGTGTTCCTAGAGGGCATGTGAAGAGGCTTCATGGAGTCTGTAAGCCTGTGGAAATCACGGGCAAACGTGTGGGTATTTTACAGGGAGCACTGCCATGAAGCTATGTAGGAGATGGTAGAATCTGGGGACAGGAGGTAAGCATGAAAACCATTTGGAGTCTATGCATCACTATGAGGGGGAGTGAGTGGATCCAGGGGCTGATGTTGGCTGCCGGCACAGAAATATTTCCCAAGAGAAGGAAGGACATTCAAAACAACGGAGATGTACCATTTATTGATGTAGCAGGCCTTTTACATGTATGATCTCGGTTCTCACAGCTACTTCGTGGGGTGAGTATCATGGTCCCTCTTTGCATTGGGAGAAACCGGGGCTCAGAGAAGTTAGGAATTTGCCCAAAGTCACCCAGCTAACAAATCTTGGGAGAGTAACAACCCAATTCTGCAGGTCCTCGGCCTGTTCTCATTTTGCTCTGTATGCTATTTGGAGGGTTTACGCCTCCGGATCGGCCGGCCCACTTTGTTCTGCAGCCAGTGAGCAGCCTTTTGGGTGCTTAGAGGGTGAGTCTCCTGGGAGAGAACTCTCTAAGCGACAACCAGGGACTGGGGCTCTGGTCTAATCTGTTTCCTCTTACTCTCAGTACATGGTCTTTCTGACTGACCGGATGTTTCATTTAAGAACGGGTTAGGAGAATTAGTTCCCAAATCCTGTTACTTCCAGGTGCCCCAGGGAATTGAGGTCTGGGGTCATCTGGTCACTCTGGGTATCTTTCAGCCTAAAGAGACAGAAGTGAGAAATGAGTCTGCAGTTGTCTTGGGAGCAGTTCATATTAGGGACCAAGAAGAGCAAATTTATGCCAAGATCCGCAAATCATTAACTAGATATCCTAGGCCCTGCAAGCCAGTAGCAAAAGCTCTAAACAGAAAGGATTTGTTGGGGACCCGAGAGTGGGCAGAAATGGCAGGAAGGGGAGCAGGCTGTGTGATTTGTTCCTTCTGAATCGCCGCTTTTATGTCTCTAGAACGCCATTGTTCATAAGTATTTACCAATAACCTATTGGACATGAAATATTTCTGAGTACTTGATGCTTTTCACATGTTTGTTCACCTACCCGCTCAAGCAAACACCCGTGGACACTGAGGAGTTCTTCAGGGATAATGACGTTGGAGATGAGAGTGAACACTCATGCGGTCCTCAGTGCATGCTGGGTGCTGTTCTGGGGATGTTACTCATTTAGTACTCATGGCAACACTGGGAGGAAGGTACCATCTCGCCTTACAGATGAGGAAACGGAGGCCCCAAGAGATTAAGTGATGCATGGAGGATGCTCGAGAAGGCAGGAGTAGGAGAAGGGATTGGAGCCTGTGGACAGACATCTGACCTGGCATCTGGGTGACAGAGAGTCGCTGAGGGGCTTTGAGAAGGGACCTGAGATTCTACGGACAAAGCAACCACAGTCTTGTTTTTAAACCTGTCTGAAGATTGTTAAGCTGTTATGCTTACCCCATCCCCGAATGGCAAAATGGGATAGACTGGCTGAGGCCACACCTGGAAATTCCTCAGGAGAAGGGGCGAGAGAGGGGGCGGTGGGGAGGGAGTTTTCAGGCACCAGAAACTAGCAGGTGACACATCCGTGCCATGTGGCTCTATGCTTTGCAAAAAGAAAGAGGCCTTGTGTGGTTTTCATCATCTGACATTTGATTTAAACTTTTTCAAGTTTTATTTTAATGTTTTGAATCCGCTCTCTTGAAGAAAATAGTTTTGTATCTAATTCTGAGCGTGAAGGTTGCTAAGAGACTATTCATAGAAGTGTACAATTTCAGAGCTGGAAGGAACTGGGGAGATAGGGCCCAATGCCCTCATTTTACTGATGAGGGCACACGGATAGGACTTGTTCAAGGTCAGACAGCAAGCATTTGATGACATTAGGAATAACCTAAGCCTTTTATGTAGGACTAGGAATTAAATAGTAAGAGAGAAGGAAAATCATTCTCTTCTAACGTTGAAATTTGTTAACCCAAACTCCATCACTTACGAGTGACAGAAAAACCAACTTAAGCGATTACGCAAAAGTAGAAAATAGATCATTCGCTCATGTCAGTGAAAAGTCCAGGACACTGGCTTTAGACATGGCACTTAGATGATATAATCAGGACTCAGTCTGTCTCTTGGTCTGCTTCTCTCTTTCCACGTTTGCTTCATTTTCAGGCAGATTCTTCTCATCAGCTACCCTAGCAGCTCCAAGGTGGCCAGCACCTTTATAGGCTCAGCAGATAGATAACACTCTTCCCCACTTACCACCACGACCAGCTCCATCTCATTAGCTCAGATTGGCTGGGGTGGGGCCACCTGCCCACACTGGAAGCAATTACTGTCGGCTGGGAGGTGCAGTGCTCTCACTGGCTGGACCTTGGACCCGGAGTGGGGTCAAATGCACTGCAAACCACACTGCCTCAGGGCAAGATGGGGTGCTGTCAATAGACCCAGGAGAAATGGGTGTAAGGCAGGCAAAACAACAGATGTGCACTATAAGGTTTCATGAGAGCAAGTTGCTGTAAGACAGTTTTCGTTCTCATTTGGCTTTTGCCATGGAAGGAAATGTAGTGTTGACTGAGGCCTGGAGAACAGTTAAGATCTTCTTTTGGACTGGGAGAAAAGGAAAAAGAACTCTCTCATATATCAGGGGCTGGAAGGGAGCCCCTGGCAGACAATAGTAGCTGTCTACAAGGGCTTTAAGTTCAAACTGGCGCAGAGACCCTAGAAAGGTGCCCACATCCCGGGAACGTGGTCGCCGATTGCGTGTCCCCTCTGTGCCCTCTCCCATGGGGCTCACTGTCTCTCCCCTCCTCCCTTACTTCTTCCCTGAAAAATGGGAGCCAGCTGTTTGGGGCTGATTGTGTGGTTCCACCTACAGGAAACTTCTCTCCACTTTGACCGTCCTTCTCCCTCGGGGGCTGGGGCTCGAGTCTGGCCCTCCTTTCATCTTCTCCTGCGATTCTCCAATCAAATAATTTTACGCAGGGAAATGTCTTTATTGCTTAAGCGAAGGCTCCTTCATGAACACTTTACCTTCTTCCACTACTGCCTTCAGTTTTGCCTAGTTATCTCAAGAGTCCCTTCCCTTCCATTATCTCCAGGCCTGTCTCCAGCACAAGGATGCTTTCCTGCTGCAAGTTGTGGAAAATCCCCTCCAGTTCAGCAGAGGAGTTCACCATCCTGCCAACTAGGAAGTCCAGAGGTGGGGCTGAGTGGTGCGGCACAGTGAGGCCCGGGCAAGGAGCCCTGTCCTCCACCCACAGGATGAAGGAATGTTCTTTCACATCCCTCACATCCCTCCCTGGACCCATGACAGTTGCCAAAGGGATGCCAGGTGCTGATTGGATTCTTGAACACAACACTGGTAAGAGATGTGCTTATCTAACCAGGACCTTCCCGGGAGCCGGGGCTGGGCTAGGGGCCTCGGCGTCATGTGGCTTGAGTGGAGGGGGAAAGGGCTGGGTCTGGGTAGACATTTCATGTCTGATTGGGCGGTACATGTTTAATATGTTCTAATGTAAATGTATTTTCACCCAAAGACATGGCATTGCTTACATATTATGTTTTAAATAGACCCTTATGGGTTTAAACTTCTAAACGTCGTGTATAAAATTGTTGTCATGAAGAAAATACATAGCCTCATGACAAACGTCTTCTTGATAGATACATTTATCCCAGCTTAAGCTATGTTGAAATGAAGCAATAATCAGAATAATTAAGACTTTGGGGAATTGTGGTCACTTGGACCCTTTGTAGAGCTTTGGGTACACTTTGACCCATGGCATCTGAGTGAGCACATACACAGACACACACAGAGGGCTTCTCTCTGAAGACGGTCACCATACCCTTTGAATGACGATTCTCATCTGCTTTTATCCTTTGCCCTTGGTCCCAGGGGCATGGACATGTGGTCTGCGGCTTTCTGTGCCTTGGGAAGAGTCAGTGTTTGGAACAAGATAACTTGGGATTTCTTCTCTGTGTACTCATCTTTAGTGCTTTCTGAAGAACGTTCTGGATTTTGGGGCAGGAAGATTTGGGAACGTTCTAGATTTGGGGCAGGAAGAAGATTTGGACAAGAAGAAGCCATCCATGCCCCCACCCCCTGTCTTAGCTGGTGCTTTCTATCTCTTTCTGGCTGGAATCCTGAATCCAGTGATTTTCTTCTCTCTCTTCTGTTCACTGGCAGAGTTACCGGGACTTGGGGAAACAACCCAGACGTGCCAGAGAGTACATAGTGGGTAAGAGCATGAGCTTGTCAGACCGCTTCAGGTTCTGCCTGAATGGGCTTCAGTGTCCTTGCACTTAGAGTGGGGAGACTGCTGCCGTGTCTTGAGGGTTTACTCTGTGCCAGGCTCTGGGTTACCAATATTTTCTATATTACTTCAGCTCATTCTCAAAAAGCATATGAGGTAGGGATGATCAGCTGTATCTTACACATGAGGAAACTGAGGCTCCACAAGGCTAATTTGACTTGCTCAAGGTCAAACAGTTGGCCTGTGACAGAGCTGAGGCACAAGCCTCCTCTTTGTGACTCTGGGACTCTGCTTCTATCAGTCACTCTCCGCGTAGGGCTGTAGAGAGGAAGAAATGGGAGACAGCGTGGAAAGAACCCGGGACAGTGCCGGCAACCACGGGCTGCTCAACAAATGGTACTGGTTGCTGCCGCCGTTGTTGTTATGAGAAGCAAAGGTCCTGGATAATCCCCAAACTGACAGCCGGCCCTGCAGAATCTTGAGCTGGCCATAGTCTCCCTGAAAAGTTGTTTATTGGCCTTGTGGTTGTCTGAAGAAAGAGCTGTCTGTCCTCTCTCAATTGCTTGGGCCCTCAGAAGGTAGGCTCGAGTTACTGAGCACATACACCTGCTGTTCTGGGCCGGGAGGGGTTGGGGAGCTCAGGCGACCAAGCGCACATCTGACCTGGGGTGGGGTCAGCAGTGTCCTTGGCACACTGAGGTGCTGGCTGGCCAAGGGCCTTCCAGCAGGGGCTGCTGCAGGTTCTCATAGCCAGAGGCCTGGCAGGGGCAGTGGGGGCTGCTCTGGATCCCCCAGTCTTCCTTCCTGTCATCCTGGTACCCCACTGTTCACCCCAGACATAGCAAGTCTCTTCCTGGAGACAGCTCCCCATCAGCAGCCCTAAGGGCAGCTCCCGACCCAGGGAAAGGTCAGAAAAATGCAAGTTAACAGCAGCTACAAAATCAGCAAATGCTGGTGAGTGCTGCTTTCTGTCTCACAGCACACCTGCTGAGCAGGGCATTATCATGAGCATCATTGTAGGGGTGGGGGAACAGGCTAATGAGATGGGGTAACTTGACCGACTACACACGGCAGGCACAGTATGGCTTGCAGTAGACACATCTAACGTGGAAGTTCATTTTCTTAATTGCGATGCCCAAACATCTCCCCCAAAGCAAAAGATTAAGGCAGGGTCATTTTATTTTACTTCCCTTCAGTAAACTTTGACCTACCAAGAAAGCTGGGGAAAGCATCATCCATATGCTGGGATGCTGCCCTCATCCCCAAGCCTCACAACAGTTCTGCGAACTATAGCTCAGAGAGGTTGGATGACTCACCCCAGGACACACAGCTCTCTATGCTTTCATAGAACCAACTGTGGTCCCCCAGAAAAAATGCACCATGCAGAAGTTCTCAGAGTGCACCAGGACTCACATTTTCTGACACCCACCAAGTGTGCCTCCATCTTCATTCAGTTTCTCAAAGGCTACAGGCTCTTCTCACCGCTTTATGTGCTCCTCCAGGAGAAACTCTGACGTAACTCAGCTGAGCCTGCAGCAGGTCCAGAGAGGGGAGTTGCAGACTGGACACAGGAGCTGTTTGTCACCCCATGTGCCCAGAAGGCTGAGAGATGGCTTCTTCCTCCTTGTTGCTGCAGGGGTTTCCCCAGTGATCGTCTCCATTAAGAATAAATCTTGACCCCATGCTGCCTGCTGGGCTCAGGCAAACCTTTGGCATTTTGGCTGCAACTGGGGTCAGGAACACGAGGCTGTAGGAAGTATACAGTTTAAATGGGTGCTGTTGCAAGTGACAGAACCCCACTCAACTCAACTTTTTAAAAAAAAATTTTTTTTAACGTTTTTATTTTATTTTTGAGACAGAGACAGAGCATGAACGGGGGAGGAGCAGAGAGAGAGGGAGACACAGAATCGGAAGCAGGCTCCAGGCTCTGGGCCATCAGCCCAGAGCCCGATGCGGGGCTCTAACTCACGGACCGTGAGATCATGACCTGAGCCGAAGTCGGATGCTTAACCGACTGAGCCACCCAGGCGCCCCTCAACTTAACTTTTTAAAAGCCACTTCAGAAGAACATGGGGGTTATATCTAGACTTCCAAGAGAGTAGACTATCAGGCGTCAAAAAAGACAGGAATCCAGGCTGCCTGGGTCCTGCAGCAGGATGAAGGGCAGCGTCCTTGATACACGGCTCTCGGGATGGGCCAGTCATGGCCTGCCCTCACCTGACTGTGTTTAAGTCACTGTTTTTCAGATTTCTGTTGCCAAACACAACCTTTAAACAGTGCAAGGTATTGTTTTCTTTATTGAATAGAAAGATTCTTTATAGAAAATGGCAGGGAGCTCTTGACATCTTCTCAATGTTAATGGGATTGGCGTGGGCTCCGTGCTGCTGGCAGGCAGGTGCTGTGACCCCGTTCACTACACTGCATCTGCACCCCCGCCCTCCTGGTCCAGGAGCAGGGTGTGAGCATCATGTAGCTGGTGCCTTCCCCTCCGAGTCACCAGACCAGGCTCCGCATCTGGCTGCAGAGGACCTGGCTCCTCTTAGTTTACATCCTGCACAACACACACACACACACACACACACACACTTTGTTGTTCTCCAAGCCCTGCCTGAAGTAAAGTAAAACAGCACCCAGAGCTCTGAGCAGAAGCTAGCCACCCTGATCCTCTTGTTTCTTCCTTCTTTACATCATCAGCATACATTTCCTGAGCACTTGCCTTTCCTGGACCCATGCTGGGGGTGAGGGACATAGATGTGTGGCCACCCTCCAGGGCTTCCAGGATAGGACAGGAGACACACACAAGTCAGCCATGATGCTGCTGCCACGCTATTTCCCACCGAACCTTCTTCAAGGACTCATTCTTGAGTGTGGTCTCATTTTATCCTTCCCTTGAGTCTGTAGGCCCCATGTCCATTTCCTTCACTGGATTCTACAACCCAGTGGTATCCTGAAACCTAGACAATGCACAGTTCTTCTGTCTTATTGACAATTAGAACTTCCCTGTGATTGTTTATCACAGTCAGAGAAGCAAGCATTCACTGTGTGTGTGCACACACACGTGTGTGTCCATGTGCATTTCAGGTGTTCTGTCACATTCTGCAGAGGAAGAAGGCTGGACTAGAACGTGGGCTAGAGGGACAATGATGTGAGGAGGGACTGCATAGCAGGTTCTTGCCAAGATGAGTTAGCCATGCTCTTGGACAGACAGCACAGGGCTCTGAAATATCAGGAAGCCCCAGGTCAGTCAGCCAGGACCTGCCTACACCGTGGGGGTGGGAAGTGGGAGGTGGGAGAGGCTGGGCACCCTGTGCTCCAGGTGTCCCTGCAAAGTCAAAAGCCACTAATGGAAATAACCACCGGGGCATGATTTTTCATGCCCTGATTCCAATCACAGACCTGTCATCCAAGAAGAATATTGAAGGGGAAATTCCATTTCCTTTTAAACCAAATGTTCCCCACACAAGCCAAAGGCTTGTGGGAACAATCCTGATTGGAAAGGCTTGAGCATATATTGTTCTGGCTTCTCGAGTGAGATGTGACAACACTCATCATTTATTGAGAGATGAGTTTACAGAGAGAGGGGGCCTGCCCACACACGGCAGTGACCTTTCTTGCTTCCTTGGACCAGATACTCAACTCACAGGAGGAGATTGGGGCCCATCTGGTCTTTGTGAACAGATGGATGTGGATCCTGGCAGGTGGGGAAGCTGGGCATGAGGCACTGCACAGCAGAGGCGCCACGCTAGGGTCCTGCGGAGTCCCCAAGGGGAGGAAGGGGCTCTGCACCACTCCCAGAGAAAAGCTCAGAGCCTGCTCTGCACGCACTTCTGCTTCTGCAGTTCGTCTACACACAGGGAATTTATTAAAGGACAGAGAAAGAGAGAGGACGATAGGCCCAATGGCCTAAGCAATTGATGTGGGGCCAGGCAGCCAGGGTCCCCTCCCTGGTCTGCCACATGTAACCTGTGAACACCGATGGCTGATAGTTTCTGTTTTATGTGTTTGGAAGAATTGAACTCAGTGAATCCTCACAACCACCGGGGTATGCAGTCCTAGTATCATCTCCATTTCATACTGGTAGAAGCTAAGGTTCAGAGAGGTTGAGTAACTTGCCTAAGGTCACACAGCTAGTAAGTGCTTCTGGGCTTTTCACCACTTCACTGAATTCCTCCCATGTCCTCCTGGTATTACTTTCCCCTCTGTCTATATGTAAGAGACAACCACCTGGATGGGCTCTTTCAGAGTTTCATGGGGACTTACAACGTAGGTGAAATCTGCCCTTGTGGCCACCCTTCATCTGTGATAATGACCCGGTAAGATCTGGTCCCAAGGGGAATACGTGCAAGGCAGGCCTGTTACTGTGGGCAGTATTTTATTTATTCCCCAAGTATGACTTACTCTTGAATCACCACCTCCTGTCTTCTGCTGCGTGTGCATTCTCTGTCTGGGACAAGACTTGCCCCAGGCAAAAACATGTCCCATGGTGTCACCAGCAGGGGTACTGGGTAAGGGCAGCTCCTGCAAAGCACCTCAGGGCAGTTGGCTGACAACGAGTGTGTGGTTATCAGGCTTCAGGACAAGGGAGGCAAGGACACAGCACAGGGAGAGTGACCCACACCCTGTGCTGTTCAGACAATATGAGGGCCTTGTGTCCAGTTCTATTTTATTTTATTAAAATTTTTTTTTATGTTTTTTTTATTTTAGAAAGAGAGAGAGAGGGAGAGGGAGATGTGGGGGAGGGGCAGAGAGAGAGGGAGACACAGAATCAGAAGCAGGCTCCAGGCTCTGAGCTGTCAGCACAGAGCCTGACCTGGGGCTTGAACCCACAGACCGTGAGATCATGACCTGAGCCGAAGTCAGACGCTTAACCAACCACCCAGGTGCTCCCAGTTCTATTTTAAACAATAACTTTTCTAGTTGCAAATGAGAAGTAGTAGATGCTCATCATTGAATATTTGAGAAATACAGACAGAATGTAAAAGAATCCTCACCCAGAATGCCACCGATACATATTCCCACTGCTCACGTTTAAGGGTGTGCCTTCTTGTTTCAGTGCATGCCCCCGTGTGCATGAGTACATGTGAGTGTGCCATGTGGGTGTGCGTCTGTGTGATACTGAGTATGTAATTACGTATATTGCTTTTTTCCATATTCCCCCCAAAAATAGGATTGCATGGTTGTCGCACACTGTGTCATTATGTGGACATGCCATAATTTACTCGCCCACCTTATTGTATATTGTTCCATAATGAAGGCCAGCAGTGCGAGGGAAGAGCTGTAAGAACAACACTTGGCTATGTATGCGATCTTTTCTTTAGGATGGATTTCCAGAAGTAGATTCTGGAAATAAAAGCTAGGAACATCGTCAAGTTCCTTGATATCCATTGCAAAGGTCCAGCCTACCTTTGAGGGGCTTTGACACGGGAGAATACGTCCAGGGCCAAGAGATTGGTCTGATGTGGATACCAGCTCCTTGGAGGGATTATTGAGAAGATGAGAACCCTTTCACTTTGAAAAGGGAGGAGGTGTGAACAGAGCAGCTGCCTTGAAATGTTTGAAGGGACACCCTGTGAGAAGGGGAGTGAATTCTCACGATGACTCCATAAGGTGAAACTGGCACCACGGGGAGATGCGGAGAACAAGTAGCATCTTGGCTGAATGTAGGAAGAATCGAAGGAAGAGAAAACCTCAGTGTTCCGTGGAGGCTTTGCCTCACACTGCAGGATGGAACTCGCCAGGGTTGGGGGTTGGGATGCTGAGGCACATGCTGCCTGCTGGGGCAGAGGTAGCCTGGCTCTGGGCATGCGCCTTCCTGGAAGCATCCACAGAGGTGGGGTGTGGACAGGTCATTGAGTCGAATCTCATGTTAAAAATGGAGCTGGGGGAGAGGAGAGAGTTCCAGGGGGTAAACACTGAGGCCATTCCTATGAGACTTAGTCTTTCAAAATGTATGTTCCGGCACCTTAACATTCTTGAATTTGTTCTTCATTCCAATCACACACACACACACACACACACAGCTGATTGGTGAGCCTCAACTCAGAGCTACAGGTTTGTTTTTTCCGGTAATGCCTGCAGGTTCCCACCTTCATGTCGACTGTGTTGAGCTTTTGAGACCTGTTCTAATCAATATTAGCACTTTGAAATGAACTATTAAACTAATGGGAAAATCAACACGGATGAAGCTGATGGGGCTGTGAGAGAAGGGCCAGCTGGCTGCCAGGTGGGGCCACAGAGTGGGATGGGGGCTTTGCCCTGATGCATAGGGGTCCCCACATTCAGACAGGGGTGTTGGGTGGACAGCATGGTGGTGCAGGTCATTTGTCCAGATGTGGAAGATTGTCTGCGTGGGGGCTGTGATGCAATGGTGGGGATCGGGGAAGATGCCTGGCAGCCGGACACCCTGGGAGAGGGCATGGGTGGCATACTTTCCAACTTACCTTCGGGAGGGAGCCCTGAATAGGATTTGCCTTAAAACCAACAAGCTGTGTATCTATGTGGTCGTGTGTAGAGGTTCCCAAAGCAGCTCTAGGCTGGGATGATGATATACGTGCTTGGACAGTTGACTCTGGAAAGTTATACAAGGCTGGCTGAAATAAGAGCTGAACAGTCCCTTGGCTGAGCCACGAATCAGTAAACGGGTTCCTTTCATCTGCTAGCTAGAGTCAGGCAGTCTAGTTTCTCTGGCTTCTAAGTGAAGGGGGTTGAGGTGGCACAAAGCCTGGGGCTGCCCTTCCCGCCCTCTGTGTCCAGGGTCAGTTTCCATAAGAGGTCTGGAATACCCACCTCCATTCCACACCCCCCAGCCCAGGAATGCAGCCTCTTGTTGGGAGTTTTCAGTTGCTGCGTGTCAGGCTGAGATTGTTGAGAGGCTGCTCCAAGCTCCAAACTGCTGCTACAGCCACATGTTCTGGAGAATGGGATGCTGGGCTAGCTCCAGGACCCAGCCGGAGCATCAGACTGCAGATGGAATAGGCAGTGGGTTCATGGTCTCAGCTTGGGATCGGGGGGTCCCATGGGAGTGGAGATGTCTGGGCTTCCCTCGTCCATGCCTTCCTTGTCTCTAGGCAGATTGATTTTGCACACCCCTCCCGAAGGCAACCTTCATCAGTGTCTGCCATGCAAAGATCCCTTATGTATTTGTTTTTGTTGTTGCAAAAGATCATTTGAATTGAAATCAGGGTGGGCACTTCATTTATTCATCTACCATTCCATGCACGACCATGTGCCAGGCACTGTACTAGGATCTGGGCTGAATGGGCACATACTTTGGCTTATCCTAGGCATGCCTTTCCCCAAAGTGGATTGGTCTGTGTTCCAATGAGGCCATACCTCGTGGAAAGGGAAATGTTTAGGCCCCTCGCCATCCCGTGGAGGCTCACTGCGGCTTCTGGTGGGTTTGGCCAGGGGGCTTGGAGCCAGAATACAGACTCGGGCAGGTGAAGAGTTTTATCTGAAAGGGCGCAGGGCAGAGAGTGTCATGGCAGGCAAGAGTCTTTCAGGGTAACTACTTTGCCCTAATTATTTTTGTATTCACTGTGCCCAGCACCATAGCTGGCACACTGGGTTCTTCGTAAACAGTTGTTGAATGAATGACCAAAGTCCAGTCCTTAGAAAGCAAAGGTCAAGACAGGAGGCGTCTGAAGTCCTGGGGAATGGATAGGCCACAGACTGCAGGGAAAGGCATGACCTGGAATCTGGGAGGAAGCAGAATGACAGGCCATACCACAGGTGGAGGAAAGCTGAGTTATCTAAAGTCCTAGGTGGACATATGGAGGCTGGCTGTGGGCAAGATGGGGCACACAAACATTTCGTCTTCTTTTTTTTAGGATTTATTTATTTTGAGGGGGGGAAGGGAGGGGCAGAGAGACAGGGAGAGAGAGAGAGAGAGAGAGAGAGAGAGAGAGAGAGAATGAGAGAATCCTAAGTAGGCTCTGCACTGACAGTGCGAGACTTGATCTCATGAATCATGAGGTCATGATCTGAGTCGAAATCAAGAGTCAGACACTCGACTGAGCCATCCAGGCGCCTCATGCATTTTATCTTCTTCACAGGACAATCTCCGTAAGGGGTTGGGCTGTGAAGCATTCGGGATGGTCTCCTCTGCAAAGGCTTTCTTCTTGGCTTTGGAACAGCAGCCTCTCCCAGTTTCCTTCCTACTTCTCTGGCTGCTCCTTCACCCTTTTCATTCCTTTCCTCTTCATTGTTACAGGTTGGAATATCTCTCCTCTGGTCCCTCCTTTACTCTTCATACCCGCTCTCTCTGGGATATCCAGTCTTGACCCATGACTTTCAGGATAATCTCTATGCTGAGACATTTGAATTTCCATCTCCAACCTGGCTATACCCCTGAGCTGCAGACTTGTACAGCTTGACAATTCATGACTTGTCCAAACTAAAACTTTTATCACTCTCTGTCCTCCCTTGTGACTTGTACTTTTCCCACTCATTTGCCCATCTCAGTAAACAGCACTAGAATCTTCCAAGTCAAGGCTGGGACTAGAGTGAGGTAAGCACAGCAGTTCAGGAGACCCTCACCCTCAGGTGCCCACCTGGACCTAGGTGGCCCTGGGAGCAAGGCCTCCTTGAATGCTGTGCCCTAGGCATTCACTTCTCCACTGTGACCCAAGCATCTCCAACAAGACGCCTAGAAATTAAATTTGATTCCTGTTACTTTTGAACACCTATAGTCAGTCCTTCAGGAAGTCATGTAGACTCTGTCGTGAACTTAGCAAATGTGGCCAGTTCTCTCCACTTCTGTTCTTGCCACGCTGGCCCCGTCCTTACCACCTCTCCCCTGGACTACTTACGGGGTTTCCCTCATTCCCTTCTTGCCTTCTCCAGTCTATTCTCCACATGGCAGCCAGAAATTCAGTTTTCATTTTTACAAAAGGGCTATACGGACATAGTTTAAAAGACGGCTAGTTCTATAATGCTTATAGAGGAGAATGGCGGGCTCCTGTTCCATCCCTCCTCCGTCACATCTCATGCTTCCCACAGGTGAGCACTTTCCTCTCTCAGCAGTTGCCACCCTCCTAATACTGCTAGCATGCGAGCTTCAGGTTTTCCTTGTTTCCTGCTGAATTCCAAACATGGAATACGTCTTCTTTCTCTTATCCCCTCCCCATCTCGCAGACGTGTCCTAATAACATCTTTCTTTTCTCTTCTTTTCTTTTCTTTGTATAAAACTTACTTTGAGAGAGAGAGCAAGCATGAGCAGAGTAGGAACAGAGAGAGAGAGAGAGAGAGAGAGAGAGAGAGAGAGAGAGAACCCCAAGCAGGCTCCTCACTGTTAGCACAGAGCCCCACGCGGGGCTCACTCTCGCAAACCATGAGATCATGACCTGAGTGAAAATCAAGAGCTGGACGCTTAATTGATTGAGCCACCCCAACACCCTACTGAAAACATCTTTCTAAAGTAGCTACATCACAAGTTATATGAAGTTAGCAGTCCGTGTGTGGTTGCTGTCCGTGGGGTGGAAGGGGGTGTGGGGTTTCTGCTGTCTCTCACACGGATCATCAGTCCATCCTCTTGTGCTCAACCCCACCTGTCAGAGCAGCCTCCTTCTTCCAGTTCTAGATGCTTCAGCAGGAACCAGCTTCCTTCCTGGCTTCCCTCCCTTCGGACAAGCACAGTTCTCCCTTGCCACCCGTGTGGCTGCCCCTGTCCACCTGCTTTTCATATTAGTCCTTGTACATGCATCTGGTCTGCTGTCACCTCCCTCTTGTTCTTTTTGTCTTTATGGGTTCATTCTGCCTTTTTTGTTGGGATCTAGGGAGGACGCATGTATTCAATTCATCATGTTCAACTTGGAGGCCAAGGTAGTGCATTTGCGGTCAGCATACACTGCTCAAACTGGTTTTTTTTTTTTCTTTTCAAAAACCTTTTCTGGAATGATTGAGTGACATGCTGTGGATATAAATATTGTCACATATAATGATTTTCATGTCCTATGCTGATCTAGGGCAGAGCGTAAAAATTTCAAAATTATCAAAACATTCAACAATGTTTATTCAGAAATACTAATTGAGCATTGACTATATGCTTCTTCAGGGGTTTGGCGTAAAGAGAACAAAATAGACATGATGTATACCCTCACAGAAATTCATCCACATTGGCGGACAGACCAGATGATAATCAATTACCATAATAAATAGGTAAATTGTACAGTGTTTTAGAAGGTGGCAAGACCACACACACACACACACACACACACACACACACACACACACAAAAGAGCATTAAAGCTGTGTAAGGAGGGTACAGAGTGCCAGGATGGGGACAGTTTGCTTGACTTAACAGTGTAGACAAACAGGGCTCTGCTGAGGGGTAGCCTTTGACCCAACATTTGCTGGAGGAGGGGGTACATTGTGGGTTATCCAGGGAAAGGGTGTTCGGGACAGAGGGAACTGCAAAGGCCCCAGGGGTAGAGCATTGTGGTGGCAGGGAGGCCAGGGACCCGGGGATGGAGTGAGTGAGGGGCAGTGGGAGGTGGTGAGGGGAGAGAAGTGATGAGGAGCAGATACCCTAGAGACCTGATAACTGTGTATAAGAACTTCAGATTTTACCTGGAGTGAGATGGGAACCAAGGAGGCTCTCAGAGCATGGGAGTGGCATAAACTGGTATGCTTGGCTATTTAAGAGGCTCTCTCTGGGGGGCGCCTTGGTGGTTCAATAGGTTGAGCATCCGACTTTGGCTCAGGTCACGATCTCACAGTTCATGAATTTGAGCCCTGCGTCAGGCTCTCAGATGTCAGTGCAGAGCCCACTCTGGGTCCTCTGTCTCTTTCTCTCTGCCCCTCCCCTACTCTTTCTCTCTCAAAAATAAACATTAAAAAAAAGGCTATCACATGAACATTGCTGATAGCCATTTAAAAAAAAAAAGAGGAAAAAGACAGTTTTAATCACCCAGGTGTGGGATGACAGTGGCTTATGTGGGGTACAGCAGAGGGGTTGGTGAGAAGTATTGGATACTGACATACACCAAAGGTAAACCCCACAGAATTTTCTCGGGGTTTCAAGAAAGAGGAGTCAGGGGTGACTCCAAGATTTTTGGCCTGAGCCAAAGGCCTGACAAAGGCTGAGGGGTAGAAGAATTTGGGGAGAGATTCATTAGTAACCAGAGATCAGAGCCATGAAATCAAGCCGAAGCAGGAAACAATGCAGAGGGCTCTTCTATGTAGTTTCAATCCCTGATGACTTTCCATCGCACATAAAATCAAGCTCTGTGTCATAATGATTAAGAAATTATATAACTGGCTTCTTCCCACCTTTCCTACCCTCTTTTTTAAGTTTATTTATTTTGAGAGAGAGCGCAAGTGTGAGGGAGGGGCAGAGAAAGAGAGGGAAACCCAAGCAGGCTCCATACGTGTCAGTGTAGAGCTTAATGTGGGGCTCAGTCTCATGAACTGTGAGATCATGATCTTAGCAGAGATCAAGAGTCGGATGCTTAACCACCTGAGCCACCCAGGTACCCCCCACATTTCCTACCTTACTCTTTCTTTCTCTCCCCAGCACCCACTATCCTCCAGCTACACTAGCCTTTAGGACATTTGTCCTAGCTCCTTCCTCTGCTTGAAATGATCTTTTTTTTGGTGTGTGTGTGGGGGGGGGGGGGGGGGTGTAGAGGGGTGGGGTTGGTGAGGGAGCTTAAAAGGTTCCTAACTCAGGTTTCCACATGGCTGGCTCCTTCTTGTCATTCAGATCTTAGTCTAAACATCACCAACTCAGAGAAGACTTCCCTGGCCACCCAAATTACCATTTTATATTACTACATCATGCCTTTTTAATTTCGTCATAACACTTTTCACAAACTGATAATTTCTTGCTTATGTATTTATTTACTGTATAAACTGATTAAAGTGCCTGAGATACAGTCAAGTAGCCTTGCCTATCTTGTTTCCTGCTGTGTTCTCAGGCCTAGACCTATACCTGGCACATAATAGAGGTTTCACGTTGCTGAACGAATGAGCATCACGTAGAGCTTTCCCCCTGAAGGGAGTTTTCCTGCCCACTTCCCCACCTTTACCCCCAGCTCGCTATTTCGTTTTAACGTGGACTGATTTTCTGCCAGGACCTGAATTGGCTGCACTTCACAACTTCTGATCAGCTGGAAGCTTATGGTTTTCCAGGAGGGTTGGTAGTGGTGCAGAGTCTCCACTAACATTCTGGGAAACAGTCAGTGATGAGATAGTCAGCAGGCTGGTTTGGAGCCTGGAATGTTTCTCTCTCTCTGTCCAAGGAAGAGCCAGGGAATTCGGAGAATCTTAAGGTTTTCTTCCTCCTCTCTTCCTCCAGTCTCAGCCAAGCTAGAAATACAATTATCATAAGGAAACAAAGAGACCTAGTTTGACCCTAAGATGGGGATGCTTCTCTGAGAGACCTCTGATTTTATTTGCTTTCAGTTGAGTAAGGCTATGGCAGGGTAGGCAGTGTTTTGAATAAGATCCTTTTTCCTTAAGGAGGGAGAGAAGAAGGCTTTGGGTGCTATTTGCTCCTCATCCTGGCTGCTTTTAGAAGATTTTAAAAAGCAAATCTCTACTCATCTCCTCAAAGGATTTTGACTTCAATTTTTGTCCCCAGAAATCCATCTTATACTATACCCTGCGGCCATAATGATCTTTCTTTCAGATAAAGCTCTCTGTGCTTTACTTTGGATATCTTCTATTGACTTGTCTTTGGATTCACTAATCCTCTGTTTAGCTGTGTCAACTTTCTTTAATATACTATTATAGCTATTTTAAAAGTGTTCTCACTTATTTCTATTATTTGTTTTTTCTCCTTATCATCAATCACATTTTCTTGTCCCTTTGCATATCTAGTAATTTTTCATTACATATTGGTCATTGTGTATAACAGAATTATAGAGGCTTTGGGTAATATCCTCAACCAGCAAGGATTCCTTCTTTGTTAGGTAGATAGGATAAAGAGACTACCAGCTCAATCCAGCCAGAGATTGAGCTGGGCTGGAAATGGATTGCAGTTTTAGTAAGACTCAGCTTATCTTCAGTTTGTCCTTGTTCCATCGGTGAAATCTTTCTGAAGTTTTGATTTACAGCCTGCTGGCACTCTACCTCTTCAGCCCTAAAAGTTCTTCCCCTTTAAAGGGTGTATCACAGGGCCAACAAAGTATGGCTTACCTGTCATATCTTGCCACCACCTGGTTTTGTATGACCCACAAGCTAAGAATGGTTTTTAGAGATAAGAATTTGTAATCTATTTAGTGATGGGGAGCATTAACTCTGAATCCCTCCCTATTAAGTGAAAAGCTATCATGTCCAAAAGAATTCTGTTCCTCTTATAAGCAGACCTGTATTACCAAAAAAATATTCCTCTTCAAATTATTTTTACTGCATTTTGAATTTAGTCAAAAAATTTATGGAACTCAGTTTTCTCTTTTGTTATATAAGTACCTCTATTTTTTATATTTTCAAGTGTATTTATTTATTTTGAGAGACAGAGCAAGTGAGAGAACACGCATGTGAGTATGGGAGGGGCAGAGACAGAGGGAGAGATAGCATCCCAAGCAGGCTCTGCACTGTCAACACTGAGCCTGATGCAGGGCTTGATGTCACAACCGTGATGTCAGGATCTGAACCAAAATCAAGAGTCAGATGCTCAACCGAATGAGCCATTATAAAGATATAAGTATCTTTATAATATCATTTTTGCCTCTTGATCCATAAGACATGTATAAAAATATTTATGACATAAATCTATATTATTTATAAATAATAATGATAATAGCTTTTATTAAATAAAATGTTTACATAAGAAGTTTGGTGGCCTCTGTTGTGTCAGAGTTTGATCAGAGTAGCAGAACCAGTCTGAATGACATGGAATAGTGATTATATGAATTAGACCTTATGTGGTTATGGAAGGGGGTTGTGGGGGAGTCTGTGGAAGGCTGCTGTGTTTGTGTCCAGGGATGGGCCCTGCAGTTGCTGTAGATCAGCAGAGGACTGTTGCCTCAATCCACTTTCCAAATCTCCAATTTATCTTGTGATCACCCATAATCTGGTACCAAACAAGGAAAAGGATTCTGGGAAAGGCACTTCCAATTTAGCTAAGTTAACACAGTTAACACCACTGATATTTTGAGCTCAGATCTTTATCTTTCCACTCTGGGTGGGTTCAAAATCTGGCAAGTATCCTAAAGGAGACTGGAATGTTTGTGACAGCCCCCCTCCTTCTGATGATGGGGGGAGACTTCATTCCTTTTCCAGCCCTGGTGCCCAGCCTCTAAGCACTGTCCTAGGTCAAAACCAGCTTTGCCTTCGGGACTCCTCTTATTTCCAATCCATCGGCCAGCCTGTATGACCTTGAAGACTTTGCTTGTTCCTCTTTCCTTGGTAAGTTTCCTTTGGCTGGGCCAAGTCCCATCACGAGCCTGTGTCCTGAACTGGCGAGAGTCTCCAAGGGAGAACACAGCCAACATTCATCAGCTCACCTAGGAAAGGCTTTTCCTTTGCTGAAATTTAGTTCATCTGGACTTCATTGCCTCTATAGTACTCTTAGATCTGAAAAAAAAGATATAATAAAAGATCTTTAAATTTTTCCCAATTTATCTTTTTTTCCCCCTAGTCACTGCAGCAGGAGCATTGGCCTGCCATGCTCTTCCATATCTGGCCCGAATGCAGAATTCTCTCTCAGGTAAATCCAGTGAGGCCACTTCCTGCTGGTCTCAGGATAAAATCCTATCTTAGCACACACTGTTCTCCATGCTCTCTACTTACCTGTTCAGTCTCCCCACCTACACTTCCTCTGCTAACAGACTCTGGCAACACCTTGTTGCCTGCACTTTCCCAAACACCACATATTCTCTCAGGCCTGGGTACTTTCACCCATGACAACATCTTTGCCTGAAACATCCTTACCTGATTGTCACTTAAACATCAATTAATCCTTTAAATGCCAACCCAAATGACAAATTCTCTGTAGCAGTTGCCCTTTTCCCTGTGCTCTGTACTGTCATGTACTTCCGTGCATGTAGATTTATGATCTCCCTTTCTAGCCTGAGAGCTCCCAGAAGAGGGATTGGGCTTTGTTCATCTCTGCATCCCCAGCACCCAGGGCCACACCTGACATCCAGTAGATGTCTACACTTGTACAAAGAGAGAATGAAAGCCAAAGGAGAAAAGAAAGAAAAAGAGATAAAAGAATTAGGTAAAGAACAGAAAAGACAAAGAGAAAGAGAAAATGATGGAAGGCCATCTTACAAGGGAATTCCAGTTGAATCTAGTGATCATTGTATTAAAAAAAATTTTTTTAAGCTTGTTTATTTATTTGAGGGAGACAGAGATAGCTTGAGGTGGGGAGGAGGGGCAGAAAGAGAGGGAGAGAGAGAATCCCAAGCAAGCTCTGTGCTGCCAGCACAGAGCCTGACACAGAGGCCCAACTCACGAAAATGGGAGATCATGAGCTGAGCCGAAATCAAGAGTTGGATGCTTAACAAACTGAGCCACCCAAGCGCCCCCAGAGATCACTGTATTAAGAGTCATTCCAACCCCAAAGCTGCCATCGGAAGATGCTTATGGGTCTCTCTCCTCTGGAGCCAGGGTCAGCTCACACTTGCTATTTGCGGGAGTCTGTTCCCAGTGTACCTCTCTGATGAGCCAATCTGCCATCATGGTCCCTATGTGCTTTATTTGGACTAACTGGGCAAGCTGGGACTTGTCCATGGGCTGGAAACTTCTGCAAATAGTGTGTGGATCCCAGAATGGAAGGGCCATGGCTTGCTGGAGAGGTGGGGCCTGGCATGAGTTTGTGAACTCTCCTTGGAGGGAGACAGCTCAGGGTCTGCCAGCCCCACAGAAGCAGACAGAATGGGCTTTGTTCTCTTACTTCTACTTGCTTCTCCTCTTACTTCGCACACCCAGGTTCCAGAAATCACGGGTTCCACACAATGTCCCCAGGAACTTCCTACCTTTTCAGAGCCCTTTATATTTACTATTTTAGCAAGAGCATAAGCAGCCCTGGAAAAATAATAAAATTAAAAAAAAAAAATAACCTGGTGGCTAAGGATCCCTCATCCCACTGTGAGGCCTCAGTGCACCCAGGGTTTCTTTACAAGATTGATCCACTTTCTCTTCATGTCGGTAAGTGCCTGATCAGATTCCAACCCTCTTTCCTGGGACCTGAGTCTCCAGAACAGGTGGTGGTTGCTCACTGGTACCTGGGCCCAACCACCAACGGGCAGATCACACTGACCCCCACGTGGATGGTTGTTACCACCCTGGAGGGTACAGGTTAATGATGTTCATTGTGATTAACTGCAATTGATGGCTGCTCAGCCCTTATCTCACCCTGGGCTGGAGTACGGCTGCGGCCCCTCTGAGATGCTACTGATTGAGCTCAGGTTTTCCTGGAGCATGGAAAAGGCTGTCCTAAGAGGGCCGGTGGGGTCCCCCTGCTCCACGTACCTCCTCATGGGCTCAAGGTCTTTCCCTGTCTGGAATAAGACTTGCTTCTCCCAAGAACCATGCCCAAGAGAGAGGCACAGGTTAACCTAGGGCAGCCACTAATGCTAGGATGGCAGACAAGCAGCACCTGTGATGGTATTGTCCCTGGAGGGCTGGGGGCAGACAGCCCGCATTGATCCCAGCACTCTTGCTGTGCTAAGCTCCGGCAGTCTTCAGATGAGCACTTCAGGTTGCCCTACCAATCAATCATGGCAGGCTGCAGAAATGAAATCCATTTGCCGTCCTTACATTAATCTTTTATCAGAGATTAATTTGTCTGATTGGTTAGGGATTTCCAACAACAATAAAACTTTGCCTAGCAGAGGCCAGGGCCCTGAGGAAATAGGGAGGATTTTCATTATCTTGATGGGTCATTGAGGGAATGATCAAGAAGTCTGGAAGTTTAGAGGCTCAATGTGATTGCAGTGGTCATTGAGAGCCCCATCAGTGAGGCCCCTCCAGGCTTGGGATGGCCCTCCTATTTCCCTTGTTCTGCAGTGTCTAAATGGTTGAGAAGTATGTGCCTTTTATCCCATCATAGCACAAACACAGTTCTGGCAATATCTCCCATTTTGGACAACTTATTCTCAGACTACCAGGTTTTATGTTCTATTACATAACCATCAATCACTAGGTACTTGTACCTCCTGAAATTTCGGGACATTGTCCTGAAATGTGTGGAGGACACATGCCCTTTTGCAGCCTTCTGTACCCAACTGATACGGTGTAATGTTGTTGGGCCTTGACCATGGCAGAATGACCAGGCAGGAGAGTCAGGATGGACAGGGGGACAGTCACGCACCAGAGGACAGCTGTGTGTGTGTGCAGGTGTGTGCAACTGCATGCGTGTGTGCACATGTGTGTGGACTGGGGCGTCAGCCCGCCATAGGCCCTGAGCCATGACAGTGTGTGTCTGGAAGATGAGATGGGAATGGACTATATTTATGAGGGATTGAGGAGCTTCTTGGGAAGAGGGAGACAGGCAGGAGTTAGGCTCAGGAGTAAAACCTTTGTCTTTAGAAGGGCTGTTACTTGGATTTGTCCCCAACCCAATGTCCTATGGACACAGATGAAACTCAAGGTTCAGACGGAAGGAGATTTTTTTCAGTGGAGACCTTGAAAGATGTTGGGTGCAGGAGCTCCCTCGCTGTGGCCCCAGGTGACAGAGCTTCCCTTCAGGCACAGAAGGCAAAGTGGCTCCAGATGCTACGGCCACATTCTGGGGGCTTCAGGACTCCAGAGCTTTCTTGCTGTGGTGGTAGAGGAGGTGCATGGTGAGGGTGGCTGCACCATGGCGCTGGGGTGCTTGGAGATGGCTGAGGCCTCAGCAGCAGACAGCCCTGGACAAGAGGGAATAAAGAGGAGCAAAGTGACTGCTGCTAAGTGGCCGGTCATGGGACACGTCCACAGCACAGGAGAGGCGTTTGAGCATTCCTGGAAATCAGTAGGGGGTCGGACTCTGTTATCACAAAGCTGTGCTGATTTGTTGTAGTGTCTTCCTCCCACACTGGGCTCTGCCCTCTCTGAGTCTAGGGACTGCATCTAGCATCGGACCTTGCACAAACAATTCTTGAATCAACAAATTGTGTCGTGTAGTGATGCTTACAAATATTCTCCCAGGGAAACTTTGCATCCCTCCCAGGAATAAAATGTATCCCTCCCCACTTATAGAGATAGGCTGGAATAAAGGAAAGAATTCAGACGTCGGAGCCAATAGGGCAGAGTTGGCAGTTACTATCTATATGGCTGTGGTCATTCGGCCTCCTTGAGTAAGAAGGGTAAAGTATTTATTTATTTATTTACTTACTTATATATTTTTAAACGTTTATTCATTTTTGAGAGACAGAGAGCTCAAGCAGGGGAGGGGCAGAGAGAGAGGGGGACACAGAATCTGAAGCAGGCCCCAGGCTCTGAGCCGTCAGCACAAAGCCTGATGCGGGGCTCGAACTCAAGAACCATGAGGTCATGACCTGAGCCGAAGTTGGATGCCCAACTGACTGAGCTACCCAGGTGCCCTGAAAGGTAAAGTATTTAGACTGTAGCTGCCGCTACTGGACTGTGGTTGCTGATTGGCTGATGGCAGAAAAATAGATCATAGATGCAGCCAGTTGGGGTCGTGTATGGATTTGAACACACGGTCTTTCCTATCGGGATTCAGTTTCACTCCACCCATGGCACTAGCTTCAGGGGGATTCTGCATGGGAAGAGGTAACCAGATGTGTAAACAAGTGCGGTGAGTGGGGTGAGGAGGTCTGGGGCTGGCAGGAGAGGGGTCACCCGTGTCGGTCTGCGCCTGGCTGGGACCCCGTCTGGGGCAGATGTGCTGTAGCTTAGCCCCAGTCTCGATGCTCCAGACTGTTTGGAGCCCCAGGATTGGCTCGCAGCCCCTGAAACCTGGCACATGGACACCACCGCTTTTGGTCTTGGTGACCCGGAAAGGTCACCTTGGAGGTTTGAGGCTAACCTGGGAGTGGCTAGTTGGTTTCTCCCTGGGAGCTTTCAAAAGCTTCAGTGGTATCAGTTGTTACAAATGAAGATTCTGCAGCAAGTGAGGAGGGGGCCACTGGCTGTTTGTTGTGAGGACGTGTCTGCCCTCTAGCTGGAATCCCCACAGGATCTCCAAGAGAAGCCCAGGCTTTGGTGGGTTCTCCTGGAACAAGTGGAAATCATTTATATCTTCAGAAGATATTTTTGCAAAAAGAACAGGAACATAGTTTAATAATTCAAATAGCACAGTCTGGCTGATGGTGGACAACAGATGCCCTTGCTTGCCTTCTTCCACCCAAGCGTGCCATTCTCAACAGAGCCCTTGCTCTGGTTTCTTGTGTCCACCTCTCTCAAAAACACACGATTATAGTTCAATTTTTTGATTTTCGAGCTTCAACATTATCTGTTGACTTGTTATTTCAAGATTAGGATTTAGCTCTTTTACAAACATACACACACACACGCATACACACAAACACACACACTTCTACTCCTCCCTTCTCTCAATCTGCTTGTATCACAAGATTTGATTAAATAAAGATTTGGTGTTTACAATAGTATGACTACAAGTATAATTGACAATTAAGCAGCCTATTGTTCCATGATTACATTTCCATTCTTTGACAAATTATTGCTTCTTGTTTTCTGGGAGGGTGGAGAAGTGGGATAATTGCCTCATTTTTTATTTGCTTAACTTTCTGTCTTTCTGTCTCTGTCGTGAAATCTTCCCATTCTCTTTTACAAATACAGCTGGGAACTGCCAGCTTCACAGTTTTTGGGGACATCTGCCCTAGATTCCTCTAACCTTCCTGGTTTCTCTCCAGACCTTTTGCACACCTGTGGTGGTCACCCTGCGGCTTTCCTTCACCCCATCTCAGAAATTCACCTGTGTCCCAGGTCCTATTTCTTCCTCTTCCTTAGTGTATTCCCTTGTTTGGTGAATCATGATTTCCTGTGGCTTCCGGAGAAAGGTGCATGATTCTGAGATCTTGAATGTTTGTTGAATGTCTGAAAATGTTCCTCAAATTCCACATAGAAGTGAAATCATATGATATCCATCTTTGTCTGACTGACTTATTTTGCTTAGCATAATAGCCTCAAGTTCCATCCACGTTGTAACATGACTAATTAGCATAATTTTCCCTCATCCCTTTGAAAGCACTGTGCTGCTGTCTTCTAACCCACTGTTAAAAGTTTTTGGTTAGAGGCTTGATACCGTTCTCATTCTGGATCATATGTACATGACTTTTATTTGTTTCTCTCTGGGAACTTTTGCCCCAGTGTTCTGAAACTTCATGATTATATGCCTTGGTGAGGGTTTCTCATTCATCCTCTGTGGTGGGCACTCAGTGGGTCCTTCAATTGGGAAATTCATGTCCTTTAGTCCTGGGAAAATCCCTTGTGTTATTTCTCCTTTGATAATTCTTCTGCCTCCCTTTTCTTTGTTCTATCATTCTGCAAATTCTTTGTTGGAGTTTGGAACTCCTGAGTTGATTATTTTATTCCTCTCCTGTTCTCCCTAAGTGTCATCTTTTTAAAAAATTCTACCTTCTTGGGAAATTTCCTTAATTCTATTTTCTATTGTTTTTTATTAAATTAAAAAAATTAATGTTTATTTATTCTTGAGAGAGACAGAGCATGAGCAGGGGAGGGACAGAGCGAGAGAGGGAGACACGGAATCCGAAGCAGGTTCTAGGCTCCGAGCTGTCAGCACAGAGCCCAATGCGGGGCTAAAACTCAAGAACTGCGAAATTATGACCTGAGCCATCATTCAGACACTTAACCTACTGAGCCACCCAGACACCCTTGTTTTTTTTTTTTATGAAATTTTTAAATTTAAATTACCATTTTTTAAAACTTCATAAACAAAATTTGTTCTCTCTTACCTCTTCAAAATGACATTATTTTCTTATAATTCTTTTGTATATGAAGTATTTTATTTCACTGTTTATTTTTTAAAAATTTTCTTCTCCCTGAATTTTGTTTCTTCCAAGTTTGTTAATTTTCTTTTTTGCTTCAGTTTGTTTGTAATTATCTGATCTGGTCTTAACTTTTGCCATGCTGTCCACCCTTGGCTATCTGTTCACATTAAGAGGATGTATTCTTGGCTATACAGGGTGTGGTGACTGGGGGCTTCACTGTAGGGAGGTCAGGCAGGGGCTTGGATATCTTGTTAGAAGAACTCAAGGGAGTTGAGAGTGGTTTCTCTTGGGGCAGTTTTTTCCAGTTTCCAGAACATTCTCCAGTTTCCTGCCTGGCCGTCAGCAACCTGGGAGCAAAGTATGGTAGGGAGATGGCTGAGACTCTCAGAATGATGCCTCATCCCACTCATCATCACCTCTGGTGTTTTCCAGTCCAAAGCTTGTCTGATTCTATTTCTCTGGAGCAAAATCATCCAGTTTCATGTCTGTGCAGCATGGGGAGGAATCCCACGTCTGTCAGTCAGGATAGGCTTCGCTAACAGTACTAAAATCTCAGTGATTAAACTCAGCAACATTTGCTTTTCACTCTCTGGGGCTGCACACTAGGACAGTTTCCCCTCCCCCACAGCCATGCACAGGCTCCTGGGGAAGGACCCAGAGCAGCCATTCCTTCCTCTTATTTTTGGCCAACTCCCAGTTGCATTGGAATGTCCACACCTCTACCAGGGAACTCAGGGGTCCCACAGACTAGGCTAATCTCATCAAAGCATTCTCATTTCCCCTTGCAGCAATTGGTTCAGAGATGGCATGTCACCTACTTGCAGCCAATGTGACATGAGGAGAAGTCTGCTAAGAAAGGACCCCTTACTGTGAAATAGGAGATATCTAGAAGAAATAGCCCTTATTCTTCCTGTCTGATCATGATGCCAGTTGCCATCTTGTGACCATGATGGGGGTTGATCTTGAGGAGAGAGGTATAAGCAGAGGTGGCTAGGAGGAAAGAAGGAGAGAGCCTGAATCCTTGATGGCACCATGGAACCACTGTGTTAACTTGTCACAGCCACCTTAACGGCTAGATGAGGTGATAGCTTTTGCCTGCTGTCTAGGTCCAGTAATTTGTTCCTTGTACCTAGAAGCCCCCTAAGTGACAAGGTAAGTCTTACTAAGGTGAATAAATTATAGTCCCAACCTCCAGGACCTGGATATGTACTTAAATCATGGAGTTAGGCACAGGGATCTAAGCCAGGTGCAGGTTTGGTCCAGGGAGTAAGATGTGACTGGGATTGAGGGGATGCCAGCTGTGGAGAAAACACATTCTCTCAAAGGCAGTGGGGAGGGGACTTGCAACAATTTGAAATATTACCAATCTGTGAACGCCATGAGTTGGAAGATCATAAAGAAAATCCATTAGACCAGTAATTCTCAAGTTTCTGCATGCTTCAGAATAATCTAGATGACTTGTTAAGCATAGTTTGCTGGGTCCCACCCCAGAATTTCTGATTCAGTAGGTCCAGGTAAGCCTGTGAATTTGCATTTTTAGTAAGTTCCTAGATAATGCCAATAGTGCTGGCCTGGGTCCCACAGTTTGAGAACCATTGTATTAGAGGAGGTGGGGAGAGAGTAAGACCATTAGGGAAAATCATTTGAGGTCAATGTCTTTTTAGATTTTAAAATTTATTTTATTAAAATGATGTTATTATGGAAAAATGCAAACATATATAAAAGTAGAGAGGTGTTTAAATACGCTGTCATGTACCTGTCTCTCAGCTTCCACATATACTAACTCATGCCTTCTGGATGTGCCCCCTTTCTCCCCACACCCAAGAGCACAGGCCCCAGTGCTCAGAAAGAGGCCACTTCTTTGGAGTCTAGCAGTATGGAGAGATGACCAAGTCAGGCTGTTTCTGAAGAGTTGGGGCAGGCATCTTTTTTTTTTTTTTAAGTTTGTTTGTTTATAGAAAGAGAGAGCTCAAGTGGGAGAGAGGCAAAAAGAAAGGGAGAGAGAGAATCCCAAGCAGTCTCCATGTGGACAGCATGCAGGGTTCAAACTCATAGACCATGAGATCATGATCTGAGCTGAAATCAGGAGTTGAACAGTTAACTGACTGAGCCACCCAGATGCCCCAAGGGTGGGGAGGCAAGAGATCTAGGGAAGCCTTCCCAACTTGCTAATGCAGGCCCAAGTCTTCAGGGCTAAGGAGGAGAAGGTCCTGCTGTATTTGTTCATGGGCTGTGTGTCTCTTGCTGTGAGAGTCATCCGCCCCTTCTTAGCTCATGATTCCTTCCTGTCATCTGCATGCATCCTCCTTGTCCAATTGCCACGGCGCCGCTGTCCTTCCTCTCCACACTGAGCCTGTGCCAGCCACAGCCTCTCTTGTGAGAGACTGTGTGGACGAGGCATGGTGGGTGGCACTGTTGAGGTTAGGGACATGTTCTGGACCCTCTACTTAAGTGCGAGGGTTGGACGTCAGCTACTCTGGGGTTAAGCAGCTTTGTGGCTCTTTAATCCTGTTTCCTCACTTATTAATCAGAGCCATCTGGTGGTGAACTGCACTCCTTCTGGCTCCCGGGGTTCCCCCTTCTCCTGGCTTGTGTATAGAATGTGAGGGGGTTCTGGCATTTCCTGCTCCATGAGTCATGGGCATGGGATGGGGCCTGCCCTTTTGCATATTCAGGGATGAGGTTGATGACAGGAGGTCTGTGCAGCCAGGGAAGGTTTTTTTGTTTTTTGTTTGTTTCTTTTTTTTTCTTTCTGAGGTGGGGTAGGAGACAGACAGACCCCAGAGGGCCTTGACCACTTAAAGGGGTCCTGGTACAGTATCCCTCTGGGGAGGCATGGGAGGGAGTTCACAACCGATGCTTTGCAAATGTCCTCTTTAGAAAACTGTCTGCATTTCCCAACATTTTTATTACCCCAGAGCCCTTGTTCAGGATCTCTCTTCCCATGACTAAATACAATCCTGGTGATTTATCATCATCTTTATATTTAATTAAATTGCTGTTCCCCCACTTAATATTTTCAATTAAGCTCTTAAAACCAGATCTTACTTATAGATCTAAGTTTACATTGTAGGTTCTTTCAAAGACTTTGTCATGGGAGCTTTTTTTTTTTATTACTATTAATCCCCTATAATAAATAACATCAACTCCAGTAATGCTACACTAGTTGCTTTGTCCCGACTCCTGTCTCCTTCCACGTTTGTTATTGACTCAATTTATATTCCTTTAAATCCGTTTCAGTCTGGGTGGCAATACTCTCATTTACTGACCGATCAATTTGAATTTGTTTTATAAGATTCCATTAATTACCGTGTCTAATTCTCTCACAGTGGCTGGAACCAGTGCTTCCCTTCAATTTTTTAGAATTCCCTCCAGTCTCTCTCTATCTGGCTGCATATTTTCATAGGAATGGTGTCTTTGAGTTAGGGCTGGTGAGCCCTCAGATACTTACATTATTAGGTATTTTCAGCCTTATTTTCAGCAAGGGGCAGGTGGCTGAGTCACACGTGGCCTGGTTCTCCCTGATACCTTAGTCCTGTTGGTCTGGCTGCTTCCCTGTGTGAATCCCCTGACAACCCCACAGGGAGGGGACATGAGGTTTAGAGGGGGTGGTTGGTCTCTGAACAGGGGCACTGGGGGACTCAGGTGCCTTTCCTTTTGTGCATAGCTGGGACTTCTTAGGGTTGGTTCAGCCTGTCACACAGGTAGCCTCTATCTCTGGGTAGATTATGGACTCATAGGTGTGAGCCTCCCTCTCCCATAGGCTGGAGGTGCAGAGGACACCTGAGCTTTGATGAATTTTTTTTTCCTTTTCCTTAATCTCAACCCCTTTCTTGGCACTGTCTTCGAGGCCATGTGCAACAGACTCCCAGCCTCCTCTGCCCTTGCCATTTGGAAAGACATTTATTCTGTGTTGCCTGATGGTCCAATCAGTTTGTACCCTTTCAAGTTGGTTGGTTACTTATAGGGAGAACATGAGGCTGCACACTTAAATCTTTTCTGCAACTCTCAGGTGTAAGAGGAGGGATGCACGTGACAAATTTGGGGCGCAGGTTAGGTGAACACCATGTTCTATAGGTTTACCCATGGACTTGGTGAAGAGCATCCTGGGCTGTCAAATCTGTATCTTCCCTCCTGGACACAGATATTTGGTAAAGAGTTGAGATTTAGACCAGGGTTGGCCTATTGTCTGAGGGCAAAGCAAGAGCTGGTCCAGTGACATTCCTCTTCCAGGACCTGAGACAGTGAAAAGCAAGTCAGTTGGTGGCCAAATGTGAAGATTCAAACATGTGACCGATGGTTGGCCAGGTGAATAATGCAGAGTGCTGGGTGAGATGGTGATCTTGAGTGTGAGAACTCAGTAAGTTTCTAGTCTGTGAGGACTGCTGGCTGACAGTGATTCCTGTTCCAGATGATCCCCAGACACTGCTGTATCCTCCCTGCTCCATACACACACAGACACAGGCACACAGACACGCACGCCTCTTTCTTTAGTTAGCTTGAGTGATCTTGTTTTCTTGCAAAACAAAATGCCTTACCTTGAATAAGGGGTGAATTGCCAAAAAGTAATGTACAAGAGATGATAATTCTCTGCTGAAGCCTCCTCATTCCATGTGTCCTTGCAGAGAGCATCTTTAATTATGGCAAAGACAAAAGGCCAAGGACAGTCACAGAGAGTGAGTGAACATTCAGGCCACAAAAAGTAGCTGAAGAGGGAAGACAAAAGGAAATACGTCTGTTTCTGAAAGGGCTTGAAAAATTCTATGCAATATGAATTAGGACCTTTATGACGCAAGGTATTTTCAGGCAGAAGCAAGTGCCTGAGAATGAGAAGGAAGACGACGGAGAGTTGCTGTCCTTAGAGGCAATCCTGTGGGATCCGTCCTATCCACTGTACCCTACTGGGCATCATAATGGTGAGCATTCAGCCTCTGCTTGGAGGTCTCCAGAGATGGGGATCTCTCTCCCTCTTTCCCTCCCAAAGGAGCCTCTTTAATTTGCAGTTTTGGGAAATCTGTTGGTTTTCCTGACAAACTTCTATTCTCCCTTCAGGAAAAAAACAGCCAGTCTATTTTCTTTCTTTGAAGAATCATCTCCTCTCCAGTCTCAGTTCTCGTGGTGTGGGCAGCTTTAGTGGTGGGCATGTGATCCCAGCCTGGCACATTATCACGTTTCACACTACAGCCATAATGAACGATTGGTTCAAGAATAGGCATGTGACTCAAGCTGTGCAGCAAAAGTAAGTCCTGGGAGTTTTGATGGAATCCTTGGGAGAGACACACTCATTCTTTTGGTTGTTAAACGGATAGGAGCTAAGTCTGGTGCTGCTAGTGACCATCATGGCACCACCAGAGGAGGACACGCCTGGAGATGGAATTAACAGAGAGGAAGACAGTGTGCAAAGATGGAATGCCTAAAACCTGTCTCTGGACTTTCGTGTTACATGAAAAATAACCCTCCCATTTGGCTTGAGCCAATTTGTGTTCGGCTTCTGAGTCCTGAATGATCCAGGAAGCTTTTAATTATTAAAATTGTATGACTCTTTAATTTATTGGAGTGACTTCCCAACAACCTTCCTTTCTTAATCTTTTTCTGCCCTCTGGGTCACAGAGAAAACATTCATTTCCTCTTTCACAGGATAGCCCTCATTTAAAGCCAGCATTGCTTGCCTGCGTCTTTACTTCTGGCTTCTAAACCTCACCAGTCATTTTATCAGTCCTCCTTGTGAGGTTTCTCATACTCTCACCATGCACATTACCTTCTTCTAGGCAAACTAGCACTCTCCAGTGTTCCTCTTAAATGTGGCTGCCGCATCTGAACCTGGGATTCCAGAGGCCATCTAATCAGACGGGAGCACCCAGGGCTTTCCTTACTGGGATGGACTCTCTGCTTCTACTAATTCAGTTTAAGTGTCCAGAGTTTCAGTGCCTGTGGTGAACTCTTGATACATTCAGGTGATAGTTATATAGAGCTGTTTTTTATAGCAGTTGAGGAGAACCAGGCTTAATCCACCCTTCACATTTGTTAGCAACTCCGTGTCGCACAAATGGAACTCAGGCTTCCCCAATCTAGTAGCTGTCTAACCCTGAGAAAGCTGTCTAACTACCTTAGGGCCCTGCTCTTCTAGGTGTGGTCCAAGCAGAAATGCCAAGTCTTAAGCTCCATCCCAGACCTATAAATCCGAATCTGTATCTTAACAAATCCCCCAGTGAATTGCGTGCACATTAAAGTGTGAGAAGCACTTTCCTAGGATAGAGCTCTTTTTTCCACCTGTGCAATTTTTTTTTTAAAGAGCCTTATTGAGATACATCACATGCCACATAATTTACCTATTGAAATATACAATTCAATGTGTATTTTTAGTTTATTCACAGGATTGTGCAATCATCACCACATTCTAATTTTAGAGAATTTTTGGTCCCCTTAATGAGAAAACCCCATACCTATTAACCATCAATTTCTACTCCCCTCGGACCCGCATCCCCCAGTGCTAAGTAATTACTAATCTACCTTCTGTCTATTGATTTGCTCATGGTGGACATTTTGTATAAAATGTGTGATCTTTTGTGTCTGGCTTCTTTCACTTAGCATAATATTTTCAAGATTTGTTATGTTTCAGCAAATCAGGACTTCATTCTTTTTTATTGCCAGATAATATTCCATTGTGTGTATGTACCATACTTTGTGTTTCCATTCATCAGTTGATGAACATTTGGGTTGTTCTCATTTTTTGGCTATTGTGACTAATGCTTCTATGAACATGTGTGTCCAGGTCTCTGTGTAGATTCATGTTTTCATTTCTCCTGTCTGTACACCTATGGGTAAAATTGCTGGGCCATATGGTAACTCCACATTTATTTTCTGAGGAATTGCCAAACTCTTTTACAAAGTGGCTGCACCATTTTACATTTCCACCAGCAATGCACGAGGGGCCTATTTTCTTCAATTCCTCATAAACACAAATTGTCTATCTTTATTATACCTTCCTAATGGGTATGTGTGGTATTTCACTGTAGTTTTGATTTGCATTCCCCTAATGACTAGTGGTTTTGAGCATATTTTCATGTACCTATTGGCCATTCTATATCTTCTGTGGAGCAATGTTTTTAACTCCTTTGCCCATGTTTAAATTGGGTTGTTTATTTGTCTTTTTACTATTGATTTAGAAGAATTATTTACTATAGGTACAACTTTCATATCAGATATAGGATTTGAAAATATTTTCTCCCATTCTGAGGTTGTCTTCATACTTTTTGATAATGTCCTTATCAAAACACACAAAAGTTTTTAATTCTGCTCAACTTCGATTTATCTTTTGTCTCTTGCTTTTGATGTCATACCTAAGAATCCGTTGCCAAATCTTAGGTCATGAAAATTTACTCTTATGCTTTATTTTAAGAGTAGTTTTGGCTCACACATTTGACTCTGTGATCCATTTTGAATCAATTTCTGTCTGTGGAGTGAGGTAGAGTTTCAACTTCACTCTTCTGCATGTTGAATTGTCCCAGCGCCATTTATTAAGGAGACTATTGTTTCCCACTGAATGATGTTGGCACACTTGTTAAATATCAATTGACTATGAATGTAAGAGTTTATTTCTATATTCTTAATTCTATTCCATAGATCTATCCATCTTCTCTTATGTTGGTACCACGCAGTATTGATTACTATAGCATTGTCGTAAGTTTTGAAATTGGGAAATGGGAGTCTTCCAACTTTGTTCTTTGCTTTCAAGATTGTTTGGGCTATTCTGGATCTCTTCGATTTCTACATGAATTTTAAGTTTAGATTTTCAATTTCTCAGAAAAAAAAAATGTGGCAACTGGGATTTTGATAGGGATTGCATCGAATCTGGAGATTAATTTGGGGAGTATTGCCATCTTAACAATATTAAGTCTTCCCAGCAATAAACACAGTATGCCTTTCCATTTATTTATATCTTCCTGTATTTCTCTCATCAAGGCAAGTCTTAAGTTTCTTTCATTACATTTACACCTGAGTACTTATTCTTTTTGATGCTATTGTAAATGGAATTGTTTTCCTAATTCTAATTTTACTTACTCAATTTCATTGTTCAATTATGAATTGCTAGTTTATAAAAATACATTTATTAGTTCTAATAGTGTTTAAGTGGATTCCTTAACATTTTTATAAACAAGATCATATCATCTGAAAATAGTTTTACTTCTTCCTTTCCAATTATGATGATTTTTATTTCTTTCTTTTACCCAACTTCCCTGACTAGAACCTCCAGTGCACGTTAAATAGAAGTGGAGAGAACGGACATCTTAGTCTTAGGGAGAAAGTGTTTAGTTTTTCACCATTTAGTATACTGCTAGCTATGGGTTTTTAAATAGATATCCCTTAGCAGATTGAGATGTTTCTTTCTGTTCCTAGTTTGTTGAGTGTTTTTATCATAAAAAATCATTTTTTTATAAAAAAACAAAAAAATTCATTGTTGTCAAGTACTTTTTCTGCATTTATTGGAACAACCTTATGTTTTCTGTCCTTTATTCCATTAATATGCTGTATTACATTAATTGATTTTTGAAGGTTAAAACAACTTTGCATTCACTGGACAAATACCATTTGCTCATGGCACGTAATTCTTTTTATATGTTGTTGGTTTGGGTTTGCTAGAATTTTGTTGAGGGTTTTTCCATCTAATGTTATAAAGAATATTGTTCCGTAGGATTTCTTTTTCTTGTGATGTCTTTAGTTTTGATATCAGGGTAATACTGGCTTCATGGAATTGATCGAAAAGTATTTCCTCTTGGGGCGTCTGGGTGGCTCAGTTGGTTAAGTGTCGGACTATTGATTTCAGCTCAGGTCATGATCTCATGTATTTGTGAGTTTGAGCCCTGCATTGGGCTCTGTGCTGATAGCATGGAGCCTCCTTGGGACTCTCTCTTCCCCTCTATCTGTGTCCCTGCCCCTCCCCTCAAAATAAATAAATAAATTTAAGAAAAAGTGTTTCCTCTTCTTCTAATTTTCCTAAAATGTTGTGAAGAATTGGTATAAATTCTTTTTGGAATGCTTGGTAGAATTTATCAGTGAATCCCTATGAGCCTGGGCTGCTTATCCTTATGGGAAATTTTAAATTTTTTCCTTAATGTTTATTTTAGAGAGAGAGAGAGACAGGGCATGAGTGAGGGAGGAGCAGAGAGAAAGGGAGACACAGAATCCAAAGCAGACTCCAATGCAGGGCTCAAACTCACGAACTGAGAGACCATGACCTGAGCTGAAGTTGGATGCTTAACAGACTGAGCCACCCAGGTGCCCCAATTTATGGGAACATTTTAAATTACCAATATGATCTCTTTACTTGTTATAGGCCTGTTCAGATTTGCTATTTCTTCTTGAGTCAGTCACACTGATTTGTGTCTTTTAGGAATTTCACCTGAGTTATCTAATTTGTTGATGTATAATTGTTTATAGTATTCCCTTATAATCCTTTTTATTTCTGTAAGGTCAGTAATGATATCTTCTTATTCCTGACTTTAGGTATTTGAATTTTCTCTCTTTTTCTCTTGGTCAGCATAGCTAAAGATTTGTCAATTTTGTGGATCTTTAAAGAACTGCTGTTGGTTTTGTTGATTTTTCTCCAGTGTCTTTCTATTCTCCATTTTATTAATTTCCATGCTCATTTTTTATTTCCATACTTCTGCCTGATTTGGATGTAGTTTATACTTCTTTTTCTAGTGTATGGTTTTTTAATCTGAAAGATGTGCATAATATTTGCTTCAAAGTGTTGTGAGGATTAAAATGTGTGCCTGGCATACAGTAGGTGTTCAATAAATGTTAGTTTCCTTTCTAATTTATTCATCTTTGTTATTTCGGGCCCATAAACTCAGACTGTTGATGCCAGTTTGAGCTTTGGTTTCGTCATCAACGGGCATTAGTCACACTACTCAGCTGTGTATCATCTGCAAATCTGATAAAACATGATTCAAATACTTACAACCAAGATGTGGATGAAAAGAGCGGAGCAGAGCAGAAGCTGATGGTATGCCACTGCAAACCTCTTCCAGATGGACATCAATCCGTTAGTCAATGCTCTTTGGGCACTGTGGTTCAGCAATAAATCTACCCAGCTGTCCACATTTGCCCCTGCCAAATGCCCTGCTAAAGCTGTGTTGTCTGTGGCGCTCCCCAATCCTCTCATCTCTACAGTGGGCTGCTGGCCTTGCCCATCTGTCATCTGTGCTCCTCCCTAGGTGTGGAAGTTGTCCCCAATTTTTCACACTTTTCTGCATTCACACCCTCGTCATGAGTTTCTAAGTGGAGTACACTTTACATCTTTTACTTTGATTTTGACAGTGTGACTTGCTTTGGCCAATGGCACGTGGATGAAAGCCATAGTGTGCCAATTCCAAGCCTGCATCTTAAGAGGCCTCACATGTTTCTGCTCATCATCTTGTACCTCTGCCATCACCTTGAGAAGAAAATGCCTCAGCTAGTCCTCTGGCCCAAGGAGGATGAGAAATGTGTGGAACAGACCCAGACCTGCAATCCTCCAGCATGAAGCAGAGCCTCTCTAGCCAGTCCATAGATTCCTGAGAATACGTGATGGTGGTTTCAAGCCAAGGAGTTTTGGAGTGGATGGTTATACAATATTGGAGCAACACCTGATTGATACACTAAGCAAGACCCTACAGAAGGCTGTGCATGTGGTATTTGAGAAGGGATGAGAAGAGATGGTAGAGCCACCTTAAAGCTGAGACTTTGCTCTGAACTAGCAGAATATTGCTTTGGGCTAAGGATTGCTGTAGGAGGGGTCTAATCCTGGCCCCAACCACCTTGGGCAGTTCTCACTTCTCTCTACCTGTAGCATAAGGGTTTCTCAGCACAGCAGTCCTTGGCCATTTTTCTGCAAGTGTGGCATATCTGGTGGACAATGGCCATATATAAGATGCATTTCCTCCAAAAGATCCAGGTTTTGACAGAGCTCAGAAAGATAATTTTGGGGAAGTAAGTCACTTCAGTGATTGATAAGCACCACGACAGCCAGCGGTACTGCCGGAAAGGGCACTCACACAGGATTATGGCTTATACGGTGGGGTGTGTCTCTCCAGGTTATTGAACCTCTTTCTTTTCCATTTAAGAAAGCAGGGGAATGAGACTGTTATAATCCACCAGAAGCAAATTCACCTGGAAGCAAGTGAAGCTCCAACTTCAGGACCCTGATTTTCCAGGCCCCCTTTCAAGAATCCTGGGAGGGACCTTCATAGTGTGTGTGCATGGCTCTGCATTTTTGTAAAATTGGCCAAGATAAGAGGTTTGAACTGCAATAGTACAACGGCTGATGCCTGTCCATTCTCTCTTCTGCTCTGCCAGACTGTCATTGGAGACTGTCAACTGTCATTGGAGTGGCCAAGGGCTTTGCTGGTATCTGTGAAGGGGGTTGAAGTTGGGATCCATTTGGGTTTAGTGGGATGTATTTCTGTGGTCTGCATCAGTCTCATGGATAAGTCATTGCTGGCCATGCTGGTATAGGAATGGCTTCCAAGAATGCTCTTCCTGCCTGTTCCGTGAACTCTCTCAGCATCATGACATGGATGTATCCAAGGTATGCAGTTCCTGAAGCATTTGGGTAACACAGGAGTAACAAGGCTCGAAATGTACAGAGACTATGGTAGGATACTGTTCTGATTATTGGGCGCATAAAACTCTAAGCAATGGATTCAATTCTCATCAGTGCCTAGTCAAAACAGAAGTCCACTTTATTCAAGAATATTCTCAATAAGGCAGAGCATACAATTATAATTGTACTATATACCCTTTTTTTATGAGAATTATGTAAAATAGAATCGATTAGAATTCCTGTGCTACAGGCACAGGCCTATAGAAGTATATCAAACCTCAAGTACAACTGTGGGCAGCTCATCAATAAAAGAAACTTGATAGAAGTTTTTCTAAATCTGACAACAATCCTAAAAATGCACATAACATTACTGATAATGAGGGGCGAAGCTAGAAGAAACTTTTCTGAACTATGAATAATTTACACTAAATTTCAGCCAGCTGATCTAGAGGAAAGAGTAAAGGTCTATCTATTCTCTCTAGAGAAAATGTTATAAAATCATCTCATATGGAGATGTAATCAGACTATATACAGCCAAAAACCATAGGACAAGAGTATTATGGAAGGATGCCATGCAGTGAAGTATTATTTTTCAACACTGTATTATCTTTCTAGATTTCGTGCATATTGTGTATATATTGTCATCCCTGTGATTTCTAATTGTCACCATGGATATTTGTCACAAAAACTGTAATTTGTTATCAATTCTTTTCTCATTGTAAATAAATATTCATTTTGCATTTAACTTCGCATGCATAGGTTTTTTTTTTGTTGGTTTTTTTTCCCATAAAACGCACCTCCCAAATTGTATAGGTTTTGGCCCCCCGGAAAGCCTGCTCCTGCCTCTGCCTGCCAGGGGCCATACCCCAAATGCCTGTGAGGGGCCAGGAGTACCTTCACTGGGAGTGGCGTGCCTCCTCAGGAACTCACAGTGTCCCTTGGAGAGAGACCTACTCACTGCCGAAAGGGCAGGGCCCCTCACCTCTCATCAAGGGCTGATGCTTGGGAGCACCAGCCCCAGGTTTTTCAAGAGAAGCTGATAATACGAAATTTCATAGGAGCGTTCCTCAGTCTTAAAAGTGAACACGCACATACCATGTGGACTGCCACTTTGCACCCTCTCTTGAGATAGCTCTACCCTGTTCTAATTTACTTTTTAAAAGGTGAACAATTTTTAAGTGCCAGCACTTTACCATTGACCATAGTGACTTGCCGTGGGCCTCACAGTGACACCAGTAGGTCAGGACACTGTGGCAGGGACTGGGGCCTAGGGAGTGTCTAGGGTCCCGTGGCTCTGATGCTCCAAGGTCTCTGTCCAGCAGGCTCTCTGCCACTTGGCAGCAGTGCAGGTGAGGAAAGACTGAACTGTGGCGGCCAGGACGCTCTCCTGGGCCTCGGCAGGCCTGGGGGCTCAGAGGAGCAAGGGCAGCAGAGGCCACATCCACAGACCTGGGGCTGTGTCCTCTGTGGCCCTGAAGGTGAGGTTTCTGTGGAAGGGCAGGGGGGATTGCAAGAGTTAATGTGATAATGTCCGTTGATTATTTTAAGCCACATGGAGGAAAAATACATTATAAATAGCAAGGGCCATAACAGATTCAAAGGGTAAGTGTATTGATAGCCTTTTCCTCTTCCTAAGATTTCTGATGTTTCAAAACAAGATTATTTCGGGAGTACATCTATTTTAATTCAAAAGATTCTCCTATAAACACGTTTCATGGTGAGAGAGCCTGTCTCCTCCTGTTCTCCCCTAGCTTTTTCCACGGAAAGGCAAAGCTCTGGTTTCACACACCTCGTGCCGGCCTAGAGTCTTTAAAAACCTTTCCGGGTGCCACCTGGCCACCACTCATGTTCGCAAAGGCCTGGCTTTGGGTCGGGGTTGACATTTTAATTCCCAGAATCCACCTTGTTTACCACTTGACAGCAGGCTTCATTTCGAATGAGGTGCTTTGTAGCTTCCAGGTTCCAAAGCAGGAAACAGCAAGGTGTGCATGCATGTGCACACAACAACAACAACAACAACAACAACAACAACGTTCCTTGATATTAGGGCAGGCTGAGCTGCCCCTGGCTCTCCCCGTAGCACACCCAGCCAGGAGATGCTAAAGGGCTGGCACAGGGCGAAAGCTTGACCTGAATGCAAGTGCTGGTCAATAAAGGGCATTTTGACTTTTCTGGAGCAGGCTCGGGACCCAGGCCACGGCTGGTCCCGGGCCTTGACAAGCCGTGTTTCTTCACTCGCACGACATAACTTCTCCGGACCTACAGCCCTAGGCTGCAGCGCCAGATGCTGAAGTCAGGCAGGCGGCTCAGATTCCGGCGGCTCCTGTTGCTCTCACTGGGATTAGCACAGGGAACGGGCCTCGGGAGCTCGGGGGTGGCGTGGCCTTCTCCTCTTCCAGCCTGGCTGCAGTTATGTCTTTGCAAGCACTTATTTTTAAAAATCGACTTTTGCTGTCTTGCAGACATGTCTTCTTCATGATCTCTCTCTCTTCTGTCCTTTTCCACTCTGCACACCTGTAGTCCTCACATTTGAGGCAGCTTGCTTGGATTCTGATTTCTATGGCTACTTAAAACTGGATAAAAATGGTCTCACCAGAGGAAAGAAAGATACTGTCACCATTTTGGAGTTCTGTTACTGCATGAAACACAGTGTGCAAAGGGGAAGGCAGTGTGATTTGCTGCTTCCAGCATGGCAGAGAAATCTGCATTTAATAGGCAGGGAAAGGGAATAAACCCGTTTGCCCCTGTCAACATCAGCTACTATTTAATGAAGATGAACGAAGATTTAACAGTGTTGGTGCTGTTGAATTCTGAGTTTGATTAAGGTGGGAAGCCAGTTAGTAAAACACAGGCCTGGAGACAAGTTGTTTACGTGCAAAATGCAAAATTGGTGATTCTCCTCTCCTGCCTACCTGGGTGACTTTGGCAAGGCCTTGGCCATGCGTTTGTTCTAAGTGCATGACTGTGATAGTTCACCAGTACCCCATGCAGTACCCTATGCAGGTGGCCTGAAGAAGGACAAAGGCCACATTTGATGTAAGAAAGTGTCAACGGAATGTGGCGAAATGATAGAGGGCAGCATTCTGAAAGGTTATAAATAAATTCCTAATTGTGGAGTCAATCCGTGCACTTAAATAGAAATACTCATATGGCAGCTTAAAAATTCTTTAGATATTTATGGGTAAAATGCTATGATGTCTAGGACTTGCCTAAAATACTCCAGAAAAAAAATTTTCTTAAATGTCTAAATGTGTGTGTTGGGGAAGAAACAGATAAACAGATGAAATTGTCAAATGTTCAGAATCCTTGAAGTTAGGCGATAGGAAGGTGGGGGTACGTCGTACTATTCTGTCTACTTTCATGTCTGCTGGAAATCTTCCACAGTCAACATCTTTCCTAAGCCTCTGAAAAATTCCCCGGAGACAATTAGGTAAACTATGAATCAGGAGAGAAGCAGGGAGATTCAAAATCTAAAAAGAGAAGATATAGAAGAAAAACATGAAGGTCCAAGGAGATGGATGAACACAGGGTTTGAGCAGACAACTGGTTAAAAAAAACATGTCTTATAAGATTGGAGAGCCTGTTTAACCTCACTGAAACAATGAGGCACATTTAAATGAAAGTGATAGGATGCTTTTGGTCTTCCTAAGCAATGAGCAAAGATTCAAGGATGAGCCTCAGTACCAGGCCCCCGCTAGGCAGCTGCTGAGAGTGCATATCGGGACAACTTTTTGGAAGGCAAATTAGCAATGTGATTTCCACAACCTTAAGTTTTTTCCTATCCGTTCAGCCAGTCATTCCACTTCTAGGAATTTTGCCTAAGGAAACAAGTGAAGACGCGTGTGGTGATTTGTGGTTTATGTATACAGATGACCGTACTAGCGTTATTTAGGAGATTAAAAACAACTGGAAATGATCCAAACACCCAACAATAAGCATCTACTTAGATGCTTTTGATTAATTAATTTGTGCATTTCTCCATCAGATAGTTACCAAGATCCCTCCACAAGCCACACACAGGGGACACAAAGATGGAGAAGACACAGTCCCTATCCTCAGGGAGGTGATAGGGCGATGGGAACGTAGGCAAGTAAACAGAACAGAAAGGACATTTATATAATGGAGTATATTGCAGATATTAAAACAGAGGTTGCAAAGGATGTCATTGAGTTAAGGTATATTGCCCTATGTAGAAATATTTAAATAAAATATAAAGATTAATAAGCAATATGCAAAATGTGAAGAGAGTTACTTCTGAGTGGTGGGAAAATGGATGATGATTTTTCCTTAGACTTTCCTCTAACTTGCAAAATTTTGTCTAATCAAACTGTATAATTTTATAACTAGAAAAAAACTGTAAAAAAGAGAAGGGGGCTACATTTAATAAATCACCATCATATGCCATAGTAAATTTCTGGACGCCTTCACCACCCCCCCCCCCCCCCACATAATACACTAACACACATAGTCTTATTTAACTCACAACTTTTGGAGTAGACTTTATTTTATTTTATTTTTTTAAGCTTATTTTGAGAGAGAGAGCATGCAAGCAGCAGAGGGGCAGAGAGAGAGAATCCCAAACAGGCTCTGCACTGTCAGTGCAGAGCCTGATTGATGCAGGGCTTGAACTCACAAACTGTGAGATCATGATCTGAGCTGAAACCAAGAGTCAGACACTTAACTGAGTCACTCAGGTGCCCCTAGACTTTATTTTAAATTTTGTATGTATGTATGTATGTATGTATGTATGTATGTATTTCAAGATTTTATTTAAATTCTAGTTACTTAACATACAGAGTAATATTAGTTTCAGGTTAGAATTTAGTGATTCATCACTTACAACACCCAGTGCTCATCACAAGTGCCATCCTTGATATCCATCACCCATTTAACCCATCCCCACACCCTCCTCCCCTCTGTTCAACTTTCGATTTATTTTTGAATAAGATATATTCACATGTTCTCAGAATCAAAACAGTGTAAGAAGATACACAGTTTAAAAATCTCGGGGCGCCTGGGTGGCTCAGTCGGTTAAGCGTCTGACTTCAGCTCGGGTCACGATCTCGCGGTCCGTGAGTTCGAGCCCCGCGTCGGGCTCTGGGCTGATGGCTCAGAGCCTGGAGCCTGCTTCTGATTCTGTGTCTCCCTCTCTCTCTGCCCCTCCCCCATTCATGCTCTGTCTCTCTCTGTCTCAAAAATAAATAAACGTTAAAAAAAATTAAAAAAAAATCTCATTCCCACCCCCTTCCTGAACAGCTATGTTTTGCACCACCAAT
Organism: Prionailurus viverrinus; assembly: GCF_022837055.1. NCBI lineage: Eukaryota > Metazoa > Chordata > Mammalia > Carnivora > Felidae > Prionailurus > Prionailurus viverrinus. Next base: position 30,661,424 of record NC_062569.1, read on the forward strand.
CCCCCATGTTCACACCAGATTTAACCACTTTGATTACGCTCTGTGTATCGTTTCTATAAAATAAGAAAATAAAATATATTTTTCCATTTTTTCTTTCTTATACAAAATGCTGCATGCTATACATACTTGTTTCCATCTTGCCTTTCTCACTAAAATGAAGTCTACCTCTTGCCCCTGTGAAGACAAAAGAATTTCCTAATTTGTAATGCCTGCCTACCTGCAGATAGATACATTGTAGTCTGGCTATTTGCTTCCTAGTTCTGCTGCAAAAGAAGCTTGTAGTTTTTTTGTTTTTGTTTTTTTCCTGTTCATCGCTGTGGCTTCTAAAAGGTTAAGATCTAGTTCAAATGTGGGGTGTGTAAAACGTTTTCCCCTGTCAGTCTGAATGGTTTCTAACAGAGTAGGGTGTGGCTCACAGAAGGCATTTGTACTAGTCCCACTTTATAGATTGGGGATAGACATCTTGAAGAAGGTCAGTGAATTGGTCCAAATCACGAGCTATTAAATGATTGATTGAGGCCTCAAACTCAAGCCTGTTTTGAGCCCACGTTTTCTGAGAGCTTGACTGAGAGATCATCATCACAGATATAATGAAAGAATATACCAGAAACTTGAAGAGTTTTATACAAAATGGTTAACTATTAGTTTATTGTAACTATTTTAGGAAGGAGAAGAAACAGTGGAAACCTCTAAATAATTGTTAGCAGGAAAATTCATGAGTGAGGATGGGGGTGGGGAGTGACCAAAAGATACTGGCAGATTTTGCAGTGATTTTGGGGGCTCACACCCATTGGAATCAATACATATGTTGTTTTTAAGCAAGCAATGTCCTGCTGGGGCAACTGGTTAACAGTCTTCTTGAGCTTCGGAGGAAACAATACCTGGCCATGATCCCTCAGTGTGGGTTTTTTCTGGTCAGTTCCAGCTTCTGAGGTCTGAACCTGCCAGAAGGTCTGGGTGTGTGTGTGGCGGGGGCGGGGAGAGTTGTTAGCAAGGGGCCAGATTGGAGCTCTGGGATGCTGACTCTCTTAGGCTGAAAACCAATGGCAGTAGTGTCCTCATTCCTTAGATTAAGTGCTAACGTGGCCCTTGAGAGAGTGTTGGCAAATAAGAGATGATGAGTCTGATGCCCAAACAGAGGGCATACATTTCAGCTCCATTCAGCAGGGAGAGACCAGAGGTTTACAGGGAAGAGCCCTCTTGCCCTCCCTCCACTCCCCTGTGTAATGCATGGGTGAGACCACTTGAAATATAGGACACACAGTTATATCTCAATCGCAGACATACAGCATATACATTTTTAGTATAAGGATATCTCGTGTCATGTTTTTATTTGCTAAATCTGAAACCTTACCATAGGGGCTCAGCTCAGACACTCCTGCTTGCACCCATTCTTTTTCTGCACCTGTTTACTACTTGCAAGTGAAACCACTTAGAAGAGGAGGGATTGAGGAGATCCTGCCTTCAGAATACTTCCATTTTATGGCTGTTGGTAAGTCTACCTGTGTGTAACAACATCATTTCCATATAACTTTTATTTGCTCGTTTATTTATCCATTTATATATTAAACTCTCTACCTTTAAATAATTTTTATATTACAGAGATAATATGTGTTCATTGTAGGAAAAATAGATACAAATAGAAATGTGTGTATGTATACATATATACAAGTATGTATGTAACAATACATTTTTTTTAATTTTTTAAATGTTTGTTTATTTTTGACAGAGACAGAGCATGAGTGGGGGAGGGGCAGAGAGAGAGGGAGAGACAGAATCGGAAGCAGGCTCCAGGCTCTGAGCTGTCAGCACGGAGCCCGACGTGGGGCTTGAACTCACAAACTGTGAGATCATGACTTGAGCTGAAGTCGGATGCTCAACCGACTGAGCCACCCAGGCGCCCCTGTAACAATACATTTAATTTTACTTGGATTTGACAGAAGAAAATATTAAAGTGTAACTAATAGAATTACTAAATTCCAGGTAAATTTTTTTTTCACAGCAAGAGAAATCAGCTTAAAAAAATCTGTAAATTAAAAAAATAGTAGTTGAAGTAAATGTAAAAAACAAATAACACAGAAAAATTATTCTATATAAAACTATTCTAAAATTATTCTATATAAATATATAAATATATCTGTAATCACAATAGAAATGTACCAAACTGTAGCTAAAATAGAGAATTATCAGATTCAATTAAAAAATCTTTTCTGTTTGCAAGAGCTATACTAAAGCACACACAAAATCACTCCCAGAAAAATAAAGGCAACAGTGAGTGTCAAAATACTGAGCACAGGTCTGGGACACAGTTGTTCCCAGCATCCAAAGGGAAAGTGGCTTGGTAGTGAGCTGGGCAGGAAATGGCAGCTGTAAAGAAGCACAGCTTCTAGTCAATAATCAAATAAGTAGGGATGAATTATGCCCTTTGTAGATTGACATAGTAATCATATCCAAGTGAATCACGGTATATCACAGTGATACAGTAAGAGAGGAAAAGTACTGATCCTGCAGAAATGAAAAAGGAGCAAGATATGCCAACCTTTTTCATTCCTCTCATGATCATCTGTAAGGAAACTGCACTTTACTGAACTGATGAAAGAGATACTCTTAAACTGTGAACTCTGTCTACACTATGCTCAGGAATGAGGAAAAAAAAAGAAAAAAAAAAGCAAACGAAGTCCATATAAGACAACTGCTGACCAAAATTCTTCCATAACAAACACCAACAAAATGAAAGAAACTGATAACACATTTCAATGTGAATTGAATACACTTAAGAAAGCACTCGGAGATTTAAAAAATTAGAATCAAAATTAAGAAACTAAAAACAGAAATGAGCAGGGGTGCCTGGGTGGCTCGGTCAGTTGGAATGCCCGAGTCTTGGTTTCAGCTCAGGTCATGAACTCACTGTTCAAGAGTTTGAGCCCCACATCAGGCTCTGTGATGATGGTGCAGAGCCTGTTGTTATTTTCTCTCTCCGTCTCACTCTCTCTCTGCCCCTCCCCTGCTTGCTCTCTCTCTGTCGAAAATAAATAAATAAACTTAAAAAAAAAAAAAACAACAGAAATGAGCAAAATGCAATAAACATTGACCAAACTCAGGAAGGCAACTGAAGAAAAAGGAAACACAATTTAAGAAATAAAGAATAAATTAGAACGTGTGAAAGAAGGAATATATTGAAGTGAAAAAAACCACTGATGACAGGCAGAAAACCAACCAAAACAATAAAAATAAAATAATGAAAGAAGTGAAATGCTTCTGGGAGAAAGTGATTGAAATGGAAGATGGGCAAAGAGGGTTCAGTCTACACGTATTTGGAGTTCCTGGAAGAAAAGATCAAAACAAAGGAACAAAATAAATATTTAAAACTGTATTCAAGGAAACTTTCCAAAAATAAGAGAAAATTAAATAACTTTATTACAATGGCCCATTATATTGTCAAGCACTGGGAAGAGTCTTATATTTTGTCCTACTTGTAAGCTGATAAGTTAGCTTGCCAGTTTTATGGATGTTAATAGAAAACATGAGCCTCCTAGACCAGAGGGTAAAGATAATACATTGCTCACAGCAATGGTAGTACCCAGTGTATTGTCATTTTTATATTGGTTCCCTAAGCTCTAGTATTCAAGGGTGATGGGCAGAGGGATGGCTGATATCTGTACATACAATGTTATAGGAGAGAAATTCTGAGTTTAGGGAATCTGAATTTTTTAATTTTAAGTTGGCTTCACACCCAGTGTGGAGCCCAATCGGGGCCTTGAACTCATGACCCTGAGATCAAGACCTAAGCTGAGATCAAGAGTCAGATGCTTAACTGACTGAACCACCCAGGCTCCCCTGACCTGAATTTTATATAATGGGCATGAAACATCCCTTCCCTTTGCTTCATTATGTTGACCATAAGCATGTTCTTCTCTTTGTCCTGGAGGCTGTCTCTACCTTCTGAGGCTGTTTGTGATACAAACTTCCTTGAAAAGATAGTCTGGAGTGAAGGGCAGTCAGCGCCTCACTCAAAATATATACAGAAACATGAGTGACTTGTGGAGAATTGTCTCCGAACACATTTGCCTAGAAATTTGTCCCAGAACGATCACATCTCAAATCTGAGACATAACCTGTTAGACTTTATAGATAAAGAAAAGTCCTCAGGGCTTCCAAGAAAAACTATGAAATTACTTCAGTGCATAAGAAAATTAAGTTTCTACCCTTCCTCTCAAGAAAAACATACAAAAGAAGGCAGAGGGTCCTTGCCAGTATAATTACTTACGATGAGGTCACACGGGAGTAGGGTGGGCCCTTACTCCTATATGACAGTGTCCTTATAAGAAGACACAGAGACGTGGAAGGAGAAGGGAAGATATCACGTGACAATGGGGGCAGAGAGTGTAGCGCTCTGGCCTGCAAACCAGAAGCTATGAAGAGGCAAGCAAGGATTCTCCTAGACAGCTTTCAGAGGGAGCATGGCCTTGCCAACCCTGATTTGAGGCTTCTAGCCTCCAAAACCAATTCTGTTGCTTGAAGCCACCCAGTTTGTGACACTTTGTTATGGCCCTGGGGAACCGATTACTTCCTTAGCATGAAACTCAAATGCTAAAGCCAGGGTACTACTCGATGGGGAAACACTAGAGGGATTCCCACTAAGGCAAAGATGCCCACTATCTTTGTATGAGGTGGCATTGTCCTTGAGGCATTAGCCAATGCAACTGGGTAAGAGTGAACACTTAAAGATATGAGAATTGGAAAAGAAGCCATCTCTATATGTATTTACCATAAGGCCCAGTCATCACACTCCTGGACATTGATCTCAGGGAAATGAAAACTTACGTTCACATAAAAACCTACACATGGATGTTTACAGCACCTTTATCTGTGTAATAACCCCAAACTGGAAACAACCAAAATGTCCTTCAACAGAGGACATTTATTGATTAAACAATAGCACTCAAGAAAATAGATTAAAAATTTAAACAGAATACTAGAAATCTGAATCCAACAGCAAGTAGGAAAAACATCATGATCAAGTTAGTTTTCTCCCGGGTTTATCTTGCTCTCCCCTCTCCCTTTCACTGATTGTCTTGGAAGTCAGGGTGGATCACGTATTCTTTCCCGTTTTTCCTGTCCTGGACCTTAGATCCTCACCGCTCAAAATGTGGTGTGCCAACTAGCATCCTGGGAGCTTGTGAGAACTGCAGAAGCTCAGCCCACCCCAGAGCCATGAAAATCTTCCCTTTAACGAGGTGCCTAGGTGACTCCTTTGCACGTGAAAGTTGAGGAACACCGATGTAGAATTCAAAATTAAGACTGACTCCTTTGCCTTCTGGTCCCTTCAAGTTAACTCTCCTCAAGCATGAGGGCTGAACTTAAGGCAGAGGCTCATATAGGTACATCCCACAGCACCAGGGGGACACACATAAGTTCATATTTGACAAACTCTTCCAGCCCATTTTGTTCCTTTCACCTTGCTTTTTGGAGGACAGAGGCAGACATCCTGTACTGGTTCCTATTTGGATGTTACTCATCAAGCATCTCTGCTATTTGAGGAAGAAAGGTGGTGGGCAGGCTGGTGGGTGTAAGCTGAGGGCAGCTCCCAGTTTCACGCGGTAACATGAAACCCCTCTGAACAGACGTGCGGTGCCTGTGTACTGAAGCGGCTCCCTCAGTCTCAGTGGCCTCCACTTCTGCCCCTCCGTGCCTGCCTCCACGCTCTGCATCACAGGGCAGGTTTTCATGCAGCTCTAACTCAGAGGACACAGGCCGTCAGTCTGGCCTGGAGACTTGGCCATTTTGGTCTTTGCTTTGTTTTCCCCCTTCTGTAAACATACAAACAAGGCAGGAGGTCTGGAGATCTGGCAGGGAGTCCCTCCCTGGCCTGGGTTCAGGGTTGTTCATGGGCACGGGGACACTGTCTTCTTTAGCTGGGGTGTGTGTTCTCCCTCTCTCCAGGGTCTCTCCCTCACACACCTACACACAGTGCCTTCTGCTTCCCTCCCCGCTGCCGGACCCCAGGGGACATAGAGTTGAGATGCTGATCCATGGCCTTGGAAGACTTTCATGTGGTAGGGAAATGTGTCTCAGGTGCATATTGGCTGTCAGCATCCACAATGGCTGGCTCTCTGACCTTTTTAGCCTTAGCTTCTTTATCTGAAAAATGGGGATTGTAATTCTCACTTAGTCAAATCTGATAATCATTTTTCTTTATGCTTTCTGCTTTTGCTCCATGCTTAGAAAGGCTTCACCACCAAATGACTTTTAGAAAAGACATTTACCTATTTTTTCCCCCAGTTATATCATGGTTTGTGTTTCCATTAAACCCATCTGGGTATGTTTTGGTGTGTGATAGGAGTTCTTCTAATTGTCTGAGGGCAAATTATTAAATAGCCCTTTATTTCCTCTATGGTTTTAGGAATGAAAATTTTATCATAAACTAAATACGGGTGTTTTTATGTTTCTGGGATGGTTTGTTCCCTTCTGCTGCACTTCCTAGACCCCAGGGGGGTCCTCAGACTTGCCCCCATTAAGGGATGCTCAGGACGTCTGCGTTTCTGCTCATGGAGGCTCACACTGGACCATAGAGAGACAAGCCGGAGACGGTAAGCATGTGACCGTGGAGCGTGCGCCTAGGAGTGCGCGTGCGCCTGCGGGCGCGCACGCGCGCTCCAAGGGGACGCGGATTTTGATCCCATTTCCTACTTAATTCAGATGGTGGCGGCCGAGGATAGGATGTCCTTCAACGTTCATCTCTCACTTCTGGCCCGCCAGCAGTCGGCTGCCACTCTGTCCTCGCTGCCTCAGCCGTCCTTAACTTGGGCCTCCTTCCATCTGCCATTCTTCCTCTCTCCTGCAACTCCACCGTCTCCGTCCCCCGAAACACAGAGGATGAGAGGGTCTGGTGTGTGGAGTGGATGGTGACGAGTCCCGAGGGGTAGGTACATGGGCCTGGGTGGGTGGGAGATGCCAGGAGATGTGACTAAGAGCAGCATGGGGCCGGCACCGCGTGTTTCCGCAGCGCGTTGCACGAAAGGCGGGTATCATTGTTTTAGAAAACTCTCTCTGGTGGCAGAATGGACAGGGCTGGCCGGAGGGTCCAGGACCGGAGGCAGAAATCTTGGTGCGGGAACCCACATGAGGGGCGAGGATTCGGGCCAGGCCGTGCGAACAGAGATAAGGGGGCTGTTAGAGCTCTTGGAACTGTTTGGGTTAGAATTCTCTTCACACCGTGAGCACCTGGTACTGCTGGGCTTACCATGGAGCCGCTGGAGTGGACCCGAGTCTTCTTGTCCCGTCAGGAATGTCATAGGATGCAAGAGTTTGCAACAGCCATGACATCCCACCAGTCTTTCTTTACTCAGTCCTGACACGAAGCCTGAAAGCTGAGCGTATCTGCCTTAATAGGAACTTGGCAAAGGCTGCTTCTTTCATTATTCTCCCAGACTCTCCCTTCTAACACACTTCCATCAAACTTCCAGCCACAACACAAGTTCTCCTTCCCCAGGATCTAGGACGTTCTAACACAATCCCCTGCAGTTAACAATCTTGTCTCCCATAGTGCCCCCTTTTCCCCTACCGTTCTCTCCAAGAAGGTGTTGGAGTAGGAGACAGAGCCTGGAAGTCATGGTGCTCTTTGCAGTGCTTTATGTGGGCCATCCTGACTTTTTTTTTTTTTTTTTTTTTTAATTTTAGAGAGAGAGAGAGAGAGAGCATGCATGACAGGCAGAGGGGGAGAGAGAGAATCCCAAGAAGGCTCCATGCCCAGCTTGGAGCCCCTTACAGGGCTCCAACTCATGACCATGAGATCATGACCTGAGCTGAAATCAAGAGTCAGATGCTTAACCGACTGACCACCCAGGTGAGCCACCATCCTGAACTATTAGTATGAGCCTGTGTGGGTCCTCAGTGGAGTGTGGTGTTCACCCAGCCTCGAACACCCACCTATGCTGACTTTCACTGGGCTCACAATCCCATTGGGAAATAACCAGAGCCCTGTCCTCTATTGAGGTTCAATTATCTATAGCTGGATGGTAGATTTGCTGTGTGTTAGGGGGGTGTGTGCTTGAGGAGGGAGTGTACCATGCAGACTGATGCCAGGTTGTCAAGAAGCATAACAGGGCCCTGAGGGGGAAAAAAGATCACCTTAATACAGAAGGGATTTGGCATAGTGGCCAGACTTAGCCTCAGGTCCTGCAGAGAAGGGAGCACCAGGCTAAGCTTGAATATGTGCCAGCAAAGCTCCCTAGGGACATCTTTGGATTCTGGGGAGGAGGTGGGTATAAGAGCAAATGGAAAGAATTGTGTCTTTAAGAACTTAAGCTACTCTGCTAGGTAAATAGGTGGTAAATTGGGAGGAATAATTTTACTAGGGGCCCAAACAGCTCTGCAGGGGCCTCCTCCTTCTCCTTGCCCAGGGGGAAGCAAGGGGCTGAGTGATTAGTGGAGGGACCAGTGGCTCTACCCTTGGAGTGGGAACCTGAGTGGTTCATGAGCGGGGTGATGGGTGGATGCAGAGAGGATCAAATGACAGAGAGCTCAGGAAGGTGGCAGTAATGATCCAGGTGTGGCAGGGAAGCTGTGGGAAGTAGCCTCCTAGGGCTTCTCTGGCGGAGGCAGTGGAATATGGGGAACAAGGTTAAAGCTCTAGAGGAAAATAGGCTGGCAGGTGGCCTAGTAAGCTGGATGTGCCCCTCTTATGGCAACTGGCTCAAGATGCGGATGGGGGAGAGACTCATGTGGAGCTTATAAATGTGTTTCTGGTTGTCTAGCCTGCTCTCAAAATCCTGAACCCTCACTGGAAACTGGATACAAATTTTGGACAGAGATCATTTGTCAAAAATCAGAGAGATAAGCATCCTACCAGAAAGATATTGATTACTTATACACTCTTTAATGAGTTTCTGCATGTGTTTTTATAATGTAGATTATTCTTCATTACCTGAACAGAAATACCAGTCCCCTCAATTATTAAAAAAAAAAAAAGCCTATTGAAGTATAATTACATTCAGTAAAGTGGCATAGTTTAAAGCAAACAATTTGGTAGGGTTTTTTTTTTTTTTTTTTTTTACATTTTATTTATTTTTGAGAGAGAGAGAGAGAGAGAGAGCACAAGTGGGGGAGAGGCAGAGGGAGAGGGAGACACAGAATCCAAAGTAGGTTCCAGGCTCTGAGCTGTCAGCACAGAGCCTGACATGGGGCTCGAACTCACAAACCGTGAGATCATGACCTGAGCCGAAGTCGGACGCTTAACCAACTGAGCCACCCAGGCGCCCCCAATTTGATAAGTTTTGACATATGTATATACCTGTGAAATCATCTCCATAATCAAAGTAGTGAACATATCCATCACCCTAAAATGTTCCCTCATGTCCCTTTGTAATGTGCCCCTCAATCCTATACCTCCCCTCCCCCCCCCCCCCCCCCCAATCATCTCCTCTTCTCACTGCTGCCTGGAAACTTTCCATGAGCATTAAACTGGGGCAGTCACAGGGCTCACCTCATTTGTTTCCCGTTTGTAAGGGATAACCCTTCTTTGCCGCCCAATGCCCAATGTCTTGAGCACCATGTTTCCTATAGGTTGTCTGGGCTTGTAGTTGTTTCAGGTCAGAGGGGAAACCTGGTCTCTGTTACTCCATCTTGAATGGATAGTGATTCTCTGCAACTTGGTAAGAAGATGGTGCATTCTCTCCTTTGATTCAGTAAGTCTGAGTAGTGTTGCAGTTGATGCCTTGGGTATCTATTACGTGAGAGGTACTTTCATTCCAGGCATTCAACAAATAAATGGTTTTGAGAATGTTTGTGTGCAGAGCTCTCTCTCCATTGGGGATACAGTGATGGGCAAGACAGACAGAGTCCCTGCCCTCAAGCAAATCTCTGTCAAGTGGAGACACGGACAACTAAACAATCTCAGTTCAAAGGAACAGGGCCCCATAAGGTGGTCATGGCGTTCTACGGGAGTGCGTGTTCACAGACTGGAGCAGATGCTTTTAGGGCCCCATTTCATATTCCCTTGGCCCACCTCTGATTTCAGCTGCAGCTGTGGTGGAAAGTTCCACATGAGCTCAGTCCCACCTCAAGTGCACCTTGCACCTTTCCGCTTTTCTGCCTCAGGCATTCCCTGAAGCTTCAGAAACCCACATATCTGCCAACAAGAGCACCTCAGAAGGATAGTCTGGAGGAGGGAGTGGGGAGTTCATGGCCATGTCAGTCCTTAACCAGTAGCAGATGGGAGGTGTGATGAGTGGCACCACTTCCCGTGCTTTGGGTGGACAGCCTTAAGGGGGCATTCTGTATGCTTCTCGTATGCCTCTCAGAGGTTCTGGCAGGATGAAGGCCCGATTACCTACAGCAATAGTTATGTTGGTGTTCCTCTTTCCTGACGTGCTCTCCCCAAATCTTTTCTCCCACTCTCTGGGTTAACCTTCTAAATAAGTGACCTGCATCCAAGTCCTTGTCTCAAGGCTCTGCTTTCAGGGTGGACTCAAATTAAGACATATACTTATCTGAACTTAGATGTGCAGTTCCATTGTACAGGTGAAAACATGGAGCTAGAAAGTGGTAGAGCCAGGATACAAACACAGGTGCTTGGACTCCAACTCCCTACTTCTTTCCACATACTCTGGGCACCCCCAGAAGACATGTTAATAAGAGCACGGGTCTGGAAGAGCTGTGGGAAACTTGCTCTGTATCGTTTGGGGGCCCAGCAACATCTCTGGAGGAATATCAAACCCAGGAGTGAAGTGAAACAGCCACCCCCGTGTGGCAGTGTGTGTCCAGGGAAGTTGTGACAGCCCAGGGAACAGTGCTTAAGTCATTGAGGCTTCGGAATCAGGTGCCATGTGTATACAAAGTGCTGGGCTTCAAAAGGGCAAACTTGTGGCTCTGCCCTCAGAGAGCTCATAGTCTAGGAAGAGAGAGAGGGACAGGCTGCTATTAAGTAGTAGGATTGTAGGTGAGGCAAGGCTGGAGGGGACATCCAGAGAAGGAGTGGCCAGTGTGCTCTGAGGGGAGAGGAGAAGGTCTCTTAGTGTGAGGGGACAGGGCACAGGGGCCTGCAGCAGCCCCTGTCCAGGGAGCCGTAGGCAGGTGGGAGGAGTTGAAGCAAGGTGTGCTGGGGACAGGGATGACTGTAGAGGGTGGGAAGGAGGAAGCGGGCTTCAGAAGATAGGCAGGGAGTCGGTCCCAGAGGTTCCGGATACCATGCCAAGGAATCTGGGTCTGGCAGTGGGAACCACTGAAGCTTTTAAGTAGGTCAGTGGTTTTCAACTTCAGCAGGTATCACAAACAGTTGGAGAGCTTGTTAAAACACAGATTGTTGGGCCCTGCCCCAGAGTTGCTGAATTGGTAGGTCTGAGATGTGTCCTGCAAATTTGCTTTTTAACCAGTTCCCAGGGGATGCTGATGCTGGTGTGAAGTGTGGAAGTGAAATGCTCAGAGGTTTTCTGGGAGAGAGAGGTAGGTGGGTCAGAAGGCTTTTGGCTGCCACAGATTCAGTGGAGAGCTGGAAGGGCCCCCAAAGCAGTTGGAGGAGAGTTGGAGATGGGGAGAGGGGAATGGGAAGGAGAAATGGAGAATCAACAGGACTTAAGTTGTTTGGGGGAAAAATAATATAAAAACCCAAGTGGATCTTATCATCATCTCAAAATCTCCAGACCAGGAGTCCATGTGTCCAGCTAGGGGGATTGTATGGAGAGGTACACACCTTCCTTCCCTTTGTTCCTTCTACCTCCTTCCCCACCTAGTTAGAAGAGCAACAGGAATGGTTCAAAGAGAGGAAAAGTGCCATAAGGGAGTTAAAGAGGGCTGACAAAACAAAATTAGAGACAAGCATAAAGTAGATCTCCATCTGAAATCCAGAGGCCAGGAGAGCTAGGCAGACAGGTGTAAAGTAAGAGGAGACAGACCCAAGCTTCCAGCTCTGGGCCTCACTTGTGGGAGGTTGAGTGTCCCAAGCCACTGATGGGTCACGATGCCCTATGGTAGGTTCATTCAGCCCATGCTACCAACCGCTGGTGGATGGCAGCTTGGCTTTGGAGAGAGGGGCACTTAGAAGCAAGTGCCTCACTCAGTCAAACGACACTTTACCATTTCATCTGCTTTGCCTGGGTTGCTGCTTTCCCAGAATCCTGCAGTTTGCAATGCTCTAGGACTGAGTCAGCCTTAGGATTCCCCTGGCCAACAGTCCCAGTGTGTGAGCCCTTTGGGACTCCTTCCAGTAGGAGCATTTTTGTCCAAGACCAGGCCAGTCATTCACCAAGGCTATAAGGCATGATGGAGAGGGGCCTCCGGCTGGTCTCTGGCCTATCGCTTTGGCCAGAGCCCTTCCCCCCACTGCTAATAAATGTCCTGGCCCTATAGGCAGCTTCTGGAGGAGCAGCCCCAGCACCTCCAGAACCCATCCTCCCTGCTCCTGACCCTGGGAACTTCCGGAGCGGGGCTACCCCCCAGTAGTCCTGAGCCCAGAGCAGCAGGATTCTCCTGATCTTCTTGCTCAGCAGCTCATGGGATGGGGTGGAGTTGCCCTCTGCTCTGAAGATCAGATAGCTGCAAGGCTGCTCTGAGCATCTGAGCTGCTGGGGTCAGGCCTCAGTGCTGTTGTCTGCACCCCACACAGGCAAGCTTCTCTTTCCCAGGCTCCCAATTCTACACTGACAATACAGCATCCTCCTCATGAGGGAAGTTGGGGGGAGGCCAGCTCATCTGAGGAGGGTTCTTTTTTTTTTTTTTAATTTTTTTTTTTAACGTTTATTTATTTTTGAGACAGAGAGAGACAGAGCATGAATGGGGGAGGGGCAGAGAGAGAGAGGGAGACACAGAATCGGAAGCAGGCTCCAGGCTCTGAGCTGTCAGCCCAGAGCCCAGCGCGGGGCTCGAACCCACGGACCGCGAGTTCGTGACCTGAACTGAAGTCAACCGCTCAACCAACTGAGCCACCCAGGCGCCCCTATCTGAGGAGGGTTCTAGTGGACAAAGGGACTTTCTGTAAGCTCTGTCTTCCCCACTTAGTGTCCACACTCTAGCCAGTCTTGTCTGGAAGTTGCTGGTGTTCCTATTCTGATAACAGGAAGGGGTCTGTGTCCAAGATCAACAGATTTTCCGGAGAAAACCTTATAGCCTCCTTTAAAAATATTGAGGTGAAATTCATATCATATAAAACCAACCACATAAAGTGAACAGTTCAGTGGCATTTAGTACATTCACAATGTTGTGCAACCACAACCTCTATCTGGTTCCAAAATGTTTCCATCACTCCAAAAGAAAACCTTGTATCCATGAAGCAGTGACTTCTCATTTCCCCTTCTCTCCAATCCCTAGTAACCACCAGTGCACTTTCTATCTCTGTGGATTTGCCTACTCTGGACACATCACTTAATATGTGACCTTCTGTGTCTGGCCTCTTTCACTTAGCCTAGTTTCCAGGTTCATCCGCATTGTGGGTGGTGTGTTTTGGTACTTGGTTCCTTTTTATGGCTGAATAGTATTCCACTGTGTAGATATACCTCATTGCATTTATCCAGTCATCCACTGATGAACATTGGGTTGTTGCCTTGGCTGTTGTGACTAGTGCTGCTATAAGTATTTGTGTACAAAGATTTGTTGGAGTATCCGTTTTCAGTTATTTTGGGGGATATACCTATGAGTTGGAATGGCTTATATGGGAATGGATTTTGTGAGGATTCAATGTTTATCTTGTTAACTTTTAGTCCAGGGGTTTTCATGCCTCGGCCTGACCTCGCCAGAGTTCCCAGGACACTGTGATAGTGCAGATGGCTCCTGGGTTGTAGCTCAGACAACCGGTCCCATGGTTGAATGGTGGTGTCGTCACCACGGAGAACACAGTAGGGGACAGGAGGTGCACTCCGTTGGGATCTGTCAGATTTGCAGTGCCTGTTGGATGCCCCAGGGACCGGTCTGTGGGGAGGGATAGCTGTGCTCGCCTGCAACCATAGGGAAAGGTGTGAGCTGCACACTGAAGTGGGGCTCATCCGTGGCTCAGGCCGCCACATGCGCCTTCACTTACTGAGCACTTATTTTCTCAGGCACCATTGTGAGTACTTTCTGCTGCTTAACCACCTCAACACCCCTATGAGGTTCTATGAAATATACTCATTTACCATATAAGGGTAAAAGTGCTGGGCTCCCTCAGCCCTTCTTACAGCCCATGAGCACAGAGCTCATCGATTTTCTTGTTGCTTTGTTTCTAGCTGCTCTTGTGGAAGGCTGAGCAACCTGAGGGCACGGGCTGGTCTTTCCTCTCTGCTCCTCTGGGCCTGGCTTAGGGGCTGGTGTTCTTGTGCAGTGGGTCCTGAGGGTGAATGAATTTCCTGAGTTAGGGCTTCATAGTGCGAAGAGGGCCAGAGTGGCACCTGGGGAACCCTGACATCTAAAGGCAAGTGGAAAAAGACTAATCAATAAAAGAAACGAAGAAAAATGCTCAGAAAGATAGGAAGGAACCAGGGAACCCACAAGGGGACATAGTTTAAGGTAAGTCACCTCATCCCAACAACACCTTGTGTGTGGACATTGGGCACAGGTTCCCAGAGCAGAGGCCATATCAGATGTCACCATCCCAGTGCCAGAGGTAAACATTCAACATGTATGTCTGTGAGCACGCGACATGGCCACCATTCTCCCATCAAGAAGCTGGAAGCCACCCTCCCCCACTCACCCCCCCTTCCTTAGTGGTGGACATCAGCCAGCTACGCTTCTGGGTGAATCACCAGAGGGATGGCAGATGATTAGGTACCTGGACAGTGCGCTCATTTATCCCCCTTGGAAAAAATTAATTACAATCATAAAAAGAAGACAGAAAGAATTTCTACCATACTCCCCCACAGAGTAGGTGAAGCCAGGACAGGAAAGAGGTGTAGCCTTACAGGGCCAGGAATCACAGAAGAAAAGCACCTTCTCCAGGGAGAAAATTGCGCAAGGTCTCATTAAGGTCATTAGAATGCAGGGCTGACAAGTAAAGGTCCTTGGTGATTGCCCATGGCCCCACGGGGACTGAGCTCTTTGAAGAGCCGTCTCTTCCTTCTCCTCCTGCCTGGGCTTGCTGGTGACCTGCGCTGCCCCCTCCTGCCTGCCCCGCCAGGCTTTGCCACTGCCCGGGCACGAATCGGGTCTGGTAGCCAGAGGCCTGGCAGAAACTTAGTGCCCAGAGAGAAAGGCCCTTGGGATGTCCAGGCAGGAAGTGGGCACAGAGGTCATGGGCGGCTGGGGCTCTGTGTTTCCATCCTTTGTTCCCCGTCGTCCTCAGTTGTGGACGGCTGTGCCTGTGTGGTTACTCAAGCCCATGGCCCTGGACAGTGGTCCTTCTCTCTGTCTGTCGGTTGGCTGTCTGTCTCTCCACGGCCTTCCTAAGCTGCTCTCTCTACACAGGCCATTTCTGCTCATTCCCTTTGCATCTGTCACTGCTCTATTTACAGTTTCTCTTTCTCTATATTTATCCCAGCTCTTTCCCCGCATTGTCTCCTTGCAGTCAGTGCCTTCCTCCACGAGGACTTGTCATTAACTCCCTCCCGGTTCTTCCAGGCAGGCGGCAAGCAGGCTGGAAAGTGCCCAGCTCCATCCCTCTGATAGTCCCCAAGCTTCAGGCCTTCTGACACTGGCTGTGGACCCTCATTCCTCAGGGAAAACTGCAGTGGGAAAACTGGCCTAAAAGCAGTGATGGCTGCCCAGGCCATGGTCCAACACTTTGAGTGAGCGCCTCCTGGTTTCCAGAGTCCCCTGTGCAACACTGTTGTCCTGGGTGTCCACGCACATGGCCAGGCACAGATCTCTGGCTAGGGTTTTGCAGACCATCTTCCCATTCAGCTCTAATAATAAGCCTTGGAGGTAGATGGTTCTGACACATGCAGTTTTACAAAGGAGAAAGCAAAGGCTCAGAGAGGTGGAGTAACTTACCTGAGGACACAGAGCTAGACAGTAATAGAGTGCTCTTGGCCCAGGATCCACCCACCTGACCACTTTGCAATACTGCCTCAGGGCACTGTAATGTGGGCCACAAATGTATGTAAGCCACACACTCATGTGTATCTCATATTGTATCTGTGAGGTTTATATGTGCACATGTGTGGGGATTGTTTGTATGTTTGCTGCTAGGTATATTTTAAGATCTGCTTCCTTTTTGAGATTTGGGTTCCAGAGAATTTGGGCACCAGGGGAGGCCCAAGGGAAGCGAGGCTCCTCATGGCCCTAATACTCCATTCCCCTTGAGATCTAACTGTGCAGGGCTGGGGACGGGGTACAAGAATGTGTGTGGTTTGGAAGCTTGTGGACAGAAACGGTCCATTGATGAATGGGGCTGTGACTCCCCACAAGCTCTGTCACCATGTTTCCAGGCCCTTATCTATCTCCCTCTAGAGACGTTAAACTCTTTGAAGACAAGGACAATGTCTTGTTCACCTTCTTACTCCTGCACCAGGGCTGTTGGTCTAAATCAATTCACTTGCAAGCATTGTGTACCAGGCACATGGCAGGAATCCAGTAAATACCAGCTGACAGAATGAACCAATCATCCAGGGATGATTTCTACCAATTAGAAGTAATTTTGGAAAGGCTGCACAGAAGCATTTTTGTGACATGGTTAGTCAGGGGGACAGTGACCATTCTCTTTATTTTTCCCTAATTGAAAATAAACTTCATGTGTATGAGGTTTACAGAACCTGTGGAACCTGGGCAGAGGTATTGGGATGGCGGCCAGGGGCAGAGTTTGCCTGGAGTCCTGGAACCTCTGAGCTTTGCACAGGACACAGGAGGGTGGCTGGTCAGCATAGTTGGGTTGGGACTGGCTGCGGCCACAGAGGTGTGGGCTTTGCCTGCCTTGCTGGTTGGACCACAGGGGAAGACGGTTGCCAGAAATGTTCCCCGAGATGAACTCTGGGGCCAGAATTCTGCAGGAGAGGCGACAGTTCCCACCCTCGGGTTGAAGGAGGCATTCTACAGAGGGGAGGGTCTAGAGCCACCATGGAGGACCCCAGGCCCAGGGAGCCCCAATATGGCTCATACCCCTGACTCATACCCCAATATGGCTCATACCCCTGACTCGTATCGTTTTCTTTCACTCTGTGTTGTAGGAATTCTCTGAAAAGGATCCACAGGGTTTCTTATCTTTCCAAATGTGTAGTTCATGCTAATAAAATTGGAAAACAAAGATTTTTAAAAGGAGAAAATAAAAAAGCAAAGCCTTTTAATTTCATCCAAAAAAAAAAAAAAAAGATCTGCTTCCTTTTTAGGGACTCCCCTAGGACAGTGTAAAATGCTCCTTTCAGTCTTTACTAAAAAATGTGACAAAACAGTGTCTCTGAGCCCAAGGGACTTGCCCAGTGCAAGGCCCCTGCCTCCCAAGCTGAAGCACACTCCTGCCTCCTTTGGCATCCTGCACCACACAGGCATGGTACTTGGGGCTGGGCCAGGCAGGCGAGGTTGTATCTTGGCCTCAAGGAATCCTTGTGTCTGAGGCTGTCTCTGGCTGAGGCTGTGACAGTCATGGGAGCAGTGGGGCTCATGCTCAGAGACCCCGGGCTATTCATTTTGCCCATCAGGAACCTACTTGGAAGGTCAGAGGTTTTTTCCTAGGGTTTTTGGGGATGACGCAGCTTGTCTTATAAACAGAAGGGCTGCCCCGATGTGAGGAGTGTCCCTCCTGCTTCCTAACCCCCTTCCCTTTATCTGGCAGGAGGTTATTCCCCCATGCGCATTGGCCTGGGGCTGCCTGGGCTTATGACTAGGCACAGGGATGGCCTTTAGCAAGACTTGCCTGGTGATTTACAAACTGTATCCTTGAGACTCTCAGCCTTTCCAAGAGGTGCTTCAGTGACTGCTCGAAGCCAGGACTGGAGAGAGTGGGTAGTTACAGGCTACTCGGAGGATGGGAGTCTGTTTACCCTCCACTGACCAAAGCAGCCCTGATTTTGTATATTCTCCAAATTGGGCTTTTTTCTAATAGCTTGGCTAAGCCAGTACCCAGGCCCGTGCCACATTTTTATCTGTCTTCTTAAAAAGGGCTCAAGGCCCTACCTCCTGATTCTTAGCTAGGGATAGGCAAAATTTCAACCCCTTAAAACCCTCCCTGTCTCCCCCGTGGTTCTGAGAGAAGCAGACCACTTGAGAGAGCTGGAAGGGACATTCAGGGGCTGCATGGGTGGTTCTGACATGCCTCTGCACATCTCAGCTGCACCCTCGGCTCTGTCTTCACCCCAGACCAGGCCAGGCCATCTGGGTGTGAGGTCAGTTTGTTGTGACCTCAGATGGAGGGTGCTGGGTCATTCATGTGGTCTCTGAGAGCTGATTTATGGGGAACCCAGAATGTACTACGGTGGAGGGAATGGGAGTACCTCCCTTATCCTCCACTAATCTGGGAGCTCCTTCCAGAGCCTTGATCCTTGGAGGCCCTGGGAGCTCCCAAGAGGAGCAGCAGAGCCCTGCCCCCGCTGAGAGCTGCCCTCTAGTGGAGAGTCTGCAAATGGCGACTGAGCCCTCAGGTGGGTCAGCACCTCTCAACTTCCAGAAGGCATCTCCAGGGGGCTCTGCTGGAGACAAAGAGTGGGGTCCGCCATATTGTATGCACCGAGCAATTTGGCTTAAGGGCAGTCACAGGGCTACTTCAAGGCTGATTGGCCTCTATGTGGGGAGAGATCATTCCTTCCTCCTTAGGTCTTCAGTGCCAGCTGCTTGGGGCTCCCCACATGGCAGAGCTTCCCCCAGCCCCACTCAAGGTGTTTCTTCTGTGGCTGTGGCCAAATCTCAGCTTCCTTCCCCTCCTTCCTTCAGCCCGGCTCCCTTTGGGGAGAAGATCCCTGAGAGGAACTTCAGTAACTTCCCACACAGCTGGGCTACTGCTGCTAAGTAGTTGTAAGTTGAATGCTTACCTGGTTCTCGGACTGTCTGATTCCAGAAAGAACTGTGAGAGCACTGTGCTGGGGCTTCGAATACCCCCAAATGCGAAGTTCCCATAAACAGTTGCTAACAACACAGCACAGAGTGGTATTCTCACTTTGCCTCTGAGGGATGGTACAGGGGGAGTTGCCCCTGGATTGGAGAAAGGCTTGTACACGTGGTCCGTAGGTGGGCCAAGCCCACTTGTGGTCCTGCTGGGAAGCTGGAGTTAGTGGAGCTGGAGGCAGGGATGGACAGAGGAGCTCCTAACAATCACTGAGCCCTTTGTGCCGGGGCGTTTGCCCAGCAGAGGGGAATGTCTCCATTCAGCGCCTCAAAGACTATTTTGAGTATTCCTGGTCTAGATGGCTTTCTCCAGTCCATATTCCTGAGTTCAGGTTAAGATCAGAAGAGAAGAGGGCCCACGCCTCCATGTAATGAGCATTTCCAGAGGGATTGTCCATGGACAGCTGGGAAATTCTCATCCTGGCACTGAATGCCATGCAAAGTGTCAGGGAGGCCATGAAACAGTTAAGCAGAGTATCTTTATCAAGAGGCTGGTGTGGGAAAATTAAATGCCACTATGTGCAGGCATGGAGGGCTGCAATGTTTGGTACTATTTCAAGGACCAGTATGAGGTGGGGTCAGGAAACCAGTTCCGTCCTGATAGCTGAAGGTCCAGCTAAACCTGGAACAAAGGAGACACAAGGGACAGAGCATCTTTCACATCTGCAAGCTTGTCCTGAACTCTGTCCTTCGGGTTCCAGAAGGATTGGTAGGAGATTCTTCTATATGGGCCCAGATTGAGCTCAACGGCAGAGAGACTCTCATAGTAATATCCAGGTCTCTGAGTGAAATAGGATTTGGGACCCTGTGGACCTCAGTCTCTGTCCAGCCCCGCAGGTTCTGAGTGTCTAAACATAGGCTACTGTCTTCCCACAGAGACATCAAACAAGCAGAGGCCTTTGCTTTTGCATCTTTTTCCCGGAGGGCTGGCTGCTTACACATGGCTGGTGACTCTGGGACCAGGAGGACCTGCAGGGCACAGCATATGTCACCCTTAGGCCAGGACTGGCCACCAGGGAGCATGTTACTATGCAGGACAGAAGCATGCTTTTTCCAAGGAACACAAAGAGAAAGGATGTTAAATGGGTAACCAGCAGTGTTTACCAGAGTCTGTAAAGCTCTTCTAGTCCAAACCTCCACTTTGCAGATAAGCAAACCGAGATCCATAAATAGTTCTATAGCCAGTGTTAGACTTTGTTCTAGAACTCAGAACTCTGTACTCCCACAACAAGGGTGTTTTATCAACACTTCAATGCAACAATGTTTATGAAGTATGGACAGGATTTGGTGACTGGCAGAATATTAAGGGCAGGTATAGGAAAAGAGGAGTCAAGAATTATTCCAAAATTTTGAGTCCTCAAGTGAGGAAGAAGATACACAGTAAGGGAAGAGATGAGCAAGTTTAAGATATGTGTGTGTAGTAGATTGTGGGGAGATGGGATGGTAGTCGTGGAAGGTGCCACTGGGAGGGAGGATGGCATCAGGATGGCAGAGTCCCTGGGACAAGAGTGGGACCTTCCGTGGTCACCTGTGTCAGCAGGGCTGAGTGGATCCCAGAGTGGGATGAGCAGAAGGGCACTGGGATCGAGCCTGAGGGCAGGGTGCTGTGGGAGGGGAGCTGAAGGCAGCCTCGGTGCTGAGGATTCACTGCCAAATGAAGGGAATGGGAGGAGGGATGGCGACATGGGGGTAGAGGGATCAGGGAAGGACCAGTTTACAAACAAGGCTGAGGGGAACACGATAGAGGTGTAGTCTGTGGTGGAGGTGTCCAAGGGGGGTTGGGGTGCAGAAGTGAGTGGAGAGACTGAGGAGGGAGGAAAGGAGGCAGGAGGGGCCCTGGCACTGAGTGAGAGGAGGGGTCGGTGTGGGGGCTTTCGCCCTGAGCCCGGATGAGGGGCTAGGAGAGCAGGGAGGTAGTGAGTGCCGGCCCAGCTGAACCTGAACCAGAGCATGTGTGTGCTCCCCTCCCTCACCCTGTGCTTGTGTGTGGTGAAGTGTGCTGAGCCCAAGATGAGATGTGGGCCGGGAAAGTGTCCATTTCAGTGCTGTGTGTAGAGACGGGACAACAAAAACATTTAAAAAGCACAACTTGTCTGCGACAAAGTCCCCCTTGATCCCAGCTGTTATCGATTATTGCCACTTTTGGGCTGCTACTGGGGAGTGTCAGCTGGGGCCTCAGGAGAGCTGGACTAGATGGGCCCAAGCCCACCCCCACTGCACAGTCTGGGGAGCCCAGGCTCCACCAAGTGTCTGCAGGTGTCTGGGCAAAGGCTGCTCAAGGCCTTCTCTGCCTCCAGTGCTGCTTCTGTTGCTGCTTGTGTTGTCTGACTGCCATCCAAAGTAAGCCTCTCCTTGGAGCTCTCCAGAGACTGAACAGCGCAGGCTCCTCTGAAGGAGGAGGTCAGGGTCCCTGAGGTCAGGTGTACGTCAAGGCAAGGCAGTGACCATGCAACTGCCCCTTCTTTTTTTTTTTTCCTTTTTCAATTTTTTTAAGTTTATTTATTTTGAGAGAGAGACAGTGCAAACAGGGGAGGGGCAGAGAGAGAGAGAGAGAGAGGAGAGAGAATCCCAAGCAGGCTCTGCACTGTCAGCACAGAGCCCAAAACGGGGCTTGAACTCATGAACTGTGAGATCATGACCTGAGCTGAAAACAAGAGTCAGATGCTTAACTGACTGAGACCCCCAGGTGCCCCTGCCCCTTCTCTTTACTGTCTTCATTGTCTGTCCCCCATGGGAGCATCACACCAGCCCTGCTCCATCTCTGTCCCTCCCCAGCTCGTCCCCTCACCTCTAGCTGTCTCCTCTTCCTCTCTTTTCTCCTCTGCCTTTTAGAGTCTTCCTGGGGAAGGTACCCCTACCCTGAAGCCTTGGCTCCAACAGGCATATGTGAAGAAGTTCTTATCTAAAAGAATAGCAGGCTCCATCAGAAGACTGCATTAAATCAATTTTCCCCACCCACTTAATATTCACATTTCTGGTTAGCTTTATTTTAGGGAGCCCTTGAACTCTGCACTCAACTCTGATCATGTCTGTCAGGTTCTCTACCACTCACAGGGCCTGATGACCCTCTGGGTAATGTGGTCACATCATTGTGACTCCCCAGAACACAGGAGACAGTGACACTTTCTACACAGAGGGAAGGTCCTGGGCCAAGAGCAAAGAGCCAGGACTCAGCTGCAGCTGCAACATTGACCATTGTAGTTTGAGGGGGGAGCGAGTGTTGTCTCTCCCTGGGCCTCAGTTTCCTCACCTGTAAAGTGGGGCTGGGCCAGTAACCCTGACAGGCTATTTCAAGTAGAAGAGTCTGGCTGTGGGTCTCCCACCTGCCTGCACCTCAGCAGTCCTCACTTGCTGGGCCCATCTCAGCCTGTCTCTGGCCCCCTTGTTCCAATGCAGCCACACCCAAGTCCCCTAGACATGGCCCTGTACTATTTCCTTTCTTGCTCTTTGTTACCCAACCGTCCAGCTGCTCCAGTCCAAGGCAGCTCCCAGATGTTTTGCCCACATCCAAACCCAGGGTGTGTGCTGTTTTGACACCCACTTCTCTAGGGACTCAGCTTCAGCTTTAGGGTCAAGCTGGTGATGCCCTGCGGTCCTTCCAGCCCACAGACCATCCTTATGCGTACCTCCCCATGGGATGGGGTCCTGGTTATTAAGGAGCAGGCACATATCCTGCTCATTAATTCATGTGCCCAACAATTCCTTCTGTAATTGTTGAATTACAGGGGGGTTGAATGGTGACCCCCCCCCCAAAGTTATATCCCAGTCCTCACCTCCAGTACCTGTGAATGTGACTTTATTAGAAAAAAAGTTTTTGCAGATGTAATTAAGTTTAGGATCTTGAGATTAGATCATTATGGATTAACCGGCTGGACCTTGAATCCAATGACAAGTGTCCTTATAAAAGGCAGAAGAGGAAAAGACACAGGGAGAAGGTCGGTGGAAGGCCATGTGAAGGTGGAGTCAGAGATTGGGATGATGTGGCCACAAGCTATGGAGCACCTGGTGCCCCCAGAAGCTGAAAAAGGCAGGGAAACAGATTCTCCCCTAGAACTCACAGAAAGGATGTACCCTACAGACACCTTGATTTGAGACTTCTGATCTCCAAAACCATGAGATAGTAAATTTGTGTTATTCTAAGCCACTAAGTTTGTGGTCGTTTTTTATAGCAGCATTGGGAAACAGATATAGTCTGTAACCAAGTGGTTCTGCCTTCCCTGTTAGAAGAAAAGCCCTGTTGGCTGGGGCCAACATGTCTTCTTAGGAATCAGAGCCTTACCCTATCAGCTCATCAGTATTTCTGCATGAATTGACCCTGTACAGAGGACGGACTTTTGCCTCTGGCATCATCACCCACAGAATTTTCCTGGCAAGGGAAACCTCATTCCCCTCTAATGCTGTTACATGAGACCATCCTGCTCCCAACAACAGGAAATGAATCCAAATGAACAGGAAGCACAGGCAGGCCCTCATGCTGACTTGTAGCACCTGGATTTTAAAACATGAGACCAGTAAAGCCTGACTTGTAGGACTGTGGTGTGGAAAGAACCCCTAGTTCAAGTGGTAGCTACCCATGGAGGAAGAGAAACCATGTCACTTTTCCAATGGTCAGATTTTTATGTATAAGGAGCTGGGTCGCTGGCAGTGATATATAAGCATGAACAACTTTTAGGACAAGCAACCCTAAAAGAGGAAATACAGCCACAATCATTGCATGTGCTACTATTGATAACAACAAAGACAAAAACTGCAATAAAACAGGACTAACAAACGTTTGCAATGTGCCAGGCACTCTTCTAAGTATTTAGCACATACTTTTTTTTATCCTTTGTGCATAGACATGTAACTTTTATTCTACTGAGATATAATTCCCATGTAACATTATATTAGTTTCAGGTATACAATGTAATAATTCCATACTCATGTATATTACAAAATGATCAACTACAATAAACCTGGTTAACACTGATGTGGCCACACATAGTTACAAATTTCTTTTGGAAAAAAAGTGAAGGTGGTCAAAAGGTACAAACTTCCAGTTGTAGAATAAATAAGCCATGGGGGTGTAATGTACGGCATGGTGACTATAGTTCATAACACAGCATTCATTGTGTATTTGATAGTTGCTAAGAGAGTGGATCTTCAGAATTCTCATCACAAGACAAAAACGTGTAGCATATACTTTTTAATCTTCTCAATAACACATACAATGTTTGCCTTTATTGTTCCTGTTTTGCAGATGAAAAACTGGCACACAGGTTAAGCAATTGCTTAAAAGATGATTAGAACGCATGATGAGTCTGACTCTAGGGAACACACTCTTGAATCAAGTGTAAAAATATGCACCTGCTTCGCCACAGATCTCAAAGCATTTTCCTCTTCTTGGTGTCACGGTGCCCAGAGCAGCAGGCAGTAATCCTTGCCTGCATTCTTCAGATGAGGAAACAGGTCAAGAGACGGGTCCAAGGAAAAGTCACCACCCCCATCCCTGCTCAGTGCCTGTCTGGGGTATCTGCAGAGCATGACCCCGACCTAGTGTTATGGGAGAGTAAATATGATACTTGAAAGGGTTAGCATTTATGTGCCTGCTGGGGATGGTGTCAATACATTATTATGGGCCCATTCAGTTTTCATAACAATGCCCTAAAGTGGAGACTAGAGAGGTTAAGGGACTTGTTTGAGGTCACATGGTCAGTGGCCACATACTGGCCAAGCTGGAGCTAGAAATGTTGTAGGCCTCTTGGGCTCCTGACGTGAGAGGAGCCCAGAATTCAATGCAAATAGCTTCCTCATGAGTACTTACAGACTTAGAAGGGACACTGCTCTCCTGGGACCTCTCTCTCTCTCTCTCCGTTGCTTGCAGGCTGCTGCTTCAAGGTGACAAAAGTTCGTGCTTGCTTCAGTGCCCACGGCACGCTTTCCCAGCACCCTCCACCAAATCCTCATGCGAGGACCCTTCCCCATAGTTGGAATTTTAATTCTTTGGAATGACTAAACTCAATATTCAAAAGACTGTTGCTAAAAAAAGGCTGAGGGGTCTTTTTTTTTTGCTCTTAAATGATAACCTTCTAAGGCAAAAGCATTTCAGCTTCGTGTCCAAGGAAGAATGGGAGCCAGCTTCCATTTTCATGGGGTGATTGGTCTGCACATCCACTGTCCTCTTCCATTTGAACGTTCAGACAGCCCCACCCCGAGCCTGCAAGGCTTCCTTGGCTGACCACCAAGCTCTGCCCATTCGTTCTCCCAACACATCCCCCTAATTAAATCTCAGGGCTTTTAATTTTCATATACATGAATATGGAACATAAGGGAGGCTGGGAGAGGACCCGGTGTGGAAAGGCCTACTGTAGCTGGAAGGGCAAGGTCAGGACTTGGACTCTTTCCAGGAGGCTCCCCCTTGGCATGGTGCAGCCTTCAGAGAGGATGGCTCTGAGGACGTGTCTGCTGGATTCATCTTAAAGCTGAACCGAGAAACATTCATTTTGTCTGAAAGGGCAAGGGGGAACCTGCACTTTGGCTGAGAAGGCTGTCAGCGAAGGCACTGCCTCCACTGTGGGCAGCGAGTGGGTGAGACACTCAGGGCAGGGGGCTGGCAGCCTGGCCCCATATTTGTGCTTCAGATTTGAATGGGAGATTCAGAACAGAATTTGCAAAGGCTGCCTCTTTGTCTCTACCTGGTGTGTGCCTGAGCCTGTCACCTGTTCTCCTCCTTTGTCCCTGAGGTGGAGCTGCTTCTGGGAGTTTCTCCTGAAGCTCTCAATCACCAAGCCTGAAAGTAAGCGGAACCCTGTGGGAGCTTCTCTCCACATTTTACCTACGACACCACTTCCTTTAACACTCACTGCCTGCTCCTTATTGTTCCTGTAGGAGCAAAACCTTCCAGCAGTTCTTATCTTGAGATTTAACAAAGTTGCCACGTTTTGTAAAATGTTTTTTTATTTTGTTTGGAGAGGGGGCGAGGGGCAGAGAGAAAGGGAGACAGACAGAATCCCAAGCAGGCTTTGCACTCTCAGCGCAGAGCCTAACACAGGGCTCAGTCCCACTAACCATGAAATCATGACCTGAACTGAAATGAAGGGTCAGACACTCAACCGACTGAGCCACCCAGGCGCCCCAGGAGTTGCCACATTGTGGCTAGTTGAGCAGAATGAGAAGTGAGAAACCTTGCTATGAACCCCTTGGTTATATAGTTTCTGATGTGTGGGGCCAGCAGATACATCGATACCACTGTGGTGAAGGTCCTTATCTACAGGATGGTTAATACAGCCATGAAGATAGGCCTAGCCTATAGGTTCAGTCTCTAAACATACTGGCGGGCCCAAAGGGAATCAGCCTGAGAGAGACCAAGTGCATACCTTCCTAGTTAGCTGCCCCGGGCTGGGTCTTGTTGAGGGTGAATATTGTATGAGGAGTGAAAATTTCTCTCCTCCACTCTGGAAATGGGCCATTCTCCGGAGGAGCTGAGCCAGGTAACAGGGCACTCTCATCCCCCATTGACCTTATTTGGAGATGGGGTAATTATAGAAGTAATCAAGCTAACATGAAGTCATTAGGGTGGTTTCTAATTCAATATGACTGGTGTCCTTATAAGAAGGGGCAATTTGCACAGAAGGGAGAGATGTGAACAGACACAGGGAGAAGGTCATCTATAAGCCGCAGAGAAAGCCTTCCCTCACAGCCCCCAGCGGTGTGTGAGACCCTGCCAACACTTTGATTTCAGATGTTGAGCCTCCAGAACCCTCAGGCAATATATTTCTGTTGAATAAGCCACCCAGTTTGTGGTACTTTGTTATGGGCAAAGTATTACAGAGAACTTCATCAGCCAAAGCAAAACAAAACACAATTACACAAAAAACACCTCTAGCTAAAATTTTAGGACTTAGTAACTGGGGATGAAAAGTTCCTCCCCTGGCAGCAGGGGGAGAGGGGGTCCCAGAAACCTCACCAGGCAACTTCTGGGGTATGTGCTTATGACATTTCTAACTTGAAGAAGAAGGCGAAGGCAGTTTGCCAAACCAAATCCAAGGGCAAGAAGGGTTTCATCATTAATTTTTTCAAAGTAATTCGCAAGGCTCATTGCAAATTGTGGCTTTTCCATAGTTCAGGGCTATGTTATGGTGTTCCATATCTGCCTTCCTTTTATGAAACAGGATTCAGACAGGCCAGGACTCCATAATTGAGAGGTGTGAGATTTTAAGATTTATTGGGTGTCTGTGAGAGATACTGTGATATTTTGTTTAATTCTAAAATAGTCCTGCTTAGGAGATATTTTTGTTTCCATTTTGAGATAACCCTGAGAATCAGAGGGTCACAGTAACTTGCCTGAACTCACACAGCTGTGTGTTGGAGGAATATCTCCCACAAAAGCACATAGGCTTTTCAGAACAGTTAGTTTCCTGTGAATCAAGTGTCCCCACTAGATATCTGAGATGTCCTTGCTGCCGCTCTCCCTGAGCTTTGGCCTAATTTAGGAGAAGTAATCATTTTAAATAAGGTCCCATTCTTAGGATCCAGTGAATGTTTTTCTAGCTCCAGGTGGCAAAACTGCTTTTAATGTTGGGGGGAGGGTGGGTACCATCCCTCACTGCTCATTTCTAGGGGGGTGTCACCATACAAGGCACAAGGTAGGGTGAAAAGGCCTGCAGATCCATGCCTGGTCTGTATACTTTCTGGGTCAGAAAGGCAGCCCAAGACTATTTTCATTTACTGTGTACAGTATGCTCAGTGGGCATTTGAAGAGTATCTGGGGGCAAACTCTACAGAGATGGACAGTTGAGAAGCATATGGTAGATCTGCAGCCTGCCACTCGTCATGGTTCAACAAGCAAGTCTAGCCTCTTATTTCCATTTTGCTTCAATGCCAAGTGGCTGCATGAGTTTGCACACGCCTAGTCTTTGAGGGAAAGTGAACACTTCCTGGTGGGACTTCAGGGGTAAGTCCCCCAAGCTCAGGTTGGGGTTCCTCTTTCCAAAGCCTCTGAGGCCACCCATGTTCTGCTCTCCCCTGGACCACAGCACCTGGGTTCTTTTACCTTGACCTTGGAGAGAGTATGGACAGTCTTTGTCTTGTGCAGTACTAACCTGCTTCATCTGTCTGAGTCCAACTGTTTATCGTTCCTAACCCCTCCTGTGGCCCTACTTCTGGCCTGGAGCCTCCTCTCAAGCCCCAAGATTCCCACAGCCACTTGGCTGTCATTTCTGAAGCACTCACCTCTGATGCCCACTGTGTTTACTTTTCGCAAGGGGGCAGTTCCCAGAATTTGGAAGGGGTTGCTCCCCTAAACTCGCCAGTGAATTGAACACCTCCCCACACTAGTGCTTCTTATTTCTGCCATGAAGTTAACCATCAGCTCACCTGGGTTTCCTTGTTGTTGCTTTTCGATTTGATCTCCAAGTTATTCACCTGACAGAGTGATCATCTCTCCTTCAAGCTCTCTTCGTCTGCAGTGAATCCTCCACCCGTGGAGTGACTCTTTTATAAATATTAATAATTTGGAGAATTATGGACCCCAGTGTGACTACTTCGAGATTACAGCTGCCCACGAGTGTAGACCATCCCCAAGACCTCTGTCTAGCAGTGTTCGCATGTCAGTGCCCTTCACCAAATACAGGTGAGTGCTTTGACCTTTAGAATGCTGTCGTATTTTCACTCCTTTGAAGACTCGTTATATGGCAGTGCAGCGGTTCTCAGACTTGAGCATGTACCAGACTCACCAGAGGCTTATTAAAACCAGATTGCCGGACTCCACCCGCAGAGCTTGATTCAGAGAGTTTGGGGTGGGGCCTGAGAATTTGCATTTCTAAGAGGTTCCCAGGCCAGGTTGATATTACTGGTGGAGAATTACATCTTGAGAGCCACTGTGGCAGCATAGGCCTAAGGTATTCAAACCCCATCTACTACGAATGTAGGCTAACATCTCTGTAAGACAAACAATCAAGTTCATGTTGTTCATTTAGTCAACAAATATTTCCTGACCACCTATTACTCACTAGCCAGGCCTTGGCATGAAATGGTGGCTAGGATGGATCTGACTCCTACCCTCACAGAGGATGAGCCAGACCAGCTCTGATGATTCAGTGGACTCAGGGCTGTAGGAGATGTACAGGCTGCTCCTGAAGCTCAGAGCAGGGGGCCAGCCCAGTCCCATGTGTGAATAGCAAATAAGGGGGAAGGGACTGGTCCTGTAAGGCTTCCTGGAGGAAGTGGCATCTCTGCTGGATCTTCAAACAGAGATAGGAGTGAAACAGGGGAATTTGGGGAGGGATTGTGTTCTAGCTAAACTAGAGAGCGTGTTTAAAGATCTGGGGAGAGTTATGGCATGGTGTGACATGGAAGCTGGAAGAAGTTCAGTGCTGGTGGGGAAGGTGTTTGTGTGTGAGAGGAGGAAGGGGAGTAAGTAGAGAGAGAGACAGGAGTCTGGAGTTGATCATGGTAACAAGGGATGCTAGGCAGTGACTCCCTAAGTAGTTCTTGCACCAGCAGCATCAGCATCACTTGGGAATTCGTTGGAAGTACAACTTCTCAGGCCCCATCAAGGACCTTTTGGCTCAGAGCCAAAGGGGGGATGAAGTCCAGCCATTTCAATTTTTTCTTCCTTTTTTTTTTTTTTTTTTTTTTTTTTAAATTTTAGAGAGAGGGAAAGAGAGCACACAGGGGAGAGGGACAGAGGGAAAGAGAGAATCTTAAGCAGGCTCCACGTTCAGCACGGAGCTTGATGTGGGGCTTGATCCCACAACCCTGGGATCATGACCTGAGCCTAAATCAAGAGTAGAATGCTCAACTGACTGAGCCACCCAGGCACCCTGGAGCCATTTCAGTTTTAACAAGCCATCCAAGTGACCTGATGCTGCTCAAGTTTGAGAACTATTTGACTTAGAGAAGTGGGCAGAAGCTGGATAGAATCCATGTAAGTTGTACTAGGGCATCTGGATTTGATCCTACAGCACCCACATCACAGAATCATTTCTCAGTAAATACATATTTATTGAATAAGCAAACAAGTGAAAAGAATTTAAACAAAATGGTAATGTGACCTACTTGCATTTTCAGGAAATCTCTTTGGCCAGTGTGGAGAATGTCTTCAACTACATTTCTCTGCATATCTTTATTCTCAGGGTTAGTTGTCTTTTCTTTGAAGCAAGGCCTTGGGGCCATATTTACAGAGCGCAGAAGGTAAAAGTATTGGCTGAGCCTGGCTCCCTATGACTTTCAAATATATTTATTAATATATACCTACAGTAGAATCAACTCAATTAACTTGTGTGGGAAGAAAGGGTGTTCTGGTTCATGAAAGGTTCTGGACGGCTGGGGTTGAACATACTCCTACTATAAAAGTACTTGGGATAGGGGTGTTGTTCTCGTTCTCTCTCTCTCTGTCTCTGTCTGTCTCTAGTATTAGGATCTACCTCTCCAATGGGACTCCCCCTCCTGATGACTGACAGTAGAGGGTCGGAGATGCAGATATGAGCTTCCCTCTGGGATGCAGCAGAGTCTCTGTGACTGTGAGTCAGGTCTTGCTCTGCCTTTTCTTGCACCCGGTTCTGGTGTCTGCTTCCTGATGGGAGCCCTTCCTCAGATTCTTGGGATCCTGCCCCTCCAGTGTGAAGCCTATCTCAGTGATCCTATGGCACTGCCTTGATGTCTATCTGGGTCTTTAACCACCAGGACAACCCTGTACAGACTGTTCTGTCTGGTACTAGAGAGGGTCCTTCCTACCTGCCCTGCCCACACCCTCAGTGGAGGCTGAGTGGGCCTGGTTGGGGGCTGGACCCCGTAACCTGTCCCCTGAGCATGGCTAGCTGGACCAAGAATGGTCTTCTGTCACTGTTTGGCCAGGCATGTGGGACTCTGTGCCTGGGCTCACTAAGGCCAGTTCAGACTGCTCCCTTGGGAATGTGGAGATTACCAAGGATTGAGCCATGTGCGTAGCGACTGAAGTAACGCAGCCCTTGTGCAGGGAGAGTAAGTCCAGCACAGCCACGGGGGTTTGTGCAGTCCAAAGCACATGGAGGCAGAAGGTGCTGGTCAGAGGGGAGAGGTGGGAAGACATAGGCATGCACAGAGGCACTGAGGGAGAAACTTGTCCTTACAGCTTCCTTGCTCTCTGGCTGCCTCAAGTTCCAGTTTTCCCATGATCTGGAGCTCCCCAGTTTCACTCTGTGGCATCCAGCGAGAGTTTCTCCACCCCCACCCAACAGCATTTTAAAAACTGGCTTGAGAGATCTCTGTTAATTGTAGCTCTTTGCCCCTCATCACTGGTTGTATGCCTGGGACTGATTGGGTCTGTCCGGAGTCTGCTCTGCCCCGGGGACGCCTGTCCCCCTGATGGAGACTGTACTGTGCCCTGGGGACCAGTCTGGTCTGCATCCTGGCCTTCCCATTTGGCACCATCTTGCCACCTATGTGCCCAGCTGTGGAGGGAGGCTGGTGTGGACATGTGAACATTGGTGTGACTTGGCCTTTTCAACCACTGTGTGGAGAAAATGGGCTCCCAGGTGTCCAGGTACCCAGCTATGGACATAGACTTGCAACGCCATGTGGCTGGTGTTCTGACACAGGTGGTATTTTCCTCTTAGCCAAAGAGGAGGCTGAATTACGTTCCCCCTTCAACTAAAAGACTGTGTCAAAGGGTTAACTTGATAGGCTTGAAGGTTTTTGGGAAATGCAAAGTGAGTATTCTGGCCTTTCTGGCTCCACCCTTTAGCCCATGTCAATATTGGAGGCTGGCAGGCCTGACTTCATGGCTGTGTGACCTATGAAGACACACAGGGCTCCACACTCACACTCAGAAATACCCTGCTTGGTTTAATGCTCTGCCCTCTTGAAATTTTTAATAAATCTTAACAAGGGGCCCTGTGTTCCCATTTTGCATTGAACCCTATAGGTAAAGAAACAAGGCCTGCAGACCGAGCCCTATTCTTGCTCTTTCCTGACACCCACACTGATTATTCCAGTGCAGCTTGAAGGTGCACAAATCTGGGACTGTGTACCCTAAGTTCTTGCCAAAGGCGTTATTCTTGTTGCTTGTAAGTGAACATCTTTGAGTGCCCATGCTGTGCCAGGCGCATGCTGGTGCAGGGAGCTGTTGTGTAGGGGAAGAGACAGATGCATAACTGGATAATCAACATTCAGGGGTGCCTAATCTGGCCCAGCTATGGAGAGAGAAGAGCCTTCTTGAAGGAGTAGACACCTGAGTTGAGTGTTGGGTGATTAAAGATCCTCCAAAGACCAGGGAAAGATATTCTAGGCAGAGTCAACCAGAACAAAGATTTGGATGTGTGGAATGTCACAACATGCACTGGGAGTTTGGAACATTTAGGCAGGACACGGTGTGAGGCCAGGAGTGATGAGGCTGGAGGGACCAGGAAGGCCAGATCAGGGGGTCTTTTACATACTCAAGGAACTTGGAATCTTTGGCATCAAATGGGGAGCTAGAGGAGGATGGGAAACAGGCAGGGACGTGATCAGATTTGCATTTTGGATAATCCTTTTGTGCCTGTGGACCCAGCCAATGGACTAAAGGCCATGAGTCAGAAGGGTGTCTGTAACATGCTACCCCATTATTGAGGATTATCTTTAGCTAGCCAGATGCAAGTTTCCCAGGAACAAGGACTGCGTTTGTCCTGCTGCAGACTTTGCCTACGGATCTTCATTTTGCAAACCTTGCTTAACGGTTATTAGAGCTCTAATTAAGGCAATGAAAGGTTTTAACAGTAACCAGAGGCATTTTTCCCTCTCTTCCTCTTCATGGTGCCAGAGGGCTCTAAAAACCCATCTCTCTTCTCAGTTGGCCTTGGCATCCCTTCCTAATTCTGGGTGAGCCAAGGTGCTGGAAGCCCTGAGACTCTGTGTCCAGGTACTGACTGCTTATATGGATGACACTAGGAAGGAGTAATTTCTGCGAGTCCTCGCTTGCTGGGAAGCACGACAAACAGGTAGAGTCCTGGAGTAGGTACATGTCTAAAGATGCTTCTCAAAACTCCTGCCCCCTAGTTATTCAGTCAAACACTAATCTGGGTACTGCTGAGTAGAGACTTTGAAGATGCATTAAGGTTGTCCGTCAGCTGGCTTTAAGGCAGGGTGATTATCCTGGGCTATCCAGGTGGGCCCCATGTAATCACATGAGTCCTTAAAAGCAGAAGAGGATGCAGGAAAGTTTCAGGCATGAGAAGGCTCTGATGCACTGTTGTTGGCTCTAAGATAGAGGGGCCGTGTGCAAAGATCAGACTAGTTTTAGGCACTAACTCGGAGGAACCCCGGCTGACAGCCAGCAAGGAAATGGGGACTTTAGTCCCATAAGCTCAAGGAACTGGATTCTGGTAGTAACCTGACAGTACATGAGAGGGATTCTCCCCCAGAGCCCCCAGCAGGCAATATAGCTCTCTGTCCCTTTCTTATCTTACGAAGAGCCCTGGCCTGACTCAAGGACCTGGTTTGATAAGAAAGGGACAGAAGTTAGGCCAGGAGTCTTGGGCTTGGAGACTCATGAAGTAGAATAGCTTTGGGTGGCTTTATGGTGAGGGAGATACGGCTTTGGGTGGACTCTGATGCTGGCTAAGAAACAGATGAGAGAGTTTATTTTTAATTAACCATAGGTTTCATGAGATGCAGGTACCAAGTACTTCAGTAGTTCTGAGTGTGGTTCTGGACCAGTGGGGTGGGCATCCCGTGGGAACTTTTGGGAAGTGATTGCCGGGTTCCATGTCAGAACTGCTGAGTCAAAGTGTTGGGTGAAGGCGGAGTCTGTGTGAACAAGCCCTCCAGGTGATCTTGATGCTCCAGTGTTTGAGGGTTACTAGGGTAACACGAGGACCACAGTCTCCCCCTTGGCCCCACATCAGGATCCCTCAAGATACTCTCAAAACTACAGCTGCCTAGACCCTACATGAAACCAATTTATTAAACGTTTCTAGGGTGGGATCTGCACATTTGTAATTTTTAACAGTTCTGTCAGTGACTCCAACGTACACTGAGAATTGCTGCTCAGGTACCTGGCACATTATTGAAGCTGAATAAATATTGCCTGACTGCATGGATGGTTAATAACATATGCTGAAAAATCCTGATGTATGTGATTCTCCAGAAGAGGAGTAACCCCACAGCTGGACAATTGGGGGTCCCAGGGAATTGTCGGGGGAGGGGTCAGCTTTTGGAAGAGTGCACCCAGCCTTGGTCCTGGTGTCATCCTTCCAACCCAGCAGTCTTCTGACCTCTAATCTGCTCTGTTTCTGTTTAGCCAGAAGAGGTGGAGATGAGACGCAGATGTAGGAGGAGAGCTTACACTTATTTCTATTTCCCTTTACATCATGTCTTCAGCCCTAGGATATGCAGTGTAAACAGGTGCATTTCTGAGACATGGGGTAGCTGTAGTATGCCAGCTTCTCTCTTGTGCCTCTGAGCATCTTCCATGTCATTTCACTGATGTGCAGGGCTGGCACGTCAAGGCTACATGTCTTCTTGTGGGGAGACTTTCTCCTCTAAGGTAAGCTGCCAACAAGTGTGCGGTGGTGGGTC
Source organism: Prionailurus viverrinus (assembly GCF_022837055.1). Taxonomy (NCBI): domain Eukaryota; kingdom Metazoa; phylum Chordata; class Mammalia; order Carnivora; family Felidae; genus Prionailurus; species Prionailurus viverrinus. The sequence goes on from NC_062569.1 coordinate 30,695,867, forward strand.
CTTGTCTTTGTAGTCTGGCTAGCAGTCTTCTCCAGTGAGTGGATAACAGAGAGAGACCCAAACCGCAGTTCTCAAATATGGCTGCCCATAGAAATCTCCTGGAGATGAGTGACAATTCATACTACCAGTTCCCATCCAGACCCATTAAATCAGGATGTTCAGTAATGGGGCTCTCGATCAGTACTTTGAATAGACCCCTGGAGATTGATGTCACTAGTCCATGGGAGTTCGGGGATCACTGCATCCTAACCTACTCTTTTCACAAAGTTATAACTCTTTTTCTAGAAAATGAGAATAGGTCTTAAATTTGTTAAATGTAAACTGGCTTTAGCAAAAAGATTGTATCATCAAAGCTGCATTATTTAGAGTAGAAGTTAAAGAATTGCAAACGCTGTAGAAGAGTTACAATTCTTTCTCCTTATCTTCCATTCCTTTTTCACTGTTCTCAGGACTTAGTGGTACTTCTCATCCTCATCTCTGGTTTCAGAATTTAATTCTCTTCCCCTTGTGATTTTGGGCCGTTAAGCTAGTTTGTCATCAAACACCGTTCAAATGCTTCTACTTTTCCCCCTTCTAGATGCAATCACTGCTTAGGTGTAGCATGGTGGATGAGGGGTGATGGAACTGATCTCCCCACCCACGGGGTCTTTGCCATTCTCCCTCTTAGCTTTCACCTTCCACTGGTCAAAGGAAAACTATAAATAGTTAAATAATAGTATTGTCAGGCCCACTCCAGAAAGTCTCCTCTTGTGTCTGTTTTGTCTTACCAGTACTTGGGCTAATTAGCTTCTAAGTCTTTCAGAGTTACAGCTTGTGTTGATGCTAATTTGGAAAACAATGATAAGATTTACATAGCAAACACTTTTCTCTCCATTCCCTTAGTAACCATCCCCAGATTTGATACTAAATTATCAATCCACATTGGCCAGAAAGTTACTTTAAGACTATATTTGGACATGGGGCGCCTGGGTGGAGCAGTCGGTTAAGCGTCCGACTTCAGCCAGGTCACGATCTCGCGGTCCGTGAGTTCGAGCCCCGCGTCAGGCTCTGGGCTGATGGCTCAGAGCCTGGAGCCTGTTTCCGATTCTGTGTCTCCCTCTCTCTCTGCCCCTCCCCCGTTCATGCTCTGTCTCTCTCTGTCCCAAAAATAAATAAACGTTGAAAAAAAAATTATAAAAAAAAAAAAAAGAATATATTTGGACAGATGCTAACACAGGAAGTCAACATCCTCACTTCCAGTTCTGGGTGCTGAGACTCACAACAGGCTAAGATTCTCAAGGCAGGAAAACCCAGCCTCCTGCTTCCATACCATTAACTTTGCTGGATTCTTGAATCCAGCCAAAAGAACCTTGTCTATCTTTCATCCAGGCTGAGTGGAGGTGGACAGCCTGAAAGGCTGATGAAGAGTAATCCATATCCATCTGGATCCACATGAGTTCATCTTCTGGTTGCTGCCCACTGACCCTTGAGAAATACCCAGAATATTCTTAAAGGGTATTCTTAAATCTGTATGCATTCTGGATCCCTGACTTAGAGGCAGGAAAAGTTCCAGGGATGACGGTTATTTGCAAGCGTGCTGGTGAGATCAAGTTGCAGACATCTTTGTGCGGGGAAAGTGGATCTAGCCATCCAGGGTAGGCGGGGTAGAAGCAGACACAGGCATGCTGAGCAGAGGCATCCCAGCAGACCTGTCTGAAACAACAGTCTTGGCCACCCCGTTGCCTTCTTCCCTGCAGGCACTGTGGGCATTGTGCGATTTCGGTGCCAGGAGAGGAGGTGGATGGGAGAAACCTGACCCTTTAATACCAGACACCCACTGCAGCTGATGCATGGCTGGGTCCTCTTGCCAGACTTGGCTGGCCTCCCTCTCGGTTCGAGGCAGCATTAAGAAGATTGATTTCTGTTAGCCAGCCATAATGGGAGACTGTAATGGCTGTGAGGGAGACACTTGGCTTGTGGACACCTTGTACGGGTGCCAGTCGCTTCAGGGGAGACCACTTGACAGGGAGCCAGGCAAGGTTTCTCTTTAACTTCTTGCTTTTCTGTTTTTTCTTCTCTCCTCCCCTCTTCTTTTCCCCACATCTCTCCTTTCCTCCATTTTATTCTGCCTTTCCATTCCCCATTATCTCCCTATGGTTTGGAAATGTTCCATGAAGAAAGGATCCAGAGCCACTCTTGGCTTTGGATGCAGGGTGCTCTCTCACCTAGGTTTGTCTCGCTGTACCCTGCCAAGGGTGCGCATGGGGGCTGGGTCTCTGCAGCACCACAGTGGGGGCTCTCACTACTTCTCCTTGACATTCCAAGATGGCCCATTGGCAGAGTGCAAGCATTTCCTTGTGGAGTTTGTTCCCATGAGGGAGCAGAGAGCTCGGTCATCTCAGGAACTGAAGGGTTGTTCCCAGGAGCTCAGCTTGACTGTGACTAAGTTTATGTCCCTTGCAACCTTTTGGGATGAGGAGAAGGGAATTTGGCTTCTCGTAGGTGGAGATAGCTAACCAGGCTAGTGTACCAAGGCACTGTCATCAGTGAACCTCTCCTAGGAAGGGCTGTCTAGATTCTGAAGCATGGGCGGCAACTGTGGCCTCTTCTTTCACATACCCCAAGGTGTGCCCAGAGGTTCCCAGACCCCTCTGGAGCATGCTTGCCAGCCCCAGCCTCGCACCCACCCACTAAGCACATGGGTGCTTAGAGACAGCAGGGCTGCAGGGCATTCCAGATGGAGAGCCACTGCATCCACTTCCCAATTCTCATCCCCACCCCCCAGGCTGCAGGATCCTGCTCCTGTTTGCTGCTACCAGCACTCAGAAGTAGGGCCAGACCTCAGAAAAGACAGGAGACCCAGCCGTCACTTACAGGTGGGCTCCCTTCCTGCAGGAGCCAGTCTTTCTTGGAGCAGGCAGAGCCGTCTCTACATGGTCTGGCTGGGAGGGACTTGTGGAGGCCACTCAAGCCACTCCCTTAGCCCAGGAAAAACAGCACACATAGAAGCCAAGTCTATTCTGAGCCATAAGTTCCAGGCAGTGTTGTTGTAGTAGGTAGGGTGGGGGAAGAGCCAAGTGCGCCTGTCATGTTACCCCCAGTCCCAGGTGTATCCCTCAGCAAGCATCTCTATGAGTGCCGTATTTAGAACGTAACCCAGCACAAAGAGGGCCCCACACAAATGAACCCTGTCCGTCTTTCCAACCTCACGTCCTATACTTTCAGCGACTTGATCCTCACTTACTAGGCTTCGGCCCATTGCCCTCCCCTGGGCTCTGACATTTCTGTTTACTTGAGTGATGTTATGTCCTCATAGATGCTCCCCAAATGGCCCCGGGTGAAGTCGTGCTCCTCATCCCACCAAAGGTGCCCCTCTATCATGCAGTGTTTTACTTTCTACATGGTTCTTAGTTGGCATCTCTGAGATGGTCTTACTTGTGTTTATATAGTTTCTTAAGGGGACAGTCTGTCTCTTCTGTAATTTAACATCCATGAAAACAGGGACTTCTCGTTGTTTCTCCAGTGCCCAGTCTTGGTGCCCAGCATGCTACAAGTGTTCAGAAAATCCATGCTGAATAAATCATTGACTAACAGCAGGAACAGAGAATCTTGCCTTGACTTGAGGGAAGGAAGCAGCTCCCACTGGCATGGGACATCATTCCTAACTGGCACCTCTCCCCCATGTGGCTGTGTTAGTTCACAAATTGGCCCTCATAACATGGAGGGCAAGGAGAGACTGAAGAAAGAAACAGACCACTACAGATCAGTAGGTGGCAGGTTTAATAAGCAAGAGAACTTACATACGAGGCTTGTCTTGGCCAAAAAGTGAGATCTCTGCACCGTCCTGCCAGAATCTTAAAACTGTTGTAGAGGACTTAATGGGCTTCAGTCACATATACCATCCACATAATCTCAACAATTTTTGAAAACAGCTCCCACTGTGGGAACAGTAGGCACACTTATATTCCAAGGACAGAGGAGGTGGTAGCCTTTGTTGCCTGGGTTTGGCTCAACCAGCGGTCACATCCTCAGTGACATCCTGCAACAGGCTGATGCCAGCAGCTTCCTCACCTTTGCTTCTTGTTCTCTTCCACAGGATCTCTGGGTGATGCTGGTATCTGCGATCTTGCTCCCTCCCTTGTGCTAAGTCATGAAGCTAAGAAATGACACAAATAATTTACTCTCTGGTTTAGCATAAAAACTTAAAACAATTCTTAACTCAAGGCAATATAATGACATACCATGATATTAATGTAATAGAGAGGAAAATTACTTTATTAATCCCTCAACACCTTCTAAGAAGAGTGAATCCTGTAAAATGAAAGACCCTGTGCCCCACTCAATCCCTTGATGGACTCTTGTCCACATGGGTAGCCTGAAACAAGAACATATAATGTTATCTCTGAGGCCATTTGTGTTTCCGCAGAGTAATTATCTCCTTCATCACTGCCGAATCGTTGGGGAAGTCTCCCTCACACCCAAATTCTGTGTGAGAATGGTGTGTGTGTGTGTGTGTGTGTGTGTGTGTGTGTGTGAACAGAGTGGGGGCCAAGTCTGTTTGAGTCAATTTGGTGCCTCATAGAGATGTTGTGGAGATCTATGCATGGAACTCATGAAGCAGAAGGTGTCAGAATTGAAAGCTTTTACATCCTGCCAATGTTTCCTCAGCTCTAACACTTCAGTCATAGTGACTTGACTCCCACTGCCAGCTTTGGGCCCTAGAGGCTTTCCCTGGGACCTTGGAGGGATCCCCTGCCTACCGTCATGCAGCTGGAAGTGCTGTAGAGTTGATGCTCCCCACCTTGGAAGCCTGAACTAATGTCTGAGGAGAATTGGTATATAAATACCCCAGATTCCTTGCCCCCTGGGTGAGATAACTCTTAAGTGTGTTCTATACTGGCTTCCCGGGTTTCCCCCATAGGATTAATCTCTAGTCACCCATGATGGTGGCTGGCTTGATAGTACACCATTATTGGCTGCTTTGCCTTTTTTGTCTGGCTTCCCCACTCACCAATCCATGTTTCCTTCCCGTCCTGCCTTAATGAGGTCCCTAGAAGCAGAGCCTGACAGAGGGGCTTATTCAAGTGACTTAGTGGGAAGAGGAGAGAGGCCTGTAGGATGGAGCAGGGGAAGGGTTTAGCAAATCTATGGTTTTCGCTAGAGACTGGTGTCAGTCAGCCTGATCCCTTGGGGAGCTCTAGAGTACAAATAGTACCACAGAGTTGGGCCCCCCCCTGGGGTCAAGAGAGCTGGCTTAAAAAAAATTTTTTTTAATGTTTATTTATTTTTGAGAGAGAGAGTGTGTGAGTCAGGGAGGAGCAGAGAGAGAGAGACAGAGAATCTGAAGCAGGCTCCAGGCTCTGAGCTGTCAGCACAGAGCCCGATGTGGGGCTTAAACCCATGAGCCGTGAGATCATGATCTGAACTGAAGTCGGATGCTTACCTACTGAGCCACCCAGGCGCCCCAAGAGAGCTGGCTTTTAAACCCCTGTTTCAGTTAGACATTTCCCAAGGATTGCTCTGAAGGGTGGAGGAGGGCAGGCATATCCTCCTAACTTGAGGCAGTGCCCATTTGGCCAAAGGCAAATGCTCCAGAAAAGGGAACTGCTGAGCTGTTAGCAGCCAGCACTCACAGCTGGAGGATGGGTGAAGTAGTCAGTAAAGGGGAGCATCCAGTGGACCTCCATATGGGCTTGCATTCTAATCTTCGTCTCAGGATCTGATTCTGGGGTATGGAATAAGATAAATTTATCTAGATCTCCAGGGAGACCTCAAATCCCTTGATAGTATATTCAAGTTCCCATTTGTCTATTTGGTACTGGAGGTCATTCTGGAAAATTGGTGGAGTTATTCAGACAGTGAGCTCTTCCCTCTCCATCATTCTTCCTGTGTGAAATGGTACCTCTCCTGGAGTAACTCAGCCTCTCTTTTTCATTCTTCTCATGCTTACCACCGTTCAGCTATGGATGTAGGGCTCTCTGCCTGCTCAAAGCCCTCTTTCCCGCATCAGGTCTACGTAGGGAGTACTAATGGCGGAAATGGCACAAATGCCAATTGTTACCAACATGGCAGCTGCTTTTTCAGCAAGCTACTTCCCCATTTGTCCGTGGACAGAGATATCTGTGGTGTTGTAGGACTGGGTCTCTGACTCCCGTCCCTACAAATAACCTAGCCCCTCTGGGATGCCCTGTACTACAAACCCCTCTGTGGGGCCTTGATACCTCCCTAATCCTTGCTAACTCCCTGCCCTACAGATTCTGTTTCCCATGGTTCCAGTCAGCAGCTGGTTGGGGTATAAATATAATGCAGGCTATATATTTTCTAGTAAACACACTAAAAAGGTAAAGAAAATAGGTGAAATTCATTTTAATAGTTTAATACATTGTGTGAAATTATCATTTCAACATGAAATCAGTATAAAAATTATCAGTGTGATATTTTACATTTTTTCATACTAAATCTTTGAAAACTGATATAAATTTCAGTATATTTTATATAATGAAAGTATATTGCAATTTACACTAGCCCCATATCAAGTGCTCAGTAACCACATGTGACTAACGAGAACCATATTCGGAGGCTCATTCCTAGAGTCTCTGGTAGTAAACCTTGTTCTGTTGAAATGGTCTGATCACGGGGTCTAGTCTGGACTAGGAGGCACGTGAAGGCAAGAATACCTGATATTCTTGGTGGTGTGGGGCAGCTGGGCTGGGGTTGAAACTGGAGGGAGTGGTGAGGAGTAGGGGAGGGGAGGTTGATGGAAGCCTGGGAGGTCCTGGTCCAAGAGGAGAATTTACAGAGGTAGAAATCATGGAAGTGGGGCAGGGTCTGATGCTAGTGGCTGTCAAGATGGGTTGGGGATAGGGACCAGTTCCCTGATGTGGTGAAGATTTCAGGCCAGTGTTTTTAAGGCCTGTGAAACTATCTGTGATCCTGGCAGGAAGAGGAACAGAGGGACAGGCCATGGCACCCATGCTGGTGCTATTTGGGGAACCAGGACTGTGTTTAGACAAGGTGAGATCAGAGCCAAACTTGCCGGTCTGAGGCTCATCTATTAATCATTAGAAAAACCAACCATCTTCAGTTCTTGTTTTTTTCTAAGATTTCAAAAGGCAAAAAGTGACAAACACAAATTTAAGTAGCATGCATTCTGTTGCATTATTGAGTCCATGGTGTAGCTGTTAAAAAAGGCACATGTTTTGTATTGACCTCCTCATAAAGCACTTGTAGATTTTACCATTAATAAGTCCCCTTTAGTTCTCTCTCCAATTAGTTGTGTGATCATCTAACAGCATTTTGATCTGGACTGCATTTCTTGTTATAATGATTAGCATTCATACCTTGGACTGTCTGTGAAGAGCAAGATAAATTGCCTTCATTTCTTTTCCTTGATCAACCACACATAGCCCTTCATAAAGAGAATGATCCAATTTTGCACTCGCAAGTGCCTGTTAGCTGACTTTTGAGCAGAATATATACTCACTTCATTTTTCAGATGGGTAAACCGAGGCTTTGAGCAATTACTGGACTTGTCCATTTGACTCACTTTTTTAAAAAAAATGGTAAAACCCAGAGAGTATGCTTCATAAAAATACATGGAAATGGTTAGTATTGTGGTTTCCAAGTCTCACTTTTGGTAAAATTCAATCTTTCAAATGACTGAATTTTGTAAAGAAGGGACTTTGTAATTCACTGCTGTATCCCAGATGTGGACACATCGTATGCACTCAATAAATATTTTTAATGAATGGGTGAGCTGTATCATCTCTTCATTTAGTTTTAGTTAGATGGTCAAATCTCATATTGTTTCGAAAACATTTCTAAATTAATATTTTAAAACATTAGTTCTTCATGTAGCCTTTTCTAAACAGCAAATTCTGTTCAGAAACAACTCAAAACACATAAAACGTGTACATACAATCAGGTAGTCACACACACACACACACACACACACACACACACACCTATGGGAAATCTAGGACTGTTTTCTCTCGTTTCTTCTGCAACTTGCCTTTTCACAGAACCCTGGATCTTGAAGATCTACTCACATTAAGCGCAAATAGTTGCACATCACTCTTTTTACACTTGTATAATATTTAGTAGTATGGCTGGATCAGAGTTTATTTTCCTTAATTAATGGCATCTAGGTTATTCTCAATTTTGCGCTATTTTAAAATTTGCTGCACTGAACATCTTTGCACACGGCCTCCTTATGTGCTCCATGGTTTTTTCCTCTGGGTTAGTGCTGAGCAGCGAAACTGCAATACATAGAGATGCCCAATTTAGGTTTTCTTAGATACTGCCAAAATGCCCTACAGAATAAAACTGCAATTTATACTTTTACTGTCCATCTGCCCACATCCTTGCCTGCATTTAATATTAACAAACATTTGTTTTTACCAGTCTGCTGGGTGAAAAATTATATCTAGTTCATTTTGAGGAGATAACTTTACTGTTGAAAGTATATACAAAATAATGAATAGAATATACATATATATGTATGTATGCATGTATAGACATACAATTTAAATATTAATACCTACCTAGCTGAATATTGATGTTGTCTTAGGAGCATCTTCCCAACTGTGTGACAATAATTTATTCATTTTTGCTCGTGTATATGAATATACCCAATACTTATTTTTTTGTTTCACAATGATGGGCATTTGAGGTATTTCCTGTTTTTTTCCTGTTATGAGTTGAGTATCTGTGAACATTCTTGTGTATCTCTCCTGGTGCAAATGTACATAAGTGCTGCTAAGGTATACCCAGCTGTGAAATTGTGGAGTCCTACAGTGTAGTGGGGATTGCCAGTTGTGCACCCAAATATGTTCTCTCCATCTTCCCACTTGGAGTCCAGCTAGACATCTTTCCCAGCCTTCTTTTTAGTTGCATATGGCTGTGTGACTGAGTTCTCACCGAAGGAATCTAAGCAGTTTCCATTCTGCTACTTTGGGATCAGAGCTGTAAGGCAATGAGTGTACCTCGTCCATGCTCTCTTCTCCCTTCATAAGACCCAAAACCCAAACATGGTGGTGACCCAACTTCAACTTTGCAGAAAAACAACAGAGTCCTAGTTGTTGGTGGAGCAATGACTTAGAAAGAGCCAGCTATCTGACCACGAGGACCAAAATTGTCTCACTGACCCGGATGGTAAACTTTGGGATGGATATGTGAAAGAGTAATACATTTTCTACCATTAAGCCATTTTATTGTTAGTGTCTGTATTATGGTGGCCTGTACTTACTCCAATACATAAGAAAGCATATGTTAAACTTCATTGAGTGATACCATACCCCTGTTCAGAATTCTAGCCGATCGATACTCCCACCAGCAGTGTATCAACACTCCTGTTGTTCCATCTCCTACCGATCTTAGCTGTTGTCTGAAATGTCTATTCAGATCTTCTTCCCTCTTTAATATTGGGTGCTTTTAAAAGTATGATTAAATATATAACATCAAATTTGTATGGTAACCATTTGAAGTGCACAGTTCAGTGGCATTAATTATGTTCACAATATCGTGCAACCATCATCACTATCTATTTCCAAAACCCATTCATTACCCCAGACAGAGACTCTACCCATTAAGAATAACTCCCCCTCTGGGGCACCTAGGTGGCTCAGTTGGTTGAGCGTCTGACTTCGGCCCAGGTCATGATCTCACGGTCTGTGGGTTTGAGCCCCGCATCGGGCTCTATCCTGACAGCTCAGAGCCTGGAGCCTGCTTCGGATTCTGTGTCTCCCTCTCTCTCTGCCCCTCCCCTGCTCATGCTCTGTCTCTCTCTCTCTCTCTCTCTGTCAAAAATAAATAAGCATTAAAAAAAAAAAAAAAGAATAACTCCACATACCTCCTTCCCAGTAAACTCTAATCCACTTGCTCTCTTCATGAATTTACCTACTCAAGGTAGGTAATCATATGAGTGGAATCATACAGTATCTGTCCTTTTTGTATGGTCTCAAACTACGGAACACTTCATAAATGTGTGTGCCATCTTTGCACTGGTGTCGTGCCAGTGTCTACATCATCTACATCATCTCAATTTTAGTAGATGTGCTGCCAGAGCAAGCACATGGGCCCTATTAAAAATGTTTATTTCTTTTTGGTTTAGAGAAGTTCTGTATATAAATCTGGATATTAATATTTTTTTAAATTAGATGGGTGGCAAATATTTTCTCCCAATGTGTGGCCTAACTATATTTATGGTACTAAAAGTACCAAAGTTTTTCATTTTATGCAGTCCTTCATATATGTCTATATTTTCCTTTGTAATTTGTGCTTTTTTGTGTCCTGCTTATGAAACTCCCCTCCACCCACCTGTGTCATTAAAACATTATCCTATATTTTCTTCAAAATTATTTTGAAACTTTTGCCTTTCATATTTGTTTTTAATCCACTGGAATTGATTGTATTTGGTGTGAGAGGAGTCTAATTTTGTTTTTTCAAATTGTCTCTGAATTTATTTAGAGAATTTATTTATTTATTTATTTATTTATTGAATGGTTGATTCTTTCCCCAGTACTTGGTAGTGCTTTCCTTGACACGGTGTTTCCATAAACATATTGGTCCTAAATTCCTACATCAATTCCATATTGTTTTAATTATGCCTCCCATTCTGTCTTCAGAATAGACTTGGTTATTGCCTTTTGATTTTGAATTTGGGGTCAATTTGTCAAATTCTTCCAAAATTTTGTGGGTATTTTTCTTATATTTGTATTCAACTTATATTTAAAGTTGTAGAGAATCACCATCAGCTTTTTTACCCACAAAGATGGTACATCTCCCCAGTAATTTACATGTTCTTTCATAAAGTCTTATAATTTTTTCCATACAGGCCGTTTAAAACTTTCTTTAAATTTATTCCAAGATACTTTGGAGTTTTTGTTGCTATTAAAATGCCATAGCATTGAAAATTATCTATTTTCTGTAGATGTTTAGGAAAGCAATAGATTTTTATGTATTGACTTTGTAACCAGCAAATTTGCTCATTTTTCATGTTTGGTCTACTGGTTTGTCAGTTTCTTGGTTTTCTATATAGATAATCCTAGTGTTTGTGATAAACTTACTGTTGGTTCTCTTTCTTCCTTATGGATTTCATTTCTTTTTCATGTCTAAGAGTGCTAGCTAGAACCCTAGTTCTAGCAAGTGTTGAACGGCAGCAAGGAGAGTAGGCATCCTTTCTTCTTCCTCAGCTTTAAAGGGAATACTTCTGATGTTTCATTCATTAAGTGTATTATGTGCTCTGGGGTTTTGGTAGATACCATGTCTAAAGACAAGAAGGTTTCTTTCTATTCCCCCTATTAAATACTTTTTAAATTGTGACGAAGTTCTGAAATTTTATCAAATGTTTTATGTCTCTTGAGATGATTATATAGGTTTTGTCCTTTAATCAGTTAATGAGTGAATAGATTGTCTAAAATTAGACTGTTCTTTCATTTAGTTATATTTATTGTGTTGCTGATACCCTTATTGTGAATGCTGTCGTAAATATGCACTTATTTCCATCATTTTATTTTTCACTTTGTGTGTGCAATGCTCTTCTTACTTATTTTTTCTCCTCTCCTACTTTCCATTGTATTGGTTAGTCCACCACCACCACCCCTGCCATACTGCTGCTTATCTGGAAGAGGTTACCCTTAACATTTTTAAAGCATGGTTGACTTAGCAACATCTAAAACTGCCTTCAGAATGGTACCAGGGTTTTAGAAAACTTAGTTTTTAAACTCCTGACTTAGATGCTGTTCTTATTCTGTATTTTAAGTATTATCTTGCTTTTATAAACCCCAAAGATTTACCCATAATTACCACTTCCTTTGCTCATTATTGCTTCATTCATCTTACTTTGCTCTTCTGAGTTCATTTCTTATTTCCTTATTCCTGAACCATTTCCTTAAGTAAGTCTCAAAGATGGCACCTGGCTGCTAACCTCCTTAATGTTGCTTGAAACATCCTTGTCTTGCTTTCAGTCTTGAAAAAAATGTAGCTGGATATAGGATTTTAGGTTACATAAAATTTTAAGTTGATGGTTATTTTCTTTCTGTACCGAATATTTTGCTGCTTGGAAGACTCATGGTCATTTCTTACTAGCATCTTGTCACTTCACTCTGATGGCTTTTAAGTTTTTGTCTTTGGTGTTCTAAAGTGTATTACAGTTTGCCTAGTCAGGGATAGGTTCTTTTTATTTTGCTCAGGACTTCCAAAATCTGTGTTTCCTGAATCTGAGTAATTCATTTCCTTCACCAAGTTCTGGAAATTTATCTGCCATTTTCTTTTAATATTGCTTATCTCCTCCTGCCCCCCCCCCCACTTCTATTATTTCCTCCTAGGTATTTGAAAAATGATAGCCTTATCTTTGCTTCTATCATATTTTCAACCCCTTTTTAAATGTTTTACATTAAGCTTCACTTTTCTCTGTTGCATTAGAGTTAATTTTCCCAAATTTAACATGAAGTTCAGTTAACCTGTCCAGTATATAGAACCTCTTAAACCTATCCAGTTTCTAGTTTCCTTTTCTATGTGGTTCTGTCTCAAATCAATAGGTTTTCTAAATAGTGTCTTATGATTTTAAATGTTGATATTTAAGAGACTTTCTCTGGTAGTTCTACAGGAATAAGGGTCTAATCCTGTTTGTTTTGCCTGCTGAATTTTGCTCATGGTAGATTTATTCATGTGCTCTGTGATTGTGGATTGTGAGTTCATGTCTGTCAGGGCTTTATCTGTGGAAACCTTGTGGGAGGTGTGTTCTTTTTTGCATTTCCTCCTGCCAATGCATTTACAACTAATTGTTTTCAATTGAGTTCTTGGCTTGGGAGATCTGAGATCAGATAGTATAAATCTGAACTCAAACTCATGTAAGTGAAGGCCTATGAGAGGAATTCTGAGGGGAGCTGCCCAGGCTGAGGGGCAAGCTTCCTTCCTCTCCTCTGTGAGAGGGACTGGAGACACTTCCCTCAGTCCACTTTTTTGGTGAAGGTGTTGCAATTTGAGGTCTCAGCTTTCTGCAGTGATCGTTGTTCCAACTTTTTGCCTTGCATTCATTCGAAGTCTTGTTTCCAATTCATGTACATTAAAATTCAAGCCATTACATTTCCCAGAACAGGGACTAATCCCCACCCACACTGCCATGTAAGTTCCCACATTTACCATTCGGGATTTTAGTGCTTCTTTGTTTCAAGGCCCTTGGGAATACTTCTTATGAGCTCTGTAATATATTGAAAAGAAGCTGTTTTACTGAGTTTTGCTAGCTGTGGTTAGCAAAAGTTTTGCAGGGTAACCTGTAATATTACCCTAAATTAAAATTATTCTTTTACTATGTATTTTTCCCTTTGTTTTAGGCACCATATGTAATGATATTATTTTGTAGCCAACAAGTGTTTTTAATCAAGAGTCAGTTCATTCATATATGTAATTGGAAGTGATTATGTAATTTCTAGTAAATGCTTATTATTTAAATAATAACTTCCCTTCTGTTTATTTAATATTTTTAAAATCCATTTAAAAAAAAACATCGGGGTATATTTCATTTTTAACTTCTCCAGTATTTTCAAAGGCATATGTACTTCTTTTAAGTATATTTGTGCAAACTTTTAAGTATTTAAATTGTTTTTAAATTAACTTTAATTATTTTAAAGCAATTTTGGTATTTGTAAGATTCGAGCATTAAAAAAACCCCACCTCTTCTTTTTTTTTTTTTATATATTTTATTTAAATCCAGGTTAGGTAACATAGTGTAATATTGGTTTCAGGAGTAAAATTTAGTGATTTATCACTGACATATAATGCCCAGTGCTCATCCCAACAAGTGCCCTCCTTAATGCCCATCACCCATTTAGCCCATCCCCGCACCCAACACCTTTCTAGCAACCCTCAGTTTGTTCTCTGTATTTAGGAGTCTCTTATGGTTTGCCTCCCTCTCTGTTTTTATGTTTTGTTTTGTTGTTGTTGTTGTTTTTGTTTTTTTTTTTAATGTTTATTTATTTTTGAGACAGAGAGAGACAGAGCATGAACGGGGGAGGGGCAGAGAGAGAGGGAGACAGAATCAGAAGCAGGCTCCAGGCTCTGAACCATCAGCCCAGAGCCCGACGCGGGGCTCGAACTCACGGACCGCAAGATCGTGACCTGAGCTGAAGTCAGACGTTTAACCGACTGAGCCACCCAGGCGCCCCTGTTTTTATCTTATTTTTAAAAACACCTCTTCTGAATCCCACCCATGTGAACAAGGAATTTCACATAGCTGTGCTACCTCTCCTTAAATTCCTCTTCTCTTTGTTCTTAATTAATATTATCTGAGTTATTAGATTTAGGTTTTTGTAATTAGAATGTTAACAACATGTATATTCTTTATTGAGACTATTTTTGACATTTCAATTCAATTTAAAAGCAGTTTGCAAACATTTAGACTTCTATTTTAGTTGATTTTATTGCTTGTCACCAAAACTCGTCTCTGTCATTTGAATATATTTTCAAGTATATTTTTTCTAAACGGTTGCAAGCTTTCTGAGACCTGAAAATGTAACCAAAACATCTATTGCTTTCAGTCAGCTGGAAATATATTTTTTGTGTCACAAATTTTCCCTCGTAAAACTCTATAGCTCCGGTTCCATTTTCTTTTGGAATTTAGTGTTACGAAGTTAACGATCTTTATTCTACTGTAGGTAACCTATTTGTCCATGCGTGTCCTTATACAGATGTAAGGTTTCTTTAAAATCTCCATACAGTTTGAAAACATTACCTAGATGTAATTATCAGGTTTTTATTCAGCTAAGACAAGTTTTATTCTTTCATAGCTCTGCCATTACTTTCATGGCGTTTGTAGTGGTATCTCTTTTAGGAATGATTTTAGAGACTCTTTCAAGTCCCCAGTCCTTTGCAAGCATGGGCACAATTTTATATATGTTGGCTCTACATTTTCTGTTTCCTATATGTTCTGTATTCTCTTTCAATGGTTTTCCTTTTCTGTCCATTTTGTAGTTATTGTTTGAAAGGTTCTGTTTGTCTTGCATGTCATTCATTCATTGCTCAACAACAACACATCTGCCCTTTACTGCTACACCAAGGTGAAGTTCGATTCCAACACTGCAGTTTTGTTTCCTGAAAACCCTTCTCTCTTTCTCTTCCCATCTCTCATTCTGTTGTCTTTTCTGCTTAACCTGCTTTCTTGTAAACTTGGACCTTTTTCATGGAGTTTGTCTTCGTGCATGCCAAGAAGCTTCCTGAAAGTCTCTCTTGACTGTACAGAACATCATTTTTAAAAAGATGCTCCCCTCTGGGTCATGGAGGTGTTGTTCTGCTCTTTGGTCTTCAGTGTTCTAATAGACCCTGGGTGTCATGATTCCTCTTACTGCTCCTTGAGAAGGAAGAGACTCATTAATTCTTGCTGTTTTTTGATAGGCAGGATGAGTGGGTTGGCTTTGGGCCCTCCATCTCTCTCTTGCTTGATGGTTGAATCTTCTGTTTAGACCTATACTGGAGGGCCAGCCAATGTTCAATTGCCAGTTGCCAACAGGCTTCATCTAGTGTATATCTGCTCTACTGAAGTGGCATCTTTCCCCAACCACCGTCCTGATTCTCTGGTGCTCTGATCTGATGTGTCATAGGAAAAACAACATTCAGCAGGCTGCACAAATTCCATAATTATTACTGTGCCTGCTCCAGCCTCTAGACCATCCTTCACATCCTGAGTACACTGTGTCTTCACAAGCCCATCTGTCTTCCCAGTTGTCTTGCTCATTTTGGGGCTCTTCCTGAGTATAAGAAGACCTTGGGGGAAGGGAGGAAGATGACCAGGGAAAACTGTTCTTTATTTGGGCGTCTGAGTCAGGTATTGGCAGAGAGGGAACTACAACATATCTTCCTATCTATTTCTTTAAAACACATCCTCCTTATAGGGGAGAACTTGGCATATGTCATACATGTGCTTGATAGGTTGTTCTCCAACTTCATCTGCCTTATAAGTATTGTCAGTTCCTTCTACATCCTGGCAATTATGTTGTCTATCAGTGTTCATTCACCTCATTAGTGTGAGTCTTCATATTTGTCTATGTTTTCTGGGATATTTTCCTGAGAAACAAGGAAAGTCTTGTTGTAAGGCTCTAACCAGAGGCCATTTTGTACAGAAAGTCCCACAATGCATTTTGACATCTGTTTTCCTAGGGAGACCATGAGATCCTCAAAGGGAGGGGCTGGGTCACAAACATCACTGGGTCCCTAGCACCTTGCAGGTGACTAACACAGAGTTGCTGCACAATAAATGTTGAAAGAGCACAAGAGAGAGGAAGATTTTGTTATTTGTCTATCACCCATTGTTAAAATGTTTTATATGACTCGTAAATGGTTTACCTGCTTCTCCAAAAGGAATTGATGAAAGTGGTATCTTGCAGCTTAAGAATCAAATTAAAGGTAACTTGGGTCATGGAGTGTATAAATAAAACTTTAATTTATGCAGTTAAGTAATATTTTTAAAAAGATGGGATAAGGGAGCAACTTAACATCTTCTCAGGTATAAGATAGCCATATAATCATCCTCAGGATGGTTACTGTTTGTCTACGCTTTCCACCACTAGGTAGAATGAAGAAAACAGCCTTAAATTACAATAAAAGGGATGCAGGTTAGAGGTGAGCTAGCACATTCTATAGGTTAGCTTTATAATGTGTAGAGTTATCAAGGGAAGTTATACAACTGTGTTCACCAGAAATCTCTTTCAGCCTTTTAGACAGACTCTTTAGAGGTGGGGGGTGAACTGACTGGCTGCCCCAAAACCATCTAGCCAGAAGGACTTCTGAGCTGTAGACAAAGGGTCAAATCACCTTTGGGTTCCTGGGAATCCTTAGCTGCAGGCTTAGAGGTGAGCATCTATAGCTTTGAAGGAGTGATTTAGTGATATCAAATAGCTGGGTGATTAATCAAGAAAACAAGCGAGCATTTGACATCAGAGAGAAAAACAAAATAGCCTAGGAGATGCTTTGGGGAAAATAGGCACCCAGGCTTGCATTCCCCAACCAATGGTGCTTTCAGGGATATTTGCAAATCACAACCCATTGCAAGAGAAAGATCAATTTGCTGCACAGCTAAATTAATATTTAACTTGCTCAAGAAAAGTCAATCCCCTGGGTTATTAGAGAAATTAACAAAAGCCCTAAACTGATGCTATTCTTATCTGAGCCATCAGCATGCTTTCAAAGTCATCAATGCTGTTTTCCTTACCCCTCCTGATCTGATGTGCCCCAACCCCACCCCAATCCAACCCTCTCTTTTAGCCCCTCTTACCTCCCCTCTGACTCTTCCTCTTCTTGCCACAGAACCCTTTCTTCAAACAAAACCTGGTATTGATGCCCCCCGCCCCCCGATACAAAAAGCTGCTGGAATAGAAGGGAGGTCTGGGGCTCCATCCCCTGATCACTCCTGTACTTTCCCACCTGGCAGTCCCCTGAGATGACCTGAGAGCACAGTTTTAAACACCTGGGCAGGAACAGTGACTCCCAAGCCTCATTGTGCAGCAGAATCAACTGGGGTGGGGCCTATAAAATCATATTTGTGGGCCTACCTCATGCCTACTGATTTCAAATTCTCAGGAGTGAAGCTTGGGGAATTAGAAGACATTAAGTCAGAAATTCTTGTGTAATTTGCCTGGTACAGGTTGAAAGACCCTGGCAGAGTTCTCCTTGGGATCCCTGTACGTACGGTTTGCTAGGGTCTTCCCAGCGGTGACGTTTTGCAGTTGGACAGTGGTCTTCAGCCAGGTCTGGAAGAGCCACTCAGAACTGCCCAAAGAGATGTAGCAGGAGACTGTGGGTGGGAGGGACCAGCCGAGGGCCATCAAGACTGCCTGGGCAAGGAGGGGTTTGGGAAGAAGCAGAGGGCAGGAAATTCTACCCACTTCGTTTCAGTTTTGCACGTAAACATCCAGCGCAGTGCTTATTGGCAGAAGGTGTTGAGTAAACAGAAGCCGTTCCCCTCATGTCTGACTGCACCATCTCCCTTCAGCTGTTGCCTTGCCTTCTTCTCCCCCTGGCATTGCTACTGCCTCTGTCATCCTGCCCCACTACACTGCATGCTCCCTCAGAGCAGGGCCTGTGTCCACCGAGTCCCCACAGTCTAGTGCAGGGCCTGCCTGGCTTCATCGCAGGTACTCAATATTTGTTGAGTAAGTGGGTGGGCGTGTGACTAGCCACGTGCCGGGAAAGGGGGACCTGGGTGTGGGGGTGTGGAGAGTGAGGGGTCAAGGTGGCTGAGCCACCCAGGCCCAGAAGGCAGGTTTCAGGGAGCCTATAGAGAAGTCTGGACACCGCGCCAGAGTGGTTGGTCTTTCTTTAGCAGACAGCGAGGAGCCACTAGTTTTCTGTGCTGGGAAGAGATAAGATCAAGTTTGGCTTCAGGAAGATTGGTTTGGCAGCAGAATGCAGAAAGATTAGAGGGGGAAGGGACAGAAGCTGGGCAGCTATTCAGACTCCCCAGTTGTCCCGGGGAAGGAACATGGCTGGAATTGAGACAGTCTTGTAAGCCTTGTTTGGGACAAGGGCACTGGGAGAAAGATGTGGCAGAAGTGGACGCTGCCCGACATGCCTCTCAAAAGGCTGTGATGTAGTGAAGGAGAGAAAAGAGTCTGAGCCTCATCCATCCATCCATGAGTGAGGGGAGCGATGGAGGTACATGAGCAGGTGAAGCTGCCAAGGAATTGTCCAAGGACCCAGGGAGCAGTTTCCAGGGACAGAACCGGTGGAGGGGATCTGCTTTGGAGAGTTGAAGAGGGAACAGTAGAAAGTGGTAAGACAGTGGTAAGAGAATGGGGACCTTGGAAAGGGAGGCAAGGGCTGCAGGACAACTGTTGGTCATCCATTGGTGGGGGTGGGGGTGCTAGGGATCCAAGAGGATGATGGGTAACTGGGGGTGGGTCATTCCCACTGTGATCACTCCAGAGATGTTGGGACACCATTGGTGGTGTATGGCAGGGCAGAGGTCAGCTGGCATGGCGTCAAGATAGATGATGATGGGATCCACCTTTCAGGTGTTGAGGCAGTGTGGGCTGGAGGTTCAGGGAGAGGCAAGAAAAGCAGGATCAGGATAGGGAGAGGAGTTTGGCTGTGACAGAGGGGGTGTGGTCCCAGCAAAGCAGAGACCACACACGCGCGCGCGCGCACACACACACACACACACACGCACACACACACACGGTGGGAAATGGACTTAGCAAAGCTTGAGAAGGAGGACAGAGAGCATGGGAGGGTCACCACACCTGCTCACTGTTAATTCATTGACAACTCTGGGAAGGGCTTGATGGGGAAGAGGCAGCCACCTTTGCTGCTGTTAGAGAGGCCATCCAGCAGACCCTCCCTGACCTTGTAGTACCAGACCATCATCAGGTCTGGGGTGGGAGTGCTGGGGTGAGGACACTTCTCCAGCACAACATTACAGCCTCACTCAAGGCAGGTCCTCAGTGTAGAACACTGGCTATGTTCAGAGACGGGAAGAGACAGGAGGAGAGGAAGAGTGGGAGGTGGGCCTGGGGGAATCACTCCTACTTCCGGTGCCCTGTCCCCTTGTTGCCCAGTCAAGTCCTTCCAACCCATGTGTGAGGTCTCACCTGCAATTAGGGTGCCTTTTTCTGTGCCCCACTTTGCAAAACCTTTTGCTGCTTCTACTTCGATCTCTGCTTTTTATAGCAAGCTGTGTTCACCATTGGTCTCTCCCACCTGACCTGACTTCTGGGGTCAGGCCCTCTGAGGATGCTCATAGAATGCATTTGGAAGTGAAAAGTAGACAGAAACTTGTGGAGGACTAGAACAGCAGGGAGTTAGGACGCATATTCAGCGAGCTGTACACACTGGAACAGCAGTCCACAGGTTCTCTGAACCTCATTCCTTCCTTCCTTCCTTCCTTCCTTCCTTCCTTCCTTCCTTCAGATATATGCCATCACCTTCACTGTTCAAGGTACTGGGCTTTCTGTAGTAACAAAACACATATGAATCCCAAGAATGGAGATCCTTTCCATTCTAATAAGGGGAGACCCACAATAAACATATTTTAAAAATTTATTTATTTATTTTGAGAGAGGGTGTGAGTGGGAGGAGGGGCAAAGAGAGAGGGAGAGAGACAATCCCAAGCAGTCTCCACACTGTTAGTGCAGAGCCCACTGTGGGGTTAGATCCCACCAACAGTGAGATAATGACCTGAGCTGAAATCAAGAGTTAGATGCCTAAGGACAGGTGCCCCTAAACATAATTAATTAGTAACAAACAGATGTAAAATCCATTCTGTGTTAGAAGGTGAAGTGCTGTGAATAGGAAGGAGAGAGTGCACCTTCCGGTTGCACTCTAAAGGGTAGCCAGGGCAAGTGTCGCTAAGATGAAATAAGAAAAAATTGATTATTTAAAGCTCACCCAATCCTGGTGTGCTATAGGGAGGGCAAAGCGCCTCAACAGGCTCCTTGACTAGGCCTCCTAAGTCTGGGGCCTCGGGAGCTGGGCAGGCGGGTGCGCTTCCCAGAGAACACCACGAGGGGGAGCCCGGACCCCTCCTAGTGCCTTCCGAGCCCTCCCGCACAGCCTTGCAAGCAAAAGTTTTTCTTAAACTAACAATGCCTGTGTAAGGAGGTGCTCGCGCCTGATTGGACGGGGGAATTTTGCAGGTTTGATTCCTTGATTGGACAGGAGGTGTTAGGGGTGGGGAGAGAGCTGATGGTGGGGGATTCCACTCCCTCCCGCGTCAGTCTGGCCGGCTCCGTCCTCTCGTAGGCTCCGTCCTCTCGTAGGCTCCGCTGTAGCTCGCAATGTGACACCAGGACGCACACGCACTCGCGCGCTCTCCCCAGCTCACACTCCCTCGCCCTCTCTCTCCCATACACGCGCACGCACACACCCACCTCTCCCATAAACACACACACACACATGCACACCCACACCCACGCGCGCCCGCACCGCCCCACGCGCGCACACTCCCGCCCACGCCCACGCCGCGCTCCGGGGAGTCCGGTCCCAGCTAGAGCGCGAAAGGATACGGAGAAGCCACCGGCGGGGAGTGCAGCGGCGCCCCGGGACGCGGCGCCCTCCCCGCGCGGCCGCTTTGGCTTGGGCTCGGCCTGGGGGCCGCCGGCCGGCGATGGCCCCGGATTGCCTGCTGCTGCTCCTCCTGGCATCCGCAGTGGCCGCTATGGAAGGTAACGTAGCCTCCGCGGAGCAAGTTGGCGGCTGGCGGCTGTATCCCCGGGGCTGGTCTGGATGCTTCGCGCCGCCAGCCTCCCGCGACCGGAGGGCACGGCTGCTGGGAGCCCCGGCCGCAACCGAGCTCGGGGCTGGGGCGGCACCCCTGGCGCGCCCCCGGCTGGCTCTCGGCGCCAGCAGCTGGTTCGCGAAGCCCCTGGCTACCGCGCCCCGGCGCTCCTGGGCAGCTCGGGTCTCTCGGAGCTCCGGCTCGGCTCGGGGAGCGTGGAGCCCGCTGCATTGCGGTGCAGGCTCCTTAGCTCCGGGGGCGCCCGGTACTGGGGACGAAGGGACGGCTCCGGCCATCCGGCTCCTGGAGTGCGAGCGCCTGTCGGTTCCCTTCCTGTCCCGGCCACGGATGCGCTTAGGTGGCCGTGCGCCACCTCTCCTTTACCTCTGCTCGGGCTCGGGGACTCTGGGCTCGGCGGGCTAGCTCTGAGCGCGGGGACCAGAGCTCTACCCCGGTGCCCCGAAAGTGGCCGCTGGAGGAGAGGGACTGAGTTCATTGGCCGTACCCTCGGGGGACAGTCTGGTGGTCCCGGAGCCCGCGGGAGCTGCATCTTTCCTGGGTCAAGTCGGGGCGAGGCGGACACCTTTGTCGCCTCTTGAGCCTGGGAACGGGGGGTGCTGTGGGTGGGTGGTAGGTCCGGCCGAAACTCGCCCAGCATCGTCTTCGCCCCGGAGGGGAGACTCGCCGGCCAGGAGGCAGCGACACTCCCCCTGCTACTTTAGCCTTGGCTGCGCTTTGGGCTGTGGCCGGGCAAGCGCGCCCCGCGGGCACAGCGCCTGGCGCAGCAGGGAGCACCCGCGCTCGGCGGCGCCCGCGAATCCCTGTGGGAAATCCCTGCCTTGCTCCCCGCCCCCCGCCCCTCCCCCGCCCCTGGTCCCAGCCGCTGAGCGCGGGCCGCAGCCCCTCCTGGGAACGCGGCTCGGCCCCCGAGCCGAGCGGAGTTGCTGGGGGGAAACCACTGTCGGGGTGGTGCGCCGCCACGGCCGGGCTCGCAGCTTCGTTTCCCGGTGGCCGGCGGGTTGAAACTCCGCGGAGGGACTCTGCGCGGGAATCTCGCGCAGCGTTCTGAACTGGTGGCTCGCTGGGCTGGTCTGTCCGGTCCCTCGCAAGCTGTTACCGGTTGCCCAGCGGAAACGCCCCCACCCCAGACACCGTGGTCCAGCGCTCCTGACACCTCCGGAAAGCGGTGCCCTTCTCGGAGCGGAGCTGGGGCGTTCGGGGCCCCAGGGCGGGGCTGATTCCTTCCCCGCGTGGGGAAGACCACGGTGTGCCGCGTTCGTTCTGGTAGCGGCGCGGGGGTGCGACGATGAATGCCTAGAAAGCTCTCACTTGCTTTTCTGAAGATGGTTTTTTGTCTGCCTCCTGCTGCCCTTCCCGGCTCCTGGTCTTTGTGCGGAGGGGATGCATTTTGGGACGTGCGGGGACTAGAGCTGTGTGGAGCGCGGGCGACACCCCGGAGCAGGGATGCTTGGGTTTGACTTACAGAGAGGCAAAGGCGGGAGCAGTTGAAATAGGACAAGAGCAGCGTTTCACACTTCCAAACCGATCAGGACAACCTGGGTGAGCGAGCGTGAACAACGGGCTAGGCGAGGCTGGACTTTGTAGCGTCCAACGTCCTAGCGTCTTCGCGCCCGCCAGAGGGTCAGAGGCTGAGCCTCGGAGAGCAGAGGGGTGCCCACTTTGGGAGCCTGGTCTTGGCACTGGGTCTCCATCGATGAAAGGAGGGCATGCAAGCGAGCAAAATTGTTCGAAGAGCAAGTGCATGGGAACCCACGTCTGGATGCTCGCAGTTGCCTCCGTAGACGCCTTCTTGGCTCCCGGTCGGCTGCTGGGCTGGAGCTGCCCGAGGGAGAGTGCCCTTGTACGGGTGGCGCCCAGCCCTGTATATGCGCCCTGTCACTAGGTGTCCTGGAGTGGCTCCTGTTGTGGGAGTTGTGTTCCTTCTCGGCACAGCCCCAGCAACTTTGCCAGCAGCCTGGCAAGAAGAGCCAGGCTTTCTAAGCTGAAAATCTCTCCAGAAAGGGTTAAAAGAAACACCACATTCAGCAGAATATTAAAGCAGCCCCATCGTCCCTGCTCAGTGCGCAGGGATAGTACACACCATTCACTCCTATCTCTCCTCCAGCGAACACAGACAGGTTCATTTTCTCCTCTTCACACGCAGAGCCGCCTTCCCGCCTGCCTGGCTGGGCTGGGGCCAGCGTCATTGGGTTTGTGATGAGTGAGGGATAATTATCAGAAAAGTGGATCAATGAGCTGCCTACACAGACAGCAGATCCCTCCCAAACTCTGCTGTATCTAGGGGTGCCTCTCCTTGCTGGTTTGGCCCCTTAACCTGTCTTTTTCCCCTTAGTGGGGCTCTGATGGAATTGCACTGGGGCAAGCAGCTCCAAAACCAGGCAGGTCCTTAGCCCAGGCCAGGGCAGGAACAAAGGGACAGTGGCAGCCATGGGCCAGTTGGGGACACTTGGCCAGACAGGCAGGCCCCTATGGGATTCTCTGCCTGGGCGGAAGGAAGGGGCTGGTTGACATGAGGTGTGGGAAATCCACACTGAAAGAGAGCACCCCTCCCTTCCCTCCCCTTCCCCATTTCCATTGGCTCTGCTTTGTGGGGAGAGAGAAGGCATTGTGGGGGGCGGGGAGGAGGCTGCCTGGGGCTTTTAAAGTCTATTTTCAGAGGAGAACAGGGCAGCCTGGGAGGCAGGGATGCTGAAATCCTCTGGCTTTCCGGACACAGAACCGGCCTCTTAGTCTCCAAACACTTGCCTCTTCAAGCTTAAGTCCTTTCACACTGTGTCTGGGGCTTGTTGAGAATGGGCCGCTGGTGTCTACAAGGGAAGACAACCACCTGCCTTCTCCGAGCTGCCCTTTGGCCTGTGCAAAACAGGCTCTGGAGACCTGGCCTTCTTTTGGGCTGTTTCTGCAGCAGTAGGACGTGTTGGGCTGGCAGCAGAACGCCCACCCTCAGAGTGGACTAAGCATGTTGGCCTTTCTGGGAGGCAGCCATCTGGCATCACTGAAAGCTCATAGCATCTTCCCAGCCCCACCCCTGGCATCCATGAATGACCATATACCTGCAGGTGGCCTCACTGTTTGGACAATGGCTGACCTGAGCTCTCCCAGGAGATCTGCTTTTAGGTGTGGCCTGCAGTGAAGTCCTGGGCTTGCCGTCCTTGAACATACACATGTGTTTGATTTGGTGGTAGATTTCTCAGGGCCTGACAAATAGTGGGTTTTCAGTAGGGGCTGTTGATGCATGAATACACAGCTGAGTTACTGTGCTCCTTTGTGGAGCACACCTTAAAATACAAAGGCACTGAGTTACACCATATGCACTTAAATCTCCATTACAAGTTTATGGGGAAAAACCCCCATCCTCAGCCCCTGTGTCTACAACAGGCCAGCAGGCTAGGCACTGATTGGCTCTTTCTGCATTTTATGTTACTATTTCTTTGCTGTGTGTGCATCTGTTTTGGGTATCTGTGAGTGTACATGAGTCTACAAGCAGTAGCAGGCGCCAAAGATTTAAAAAAATGTCTGGGAGAGACAAGTAAATTTGAGGAAATTCTATTAGGTGATTTTATTTTCTATGCATTGTGAAAAGGTGGCTATTACTCAGTGTTTGTGGAGGGACCCCCTCAAGCCAGTGAGTGGAATGCTGGTGAGGCAGGGCAACGCAGCTCTGGGTAATTGCTTGAGAAAATTCTTGGCAGTGTAAACAGCTGCAGAGATTGGACCCAGCCCCAGCTTGAACCTTCTGGGTTGACAGAGCAGAATTGTCACCGGTGATGCCCAGGGACATGAGGAAGGCCTGCTGGGCCACATAGTATCCTGCTCCAGCCCCTCCTGCCATTTGTTGATCTGTATAAAACCAGACCTAGATCCCAGAAGCCCTATCCTGGCCCCTCACAAGTATGGATCCTGATTACCAACATGTGCTTTGGGAAAGGCCCATGAGGCAGAGATAGGATACGGCATCCTGTACAATTGTACCCATCCAGAAGTAATCGTTGATAAAACAGATTGGACTGAAGAAGGGTGGTATCAAGGTGTGCATGACAGCTCCATGACCCCTTCTTCTGGATCTAGTGTGTGGACCCACCCCCACCCCGTTCACTAGAAGCTACCTCTTCTCTAGTTGGTTGAATGAATTTCAGGAACTTGGGGTAGTGGAGGAGGTGTAGGGTCAGGAATGGGGTCTGACTACGGGATGGGGCTGAGATCTACACAAAATGGAGACAGAGGCTGGATTGTGAAGGCAGATTTTTCATCTTCCAACTCTGTGGCTGGGGAAAATCAGTCCCCTGGGCCAAGTGTCTTTCTCTGTACAGTGGGTCATGAAGCTCACCTGTTCCAACCTTAGAAGTTGGGCAAGTTATATATGTTATGAGGATACACCTGTACTAGTTCAAAACTAGAGATGCTGTTAAAGTCAAAGATATATTTTTATTATTGAATCAAAACAGTCATCTATAACTATTCTATAAGAGTTCTTAATACCACTCAAATTCAGGAGCATAAGTCTTTGGCAGTGTGAGCCAAGGGTTAAAGCAATTTTAAAAGCCAGAAGAGCAGAGTATCATCTTGGGCAGTGGTTCTCAGGCTTCAGGAATCTTCATGGCACCTAGGCAGTTTGTTGTAGGCTCATGGGCTCTAACCCCCAAAGTTCAGCAGGTCTGGATGGAAATCTGTTTCTGGCCTCCCTGTAAAGATCCTGATGTAGCGCTTCCTGGAAACGCTGCCCAAGGGGAGGTTCTCAATGAGGCTGCAGCCAGAAATCATGGGCAGTCTTGCTCCCCTTTGTACTTACTGAGTCAGAATGGCCTGGAAATCTGTATTTTTAACAAAGGGCTCCAGTGATTCAGATGCAGGCCACCTGGCACCAGTATATTTGGGAGCTGCTGGTAATAGCCAGCACTTAACATAGGTGTTGTTCTAGGTACTTTACATAAGTCAGTTCATTTAATCTGTACAACGTCTGTATCAGGTATTGTTATCAACCCTACTCTCCCATTTTTCAGGTTAGAAGACTGAAATACAGAGTAGAGAAGTCATTTGATAAGGTCACATAGCTAGTTAAGTGTCAGTGCACTTGAACCCAGGTGGTCAGATTCTGGGATCTGTGTTCTTAACCATCCATCTTACCTCACCACTTTTGTAGGCTTTGCGTGAAGAAAGGTTCAGATTGGCCTGAATCCACAGGCTGAAAGAATTCTGATGCTAACTCGGCCATTGAGTACTTCATTGATTACTGGGCACTCCATGCTTCCATGGTCATGGGAGAAGGGTTGAGTGAAGTGTTCAGATAACCCCAATACTTCAGCTTGAACACCAGTCTCCGTATAGCTCCCTTCCTGCCCCTTCTTCCCACCTCCCACCCTACACACCTACAGACACACACACACACACACACACACACACACACACACACACACACTGCTGGAGACCTGTACCACAGCATGGCTTATGATCAGGAATCTAGTGGAAGGACTGGAGTATCTTTCCTCCTCTCCTCTCCCTGCCCTGGCCAGCTTCCCAAAGAAGAAATGATTACTGGCAAGTGTCCCCAAAGGGGATGGGCGTGAGCACCCTGTGCATTCTGGGAGTAGTGGAGGTGGCACATGGGACCCTTACCTGTCTCCACCTGATAGCCTAGAGCACATCCGTCCACCTGGATTTCAGGAGTTTGCATTCCTTGGAAGAGCTCCCTTTATGTCTCCCTCTTCTACACTAGCCACTTAAGCAACCTGAATATTTCTGTTAGATTTCCATGTCTCCAAAGGTGGTGGAGAAACAGAGCATTGGATGCCTGCCCTTCTGAGGAAATTACTATAGTAATAAAGTAATGCCCTGGGAGAGATTTCATATTTAAAAGCAAAATAGTACATGAGAAATTCCTCAGCTCCTTTTGTGGATTCCATTTCAATTTCAGCAACAGTTGGGGCTCTCGGTCAGAGTGTGTTTGTGCTTTGAGAGGGGGCATTGACTGGCCAAGTCAGGACCACCTGCTCCATCAAAGACCCCTGACACCTGACGTCTGAGCTGCCTCGCTGGCTTTAGTGGATCACTCCTCTGGGGATTAGAGAAATGGGAACACACTTTCAAGGGAGGCCTGGAGGATGGGGAGTTGGCTCTTTGCTAATGGAAAACTGCTTTCCACCTGGCCTAACACACAGGGAGCAACCAGATGCATCTTTAGCTCTCTCCCTCCCTGTGCCTCAGTTTTCTCATTGCTGAATCAGACTAGAGGAGAGGTTGTTAGGGTGGAGAAGGTTAGCAGGGGTTTGGGGTGGGGGCAAACCCCAGGGTAGAAGCAGTGTAGAAGTAGGAGGTGGACAATTATAGGATGGTCTGGGGCGGTGGGGCATGGTGACCCCCTGGCTAATTGTGGGTGGGGTGTGGCTCCTCACAGACTGGCGGGATTTCTGCGGGGGCAGCTCAGGACCCAATTTTGGGGCACCGGAGATGAGTGAGGGGGAGCGTGGCTGGCATCAAGAAAGGCCTTAGCCTAGTGCCTCCCTCAAGTTCCCTGCTCTAGGGACCTCCCACTGGCCAACAGCAGGCCCAGTCTGTGCAGGTGGTACAGCGGGCCCTGGAGCCACGGTCCCTGCTGGCCACATGTGGTATCACCTGCTGGGTGTCTCTCAGTGCAACTGGCTTGTAAGTTTGCCTCCAACTTAGTGAATGAGAAGGTTTCATTTCCACAGCCTAGAAGAGGCATCTTGTTCACCTGCTCACTCACTCCCCAGCCAGCACGGAGCATTCCTCAGCTCTGTGAGAGAACGAGCAGAGCTGAAGATGTCGGAGCCCTTTACTATACTGTAAGACCCTGCTGACCAGTGGGGCTTCAGGCCAATCTGTTTGCTAAAGAGGAAAGAGGATAAGAAGAAGGACCTGTTTCCCCCTCTGTCACCTGTAGCCATGTTCCGGTCAGTTGAAATCCCAGCAGCACAGACAATGCCATTAGCAGCTGCTTAAGGAGGCTGCACTGTCCCCTCATGGAAGTTTTCCCTAGAGTTCTTGGTAGCAGAGCTGGGCCAATATGGACACGTACAGGAAATTTCTTGAGAATTACCAGAACTCATTTCTGCCTGCAAATTGCACCTGAGGCCCTGATCTCTCCTCTCTCCCCTTCGGCTTCCTGGCAGCAAGTGAAAAAAATGACTGATTTGAATTTAACCTCCTTACACTGCTTCTCCATCCCCCAGTGGAGGTGATAATGAGCAGAGAAATGGGCAGAGGCAGGTGACCAGGAGGGGAGGGGGCAAGTGAGGGGAGCAGGGGCCCCAGGCTGTTGCCTAACCTTAGTCTCTGAGGTGTCTTGGGGCTGTGTAAGCTCCAGAGAGTCAAGACAAGGGGTGGGACATAAAAAGAAGAAACTTTCCAGAAATCCTGTACCCTAGTGGCACTAGAACCAGAACTGAACTAAGTTCTTATCTGCCTATCGAACATTTACCACATGCTGGACCCTATGTATATCTTGATCCCCATACGCTTAATATTGAAGCATTCATTCTCCCATTTTATAGGTGAGGAAGCTGAGGCTCTGAGAGTTTAAGTTACTGACTCAAGAACTAAGATGCAAACTCAAGTTTTGACAGGTTTGACAACTCCCCAGGCCTCTGCTTCCCAGTTCAGCACCTTTTCCATTAACGTTACTTATTCATAAATTAAATCAGGGCACATCTATTAAGCACCAGCCGTTTACTGTCCTGCCAAGTGCTGTCAAAGGTACCAGACAGTGCCATGGGTCTCCACATTTAGGTCCTTTGGCCAGGCTCTCCTTTTGCTCTCTGGAACTGCCCCACCTGTGCCCCAAACTGGAAGAAAACCTTTTTGTATTTTCCTACATGTACTTTGCCTTTCCCGTGTGCTCCCCAGCAGTTAGATCCCCACTGTGGTCATTATTGGTTTTCTTTTTGCTGGATGTCCATCTGGCTCTTGTCTCTGATGAGCTGTTTTGCTTAGGTGATTGCAGTTTGACATCTGTGGCTGGCTCTTAGTGGTGGGAGTTGGAGGACCTTGGGGAGCGGGGTCACCGTGGGTCTCCTGGAGCTCCGTCCACAGGCCCACCTTCCAGGGGAAGGGAGAGCTGTGGGTGCTTACCTTTGGAGACCCCACCCCCCGGGGTTCTGTCCCGTGGGCCCTGTCCTGCCTGGGGCTGTGTTGCTTCTTGAGTTCTGGCTGTTCCCATCCACCTTGCCAGATGTGAACACCATGACATCAGAGAAGGATGTTGGGATTTAGCATCAGCTTTGAGCATGGAGGGACGTGTGGGAGGATTGGGAGGAGAGCACCTCAGTGTCCTAGTCTCACTGGACAGTGGTCCCCCTGGAGGCTGTGATTGTGGAAAGGGCTGAACAGGAGCACCAGGAATAATTGCAGGCAGCCCCATTGACAGTGGAGGCTGAGAAAATGCCTTATCTGCGAGAGGCAGCTGGGCCTTGCAGTTAATTATTCTGTTGTTTTCCTCTCGCTGTTTTTGGAGCACATCAAGGTAGGACCTTTGCCCTTGGCTTTCTCATTGAGGCTAAGGCTGGAACTGGGTGGTAAGCTCGGAGGAGGGGAGAAGGAGAGAGGAGGAGCCTCACTGGGGAAAGGTGGAAGGGGAGCCATCCTGGGATGCTTTCAACCCCTTAGGCAATGCGTCCAAATGGTCTGGGTGGAGGAGCACAGGCTGTAACTTTTGGGGCAGGGAAGAGGGTTTCAATAGCATCAGAAAATCCACTGAGTTTTGGCGGATGCCTAGGGGCATGTGTTGGGCACAGGTCAGACCATATTTTGGGTATCAGACCATAGATTGATATTTCGGTTTACCTTGGCCACTACCTGTGAGTCTCTTCCAGCATCTTCATGACCAGTGGAAGACCCTTCACAGTCTAGGTCCTCCTTTTATCCTCTCCTCCTGGCCAGCAGCATCTCCTGCTGCTTCATTCCCCCCTGCTCCACACAGCACACATGCACACACACTCCACAGGTACACACACCCTGAGAAACATCCCTATTTATTTTTTCCCATCTGGGCAGAGGCCAAACTGAGCCTTCTGTTGCTGTGTGCCTCTGGGTCTGCTCCTGCTCACTCTGCCTTTGTTATATTTCTCACCGATCTTATCCTGGCTAACCCTAACTTATTCTTTAGAATTCACAACAGTGGTCACCTTCTCTTGGAAACCTTCCTCCGAGCCCCAGTCTGGATTAGGTGGTCTGCTGGTCTCTACCACAGCTACCTCTGCCTCCCTTTTGGGGAGCACATTCCCCACTGGTCTATACTTGGATGTTGCTTTTGCTGGATACCCCATAGTGCTGTGAGCCTCTGAAGGGTAGGGCTCTATCTTAATTGTCATGATATTCCCAGCATGTACCACATAGGTAGGTAGAATCAACAAGTATATGTTGTGTAAAAACCTGAAATCATGTCACATGTGGTAGTTTAAAACATCTCTGCAAAGTTTTAGATGCCCTTCTTGTCAAAGTATGAAGCCCATTCCTCTCCTCTCCTCTTAAATATGGGTTGGCCTTTTTACTCCATCTAATGAATAGAACATGGCAGAAGTGATCCTGCGTAATGTTGGAGGTGAGATCATTGAGGATTCCAGCCTCTTCCCTGCTCTCTCTCTCCTGGCCTGCTTGCCTTTGTGACCCAGCCACCATATTGTGAGGAAGCCGAAGCCACATGGAGAGGCCATGTGTAGCCCCAGCCCCAATCCCAGCTCACTGCCAGCATCAAATGCCAGACATTGGAGTGAGGGGGTTTCAGATGGTTGTAGCCCCCATCCTTCCAGCCAATCCTACTGGCTCCCAGTGGGAAGAGACAGGCTTTCCTCACTGAGCCCTGTCCAAATCATAGATTTGTGAACAAAAAAGATGTTGTCACTGTTGAAAACTATGAAATTTGGAGTTGGTATGGTATGCAGCAATTGATGACCAAAATATCCTAGGAGAAGTAGTAGAAGAAAAATTGTTTAGAGAAGACCAGAGGGAAACTGGGGAGGGGGAAGAGATATGTTACCTCATTCATTCAACATCAACCACATATTTGTTAGCCTACTATGTGCTAGGCAGTATGCACAAAACAGGAAATGTTCCAGCTCTTGGGAGCATCCAGGTGGGGAGGACAGACAGTCATTAAGATAACAAATAATATAGAATATAATTTTAGGAGAGTTCCATGAAAGGATAAACAGGGCAATGTAATTGAAAGTGATGAGGGCAGGCTTGGACAACTTGAAACGGGGGAGAGGCTGGGGAAGGAAAGGCATCTCTCTGTGAGTATGTGAAGGCTGGTCTTGCCAAACAGGCTTAGCTTTACTCTACATGCATGATAGATTTTGGCTTGATTATGAAGTTCTTTCTAGCAAAGCTGAACCAAGATGGAATAGGCTGCCATGAAGGGTGATAGAGCCCCATCCCAGGATATCCAAGTGAGGGCTAAGCCACTTCCAAATTAGAAAGCCCAAATTCTATAAGAGGGAAGGAAATGGGGGGTGGGAACAAAGAGACCGAACTGACACCTTTGCTTAGGAGCCATCAGTTTCATGAATACTCATGCAGAACACATTTATTGGGCATCTGCATGAGAAACATTGTGCTTGACACTGAAAACATGAAGTAAAGAAGACATAGCCTTTCCTTCAAGAGGCCACCTATTAATAGACTGGTGGGGGAGACAGAACCATGCAGACTACAGGCTGTAACAGGACATATGGTGGAGTCTGATAGATGTGGTATAACATTTACACATCAGCTGCTAGGAGAAACCAGATGAGAGGGTCATATTTCTAGTGGGAAGGATTTGAGGAAGGAGTGTGTATATGTGTGTAGGCATGTGTATGCGTGTGTGTGTGTGTGTGTGTGTGTGTGTGTGTGTATGTGTAAGAGAGGGAGACCATATAGAGATACAGGGTGAAGCTCCATAGAGGTAGGGTAGAAGTTTGTCAGGAGTGGTTAGGAATGAGAAACCAAGACTGATAGTTATTCTTACTCTTTGTGTCATGAGGGTAGACATCCAGAGCTCTTCATCAAGAGCTTTGCCTGTTTTATTAGCCAGATCTCTGGCTGTAGAGACACATGTTCAACTCAAGCTGAAGGAAAGCAAAGGGTAGGGGTGATTATTGGCAATTGTTATTAGTGGACAGTTTGGGACTTAGGTTGTGATTATACCTAGGGGCACCAGGGCTGTCTCAGACTCAGTCTCCTTTTTCTCATACCTTAGCTCTGTGTCTGTGTCAGGAAGGGTCCTGACAGAAAACAGACTGCTCTCTCAAAGGGTTATTTGAGGAGAGTTTAGTGAAGAGACTCTTTACAGAGTTACGAATAGGGTTAAGGGAATCACTAAGGATGGAGATGCAGCCAGAGGCTGGCAACAGTGGGAGGCCATGACTCCCCATAGCCAGTGGGGCAAGGGAAGGGAATGATGCTTGGGGGCCTGGAAAGAGCTATAGCATGGGAGAGGGCTCCCTGACAGGGGCTGTAGACAGAGGAATGAAGCTGCTGCCCAAACCATGCAGGGGCAGAGATGGGGCATCGTATTCCCTGAACTTGTTCACCTCTACTTTTTCTCTTCCTGCCAGTATCTCCCATTGGATGAACTCAACAAGAAGGCATGGGGTATGGAAGCCTGGTTCAGAAAGGTCAGTCTCCTGAGGCTCAGAAGAGGGCAAAGAAAGGTGGAGAATGGATCTGAAGGGACAATGAACAGAGCCATTTAGGTTGACTCCATCCTCAGACAGGCCTTCTTGCTATGGTCATGTGGCCACTGGCAGCTCAGGCTCACATCCTCTTGAAACTTCAGCAGAAAGATAATGGCTCACCCCCAGTAGCTGGCCTTCCTTGGATCCTAAGCCTCTCTTGTGAATCAGGCTGTCATGAGGATGATGGAATGCACTCATTGGCCAGGCTTGGGCACACAGCTACCTATCTCTGGAGCTGGAGGGGGGTGCGTGGCCTGTAATGAGGGCTGGGCCACCACAAAAAGTCAGGGTGCCATTACCAGATGCAGGAGTGGGTGCTGGACAGTATACCACATTTGCTGCATAACTGATTCATGGAACATAATGGAGAACTAGTGTGTGCAGTAAAGGAAAGGACCCAGAGTGCAGGTGGGGAAGGGGCAGATAGAGGGGGTTGTGTCTGTGAGGGTCCTGGTGGAAGATACGGGAAAAGCTGGGGAAACGGAAGGTGATAGAGAAAAGTAAAAACGCAGGAAGGGAAAAGCTGGAGGTGGCTGGGCAAACAGCTTCTTTCTTGATGAGGATGTTCCCTGTCTTCCTAAACATCATGATCAAACTCCAAGTAATGAACAGGCGGACAGGAGGGGTGTTTGGCTAGAGGCAAAGTGATTTTAAGACAAGGGTATCTCAAAGCAGACTCTAAAGGAGGAGGGCTCCTTTTTGGGGAAAGATGAAAACACAGTGCGTGAGGGGCCACACCTCTTACTGTAGCTCTCCAGGTTGTGACTTAGCTATGAGAACATCTTAACCTAATGGTTGCATGTAAATTGGATACCCAGTGGAGAGCAAGAACGAAAGAAATGCGAACTCATAGGAACAATGAGATGGCTCAATTCCTTTCAGTTTTCAGCATTATCTTATCAATCATGGCTTAGCCTTACCTGGAATTTCTGTTTTGCATCAATAGAATATGTATCCACAGTTTTCTGTGTACATTTTGTCAAGGGTTTAAGATTTGTATAATGATGGTAGACCTTCAGAGTCCTTTGCAGACTCCTTCCTTCATACTTTAGATATCTCTTCCTCTCTTGAGGAATCTGCTTAGAATACATCAGAGGAGGACTCCATTTGCCCTTCCAAGTTCCCTGCTCTTGGCTCCAACTTTCCTCTACTCCCAGCCAAGCAGAAAAAGAACAGTTAATTTTTTTTTTTTTACACAGTAGCACAATGCTGCTGCTCTGCATGAAAACCCATGGTTTTCTTTTTCCAATCAGAAGAAAGTAATTTTCCTTTCACTCACCTGACTAACTTGTTCAAAGCGTCCCCTCCCCACCCTTTTCGGATATCTTGCTGCTAAGTATTTGCCAATTCATTTGCATCTCAATGGTTCCTTAGCAACTATCATACCCTCAGGATTAGGTACAAAGCTGCTCTCTGACACAGACTGCCAGGGCTACATTGCCCTCTTTTACGGTGCCTGAGTTACCAAACCAAGCCCTACCCAGACACGAAACAGGTTTACTCACAACATCACATGGGTTCCGAATTACAATGCAGTGCCTCCTTACCTTATCTGAGCATGCAGACTTCCAAGTGACCCTTGCACCGAAATGCCCCCCAGTAACCTCGTAGCTCCTGAAAACTGTCCTCTGATAACATGTCTTCAGAGAGAGAATCCCAGATCTCCACATTGGAGGAGAGTCCTGTCTTCTGACAGGCCATGAATTAGGTCCTTTTTACAGATCTGGCGGCTGAGGTTCAGGGAAGTGAAATGCCCGCCCCAAGGAGGGGCAGGCACCTGGAAGGCACCAGGGCCAGATAAGAGCTCAGAGCACCTCTGCTTCCTGGTCCACTGTCAACGTGCTGCAAAGAGAGACTCCCGTTTGCTGCCTATTGTGAGCTTTCAGAATAAATTTAAAGAAAAAAAATTTTTTTAAGCATAGATATGTGACTCTATTCAACTGCAGTCCTAGCAAATTTCACTTCTCACCGAACTAGAGAGTAATTGCCCATGTGAATAGGCCAAGTGTGTGTGTATCCCCTAGTTTCTCTAGTCCTGGCAGTTGATATTCTTTCTGTTCTTGGGCTTGTAGCTGAGGGCAGTATGGGTGGGGTGTGGGAGAGCCCAGAGTGCGTGTGTCTCTGCGTGTGTCTGTGTGTGTATTTATTCAGACGATGTAGACAGACAGTGGCACTGGACCATTTAGCAAATTAGAGTATTCCACCCGGAGGAGGTGGTGCTGTTTCTGTAACAGCACCAGGCATCCACCACCAGGGCTCACTGGCATGGAACAGCCTGGCAAGTGGAAGGCACTATTCAGAAAAGGACAATGAGAACAGAGCTCATTGTACGGTAGGGCTGACCTTTGCGACTCCCACTTCACGTTGTTATTAAATATCGGGAAGAGACTGAAAGAACAATTATAGTATTGTCATAATGTATAAGCGTAGAAAGCAAGCCATTCCCAAGGAGGCTCTGGCTTGGCTGAGCTTGACAAAAGCAGGGGACTCAGCTCCAGTGCTTATTTTCTTCTCATCTGGAAGTTGTCTCTATTATTGAACACAGCAGAAAACCATGAACGTGCCGCGTGCAGTTCTGCCATCACGGGCTCCAGAAAGCCAAGATGTCAGGGAGGAAGGGGGTGGAGGTGCTTGGATTTCTGCTCGTGTCCCGGTCGACCTCAGTGGTGGAGTTTTGGCTGCAGCTGTCTTGATGTCTTGATGGCCTGGGCTTAGCGGGGTGCTGGCTCCAGGGATCCTGGGGAGAGTTTGCTGAGTTGAGCTGGCTTCAGGGCTTTCATAGGACAGTGGGTGACTGGCTTTCCCCTGTAGAGAAGGGTCACAGGAGCTCCTGTGGCCACTCCCTCCTGCACACCCTCCCAGCTACTAGGCCACCTAACCATGCTGATGACCGGGGCTCACCGCATTGGTAATCTTAGCAGGTGGGATTTCCACACCGGGCCTCGGCATTGCCCTCTGGCGTCACACTCTCCCATGGAGAGCCGCATCAAGACCAGTGTCTCTCAGCCTCATTCTCATCCTTGCTGCTCTAAGGAGTCTTTAAAGACCTTTTCTTCCTAAGCACGCCATACCCCATGAAATGTTAATACCACAGATACACTGTACGTGTGTTTATATATTGGGGCCCTTTGAAGGACCACAAACCATTGTAATATCTAAGTGTTTTTGTCCCCCAGTGTCCCCCAAGAAGCAGTTTTCGCTCCTGTTCAGAATACATAACCAAAACGAAATAAAGCTGGCAGCAAAGTAGCCAGCCCTCAGCTGAGTTAGAGCACTGCTTTGCACCATCTGTTTTTCCGTATAACTTTTACCAAGGGTGGCACTGACCCATTGGGAAGAATGTTCCCCTTGGCTGATCCAGAAGGTCCCCTGCTGGCTGTTATTAGCCTTTAATTGTTGGGTCCTGGGGCACAAGGGTAATCAGTAGGTGTGGAAGTATTTCAGTATTTTAACAAGCATGCCTTTGCCAGGCTGTACTTTCTGGACATCAGCCCTGAGTATACCAGTTTTGAAAATAGTTTCTTGAGTCTGTCTGGGTCCATTTTTTAGTGTTAATTTTAATTAAATTTTTTTTTCACTTACATTCCAGTTAGTTACCATACAGTGTAATATTAGTTTCAGGTGTACAGTTAGTGATTCAACACTTACATACAACACCCAGTGCTCATCACGAGTGCACTCCTTAATCCCCATCTAGGTCCATTTTTTAAAATAAATATATTTTTGGAATTTGAGAAACTTAACAGAAGACCATGGGGGAATGGAAAGGGAAAAATAGTTATAAACGGAGGTAGGCAAACCATAAGAGACCCTTAAATACAGAGAACAAACTGAGGGTTGATGGGGGGTGGAGGAGAGGGGAAAATGGGTGATGGGCATTGAAGAGGGCACTTGTTGGGATGAGCACTGGGTGTTGTATGGAAGCGATGAATCATGGGAATCTATTTCCGAAGCCAAGAGCACACTGTATACACTGTATAGCTAACTTGACAATAAATTATATTAAAATAAACAAATAAATAAATTTTCTTGAGGTATAATTTACATACAATAAAATTCACCAATTTTAACTGTAGAATCCCTTGAGACTTGACAAATGAATGTGGTTGTTAGCCATCACACAAACACAACACGGAACATTTTCATTACCCTCATGTCCCTTCTCTGTTATTCCCTTCCCTCTGCCCTTGGCCGCTGGCATCCACTGAGCTGATTTCTGGCTCTCTATTTTGCCTTTTCCAGAAGTTCACATAAACAGAATCGTAGCATATATTTGGCTTCTTTCACGTAACGTAATGCGTTTGAGAACCTCCATGTTGTTGCGCGTATTGCTGGTTCCTTCCTTTTTATTGTTGAACACTGTCCCATCGCATAGATAAATCATGGTTGGTTTATCCATTCAATAGTTGATGGGTGTTTTTTTTTTTTTTTCTTCCTAGTTTCTAGTTTTGGGGCTTTTATGAATAAAGCTACTGTGAGTACATGTCTTCCTGTGGACACAAAATGAAAAATAGGTTTGCATTTCTCTTGGGTAAGTGCTTAGGAGTGGAATTGCTGGATAATATGGTAAGCGTAAGTTTGACTTTATGAGATGGCCAATTTATCTTCCAGAGTGGCTGCTCCACCTTGCATTCCTACCAGCAATGTATGAGAGTTCCAGTTGCCATTCTGGTGGGTATATAATGGCATCTCATTGTGGTTTCCACAGACATTTCTCTAATGACTAATGATGTGCTTTTAACGTGCCTCTTTGCTATTCATATGTATTCTTTGATGAAATGGATGTTCAGATCTTTTGTCCATTTTTGTTAGGTTGTCTGTTCTGGGTCCATTTTCAACTTGGTTGTTCGGAGGTAACAGAGGAAACCCCCCTCCCCCCCGACTTCCGCCTGACTGTTGGGTTGCTGTGTTGTGCTCAGGAGACCATAGGTTGCTACCTGCTTGGTCCCATGCCTGGCGTGGGGGTAGGTATGGACCATGATCTTCTCCACAAGAATGGGTGTTACTTATCAGGGACAAAGTGCATCCTCATACAGGGGCCGGCACCTTGAAAGTGGGCTGTTAACTATGGCACTGTGTGAGCCTCCATAGGAAACCATAGTTGAGGTGATCTGGGATTGTGTTCCCAGTGTTTATTTTCCACATTCTAACCTTGTCTCCACCATACTTCTGGGTATGAAGGAAGGACCTGTACCCCCACCCCTGCCCAGCTTTGCAGGGGAAGCTGTGTCTCTATGGTGACAGCAGACATCAGGTAGAAATCTCCCAAGGGTTCTGCTTCCCCAGGGTATTTCTGTGACAGGTATCTTTTGGTTTGGGGTTTTCTTTTTATAAAGAAAGGCGTGATTCCCCTAGGAAAGGTGCTCTGATCCTACACAGGGAAGCACACCCAGGCTCAGGCTGGACTCTCAGGCCTGGGTGCACTGGGCTGCCCATCACCTTTCTCCTGCCGCTCCAGCTCCTGAGGGGTCTCCCAGCCCTTCTGCTTTGTGCTGCATTCAAGCTGAGGAGGATGCCTTTGGCTCATTTCTGAACTGTAGATGACAGACTCAGGATCCCACGTCTTTCCAACACTGGGGATGATGTTCATGCTTCAGCCATGCTTGCTGTTATTTGCGTGATGATCAGTGATCACAGTAATCATGGGGGAGGTGACATGTGACAGGGATGAAAAGGCCTGCTGTGGTGTCATCAAGGATTGGTGTGCTCTGCTGGGCCCCGCGTCACTTCTCACAAGCGCCTCTTATGCTCGTGAAAAAAGCTTCCATCGGTGCTGCCCACTTCTGGCTATGGGCATCATGGGCTGCCTGAGGGTCCCCCAGAATCCATCCCAGTGCCTGGCACAGAGTAGGCACTTGGTAAATGTGGAAGAGTAGATGGATGAATGGGTGAACTGGGTCTCTGTTACACTGCATAGGTCACTCAGGGAGAGGCTGATGCTGGTGACCCCAAGGCATAAAGCCAGGGACTCATGTCAAACAAAAGCAATGACAGCACGGGAGACCCTGAAGATCTAGTTGTGGAGACAAGACCGGTGCACCTGGTGCTGGGTGGAGAGACCCATGGACGGTTCAGATGAGGAGCTGCCATTGAAAGGCCTGTTTCTAGGGGAAGCTTAGAGGTAAACTGGGCCTCGAATATATGAGCTGGAGGGTGGTAGGGAGCACATCATGGGAGAAGTAGCAGAAGTGGAGGCCTGGTGATGGGAGAGGAAAGGCACGTACCTAGAAGGGAAAAGCAGGTACCTGGAAGAGCAGTTACAGTCAGGTGAGTGCTCAGTGGTACAGCCATGTGGTCAGTGTTGTAGGGAGTCAGGGGATGGAGAGATTAGAGTAGGCTAGGGTAACTGGGGTGGCTTCTTGAAGGAGGGGGTAACATTTAAAGGAAAAAGAGTGTTTGCTGTGGTAGAGGAGGCAGGGCATGGGTCTGCCTTCTATTCAGGCTTGCCCTGCCCAAAGCTGAAATCATCTGGTATGGAGAACTGACAGAGATGTTTGTTTCTGTGATATATGCCCCTTTGTCTTGGACCTCTTGCCTTCAGAAAGCCTAGGAGGTGTTCCTGTGAGAGAGGGTTCAGCATCAGTGTTTTGTCTTGAGTCCCGAGGCCCAGTTGGCATTGCCAACACGGTTCACCTAGAGGAAAGCAAGAGGCTTCTTGCAATGCTCTGCACCAGACTTTCACTAGCTGTTTCCTTTGGTTTCATGCTCTGTGTGTGGTCTGTGAACCGTGGTCTGTGGGCCTCACCTGAGAGCTTGTTGGAAATGCAGTATCTCCAGGTCCCACCTCATAGTGATCAAATTCAGATCTACCTTGATCAAGAGTCCAAGGCTCTTGGAGTATTTTGTTGGAGCATAAAAAACAAAAAACAAAGGAGACATGACAAGTGACTGTAACGCATGACCTTTTACTAGATCCTGCACTGAAAAAAACGATGCTCTTAAGGACAATATTGGGACAATTGACAATTGACAGTGGGCTCCCAACATTAAGGGAGAGGGTCTCATTAAATGAAAGTATTATAACAATATTAAATGTTTCAAATTTGATAACCTATTGTGACCAAATAAGAGAATATCCTTGCTTTTTTGATGTATACATCCTACTCTCAGAGGGTTAATGGAGGGAATTAAATCAGCAAATAAATCAATGTGTGTGTGTATACTATAATGAAGGTGCATATAACACAATACTGTATATGAAATATGTTATATTGTTATAATTTATTTTTCTTCTTTAAAAAAATTTTTAAAAAATGTTTAATTTTGACAGAGAGAGACAGACAGACAGAGCAGGAGTGGGGGAGGGGCAGAGAGAGAGGGAGATACAGAATCTGAAGCAGGCTTCAGGCTCTGAGCTGTCAGCACAGAGCCTGATGGGGGCTCAAACCCATGAACTGCAAGATCATGACCTGAGCCAAAGTCAGCTGCTTAACTGACTGAGCCACCCAGGTGCCCCTGTTATAACTTTAAATATATGTAGAAAGAGAGAATGAAAAAAATGAATGTGGCAAAATGTTAAAAATTGGTGAATCAGGGTAAAAGATCTGTGGGGGTTGTTGTTCCCACTCATGCAACCTTCCTATATGATTGATATTTTAAATATAAAAAGTTTTTTTTTTTGAAAATATGGCTTGTTTAAAAGTTTGATGGATGTTGCAAGTTACCCTCCAAAAAGGCTGCACCAATTTATATTCTCACAATGCCACAAGACGGTTGGTGCAGCTGTTTGATGTAGCTATTTTTATTCAGCTATTTTGATGCCAGGGACTTTTCTGATGGGGTCATATATCAGTTTTGACCTGGGAACATTCATTTTTCCCCCCAATTTATTATGAATATTTATAAAAGTATAGAAAAGTCATAGTGCAATGAGCATCTATAGCCCACACCTCGATTCAACAGTTGTTAATATTTTACCATGTTTATTTATCAGTACACAGTTTGGGGGAAGGATGGGAATTGAGACCTAGCAAAATTAAGTACTTGCCACAGTTAAGTGAGGGAGCCAGACGCCATATCCTCTGTACCTGGTTCTTCATCTCCTGCCACTCAGGTTTTCCTGGATTGTTTCTAGATCAGATAGAACTGATATATGTGTATATATATGTATATATACACATATATATGTATATGCATATACATATGTATATATATACATATATATATATATACCTATATATATATATATACCTATATATATATATATACCTATATATATATATATACCTATATATATATATATATACCTATATATATATATAGGTATATATATATATATACTTTCTTTATTTTCTGAAGCAGTTTACTAGAGCATTGGTGTTGGGCAGATCCAAATTAGAATTCAATCTCTGGCCGTGGGCAAACTCCTCAACCTCTCCTTGTTGCAGTTTATTCATCTGATAAGTGGGGATGGCATCACTTACCTGTCAGGATGGTTGAGAAAGATCAATGAGACAATCCACTGAAAGCATGTAGTAACCATTATTATTGTCGTTTTTCCTGTATCCCTCTTTTCATCTAAAGCAGATCTCTAGGGCACCTCGTCCGGGTCCCTGTCTTTACCCTGCCTGCCGGTACTGTGTCTGGCCCATTTATTCCTGGTGTGTGGCTCTGTCTTGTCTACTCCAGCAGATGTGGAGGGCTGGTGCTCCAAGTCTCTGAAAATTTGTACTGGGCACGTATACTGGGTAATGTTCAGCGGCCTGCCATCACTCATCATGGACCCAGAACCCCAGGCCTGGGCAGCCAGGCCTCCCAGGTCACTAACCCCCAGGTGAGCAGGTCTGGACCAAATCCCAACAGCGCTGGACTAGCAAGGAAAGGGCGTGTGGCCCATTGTTCCCTTCCCACCCTGTCCCCAGGACTTCTCATTAGACCAGAGTTCAAGATTGTAAGGAGGGGGAGGCACAAGGATAGGACTAGGGTAGGGACAGTGAGGTGCTCACCTTGGGTGCACAATTTAGGGGGTACCCAAAACCTCAGTAACCAGGCTAAATATTAAAAAATAAAATAAAATCTTTAAACTCTGGCCTGTGGCTGGCTGCCTGTTTTGTAAGTAAAAAATAAAGTTTAAAACTAAAGTCTGAAGGTCTCAGTCTGCCCACACAATCTCTTTGTGGCCCTAGAAATTGGGTATGACTGGAGAGCACACCCCCGGCCCTTGTGGTCCTCAACACAGCAATATCAACGAGGCTGTAATTCTAGATTTAGTGTGGCTCTTTCATCCCTTAAAGGGCCAGACACCCTGATGCTCTTAGCACCTGGCTCCCCAGGCCTGTGGCTAGCGTGGCTCAGAAGGAGGCATGGGTATGTGGTGGCTTCTGTTGGTGCCAGGTAGCACTTGTTTCTCTGTCACGGTGGAGGGGATACACAGAGCCCCTCTCTGGCCTTAGAGCTGAAAGTACGCCTCCGTGGAAGAGATGTGGTGTGGGGGGCCAGAGAACTGGCCCATGTTGACCTGCTGGTGAACTTAGAAAGCCACCTCATATCTCTGAGGCTCATCTTCATCCCCAGTCCAGTGCTGGTCACAGAGTTCAACCTCCTCCTTTCTGGGTTCTTCAGTGAGGTTGTGGAGTAGAAGCTGGAGCCAGTGTGTATGAAATGCTTTGTTCTAGAACTGGGACGTGCTCTGGAAATACAAGCTGTCCTCTGGAGTTATAATGGATGCGATAGATTCCAGTGGATAGTGTCAGTTCCCTGGCCCAGGCTGGCTAAGTGATTATTCCTAGAGAGGAGGATCAAGTCCAACACCCTGACCAGCCTGGAGCAAGAAGGGGCAGTGACAGGTGGAGGGGCTGACAGCTTTCAAGGTCTCATGCCTGTGCTCCCCACCCACCCACTTCTCAAACAGGTGGCTCCCCAGTGCCCCCCTCCTGCCCCATTCTTGGCTCACCTAAGAATTGTGGGGCTGTTGACTCCCCTGACTCTTCTGAGAATCATATGGAGAGGCTGCTGGGGACATTGCTATAGTCACCTTTTTTTTTTTTTACCTCCAAGGGAAAGAGAAATAGATTCCTCTTCTTGATATGAAGAGTGGTATGTACATAGAAGGAGGAGGGAATTAATGGGGATTTTGGCCCACAATTCGTATCACTCCCACATGCTAAGTAGGCACATCCTCACCCAAGACCCTAACGTTTCATTCCACTCTGGCATCAGACTCGGGATTTTAGTATAGGATATTTTCATCTAAATACGGTCTCTATCCAGGAGCAGATGAGACTCCTCAGATGGAGTCCTTCAGATGAAGAGACCTGGATCATTTGTGGCGCTGCAGCCAGATGGGAACTGAAATGTCTACAAATAGTCCACCCATGGTACAGGCGATAAAGTTCATCATAAGTCTGGAGTTGGTGCTGTTAGCTGGGATGCCTGGATCTTTTCCAAAATGCTCCTCCTCATCCATAGCTAGACCAGCTTCCTCCCAAGATGATCTCAGGGCAGCCCTTCTGCAGGAATATGTTTTATGGTGAGCAGGGAGCTGATTGGAGGCTGAGGAACAGTAGGAAACAGTCAGCCTGGCTGGAAATGGGATGGAGGTGGGAAGGGGGGCAGATTCAATCTTCAGACTACCATGAGATGCCTAGTGGTCAGCTTCTGAGCAGAAGTGGACGTTTGAGCAGGGTAGAAATGGATCTATACATGGAGTACCAGACAGGAGAATGCTTTGCCAGGTGGGTGTTTTGCTGTATGCAGAGGTGAATTCCTCACTGAATACAGAGAAACGGGAGCAGGATAGGCATCAATATACCTCTGTATTACATTTCCATTATAAATTGGGGTTTTCCATTTGGCCTGTGTCTGTCCT
Source organism: Prionailurus viverrinus (assembly GCF_022837055.1). Lineage (NCBI taxonomy): Eukaryota > Metazoa > Chordata > Mammalia > Carnivora > Felidae > Prionailurus > Prionailurus viverrinus. The sequence continues at coordinate 30,739,548 of NC_062569.1, forward strand.
CTCTCTGCTGAGGGCTGGGAGCCTCCTGTTTGTGCATTTGTGCCTTGCATAGCCGGGCAGGAGTAGGCAGGATGTGTGCCCCACTGGTGACTCCCTATTTCCCAAGTTCACAAATTGGGCCCCATTTGGAGGTCAAGGAGAGACCCAAGAAAGAGGCAGACCACTCCAGCTAGGTAGGTGGCAGGTTTAATAAGGGAACTTATGTATGAGGTTTGTCTTGGGTGCTTCAAGACACATCGATCTCCACCAGACTCTTAACAAGTTTATATAGGGTCCTTGATGGGGTTCCATCATGTATACCATGCAGATAGTCTCAATAACACATTGCTCTCTCAAGACTGTGTCCTTGAAAATGGCCCCCACCGTGGGGACACGGGCAGGGTGTACATTCCAAGGACAGGGGAAGAGGGGATGAGGACCTTCCACTGCCCAGGTCCAGCTTGTGGGTCAGCCAGTGGTCATGTCCTCTCAGTGACCTCCTTCAAAACCATGACGGATGTAGAATGGTTCTCCTTGCGGGGGTGGTGTCTCAGAGACCAGGTGCCCATCTTCACTTGGTTGTTCTTGAGGTATGGGCCTTGAGCAGTCACCTTGGCCTCTGCAAAATGGAATGAGTAATATGTCCTTATAGGGGTCTCAGTGTAAGTGAGAGAACGTATGTCTAGTGCCCAGTGCAGTGTGGGGTGTGCAGCAGGCACTCAATAAATACTTCCTTTCTTCCCCGTGTCTCTTCTTTCCCTTCTCCTTCAAGGCTATGGTGTGGGGGTTCTGCTTGGAGAAGCTGCGTCTCCACCTTACACCCACACCCTGCCTCCTGCAGCTGTGTAAACACTGCCCTTGTAGCTTCTCCTTGTGGGAGAGGTGACTGCCCTGTAACTCATTTTCCTGCTGCCCTGCCTCCCTTATCTCTGCCCTTCTGGGGTGCTTCCTTGTGACAGGCAGCCAGGAGTACTGATGCCCCATTCCCTACCCTGGTCTTGCCACCCCTGCCTCCTGGTCTGTGCCTTGCTGGGGTGGGCCCCGCTCAGAGGACAGATGGACACTCCTGGGGCCAGTTTCTAATGTGGCCGGTATTAGCTAGTTGCTAGAACTGACTCCAAATCTGTTATTCAACAAGATTATTTCTCTTATGGGATCTCTGTCCCATCCCACCTCAGGGACCCGCGCTGATGAAGGAGAAGGCACACCTGCTCTTACCTCCCTCAGCCTGGAGGTGATGCATCCCTTCCCCTCTCAAGTGGCCGCACCCATACACCAGCTGAGAAATGGGGTGAACGTCCATCTGGGAAGAGGGTGCTGGTTTAGAGAGCAGGTAGCATTGTCCCTGCAGTACCACCACAGCCTCTCTGCAGGCCAGGGACAGGGACAAATGCCTCCCTGCCCCCAGGGGAGGCCTGTCCACCAAGAGGGCTCCGAAAATCCCTCTCTTCTTCTCTCCCTACATTCCTGTCTTTCCCTCCTTCCTCCCAGTGTTTAGAGAGCATCCCCTTGGACCAGAAACTGGTCTTGCCTCTACGAAGTGGAGGAAGAGATACCTGAGAGTTACTATTCGGATCATGGAGGCTGGGCTCTCTGACCACAGGCAAAAAATCAACCACATTATTCCACACAGAGACAGGTGACTAGAATAATTAGGGCTGAAGCGCTTCTTCAACAGCAAGTTCTTGGTGTTGTTTTTTATTTACTTCTGTTTGCCTGGGCCGCCTGCAGTGTGCCCCCCACGCTGGCTGCCTCCTCTCTTCCTGGCACTCCCCATGAGCTTCCTCCTGCCTCCCAACATTTGCACCTGCTGTTCCGCTGCTGGGTAAAGGGAACAAACATTTGATATGCTTTGAAAGGGAGAATGAAATTTAATTTAAAAATTAAGAAAAAGAAACATTAGAACTGGTTGTTGTATGGAAACCAATTTGACAATAAATTATATTAAAAAGAAAGAATCTAGAGAAATTTTTAAAAATGATAATAAAGTGGTAAAAAAACAGGGAATGTAATTGCTTAAAAGGATTTGTGAATAATGAAGATGGTTCAAGTAAAGATAAAAGATAGGGATAAAAATAATGATGGAATGAAAGTGTAAGCCCAGGTGCACAAGAAAAAACGTGAAATCCAGAAAACTAAAATACTTTTATGCTAGATTGTAATAATGCAAGAAGAAAAAATTCAGAAGGAAACAGCTGTTCCCAAACCATAGGTGAGGTGGGGGAACAGCCTGGCTCTGTGATTGTTCTGGAGGGAGCCTGTGTCTCTTCCTCTTAGAACTCTTGGTGTGTGAAAAGTTCCAGCGCAAACAGAAACAGGTTTCTCTGAGCAGGAAGAGGCTCTAGGTGGAGACCGTGAAACCGGGAGGCAGGGCAACTTGCACCGTTTGTTGTATCCCTAGGGTCCAGGCCTTCTGGGTCTCTCCTTTCTCCCTGTCTTTGGGGCAGTTGTGTGGAGCACAGAGATTGGGAGGTCAGAATTGGGGGCCACCAAGAGCAGAGGGGTCCCTCCCAGACAGTATATCTAGGAGAATGTTGGTTAAATGAGAAGTGAGATGGTGTTAACATGGGGCAGGAGGAAGAGGTGTCACCAAAGGCCTTGTGCGGTCTGGGAAGTAGTGTAGGAGTCGGGAGGTCTCCCTGTTCCACTTCTGGAATTGGGGACTGTATCTTGGGTGTGAAGGGGTGCTTCAGCTGGCAGAGACACCCCCTTTCCCTCTGACTGCCCTCCTGCCTGGAACCTGGTCTGCTGGACACCCCCATCACCACACTGGAGGCTCCAGGGCTGTCCCCCGAGGCAGGCGCATGCCCCACAGACACCCTGTAGCCTAGGCTCCCAAGCCTCTGGCACCTCTCTGCTCTGACATTGGCCACCTTTCACTGAGACCTTGGCTCCAGGTGAGCTGAGTTGTTATAGGCTGACAGTGTATGCGGGATGGAGGGGGCACTAACCAACATGTATTCCTTTCTCATTCCCATTGTGAAAAGATTTACTTTCTAAAATCAGGATCTTTCCCTGACCCTTCAGGAATGCCCGTGATTCTTATTTAAAGTTGTAGGATATTATTCCATAGCATTTGTGAGCAGGACCACTCCAGCCTCTCCCTGCTCGGTTCTGATGAGCAATACAGCACCAAAGCACATTCCTTTTTTATTTTGCCTCATTTTGCAAAGATGACAGATCTAAATTACATCAGGGACCCTTCTGTTTTTAAATAGCATACTTTTGTTGTTACAAATTTTTTTTCCAATCACCTTGGAACAGATTTGTGTCCTTCTCAGAGAATGGTTCATGGGAATTGAGGTAGCAGATTGTAGCTTTGACTTGGCATACATGAACCTCAGTGATCCACTCAAGGATCATACTGGGCTGATTTGTCAGCACGACCTGCACCCTTGTCTCAGATCTGGGCAAGAGGGAAACAGAAGCGCCCTCAGTGGGTGGACTGGTCCACCTCTCACACCGCTGGGACCGTCTGGTTTCCTAGTTCCCTTCACACTCCCAAGTTTCCAGACACTGAGTTGAAAGGCTATAGTAGCTTGTCTCTGGGCCTGTGGCCTCTCAGATCATTGCTTTTGCTTAAAAGCCATTGCATCTCTCAGGAGAAGGTGTGAACTGGTGTAGATGACACTCACCTGCCTCCTTAATGGAGGAAGCAAATTTAGAGAGAAGTGTCCAGAAAACAAGGACAGGCCAGGGTCTCCCAGAAGGGAAGTATCTTCTGTAAACAGTGGGTGTGGTAAATGGAGAGGGCTGAACTTGCACAGGAGAAGGGATAGGGTGGAGGAAGTCACTCTGGACTAGAGAATTGGAAGGAGCAAGATGTTTCCAGAAACAGCACATTTGAGATGAGAAAACCAGCACATTTCTGTAGCAGTCCCTGGAGGTAGGGGTGGGGAAAGGGGGGCTTTGACTCTTGGCTGGAAGGAAGTCCCTGTGCAATCCTCAGAGCCTCCCTTCAGCATCCAGGGCTGATGAATCTGCTTGGATGGGGCCACTGGGACTATAGCATGAGTGCCCAGGATGGTGGGAGAGAGATCTTTCTGGACTAAAGGAAGGGCAGGCTCTGGATTGCTGAGTGTGGGAAGATAGGAAGGAAAGAAGGAGGGAGGGAGAGGTGGATGGAGAGAGGAAGGAAAGAAAAGGAGGGAGGAAAACAGGGAGGAAGAGAGAGGGAGGTGGAGTGGGGCTGCTTCATATGGCCCTTTCTGGGCAGAACCAGACAAAGAGGAGAGAGAGGACAGAGAAAGAAAGGAGGGAGGGGACCAAGGGGCAGCAGAATTGATATCATCATGGCTGTCTTGGGAGCTTAGGATTTCTAACTGCCATTTCAGCACCCCCAGCACCTGCCAGGGCTCTTGCTGAAATGTGCCACACATACTCTTTAAGTCAGCTCTGGGGGACTGGGAGAAGAGAAGTCCTACCTGCTGGGCACCTACCTTGCCTCAGACTCTGCAACACCTAACTCTTCATGGATGCCTTGCAATAACCCAAAAGGCTAAGCCTTCTCATTTCCATTTCACAGACAAGGAGGTCAAGACCCAGCTTGGCCAAAATCAAGGCAGGTTCTTTCTACTATTCTCGCGAGACAATCAGTTGCATGGAACATAGTGAATACTCAGGAAACTGCTAAGTGTCCCACTGAACATCATACATGTGAAGATCCACACTGATGTCTTCTCAAGAAATTGTAAATACAAACATATTTTATTGCCTGAAGTCAGAAGTTGGTGATAGCATCAGTTTCCATGGCAACACGCTATGATGTCACAGACAGATGCCTGCAGTAGCAGAGAGACAACAGGCAGGGGAGTGGGGAGCCACGGTGCAGAGGACATGATCTATTAGTACAGATGCTGAAGGCCTTCCGTCCACCCTTCCCCCAGCATCTACACAAACTTTATGAACCACTGAATGCTTAAGCTTGCAAACTCACACAGTAATCCAAAGCAAATAGGATTTCCTTGGATGTTTTCTTTGAATATTTGCAAAAAGAACCATACTTATTGTAGTTGTTGTTGTTGTTGTTGTTGTTGTTGTTGTTGTTTTGTAATACTGGGCTTTTGCAGTGGACTGACTGGTGGTTGGTTCTTTGTGTGTCAAGCATGGGGAAGCTGTTAATTCCTGTTGATATGGCATGCCAGGGTGGAGATGGCAGTGAGACAGGACCAGCTGGGGGTCAAGTGCCGGGAGGCAAGTGGGTTTCTGAAGGAGACTGGAAGGTGGAGACCAGATGGTGAACATGCTGGGGCAGAGTGCCAGTTGGTGCACATTGGACTTAAAGGGTCTAGGTCTGGGCTTTGCAGGGTATGACACACAGCAGCACTGTGTACCCTTGCCAACTGCAATCCTTTTCATTACAGTGTTCATCTTTTCAAACTTGTGGCCCATTATGTTGTTCAAGGATGGCTCCAACAATATCTTCCATCTCACGTGTGCTTCAGCAATGGGCCTGTTCCAGTGTAGAGGCTTATGCCCTTCCCCTTGAATCTGGCCTGGTCTTGGTAACTCACTCAACCAATAAAATATGACACAAGTGATGTTCTGGGACTTCTGATGCTAGGTCATGTGCAGCTTCACAGCTCCCACCTGGATCTCTGGGAACTTGCTCTTAGAATACTCACTCTGGGAACCCAGTTTCCATGTTGTAATGTGCCCAAGCCATGTGTGGAGGGTTGAAAGCCCCAGGTGACCTCCCAAATACCAGCCAGAACCAACTGTTGGCCATATGAGTGGGCCATTTGGGCATCAAACTGGGAAGAGCTTTCGTGACTGTATCTTCTACCAACATTGACTGCAACGTTCTGAGCAAGCCCAGGTGAGAATTACCCAGTGGAGCCCAATCAACCTGCAGAACTGTGAGGCATAATAAAACATTATTGTCCTAAGCCACTGAATTTTCAGGGTGATTTGTTATACACAGTAGATAACAGGAACACAAGCAATCACTTGAAGTTGCATGTGAGACAAAGCCCAGGCAGGCCCTCGGTCAGTGACCACAGTGGCATGTGTCTATTCCTCTAGTAGGCCCAAGGGTTCAAGGCGTTACACCTTCAAAACCAAAGGAAATGATCATTGACCTGTTGGTGAATCCTGCTCCAAGGAGGGCACACTGGAGGTGAGGAGATCATCTGTCAATCAACTCCACAAGCTTGGCGGTTGGTCTGCAGTTTGGCAACATCATTGCCAATCAAACCAAATCTATTCTAGCTGTGATGGGATCGTTTTGAACCTAAGCATGCAGGACTGTTCATTTCATCTGGTTGGTTTTGGCTGAGCGTCCCAGCAGTTGAGATTGGATGAGTGTCCCTTGCAGGGTTTCATCCAAGTGGTTGATGAAAATGCCAAAGAGAACAGAGCCTGTGAAATCTCACAGGAGATGCTGCTTTCCATTGGGCCCTCTTTGGCTACTGTTCTGCCAGCTGCGAATCCACCAATTTGTACTTGTCTCTGCCCGGAGCTCTCCATCTGATCCGCCATTTCGTGAAGTACTTAACCGAGATTCAGATACACCATCATCTAGGGGCCTGGGAAGACTTTCAAGAAGGAAGGGATATATATTTGGTGGTTCTTACTCAACCCATGGTGTCTCCAGGCCATCTCCATTATTTCCTCTGTATACAAATATACTCCAGTCTCCATCTTCCACCATGGCTTGGCTTTATGGCATGTAGTGTTCACTTTTTCTTCCTTAAAGAAATAATACGTTTGCCTCCCAGTTTTCTACCATGTTTTTCATCCTCTGGCATTGCTTGAAGAATATAGTAATTCTTTGACCATATCTGCATTGTCTTTCTATATTACATTTTCTTCCAGATAGTATTAGAACATAAAAGGTGCTGGAAAATGTTTTTAGATGACTAACTTAGAAGCAGTATACACTTAGGAAGTTCTTCCTGTTACCATTTTGATGTCTATCCCAAATCAGTCCGGGTGCTTTGCCATTTTTTGTCTCATTTCTTTTCCTCTGATTACATAGGGGCAAGATACGGGCCTCTCTAATTGACGATTCTTGCTGTGTCCTTCATCTGCCTTCTCAGGTTCTGGATAAATAACCCCCAGCTCCTTGTGCATTTCTTCACCACTCCTGTTTTTCAGGGCCCTAATCAGTTTTATTTCATTCTCCACTATAAATGGTTTTAAAGCCCCTTGGAAATATAAAGGTTGTCTAAATAATAAATCATCATTTTGGCAAATGATACTAAGACATTTAGAGACATAAAATTAATCACCCCTTATAGCTGCATAGCAGCTTTTCCACAGGGAGTACAAAGTAGTTTGTAGAGCTCATAGTTAATGCTCCACCCAGTCCTGGAGAAAGAGGGTAGGGGTTGTTTATCTATTTTACTGGAGGAAAAGCAGTGGAAGTTCAGGTGACTTCTTTTCTAGCAGCCTCTGGCAGGCACAGTCCATGGTGTGAAAGAGGCCTCAGCTCTCTACTCAACATCTGACACTGCACCCATAGGGTGTGGTGTATATTCTCCACCTGGAGCGCAGCATGCAGTGGGCTCCCTGGGTGGGCATCATTCCCTCTATCCAGCCTGTACTGCGCCCAGGCTAATGAACACAATGCACATTTTCCTTAGAGTGAATTGTCTGCCCAGAATGCTTCAGAGTCTCCCACCCCATCAAGTACAAGTCCCACGGAGTCTACCAATATTCACGAAGGCTGAATTTTCATATACATCAGCTCATGAATTATTCTGTCCATTTTGTAGATGAGGAAACTGGGGCTTGTAGAACCTAAGTGACTTATTCAAACTCACACAGCTATCCTGTGATAGTGGCAGGATCTGAGGCCAGGTTTATTTATCACCCCAGTCTAGCGCTTTCTCTTCTCTCTAACCTGAGCTTAGGGCTATGCCCATTACAATTATTTTGGTTCTGAGTAAGCAAAGTCGGTGCATATGAATACATATGCATTGGCCCATGTAATTGAAAGATCAGGGGTGATGCTGGTTTCAGGCATGGCTGGAGTCAATATGCTATCAAGACTTAGTTTCTGTCCTTCTGCCCCACTTCTTTGGGGTTAGCCTCAGGCTCTTCCATAATGGGAAGCAGGTCTATTGTTCTGACCACAACAGAAACAGGGAGACTCACTTCTTGGTTCCTGCACAGTCCTTGGGGTCATTCTGATTGATCCTAACCTAGGTCACATGCTCATCCCTGAACCAGTCACCATACCAGGGGGCTGGAATTCTATGGTTGGCCCACATTACTCCTTCCCCTAGGGGAGCTGGGGGCAGTGGATGGGCAGATGAAACTATAGAGGACAGGGGTGGTTATGAAAAGTAAGATAACAGCCCTCCATTGGCACCCCACCCTGAGTCCTCACGTTCTGGCTGGGCTGCCTCTCAGATGGGCATTCCCTGCCCCATGTCTTTGCTTATGTTTTTTTTTTTTTTCCTTCCCCTGTTTTTTGCTCTTCTCATGTGAGTCCCCCACACCCTTTGGCCTATTTCATGTGTCCTCGGACTGAGGAAGCCTTCCTGGCCCCCTGGCCCAGAGGCTTCACCTCTCTTGAGGACCTGTGATCTGCATTCCCGTTTTCCCTTATTTGGTACTCCATTGAGGAAAGACATCTGCTTGGCGCCTTGGACAGTTTTCAAGAAAAGAGATTATGTTCAAGTTGGAATAAATGTGCACAATTCACATCTTGGTGCTATTTGGGCTTTTGGTGCATAGTTGGTGAAAATCACTGCCTCAAAGATGGAAGCAAAAGCAACTCTGTATGAGTAGGAACAAAAAAGGTCATGGGGTCTTAATAGGCTAGTGATGAATATGACTCTGAATATAGTGCCATAATGAGAAGTTTAGCATGGACCTCCCAGCTCCCCAGGTGGGATTAAAACAAATAGGGCATTTCAGGCTGAAGGTTGTCCTCTTGTTCTGTTCCTCCTGGTCAGTTAGAATCTTTTTAGAGACTAGTCCCCAGTTGGGCCATTATACCTGAAAACGTATGTTAATTCCCAGCATCTGACTCAACCTAATTATTTTACAGATTAGGAATCTGAGATTCTGAGAGGTTGAATTAACTCCCCAGGTCATGCAGTGGGTTAGCAGCACAGCCAGAAGTGGAAATCTCGTTTGGTGCCCTTTGCAATCTCTGTGGTTTTCCAGGGGGCCAAGCAAGGTTTTTAAGGCTGGGGAATACTCTGTGAGGCTGTCCCAAGCCGGAAGGAGGCTGAGGGTCATGGAAAGGAGCTGATGGTACTTCCTATAGGCTGGTCAGCACAGTCCTGGTACATGTGGACACTGAACCAGTGTAAGGACAGACAGCTGGATTGGCTTGATGATGCTTCTCAAGCATCTAGTTAGGAAGATGCCACCCCACCATTTTCTGTACTGCAGGAGAATGGGACTGTCAGGGTGATAGAGGTTGGGGTGGGCCATGCATGGTAGCCACTGGGTTCCTTCTCTGGAGGCATTAGAGGAGGAGGTCTGAGTGGCACAGGTATGAACTACCTGAGGCCGGCAGGTTGGGGCTGTCCATCACCCGGCTCATCCTCTGGGATGCACCTACTGTCCTCGTCTTCCTCCCTGTTGATGAAGTATTGCTGTACAAATGTGTATTTTTCAGACATGATTTGAATAAATGGAAAACTCTCATATGGAGTGTGCTATTTTTAAGAGATACTAGTTAAGGAATAAAATTCTGTGAAACACACAATTATTTAGCGTCTTTGTGTAGCAACATTCTTCTAATTAACTACTGCTAGTGTCTACTGAGATGCCGGGCAAGTACGCCCCACTATATTCTTGTTTGAAAGGGGAAAAAAATTATTTGTGTTCTTGACCCAAATCCTGAGTGAGGCTCCTCTTCAAGGACCTGAGTCTATCACCACAGAGGTGGGAGTAAGAGGCTGTCTTTTTCCTGGGGGCATAGGGACTTTGTCATCCCCAGTAGGCTCTTCTCAGCAGCTGCCTCCCTTATGGGCTTTTAGAACCCCGTGGCTATGAGAGGGCTCCCTGATAATGCTCTCCTCCCCTGCACACCCTCCCCTTAAGGCCTTCTTAGACCTCCTTTCTATTTATCTTTAAAAAAAGAAACAAACAAACACTCTCAATTTTGAAATAATTTCAGACCTACAGAAAAGTTTTAAGTATGGTACAAAGAACTCCATTATACCCTTGTTACAGGTTGAATTGTATCCCCTCCAACCCAGAAAAGATATATTGAAGTACTTATCCCCACCCCTGTACCTCAGAATGTGACCTTATTTGGAAATAGGGTCCTTACAGGTTTATTAGTTAAATTAAGATGAGGCCATACTGGAGGAGGGTGGGCCTCTAATCCAATATGACTGGTGTCCATATGAAGAGGGGAAATTTGGACAGTTCACACACACAGGGAGAAGGCCATGAGAACATGAAGGCAGAGATCAAGGGTGATGCACCAACAAGCTGAGGGAGGCCAGAGATGGCCAGCAAACCACCACCAGCTGGAGGAGAGACCTGGAACAGAGCCTTCCTTACAGCCCTGGAAGGAATCCACCCTTGCCAACACCTTGATCTTGGGCCTCCAGAGCTGTGAAAAGATACATTTCTGTTAAAGCCACCCAGTCTGTGGTGCTTTGTTACAGCAACTCTAGCAAAGTACACCCCTTCACTCAGGTTCCTCAGAGGTGAATGTTTTACCACTTCCTTTCCCTGCACACATATGCTCACATACACACATAGAGTTGTTATTTTCTGAAGTGTTTGAAAGATAATGCCTGTTCATTCCTAAATCAGTGTTTGTTTCCTAAAAGTGAGGAAATTCTTACTTAAGGATCAAAATCAGGGAAGTAGCACTGATATAATGCTCTTACTTTCTCAAATATACAGACCTTCATATTTTGCTAATTTTTCCACTAATGCCAAAGAAAAAAGTTATTTTGATCCTTTTTATCTTCCTAAAAATTTTTTAATTAAGATCTTTGATTTTTACCAGCATAAATGCACATTTGGAAAATAACTCTGAAGGTTTTAAAAACAAAAAGTTAATATACCTGTGTTCCACCTCTTCCTGTTCTCGGCCTTACTTCTCAGAAGTGACCATTTGTGTTGTATTTATATTTTCTTCTTCTGGTGATTATGCCCATGTCTGTACACGTGTGTAGCCTTGTCTCCTTATTTCTCAAATTCAGTGGACTTTTGAATATCCTGTCTGTTGACATTTCTGAAATAATAGATTGGAGCCTGAACTTCTTTTATCCCTCCTCTTCTCCCCATCCCACTCCTCCTGATACCTAAATCTCTATTTCTTGTTCAGTCCACCTGATTCTGCATTTTTTTTGTGAGGTGAGGACATGGGCACCGCTCACCCTTCCCAGCAGCTCATCCCAAGTCTCGTCAACTGTGCCTTCACCTTTGCATTGTGAAGGTCCATGTTTATATTCAGTTCTTTAATCACAGTGGAATATTCCATAATTTGACCACGGATTGATTCTAAAAGGCAAAACCCATTGCATGGCATTTATGACATCATAATCTGAAAGTGTCATTCACTGCAAGGCCAAGCAGCATGCTGTAACTTGATTTTCTTGTCCAAGTTTCTAATGCTATCACTCCTGAAGGTTCACACTTATTTATATATCTATTAATGCCTATTTATTTTGAGAGAGAGGTGGGGGAGGGGCAGAGAGAGAGAGGGAGAGAGAATCCCAAGCAGGCTCCATGCTGGGCATGGAGCCCAACGAGGGGCTCGATCTCAGGACCTTGAGATCACAACCTGAGCCAATACCAAGAGTTGGGTGCTTAACTGACTGAGCCACCTAGGCGCCCCATGATCCATTTAAAATTAAGTATTTCTAGCATTAACAAAATTTTTTTTTTACATTTATTTATTTTTGAGAAACAGAGTGAGACAAAGCGTGAGTGGGGGAGGGGCAGAGAGAGGAGACACAGAATCCGAACTAGGCTCCAGGCTTTGAGCAAGCAGTCAGCACAGAGCCTGATGTGGGGCTCAAACCCATGAACTGTGAGATCATGACCTGAGCCGAAGTTGGACACTCAACTGACTGAGCCACCCAGGTGCCCCTAGCATTTTTTTTTCCATATGCTACCAATTACTTAAAGTAATGCCTTCATTTGGTGTGGTACATATTTGGATGGTGCCTTTCTTGTCCTTTTTTCCTCTTGGAGTTTTGGATTGCCTCTTTCTTTCTTGCATATTTTTTTGTTTTGTTGTTTTGTTTTGTTTTGTTTTGTTTTGTAATATATGCCAATACAATATCCCCACATTGCCCCCGTAATAAGTTTTCCCCAAAGTATTTTCAAACACTCCATCGCAGTATGTAACCGAGCTTGTATCCCCTCATTTTTCAGAGACTTCCCTCCTGGGGTTCTTCACCATCATGCTCCGGTCCAGGCTGGTTTTCTCCCAAGTCTGCTGCACAGCACCCCCCAGAGACTTCTCAGCTCTAATCTCATGGGTTGATCCACTTCCTGTGTCCTGGCCCCTTGTCTTTCTCTTGCATGACTGATACCCTTGTTTGACTGCAATACAACCTCAAATAGCTTCTAAGAAAAGGTGCATAGAAAGTAAACTTGGCATTAGCTGCCTGAAAATAGGAGTTGGATGCCTGGAAGGAGCCTCCATGACTCTTACCTCTTTTTCTTATTTCCTGTTCTATGTGGGGATATTCCTTGGCTTCATCCTACAACTGTTGTTTGAAAGATATATATGTATTTTGACAGTAATTTTCTAAGCTTTATCAGATCACTGTCCTCTGTGTTTTCTCTGTTTTTGTACATGGTATTCTATTCTTGCTGCTCAGATCCAATGCCTTGTTTCCAAGGGTACTGATTAGAGAATTTTTAAGTGGGGTTGGGGGAGGTGAGGAAGGGCTGAGGAAAGTATTTTTTGAATTGACCATTTTTTCTTGTTTGTTTGTCTTTCTTGTTGGAGGGCTCCTCAGAGATATAGAGGTCCACATTTAAGAATCGGATAGTAGATTGTTCTCTAGATTGTCTCTTAACTGTAACTCCCTGTGTTCTTGCCTATATGACTTTTTCCACTCTGCTTCAAAAGGAAGCACTTGTCTATGGACTTTAATCAAGGAGCTTAATGAAATCTTTTCTATACTTCATTCTCTCTGTGGATCTGGGTTCCTGCTCTCCTCTACCTGAAGGAAGAGGAGAAGCTGTGTTTTCAGCCTGCTGTTTTCTGAGCGCTGTGGTTTTTTAGGGCTGTGGTCTGCCTGCTAACCATGCAGACTGACTAGCTGTTATGGGACCTGCTCCTCAGTGTGAAGGGATCCCTTTTCATTAGCATATATTGATGCTGATGGGCTGAGAAACATTGGAGAACATGTATAGAAGGTGCTTTATTCACAGGAGGACCTTCCCATCCTGGGGCCTCAGGGCTTGGGGTTTGGGTACTTTGCATTTGCTCCGATGTCATCCATAAAAGGGTCCCTCCAAAGCTTTCCCTCCGTTTTTGAAATGGATAGTGATTTCCTATTTTCCTGTAAACTGTCATGGCATCCCTCATCCAACTAGAGTATTGTTTCCATACCCTTCTAATAAATAAATTCCAGAGTGGTCTCCGAGGAGGGGATGAATCCTAAGAGGGTGCCTCATAATTGGCATAATTGAGATCCAGTGTCCTCTCCAGGCAAATTGCTTCTAAGAGCTCTGAAAACACGTGTGGGCATGGCCTCCAATCTGCCACAGAGCTTAGGAGAGCAGCTGGGAGATGATACCAGGTGTGGACCCACAGAGTCCCGGAATCTAACTTGGGAACTATAGCTTGTTGAGCTGCACCCCTGACCCCACAGTTCCAGACCAGCTCGCTGACCCCAGAGCTGGTCAGATTTAGGTGCCAGCAGATGCTCTGGGACCATGCGTTCCCACCCTTTTCCGTCCTCACTTTCTCCAGCTTGCTTTCCCCAGGTTGACAGATTGGCTCACGTCCCTCCAAAACAAGCAACACACACTTGCTTCTGGCCTCTGATGTTTCTTCCTTCTTTTCCTGCATTTTATTTTTTTTCTCCCCTTATTTAAGTATTTATTTAATTTTAATTTTAATGTTAATTTATTATTTTTTCAAATATGAAATTTATTGTCAAATTGGTTTCCATACAACACCCCGCATTTTCAACACACTTCCCGCAAGCTGCTTCCACTTCTCTGAGGACATTTTCCCTATGTTTGGGATTGGTTTGACTTTTTATCACCCCAAGGTTGCCTCTATACAAATGGAAAATTACCTTCCAGCTTTGGCCTTCTGTCCCTACAGACCACTGTGGCTTGGCCCAGTGCTTTGTTTCTATTTTATAAGATTTGTCTCCCCTTATCCCCTTACCCCCGCTACAAAGGAGTTATGTGCTTCTGAGCTTTCCTTATTTTCCAAAGTGAAGATTCCATATCCAGTGACAGAACGGAGCTGAAAAGAAATCTGGGATAAGTCATGAGTCAGCTGAACTTCCAAATCTTCAGATGAAGTGTCTGAGTCATTGTACTGTTCTGAAAATTTGCTGTGTTGAGGACATGTTTCTGTCCTCCAGCTTCTGCCATCTGAGTGTCACCACTGTGATTCCCCCCTTATCCCTGTGCCACCAGTGCTAGCACATACCTAATATTTGTCCTTATGTTCACTTAAAATCTTGAATACATGTATTTCAAAAAGGAGACTTGATTTCACCACTGCCAGGGAAAACCAATCTCACTTTTCACAGATTGCAGGTAACTGTAAACATGAGGACATTGAAATTGATGGTATTGAAATCTAGCTTTTGACTCTGAGTGTGAAACCTGCTCTTGATTCCTTAAAAAGTCAAATTGGGAAGTGGTAGAGAGATGCTAATAACACACAAGTCCCAGTTGGAGCTTTCTTCTGGACGTAATCAGAAGAACAAGAGAAGAGTTGCAAAGGACGCAACTTTCTATCCCTGTGGGTCAGCATATTTAATGCTGTGGCCATGCATTCATGGTTGATATGACTCTCACTTCTAGGAGGTGCTGGTATTGGGTATGTTTTAGCAGTGGCCAGTAATGCTGGTTTATTACTTATTTACTTATTAAAAAATCCTTTATAAGTGAATTTTTTTTCTCTGTGGAGAAGAAGAGATTTGAGTATTTGAGTTTCTGCAGAGCATGCCCACAGTGATATAACCCATATCCTTTGTGCTCAACCTCAGGGACAGTGTCCCAGGGCCATGACCCAACATCCGACAAAAACCATTTTGGGGTCCCTGGGAACTCACATTCTCCCATGAGTGAGGCTGCAGGGGTAAACCCAACTAGATTATCCAGCTTTGATCTGATGGTGGCCACACACTGACCCTGTGACACCACCAGAGCCTCTGGTTTGATGGGAGGCACAGCACAGGATATGCCAAATGGACCAATATTTTTGTCGTTGGAACTTTGAATGGGCAAACTGTGTCCCCGACGGGCCAGGCAGAACTTGGAGCACAATTTTTCCATGGAAACAATGTACTAAAGGGTGGTTAGGTTTTATGGTATGATTGGTTCAGGATAGTAAACTTTCATTGAACACCTAATATGTTCCAGACACTGTGCTGGGACTATAGAACATATAAAGCACTGTTTTAGGCTAAATGGAGTTCAGTCTTGAGGGAGAAAGAGAAAATGAGCAGGCAGTGGCAGGTCAGCATCGTGGGTGCTGGCATTGAAAGAAGCCGAGGGTGCTGTGGGGTCCAGCAGAGGGGCCTGGCCGGTCTTGAGGGCATCTGGAGGAGCTGCCCTAAGGCTGTCTCAAAGGGCAAAGAGGTGCTTAGTGGGTGAAGAGCAGGGATGTGGGGCATGCATGCAGGGCAAACAGCCAATAGCAGAGCAGGGAGCTGACCAGCCCTGTGTGCATCTCACATGACTTGAATCTGGAAGGATATGCAGAGAGGATTATGGGAAGCATACCAGAACCTAAGAAGCTTGGATTCGCTATTTTAGGCAGGGAGCCACTGAAGGGTTTTGGTCAAGTTTATCTTTAAGAAAGTTGTCCTGGCAGTGTGCGGGTGATGGCCAGAAGGCTGCTCAGAGGGAAAAGACCAACTTCTGTGTCTTTCTAGGCAGGGAATGAGAAGGCTGGACCAGATGAATTGCCAGGCTCCCTGGAATGTAAACCCCATGATGACAGGCATCTTACTCTGTTTTGTTCAGACATACCCTCTGTGCCCAGAATAGAGCCTGGTAAATAGTAAGTGACAAATAAATATGTGTTGAATGAGAGGCTCAGACTGAGGGGAGATTTAGGGCCTCCAGCTTTGTGGAGATGAAATGGGCATTTGCTGTTCCAATCTGGATTCCTGACTATCCCCTTTAGACCTCCAGAGCCAAGACTTTTTCTTTTTCTTTTTTTTCCACACAAACTGACTTATGGGTGATCTTTTGGGATGTGAGTGTGAGTTGTCTGTGACTATCTTTGGTGTGATCATCCCTGGGGTCCACTAATGGATCTTTTCTGCTGGGTTCAGATTGGCCAGTCCCATTCTCTCTTCCTTGGTCCTTAGTAAAGATAGAACAGTGCTCTGCCTTTTTTTAATGCTCAGAACATCCCATCTTCTAGCTTCTTCTTAAGGATGGCCCTACCCTTTGAGCCTTTTTACTATGTTAACATCAAGTGGTCTTTTCTCCCCATTGGAGATGCCTTAGAATCTGTGAATTGGGGACACCCAAGCAGAGGTCTCTTGACCATCGGGGCAGTTTGGGATGTCACCCAGTGGAGGAACATGAGAAGTCACCATCAAAATCTGTGATTAATAGACATAATCTCCACCAGAGCATTAATTTTGGGTATAATCAAAGCCTGCTGAATTACTTCCGTAGAAGTAATTGACAGAGAAGTCAGCCTGGGATTAGCATTTTGATTTAAAGTTCAATGGGTGGTATTTATCTTTATTTCTGCCACATACAAGTGATTGACTGTCTGTCCTGGAAAGTAAAAACAAATGCTACTTCCCCAGTCAAGTGAACAGGGGGTAATTTAGAGGCGCTCTCTCACGGTTGGCTGGACACGTGTGTAATGCATTGGCAGCCTCTCTTTCTTGGCTTCCACGAGGTGTCTGGGATTTGGGTTCTTGATTCTGTCAGAAGTCAGGTGACCATGGGAGACGCTGCACTAACATCTGAGCAGGTGTATTCCTCCTGATGGTAGTGCCTTAGTCAAGCCATTGCTTGAGGGGAGAGATACTGGCACGTGATATCGAAGGTGGAAGGGACTCTGGAGAAACCAGGTCTATCCTGGTGGGACTGGGGTCAGAACACCAGAGATCCCTTCTCTTTCCTAAGCTGGACACCTTTTAATGGTGGTAGGTTCCAGATTCCTGCTCATATGATTGCTAACTTGCAGCCCAGCAGAGGAGTTGATAATGGGAACACATTAACAGATGTGGGTATGACATTTATTGATGTTGACAGTGCAGCTGGGCACTGGGCTGGTTTTTACCTGTGTTGTCTTGAATCTTGACCACAACGCTTTATACTTAAGGACCTGGAGGCCCACGGAGGCGATGTGACATTCCCAACATAAGTAGAAATGCCAGCCAAGAGTCCAGTCCAGAAAAGTCTGGCTCCAAAGCCTGTGTTCTTCCTGTCCCAGCACATGATACATCCAGCCAAGTGGGACACACTCTGGTGGAGGTGAGAAGACAGGCCACGGAACTTCAGTAGTGGTTCTGTGAAGAGAAGAGCCTGACTGGGGAGGGAGGAAGGACGAGGAAGGTGTGTCAGAGTTTCCTGGGCTCCCAGGGCTCTGATGTTCTCAGCCGGCATCGGCATCCCCTTCATCAGAACCTGGGGGTTTCTGTCTCCCTGCCTGTGGCCTCCTTTGGTCACAGGTTGGAGGCCGCAGGTGTGGGAGTTATTTTGGTCCAAATGCAGAAATTGCTGATGCCTTACCAAGAGCCAGCAAGCTTCTTCATAAATAAGGTGTTAGAGAAAGGTTATGTATGTCTCAGTCAGCAGTTTGTATCTTTTGTGCACATGTTGTTTGAAGGCAGAAGTTGATGCAGAGGGTGTCTGGAGGTGAGAAAGGGATGGATCCTCCCTCTGGGAGAGCTGTCTCCTGGGCACCCAGTGGCCACAGCCATCCCAGTCCCTCTGGCCATCTGGACACACTGAACACCCCCTAAGGCATGATCAGTGCCTGTTAGTTCCCAGGTTGATTTCACAGCAGTAGTCAATGCAAAGCATGATTTCATCATTTATTATATGCAGCTTTTTCAATTAAAATAAATTTTAGTAATGGATTTAAGCTCTTAGTTTTTCCTAAATCAGATGCAGGTTTTTTTTTTTTTTAAAGGTACATTTAAAGAATTAACTTCATTTGTCTATTTTTAATTTGAGTCTGAAAATGTAGTAATCTTTTCGGAATTTTATTTATTCACATAAATTGAAGCAGATATTTGTATATTAAGAGTGAAACCATCTCCAATCTACCAGAGAAATGATATATATTTGGTGAATTTTTTAAAACTGTATTTTATTAGGCAAATAAAGTGTAACAGAAATAACAGATACCCAAATTACTTTGTTTGGTTAAAACCACATATTTATGTATTGTGACTATCTACATTCAACAAAAGCACATTTTAACAAAAACATGCACACATTTTGTTAGCATTTCAGTTATAAATATGAGATGCAGGCTTAAAAAATAACAGTAAATATGAATCAGCCTAAGTTTAATCAAGATAAGAAACTTAATGTCTTTTATTATGCAGCTACTTCCGCATTTACCTTCTCCTTCATGTTAATTCATTGACCGGAAAAGAAATAGGAGCTCTCCTGCTTTTCCAATTCCCAAGTGACTGATCTTGAATAAATTTGTCTGAAGAAAGAAGACATTGTTTCTCTATTTATAGAGGAGGCTACTGTTAATAAAAGCTTGGTTTTCCATTTTAATATTCTGATGAGTTTAGGTAAATGACTTTAACTAGTTCAGATGAATCATTAGCAAATATCTATCTTTTAATGTGTTCCTCCTTAGGATTGACCATAGAGTCGACTTTGAAAAAGGATGATAGTTAGTTGGTCATGTGGCTGGAGGCTAAGGTATCCCTGAAGTTAAGGAGCCTCTACAGCCTGTTGTCTATGGAGAACACCAGCAATCAATGTGTCAGGAGCATGTGGGGGCCCATTTGTAAAACTTTTCTTTAAAAGATTAAAATGACTTAGTCTCTCAAGCACCTCTTAACTAAAGAGTGTACTTTCTATTTCATAGTCCTGTCTTTGAACTGTAGCATATCTTTTTGGCTATAAAAAGGCAAATCAGTGCTTTTCAAATTGAGGATAATTTTTTTTTTTAAAGATGTTTTAAAACCTGGTTTACTCCTAAAGAATCCCTGACTGTCATTCTTCCTGGTTCATGTGGATGCAGATGTTGTTGACATAAACTCAAGGGCGACCACCAGAGGGTTCCTGGAGGGTTCAGACTGCTTTGCAGAATGCCCCAGCTGTCCAGGATGATGGCCGGGAGGAGACAACCGCTCTTTCCATGCAAACCTTGCCAGAGCAGGGGAGGGGTGGGGTTGGTAGGAGAAGATGCCTGCAAGGCTGAACTTTAGTGGGGAAGAAAGAGGAGTTCTTGGCCTGGGGCTTCCTTCAGCCTTGCATGCTCCTGTGTATACAAACTTTGTTTTTTCAAAAGCACAAAGTCTTATAGGAAGTTCTCCCCAGCTGCCAAAGATTGAGGATTTGCCAATATGAAAGACCTAGGGGTTAGAGGCTATTTGATGGAATTTTCCACTGTGTCCATAAGAGGACAATCTAAAAGGAGAGCAGGGACCACGAATAGCCTTATTCATGCTGTTTCTCCCTTGTGGATGCTCTGTTGGTAAGAAAAGTGGTGATAGTTGCCCCACAGAACAGGCCCTGAACATTACACAGCTGTATACACAGCCACGTACAAGGAGGAGATAGCACCTGGGTGGACCCCAAGAATAGGCAAGCAGTGGAGGTAAGACTATGGGGAGTACAGAACAGGGGTGCGGTTTGAGTGGGATTGAGCTTCAGGACTATTTGGGAGGTTTGGGGGGGTTCATTGGTTCTGTCCTGCTCTGGTCCCCACTCTTGCCCCATAGCACCCTTAGGCCTGGTGGTCAGGTTTGTTGGGAATGCAGCTGTCCTCCTGCGATTCTGGTCTGGGGTCTGGTTGGAGATCTGTCATTACCAGAGATGACAGAGGCTAGGACCAGGGAGATGCAACACAGAAAGGTAGAAGATTCATGTCAGCCAAGGTCATGGGAGCCATAAGAGATCATTTGCTCCCTGATTTCCTTTTATAGTGAGGAAACTGAGGCACAGAAAAGTTTGCTGTTTTGGCCAGAGTCTTACAGTATGTTGGAAGGAGAGCCAAAAGGAAATCCTAGTTTCTTGATTTTCTATCCTAGCCTTTTTGTCCCCTTACAGCTTTTCTGGGCTTATTTTGGCTCTTGGAGACATCTCCTGGGTGTCTTCTGTACAGAGTCTCTTAACAGTTTATGCTAAAATGTTATTATCCTGTTGGTCAATCAGTTCTTTCTACTGTGTCATCTATTTTGCCCAAATTTAAAACCTTATCCTCTCATGCTATACTTGAAAGTCATGGGAGAATAATTGCTTAGCACTTTCCTTTAAAAAAAATCCTTCACTTAATAGAATCTTCTAATCAATCATATGTAGCCTATCTTGCTCTTTGAAAATTAATATCTGGAAAATTCATGGGTGTAGCTGGATCTAAAACAAATCATGAGTTTTCCAGCCCAAAGTCAGCCACTGCCACCTGGTGGCAGTGTACCCTAATTACAAGAGAAGTACATGAAAAGGGCAGCTTTTTGCATGCAACTTTGAAGCTAGAAAATAAAAGTAAACACTCGACTCCCAGGGAGATTCTAATAAAAACAACAAGAATGGAATAATTAGAAGCAGTCTGGAGCATGTTTAAGTAAATTCTTTTTTTCTACCGTATATTCATCCATTAATTCATCAAGTAATGTTCAAATGGAAGAGAACTAATATTTACATAGTGCCTTCTACGTGCCAGGCACTGTATTAAGTGCTTTGCATATGTCACTTTTTTTTTTTTTTTTTTTTTTTTAAATTTTTTTTTTCAATGTTTATTTATTTTTGGGACAGAGAGAGACAGAGCATGAACGGGGGAGGGGCAGAGAGAGAGGGAGACACAGCATCGGAAACAGGCTCCAGGCTCTGAGCCATCAGCCCAGAGCCCGACGCGGGGCTCGAACTCACAGACCGCGAGATCGTGACCTGGCTGAAGTCGGACGCCTAACCGACTGCGCCACCCAGGCGCCCCATCATATGTCACTTTTTTTTGATTCTCAGTGTACAATACCAAAATATTATTCCTATTTTACAGATGCAGAGGTTAATAGGCCAGGACACACAATCTGGAGCTCACAGGGTTAGGATGTGAACTCAATTGTTCAGGCACAAGTAACTGTCTTTCTTGCCCCACTGCCCGCTGATTCTACAGGGTCCTGTACTCACCTAGCATGAGTGCATGACAGCGACAGCCACAGCCCTGCCATTACTATGCTAGTTATTGGCTGGTGGCTATTTCCATGCATGGATAGAATGAGTGATGTGAGCTTCACCTGGACCACTAGAGGCTGTTTCTTTGTTGTTGGCTGTTCTGGCTGTGTCACCAGCCACTGCCTGTCATGAGGCAGGAGTGGAGGAGAATGAGTCCTGTGGAAGACAGTGTGACTAGAGCTAAGGCAGAGATTTTAGGTTACAAGGAGAAGGCTCTGGCATATCTTTAAAATACCTCTGCCCTTGGACACTTTGGAAACCACTCTGTGCCATGCCTAAGGCACAAGGCCAAGGATGCCCAATCCTGGCCTCCTGACTAGGTCATGACCTCTGGGCAGACTGTCCCTGATTAGGATGGCTAGTGCAGTGGATAAACCCCTGACAGAGAAGATGTGGCCTAGATGGGGTCTGGCATAGGGCAGGGCAGTGGTGAATAATGGGAGACAGACCACAGAGCCACTTGGTGAGTGTTTTCCATGTCCTGGTGAGCATATTCTACCCCAACCCCCAAGAGGGAACCCAGCTCCTTAGATGGTAGGACCTGTTTGTGTGTGGGATGAAAAAGCTTCCAGGTGATTCTACTGTGTGCCCTGGGGAACTTTGTGGAATAAACAAATGAAAGGTAGAATATGCTTCTGCTTTGTTGAGGATTAGCTTGGGATGGGCTAGGACTGGGACCTCATTAGGGCCCCTGGGACATCCTGCTAGGGGGTCTTGGGGCTGGGGCAAGGAGTCATATTTCTTTGTGGGACCACATTGCTCCTCTGAGTCTCCCTACAAAATCTCTTTATCTCCACTTGGCTCCTCCATTATTCTCTGACTCTCATTTCTCTTTTAATCAGTTATTTCTGTGTGTCTGTCTGTCTTCCCAAGCATAATGAACCACTAGGGCACAGGGATCAGGCCTTACTTACTTGTTTCCCCATGGTGCCTGGCACAGGGCTTGGCCTGTAGTAGACTACTGTGTCAGTGTTTGGAGTTTGTCTAGAGCAAGGCCCCATGACTGCTAGAGATTAGAGGTTTTGTAACCAGGTGGGGTGGCCTGGTGGGTGCCGTGTAGACAGATGAGCCCACACCCCATCTAGGTATATGGGCATTGCCTTATCTTCTGGATTTTCAAGGGGATAATAACCAATTTTTAAGTGTTGACAAAAACACATTCTTTCTTTCTCTCTCTCTCTTTCTTTGTGACATCTCTGTGCAGGCCAAATAAAATCAGTCTGGCTCTTGGATGCATTAAAACCCTCTAAATTAAAGCACTACAAATAGTCTGTGTATGTCCTAGTCTTTAAAAAATTGTTTCTTAGTGTGCATGTTTAATTAAATGGGTCTTGGCAATTGAACTTCAAACTTTCAAACGAGTGCATGTGTAACAGTACCCTCCTCATAAGAAGGAAAAATTTTATGAAGTTGTCTGAGTCAGAGCCGTAACAATACCAATAAAATGTATTTTATGAAGTTGGTGGAAAGTTGTAATGTGGATGCCATTTTGCAGAGTGCAGAGCTGGTACATGTGGTAAATGCCAGCTCCCTGACCGCCCCCTGGGTCTCTCTTTTGGTGGCAGATGTGAGGCCCCTTCCCTTCTAGAGGGAAGCTTCCAGCACAGTGGTGGATGTTAGTGGCTTTGGCCACTCATGGCCCTCTGGCTCACTTCCAGATCGCCTCATTCTGGTAGTGACAGTCACCGGACTGTCATTGGCAGGTGTTATTAGGAAGGGTGGATTCTGAACCGTGTGATATGCTTCCCCATCTCAGGGCTCCTCCCAGGAAATGAGCTCCGTTCCTGGACTCCCATGCTTCCAGAGCCCCCTTATCTGGATGCACTTCCCTGTACCCCACTTAGGAGAGGATGTGTGTGCCAAGAAGGGGCAGCAGTCACTGGCACTGCAGTATGACTGGAAGCCCCTGTTCCTCCTGGGGTGTTTTCCTGATTTCTGTGAAGAGCTCTGATGTGAGAAGCAAACAGTGGCTATGATGTCTCCAGAACCCTGTTAGGTGCCCTGCCTGTCCCGTGTTCAGACCCAGGCAGGGAGCCTTGGAGGAGTGGAACTTCCTGTCCTTGCAGCCTTGTACCTCTTGCTATTCGTGCTGCGTTTTAGTGGTGGCTATTTTTCCTGAATGTATATCAGTATGTATGTGGGTGTGGGGCATGGGTGGGAGGTACTGAGGCAGCTCACAACAGAGCAATGCTAAGCCTGGGTGTTTTGTTTTCTAGGGACCCCAGACAGGGATGAAAGATTGCTGAGACAGGAACGAGTCTAGCTTAAACAGTTTTCTACTCATTTCTCCATTGATTTGCTTGCAAAAGCTAATGGTTGGGGTGGGCACCTTCTCACCTGAGGAGCTGGCTGAAAGTGTGGGAAGAGTGTGAGTGGTGGTGAGTCAGGTACACGTGCATCTGAATTTGGCTTTTGCTCTCTGTGAACCTGAGGCCAATATGTCCTCAGTCTTCTCCTCTATAAAATACATTTAATAAAATCTCCCTTTCAGGCTTAAATAAGGGAATTTGAGGTGCTTATCAGACAGCCTGGCATTGTGTATGGATTTATTGAAATTCTCTTATATTCTTATTCACTTGAGTGTCCACTCCTTGGGGTCTCTCTCATTGCTTTACGCCTCAATGAGCTTATTGGCAGCAACTTTGAGCTGGGGAGAGAATGAAAGTAAGAGGACGTCATAGATATCACCACATGTCATTACGGTGGGCTCCTGAAAACCTCCCTTATAACGAGCCTCACTCTTGCATGCCCATGCCATCTGGAGCCTGTGCCATCACGGCACTCATTCCATCTGGGACCTGAGCCATTGCAGTGCCAGGAGCTAGAAGACACTTCCTGAGGCACTGATTAGAAAGATTTATTTCTCTAATTAAAAAAACAAAAAACAAAACAAAAAGCCCTCCAGTTTCCTTTTGAATGGGGAAAAACCAGTCCTGTTTCCCTAGCCTGGCTTTGCACAGGTTTCCTTAGTTACCTGTAGAAGACTCTTCCAGCCTTATCTTCTGGGCCCTCAAATAAGACAACTTGCTCTTCCTCAAACACAGCTTTCCTGTCTCCACACTTGTGGCTCCTCAGCTCTCTCTGCCTGGAGTCCCTTTTCCCACTCTCACTGCCTGTTAATAACCCCACATCCTTAATGGCCTGGTTGAAGTGGTGCCTCTTCTCCTTTAAGCTATTCCTGTTGTATTTTCCTGTTGCATTTATAGATGCTATAAACTCAACAATACAGCCTTACAGTTCTTACTTTATAATCTTATGCTTTTGGGGCGCCTGGGTGGCGCAGTCGGTTAAGCGTCCGACTTCAGCCAGGTCACGATCTCGCGGTCCGTGAGTTCGAGCCCCGCGTCAGGCTCTGGGCTGATGGCTCAGAGCCTGGAGCCTGTTTCCGATTCTGTGTTTCCCTCTCTCTCTGCCCCTCCCCTGTTCATGCTCTGTCTCTCTCTGTCCCAAAAATAAATAAACGTTGAAAAAAAAATTTAATCTTATGCTTTTAAAATACATTAAGAGAAGACTCACATACTTACATACATTACATGCTTTCCATTACCTATTCTTTTCATGTTTTCATGTTACCTTCTGGTTTATATCTTTCCATCCTGAGTGACATCTATTACTGGTTATTTTATTTTAGTTTTTTGTAAGGCAGGTTTGCTAGCAGTGAATTCTTTCTGTCTGTGTTTATTGGGGAATGTCTTTATTTTGTCCTCTTTTTTTGTAGGATAGTTTTGCTGGATATAGAATTTTTGGTTGGCAGTTTTTTTTTTTTTTTCCTTTTAGCACACTGAATATCATTCCACTGTCTGTGGGACTCTTTTGTTTTGGAAAAGAAGTCATTATTAATCAGATCATTTTCCTCTGTATGTGATAAATTATTTTTCTGTTGCTGCATTCAAATGTTCTCTTATCTTTTAGAAGTTTGACTATGGTGTATTTATGTGGGAGTCTCCTTAACTTTGGGTTCATTGAGCTTCCAGAATATGGTATACATCAATGTTTTTCATCAAATTTGTAAAGTTTTAAGGCATTGTTTTTCAAAAAATTTTGTCTCTTTTTCAATTTGTGTAACTATCATCATATGTGTATTGGTGTGCTGGATGTTATTCATCAGGCTGCTGAGGTTCTGGTGGTTTTTACTTTAATCTTTCTGTGTTCTTCATATATGGTAATGTCCATTGATCTGTCTTCAGGTTCACTGATTTTTCCTTTTTC
The DNA here is from genome assembly GCF_022837055.1 of Prionailurus viverrinus. Taxonomy (NCBI): domain Eukaryota; kingdom Metazoa; phylum Chordata; class Mammalia; order Carnivora; family Felidae; genus Prionailurus; species Prionailurus viverrinus. The sequence goes on from NC_062569.1 coordinate 30,765,213, forward strand.
CATCTTGAGTCCTTGGCTGAGTTTCTCTAGTAAGTTTTTCATTATAGTTCTTATACTCTTTAACTCCAGAATTTCCATTTGGTTCTTTCTTCATAATTTCTGCCCCCTTAGTGAAAATCTTTGTTGATTCATTGTTGTCACACTTTCTTGATTCAGTGACATGGTTTCCTTTGGATTTTGAACATATTTATAACAGCTGATATGAAGTCTTTGCTGAATCCAATATCTGGGGACTCAGAGACCATTTCTATTGACTGCTTTTTTTTTTTTTCTTGACTATTGGTCACACTTTCCTATTTCTTTAGATGTATCATAATTTTTAAGTTTCAAACTGGACATTTTAGACGATGTATTGGGGCAACTCTGGCTCCCCCCCCCCCCAAAGACTGTTGTCACAGTTTTGTTTATTTGTTTGTTTAGTAACGTACCTGGGCTAACTCTGTGAAATTTGTCTCCCTTGAAGTGTGTGGCCACTGATGTGATGGTTTAGTTTTTGTGTTTTAATTTGTGTTTTTATTTTTAAGCTTTTTTCCTGGAGGTAGCTCCCTTGCTTGGGTAGCTGAGGAATTTGCCAGTGGTGAAAAAGAGGTTGTGCTTAAACACTTTGAGTCAGTAAATCTTCCGTTCTATGCTGATGAATCTGTGTGTAGGTAAAAAAGCACATTCAAAATTAAGGCCATCTTGAAACATACTCTGGCTTTGACTCTGCTTCTACTATGAGCAAACACAGTCTTGGGGCTGGCCAGTCGTGTGTGGATATCTTGGGGCCTCTCTGGTTTCATTGGATATATGCACAGCCTCAGCCAGGAATATGCTTGCCCCAACCATGACCACAGCTGTGCCTGATGAGATCTTTACTTCTACTGACAGTGCTCCTAGATATGGGCATTGTCAGCCCCTCCAATCAAGTGAGTCCTCTTTGACCCCACACCTCCACTACTCTCATGTCATTTCCTTTCCTGGAAGAATCTCCATGTCAGCTGAGCTGGGGGATGGGCGGGGAGGAGGAAGCAGCTAGAGTCACATGGATTCCCAATATTGTTATTGGATGTTCAGCCTTTGAAACATAAACACTTCTCAGATTGTCTCTGGATAAATTTCCAGAGTGCTGAGATGGTTGTTTTTGTCACTTTTGCCCAACTTTATAGTTGCTTTTTAGAAAAGGGAATTAATAATCTTCTCCCTCTGCTCTAGCCATATATCTCTACCCTGTTGCATATTTTTTGATGTGATAAGAGTTTTTCTTGGCTGTGGAGTCTGTGGAGAGCTTGAGTTTCCTCCCCTACTTACCCAAGGGCTCCATCCAAATCCACGTCAGATTTGTCTTTGAATCCTCCATGTGTGGCATCACGCCTGGTGCACAGCAGGTGCCCAACAAATGTTTGTTGCACTTATGATCTGAAAGATGGCTGACAGATGGCATGATCCATTTAAACACTGGATGTGGACTCATGCAGATCTAGCTTTGGGTCTCAAGTACAGTGCTTCCCTTTATTGATCCTTAGTCGAAAATAAACATCACTTCTTGGGATATTTGTGTGAATTAAATACGATAAGGTATAAAAGTCATTTACAACAGTACCCAGTATGGAGTAGTGCTTTGTAACTATAAATTTCATTTCTTTCCATAAGATGTGGGATTTATGAAGATTATATGCCTTGGGTATTCTGATTTATCCATCCATCCATCCATCCATCTTTATACAGATGCAGAGATAAATGAAACTTGATGCATGCTCTGGAGAAGCACATCTAGTAGCATAGACAGCCATATAAATAGACAATTTGTAATCCTGTAGGCAAGAGCTATGGCAGGCATCAGTGAAGGGCTGTGGGTATAGAAGCCAGAGAAGTGACATTGGGTGGAGGATCTGGTGTCCATGACACTTCACTGTGGCTTTGAGGCTGTCTGGCTGGGGGCAGGGAGCCAGAGTTAAGTAGAGACAAGACTGTCAAGCCACTTCCTTCATCCCATAGAATCCCAATGTCTGGTCTCATCTGGGGAGGCAACCCGGCAGATGTCACACTGTGGTAGTCATCTGTGTGCTCACACTGCTTCTCTAGGAGGTTCCATTTTAGTTTTCTTGCCAAGATACTCATCACTTCTATTCATTATTTTACCCCAAAGCACTCACATGTCATAGTTTTTCAGTAGAGTCCAGGAGAGCCTAGGAAGTTCTCACTTTTTTTTTTTTTCATGGAGGAGGCATCCCTGCCTTTTTAAGGTGACTGGGACTATTCCCCCCACAACACACACACTCATACTTGGGAGTTGGAGGTTTCCTTGCCTGGGTCAGACAGAAGAAGACCTGTGGTCATTTCTCTTCACATGCACAGAAAGTCTTCTGCAGTGGGCCACACCCCTGGGGAAGTGGGACTGCCAGCCTGCACCCCAGGGTTGCATTTTCTGCTCTGCTTCTATGGCCTGTTCTCAGGGACCCAGGGGACAGGAGGGCAAGGGTTTTCCCTGGGTATATTAAGCCAGGAATGATTTGTCTCTGCAAGCACAGACCCATTTTAGGAGGCAAATACTCAGTGCTGTGTCCGAACAGAAGCCCATTATGGAGTGGTTCATTGCTTGCATGTTGCCACCTGCCAGAGTAGGGCTCTGGGGTCCCATTCGAAGGGATGTCAGTGCAGCCCAATGCGGCCCAGGTTGCCCATAACACTGCCTTCACCAGACCTCCCAAGCCCTACATTGTTCCCTCCACGCACATCATCAGGAGCATCGCCCAGGTGCTCCTCTGCTGGCCCAGGGAACTTTATAGCCCATATTTACTATTCATTATTGTTTCCAAAGTACATCTTGTGTGATGCCTGTTCAATGGTAAAATGGTTTCCCCCCCTCTTCTCCATGCAGTTACTTTAAAACCTGCTCCTGGCTGAGGGCGGGGGACAGTCCTCTTCAGGAAAGCCTTTGTGGTGAATGGAAAGGCACGGAAGCCTTGCTCACCTTTGCAGGCCGTGGTCTGGGAAGGAAAGGCTAAGTAAGGGCAGCCAGGGTGGCTCACTGGTCCATTTTGGGAAGTTGAAACTGAAACTTCTGGGTGTTTACCCAGCCAAGTCACCTGGCTGAGGAATGGTTCAGGAGGGTCATGTGACGGGAGTCAAGGCGAACACAAAAGAATCCATTTATTATCCTGGCAGGAAATTTGTTCTTTAGGATTCTGTAGCTGCAGACATAATGATTTCATTTCCTTCAGTGAAGGGAGATTAATGGCCCTTACCCCTGGGCCTGTGTGGACTGCCGTTTCCTTCATTTCCCTAAGTGTTGTCAACTCCGGTATGCCTGCCTTCCCATGGGGTCAGAGGGCATGTGCCGGTTCACGCTGATTAACAGAACATGGCCTTCCCTGTGGAAGGCTCCAGGATACCCGGAGGTGACCCAGGTTAAAATACACACATCATGGAAAAACACATCCCAGACAGAGAGGCTGTTCACAGGAGCCTCTGAGAATTTCCAGCACAAGTAGGGTGAGGCTTGGTTCCCCTCCTGCTTCAGAGGTGCCTACTCATCTTGTGGCTGGAGAAGTGAGCTGGAGCCTTGACTGCCCAGGAGACAGCTAGCACTAGGATGACGTTGCCATCGGCCCTTTAGCAGTGTGACCTGGAGCAAGGTACCTACCTTCACTGGGCTTCTGTCTGTAAATGTGCAGATGATACCTACTGTCCCAGGCCTTGGAGAGGATTAAATGAGATCTTTGCCAAAGTGCTTTCAAACCAAGGTCCTCTCCGGGAGTGGTGGCAGCTCATGGCCCTTCTGGACTGGTGGCTGCGGGGAGGACATGTCTTATGTTGAATCAGCCTTGTTTATTATACTTTTTTTTTTCTTAAATTTTTAATGTTTGTTTTTGAGAGAGAGAGAGAGAGTGAGACAGAGACAGAACATGAGCAGGGGCGGGGTAGAGAGAGAGGGGGACACAGAATCCAAAGCAGGCTCCAGGCTCCAAGCTATCAGCACAGAGCCCTACTTGGGGCTCAAACTCACGAACTGCAAGATCATGACCTGAGCTGAAGTTGGACGCTTAACCAACTGAGCCACCCAGGTGCCCCAAATCAGCCTTGTTTAAAGGACATGAGAAAGTGGGTGGATTGAATCTGTTGGTCTGCCCTGAGATGAGTTCAGGAAGAAGGAGGAGGAGGAAACCAGAAAGCCTTGGCCAGGGTGCCCCTCCTGGGAGTGTCACCGGGTGATCTGAGTGGCCATTTCAAGCTGGCTCCAGTGTTTCATATTTCATGGAGCAGATATCCCATAGGGGAGTCACATTCTGTGTTTGGATAAGGATCAGTGCTGTTTTTTTTGTTTGTTTTGTTTTTTTTTTAAATCAGGCTTAAACAATTTTCTCTCCATGGCCTTTAGACATTGTGTGCCCTGATGCTCTGCCTGGAGTCAGGCCCTAGATTATGAGGCACTGTGGCTTCTTCCCACTGAGCCTGCTCATAATTGGTGCTTATTGGCTCTTTGCTCATTATACCATAAATTAAACCAAATGTTTACATTCCATAGAGATGCAAGGTGATTTATTGGGGGGAAAGTTTTGTATTTCCATATGCCTCAGTTTCCCACCTGTGCCTCCATTCCATCCCAGCCATGTACGCCATGGAGAGTAAGGAATTTCTTATGGTTTGCATGAAGAGATGCCAGATTGAGTGTCATGAAATTAAACTGAGTTAAACTGTGACAGAGCTGTTGAATACAGGACTGTGTGACCAGGACAAGGATTGTTCCCTGGGAGCCTCAGGAACAGGGTGAAGCTCTGAGCAGAGCTTGGTTTTAGGGGAGTCTTCCTGGAGGTAAGGGTGTATCTCGATGAAGCATTACAAAAAATACGTTAAATATGGTAACAGAGCAATTTTAATAAACATTTTACTTTTAATATGTTTATAGCGTTGTTAATTATCTCTCTAAGTGGAGAAAATAAGAGTTGTAGCACATCGAACAAAGATTGCTGATTAGGATAATAAAATGGAAATTTTAATCAAGACGATAACTTTAAGTCAAAGGGGGTTTTCTCCTAGGCTGCTGGAGCTTTCATCTTTATTAAACACCCCATTTATCATCACCACTCCATTCATCGTGAGCGTTAGATTAATATTGACAATTTAAAATAGAAATAACTTTTTCTGGCCATTATGGTGCTGATTTGATAATGGTGTTGGAGACTTTGAAGCAGCCATCACCAGCTGTCGCTTCCCCCTCTGCTGAATCGGCTGCCACTCTCCAAGCCAAGCCTCAAGTCACCAGCCACCCGCAGGGAGGTCTTCTCCTGCCAGGAAGCTCCTCCATGCTACGCAGCCCGCTGAAGCTCCTATGTTCTTCACTGAGAAAGCGAAAGACCTCTGCTGCCTTGAGGTTGTCTCTTCATGGTGGAAGTGTGCCCTGAAGTCACAGGCCTCTCTTTCCCAATCCAGTGGGAGAGGTATTTATGGAGTACCGGCCAGGTACGTGGACCGCCCACACAGGCGGGACAGCCCTGCCCTGCAGAGATGGTGCTTGCACCTAAGGCGGGAGGCCTGAGTGTCAGATGAACAGCTTGGACAGGTGCACCCCAGAGATTTAAGTGGAGGGAGGTTCTTAAAGGGTGGCGCCCGGGCCACCGGCAGCAGCAGGCACACCAGTGGTTGAGGTCCACTGACCCTAACCGGCGGTTCTCTGACTTCCAAAGGATCATCTGGAGGGCTTGTTGAAACCTGTTGCTGCTCCCCTACCTCAAGCTTCTGACCGAGTAGCTTCTGGGTGGAATGCAAAAAATTGCATCTTGAACAAGTTCCCAGGTGATACTGATGACAACTCTTGGAGAACTACTGATTTCGACTCAGAGAACACCGCTGAGAAGAAGACCAGAAGGACTTCATGGAGAAGGTCCCTTTAGCTTCTGTGGGAGAAGAAGAGCCTTACCATGCAGAGACAAGGAGAAGGCCCCTGGAAGGTGAAGTGGCCAGAGTCAGAAAGGGGAAGTTTGGAGGGCAGCTGGTCCCAGGGAGAGGCCTGGCTTCGGAGCCCTTGAGGCTGACACGGAGGTGGACCAGCAGGTGGACCTGGGGATTGGACAGGGGAGCTCCATCTCTGTCTCTGGAGAGGGGTGAGTGCACAGGGGGAGCTGTTGCTGCCACCGTGATAACTCAGGGGGATCCTGAGGGCAGAGCTAGGAAATCAAGGTTGGTACCAGCTGGATGGCTGTCTCGGAGTACAGCCAAGCCCCCACCACAGAGACCTGTGCTTCAGGCCACATTGTCCCAAGCCTACTGTCTGGGTTAATGCATTTCCCTACATTTCTGCCTTTGCTGGGCGGTGGGGGGTGGGGGGAGTGGGAAGGGGATGGGCGTGAGTGTGTGTCCTGGAGCTCTGCTCCACAAGCCCCCGCTTGTGCGGAAAAAGACCACCACCTTGGGAAGAGGATTGCTCCTGCCTTGTGCTGTGTCTGCTGGGCCCAGCTTTGGGGGTTCAGCCAGCAGCAGGGGCCCTTCAGCCATGCTGGGAGGCTGCCCCTGACGGTGCTCTGGGGCACTGGGGAGGGGACCAGGTTGCTGACACCTGCATGGAGCTGCCTCCTCTTTGGAGCCACTTCATTCTTCCACCTTCCCCAATCCTCTAGGGCTTCTTAAATGTGCTACATGGCTTCTTAAAAAGCCTCTTTCTTTTCCTTGATCATAAAATTGCCAAGGAACAATGGCTGTCATTTAACATAGCAGCATTAAAGCTCCTTCCCACCAGTTACTGCCATGTCATCGCTGTTCCACATCAAAGCAGCACTGAGCTCCCTGGGGAGGAGAGAGAGGGGGGCCTGGCCTCAGTCCTCCCTGGTGCAGGGGGGCAGCCAGCCTGTTGGCTGAGACCTCTTCTGAGTGAAAAGGGTATCCTTCATGTTGGCCCCTGGGGAGACTGCCCTGGTCTGGGGCCTGAGAGAAATGAGGTTGGGGACCTACAGAGATGGGGTTCCCTCAATCTTCTTGAGTATCCTCTGGGCGTGCCCCCACTAATTGCTCTCAGTCAAGGGTGGGAAACCGGGGAGCATGGGGCAAGAAGGGGGCCATGTCCCAGGCATGGAGGTGAGAAGGGGTTATGGGGTCTGAGAGCTGATGTGGGAGTCTTATGCCAGCCCCTCATGCTGGCCCCAGAGGGCTTTGGGGATTGTGCCTGAGCAAGGAGGGGCAGCCTATGTCATGTGCCCACATGAGCTGTGGGGATTCTTGACTTCTGTTTAATGGGGCTGGGAGGTCATCATCCCCCCCCAGTCCCCTTTCCTTGGGGAGCACTCATGGCTGCTCCATGGGCATCAGGAAGGCCGGACAATGTCGCCATGGAGCAGGGTCAGCCACAGCAGATGCTCTGGCTGGTGCTTACAGAGCCAGGAGTGTTTGTCCCCTTCCCCTTGGGGACAGCCCCACAGCTGGAAAGGAAATTGCATCACAATAGAAGGATGGGCCTTGACCTCCACCCCATCAGGAACTGCCTTTCTCCTCTCTTCCCTGTTGGATCACTGCCCTGTTTCCTCCTGGGCTGAAGGTCCGAGTGTGTTTGGGAGGAAAGGTGCTGGTTCTGTGTCCCTCCAGGGTCTGGCTGGGTCCAGCAGAGAGGGAAAGGGAGGTGGGGCCCCTAGGGCTGGGTAGGCCTTGTCTGGAAGAGTCCTGGCTACAGGGAGGCTGCTGAGCAGTTGCCCACATGACTCCTTAATGCAATGCCACCTTCTCAGTGACAGGTTTCCAAGGCAATTAGGCCCCTGGAGAGACTCATCTTGGGGCCCTCCTTGAGGTCTCCTCCATTGTCCATTCCTCACAGCCTTTCCCCACAGTCCCCTAGTCCTGTGCATTCCAGCCTCGACTTCTGGTACTCCCCCTGCGTCCTCTCCCCACCGCCCCTTTTCTTCCCTTTCGTTTTCTCCCTCACCCCTCCAGTTTCTCCCGTCCCTCCCCCACCTCATCCTCCTGTAACTTTGTTCATAGAGTCCTCCTTTTCCGCTGATAGGCTCCCCTTCTTGGTGGATGTCTACCTTGAACTCCACACATTTGTATGGCAGGGTTCATATGGGCTGTCAGCACTTTTGCAGTCATGTTCCTCGGGCTACTGCAAGTTCATTGTGGGGGCAAAACCATGCTCACTGTCCTCGGGGCTCTGCCCATGGGCACCATAGCCACCCTTCATGGCCAGACAAGGGATAGTTTGTTTCAGATCTGAGGTTTGCTCACCTTTGTCTTAGAAAAGAAAGTATAAATATTAAATCTCCCTTGTTATACATTATGTGAATTATGTTGGCTGAAAATCAATTACGTTGGCTGAAAATCATATAATGGTGCAAAATCTTGGGGGAAAAATGGGGGGAAAAAAAGCAACCTATAACCTTGTTTAGTATTTTGTAACTATGTCCATGCTCAGAGCCAAGCCATTGTCCTTTGCTAGGGTCTGGAGACCTGATGTGTGTCCATGGACTTTAGGATGAGCCCAGGATCTTGATGCATCCTTCTTTGCTCACTGTTTTGAAACTCTGCCCAAAGGTGGATTTTCAGTGGAACCCCAGGGCTATCAGGATCTGTCCAAGTTCAGATTATGTGCCCCGCCCTCATCCTGTGCAGGCGGCTGTGCACTTAACCCACCTCGGGGGTGTTTTCCTACCTGTTTTAAATGGTCGCCACAGGACAGTGCACCGCCATCTGGTGTCATCCACCTGCCCCCACCTCTCACCACTGTCCTCCTCAGTGGTCCCCTCATCGGCTGCCCACCCCTCTGGCAGTCTGCCTGGACCCTGAATCTGCAGCCGCAACACACCCTGACACTCCCACCCTGGGCAGCAGCATTTTCACAGATGGCTCTGTTAAATCTGGATGGGTTCCGAAGGTGTTATTTGATTTCTGCAGCCCTCTTGTGCCAAGACCATATGGGGCTACAAGGAGAGAAGGGCAGTGGGTCAGGCACTTACTCCTTCACACCCACGTCCCCCTGAGTTTCCTTTGGGCACCGTCTTCGTGGTATTTTTTTAAATCCTTTGTGGTGAAGTGATGGGATTTTGCAGACAATTTTTGTAGGTGCGTTCAACTGCAACAGAATGTATCACCCTTACCAGGAGAACGTGAAGACCTGAAAAACCACAAAAGTTAACATTTGGAGAGGGTGAAGCTGCTCTCGTCTGAGATTTGGGGTGCAGGTGTCCATGTGTGTAGTACATGTGGAGGGGGAGAGACACACACAGACGTACCCAAGCACCCTGCTTATCAATGTGTGTTTTAGGAAGAATGACTGTCCCTGTCTTCAGCAGAGGGTCACAGACCTGGAGTAAGGGACAGGGACTAGGAAAATCCATGCTGGCTGGGGTCAGGATATCCCCCACTGTTGATCTTGCTGCCTGCCAAACACAGTGAGAATGGGGAGGCCCGTTTCCCACCCTGAGCCTCACGTTCCCATCCATAAAGTCAGATGGGCAGATGATGTTACTGGCAACTTTGACTTCCTGTGACTCTCACATCTGAAGAACAGGAAGGAGTGGAGCTGGTGGTGGTTGGAAAAAGACAGAGAGAGAGAGAGAGAGAGAGAGAGAGAGAGAGAGAGAGAGAATAGACAAGGCCAAGGAGTGGGAGAGAGAGAAGCAGAACAGAAGATGAAAACAGAAGTGGGGACAGACATGGAAGGGAAGCCAAGACAGAGTAAGGTGAATGCTGCCCTGGGAGCTGGTGGGGTTAGAGGGAGAGAGAGGAGGACTACAGGGCAGAGCTTGAGGATCCGCTGTGTGCTTGTGCTCTCAGGTGACTAATAGCCCTCGCTCTGCCTGGGTCAGCCCGAGGAAAGCCAGAGCAGGCCACTGGCACCCCTGAAGATGCTTCAGTTCAGGTGGTGGCTGGGGCAGCCTGTCACAGTGGACCTGGAAATGGAAAGGAATGGCAGACGAGTCAACAGATTTTAGTTAAGGGCTGGCTGTGGGAAGGAGGGGAGAGGGAGTTGTCAGATATGGCAACCAGGTTCCTGGCTTTTACAGCCGATGGATGATGGTACCACTTGCTGAAATGGGAAAGGTTGGAGGGTTGCCACGTGTGGGTGACTTAACATGGAGGTGTGGATCCAGGGCTCGCAAGAGAGGTCTTTGATTGGGATGAAGGTAGAAAGTTGGTGGCCGTGGCATACAGATGGGGGCTCCCCATCACAAGCACCATGGCCCAGCAATATTCTTGGCCCCTTCTAATAGGGGTGGGGAATAGAGAAAGCTTTGGGAAGAGAAGGCTCTGTGTTCCACCACTCAGAACTGAAGCCAGGTGGAAAATACTGAACATGGTTCCTTATAGGAGCAACATCACATCTCTGTGAAGTGCGTTCTCCTCAACCAGGACCAGAGCGCATCCATCATGGAGTCTTTCTCAGGAGCTCATACTCAGCTCCAGAATCCTTTTATAGAGAAGCTTCTATCAATTGTGACCTCTGTTGGTGTTCAAGCAGGCAAACGTGTTCCTCTCCTGCCCTGGAGATTAACCTGAGGCTTCTGTGCAAAAAAGTGGTGTTTGCCTTGCTGCAAGCCCCAAGGTGGTGTCAGGTGGGACTGGCTGGGACCCTGGGTGCATGACAGGTCTGGGAGTAATTGTGTGATAGGAGTTTGCAGGAGGTGCTCAGTGAATGTGTGTGGAATGAACAAACGTGTAGAGGAGTCGGTGTCTGCAGCCTCTTTGGGGCAGAGGTATAGGATTCTGCCTCATGACCTAGGGGACCATGCTGAGCCAAGCCAAGCCTGGAAAGAGCCAAGCTAAAGGAGTAGGCTCCTTGAAAGGTGATCTGTGTCCTCGTCTTGATCCTCTAATGTCTCCCTCTGGATTAAGTCAGATCCACCGTGAACCCTGTCTCATGGTTTCCACTCCTCAAGGAATTGCTTTTACAAATGCACTACACTTTGGCGAGACATCATCAGCCCGCGCTGAGGGGCTTTAAACGAAAGGCCCTGGGAAACTCTTGGTGGTGTTTATTGTGAGTGTGTCGTTGGCAGCGTTCATTGCATTACACGGTGTCCTCTGTGAGGGCCCGTGGGAGGCATTTGCTTCAGGCTTCCATATCAAGAACGGCTGGGCTTTTCTGAGCAGCCATTTAGTTTATGTCCTGTGGACCCCCTGACCCGTATAACTGATCAGGTTTTCCTCATCCAGTGACCGCTAGAAAATCCAGCTCTGGATGTGTGGCTTGGCCACAGAAATGAGTTGTCTTAGCCTCACTGTGGGCTCCAATTTATGTCTTCATTTTTGGTTTGGCTTTTTCTTTCTTGCCTGTGTTTCTTTAAAGGCTTTTCATTGCTTTTCCTCTTATTATAAGACAAATATAGATGCTCTACAAAAAGTTAAGAAAATATATAGAAAAGTATAAGGAGAAAACCAAAGTCATTTATAATGCCCACCCCCTCCTCGTGGCAATCTATTAAATTTTGTGTTTAGCTAACCTGTGACTTTCCTATACATGCAGGAGCATGCAATACATAAGTGTGCACACACATGCAGATTATTCAGAAAATTTCACCATGTTGTGTATAGCGTATGGTAACTTAAAAAATAGCAATGTATATTTTACACACATGCAGATTATTCAGAAAATTTCACCATGTTGTGTATAGCGTATGGTAACTTAAAAAATAGCAATGTATATTTTTTACTTGGTTACTTAGATATCTTGTAGTATTGTACTTAATTCTTGTAAGACACCCTACATCTTCTAGGATGGAGTGGATTATAAATAAAATAAGATAAGATAAAATAAAATGTAAAATTTAAGGTAGAGACTTCCAGGGAAGTTTTGGAACCCAGAGTGAGGCAAGGCCTGCAGCAAGTTCTAGAGAAGGGCACATAGGGGCTCCCCAGAAACTGGAGGCTCTGGACTGGGGTGAGAGCTGCCCCTGGGATGGAATTGCCCTGGCAGGCTTGCCTCAGGTCCTTGAGGGGGGAGTTGACCACATTGGAAGAAGCTCAAAGGTGCTCATTGGATTCCACAGACAGATGGGAAGAAACTTACCTGTTGAACCTGTAACAGAATGTTGGGGCAACTATGAGGTGTTAGAAATGGGGAGAATGTCTGTCCTCTGAATGACAACCTACCACTCATGTGAGCAGAGATATCAGAAGTCACCTTGAAGCAACAAGCTGGCTCCTGGATAAGATGGAGCTGTGACCTGAGTATACTAGCTGTAATGGGAATAGTATTTTAGAAATATTTCCTGATATATTCTGTGTCTGTAGGGTTGTTTATTTCCCTGTAGTCCTTTCACCAATGATACTGGCGGAAGGAGACGGGAAACATATTGCACAACAGAGAAAAAGGAAGATAGGACCTAGAGAAGTTTCTGTTTCACTACTATAACTCATGTTATTGAGCCCTGACCCAGTACCAAGTACTCTTCTGTGTATGAGTATTTACCATTCAGTCCACAAAGCACCTCTATGAGATGGTAGTATTGGGGATTATGCCCATTTTATAGATGATGAAATAGAGGAAGAGAGGAGTCAAGTAACTTATTCTCGGTCACGGAGCTACTAACGTATAGAGCTGAGATCCAAAGTCAAGTGGCCGGACACAGACAGCAGCCTTAATTTATGAGGGCCTAGGGCCCACTCAGGAATACAAATAAGAAAACTCTTCTGGTTCTTGGAAGAAGACAAAAAGAGAGGAAGACAAGGGTGGAACTGAGTGTCAGGGCCCCAGAGACCCACTTTGAGATGGGGGAAGGTGCTGGGGTTTCCAGGGGCCTGGAGACCCATAGACAGGTTTGGGGGAGTGAATGTATGGGGAAAAGCAGCAGCTGGGACCAGGCCTGGAGTGGGGCTTCATCAGGAGTGGGAGGTGCCCTATGCTGGTGCCCATGAGCCTGATGAGCCAGGCAATTCAGTGTCCCCTCAGAGAGCAGGCCTGGCAATCAGCGTGGGTGGGGCAGGAGCAGACAGTCACATCCCATGAGGACAGCTCAGCTTCTCTGCACCCTGCTCCATCTCAGTCCTAACTGAGAGGTGCTGGAAGTTAAATATACCCTGGGTTTTGAAGACTTAGTATGAAAAAAGGAATAAAATATCTCAATAATTTTTATATTGCATATATGCTTAATTGGTAATCTTTTGGACATAATTGGAATAAATAAATTATTAAAATTATTTTTACTTTTTTATTTTTCATAATTTGGTTACTGAAAACCTTGAAATTATATATATGACTTGGATTACATGTCTGTTGGACAGCACTGGTTTAGACAAGAAGGAAAGATTAAAAAAAAAAAGGTTTTAATTTTTGCACTGAGCTATGTGAATTTCTATTGTGAAAATGAATCTCGAGAAAGAAATAGGGGCAGTGTGGGAATTGAGATCTCCCAAGTGACTAATCGGGCAGGGTGTTGTGGTAAGGGCCTGATGCCAGGCAAGCGGGGAAAGCTGAGTGAGCCGGCCCCAGGAGGGCAGTGCCCGGCGAGTGCCAGTGGGGCCGGCTCCTGGGAGAGCCCAGGCTGCTACTGACCCAGCATTAAGCGCAGATTTTGCTCATGCCTGTGTCCTGTCTGTCTGCTCCCCTGGGCATATACCCTCCCTATTCTTTTAGAGTCATCTCCTTCCCTCTGAGTTCCTGCTTCCTCCCAACTTGTCCAGCCTTCTTCATGTCTTCCACATGGCCTAGCCTCCTGCTAGCTGCCTTAGCCCTGCAGGCTTACTTCAGAGTCCTGATACAGGCCTACTGGTAGACGAGTCATGTCTCTCAGCAGGCAATGGAATGGCCACTGACTGGCTGAGGGTGTTGGCCTTGGGTGCAGTGCTGGCCTCTGATCCACTCTGTGGCTTCTTCTGTTTAGATGCCAACTTGGCATGTGCCCCTGAGCAGAGGGCAGAGAAGTTGGGCCTGACAGCACTGGATAATCAGGGGATGGGGTGGTTAATCATGAGAACAGAAACAAAGACTGGCAGTGTCCCTCTCAGCACCATGTTGGAGGGCAGTGCTTGTCCCAAGCACCTGTTCAGAAGTGATGCTTGGTATATCCCTAAGGTAGAGGTGAAGGCATAGCCTACTGGATGCTGATGCTGTTAAGTATTTAATTCTGCCATCAATGTCCCTGTACCTGTTGGATAATGTGACTGTCTATGTAGCTTGTCTCTAGGGAGAGAGTGTGTGCTGGTGAGTTAACATAGGTTTTCTGGCTACCTGGATGGTTACTCATTTCATTTAGAAGCAACACATTGACATCCTGGTTATACATCACGCTTTGTGAATGTTATTAGCAAAAATTATCATAGTTGTGGGTCTGACTTGGTCTGGGGTAATTTCATGAAAGATGATGCCAATTTGGTAAGCTTTGTGGAAGCTGTCCAGGGGGCCTTAGACTGTTCTATACCCCCCACCTAAGTCTTCCAGAACTGCTCCAGGCTGACAACTTTTTTTGCAAGCATTATGGTCCCATCAACATTATCATCATCATTATTGTCATCTCCAGGAGATCACCGTAGGTTGGGGTGATAGGCACTCCCTGGTTGGGGCCCAGAAACCTGTTCTGCAATCATCCCATGTGCTCATTTCGTTCCCTAACTGGTTGGAATCAAAGGCAATGCTTTGAGTGTATTTATGTGAGCACTCACAGTGGCATGTGGGAGGGCATCTGGGGCTACCATAGCTGAGTAATTAAACAGGAAGAATATATCTGATGTCCAGGTAATTACTGCTGAACATCTGCTAAATATGAAGTTTCATTGATGGCTAGTGTTGTTAGGCACGGAAGTGATGGTGTGTTTGCACTCAACATGGCAAGGGATGATTTAAAATCTGTTCCCATCAGCAGCCCACAGAGCAGCCCCAACAGAAGGATCTTGGAGCTTATATAACCTGACCCAAAAATCACTTCCAGAAAAGGGCACAAGAAAGCTTCTCTTCTTTGGAAAGGCAGCTAGAAATAACAGCACGAAATGACAGAGGCACAAGAAAGGACTGTTGAGAGCTGGTCAAGTCCACTCATCTGACTGTTGAGGAAACTGGCACAGCACAGGGAGGGCAAGTGACCACAGAGTCAGCGATGGCACTGGAGCCAGGACCAGCCAGCCAGGGTCTCTAGCCAGGACATGCCCCCTGCGGGTCCACAAAGCCCAGCCTACAGTCCCCTTGGAAGCACTGGGCCGTCCCCACCAGAGCGTGGGAATCCCGGGTGGGCTCCAGCTCTGTGTGCTGCACAGTCATGTGTGGGGCAGGCTGCTTACACCAAGTCCTCCTTACGTGCACAGCCACATGAGCTGAGACCCATGGAGGAAGTGGGACGGAATTCAGGGAGGTGTTACCTCTGATTTAGAGGGCTTTTTCTTTCTCCTGTCCACTTCCTTGGGGCACTTCCCTGCACTTCTCCTGATTTCTTGTGTCCTTCTCAGCAGCGTCTCTCAGCTAGCTGTTTTAGGCTCTGACCCAGGGACATGTGGTATCATATCTTCTCTCCTCCCTCCCTCTCCAATTATTGCTCCTCTTTAGGCCTCGCTGGATGACCATCAAACGATGGGCTCCAAATAGCAGAGAAAATTCTTCTCAAACACAGCCTTGGGGTGGTGGTTATCAGAAGCCAAAAATGAAACTCCACCCCACTCATCCTGCTCGAAGTTACTTGGGGAGTGGTAGGAGCTTCCAGCCTGTTCTAGCTCATTCTGGTCAAGATGTGTGGCAGGTCTGTGCCCTGATCTGGGTTCAGTGGTTCTAGGCTTGAGATCTCTAGAGGGTTGGTCCCAGGGTGCTGCTCTCTGAAGCCTGATGCCCCCAAGCCCCTGGCTGAGATGCCTGCCTTCCTTCCGCATTCAAGGACCCTTCTGTTGGAGCCTGCAGGAGCCAGTAATAGGATTCATAGCATCTTCCTTCTGAGACTCAAGACCCTGTCTTCTGTCCCCTTGGAGCCTGCCAGCTGCACCATTAGGACTTTGAATTTCCCTATGCAAGAGTAATCACTCATTCAATTAACAGGCATTTATTTGCAAATTTCCTCCTTTTTTAAAATAATGATTTATGTCACAAAATCCCTAAGTTCATTCTTTTTGGTGTTTCCTCTTCCAGTCCAGATGCATATAAATTTAATGTGTGTATTTTCCTTGTGCTATATAATCTCTGTAATTTTCATTTTAGATAGCTTTGTCATAGTCCGTCAAGGGGCTACATAATATTTAACCACTCCCCTGTTTTATGAAATTGGGATAAATATATCTGTATTTAGCTTTCCTTCATACTGTTTTTTATTTCTTCTGGTAAACTTTGAAGAATGGATTATTTTGAATGCCTTGATAGCTGTTGAAAGTACAGAGCTACATCATATGTACGTTTAAGTGATCTTAATTCAACTCTAACAAAAGGGAAAATGTAGAAATACACACACACACACACACACACACACGCACACACACACACAGAGGGAAAGGGGCACAGACTCTGCTGACCCTTCAGCCCGCCTCCCTCCTGCAAGCCTCCCATTCTGGAAGTGTCTCCCCACACCCTAATTAAAGATTCTTGTGTTAAAGATGCGTGGTTTTTGTGTTCTCTGGCACCTAAGTGTATACCAACTGCTTCATCTGGCACCCAGCCAAAGAAAGAGGCCATCTGTTTCTGGGCTGTTTGGAGATGTGGAAAGATGACATGGTGGTCTCCAGTGTGGTGCCTTCCTCACTGACTCTCAAGGACAGTTTTGACCATAGGGACCTTCAAATCTAATCCTGGCATACGAAACAGCTCCACTTAATGCTTTCCAAAAAGGTTACTTGGTACTGTCACTGTGAGTGACACTGGAGCCTGTCACCAATCGTCACGCCCACCATGTACCCAGGCTCACCCCAGATTTAATAGATGAAAAGTAGTACTTCAGGGCTCACTGTTTAATCTGCATATGTTTGCTGCCTGTTTTGTTTTACTTTTTGTGGTTCCCCAAGAAGTGCTCGGTGTGCAAGAGGCGGTGAGGAGGGGAGAGTATGAAGAATGGGGCACATGGCAGAAAATCGGTGGGCTGGAGTGCCTGGAGGAGGGCAGGGCTGGGTTTGCAGCTGGGTTTGGGATCATGAGTGAGTGCAGTGGGGAATGGGGTCGGGGAGCACATACATGCAGAGCCACATTGGGGTCTAGAAGAGCAGGGGGTGACTTTGGGAACAGGAAAAAGGAGATGCAGTAGAAAGACAATAGTGTCCTTCTAGAGTTGGTGAGGGCCAGGGCATTTAAGAAGGCAGGCTAGTGCGTGGAACGTGTCCAAGACCACCAGCAAAGGGGGGTGCAAAGAGCAACCTTGGCAAGCTTGTTTCCTGGCATGGTGGGATGGAATCCACATCACCAGGGACAAGGAGGAAGTGAACCTCTAGGTATAGACCATTCACCTGAGTTTCAGCAACCAAAATTTGAGAATTTGCAGTGCCAGCTAGGGGAGGCAAACAGCAGAATAAGGGGAGCCATGCCAGGTTCCAGAAAAAGAACTGGAAAGGAGGTGTATGGAATAGTTAGGGACTGGAGGGGCCAAGGAGAGACAGGAAGAGAACCCCTTCACCTCCAGAGGTGGCAAAGATGTGTTCAGCACTGTTGGGCTACAAGAATAGCTCACTTGTAATATGGTGGTCCTTGGGCTTCTGACCTATATTTAACTTGGGTATTCATTTTGGAGGAGTCAAGAGGAGCCCTTAGAAATACTTAGCAGCCTCCTAGCCAGGCCTGGGGTGGGGCCTCTGCTCTAGGGATTCCTTATAGTGTTTATCTTGGTCTCACTGCTGCCCCTGCACATGATCAATTCTCAGAGTCGCAGACACTGCTGAGCATCATGGGTGATGGAGGGATGCTGTGGTAAGTAAGAGATCATAGGGCTTGCCTGGGGCCTTGCCTGTCTGCCAGGAGCATATGGTCCAGTGCAAAGGGTGATGGGGTTCAGGGACAACACCACCTGGGTGTCTCGAACTGGGGTTGATGTCTGGGAGAAGCACCTGAATCTCTGGGGAAGGAGTGGCTGGGCAGGTTTGGAGTTGGGGCCAGCAGGAAGGGAGAAGGAGCAGTTTGAGTTGGCCCAAAGAGGTCAGAAGTGTGTATCCCATGGATTTCCTTAGTCTGTCTCCCTACAGCCCTAAAATAGACTTACACCTGTCTTAACCGTGGTTCTCCCCCAGGGCTACTGGCTTGTTTGGTCATAGAATTACTTTTATGGGCAAGCTATTATTCTTTTTTTGGTTTAACCTTTGTAAGGTCGAAAAAAAAAAAAGATACCCAATTAGAATAAAACTTCAATTAAATTGAAATATCAATTAAAATATATCATCAATTAAAATAGAATACTAATTAAAGTGCTTCCAACCATAGCAGCCAATATGGCCCGGTGGCCTGGGGCACCAGTGTTGGCCATGGGTGGCTAGAGGGTCAGTCAGACATGTTGCTGTACCTCTTGGGGTTTGGGGATCAAGAAGGCTGGCTTTCAGCCCTGGGAGCAGGACGTCTCTCTTGCAGAGTTCCTCAGTTCCATGGCACAGTTGGTGACCCTCTTGCTCCTCCTCCTGGAGTCAGAGGGGCTCACAGCAGGTACTAGCTGTCAAGGCTGTCCTCCTGGGGCCCTGAATAGGAAGGGCTGCAGGACACACTCAGGACTTTGCATGCACCACGTCTGACAGAGTCACTTTGTCCCAAAGTCACATGGACATTTGTAGGTGCTATTTTCCTTCCACTTAAGATGGAACTTGGGGCTGTCCTTGGCGCTGTGGCTGTGAGAGCCAGCACCTTTGTAGCTTTGCTCCAGGGGAGCCTGGACATCAGCTAGGGCCCTAGACTCCCCTGATGGCAGATCTGGCATTCGTGGCCTCGTGCCACCTCTGTCTTCCCTTTTGTCTTCCTCCCTGTCTCTCCTCCTCTCTCACCAGGCCTGTGTGTACAAAGACCTTCCACTCAGTCACTCTAGTCTCACATCTAACTGGTAAATTGCTGGAAGTAATAAGATGTTTCTCCAAAACTGTCCCTGGCCACCTACTCCCCAAGGCCCACTTAGACATGTCTTCTTGCTGCTCCTCTAAGTCTGTATGTTGGCCTTGATTGGTCTGTTTCACATCGTATTGCAAATACTTATATACAAGCCATTTCAGTTCCTTTGTAGAAGTCAGGGTATCAGCTAAAAATAGCAGTACGTTGCATCTTTCTTGTATAGTTGACTGTGTTTTTTTAAGGGTAGTAGTTGACCTTTACTTATTTTTTATCCATTGATTTTTATAATTACTCATTAACTTTCAAACTTTAACAATAATATATTTCACTCTTCTAAGGAAGAGCTCTATTTTGACACGAACAAAGTGTCGGTGTGTCAAACAGCTCCTTCTGTCTCTGTCCAGCAGTCCCTGCCTGCAGAGGCTGGGATCACGGGGCCATCACCCGGACCCCCGCTTACTTGATGGGAGCTCACTTCAAAAGCAGCCACGTTCTTAGGTGGAAATCAATAACCTTATGTATGCTTGTCTTTTAAACCCAGTGCTCTTAAATGATGGAAGCAGGCTCCACCAGGAACAAAAGAAGGAAGAAATTAGGTAAAAGGAGAATCAATATTTGTGTTGGGTTTTTAAAGACTTAACAGTCTTTTACTGTACTTGGTTCCGGGGAAGAGTGGCTATTATTCCAGACCTCCTGGAACAAGCCTTGGGAAAGAAGCTCAACATTTTGAATGTCGTCTTTCACCTGAGAGCCTGGAAATAGAACAGGTGTGGCACACCCTGCGAAGCATTGTTCCTTCTTTCTAATGTATCTTCTTCCCCAGCTTCGTATTTAATGTAGAGACCAGGGAAAGCAGGCCTGCTGTGTGTCAGTGTCCTATGCCCAGACTGTGGCCCTTGTCCCACCACATCCCTTGTAAGATGGAGAATAACAGTGGCGACAACAGTTGTGTTCCATTTCCCAGCTTCCAGTCAGTGTTCGCTGGGGAGGTGGGTGGCAGGCAGGTGGGGGGCTCAGAGATTGTGCTGTGGGAGATGGCAGTGCCTCCACTGGTGTTAGGATGGAGTCTTTCTCGTCAGGGAAAAACGCTTTGGGGAAAGTGGCGCATTCTGTCCTCTGTTACGCTGAGAACAGCAGAGATGGTGTTTTGCTTTTTGATGTTTGTTCTAGGCCCAGTACTAGGCCTTTTGATGTTTGTTCACCTCCTCTGCTCCTCTTCTGAGCCCTGCTGCCTTTAGTTGCTTTCATGTGAGGTTCTGTTCCCCTCCTTTCCTTTAATCCCCTGTTCTGTGAGTTCTGAACCGTGCTTAGCAATTCCAGTGTCAGGAGAAGGCTCCGGAAGACCTGGACCCTTGTTCCCAGATGTAAGGAAGGGCTTCTTTACTTCAGGGCTGGCTGTTTTCTTCCCTGAGCTCGCTGGCTGGCCTTTCCTGTTTGTTGGGATACCTTTGCACACACGCACTGCTGGTTCCTCTCCTTCCAGTTTGCCTCCCCCTCCCTCCCTCTGCCTCCCCTCCCAGTCTTTCTATGATTGCTCTAATTCTTTAAGGAGCCACAGGCTCAGAGGAAAAAAGAAGTCAGTGGACTCAAAGGAGAGACATTAATTATTCTATTGCCCTGAAACCTGTTCTTTCTCCTTACTTTTCATAAGAGCCAAAACAGCAGGTGGAGAATAGTCTCCCCATGAGAGTTTTCTCCCCGAGAAAATGAAGGGGTGGGAGAGGCCATGTGGAGGTTATATGTCAAGAGGAAGCTGTTTGTTCATTTATTCAGTGTAGCAGATGTGTTCAGAATGGCCATTCACTGCCCTCTGGGCTGACCATAGTGGACGTGAAGTCAAAAAATCCCACCGGCCTGTCCTTGCTCTGCTCACAGTCATTGCCCAGGATGTGCTCCAAACCCAGGGTCTTTGCATGGACCTCCCAGAGGTCAGAGAGTTAGGGGCACATTTTCTCAGAAGAGTTTCTATAGTCTTTCTCAGATTCTTGAAGAAGTTCAAGATCTAAGATTGGCTTTAAAACTTTTTGACCATGATGTATGTGGTAAAAAATACATTATCTTGATTCTGTCACACACTCTGTGTATGTATGTCTGTGTGGATGCATGAATATGGTGTGTGTGTGTGTGTGTGTGTGTGTGTGTGTGTGTGTATACGTATGCATGAGTTTTTTTAGGTATATCTCTATCTCTATCTCTATCTCTATCTCTATCTCTATCTCATCCCTGAAACAAAAATTCTCCAAACAGTGCTTAACCTTTCTACATTCAAATAAATATGGCATTTCTTTTTTTTAAATTTTTTATTGTGGTATAATTGACATATAACATTACATTGGCTTTAGGTGTGCAACATGACAATTTGATATTTGTGCACATTATGAAATGATCACTACAGTAAGTCCAGTTACTATTCATCATCAACTGCAGTTAACTTTTAGGATTTATTCTCTTGGTAACATTCAGGTGTTCTCTACAATATTATTGACGCTAGTCACCATGCTGTACGTTATATCCCCATTACTTATTTATGTTACAAATGGAAATTTGTGGCTCTTGAGCCCCTTCATCCTTTCTCCCCCTCCCCACACGCCCTCCCTTCTGGGAACCACCATGCTGTTCTCTGTGTCTATGATTTTTGTTCATTTGTTTTGTCTTTTGAATTCCACACATGAGTGAAATAATATGGTACTTGTCTTTCTCAGATTTATTTTGCTTAGCCTGATTCCATCAAAGTCCATCTATGTTGTTGCAGATAGCAAGATTTTATTCATTTTTATGGCTGAGTAGTATTCTTGTGTGTGTGTGTGTGTGTGTGTGTGTGTGTGTGCACGCATGCACCATATCTTCTTATTCATTCAATGGATACAAGTTATTTCCATATCTTAGCTATTGTAGATAATGAACATAGGGTTGATATACCTTTCTGAATTACTGTTTTCACTTTCTTTAGATAAATACACAGAAGTGAAATTGCTGGAGCATATGGTAGTTCTATTTTTAACTTTTTGAGGAAACTTTATTTTGTTTTCCTTAGTGGCTGCACCAGTTTACATCCCCACCAATAGTTCGCAAAGCTTCCCCTTTCTCCACATCCTCACCAACACTTTTTATTTCTTGCCTTTTTGATAATCACCATTCAGAAAGGTGTGAGGTGGTATCTCATTGTGTTTTTGATTTGCATTTCCCTGTGTGATGAGTGATGTTGAGTGTCTTTTCATGTGTCTTTTGGTCCTCTGGATGTCTTTGGAGAAATGTCTGTTTATGTCTTCTGCCCATTTTTTAATTGGATTGTTTTCTGCTGTTGTTTTATGAGTTCTTCATATATTTTGGATATTAACCCCTTATTGGTATATGATTTGCAAGTATGTATCTTCTATCGGTATATGATTTGCAAGTATGTAGGTTGTCTTTTCATCTTGTTGATGGTTTCCTTTGCTGTGGTCTAGTTTCATTCTTTTGCGTGTGGACATTCAGTTTTCTCAACACCATTTACTGTCCTTTCCCCACTGTATGTTTTTACCTCCTTTTTTTGTAAATTAATTGACTATATATGTGTAGGTTTATTTCTGGATTCTCTATTCTGTTTTATTGATCAGTATCTGTTTTTATGCCAGTACTGTACTGTTTTGTGATATAATTTGAAATTGGGGGCATGATGGTTCCAGATGTGTTCTTCTATCTCAAGATTGCTTTGGCTTTTATTGTGCCACACAAATTTTAGGAGATTTGTTCTATTTCTGTGAAAAATATTGTTGGAAATTTGATAGGGGTTGCATGGAATCTGTAGATTGGTTTGGGCACTATGGACATTTTAACAATATTAATTCTTCTAATCCATGAGCATGGAATATCTTTCTATTTATTTGTGTCTTCTCCATTTCTTTTTTTTTTTTTTTTAAATTTTTTTTTTTTTTTCAACGTTTATTTATTTTTGGGACAGAGAGAGACAGAGCATGAACGGGGGAGGGGCAGAGAGAGAGGGAGACACAGAATCGAAACAGGCTCCAGGCTCTGAGCCATCCGCCCAGAGCCCGACGCGGGGCTCGAACTCACGTACCGCGAGATCGCGACCTGGCTGAAGTCGGACGCTTAACCGACTGCGCCACCCAGGCGCCCCTCCATTTCTTTTATTAATGACTTACAGTTTTAGAAAAGCATCCAATTTTTGTATGTTGATTTTGTACCCTGCCACTTTACTAAATTCATTTATTAGTTTAAATAGTTTTTTTTTTTTGGTGGAGGGTTTAGGGTTTTCTGTATATAAAATCATGTCATCTGCAAATAGTGACAGTCTTGTTATTTGCAATTTGGATGCCTTTTTTTTTTTTTTCCCTCTTTCCCTGACTAATTGGACTGGCAAGGACTTCCAATACTATATACACCACTGAATAAAAGTGGTGAGAGTGAGCAACTTTTTCTTAGTCCTGAATTTAGAGGAAAAGCTTCCAGCTTTTCACCACTGGACATGATGTTAGCTGTTGTCTTATCCTATACGACCTTTATTATGTTGAGGCACGTTATTGCTTTTGTCTTTTAACCTTCATACTAGCTTTAGAAGTGATTAATACACTACTTTTATTATATATGTACCTTTTCCAGTGACATTTTTACTTTATTGTGTTTTTGTTATTAATTAGGGCCATTTCTTTTCAGCTTAAAGAAATCACTTTAACAGTTATTTTAAAGCCAGTTTAGTGGTAACAAACTCGGTCAGCTTTTGCCTGTCTGGAAAACTCTTTATCTCTTCCTCAATTATGAATGATAACCTTGCTGAGTACAGTATTCTTGGTTAGAAGTTTTTTTCCTTCCAGCACTTTGAATATATCATCCCAGTCTCTTCTGGCCTGAAAAGTTTCTGCTGAAAATTCTGATAGACTTATGGAGTTCCCCTTGTACATAATAAGTTGTTTTTATATTGTTACTTTTAAGATTCTCTTATTATCTTTAACTTTTGACATTTTAATTATAATATGCCTTGGTGTGGATCTCTTTGGTTTTATCTTATTTGGAGCTTTCTTGGATTCCTGGGCCAGGATATCTGTTTTCTTCCCCAGGTTAGCTAAATTTTCTGCCATTCTTTTTTTTCAAATAAGTTCTTTGCTTCTTTCTCGCTCTTCTCCTTCTGGGACCTCTATAATGTGAATGCTATTCTGCTTGATGCTGTCCTTAGTTTCCTTAAGCTATCTTCACTTTTTAAAATTCTTTTTTCTTTTTCTACTCTGTTTTGGTGAGTTCCCTTGCCCTGTCTTCCAGGTAGCTGATCCATTCTGCTTCATCTAATCTGCTGTTGAACCCCTTGACTGTATTTTTCAGTTTACTCATTGCATTCTTCAGCTCTGTGACTTCTGTTTGGTGGTGTTTTCTTATAGTTTCTTTCTCTTTGTTGAAGTTCTCATTGTGTTCATTCATTCTTCTCCATGGTTCAGCAAGCATCTTCATGACCATTACTTTGAATTCTTTTCAGGTAGATTACTTATCTCCATATCATTAAAGTCTTTTTGTGAAGTTTTATCTTGTTCTTTTGTTTGGAATATGTTCCTCTGTTTCTTCGTTTTTCTGGACTCTCTGTGTTTATTTCTATGTATTAGGCAAAACAGGTATCTCTCCCAGTCTTGAAGGAGTGGCCTTGTGTAGGTGATGAAACTTATTGTTCAGCCTTGCCATAGATCTTGGTTTTCTTCTGAACCTTCTTTGATTGTCTAAGCAGCCTGATGTGTTCTTAATATATCCCTGTTGCTGAGGGTGTGCCAAGACATGTCAGTGTTCCAAAGGGAGGGATCTCACTTAGCGCCTAGTTTCAGGCCAATTGGTAGTGGGACCCTCAGGAAGCAGCTTTTAAATTCTGCAGATCTATATAGTCGTATGGGGCTGTAACCCTAATCCCTGTGGGCCTGTAGAAGATCTGGAGACATCCCTCAGGTGACAGTTGCAAAAACTTGGATTCCAGGCAACTGTATAAGCTCCTTTCTGGGAGGTACTATTGAGCTGTAGCAAGGCCACAGGAGTGTGCAAGGATGATGTCTCCCTGCTTCTATTCCCTAAGAGTGCTTCTGTAGCCTCTAGAGGTATGTCAAACCTGAAGTCTGTCCCTCAGATGGAAGTTCCAGGACAAGCAAATAGGCCTTTGCCACAGGAAGGCTGGTGGTGGGTGTTTCCATCTGCTGTCTGTGCGGTGTCCTGAGGGTGGTGGCCTGCCGAGAACTGTCTTTCCAATTGGTACAGTTCTGTGGAGCCCAGGAATGCAAGTTCCCTTGGCCCCCAGGGCCAAGTGATCAAGAGGCATCCCCTGTGTGGGTTGTATGTGCCCACTGCCTTCACTGAGGCAGCTGGAGAGTGTATGGGGTGGAACACACTTGCCAGCTTCAGCAAGGCAGTGGGGAAAATGACGTGTCTGTGTACCCACTGGCTTTAGCAAGGGAGCAGAAGAGTGCTTTGTCTTCACAGGCTTGTGGGCTTTCCATAAGGGCGTGGGAGAATGCTGTCCTGCTCACATTCACTGGCTTCAGCCAGGGATTGGGGGACCACCACAACTCCTCACTCCCGCCAGCCTTAGCAAGGCAGCAGGAAGGTGCCATATTTGTATGAGCCCACCTGTGCTAGCAAGGTAGGTGGAGAGTACGACAGCGGCATCCACCAGCACCTCTGTCTCCATAGAGAGTCCCAGCTGTCCCCTGCCCCTCCAGCCAATGCCCCCAGATTAGCAAATGAATCTCTTTCACATATAGTCAAACTGCCACTTTTGCTCTGGGTCCCCAGGCAATGTAGTATTTTCCATTTTATTCTTCTTGATGCTATTATATGCTATCCTATTTTATTTCATTAAGAAATACTGATTGCAACCCACAAAATTGATTTCATGACTCAGTAATGAGTCACAACTTGCACTTTGGAAAACACTGATCTAAAGGAAAAATGTTAAGAATCACTGATCTGGGAACTCTCAAACATCACTAGTGGGGATGTAAATTAGCACATTCTTAATGAGGGCCTTTTGGCAAAATCTGTCAAATTTACAAATATATACACCCATTGACCCTGATACTCCATTTCTAGGAATTTCTCTTGCAGATATACTTGTGCAAAGTGATGTTCAAGATAATTCTTTGCTCTACTGTTTGTAATAGCAAAAGATTGGAAACAACCCAAATGTCCATCATAGGGGACTGGTTGAATAACTAATGGAACATTCACACAATGGAATAATACTGTGCAGCTGTTAAAAAAACAAAACGGATGCTCTCAATGACCTGAGTTGGAAAGATTGCCAAGATTTATTAAGTCAAACAAGCCAGATGCAAAACAGAGTATTTAATATGTTACCTTTTGAGTTAAAAAACAGGGTAATTAGACTGTATATTCACACCTGCTTGTATTGGATTAAATCGAATGAAATCACATTTTTAAAGGTCAGAATGATTGAATATAGGCAATTTCACATGGTTCAATGCAACATATGCCTAAAAGAAGGATAAGCTAAGAAACAGAATTATCTGGAGAAGGGTGGGACCTTCTCAATGGGACTTGCTAAAATAGGTCTCTTTGAGGTGGCTAATGGGAAAGGAATGGTGGTCACTCTAAACTAGGACAGAACCAGGGACAGCCTCTTGTCCAAGTGGAGGGTGAGCAGAGGCCTCCTGCCCCTGTCCTCACACCTGAGTCCCAGGTAACACCAGCCCCAGATGGTGGGAAAGAGGCTGGAACAGGGTGGACCAGCTGTTGAAAAATGCCTCTGTCTCTCTCCTTTATCCTCCCCTGTCTCTCGATATTGTGTGTGGACGGTATGGTGAGAATGAGTTAGAAATTTAACTTTTTCAAAATTTTAAACTTTGAATGCAGTTGTGTGTGGCAAAGAAAGTATCAAAGTTCAGAAAAAAAAAAAAAAAAACCCAGAAGTAAAACCCATGAATCACTGAAGTAGTAGTTAGTAAAAGTTTATTGTGCGCACACGAAAAAGACAATTTGCAGACTGGGAGCACTCAAACCAAAACATGGAATGAGGCTTGGAGATATATTGTTATAAAGTAGATTACATTGTGTAGAGGCACTGGCTGTTCTTCATGGTGATTGGTTAGAATATTAGAATTTTCTTTTAAAAAAAATTTTTTTTAAATGTTTATTTTTGAGAGAGAGAGAAGGAGAGAGTGCACACATGAGCAGGGTAGGGGCAGAGAGAGAGGAAGACAGAGAATCCAAAGCAGGCTCTGCGCTCTCAGCACAAAGCCAGGCATGGGGCTCAAGCCCAAGGACCATGAGATCATGACCTGAGCTGAAGTCGGACACACAACCGACTGAGCCACCCAGGTGCCCCTAGAATTTTCTTAGTTGAAAGTGAATTGTTTACTCGTTTCACTTAGATTTTGAGAGACATAAGCAAGAAGAGACCCCGGTCAAGTTAGCCTCACTTGTCTTGCAAAATAAGCTAAATCAGGCTTTGCTTGTATGACTAAACTTGTTTTGTCTGCTCAGGAGATTTTCACGCCTAGTCTCCATTTGTGTTTGATTTTAACAAAAGCATCGCCCAAGGAGTGTCAGTCTCTGTAAGACTGGACCAAGTGGGCTTTTAAAGAGAGCTGCCCATAGTGAGGGACCACTTTTTTCATGTCCAGTACCTACTACCTTCTGCCCAGCCTGATGGTCAAGGTCTGTGAGGTTCCTAGGATCCTGGGGTCATCTGGGCAGGTGTCTTGAGGAGTGGGCCACTGCTGAGGTGAGAGTGGATAAAGGTCGAACCTGGTAGGTTCATTCCAAAGCTCATGCTGATTTTTCTTTTAGGGTTTCCAGGGCCAAGGAGGATCCTTAGGCGGCTGGCAGGGTAATCTGCTAGGTCCTATAGGGCACTTCACCACCATGGGGAGCTCGATCTTTGAGCTGTAGACTTAGACATTTGTTTTCATCAGCATGTGGAGGACAGATCAATCTCTTCTGGAGAAGTGGAGTCACACACTTCATGCACCCAGAGGCTCATATGTGGACCCAGCCCTGTGTGTTTGTTACCCTGGGAGCAGAGCCTCCAAGGGGAGCAGACACCCAGGCTGTCTGGCAAGGACACCCTGCCCCTCAGGCAACTCCAAAGGGGCAGAAAACCTTCATTTGGCAGGTGAGAATCAGAGCTATGCAGGCCAGTCTGGGGCTGTGAAACACCAGCCCTGATGTATCACTGAATACCTGGGGACTCATCCCTTCCACTGAGAATGGGAAATGCATGTGTGCATGTGAGTGTGTCAGGGGCGCAGTGCTGGGAAGGCCATGGCTTAATTCTCTCTGAGAAGTTTCTTTTTATTCTCTGGGTGTGACCATTCTCCCTGATGGGGCACATTCCTTCATTAGCCTTATGAATACCTTTAATTCAGCTGTTGTTAATGCTAGCTGGACAGAGATCTTTAGTCTCCCTCTGAAAATACCATGATGGAGCATTGACGGCTTTCTACTTTATATGTGTATGCACGTATGTATGTATGTATCTACTTTATATGTGTACTTATGTATGTATTCTGTCAGGGGAGGATCCTATACTCCCTCTTATTTTCTGCGTACATTTTACCCAGCAGCCCACTGCTCAGATAACAGAAGCAGCATTGGACAGTGTTAATAAAGGGATTGGTGTGACCACAGTGGGGCTCTGTGAAATTAATCAGGAAGTGCTAGACAGACAAAGGGGGGTGAGCAGGAGCCACATAGCAGCCAGGTAGGAAACTGCTGCAATAGCTCCAGGAGCAGCCCAAGGGCCCCACCTGGGAGGAGCAGGCAGGCGAAAGGGAGAGGTGGCAGTGGTCTTGAGAAGGAGGAAAAAACAGGCTTCAGAAGCTGACTTAGGGAGTGCCTGGGTAACTCAATTGGTTAAGCTTCCTGCTGTTGATCTTGGTTCAGGTCGTGATCTCACAGTTGGTGAGTTCTCCAGCTCAGCTTCCCTCTCTCTGCCCCTCCCCTACTTGTGTGCACACGCACAAGTTAGTGCTCTCTCAAAAATAAAACAAAACAAAACAAAACAAGCTGACTCAGTATCAGAGGTGAGAAGACAGACCCGCCATCACTCTGGCTCCGAGTCTGGTGTTGGAAAGTGTGATGGAGAGGTGCCTTGGGGAAAAGGTGTTTAATTATTATTAAGTTCAGAGCTGGGCATTCAGATATGACTTGGTGATGGGCATGGAGAGTCCCACTCTCTACCTCCCTTGGCCCTGATTTCCTGACCCTGCTAGTGAATCTCAGGCTCGGAACTGAGTTCAAGATTTTGGTCCAAAGTTCACAGAAGCAAAAGATGGTGACTCACTCAGACGAAGGAATAGGTGAGATCTTTTAAGAGGAAGTATACAGAAAGTAGGTGGCCAAAGACCAGATCTTGGGAAATGCTTTACTCGGGAGTGCTGTGCCATGTCACTTCTCACTGGGTCCTGTGCTGGCAGTTAGGAGAGACAGCCGAGTGGACAGTAGTCGGGTCTCCCGGGACATCTGGGGAAATGCTGTGGGCACTGAATGCTGGGGACTCCTTCCCAGGGGCTCTGGTACCAACCATCCCTTCCTCCTGTACTGGGAACAGAGCTGGGGCACTGAGGGAGAATTGGAACCAGCGGAGCATGTACCCTGAGGACAATTAGTAAAGACCTCATCTCTGAACGCAAAATTCAGGGAGATTTGAAGGCAGGATTCTGCTGCAGCCGGGGAAGAAGACTAGGGTTAGGTGAAGTGTTGATGGATGAATCAAGGTTTAACAAAAAGATACAAAATTGTACTTAAGTGCTTATCTTTCTTCACCTCTCGTTCTTAAATTATGTATCAGATTTTAAAATGTAGACATGATTAATGCTACTTAGGATCTCTGCCTTGGCTGTTTTAACAAAGAGTTATATTTTAACTTAAAGAGCATAACTGAGAGGAGACTCATCATTTTTCATCAATCAGCGGTCATGAAGCTCAGCTCTTTGGACCCCAAGGCCGCATGCAAAGGCACCACTGCCCAGTGGGTGGTAATTTACCCTCATTATGGGCAGGGTACTTTGGAGAAAATAAACTGCCTCCTGGGTGCTGCCGCTGTAATGTGTGCTGAGGGTTACAGGAATCCAGAGGTTCTGTGTTCCATGGAGAAAGGAAATAGATGTAGAGGGGGACGTGGGGGAGGGGAAGTACAGTGCTGATGCTGGGGCAGGGGGTAGTCTTAACCTCTAGACGCATCAGGGAGACTCCTTGGAGAAGCTGGTCTTTGGAGGGAGCAGATATTGTGGAGGATTTGGGAAGTGAAATAGATGGAGTAAGTGCCCCACTTTTACAGTTCAGTTCACTAAGCAATTATGAAGCACCTACTATGTGTCAGGTTCTGGGGATACAACAGAAATAAGACACATTCTTAGCTTTAAGTTTTTTATCATATAGCAGGGAAAATAGACTGGTGAACAGTTCGGTCCATACCTGTGGCCTGTTCAGTAATGGACATTTCTATAAGGCACAGAATCGGCCTCCTCATGGGAAAATAATGAATCCACAGAGCAGGCCAGCTGTCATGCTACTCCCATAGCTGTCATGTGCCACTGAACAACCACTTGGTGCATTTGAGGCCATGAGCCTTCAGGGTTTGATGAGCTCTAACCAGAGGGATGATTAAGTGGGTTCAGATCTTGCCTCTCTTACATGTTGTGTAGCCTTGAGAAAGTCACTTAATGTCTCTGAGCCTCAGTTTCCTCCCAGTGGTACTTACTTCACATGGCTGTTGGAAGGATTAGTGGTATTACACAATGTTAGCTTTGATGATGGAGAAGAAGAAGAAGGAGAAGACATCTGGAAAGCAGAAGGGGAAGAGAGTTCATAGAGGAGAGAAAGCTAGGTAGGTGATAGAAAACCTAACCCAACATGGTTTAAACCAACAGAGAATTTATCACTTTCCCAGTGGGCCAAGAAGGTCAGACAGTGCATGGATCTGCTTTCTCTCTCTGCCTTGTTGGTCACTTCCTCTGGGGTGATGCCATTCTCACAGAGTCTGTATGTGACCTTACCAAGATGCCTGCAGGCAGCTGCTGGGACTGCAACCTTCCAGGATAGATTCAGTGGGAAATAATAGTAAGAGTTGTTGTTCTGGGACTCCTAGGAAGAGCCCTTTGATGGACCCTGGGAGGGTAAGGCCTGTGCCCCACCTTGAATCACTCTCTTAGGTCTGCTGCATGCCCAGGGGTCATTCTACTCTGGCCATCTAAAGTACACCCTCTCTAATGGCCACTTCTGGCTTCTTTATGTGGAACAAGAACTTGAAAATCCTGAAGCATTTTGAGTGCAAAATCTGCTAGCTTTTTAGTGATATTTTGTTTCTGATCTTTTAGTTTTGTCTTACCCTGTCCAAAAAGTGAGCAGTTTTGGTTTTTTGTTAGCAATTTGTGTTTGCTGTCTTTCCAAAGCATTCAACTTAGTGTCATAGAAGCAGCAGCTCTTTTTCATATTCATACTTAATAGGTTTATTAATAGCTAATTAAATTAAGTATTTATAATATCAAATACAACTGGCAAACAGGTGTGGGGATACACACAGCATACTGTGGGTAATTATTCTACTTCACTCATGGGACACAAGTGCAAGAGTCTCCTTGAGCTGTCACAAGGCTCTGGGCACTGGGTCCATACATTTGACAGAGCAAATAGAAACAATAGGTAAAGCAGGAGAATCAGATAAGGACATTAAAGAGAGTTTTCACTGCCCAAGTTTGTTCTCTGATGACTGGATAGATGGGCCAGTTGCAGTGAATACTGAGAGGGTGAGCTGGACCCATATGAGATGGGCAAGAGAGAGAGTGAGCTCTGGCCTTCCTGAGGAGAGCCAGCAGTCCAGAGAGAGACATAATAACATTAGTCCATACCCAGACCTGATGTGCAGCATCTGTGAGCATCTCATCTAAGCAAGGAAGATGCCCAGAGCAGAGTTCATGGGGGTGGAGAGGAGGAGGTTGGGAAAGCATAGTCCCAGCCTGCCCACCCTAAGTGTATTCCATTAGGGCGTGCGAAAGAGAAGACGATGCTATCCCCTGGCAGAGCAAAGCAGGGGGTAGCCCTAGCTCACAAAAGGGAGTGCTCCCCTCAGGTCACCTGAGGCATATTTGGAAGGGGTTGTCTATACAGGAAGGCCAGGATGACACTGACCACTTTCTACAGGGATCCAAGCAGGCATGGCAAGTTTTGGATCCCACTGAATTTGAAATCTTGGGCAGAGACTAGCATCATCTAATACTACCTGGGACTGCCTGACCTCAGCTGCAGTGTGCAAGAACATTCCAGCTGCAGAAAACCTGAGACGGAGGCAGAGTCTGTTTTAGGAGCCTCATCAATAGAATGGGGACAGGGGTACCTACCTGAGGATTAATGAAATGTAAATCACCATGTTCCCTGTATAGAGTAAGAACGTAGTATTGGCTTCCTCTTAGCTGCATCTCCCTGGTTTTTAGCGTGGGTACTGAGGCTCACAGAAGTTAAGCAACTTGCCTCGTTTACATGGCACGAGAGTGGTAGAGAAGAGTCCCGACTCTCCCTCTTTTCCTCTCAGCCCAAGTTTGGTCCATACACCAGGCAGGCTGCTGCTTCTCTAATAGTTCAGACCCCTGCTCCGGCCCCTGGAATGGGTGGCCTGGGACCCTTCACGGTGGGTTACCACGCAGGGAGAAAGGCCTCCGCTTAATAATGCAGCAGAGATTAGAAAAGCATAGGCCGGAGGGAGGCCATAGAAATACCTGGTTACTAAAACAATATCAGATAACAACCTTTTAAACCAGCTGCAGTTCAGGGGACAGAGTGGTGCTGGGTAATGTCTACAGCTCCGGGCCTAACGAGAAGGCCATCACTTATTTATAACACTGCCGCCTTCTTTCTGTTATTGCACGTGTGCCCCTGGGGCTAGGCAGGTGGGCTCCCTTCACAATCTGAGCAACAAATGAGTCAATTTGTCCAATTCTCTGGGCTGAGGGACTGGCTGAGCTGAAGGAGGGGAGAATTTAGCAAGTGAGGTCCCCAGACCTCACCAGAATGGGGGGAAGGAATGTTAAGCTCTGGAGTTCTCTGAGTCCTTTGTTCCAAGTGGATTCAGTTGCTGGGAACAAACCAAGTAGACGTGGGGCTGTTGGGCTGCCACCTCGCCGTATTCATTATTTATTATGTGTGGTCATTATTATTATTGCCTTTATTGAGTACACTGCATTTTATATTCCAGGGCTCCCTAGGGGATTTCAACCACTGCCTGGACTTTAAATACTAAGTAAACACTGATGACTCCCGAACTTATTTCTGGCCCGGACTGTCCACTCACTACAAACACATATTTCCCCTTTGTCCCTGAATCCCTCCAAGGGGACGTCTGACAGGCTCCTCACTCAAGGCATGTCCAAAATGGAACCGTTCTTCTGCCACTCTTTATGTCATGGTAAATGGCGTTATGATCTACCTGACTGCATAGCCCCAAAGCATGGGTCACCTTTAATCCCTCCCTTGCCCTCATGGACCTTATCCAGTCTACCCAAAGACCTGCTGGCTCCTCTTCCAAAGGGCCTCCTGCATCTGTCTACTTCCCTCCACCTACACTACCTGATGCTGCCCAGCAAGCTTTGGCCTCCTACCCAGCAGGCATCGCTGCTTCCAGGTTCCTTCTCACCCATTCTAGTCAGGGAATCTCTCTCTCTGATGCGGAACCCCATGTTGTCTTCTTATTACACTTGGCATAAAACCCCAACTTTGTGCCATGACCCTTGGATTGTCGTTATGTGCTCTGACCCTTGCCTGTCTCTGCAACCTTGCTTCCTACTTCTCAGTACCTTCCAGGCCACACAGACCTTTCTGGCCAATTAACAGACCATGCTTGTTCCTGTCTCAGGGCCTCTGCAGGTGCTAGTTTTTTTGCCTGGAATGGTTTCCTTCCAGGATTCCTGGGACTTGCTCCTTCTCATCACTCAGGGTCTCCTAAATGCCAGCTTCTCAGAGACATCTTCCTAGCCTACCTTAGTTAAATAACACCCTCCACTACTCCTTAGCCTATCTTTTTGCTTTATCATGTATGTATCATATATCATGTATATATCATATATATGACACTTATAATTATCATGATTATCACAATTATCTTATTTGCATGCACTGGGGGCATAGACTTTCCTGGAGCAGGAACCATTTGTGTGTGGGTTCTGCTCTGAACAAGGCCTAGCACAGTGCTTGGGACATGGTAGGCTCTCAGTATGTTTATCGAGTGAATTTATGAGCAAGTGTTTTTCTAATTTCAGTAGTAACCTACCAAAGGAGGTTTCATTTGCTCAATGTTACAGTAAGTTCAAGTTCAAAGATGTCCGGCATCTTGCCTAAGGTCATCCAAGCTTGTAAGTGGCAGAGATGAACTTCAAAACCAGTTTCATCTTGTTCCAACACTCTTCTCTAAGCCACGCCACTTACTCTAAAGCCATGCCACTTTTCTAAGACAAACCCACTTGGGTGCTGCTCCCAAAACAGAGAGTTTCGGGGTCTCTGGGGAAAGTGTTACCTAGCTGGCTCAGGGTGACCCCCCCATAGAGGAGTTACTCTGCTTGGACCCTGGGGTCTTTGCAGTTATGATCATCATCATCCCAGTAGCTGCAGATGAGGGAGCACGTGTGAGTGTGAGGGGAACAGGTGGAATAGGTAGTAGCTGTCCTGAAGTTCTGGGTTATCCTCACAGGGACCACA
This sequence comes from Prionailurus viverrinus, assembly GCF_022837055.1. Classification (NCBI taxonomy): domain Eukaryota; kingdom Metazoa; phylum Chordata; class Mammalia; order Carnivora; family Felidae; genus Prionailurus; species Prionailurus viverrinus. The sequence continues at coordinate 30,799,756 of NC_062569.1, forward strand.
TCAGTGTGGCCTCGTGGTGGCCTACAGCCAGCCTGCTTAAAGGAGTTAATACAGTAAATTGCACCAGGCTACCAGTGCGAACAATGGTGTCTGAGAAAAATCCAGAGACACTAGAATGGAACCACTTGGGTAGCTAATTGATAGCAATCATTCGATGCTATGTTTCTATGTGGTAACACAGGAGCTGCCAAATTGCTCTTCATCCACCTGCACCTGCTCTTTTCCCCCTGCTTCTGTAAAATCCTTGACTTTCTGGTTGTGTCCCACCTCTTCATTTTGCCTTGGGTGCATTCCGTTTGCTCTCATCCTCACCTGACATCTGAGAATAAAGGGTGGCCTCTTACGACAAATTCACAAAGGAATACTGGATTCGGGGTAAAAGCTTTGCCTCCCTAGGAGAGAACTGATGATCCTGCCCACTCTGGAGTCTCCCAGCATACCTCACAAAGTAGCCTGACATGGTTTACCTGGGCTCTCATAAGCACATCTGAAATATGGCTCCTGTTCAAGGGACAGGCCTTTTGCAAATAGTGTCTTAGTTCTCTCTCCCATCGCCTCTTCTATTCCTTATAATTTGGATCTAGCACAATTAATCAGATTATAAAAGAGTCCTGGAACGGTAAGCAGAATTTGCCATTTTCATGCAAAGCTGAAAGACCTGGCTATTTCACATGCAGCGATTAGACGTTTTTATGGCCAACCTATCACATTACACACCACAGATTTCCAATAAATAAAGGAAAGCTGGAGTGGGGGCCGCCAATTGTATAACAATCCAACTAACAATATTGTGGATAGAACGGTGCTTTCTTGACATCTTATTTACTCAATTATATGAGTGATCATGCCACTCCCTGCTTAAGCTCCCTCAATGTCTTTCCATAAATTAGAATGACGGGTGAATACCTTAGTGCTTCCCTCCATCATGGCACTTATCACAGAGCACTGGAAGAGAATATTCCTGTGTGCCTCTCCCATCAGACTGGGTGTCCTATGAAGCAGGGACCACACTATTTTTCTTAGTATCCCTGGGCTACCTGGCATCCTGAGAGAACCCTCTCGGGGTTCTGAGTGGTTTGCTCAGTCATTTACCTGCTGAGCGGGTAAATTACTGATCAGCTGGAGAGACTGTGGACAGGGGTGGGGATGGACTGGGGAGTATGCCATGGACCTGACATGGTTCATGTGGTGGCCAAGATTCACAAAGTGACATTTCTCAATATTTGACACATCACCTGGAATTTTCTTTCTTAGTGTAGACCCTGAAACTCGAACTGTTAGATTAGAATTATGCTAAATTAACTGCTATTGCTGTGACAGAGATTGGGGGAAGATGAGCAACTCATGCCCAAAAGAGAAAAAAGGAGGGAGGAATGGGGGAGGAGGCCTGGGGAGGGAGGGAGAGAGAGAGGAGGGATGTGAAGGGAAAGGCAATGATTTCTCCTCTATTCTGGTTCTCCTGTGCTCCTTGTGACCAGAATGTTTTGCTGCTCCGAGTGTGAGAAAAGGTTTGTCATTTATACTGGCCTTAATACCTAATTCACCCCACCCTTACCCCAAGTAAGGGAAAATTCTTCTGGGGGTATATTTGCCACATCTAAGTGACCCAGATGGTTTGGGATATATCCTGAATTTATCTGTATTCTAATAGCCAATCCCAGTAATTGTCTTTTTATCTAATCTACATCTCAGCAATAATAGTGTGTATATTTACTGAAGACATATGGTGGTGGGGACTCATTGCATGCTGTTGTCAATTCACTGGGTTCTGCTTGGAGCTACCTGTCATACAGCCAGGGAATATCCTGCCCCTTAATTTAGTGGAGCCCCCACTGGGCTTCTGGAGGAGTGAGACTGACACAGTGTCCTGGGCCAGCAGGTGGGGACAGACCGTGTCCTGTGACAGCTCTAGGAGGGGCAGTTGGGGAGGCGTTAAATGAGTAGAGGGATCTCTGGTGTGGGTTGAAGAACAGAAATAAATAAGAACAAGGTGGTGATGTCTCTCTCAACCTCAGATTCTGGTTTGGGCAGAGTGGCTCCTATTGGGAAGTCACTGGCAGTGGTTTGTCATTCAGGTAGCTCTGAGAGGTTTCAAGGAGAGGTGAGGAAGGAGAATGAGGTGCTGCTCTCTGTAGAAGACCTTTGATAGGAGCAGAAATTCAGCTGCTTCTGTGGGTTGTTTCTAGAGCAGAAGTGTAAACTCGCAGGGCCTGGCAGGTGATGCCGACAGGGAGGCTGGGCTGGCCCGTGGCCACAGGATAACTGCTTTGGTCTTGCCATTCACCTCCAGTGGGAGCATGCTAGGCCAGAACTTCAGATGTTCTTTAACACAATCTGGAAATCGGACTTTTTAAAATTTGAAATCATCTCTTTTTTAACATTTGCAAGAGATGTTTTATGTTTTTATTTTTAATGTTTTTATTTTTATGTTTTATTTAATGTTTTTATTTATTTTTGAGACAGAACATGAGCAGGGGAGGGGCAGAGAGAGAGGGAGACACAGAATCTGAAGCAGGCTCCAGGCTCTGAGCTATCAGCAGAGAGCCTGATGTGGGGCTTGAACCCACGGACTGTGAGATCATGATGTGAGCTGAAGTCGGACGCTTAACCGACTGAGCCACCCAGGCGCCCCTGCAACAGATTTTTAAAGCATCATACACTGATCCCTCCCCCAACCCAAAAAAAGTCTGTGGATAGCGTTGGAATCGTGGATCCTTCAGCTCTTAGAGGCAGCAAGGTGGCCTGGATGACCTGGGGAGACTTTTGGGTTGAATTCCTCGTGGGCACACAGTGATTCTCTGGTCCTCGTCTGAAAGCACAGAATTCACTCCTGAGGTGAAGATATGTCCCTCTTTTTTTGCTTGAGCATTTTCAGGAGGAGTAACCCCAACGTGTGGGCAGCAATCATTATTGTAGTTACCCGATGGTCTGTTTCTACAGCATGGGCTCCCTGTCTGCAGTCATCGTGAGGCCCCTCCTCTGCTTGCCCGTGTAGCAGACTGAGCCTGCATTGTCCGGCCCTTCGTCAAGCTTGAGCCTGTCTGCGGGAGACAGTCCACCTCCTCCTTCCTTCTTGTTGTCTGACTTGGAAGGCCAGGGGGCAGGGCTTTTGCATCACTACTGGGTGCTGCCTAGGGCTTGGCTCCTGAAATCCTTAGGAACTCATCTTCCCAAGGGGTCGGCCTCCCCTGGTGCTTGCTTGTACCTGGACTGAGTCTTTGGTTATGCAAGGCAAGGAAGCCAGGCCGCTCAGTTTAGACTGGGCATGTGGCTCTGCTGGCTCCTGGGGAGAAGCGGAGTGTTGTCTCTGATCCCTTTCCATTTGAATCAGCCAGGAACAGCTGACCTGCCCGCCTGGTATCTCACCAGGCTTTGTGTTGGCGGGCAGAAGGGAGCAGAAGGCCAGCTGGGGGGGAGTGTTTGGGCAGATGGAGGTGCTGCCGGCAATGGAGACGCGTGCATGTGGGCAGGAGGGAGAGGACTCCTGTGGAAGGCAGGGGCTCATACAGAACTGCAGGGAGAAGAGGGCAGTGGCCTTAAGGGGACTGCACGGAGGCCTGGGCAGCATGGCCCCGTAGACGTGTTCTGTCCTGAGCCTCCACATCGGTGCTGCCAGTCACGGGAAGTTATGCAGCGCCTCTGAGCTCTCCTTTCCACATCGAGAAAATGCAGATAATAACTACCTCTCACCGTGGTGATGAGCTAATGTTTGTGAGCTGGCTTGAAACGCCATAGATCGCTATACCTAAGTGAGATGATTATTATGTTTACCTATTTTTATTCCACTTCACAAGTACTTATTTTTTTCCCAGGTCTTTAAAGCAGACATTTTAAAGACCTCCAAAATGGAACGGGTCAGGGAAGTGGCCACAGGGCCTCTTTGGAGCCTTTGTCATCTCCTGCTGGCACCGAGACTGCCGTCTCCGTCCCTAAATGGCCTCCCAGCATCCAGCCTGGCCTCCTCTGCTCCTTGGTCCACAAAGCCTCCAGAGCTAGCTTTTGAAAACTGCTCTTGGCACCTTCCCACTTCACAACCCCTAGTTTGTAATTCTGCTCTCACGCGGGAAATGTCCATTAAGCTGGGCAGGGGGCTGGGATGGGACAATGGAGGGCAGGCTTACGGGTTGAGGTTCCTCAATCCCTTCTGGACAAGAGTCATGGCTCCCAAGTTCTCTGGGGGCTGTCCCTGCCCATATCTCTAGCGTCCTCCTCTGCCCCTTTCACACCAACCTCCTGGTTAAACTCCCAGAGCTGATTGGTCAGTGCTATTCTCAGACCACGCCCAGGCTGGTGTTGGGTGGCCCGTCTTTGCTTGCTCATCTCCCAGATGCCCTTTGTACTCCCTCTGTCCCTCTACATTTTCCAGTTTCCAGCCCAGCCTTCATGACTTAGGCTTTGTTGGGTTGTGAGTGACAGAAATTTAACTCAAAATAACTTTAAGTAAAAGTGAATTTATTGATTCACAAAACCAGAAAGTTACGTGCTTTCTGGATCCAGGTGTTCAGGCAACACCAAGAGCTGGTCTTTCCCATCCCATGGCTCTGTTGTCTTCTGTGTGAGCTTTTTTTGTTCTCCTGTGAGCTTTATTCTTAGACAGGCCCCCAAAGTGGTGGCAGAGACAGCTACCCACAAGTTCACGCTTAAGATACAGACAGTGTATGCTCTATAGTGGTGCCAGCAAAAGGCCTGAGGTGCAGGCTCCATGGGGTGGTTTGGGTCATAGGACTTATTGTTGTGTTTGGGAGTCATGGATTAGAACAAGGCCCATGTTTGGGGCAGGCTGGGGAGGGTATGAGCCTGGCTGAATCTCATGGACTAAAAATGGGAGAGAGTATTTTACCAGAGCAGAATTAGGTGGTCTTACTAAAGAAAGGGGCCACAGATGCTATGTTGGGGATCACAGCAAATTCCAGCACACCACCCTTGGGGTAGGTTTGGCAGGGGCAGTTATGTGCTATCTATGGACCTTGCTGCTTTTATCAGATGGAATGAATTTTTGCCCATGCACCTGTTTCTCCAGTGAACTGTGAGGTCCCTGAGGCAGGAGTGTGTGTCCCAGTTAGCTCTGACTCCTCATCATCTGACTCTGGGTTTGCACACCTCAGGGCTCAGTACTTGCGAACCCATTGAATGAGGCCCAGTCCTGCACGAATGGAGCCACACTGAGAAGAGTCTGGAGTCAGCTGGCAGACCTTGGGGTCATGATCCTGGCAATAGGCATGGACCCTTGCTGGGCATAGTGGCCCAGATCCCACAGATCCTGTGGTCTGTTAATCCTTCATTTACTCCATTAATTTGTGGCCTGAGAATGTTGTGTCATGAACATGATGCCCAGAAAGGATAGTGATGCATACACTTCATCATAGGAGCTGGTCCTTTCCCTGTGGGGAGGAGAAATCAACCCAGTAGCCAGCACCATGATCCCCAAGGAGCAGAGTCAGCCCTGAAACTGTGTTCTTCCTTTTTGAGAACCTTTCCTTAGCGTCCTCTGACCCTCAGGCCTCCACCCACAGCCAGTCCCCCTTAGCAGTTAGCTGAGGATACTCAACACCAACCTTCCTAAAGGCACTCACTGCAGAAATAGGATCACCATCAGTTGGGAGATATACCACAAGAAAGTTGCTCCTAATAACAAAGAACACAGGTTTGTGAAATACAGGGGTTCAAGGTTATTTTCTATAACACCTCTCTCACTTGCATGTGCTTTCCTGAGTAGGGAAAGAAGAGGATGGCTCCACTGTAGGGGTCTGGGGCCTGTGTGTTACCTTCAGCCTCTCATACCTGTGCTGCAACCCCGTCATCTGGGGTTTCTAGGGAGCCTCTGCCAGGCCTGGTAGTGTCACCCACCGAGGCAGGGTGTCAGGCAAGATGTGCTACCCTAGGCCTTCCTCCTTCCCTTTAGCAATAGGAGTACTTGCCCCTGAGCACCCAGGGCTGCCAGGTGAAGTTGGGGTGAATCACACACACTCCCTGGGAGGGTGGTTGAGAGAAGGCCAGCTCCCTCTTCTCTGCTTCTGTGTGAGGATTATCACCCACTCTCCCAGCCAGGGTGCTGGCGGACCTGAGGGAGCTCAGGTGAGGATGGCCTTGGGAAGTCTGAAACTTCTGGAGGATGTTCCGGTCCCATCTCCATTGATCTTTCTGAGGGATATTTGTATATTATGACTTAAGAACAAGTTTCAGGCTGCTCTTAAAGCAGTTTCTTAAGAAAATGGCTCTGGTGCAATGAGCTGTTCTGAACAATTTATTTTCCTTCTTCCAAACTTAAATTTTCTCTTCATGGAGAAGCAGGCAGATGTGAGGCAGGGATAGTTGGTGGCTCATATTAAAGTTATTAAAGGACAGGGAGAGGCCGGAAACCCTGTGAGTGTCAACAGAGAGAGGTGACCCAGGGGTCGGTGTCACCATCCACCGCTAGAGTGGAGAGCTCCTTGCTGAGCACCTAGCAAGCCCCCCCAGGCTGGAGGGCAGAGCTCCTGGGGATAGGGACTTCGTGGCTATGACTTCCTCTGGCTTCCATACAGCTGGTGGGAAGGGCAGATTTGGCCCCTTGGTGGCAACTGTGACTATATATACAGGGGTCATGGTTTTCTCATCAGGACACCTGTGCTGAGGGTGGAAGGGACCTCCAGTGCCATGTAGCCCAGTGTTTTCTGAACTTCCGTTATACACCAACCACCTTGTTGAATTTTTGACACACTGGCTTACTGTCTGTACCACTGTTGGTTCACTTTTTAAAAATTTAAGTGCCTTCATTTGTAAAAGAAAGTTTAAATCACGCTAGTCTGTGGACAATTGGGCACACGTGATAAGTAGAGGATGGCTATCAAGATGAATCAAATGAAAAATATGGTCTTGAGCTTTAGCTAGTACATAAAGCCTGTTTTCTTGCATTTGAATATCGGGTGTTCAACCGTGGGCTGCTTCTGATCCTTCTCCTTTGTCCATCCTTCTTGTCCCTAGCCTGAAAGGTTCTCTGTGCAGGTCTGCTGGTGGTGGGCATATATCCACCCAACCAGGAGTTCTTGGAGACTGCAGTGACCCTTCATATAGCCAAGAGATGGCTCCAGCCACTTCAGGGGGCATGGCATTGAGGGCCCATCCCCAGGAACCACAGGGCCAGATGGCTAGGCCCATACCACTGCTCCGCCAAGATTCCTCTTCCAGGGCCACCATCAGAGCACCCAGCCAGTGCTTGGCAGGGTAAGGCGGCAGTAGATGAGCATCTGTGCTGGCGGTCTGCAGGCCTTCCAGGCTCACTTAGTACTGATGAGAATCCCAAGTGTGTCTTCATAAGAAGGTTAGGCAGCTTGGAATTGGGCTTCTGGGTCCTTCTTGCAAGAGGGAAGAGCTGTTATTGCTTTATGTGTGAGAGGAAGGTGTGATGTGAGAATTACATGGCCACGGATTCTGGAACTTGGGAAACAATTAAGAGGAATAAAGGTGTTCATCACTGGAGTAGCACCAATTCTACACTTACCTCAGCAGATCAATGGTAGCACAGGGTCTGGTGCAAATAGTTCGAGCACTCTGTCCTTGTGGGAGATTCTGGGTAGTCGAGCCTTTGCTGGTTGTGGGAGGACCCTTTGTTAGCAGTGGCCCAGAACCTTCCTACCAACATCCTTAATGCACGAAATGGCATCTCTTAGGGAGGCAGAGGCCCCAAAGACTCCATGGGAAGAGGCGGTTGGGTGTGTTTCATGTGTGGATGGGATCAGGTGTGTAGCATGTACCTAGTAGTATGTTGTATGTAGATGTGTATGTTGGGGGATGGGACATGCAGGTGTGTGCAGACAGATAGGGGCAGGGGATTCTCTGCAGGGAAAACCCAGCAAGAAGCAAAGTGCAGACCCCAGGCTGACTTGAAATAAAGGTGCCTTGGTTGGTGATGGATGAGATGAGTCCCCATTCCAGAGCTGCCCCACCTGGGGGCCTACCTGCCTCACACTGATAGGGCCACTGGACAGACCACTGGCAGAGACTGAGTGGTGGCCATCTGCAGAGCCAATGCAGAAGGCATGCTCTTCTGAAGGGACCTCTTTTATAAAGCAGGCAGGATCCACAGGGGAAGGGAGCCTGACAAGAGATGCTAATTGGTTTATGTCCATCAGCAGAGCTGCCTCAACAGACATTCACACCAGGATGGTAAATAAATGAATAATTGAGAGTGAGAAAGAGCCTTTTAGACAAGGCAGCCCCTTAACACAGGCATAGATCTTATTTTTATTCCCCGGAATTCTGACATTTTAAAAAGAGCTTGACTTGGCAGGCAGTAGAAGAAAACGTGGGAGTGAGTGCTATGTCTGACCATAGGTTGGCACAGCTTCCAATCAAAGATGACTGAGCAAATGAAAATAAGGGTTCGCAGAGGGTTAATAAAGCTTTATTGCAAAAACCAAACAAAGAATTCATGGAACGAAATGATAATGGGGAGCTGTCCAACAATATTCTTTGGGATGCATCCAAGACTGCAATCAGAGGCAAGCTAATTCAGTACTAATTTCAGGAAAAAAGATGGGGAAAAAATGGATAATTAGAAAAGAAAATGGAAACACTAGAGGAATCACATAAACATAAATTAGGTCCCAAAATACTAACACAATTAATCACAGCCAGGGGTGAATCAAACCTCATCCTATCAAGAAGAACTGAATATTTCATAAAGTATACATAAGAAGGATGAACTGAGGGCCATAACTAAACACAAGCACACACACACACATAAACACACACAAACACTTGTCAGAAATTAACAACCAAAATGCAAGAGAGAAATAACATCTTCATTAACCGGTGGGGATGAAAAATGGACTCAGGAAATATAACAAATGCTCATATTCCTCAAAGCCCAATCTCCTTCTATTGAAATTACAGCCATAACTTTCAAAAATCTTTTTATTTTTCCTCTCTCAGGAACAGAATGATTCATTGTATATAAAAAAGAGAAGAGAACAGAGGAAATAATTAAAGCTATAAAAAAATTCCCCATTACGAAGCATCAGAGTCCAGATGGCTATACCACAGAATCACCGTGAAGAATCAACTTGTGTGCATGCATGCATGTTTGTGTATGTTTGTGTGTGTTTGTGTGTGTGTGTGTGTGTGTGTGTGTTTGGGGGAGGGGGGGGAGAACATCTCCTCTAAACTGACGGAGCCAGAGACCTGCAGGAGGATGTCCTGTGAAAAAACTTTCTGCCTGCAGCGAGAATGTCTTAGGAATGGAAAGGGATATACAAGCTCACGTGTTCCTGATTTGCTTATCCCCACATGTTGACACTTTACTTTGAAGGAGGAGAAGCAAACCTTAGTCTGTTCCAAGGAGCCACACTGCAAACCTCTCCCAAGAAGGCCCGTGGAGGAAATGAGGGCAGGCTGGAGAAGAGAACTCTCAGAGGTAGACATGAGTCACTGTAAGGGAGAGGGCTCACAAACACAGAGTGTATGCCACCTCTCTGATTTGGGCCCTGGCTGTCCTATGAAGAAATGTCCTGCCGTGGGGTGTAGTGAGCACTCCACCCCCACGGGGATGTACAACTTCTTGGAAGAAATATGGAGGGGGATACAAGTACTGAATTTGAAAGGGTCCTATTTAATCTTTGTGTTTCATAATTTTGAAATCGCAAGCCAGTCTAACTTTAAACCCTCTCAGAAAGGTCAAGTAGACATATTTAAGATTTCTGGAGGAGGACAGGGTAATGTGGCTAACTTTTAACAACTGTCCATGACCCCTGAGTTGGGCATCAAAAAATAAAGGACATTGTTTCGTTTGTGGAGAGGAATTGGGCTGGGGGTCTGGACAAGGGCATGGCTGCCTGTTCTGATATTGGACCTTCCTGAGTAACTTCTGGTTACCATAGAGCCTCTGTGCAGCAGCTCTCAGCAGGGCCAAGATGCTCAGAGGACATATTCGCCATGCCTTGGTTAGCAGAGAGGGTGGTCAGGGACAGTCACCATTAGGTGCCTTCCTGGTACTGGGAATAAATGCATTTCATATATCATTTTATGGCAACTCTGTGAGTCACAAACCATTTTCCTGGGTTTAAGAGGTGAAGAAATGTAGCCACCTTGAATTTAAAGTGATTTGAGCAAAGCCACAGATGTGGTCGGTGATGGAAGGACAGCATTTGAACCCAGGTTCATCATTCTAGAGCTGGGTGCACTACCCTGTGCTGCCTTCTCTTCTAGTTTCTGTGTATCAGGCCCTGTGGTTATGATCGGACTGGTGAGCCAAAGACATCCAAACGTCCGAGCAGTGTTCTGATGTGGGGCACCTCTGGCTGAGTCCCACGTGTCAGAGGCTGTGGTCCCCATTGCAGCATGTCGGGGAGCAGCGATGGTGTGGGAAATGGGGATTTGAATATTCCTTATTGGATAGTGAGCAGCTGGAAGGATCCTGAGTCCTAGAGCAATCACCATTCTATCACTTCACTGAAGCCTCAAAGAAGCCTTTTTATATGCATATGCTTATCATAAATCAATGAGTGTAAGCCTTCTTTTAACTCTTTGAAAATACATGCTTGAAGTCACAGCTTCTCAGATGCCCTTCCTGGGGATTCAGAAGTTCATTTGATCAGAAGGTGATCTGTTCTTCTAGAGAATATGGTGGGTTCTAATTAGTTGGGGTTCAAAGTCTGAGCGAGCATTGCACACAGTTCTGTTAGTTAAACAAAATATCAAAAATCAGCATAAACAAGCAACAGGACAAGAGTTAATAATACCATTTCCTTTCAAAAGACTTGGATGACCGAGACCGTATTTCCTTTGGCTAATTTGACTCTGCATTTTAAGAGGCCAGGGTACTGGGGCGCTAGAATATTGGCAAGAAAGCATCTCAGTTTCCTCCATAGTGCAGGGTGAGCTGTGCTGCACTCACACCCGATAATGGGCAAGCACAAGGGAGGTGCTGGACCAGTAAATAGGAATTGGGCAATCCACCTGCTTAGAGCTGATCTCAGAAATGCACTCAGTCAATCAGCAAGCATTTATTGAACACATATAAATAAAGTCCTGCTGGAACTGACATCAGCCCTTGGAAGAAACACAAGGAGTGGATGCAGTGATTTCCATACTGGCTTTCTCAAGTTTTAATGGAAGTAAGAAGTTTTAGATTGTAACAGTGCTGAGAATTGTCTCTGCTTTTCGAGAGGATAGAGGAATGCATGAACATGGTAAGGGGAGACATAGAAGATAGGGAACGGGTCCAAATGGCACACCTGGAGATGAACATTTGAGATGAGAAATACACCGGGTGGGATCGAAGGAAGATGAGGCTCTGGAGAAAACATTAGTGGCCTTGAAGACACGCTCGTACGAATGATCCATAATGAAACACAATAAAAGATTGAAGAATAATGTGCAGCGTCCATAAACAGTGGACCTTAGAAAAATGACAACGGAATAGTATGTGCATAATGCTAGACAATTCAGGCAGCAGACAAAAATGCAGAATGAAAAGCAGTGGCCTCTTTCCTCAGTCTGTGTCCCCGTTTCTTTCCCCAGTGATAATCACTGGTAACAGTTTCTCAGGCTTCTTTTCAGAAAATTAAATATGCCCACATCTACATGTTTGTATTTACGTATCTGAGAGGTGATCCCACTTAACCAGGAGGCAGCAGACCCTCCTCCCCATTGCTGTGACTCCAGGCACTCCTTCACCGAATTTCCTCACCTGGCCTCCGGGGGATTTCATGCAGCCTAATTGACATTGTGAAAAAGAAGGGTTCCATGGTGTAGAAAGTTTGGGAAACCCTGGAGACAACAAAGTCAGGAGAGTGGGCTTAGTTGTTGCTGACTTGGCAGAGCAGCCGACTCCCAGTGGAGCAGAGCGTGAGCAGTGTTCCCCAGGATTCTTCTAGTTAAAAGGGGCTCCTTCAAGGAAAGGTGTGTCCTGTCACTACTGCTGCGGGTGCGTTCTCTGGGGGACGCCACTCTTCCAACACGTGAGAGAGGGCGACTTGACTGGAAACTGAGCCGAAGGGAAGGGGCCATTGTGTGTGAGCCTGACGATGGGCAGCGTGGGAGAGCTCGTAGGCTGGGCAGCTGAGGGAGGGGCTGAGCAAGAACCCAGACTGGGCAGGATTGGAGGCGGACCCTGTCACAAGAGAGGTGTCACAGGGAGGTGAGCGTTGGTTAAAGAGTTGATTAAAAACAGCAACAACAGGGGCGCCTGGGTGGCGCAGTCGGTTAAGCATCCGGCTTCAGCCAGGTCATGATCTTGCGGTCCGTGAGTTCGAGCCCCGCGTCAGGCTCTGGGCTGATGGCTCAGAGCCTGGAGACTGTTTCCAATTCTGTGTCTCCCTCTCTCTCTGCCCCTCCCCCATTCATGCTCTGTCTCTCTCTGTCCCAAAAATAAATAAACGTTAAAAAAAAAAAAAAAAACAGCAACAACAACGACAACAACTTTTCTGGGAGAAGAAGTTGATTCGGCAGGTGAATTTAGCTGCAGAAAAAAATAAGAAGGGTGGAGAAGCCAGCTCTGCTGCTGGAGTTGAGCAGAAGCAGGAGGGCTGGGGGGCCCTTTTTCACAAGTGTGACAGTGGCGAGAGCAGAAGGCATGGGGTCAGATAGCTCTTTTGCTCACTACCTGGTGGTCCTGTTCACCTGACTTATGCTTTCTGAGCCCCAGCACCACCATCTGAACCAGGGGGATTATAACCTGTGGCTGATATTTATTGAACACTTCCCGTGGTCGGCTGCTCTCTGCATGCTTGACAGGAAAGCATGCTTTGCATGTGAAAAAGAACTGAGGCACAGAGAAGTTAAGTCATTTATCCAAGGTCACACAGCTTGCAAGTGACAGAGATGAGAATCAAACTCAGGCACTATTTTCTGCCATGCCCATGTACACATCGTTGTAAAGACAAAAAGAAATAAGGCTCCGTGGCACAGAGAAAGTGCTGCATAAAATGTGAGATCTTTTCTTCCTGCCATTAACAATTTGGTAGAACATTCAATAAAAGTATTTCTCGAATAAATATTTTATAGTCATAATAGCAGCTAATATTTTTTGAGCACTCGTAATGTATTGGGAACTGTGCCAACCTTTTGCATGTTTCATCTTACGTCCCCAATAACTCTGGGTTGGTACTATGGTAATCCCTCCTTCATAGATGAGGAAATTGAGGCAGAGGGTGAGGTTAAGGTACTTACTCTAAGTCACACAGTGAGTGATTGGTGAAGGCTAAGGAGGCGTCATGACTTGTGTCCAAGACCAGAGGCTATTACAGGAGGATTATGAATCAGAGTGGTGCTCCTTTCCAAACAGTGTGTTCACCTGGAGGAAAACCTGGGACAGAAGAAAATAACAATTAGAGATGCAGATTCATGGGCAGCAGGCACAGGGCATCAGTTTATCCATTGTCTCATAGCAAACCACTGCCAAGTGTAATGGCTTAAAACACTTCCTTCTCTGGTGCTTTCTCTTCTGGTTTCACTTGAGCTCACCTGTGCAGCTGTATTTAGCTGAAGCGTTGGTGGCTCTAAAGTGGTCTTGCTCTGTGTCTGGCAGTTGGTGCTGGCTATTGGATGGGGGCCGCCTTCTCTTCCAGCTGGCCTCTTCTCTCCAGTGGGCTTGAATGGGCTTCTTCATAGCATGGTGGGCTCAGGGTTGGAGGACCTGAGTGGGAGGTGTTAGGCCTCCTGAGTTCCTGAATGCACACATCACTTCCACCCATACTGCTGCTCAAAGTATGCCACAGGGACAGCCTGGCTTTAAGAGGGTGGAGGACAGACACCATCTACTGAGGGAAGGAGTGGCAAGTTACGTTATAAGAGGCGTAGACACATGGTGGCAAGATTCACTGGAGGCAATTACCATAACCATCTACCACACTGGGTCTGGGACAGAAGCGTGGCCAGAAAGAGAATGATATTTACAAAGGAAAGAATACCAAGTATTTATTTTCATATATGCCTTGATGTCAGAGCAAAGGCTATCTACTGAAACAACTCTTTATAAATCTGAATAATGCAATGAAGTTGTTTGGGGAGTGGTGATAAAAGAAGTCAAGTTTTTGTTGTTTCAACTCTGCAGGACGATCCACTTTGTAAGTTAGTGAAAAGTTGAAGAGTAATGAGACTATATCCATGAAGTATTTAGAGCTCTTTGCAAGGAGTGAGAACTATATCAATATTAGAGGTATCATAACACAGCTATCAAAATGCCATTTAAAAGGGAACAGGTCATATTTTCTACCTGGAAGGATTTGCTTCTGATTTTCACAGGCAGCCTGGATTTGCATTGACTACCTTTCCCCATTCCTCTTGGCAAAGGTGGAGTGAGGAACTTGCACTACTTTCTGGGGGTGCTGGGTGAGGGGCTGCATGGAAGGTTCCACTTCTGGGGCATTTGTTCTCTTCCCTTGAGGTGACCACCAGAGGCAATTGAGACATACTCTGTGAAGGGAATCCTTTTTGGGGGATAGGGAAGGAATATCCCTTGATAGGCAGCATCTGTGATTTCACACAGAGGCAGCCAGCTGGAGCACTGGGGGCCTTTCCATATCTGGCCTCATTTGGCCTGATATATGGTTCACAGTATCACATTAGAATGGTCTCGGTTCCACACCAACCTGGAAGGTGTCCACAATGAGCTCAGTGTTGTCAGGGAGGGGATTCCTTAGGACGTCTAAGGACCTGTGGTACAAGCATTCTGTGGTCTCATGTGGCCTATATTCCCTAGTCTCTCTAGGAAAAGGTACCCCCTCTTTTCTGGAAATAGAACATATCTTCCTGGAATGTCAGTCTTAGCCACATGTGATTTGCTTATTCATCAGATATGTTGAGTGGCCCATGCCAGACCCCGTGTGAGGAATGGAGACAGCAAGGAACAAGGCAGACAGAATATCTGCTCTCCTAAGAGCTTTGAAGAATGCTCTAGAAGGGAAGGAGAATACTGCAAAAGTTCGGAGGGGGTTGGAGTTTGGCAGATTTCAGTAGCAGAGAGAAGGTCACTTGCTAGGGACTGAATATAAGGGCCTAAGGTTCTCAGAGGTGGGTTGAGGTAGACCCCTGAGGAGCCAGTCATAGGTCCTGGTGAGGAATTCAGATTTTCCACTGAGTGCCATGGAGTGCTATTGAAAAGGGTCAAGCGGAAGGGTGAATAGATATGATCTACATGTTTAAAAGATCTAGCAGTTGAGTAGGGGGGGCAAGAGAAGAAACCAGGGGAAGGGGACCTGTGAAGAGCAGGTGCCAGAGGCCAGGCCTGATGAGATGGTGGCCTGGGCTGGGATAATTATGAACAAGAACTTATTTTTGAGTAGATTGCAAATTCTGCATTCAGTGAAACAGTAAAGGTTGAATCTTCAAAGTTTTGTCCCCATAGTGGGCCACTGTGGGCTGTGGTCCCAGACCTGCAAATCTCTTTTCACCACCATTTGTCATGAGGGATCTTGGGGGGAAAAACTGAGGGGCACTCCCCCATACAGACAGTGCTGTGTTAGAGCAAGTAGGTAGCCCTCTGGAAAAAGAAAGGTGCAGAAATTTCTAAATGTCCTAGTTTATTCCATTAATTGACATGTTTTGTTTAAGTGTATTTTTGAGAGAGAGAGAAAAAGAGGGAGAGAGGGTGGGGGGGGGGTGGAGAGAATGAGCGGGGAAGGGTCAGAGAGAGAGGAAATCTCAAGCAGACTCCATATTGTCAGTGCAGAACCCAACATAGTTTGAACCATGAACTATGAGATCCTGACCTGAGCCAAAATGAAGAACTGGACACTCAACTGACTGAGCCCCCCCAGGCGCCCCAAATGACATCTTTTGATGCCAATACCACACTGCTTTTACTGTCTATGGCATGATTATATGTTTGAATACCTGGTAGGACTAGTTGCCACTTACTGTGCTTCTGTGAAAGCTTTCCTGGTTCTTCTTCCTTTTTGTCTTACACTAGAATGTTTCAGACCTGTGAAGAATGTAGAGGAGAATGCAACACTTAAAGTAGAAAGAAAGAAAGAAAGAAAGAAAGAAAGAAAGAAAGAAAGAAAGAAAAGAGAGAGAGAAAGAAAGAGAAAGAAAAAGAAAGAAAGAAAAAGAAAGAAAGAAAAAGAAAGAAAGAGAAAGAAAGAAAGAAAGAAAGAAAGAAAGAAAGAAAGAAAATGTGTTCTAGACACTGACCTACCTACCACCCAGCTTCTGGAATGTCTCCAGTTTCATCTGCAAATGCAGAGAAAGCCCCTCCACCTCACCTCATCCCCATCCTCCTCCTACCAGGTGGCCAATGAATTCCCTTCCTTGTATTTCTACATATGTTATTCACTTATAGTGCCTGTGGATGTGGGCCTAAACAAAACAGTGATGTAGATGTTTCTAAATTTTAGGTAAATGCTATTATACTTTATGTGTTATTCTGAATATTTTCCCTTTTTATCCCCCAACTCAACATGATGTTTAAGAGATTCATCCACAGACAACTTGCTCTAGTCCATTATTGCCACAGCTGCGTGGTATTTTATTGTAGGAAAATACCACAGTTTGTTCATTTTCCTGTTGATGGACATTTAGCTTGCATACGATTTTCTGCCCTTATAAACAGTACTTCTACTGACAGTCTTGTACATGTCTAAGAATTTCCCTGGGATCTTTTGGGTCTATACCTAGTAATGGAATAACTTGTTCATAGAATATATACACTGTTCAGCCCTCCTATATAGAATCAAACTGCTCTTTGCAGCAAGTGTACCTGTTTTTCTCTTTTCACTTTAGAATTCGCTTTACCATTTCAAAATGAACATAAATATAAGTAACAGTTTTATTGGATTAAATTTATAGATTGATTTAGGAATAATTAACATTTTATGATATTTAGAATTCTAGGGGTGCCTGGGTGGCTCATTTGGTTAAGTGTCTGACTTTAAGTCATGATCTCACGGTTCTTGAGTTCAAGCCCCACATTGGGCTCTGTGCTGATAGCTTGGAGCCTGGAACCTGCTTCAGATTCTGTGTCTTCCTCTCTTTCTCTGCCCCTCCCCCATTCATACTCTCTGTCTCTCTCTCTTTAAAATAAACTTTAAAAAAATTAAAAAATAAAGAATTTTTATCTAAGGATGTGGAACTTTTTTGTTATTCAGTGTATCTCAAGTTATGTTCTCTTTTTTTGTTACTATTATAAATGAAAATTTTCTCTTCCATTCTATCTTATAATTGGTTGTTGTTTGTAATGATAAAAACCATTGCTTTCTTTATATTACTTTTGTAACTTGCCCCTTTATTCTTCCGAGCATCTTGCAAGTTGATTGTCTTGGGCTTTGCCAGGTGTACAATCAGATTATCCACTAATGTTGACCATATTTGTCTCCTCCTTTCAAATTTGTACATTGAATTTCCTAGACTAATTGTTTTGCCTACTGCTCCACAATACTGCTAAATAATGGTGGTGAGTGTGGACATTTTGCCTTGTTCCTAATTTTTATGGGAAGATTTCTGGTGTTCCATTAAGCATTTTTTGTTGAGGAAGATATATATCATCATGGCAGAAAATATCCATCTATTCCTGTTTTATTATGAGATTTTAAAAATCAAGAATGAGTGTTGACTATTACTTATTGCCTCTTCAGTGTCTGTTGAGATGTTTAGATAAGGCTTTACATTCAGTAATATGGTTATTTTATATTATGAATTCTCTAATATTGAACCATCCTTGCTTTATAGTCAACCCTACTTGGTTCTTCAGTGTGTTGTTGGCTTCTCTGCCAGTAATGTATTTAGGAGTTTTGCATTGATACTCATAAGCAAGCTTGATTTCATGGGCCTGTCTGGGTCTCTGGGATCTATGTATGAGGCACCCTGGTAGGATCTGGGTGTTAGAGTCCTCCTTAACAGCTTCAGCATTTATACTAAGAACCAGTTCTCATAATTATCTGGGTCTCCAAATGTTTCACGGAACATCAGCCTTCTAGAGATGATTTTCTCCATAATCTTTTCACAGAGTAGGGTGGCATCTCAGATAAGAGGGGTTCTGTTCAGATTCCTTGAGAATGGCCATGGACCACAGTCTCCTGTTATATAGTTCATCTTGTTCTTTCTCTAGTCAGGCTTTCTTCCATATAAGTGCGTTTTGGAGAAAGTGCGGCCTAACTCATTGTCTAAGCTGACCCTCTCCCAGCTCCCTTCCTGCTGTGCTTACTGCTTCACTAGAAGTTCTTCCCAGTTCTCTAAGCAGGTTATTTTTCCAAAGTTGAATTTATAAGGGAGATATTTGGATCAGGAGTGTATTTTTCCAGAGAAAACATGTTTTAAGTAATAGTTGAACTACTTCCTTATCCTGGCCTTGAAGCCCATTTACTGCTTAAAGTCCCTACTAAAGGTGTGGGTCTGGCAGTCCCAACTACAGCTTGTCACCAGTTATCGTGGTCTTATGACAGGAACCTGTGTGGAGTTCCATTGCTGGAACCCTCACCAGAAGCCCATTCTTTCCGACCTTGGCCTGGCAAGAGCATGTTTACTTTCAAAAGGCCAGTTGCTTCTGGGGGATTCTTTAGACTGGGCTGCCTACTTGCACCAGGAACAGGTTACCTCTGTAAGAAGAGGTCCCCTTCTCTATTTGCATGAGAAAAGAGAATTCTGTGCATTTGCCTAGGAGAAAGCAACTACCCATCAATCACTCCCTAGGTGACCCCTCAGGAGAACAAAGGGCAGTTGTTTTTTTTAAGTCAAGGGTTTGTAAGTTAGGGGTTACCAGCAAATGGGATCTCTCGTGGTAGGACGCTTTTTCTTTTTCTTCTTGATGGACAAATTAGGCTCCATTTTTATTTCTTTCTGACTCCAGGCATCTCTGTAGGTCTCTATTCTCTGGCTTTCTTTATCCTCTTCCTTTCTATTCTCACTTTCCCCAATTGGCTACCACTCTGCTCCCCCCTCCCGCCCTCCATCCTATCTCTTGGTGTGTAATTTGTTTGCAGTCAGGTTGTCTCTTTGATTTACTAGGCCTCTTCTCAGCAGAATTATAATAAATGGATTGCTTTGCTGAGCCCCAGCTAGTTCAACACCATTTGCTCAGCCTGGGTCAAGCCCCTTGCAAACAGAGGATGCGTACAGCCTGCATAGAGGCCCGTGCTCACACACACAATACCAGCCCTCTGCATCTCTTCCTAGCCAAATATAATGAAAAATCACAAGTCATCCATCTGAGAACCAATTAAGTTACAATAACGTGAAAGAGATGTCCTTAGGACGGTCTGTCTCCCCATAGTGAGTCCTGGGTACTGATGCTCTTGGGCCTGGAGATTGTCCTGATTACAGACTTAATTAGTTGTATAATTAGCAAATGTAGGCTTATAAAACCTTTTGTTGTTTGCATCCAAAATACACGTAAAGAACATACACCTAAACTCTGTTAACTGAAATGGGGAATGAACAAATCCATTCACGGGCCACTGTGCCTCGAACACTTTCAGTGGTTTTCCTTCGCATTGAGAAGGAAGTAGAAAAGCAAGAGAACAAACCATAAATCCAAACAAAGAACATCTTAATGCGGCCTATGAGGCCCAGCCTGCCTGCTTCCCCTCCCATTCTGTCCAGTGCAAGTGCGTACTACGTGCCCTTCTCTCTCTCTCTCTCTCTCTCTCTCTCTCTCTCTCTCTCTCTCTCTCTCGGGCCCCATAAGAGCCGTTCTTTTGCTCAGAAGTGCCAGACCCCGTGAGGGCTTTGGCCTCACCCTCACCTCTGCCTGACAGTCCTGCTAGGCACCAGCTCCTTCCTTTCCTTCATCAGGCCCTTTTGCTCATCCCTCCAGGCTCAGCCTCAAAGCTGCTTCCTCCGGGAAGCATCTCATCATCTACATGAGCTTGGTCCTGTTGTCTTCACCACCCACTGTCATCCTCCTCTGTGTCACCTAGTGCAGTGGTCATGACATGAGTATTTGGGCCACTCCTTGAGGGTTATCTGTCTGTCCCTCCGGACCACACAGTGCCTGGCATTTGGGCTCCTGTCTGTTCCATTCTGGGTTTTATCTGCAGAGCAGGTACTCCCTAGGGTACCTGTGGGCAGAACTGAGTGAAGGAAGGAAAAGAATGCCAAGAGCAACAGCGGCTTTGTCTTTCTTCACTGAGTTGTCAGGAGAGGTTTGCACTGAAGTGTGAAATTTCTCTTTTCATAGCTCCCTCTGTTTCCCACCCTCACTCACCCACCTTTATTCCTGTGCATGGCCCATTCTTGTTGAGGTGAGCCCATGCTGATTTCTCCTCACCAAAGATGGAGCCTGAAGGGTAGCGATTGAACCTCTGCCAGCCTGGGATTCTGCAGCCCAGTGTGCATGGGCTCATTTCAGATTCATTGAACTGAGTTGGTGACTTCATCGTGAGGTGTCCTGGCCAGGGATCTCCCGCTGTCACCGCATCTGAGCTGGGCACAGCGTGACTTATGGAAAGAGGTGCAGAATGGTGGCAAGGCCTGGGCTCTGAGTGGACCCAACTCACTGTGCTACCTTGAGACCCCCTCCCCCAGGGTCAGCTTCTCATCTGAGGCCCCTTCTAATGATATGATTTGACCTCTGAAACAGAAATGCAAAGACTGGGTCTTCTCAGCCTACAAGTCTTCCAAGAGGTCACATCAGCCACCCCTTACCTCCAGGAAAGGTGGCACCTTGTCCATCTGTTTCTTCTCTGATGTCTATACTCTCTCTATTGTCCTTCTCCCCATCTAGTGGTGTTTATGAAGCTGTGAGCTGTTGGTTTGGTTCTTTATTTGGGTTCTGGCAAATGAAATAAGGTTCTGGAAGAAGGATGGGGAGTTCTGTTCCGACCAACAGCTCCAATGTGGAAGACCGACCAGCCTCTGTCACCAAACTCTCTGGGCTTTTTGAGATGCACTCCTTAGTGCAGCGTTTTGTGAGTATATCAGTCAGAGGCAGTACATTTCCCCTGCCTCCTCCTGTGGGCATCTCTGATCCACAGAGGTGTGTTGAAGAGCCAAACGCTTTGTTCCTGGAAAACATCCCCTTCTGATGGTTTGATTCCCTTACCTGGTATTTTTCACTGTAGTTTCTCATTTTCTCTTTGTCTCGGGGAACGAGGAGCCGTTGTGGTGATGCTAGGGCCTCTCCTTTTCTTGTTGGAGTTCAGTAAATCTGTAGCATCTGAAGGGAGTGGCAGCCTCCAGCCTTGGGCTTCAACAGGGAAGTAGGACACTTAATGTATAGCTGAAGCTTCTGCTTTCATAACCAGCCCCCTCTCTTCTGGAGATTTGTAGTTTAGAAGGTGTTATTTAGAAGAAATCAATGCAAAATAGGAGTCTGAATGGGGGAGAGCCCTATGCCCTCCGCTCGCTCACCCCTGCTCTTCCATGGCCCTGCAGATTTGCCTTTTTCTAGCCAAGCCTGGCCCCCAGGAGTTGACACCCACAGAGATCAAAGCCACCTCTATCTTGTCTTCTCACTCTGCGTTTGCTGGCTCTCTGGATGCCCAGTGAATTAAGCATTTCGCTCAGTGACAGAGAATCAGGGTCCAGATGGACGCAGGAATGGTCTTGGTGCCCGGTGCAGAAGGCGGGTATTGGACAGTGACTGCCTGTCTTTCCGGCCATCACAAGCAGGGGGAGAGTAAAGGTCTTGGAGAGAATAATCTCGAACTGTTACCAATGCATTTTTTTCCACAAAGAAAATAAGAAAGCCACGGCTTTGAAGTGGAAATTTTCTAGGCTTGGAAGAAGCTGAAAAGTAAAATGTGGTGCTAGGGACCTTTTGTGTGCAGATACAGAATGTGAAAACATGTACTTTTCCCATTAAACATGCTCAAATATCCTTCTAGTACTCATGTAAGCAAAAGTGAATTTGCTGTTTATAAGTCTACGAGGAAAAGCCACCTGAATGTTAAGAAGGGCAGCTTAAGTTTCTATTCAAGTTTAAACTGCTTGAGAAGGTGGGCCGATAATAGGAAAAGCATGACAGGTTTTTCTCCTGCATTTTGAAATGGATGGGCAAGGGGAGGGGGAGTGGGCACAATTGAAATCCAAAATGAAAGGTGTGTGGGTCCTTCCATATGGTCACCCTCTACCTTTCTTTTTCAGTTCCAGTTTCTGCAGCCTATGCCAATCATTGTTGGAACAGGCAAACAGGCTTGGGGTTGGGGTAGGGGTTGGAGAGAAGCAAGGAACTGGAATCTTCTCTTGGACTCCTCCAACTTTCTTCCATGTAGCCAATAGCAGGGAGTTGTAGCAAGAGGGAGATGTGGACATGGAAGTCTTTTAATGGATCACCAGGTCAGGTTTATGGCACCTCAAGGTCAGGGAAAGAAGCTGTGAATACCACACAGACCGCCCAGACCTGCAGACTGTTCATGTCCCCAAAGGTCCTCCGAGGCCTCCTTGTAGAAGCCACCTCAGAGATGCCCCATCTGTGTTTGCTGCGTATCTGCTGGATGTCTACCTTTCTCTTCAACCAGTGTTCTTCAGTCTTGGTGGCCTCCTTCTCATAACTGTCACACTGGATGCAAATTATCCAATTATCCTGTCAGTGAAGGGGGATAATCACTGAACCTACCTCATGGGGTCACTGAAGACTGACAGAGGCACTGAGACCATGCCGTGAGAATCCGGTAATACTTGACGCCGTGGCGGTGGACGTTGCTATTACTACTCTGACAATCATTGTCTCCACCCACACTGGCATGCCACTGCTCACCTTTCTTCTTGCTGAGTGACTTGATGGTTTCCTCCTGTCCAAGGCCTGCTCCCCAGCGGGTTGGTCTCTACTGTAGATTGTTACAGAGTTGACCTCCTCCAGCCCATGTCCTCTGCCCACAAGCCTCTTGCTTTGCTCATCAGTAGTCCCCTGCAGTGTCAGGCTCAGAGGGCAGCCCTACTTGGGCAGACTTGCTAGAAAGCACCATGGGTTTGGTGTTGACAGAGGTGGGAATCTGGCTGGAAGCTGTAGTTGTCCTCAGGCCCCTGTCCCAGGGCCCCACATGAGCCTTCTGATTCACAGGGGCAGAGGTTGGTGAAGGGTCAGCCCTGGTAGTTCAGCTTCATGATGGGGTATGGGAACTGCTCAGTGGGGAGTTGCCTCCTGGCGAATGTCACTCTGCTCACGTGATATCTGTCTCGTCACCAGGAGGACTGTATGAGAGTGGAGGCATGGGCCTACACAAGGTGTGTGTGGACGGGGGAGACTCCGGCCCTTTGGTGAAATGAGTATGCCTTGGAGAGTTTTCTTGAAAAGGTGAGGGCAGAGTTGTTCCCTGATGCTTTCTCACAACCAGTTTTAAGTCAGGGGATTCTGGGCATACCCCAATCCCCCCTCACCATATTCATAAAGAGTGGTTTTATTCTTGGTCAGCTCCTCACTCTTAGGATTCTGGAAGATTCCACCTTCCTTTGGCCTGGGAAACCATGAGGGGCTACATGGTTGCTGTGGAGGGATGCTGTGATCCTAGCTGCTCTCTGACCCCTGGGACTCAGGCCAAGGGCATGGGGTTGGGGGCAGGCAGCAGCAGCCCTGCAGGAGAGTGTGACTGCAAGTCAGCAAAGCAGGGTAATAGGGTCATTGGCAGGTCCCTTAAGGTGGCCCTCCCACCACAGGTGTGTCCAGTCCTTAGGCACCATTGTTCCTCTGCCCAGAATGCCTTCCCTGCTGGTCTCTTCAGGGACATGACTCATCTAAAATTCAGAGGGGCATTTCCTCTGGGCTGCCTGGCCCGACTCCTGGCTCTGACTGAAGTAGCCAGCCCATCCTTCCATTGCACTGTTGACTGACACATGGAATGAATGAAGGATGGATGGTCACTTCTCACTTTAGGACCGTTATTACCTACTTCAGACCCTCCTTCATCCCAGCTCAGACATCTTGGGACTAGCTATGAAAGATGGGGGCTGGTTTGGGACTCCAGCCTGAGTGGGTGTGTCTGCCTTCCTTCCCCAGGGGAATCATCTTTCTGGTGGGCAGCTGGGTCTCAGTGATGTGAGGAAGGGAGGGGTTTTAGAGCCGCTTCTGTAGGCAGCCTCCCTTCTCTTCTCTTAGAGCCCAAACTGTATGTGGACCATGGCCCAAGACCATGACATGCCCTGTGTTTCACCATTAAACATCCCTCAAGGATTCATGACTTGGAGCCTGATTAATCCCTAGAGGGCAAATCGATGCTATCTCCTGTGCCAGTGGCATCGATTGGCATGTCGGTGGGGTGGGCTGCCATGAGAAGGATTGTGCCCTGGTGGCTTAGTGTGCTTGGGCTGCTGGCAGTGTCTGTCATGGGTGAGGGGAGAGGTGTGGCTGCACAGAGGCCAAGTGTTTTGTCATCTCAGCTATCCACTTCATGCCCAGCCTCCTCTAAGTTATGTTTTTACAGTCGTCACCTCCAAGTGTCATCCTGTAAAGGGGATTCATTAGCAGCCCCGTGTTCAGCTGGGGAAAATGACTTGATCACAGTGGCACTGAGTGCTGAAGGCAGGACTGGGTGGAGAAGCTGAGTCTGTAGGATTTCCAGCCCAGTCTCCACTGGTTCCTCCTTCCTGCTGACCCCATGGTCTCATTTAGTGGCACAGATTGGCCTTCTCTGTGTCGCTGGTGGCAGGCCAGCCCTGATGCTCCAGACTCCCAGGAGATTGCAGGAGAGGTTCGGCAGTCAGCATGCTGGCAGGTGATACGGGGCTTCAGCACAGTGTGTAGTTTGGAAGCGATTTTGTGTTTTCTAGGCGCCCATCTGTGGAGGAGAGCAGTGTCTGCGCGGGTCTGTCTGCTTACTGAGGAAACAGCTGATGCTCCCGTGTGGAACTGTCTGCCCTCTGCGTGTGTCATTTCATTTCCAGGCTGAGAAGCTCCAGGCCTTCTCAGGAGGTGGGTCCAGCCTTTGGGAGCTCTGCCTCCAGTCCCCGGAAGCGCCCTGATGTTTTGCTTCCTTGTGGGAATGAAATGTATGCCATGCCAGGTATACAGCATGCTGGCTGGGAGCTCAGCTCCCACTTCTGATTCTGGCCAGCCTCCTGAGGGCAGCGTGCAGGGCGGCATGGTCTTAGAGGGTGTCTTGAGCCAGTTCTTAGTGGTCTCCTAACAGATGAGGTGGACGCCCCTACGTAGTAGTTCCGATTTTCTTAACTTCCTTGTGTAGTGTGGATCGGTGAGTGGAGGGCAAGCAGAGGGCCGTGGGCTCTTCATATCATGGGCGTTTCCCAGGAGTTAGGAGTAGAAAAGACACTTTGGACTCTTGGTGCATGAAGTTCATCATCATTGTCCTAATCATCCTCTTTCTCATCATCCTCAGCCATGGGGACCTGGGGATTATGGAAAACTTTTGCTGGATGTTCTAGGCAGAGAATGAGACAGCTTCTAACTCAGGTTGACCTGAGTGTTAATTCGCTCTTGTCAGTGCATCTGAGATCCTACACTGGGCAGCTTGCTGATCCCCCCAAACACACAATTCTTGCATGTGTCAGTGCCTTTGCTCTTGCTGTTCCCTCTGCCTAGAATTCCTTTCCACGTTTCTTTGATTAGCACACTTCTCCTCGTGTGCTAAGCCCCAGCTCAAGTACCCCTTCCTGTTGTACAGAATAAATGTATTTCCAAGGATAATGTTTATCACATTCTAAAGTTGATCTCTTTCTTGTTTTCAAGTGCCCAAACACACATGCAACTTTGGGTTTATTGAGGGGAGGGTAGGCACACACAGCAGGGATAGTGGTGGGAAGTCATAACTATACCTGGTGAGTTTGTGAGATGATGGGGTGACTGATGGACTCAGAGCTTCTTTCTAGGCCAGGAGTGGCAATACATAGGCCAGGTGGGTCAGGGATGTCTTTGGTGTATAAGCTGATAAAACTATCCTAGGAGAATGGACTTTAGGGTTAGATAAGACCTTAGTTGGAATCAGGCCCTGGTTGCAGCATGTTCTGAGGCCTCATCTTTGAGCCCGGTTTCTCTTTCTATAGAAATGTGATAATACAGTCTGCCCATTAGGCTTCTGTGGGAAGCATGTGGGGTGATGTAGGTAAAGCACACAGTAGGTACTCAGTCTGGGTGGCTGTAATTGTGACCGTCCTGGCTGAGAAACTGAGGCCTTTAGGAGCAGGGGTCTTAATTGTGTACAACTTTAGATCTGCCAGTAGGCCTAGCATGGTGCATGTGCATACTGGCTGCTCATTTTTTGTAATTGGTTGAGTAGAGCTAATACCCTAAGGATTTTGTGCCAGGAGGAGGCTGGGTGAAAGTGGTAATTAAGGAAGAAGGCTCTGGCAATGGCATGTGTGTAGGGTGAGTTAGAGGTGAGTAGGGTTGTTGGAAGGGAGAGGAAGAACCTTGAGCCTCAGAAGTGAGGAGATAGCAAGCAGACTGTGACGTGACCTGGTGGGGCCAGGTGGGTCATGCAGCCTCTTCTTCCAGTGTGGGCTCATGGGGCCGAGTGGCAAGGTAGCCTTGGGCAGAGAGGTGGGAGGGGCATGTGTGTGGGTAGAGGTACCTGTGGGTGTCTGTAGGTGTTGGGGGGAATGTGCATGCGTGGGTGTACATACATACGCGTCCAGAGGACCCACCACTGACCAAAAGACACATTTCTGCCCTCACACAGCTAACAGTTGCATGGGAAAGAATGGCATTAATGAAATTGTTACTTAAACGTGTAGTGATTGGTCTGACGGGAAAATTCAGGGATTCTTTGAGAATTCATACAAATACCTAATTCATACTTGGGGGCTTGGGGTAGGCAACTTGTTTTCAAAACAGCTTTTATCTTTTGGTCTTATTTATCCATAATAAGCATAATTTAATAATTTTTACATAGATAAATATGTTGATCTTTCCTTTCTTTAACATAACTACAATACCATTATTACATCTAAAAAAATTAACCTAACTTCTTAGCGTTCTCCAATATCCAGTCAGTGTTGAAATTTCCCTGTGTGTCTCATAAAAGTTTTTATAGTTGGTTTATTCAAATCAGGATCCAGACAAGATCCACCTGTTACATTTGGCTGACTTGTCTCTTCTAATCCATAGGTTCCCCTGCCATCTTATTTTCTCAAGTAATTTGATTGTTGAATGACCAGGTTGTGTGTCCTGCAGAGTTTCACGGAGTCTGGGTTTTGCTGATCACACCCCCATGGTGTCAGTTAATTAGCGTGCTGCTGGGGCTCTTGCACACCCTGTAAACTGGAAGTTAGAGCCAGAGGCTTGAACAGGTTTGGCTTGACTTGGTTTCCCCATAGGCCTTTCACCTACTGCTTCAGCAGCCGTTGGTGACTGTGGCCTAGACAGGAGACATGTCATTGGTGGCAGCATCCACGCTAAAGCCAGCCAGTGAGAAGAGTCACCCAGGGAAAGGGAAGGGGAGGGAGGTAAGGCTTGGGTGAAAGAGAGGACGGACATGCCAGCACTGAGAAGAGCTCTAAGGAGCTGGTCACTGTAGTGAAAGAGGGCTGGGGTGGAAAGCAGAGGCAGCACTGAGCTGCGGGGACCTGGAAGGTCTTTAAACTCTTTAAGCCTCATCTGCAGAGTGGACAGAGTACCTATGATCACCTCTGAAAGGACTGTGGAGATTCAGAGAGGTAGCGGATGCAGGATATTTAGCAACAGTGCCTGGCAATAGAAAGGGATTACTGGATGTTATTGGTAACAATGATGATGATGATGTGGAGGAGGAGGAGAAGGAAGCTTGGACTTTCCCCCCAGGTCCACGAAGCTGTTGAAAGCTTTTGGGCCAGAGGGTTATGATCAGATTTTCATTTTAGGGAGCCTGACCTGTTTGCAAGATGGAGGATGGGTTTGGGATGGGGATAAAGGGGGGCGAGACCGAAGTTAGGTTGATGCTGTTGTCCAGCAGGAGAGGGGGCCGGCATGAGTTGGTGATGCCAATGGGGGTGGAGGCAAATGGACTTATTGGAAGGTATTCAGAGAGCAAACACAGAGAAGAGGTGAGAGTCAAAACAGGTAAGAGGAGGGAGCCAGGAATTCAGGAGGGGGTAGAGGGCTTTGGCTTGACTCTCTAGAAGGAGGATGGTGGTAAATCTCTGGGACCTTGGGTCAAGCTTGCACACCAGTACCTATATATTTCTGTGTTGTGTGAATGTGTCTGTGCTGCTGTACTAATATATTCTGTGCATTTTAATATACACAGTAAAATAAAAATTACTTAAAAATCAGATAAAGATGAAAGAAACAATATTTTAAAATATCTTGCTATGATTAAGATGTCTCCTTAATCTCATTAGCTGGGAGAGCAAGGCAAAATACACACTCAGGGAAAGGTGCATCATTAGCAATAGCAGGTATATATCCACATCTCAAATAGTCTTCTTGATTATTTGATGTTTTTGGCCAATTTCTTTTCAGATCTGATTAGACTAGCATGGCTCTTAGCTCCTTGTGTGGCTGATGAAGAGCAATTACTAGATGTAGGGCAAGTGTCAGCAACCTCAGGCTCATGGGCTTTATTTACGCTTGCAGTACTGGAATGGCTCAACTTGTGAGTTCTTTGCAGGAATCTTTTAGAGCCACTGATTCTATTTTTATAAGGGTTCATTTGGTCTAAACCAGATTATACGCTCTTTGCCAGGCATCTATAAGCTGCAGTGTCACGCTGAAATGAACACATGGTTAGGGCACGCTGGTCACCCTTCTGCATGCTGTCCTCCTGTGCTTCTCTCAGGACACCTGGGAAGCTGTGCCTGACACATGACCCCTACCAGAGCCCCAGGGAGGGCACCAGGGGCCATCTGTACACTCAGAAGGACTAAGCTTAACTTCTTCCTTTTATCTTCTTTTATGTATTAAGAAGAAATAGAAAAGGAAGTGCAAGCACCATACTTAGAGCCCTGGGTTGCTCTGTGACAAGCCAAGGGTGGCAGAGTGTTTTGTGCGAGGTGGTTAAGGCAGGTGAGGTCCTGAGCAGCCTGCTAGCATGTGGCTCCAGCCTGGGCTCTTGCATGCCAGGTACCCCTGCAGCTCATGGAGTCTGGCTGTTGAGGGGGGCCCCCTTTGTGCTGGAAAAGCCAGGGTGGGTGTGTGGAGGAGGGTGGGGGCAGGGAGGAGCTGGAGTGTCACATGTACCCTCTCTGGCCTCTAAAGCAGTCTGCCCAGGAGCGAGGCCCCAGCTTGCCCCGAGGCCAGGTGTGTGGGCCTGTATGGCGAATTTGGCACATTTAACAGCATTACTTGCCATTAAAAATGAATTTGCATAAGATCACCTTCTCAGCTGGTCCTGGGGGCTGGGGGTCCAGGGTCCTCTCACTGCCTGCTCATGGACATTCCCCTCCCACCAGCCAGGGCCCTGTGTACGTTTCTAGGGATGGCAGTGTGAGGCCTCGGCAAAAGGAGGGGCCCGGGTACCCACCAGAGATGGGAACCAGATAATGGATTAACCAGGCAGAGTTGGTGGAAAAGAGATTTGTGAGGTTGTTTAAAATTGTTCGGCATTCTACAGGCTGTTATTCTCTTGCTGCTAATCCTGGATTCTGATGAATCCACAGGAGACCCGTGGACTCGGACGTCATGCCTATGCTGAGCAGTTCCACCGCGACCTCACTGCAGCCAAATGTGCCTGGGAGGGAGACTGGCTGGAGGAACGTGGGCCCTAGTTGGTTGTTGCTGTAACATTGCTTCCTGAGCCTGTGCAGAGCCAGTGCAAGCATCTGCTCTGGCCCCAGAGCCCCTGCGATGCTTGGGAGGGGGCAGGCGCCCGGGCACTTGGGGAAGGGTGCGTCCGCCTTGATGGGACTGGCTGCTGCCAAAGGGAGCTCATTGGAGTCAGCTCCACAGTCACCCTGTGCAGTTCCCAGCCCTGGAAAGGAGGCCGGCTGTGAGAAGAGGCAGCGCTGCCGACCAATTAGGAGCCCAGGCCGCGTGGCGCTTTCCTCCCCTGAGTGATCATTTCCTTCTGAGGCTTGGTTCTGCCCTCTGATTATCGCAACGCGTTGCCTGTTTGGTTTTTCTCTGCTTAACTCCCACACTCATTTTGTGCATGAATGAGTACAATGAAACCAGTTTAATTTGCTGTTAATTCTCTGCTCAAAATATTCTCTTGTGTTTAAGGGACATGGTCCCTTTCATCTTTCTGTGGTGGTTCTGGAAAGAAGGCAGCTGCTGGGGTGGCAGAAGGGGTGGGGAGGGCGAGGGGCTGTGGGAGACAGGCACAGTTCTTTGTGGAGCAGGTGGGCACTGTGGAGTGGGACATCTTCCACAGCCTGTTTGGGAGGAGGGCCCGTGGGGGTGGGGCCTTTGGGCTTCGGTGCTAGGGGTCATTTTGTATTCTCATTGTGGGGTAAAGTATATGATTGAGAGAAATTGGAGGGGTCATGGCAAGGGATTCGAGGGTGCAAACCTAAGCTGGCTTCTGTGGATCCCGTGTGTAGGCATGAGAAAATGAATTCTGCAGCAAGTCACAGTTGTGAGTTGGTCAGGGGAGACGTTGATGTAATTTACGGAAGACAAACTTTAAAAATTGCTTTAAAGCATCTATGTGTAGTGTTTATACAATATGCTCGAGCTTAGCCAGTCTGAAAGAGACCTATTTTTTGACAAAAGTTGCTGGTTTTGGTCAACCGTGCCTAGCTCTTCCACCTCTCTGCTTTAACCAGAGGACCTTGGGGGAAGAGAGCTTTGCACCTGGTGACAGGTATCCAGTCCTCAGTGGCAGGGCTGTATTTTGAGTGACAAATGATCTACACGGGAGCCGAGTCTGCCGAGCAAAAGTAATGAGGGGGGGCGGCAGCTTTGTGGCTGGTCACCCCGACAGTCCCTCAGGCCATGTGGGAGCAGAGGCAGCTGGGTGGAGGGTGGCTGAGGCTGATCCACCATGAGGGTCTGCCTCATTCTCCAGTAATTGCAGAAAGACCCCATCTTTTGGGGAGGCTGTTCTTTTGGAAGCTTTATGTAAATTGAAGGTGGAGGAGGTTGAGAAACCACCAGGGATCAGCTTCCCTCAATTTTCCTGCCTAGAGCTACCAAAAGTGCAGGTTGAGGGAGCCCAGGAGCCTCCCAGAGCCTGTCAAGCATTCTTCTGGTGACCTAGCTGGGCATTCTTGATTCCCTAGGGAGGAGGGCAGAGCTCCACTTTGGAAAACACACGTGCTTTATCCATGATTTTAGCACATCTGTAGAGACTGCCTGCTAGATAAAGGTGCACAGGAAAGGGAGAAGAGCAAAGGCAGCCTGTGATGGGTGGATTTACAGGGGCCAGACAGTATGGCCCGTGGGACTTACCACACTGTTCTGCCTGGGGTTCTTCTTTGCCAGAAGTGGGGAGAGAATTTCAGAGGCCCAGGATGCTGGGAAGCAGGGATCTTTGGAGAAGATGGGGCTCTGAAGATGAAGTCTGGGGTCAGCTGGGCTGGGTTGTGCTCAGGGAGTGGTGAGGGCCTCCCTCCCCTGCCCCAGGCATGGGGCTCCTTCCTACCTGCTTCACTTCTCATGGCCCCCTCTTGACATGAGCACAGTTTGGGGAGCTAGGGCAGAGATTCCCAGCAAGGAGTGAGCTGAGAATGGATACAATCAGGATCAATGTGCTGTTTGGGGGCGCTATAGTTGTACCAAGGTGGAGCATTGTCATCAAGCTCATCTTAAAGGATATGAAATGAAAATAAACACAGTGCATGCCCTGTCATTTTGCCTTCTTTTTGTAATTAGGAAATCTCCTTCCTCACCAGAGAAGGCATAGTGACACTCATGTTCGTGTGTCTTACCTGGTATGTCTCTACCACAGCCTGGGTCCTCCTCACCTCTGGCTTCAGACCACCTCCTGAGTCGTATGGGTGGAAGGCTGAGAACGGTGGGGACAGGTCCCATGTTCTGCAGGCTGACACCAGCCTGGCCCTGCCATGCCCACTCTCTGCCACCCATTTACCATTTACCATCCCTCTCCTTGGCAGCCAGAATACTTGTCCCGTGTTAGCTACTGAGGATGGTCTGTTTCTGGAGCCCCGCTTCACAACCCACCCCTTTATCCTTACCAAAGAGTCTTGTGGTAAGGACACTGGTTTAACTAACTTTTCTAACTAATTGGACCACATAACCTTTTTTTCCCTGGAGCATATATTCTTGTTTCCCAGTTCCACATAGTACCCTTTGGGAAACCTTGCTCCAAACCTTCCAATCCCTTATGTCTTCTCCCATCCAAATCCTTTGCAGAATCCGAGAGGTGCCTGTGGTCTGGCTCTTGCAGGAAATCTTCCCTGACCATCGCTATCC
This sequence comes from Prionailurus viverrinus, assembly GCF_022837055.1. Classification (NCBI taxonomy): domain Eukaryota; kingdom Metazoa; phylum Chordata; class Mammalia; order Carnivora; family Felidae; genus Prionailurus; species Prionailurus viverrinus. Next base: position 30,831,851 of record NC_062569.1, read on the forward strand.
TCCCCAGGGCCCTGATAGTTCATACCACTTAGCTCCGAGGATTCTTTTACAGACTGAGGTGATGAAAGTAGTTTTTCAGGATAATCACAAGATCCAGGGTCATGGTTTTCTCAGGAACCTGATTACTACTTCCTGCTGGACTTCCAACCTCTGTTGTCACTTGCCACACTTGCTCACCCCAGTGCTCCAATGCACTTGAACTTAGGACTTCCCAAGTCAGAGAATTCCACAGCCTTCAGACCAGTGCCTTGACCAGCTATCTCCCACCCCTTGTCCTACTCTCAGGCCCAGGGGCCACCCATCAGCCAGCTCAGGGCTTGCAGCAGCCTTGGCCATCCATGCACTGAGCAAGTAGTGAGTATTTACAGTGTGCCTGGACCTGAGGATATAGGTGTAGACAAGACAGACCATGCCCCTGGAGTCATGGAGGGAATATGCCATTCCTGGCTGGATTAGCTTCCTAGGGCTACCATAAAAAATTGCCACAAGCTAGTTGCTTAGAACAACAAAGATTTATTCTCTCACCGTTTTGGAGGCCAGAAGTCTGAAATCAAGGTGTTGGCCATATTGATTCCTTCTGGAAGCTCCGAGGAATAATCTGTTCCTTGACTCCCTCCTAGCTTTTAGTGGTTGCTGGCACTCCTTGGTACTCTTTGGTTGTAGTTGCATAAATTCAGTATTGGTGGTGACAGGAGCCTTGCTGTGTCCATTATCTCCCGGCTGCCCTCTAGGCTGTGGAGGGCGGGCAGAGCTTTGCCATTTCCCCATGATTCCTGGGTAGGCCTTGGCTTGTTTTGATTGAGCATCTTGCTGTTGGCTTCCCTTCTAAAGCCCCCTTTGCCCATCTGCTGACTCTTCTCCTTCTACCACCTGGTTTTGCTATGTTGCATTTTATCTCAACTGATCTCCTTCATTGTGCCTCTGATTATGGCCCCATCAGATCAAAGGGGACTCTTCCCTAAACATGACAACATGTTTCTCTTGATGTGCCAAGTTTACAGACTCCCAGCTGACAGGAACACTAGTTACCCATGTGTCTCTGAAAATTTGGTAGTGGTGAGTGAGACTTGTGCTCCCCATGCTTCTTCTGTTTTCCTTCAGGCCTTCTAGGAAGGACTTAAACTCCTTCCTGAAGCTGGTGGAAACCAGTTAGCCAGAGAGGATGGCATCATAGACCAGACTTAGGCCAGTCATCTTCCATGGATATACTTTGCTTAGAGTACTCAATATAAACTATATTTAATTTTGTTTTTGTTCACTAAATATACCCAGGGGCACAGCTGGTGTCTTTCTGGTGTTCTGAAGGGTCACAAAGACTTCTGCAGAAGTTTGTAGGTGTACTGATAGCTCGAAGGCTATTTTAGTATTGTATGTTAAAATAACGAATTAGTTGATTAAAAATTACATGAAAAAATTTAAATCTCACTCAACAAATTCTGTCTGCACATTTGTCCAGGCCAGACCCTTTTCCTGTCTAGATTTTGGGTGGGCAGACGGTAGGCCACGGGCACGATGAAGCCTGTAACCTGTTTTCATGCTGTAATGGCAATGGCAGATTTACATAGGTGTAACAGAATGGCTTATGGCTTATGGCTTATGGCTCACAAAGCCTAAAATATTTACTATTTGTCCCTTGACGGAAAGTTTGCCAACTGCCAGCATACACCATTGTAGCGAACATCATTCAGCCCAGCTTCTGGGTGGTAAACTAAGGCCACTTGGGAGGGTGTGCTCTTGAACAGGCTGGAGGACTTCCCCTAGAGCTGTGTTCTTTCCCAGCCAAGATGGTGTGTTCCCTACAGAGGTCCAGGGAATGCAAGCCAAGATCCATTCGACTGATGGTACTATGGCTAGTGTGTGTAATAAGATCTCAAGCAGTAGGGCACATGCCTATCTCTCAACTGTCTTTTGAAGATGTGGTGATGTCTGTGAAAACATTTTATAAATTCTAAGGGCTGTTTATTAAAAGCATATGTTAGCATCCCCTCAAAAATAAAATCTAGCAAGATATGGGTGAGATCTTTATGAAATGAACGGCAAGACTCTGATGAACAAAATTAAAGAAGAACTAAATAGGGGGATATTCCATGTTCGTGGACAGGAAGATTCAATATTGTCAAGATGTCACTTCTTCCCAACTTGAGCTATAGATTCGATGCAATCCTAATGAAAATCCCAGCAAGTTATTTTATGGACATAGACAAAATGATTCTAAGGTCTATATGGAGAGACAAAAGACATCAAATAACCAAAACAATGTTGAAGAGCAGAGGTGGAGAACTGACACTACCCACCACTGAGCCTGAATGCTTTACATGGTCACAGAGGAGCAGCACAGAGGAGGGAAGACTTACTGTAAAGCTGCAGTAATCAAGAGAGTGTGGTATTCCTTTTTTTTTTTTTTCTTAACGTTTATTTATTTTTTTAAGACAGAGAGAGACAGGGGAGGATCAGAGAGAGAGGGAGACACAGGCTCCAGGCTCTGAGCTGTTGGCACAGAGCCCAATGTGGGGCTCAAACTCACGGACTGCGAGATCACGACCTGAGCCGGAGTCGGACATTCAACCGACTGAGCCATCCAGGCGCCCTGAGAGTGCGGTATTCCAAAAGAATACACATATCAATGGAACACAATAGAGAGCCGAGAAAAAGACCCCTACAAATATAGTCAAGTTCTCTTTCACAAAGGAGCAAAGGCAATAAAATGGAGCAAAGACAGTCTCTTCAACAATTGGTGCAGGAACAATTGGAGGTCCACATGCAAAAAATGAAGGGGCATGGGGCCCCTGTCTAGACACAGACCTTACACTCGTCATAAAAGGCATATATCGGGGCGCCTTGGTGGCTCAGTTGGTTAAGCATCCGACTTTGGCTTAGGTCATGATCTTACCGTTTGTGGGTTCGAGCCCCACATTGAGCTCTGGGCTGACAGCCTGGAGCCTGCTTCTGATTTTGTGTCTTCCCCTCTCTCTGCCCCTCCCCCACTTGTTCTCTCTCTCTCTCTCTCTCTCTCTCTCTCTCTCTCTGTCTCTCAAAAATAAAAAAAAGTTAAATTTTTTTTTTTTTTAATTTTTTTTTTTTTTTCAACATTTATTTATTTTTGGGACAGAGAGAGACAGAGCATGAACGGGGGAGGGGCAGAGAGAGAGGGAGACACAGAATCAGAAACAGGCTCCAGGCTCTGAGCCATCAGCCCAGAGCCCGACGCGGGGCTCGAACTCACGGACCGCGAGATCGTGACCTGGCTGAAGTCGGACGCTTAACCGACTGCGCCACCCAGGCGCCCCAAAAAGTTAAATTTTTAAAAAGCATACATCTTAACTTTTTATCCAACTGTTTCAAAATAATAATAGATAATGAGTGATTATTATGGGCCAGGTACCATAAAAAACACTTTACAATAGCATCATTAGACTTTCATATTACCTTGAGAAACAGGTATATTTTATCCATATTACTGGTGAGAAATCTGGGGCCCAGAGAGGTTGTGTAGGTTGCCCAAGGTCACACTGCTATTATTTAGCTGGATTGGAACCCATGTCTTCTGACTTCACCTCCAGTGCTCTGTTAGCTGCATCGTAACTGGCTAGGTAGGGGTCCTCTAAATAAGGCAGGTGTGTATTTTCCTCTGCTGGTAAGTAAAGCTTTGCATCATTTTTTAAAAGGAAGGGCAGGTGTACCTAAGGAACATGGTGAAACATAAAACACAGCTCAACTGTCTCTGGCCATTTCTAGCCTTAACACTGAATTTTGGCTGTTGTAGAGTAAAGCTCCATGTCATTTTGCTGCGATGTGAACCCAAGATGTGAAGCACCAAGGGAGCTTCCAGGAGGGACACAGTTTGCTGTTTTCCAGTTGTCATCACATCATACGTTAGGGCAGTTCTTATGATGTGGGGAAATGGTGACCCCCCTCCTGTCCAAGAAAGCCAGCCTGTAGTACTGGTGATGGAAATCAGGAGGATGCAAAGAGAATTGACACCTTACCAGAAAGAGTGTACACTTGATGGCATTACTCAATTTAAAAATTAATAGAAGTCTTGGAACATGGCCACATTTAGATATTACCACTTGACTGTCCTTGGGAGGCTGAAGAATAACCATTCATGTCCCTGCTTACCGCCTATGCACTCTCCCCACCCGCATTCCAGAACTTGGCGTTCCCTCTCCAGGCCTCCAACACGTTGCTGCCTTTAAATTCATGGTCTCCTGGTACAGAGTTAGGGACCAATACATTGCAGATAAGCCTCCTCCCCTGAGAAGACTGTAGGCTGACGGCCTCGCTAGTGTCTTGTTCCCCCGCTGATTCGGTCACTGGCCCATTCACCCAAACCTGAATGGGCCCCCAGTGCTCTTACCCACATCCTGGGCACATTTCTGCCCCCATCCCGTAGTGCCCTGAGCTGTGTATCCCATCTTCCCTTTTGCAAGCCTTCGCCCCTCCTATTCTAAACACAGGATGTGGGGTCTTCTGCGAATACACCAAGATGCTTCCACGTGTCAGGCATGGAGATGCTCATATTCCCAATGAATGCATGGGGCGGAGGGCGGGGAGGGCTTGCCCAGCCTCTGGGAGCTCTGACTAGAGAGAGGCTGGTCCTTGTCACTGGCTTTCCCGGGTCGAGGACCTAGGGCTCCAGCCTTGCTGCACAGGGCCCCATGCCTTCACAGTAACCCACGTGGGCTGCATGCAGGGAAGGGGATCTGTTCCTTGTGCCTGTCACTCTGCACTGCGTGGAGGGAAGTGGGGCTTTTGTGAGTTCTCAAGTGAATCTGCTGGCCCATTGTCTAGGCTAGCTCTCCACAGAACTCCACCAGTGCCCATGAGGACAGGGCGGGGCTGGGAAAGGCCGGATGTATTCCCAGCCAGGGCTGAAAACACTATTCATCCCAGAAACACCCTATTAAGCAGCAACAATGGCACAAGGAGGGAGAGGGGAGAGTGGGAACAAGGAGGGAGAAGGCAGGAGAGGTGAGGGAGGGGAAGGGGAGAAGAGGGCCAGGGGGAGGGGGGAGCGCAAGGAGGAAGAGCACCCACACGCAGAAGAGGGGGCCACTCATCAGGTCCTTGTGTTCCTCGGGAAGGATTCAGAGCTTTAAGGAGCCACATTTCTCCAGGGAGACCCTGGCATGCTCAGTGGGATTCATAAGGGAGATGAGAGGTAGGATGTGCCCACCAGGGAGGTGACAGCCCCCTTCCCTCCTCTGTGCTGCTCCTCTGTGACCATGTAAAGCATTCAAGCTCAGTGGTGGGTGCTGTCCCATTAGGACAGTGCCAATGAGGTGGTGGGGCTGACAGAAGAGCTGAGGGAACCAGAGTGAGGGGGAAAGAGACTATTAAGAAGGTCCTCTCCCCTCATAGTCTTAAGGGCTGACTTGGAGAAAGGGAAACAACTGGTTTTGGGGGGAGGGGCTTTCATGGTCACAACAAGAGCCAAAGAAAGGAAATCCCAAGGAGCCAGCCTTCTGACGGTTGGACCAATCTGACAAGAAAACGGCCAGCTTGGAAAGGTAGTGAGTGACTCATCTTGGGTGGTATGTAAACTGACACTGAATGGTCAACTGGTGAGGGTGCTGTATCAGAGGCTTGAGCTTAGGATGGAGGAACATACCAAACTTCTGGAGCTTTTAAACCCAGAGAGGTTCTGAATGGAGAGTGATGCCCAGATTTGGGACCCAATCCCCAATGTATCTGGATAGGAAATTGTGAATGGGCAGAGGAAATCTGGGCAAGTCATTGTGTCTGAGCTGGAAAACATGGAACAGAACTCCAGATCCTGAAGCCACTGGACTTGATCTTTTCTCAGTTCAGAAGGAAAAGAACTGCAGGTGTCGTTTTTCCCGAAGCCTGTTCTTTAGGCCAGAAAACCGAGAGAGAGAGAGAGAGAGAGAGAGAGAGAGAGAGAGTTGAGAGTCACAACCCTCTCAAGGAAACCTCTCCCCCAACCTAGAAGAGAAATGCAAGGCCAAGTTGATGAATGAACCTCGCCTTGAGCTTCCAGCATTGAAGAGGAGGTGACTTCTAGGCAAGAGCCTCAGTCCAGAAAGGCCTAGAGTGATCATCCACCTTATCCACTGTCTACCTGGGGGACTGGGCAGAGAGAGAGAGATCCAGGCTCATAGCGCATGCTGATGGCAGAGCCAGGCCTAGACCCCAGGTCTCTGTAATTGAGAGTGCTCTCCTAAGCCTGGGACATCCAGGTTGTGATGCTGAATTTATCCAGTTCCAAAGCCCTGGTAGCTGTGGGAGTGTGACAGCTTCTGCCCTGGGAGGTTTCAGGCATCAGACTTCCCCCTGCCCTCCCTTCCTACTGCAGAGGGCAGATCAGGTGCTCGTAACCAGAGCTGGAGCTGGACCCTGCGGCCACCAGTCTAGCTTGCCTCCAGTTGTGAAAACCCAGCAGGAAGCTTTGCGGGCCAACAAGGGAACTTTGCCTGGAGCTTCAAATCCCTCTGGAGACGTTTCTGCACAAAAGCATGCACTGCAGGAGTTTTTCAAGGCTTAGGGAGAACATTTGTGGCATTGAAACCATTTGGGATCTCAGGAAATGCTGGATGTCAGGAGCCAGTCAATGCTATTGATTGGGAAACAAATAGAAGTCTTCCCAGGGCCCTCTCCAGACACCTTGGCGGTGAGAGAGAGGCCTTAGGGGCATTAGTGACAAGCAGGGCTGGACAGGCTCTCCCTGATAAGGAGAAATAGAGTGGCAAGAGATCCATTCCTGGGGGCAGGAGACATTCGTGGAGTTCAAGGGGGTGGTGCTGGAGAGGCCTTGGGCATCACCCCATTGACACCTCCCCCTCACCTGCCAACCACACAGCTCAGAGAGGCCAGAACTGTGATCTCACAGCTAAGATTGTGCCATTCCCTGGCACGCCCCTCCTGGGGTCAGCTCTTGGTTGTCCATTGCTTCCATCACTGCTTGCCTCCCTTTGACCCTCTATGTGTTAACAGTGGTCATGTGATGCAACAGGACAGGGTTAGACCTAGACGGACAGCACCTTGCAAGGAGTTCAGAATCAGTCCTTCCGGACAGGGTAAAATGATGAAAGCAGACAGTGATTGAGCCCTGCACTGAGTGGTGGCTCTGTACCAAGGTGAGGGTGGGGTGGACTTGGTGGCTGGAGTCTTAAGGGAGGCCTTCTGAAGGAAGATGATCGGGCCTCTGTGCCTTGCCACCTACAGCCTTTGAACCCAGGCCTGATTCACACAGCTGGGCCCGTGGGTCAGCTCTCCAATGGCTGTGCATTGCCACTGCTGGGTGATCTGCAAGGTACCTGTGGAGGAAAGTGATGTCACTTGGTCCTGCTGTCATGGAGCTCGCAGGACAGTGGCCAGGAAACTGCAGAGATGACATGGAACACAGACCCTACAAAGCTGAGGTGCTAGTGGGGGTGGGCTATATCTTCAGGGGCAGGAGGAACGTAAAGGCTGGGTGGTCAGGCAGGCTTCCTGAAGGGGGCGAGAGGGGCCATGGCTGGAGGAGTTTGGGGGGTGGACAGTTAGGGTGTGATGAGGATAGATTCAATCAGGGGGACCTGGGTGGTGGGTCTGGGGTCTGCATTAGGCCAGGCTGGCTCTCTGGAGAGGGAGGGGGAGGCCTCTGTGTAGGAGTGGGGTGGGCAATGAGGAGGCATGAGGCCACGTGCAGAGAGAGCGGTGGCATGAGGCACAGCAGCCCCAGCACAGGACACCTGGATGAGGATATCAGCAAAAAGTGTTAGCACCTGGTGGCAGGTGTGCTTTGGAACAGCCCTAAGGGTGTTCTGGTGGCTTCTGGAGACTCAGCACCCCCAGTCTGGTCCAGGGTGTGTCCAGGAGAACATGAGAGCCTGCCTGGCCAGCCCCACACCCTCCTTTTCTGACTGGTGGCCCCTCCCCTGGCATGTCCCCTAAGCCCTCCCCCCTGGGGGCACCTGGTTTTCTCTGACTGCTCTCAGTGTACTTCAGAGTCCGTTCCCAGTGCCAGCAACTTCAGAGACATACTGTGCCACAGATCAATCCAGGATGAGGGCACAGGAGGGCCTGGAAGGGGAAGCAGACGGCAGCGTGTTCCTTCTGATTAACGAGCTCAGGCCACCATCCATCGCTGGCCTTTGTTAAGACTGCATAGAGTCATTTTGCATGGGCATGTGGGCTTTCCTCCCTGCTCTTCTCCAGGGTGATTGATGCCTCTGGGGGCCTGTACCCCCAAGAAGGGAGAGGCCCTCTTTCCTGTGCCCACGATAGACAGGAGGCAGCAGGCTTATTCTGCACAGCTCTTTCTTGTTTGTGCCACTGGTGCCAACTCATGGGTATGTCCAAGTGGCTGGGGCAGATTTCATCTCCATCAGAACCCATGGTGATGGAAGAATGGAAAGTGCCAAGCTCCTCGATTTTAGTAGTTCTTTGACATCCCTCACAAAAACGCAAAGAGGTGAAGCACTGAGCAGCACTGGGCTCCTGGCCAGGCCTGCACCATCAGTGGGGGGTGTTGATTTAAATGATGTCCTCAGACCACCGCATCCCTGTGTGGTTTCCTTTTCTCTCCTGGTGCCTTGCGTCTCTCTCTCTCTGTCTTTGCTGCTGCTGGATTGGGCAGAAAGGTGTGCCCTGTGTTGTCAGGGAGGAATCTGGGTTAGGCAGAGGTGAGGGCCTGAGAGCCAGATTGGCCCTAGGTTGGTTAAAGGTCCCAGGACACCTGATGGCCCGGCAGTAGGCAGGGCAGTCCGCAGTCATGCCTGGGCTGGAGGCAATCTCAGAAGTCTGCTTTGCCTTTTCCCACTCGCCTGATCTGGCTGGTTTGGCTTGGGCCCATAATGTTTGATGCCAGAAATGCCTGGAGATTCCCGACCAGGGGTGGTGACCCCCAGTTCTCTTCTTGGTTCTCTGGCTGTGGCATATTTTCAGGCACAAGAAGGGCACATGTGGATCTGAAGGGGTGTCTGGCCATCTTAAAGGACGAGGGGATACTGATATCAGAATGGGGATGGGAACTGAGACAGAAGGAAAAGAAGGCAGAAGAAGGAATTTGGCAAAAGAAAGACTGTTTGGGATTTTTGTACCCCAAATGGAATGCTTCCGGTCTCTGTGTTTCCTTGTTCCTGTGTTAGTCTCACATGTGCAGGGCTCCTCCTATGTTGGAGAACATGCCTGGGGCCCCCATCCATCTGTGAGCCATGTGGAGACAAGAAGCTATGCTCAGGGTGGGGAGGCCAAGGTGAGGGGGGCCTGGGAGCACAGAATGAGTGCAGGCTGTGCAGGGGCATGGGGGTGGTGTAGGGGTGCATGGAGGGTCCTGGTAGCCAGACCTTCATGACAGCAGTCTCCTGCAGGCAGGGCCCAGCACTGAGCTTCCTCTCCAGTTAGACAAGAATACTGTTGACACTGAAGAGTGAGCCCAGCAGACCCGAAACCTCAGGAAGACTAGCGGCGTGTTGTCTGGGAGGGTAATGGGACAGATACTGTTGTTACCCTGCCTTTGTTCTGAAGAACTACCCGGACTTTCCCTTCGGGAAACCTCCAAGGGTCGTGGAGCTGCTTGCTGACCCCCTTCCCAAGGGCTGTGGATGCAAGGAGAGAGAGACTCTTGTCCTAAGTTCTTGGTGGCCTTCCCAGAGAGAACCCTCTCTGGTGGCTCATGAGATAGTAGATGGGAGAGGAGCCTACTGCCTGGCACTGTCACGGGGAGGGGAGCAGGGTGCAGAGGACAGCAATATGGGGAGCACTGGGATTGGGGTGTGGCCCTTTCATGCAGAGCAGAGCCAGTGATGAGTGCCTTGAGTACCAGCCTCACATGCTCTGCCCCAGTTCCAGGGCACTGAAGGGAACACTGGACCCAGGAAAGCCCAGTGCTGCTTCCTGGGACTCAGTGTGTGTCTGGGGGTGGGGTGGGTGGGGAACCACTCGGCTATTTGGGCTTCTTCTTGTTGGCCTTCCCCATTGCTTCAGACCTGATGGGGCCACACAGGGTCCAGCTGGTCCTCAGGAGGAGCCAGCCAGACAGTCATTTAGTGAGCTCTTGCCCGGGCTCCTGCCCCACCCCAGATCCCTCATTCACAGTGTGTGTGGGAAGAATGAGGCTGCACTGAGTGGCCTGTCTGTGACTGGGCAGGGGGTGGCTGAGGAGAAGCTAGTGTGGCACCTCCATCAGAGGAGGCCACCAGGGCCGGGTGGAGCCAAAGCCCATCCTTCAGAAGGGCCTTTGGGTGGGAGACAGGCATCCGGCCCAGTCCCAATGGGTGTAGCTGAGGACCTTGGGCCATGAGAGACTCTGCTCCACACCAGGACCAAACTTGGGACATAACAACAACTGCTGTTTGAGGGTCAACAGCAGCTTGTCAGTGGCCGGGAGAAGTGCCGGGTATGAATACTATCTCATTGGCTCCACACAAATACCTTGTATGAGGTGTGGGTGCTCTTATCTTCATTTAGTGGATGGCTGAGCATGAGCCGCAGGGGCCTGAGCACCTTGCTCAAGGTCAGACAACTGGATAGCACTGGAGCTGGGACTCACACCCAAGTGTGTCTGATTCCAGTCCCATGTGACCAGGACTCTGCCACTCTGCAGGTGGCTGCCTCCCGTGTGCCTGGCTGCAGGACCTGGCGGGAGAGGTACAGGAGACGCGGTGCTGCCTATCCTGGGTTACTAATGTGAGCCCTGAGGATTGTCAGGGGCCTGGCCGGAACACATGGGGGCCCAGAGAGGTGGCGGAGGGGAGATGAATGAAGTGGCTGTTTACCAGGGTTTGCATGGGGGAAGCACAGCACCAGGGATGGCAGAGCACTTAGAGACCAGTAGCGATGGGGCACCTTTCCCACCCGTGGCCTGAAGGCAAGGTGGGGGCCCTGTTAGCAGACCCAGGCTGTAGGAAAGGGCCGCCAGCCTCTGCACGCTCTGCAGGGAGGAGCCAGGGATGTGCCTTAGCCCTGCACTCCCCACACCCTCCTGGCTCCTGTGCTGAGGGGCCCGGCTGATGCCCCTATACAGGTCTCTAAAGGTCTGCCTTCTGGGATGGAACGAGAAGGAGAAGGGTGGCCAGTGGATCTGGAGGAGAGCAAATGAAGACTGTTTCTTACCTGTTAGAAAGGATGTCTGAAGGAGACACCGGCCTTGTCTGTGTCTGTATTTGCCAAGCTTCCCATGCGGGACCTGAGTATTTGTTAGAGGAAAGCTTACAGCTTTATTTCCTGGCATCTTACCCTTCTGTTACATATTGCACTGTGCCCCTCCCCTCTGCCAAAAGAAAGGTGTGTGGAAGTCCTAATGTCCAGCACTCTCACATTGTGATGTTATTTGGAAATAGGGTTATTGTGGATATAGTTGGTTAAGATGAAGTCATGTCGAAGTGGGATGGGCCCCTAATCTAACATGACTGGTGTCCTTGTGAGAGAGTCACATGAAGACAGAGACACACGGGGAACAGTATGAGCCGCAAAAACAGACATATGATGCAGCTGCAAGCCAGGGAGCACCAAAGTTTGCCAGGATACCGTCAGAAGTTAGGAAGGATTCTCCCCTACAGGTTACAGAGGGGGCATGGCCCTCATGACTCCCTGATTTTGGACATTGCGCTTCCAGAACTGAGATAATACAAGTCTGTTTCAGGCCACCCAGGTTGTGGTACTTTGTTGCAGCCCTAGGAAACGAATATGTCTCCTAAAGCAATTTCCGTGTTTTATTAGCAAAAAGCATTTGCGAGGTACAAGTGTATGCAAGTATAAGTCACCAGAGGACCAAGCCAAATCTGGGGATTCAGGAGGCAGAGTTTCCCTTTGGTGTTTGGCCATGTTTCTTAGAGACCACTCTAAGAATTAGGAGCCAGAAGCGACCCTCTGAGGCCAGAGAAGACAGGAAATTCTCTCGAGCCATATACCAAGTCTGAGGCCAGGCTGGGCAGAGAAGGCAGCCCATGTGAGGCTTATCTCCAGCCCGATCCAGCTCCACAACTGAACAGCTCATGTCCCGTCCCCATGCTCTGGTCTGTTGCCCTGTGAGCCTCGGCAGTGCCCTTGGAGGGAGGGAAATCAGAAGCGGGGCTCTGGGCTTCATGCTTGTTCTCGGGCTGTGCCCTGTGTGGACCAAGCACAGATGGAGACCTGTCCCAACTCCTTGAGGCACACTGCTGTGCTGTGCCCCACCTTCCTTCTGTTTACAGTAATTGACTGCACCTTGGAACAGAAAGAGAAAGGTGTGTGTTGCCGGTTGGGGGTGGGGTGGGGGTACTGCACTGATCTGTGCATTCCTTAAAAGAGCAAATTTCACAGTTTGTATTTATCATTTAAATGCCTGTTCTGACTCATTCAGTCCGTCAGTCAGCAGATGGGTAGGACCAGCTCATCTGTTTACTCGGTCTTGTCTCTCGTCCCCACTGGCCACTACGACACATCCAACAGTGGAGACTTCTCTAATCATAGCTTCTCTTACCTAGCATTTTACACTTGGCAAAGAGAGTAAAGAAGTGTTAGTCCAATGGGTATCATTAATGATGTGCACAGCCTCTCTCGGCCTGGGCTGGCTGGCTCATGGATGCAGGCGGGAATGCCTCTACCTGTGAAGATCAGGCTTTGACACTCAGAAGAGATTTGCTTTGCTTGTCAGTTGGTAACCCAGGACTCCAGAGTTGACTGAGCGTTTTGCTTAGTGTGGCCATATTGCTTCCAAACCGTTTACATTGGCACCAGATGGCTGGGATGGGAGCTTCTGCTGAGACGTCGTTGAGGAGGCGGTTGCTGTGGTCCCAGTGTTCGGGGGCGAAGCCCCGGATCAGAGAGGTTGCCGAGAATGAAAGAGGTGTACAGATCAGTGCTGCAGAAGGTGCTGAGGAGAAAGAGTCCCCGTGGTGTGGCGAATGATCTGATGAGACTCGGGGGGGAACATGGAATTGAAGCTAAATGCCTCTGAGGCTTCTCTCCTGGGCTCCAGGGAAGGGTGGCAGGAAAGTTTGGGCAGGAACCGTGTGCACAAGAGGAGACATGGAGAGATTTACATGGGCTGGACACATGGGATGGGATGTGAAAGTCTTCCTTAGAATGCTTTCTTGCTTCAACTAACCTTTTGTATCTGTGCAGAGCCGGGGCCGGTTGTGCCAGAATGTGGGCCCTTGAGGCTGGTTGGTGTCCTCAACAGTTCATACTCAACCACTTTGCCCCAAACCCAGAGCCGGCAAAGCCTCTCTCTCCCCTGGTCCAAGGAAGCAGCTTGAGGCTGAGTCTGAGGCCAGAGGCGTAGGGATGAGATTACAGGGAGGCTGGCCTGAATTGGCAGCAGGAGGTATGGTTGTGGTGTGAAGCTGGGGGTTAGACTCTGTTGGTTCCGGGACCCTGTCTCAAAGACTGAGGATTGGGAGGGGAGCCACGGGGGCATCATTCAGAAATTCTGTGACAACAGGCTGGCTTGCCTGGTGAGCACAGCACGTGGAGGCAGGACACAGCCCTGAGGAAGGTCGGGGAAAAGAGCTACAAAGGACTCTGCAGGGAGGCCAGGCTGAGTCCTTGGCAGGCTGCTGTGATGGACGGAGCAGGGCCAGGGTGCGAGCACCACAGGAGCCTGAGGTGGTGGCTGGGGGGTGTGAGCTCCAGGGGGTGCTCAGACTACTTGCTGAGTCCAGGTCTGGAGGGTAGCATGGGCCTCCCCGGAAAGGCAGAGGGCCTCGCCGTGGTCAGAGGTGCCTGGCACATTCTGGTCCCTCCACACTCAAGATGTGGGAGTGGGGGTGACTGTGTGATACACAGACTATTCCTGCCAGTATGAACTCAGTCTTAGGGCAGGTGTGTGTGTGTGTGTGTGTGTGTGTGTGTGTGTGTGTGTGTGAGTGTAGGTGTAAGTATATGGGGTGGTGATCCCTGTGCTTTCATCAGCTAGGGGATGGGGAAGGAAGGAGGAAGTGCCAGATGTGTGCCAGGCTCCAGTACCCCTGTCATTTTATTCACTGCTCACAACTCTCCTTGGGATTCCCCTTTCCTGCCATTCAGAAGCTGTAAATGCAGATTTACCTGCATGGTTATTTGATTAATTTCTGTTTTCCTACTTGCCTGCAAGCTCCCTGAGGGGTGGGATGTCTGTCTGTCCCCTGTTCTGTCTCTAACGCCTGAACAAAGCTCATTCTGCCTGCGGGAGTGGCTCAGACAGCCTTTGCTGAAAGGAAACTGGAGTCACTTCATACCACCCTGTTTCACACCTCTTCCAACCATCCTGAGCCCTCGTGAAGGCTCAGGGAGGGAGTTGGGGCTGCAGTGAGCTGCCCCTCGACTCAGTGCATTGATATAATAACAGCTTGCTTCTTGCAACTACACCTGGTGTGGCTTCTAGCTTCAGCAGTTCTGTGGGCCCCGGAGGGCAGCCCAGGGCAATGACTGCATGGTTGTGCTGGCCCTCCTCTGCTTGGAAGGTCCACAGACTTGCCTTATCGGATGCACACAAGGCACTGCTCCGAGACGGCCTGGAAACCCCGATTCCATCTGTATATGTTGTCGTATATTGTTACCACCACGGAAGGACGTTGTAAATATTTTCAGCTGAATGTCTGATTAATGTCTCTCCAAAAAGAATGGCAGAGCTGTAAGGAGAGGGTTTATTTATCTCTCTTTCATCATGATGGGTATCTAATTCATCCCAAATGTCAATACATCCCGAGGTGCCAATCCAGACAGAGACGGGAGCCGCCTGCAGAGCCAGGCAGCAGCCGCCTCTTCCTCCTTGCAGGGGGTTCTGACCTGGCCCTTCACCCGGACCTCTGGGCACTGGCCCCCACAGTTGGAGGGGGCACCCTGAGGGTTTTTGTATTGAAGCCACTTCAAGGAGATTGTTCCTTGGGAAACTGGGGTCTCTCTGCCAGGCTTCTCATGTGCCTGGGTTCTCGGGTTCTTGCCAGTCCAGCCAGCTCTTGCCAGAGGCCCCCTTCTGTCTCCCCTCATGGCCTCCCCTCTCCTCTTGCTCAGTCTTCCTCACTCTCTTGTATGTTTGGGGTGGCTCCCACTTGGTTCCCATCCACCTGTTTCTGCCGCTGCCCTTGTTGCCCCTGGGGCGTCACTCCATCATCTCTGTCCCAAGGGCCAGGTGGAGCTCTCCATCCTCCCCTCCCCACCACCGCTCACCACTGTCCAGGAGACCACAGCATTTCCTTTTGCCTCCACGCAGTGTGAGTCTCTCATTCTCCCTGTTGGGATGGGCCCACTCATTCCCCATGTGCAGAAGAACCCCATCCATTCCCTTGAATTTCTGTCTCCTTCTCATGGCCTCGGCCAGAATAGGATGCCAAGTGTAATTTTTTGCTTCTTGTCCGTCCCTGGACTAGATCACGAGTCTTTCCAGGGCACCCACCTCTCTGATTTGCTGCTGTATCCTCAACGTGTTCCTCCTTGGTCTTTACAATAATGCAAGGAAGAAGGTAGACAAGATATTATTAGATATTTAATATCGTTAAGTCTTACAGATCTCTTATAGGTGTCTTACAGATAGCACCCTTAGGGTTTTTGCCTAGCGAAGGAAACTGCAGCTTGGAGTGACTAAGTGGCAATAATAACAATAGCATATGATTTGCAGTGCTTTATCTCCCCCTACCTCCCCACTCCCCGCCCCCCAGTCCTGTGTATTGGAAAACTCTAGCCCCATTCTGCAGATGAAGAAGGAAGGAGGGAGTGATGACGGAGCGAGGGATGTGGGGGAGAGGGAGGGAAAGAAAGAGAAAGGAGGGAGAGAATGGGACAGAGAGCAAGTCGTGGAGGTGGGATCCCGACTCAGTCCGCCTACAGCATCACCGCCTCTTCCCCTCTCCAGCATTCCTCCCTGCCGTGGGCAGTGAGGACACGCTCCCAGAGGGCAGAGGCCAGGCGGTGGGTGTGAGTTCCAGAGTTGCATCCCCTGTAGGCATCAGATCTGACAGCAACACATGCACCTCCAGCTGGTTGGTCCCCACGCCACTGTTTGAGAGCAGAAGTGATGGTAAATATTTAATTGTGCTTCCACCATAACTTTCTGCCAGAGCTCTCAATATGCTTTATAAATGCAAATGAGTGCTCTTTTCCTCTCCAGGGAGATGTAAACCTCCTCAAATCACTTTTATTCAGCCCCCACCAGAATGTAATGCCATAATCAGGAGCGCTCTGTGCCAGAAAAGAAACTGCCCTTAATCATATCGAGTGGATGGTTTATGGTTTTGTGGTCTTCTGTCTCCACGGCGGGCAGGATGCAGGGAAATGGATTCCTCTTGCTGCAACTTCTGTCCAGTAGGGTGGATGGAAGACATTATTTAGAAATAGTTTCAATTATAGCCCTTGAGCAGGCGACTATGAATAAAATGAAGTCTTAGATTATATTAATGGGACTAACAGAACACACTAGTCCTTGGAAGCTTTAGGAATGAGGCTAATTCTTATTTTTGATTCTGGACTCGGTTTCCCTTGCTGCCTGCATCCTCTGCCTGTCCATCACTACTTCACGTCGATCCTGAAGTTAAGGCTGGGTGATGCATGATTCTGGGGGCTGTTGTGGCTTCTTGGGTTTATGAGCAAGGCCCCCACCCTTACCCCAGAGCCACAGTAGAGCCCCTGGAAGCCCAGATCAGCCTGGTAGGGAGCACCCTGAGGTTTGAAGCTATAGCATCAGGGTGGGAGGCTGGGTGGCCTTGCAGAAAGTACTGCACCTTTATGTGCCATGGTCTCCAACTCTGTCAAATGGGTTCACTGGCCCCTGTTCAGGGCCACCTGGCAGAGCCATTGGAATCATAGAGATGAATTTCTCCAGAGCCTCATGGAGTGCCTTCTGAGAAGTGTGTTATGTAAATTTGGTGTGTCATGATCATTATTAGTGCTGTGAAGTGGAGATGAGGGGGAGAGGGAGGGTTGCTTCTGGAAGGGACCGGCCTCCCCAGCTGTCAGAAAAATTGGAGGAAAAAACAAACTTAAGAAGTCTCTTCCAGTGCTTGCCTTCCTTCAGATATGCACGGTATGACTCTCAACGCAAACCCAAGCTCGGATGGGCGAGAAAATACAGCTTTATTTACTTATCCCCTTGATTTGCTGTTTGAGCCCCCATTCCCCTGGGGTGGCAGAAATGTAATTTAGGTTACACGTAGGCTGTATGGTGCCAGGTTGTGGAGGAAGCTGCCTCAATGCCTCTGTTAGCTCCTGTCCACACTGGCACTCATCAAGACACCCCACACCCCATGTGACCCTTGCCTATAGTCCATGCAGGTCACCACTGGGTCGTTCTCGGTCCCCTTCATTAGTCCTGATGGGACCTAAGGCTCCCTCTGCTCTGTCCATGCCATGTCAGCCTGGTGGGTCACTCAACTGCTGCATCCCACACTGGAATGAATGCTGCATGTCCAAGGCCCTGTCCCCTCCACAGACTCCTACCATCCCTTCTCTGGGATTGGATACCAGGAGACAAGAGCATAGGGAACCCGTTTTCTCAACCAACACTACCCCTCACTTATCACTTCGATTTTCATTCCTCCCACCTGCCCATAGGGAGATTGCTTCCCAAACCTTTGGCTTATGCCAGGAGTCCTTCTGTTTCTTGAGGGTCCCACCATTTTGTAACTGTACATTCTGCATTCATATCTCCCATCTCCTGCCTAAAGCAGTGAACACAGAATGGCTGTTCACATGGGGCATAGGAGCGTTCAGGAAAAAAAGGAAACCGAGGAGGGGGAAGCCAAAACAGCTGATGTTTATTTCCCCCTCCTCTGTTGGTTGAGCACCTAATGCACTGGGCCTATTCCTCTGATACATGTCCTGGGAAATCCAGGTGGATGAGACACTTCCACCAGCCTGACCAGCACCATGGTGTGAATTTAAAAAGGTGCCCCTCTGCAACTACTGGACATCCACATGACAAAAACAGTTGTACGTTTGATTCACCTTGCACCTTATGCAAAAATTAACTCCAAGTAGATCACATACCCAGGTAGGAGAAAAAAATCTTTGTGACCTTGGGTTAGGCAAAGATTTCTCAGTATGACACCCAACCATAAAATAAAACATTGATAAGCTGGATTTCATGAAAATTTACAACTTCTCCTTTTTGAAACACACTGTTAAAAGAAAGAATATACAAACTGCAGAGTAGGAGAAAATATTTACAAAGCATATATCTGATAGAGGACTTGCATCCAGAATATATAAAGAACTCTCCAAATTCAATAATAGGAAAGTAAAAAATCGTAAAATATTGAACACACTTCACTAAATAAGATATGCCAATGGCAACTAGGCACGTGAAAGGATGTTTAACGTCGTTCATCATTAAGGAAATGAAAATTAAAACCACAATGAGCTACTGCTATATACTTATGAAAATGGCCCAAATTAGAAATGACCAACAATGGCAATTTGGTGAGGATGTGGAGGAACTGGAATGCTCATACACTCTCATGTATAGCCCCAAACTGGAAACAACAGATGAATGAGTAGGCAGACTCAGTGTGACCATACAGTAGAATATTACTCGGCAATAAAAAGGGATGGACTGCTGATGTACACAACATAATCAGTCTTTTTTAAAAAAGTTTTACTTATTTATTTTTGAGAGAGACAGAGCAGGGGAGGGGCAGAAAGAGAGAGAGAGACAGAGAATCCCATGCAGGCTCCACACTGTCAGTGCAGAGGCTGTTGCGGTTCTCAAACTCACGGCCCATGAGATCATGACCTGACCCAAAATCAAGAGCCAGATGCTCAACCAACTGAGCCACCCAGGTGTCCCCACAACATGATCAGTCTAAAATAGCTATGCTAAGTAAAAGAAGCCAGATTAAAAAATAGTATATGCTATATGATTCCATTTACATAAAATTCTAGAGAATGCCAGTTAATCTATAAAAAGGAAAATCAGTCATTGCCTAGGGACAGTGATAGGGTGGGGCAGGGATGGAGGGAAGGAAGGTTTACAAAGGGACAAGGGCACTTCTGGAATGATAGATATGTTTATTATCTTGATTGTGGTGATGGTTCCCCGTGTAAATATATGTCAAAACTTACCAAATTGTATGCCTTAGCTACATGCAGTTTATTGTACGTTATTTCTACCTCAATAAAACTGCTGAAAAAACACCCAAAGAGGATTTTGGCTTTGCTGATCAGGAGCTCATGATCAGGCTTTTGGGAAGTAGTTTCCATTGAGAAGTAGGGGCTGACAGTAGTCAATAATGGACTGACGAGAAAAAAAGAAAAAAGCGCCTTGTTTTCAGGACACTTTACTGCTATCTGCCAGAAAACAGTTCTCATAAATAGTAAGTCTGTGGTCACTCTGTGCCTGATGATCTTGGTGTGTGCACTGGAGCTGCAGCGGCTCCCAGGAGCTCACAGCTGGAGCCACGGTGTCTCTTTCTCTTACTGGCCACAAGGATAGGTGAACAGGAAGCAGGCTGCAGGGACATGACAGGTGCATTTGTGTGAGCCCCTTGTAGAGTCTTGGAGAAGGGGTGACATGTATCTGGGTCCAGGGTCAAAGGGGCCTGCAGGGAGGCTGAGTCTTGGGAGGGTGGTTGGGGGCCAGGGAAATTTATGGGAGATCATCCAAGGGTGTCAACTTGGATGCCTGAAAGGGAGGTGGAGGAGAGTGGTGGGGAGAAATGGGTGCAGACAGACGAGGTTGGAGACGCAACCCAGTGGGGAGGAAGATGGCAGAAAGACATGGCTCAGGAAGGCCAAGAAGGAAGTAAATTGGTCACTGAGTTGGCATGGCCCTTGAAGAGCCTGTGGACGAGTACAGTGGGAAGAAGCCGTGTCTGGGGATAAAGTGGTGGGTGGACAAATGACTTCATCCCACACAGGGGGCTTTCAGTCTTTCAGGGAGAGACCAATGAATGTAGCATCAGGATACGTAAGCTGTGGCATCTGACAGACTTCCCTTCTCTGAGCCTTAGGCTTCACAGAGGGCCCAAGGCTCCTAATACAGACATTTACAGTTATAAGTAACCTTATGAACATAAGGGCCACTGCCTAGAAATCCTTCTGACTCATCAGATTTTCTCTTTTTACCCACAGAAACCTTAATGGACACCAGAACGGCTACCGCAGAGCTGGGCTGGACAGCCAATCCTGCGTCAGGGGTGAGTGTCAACCATCCATCCTTCAATCCTTCTGTGCAGCCTAGGGCCTGTGGGATGGCTGGGGGAACAGAGCCTGCCTACAGCAGGACCTTTGTGGGGGGAATGTAGGTGTGAGTGGCTGTGTCCTCTGCCCATCCACAAAGAGGCAGCACTGAAGATCTTTGGCCTGAGCTGCTCCCTGGTAAGATGATGCAGACCATCTCCTGACACAGTCCTTCAGGAAGCTGGCTCCCAGGTGACTAGGGCTGTGCCTGTGTGGGAACAGGGGCAGTAGCTGCCAAGAGCTGAGCACTCAGGCCAATGGCGCTGGGGTAGATCAGAGATCTGTGATGCCCACAGGGCTGCCAAGAGGCAAGGGCATGAGGAACTGGAAGTCAGAAGGGCTGAAGCTCTCTTTCACCTGGAGCTTGCCTTTGAGAGATGTTCTTGATTCATTTGTTCAGTGCTCATGTCCTTGGCCAGACCCTGTAGCCACAAGAATGGAAGAGCTCTGAGGACCTCGTGGCCTCCATGGGTGTGGGGACTGCCCAGTTCATAAACAGGCAGAAGTACATCTCTTCTTTGTGGCAGTGGAGTAATCAACAGGCAGGTGTGGCCCAGAACTTGGGATGAGGAACTTGGCAGGGACACAGGAGCCTTTGCAGAGAAGATGCATGCTAGTTGGGGTTTGCAGAGTGAGTAGGAGTTTGACAGGTTAGAGAGTCTGCAGAGATATTCCAAGTAAGGGAAATAATTGACTGGAGGCACGGGGCCATGAAAAGACATGAGACAGGAGAGTCTGTGTTTCTGGAACATGGCAGGGTGTGGACAGGGCTGAGATGGGGCTGGGGTGTGGGTTGGAACTGGGTCTGATGGCAGAGGACTATGCCTGCCATGCTGAGGAAGCATAATGGATTTTATCCTGTAGGTAGTGGACAGATCCTGGGCAGGAGAATAACATGGCCTGACTTGCTGACAGGATGGTAGGGAACAGTTGAGAGAAAGCATGTATTAAGCTCTTCCAGCTGTCTTTGGTGGGTGGGAAGAGTGGGATGAAAATGGGATACTTAGAGGGCAGTTGGAGCAAAGTAAAGGAAGAAGCATTGGCAGCCCTGGCAATGGATGGACTGCAGGAGGATGGAGCAGGAGATGGAGGAGGGGAGATGACATTCAGGAGCCTGGCACGAGTGACTGATCACCAAAGGAGAGGGGCCGGGGAAGGAGTGGGCTCTTCATCCCAGCAGGGAGCCAAGTCAGCTGGGGTGGCGTTGCCCACACCTCCTGTCTCCTTCCCTGCCTTTGGTGGCCTCTACCCCAGGGCCCCTCTACACCCTGTGGTGTGTATCATGACCAGGCCTTTCACCCACTTTTACTGTAGGGTCAGTATGAAATGGCCACTCAGTTCCCAGCAGGCTGTGCATCCTCCCCGGCTCTCACTGTCCCCACTCTATCCCAGCATTTGGAGAAACACCCCCCCCCCCCCCCCCGGGAGCAAGCATCCTGCCTTGGAGCAGGAAGGCAAGGATTACCACGGGTTGGCATTTTCCAAAGCAGGGCCCAGAGCTGGGGCCAGTCCTACCCACGCGGACCAAGTCCCAGTCCTGCTGGGAGCACTGTGGGCAACTAGGGAAACTCCCCTACTTCTACAAGGGACTTTATACAAAGCCTGTGAGGCAGCACCTCTTCATGTTGCTGGATATTAAGAACCTGCCACTCTTTTACAAATTACGTTATTGTTTGAAGGCCTGTGCTTTCACAAAGTATCAACATGATTTATGGTGAATTTTCCCTGTGATTTTTGTACACCTGTGTTCTTTAAACTTCTGCTCTCCTTTCCCAAGGAAGATTGTCCTTTAGGAAAATACTCAAAGTCAAGTGATGCCCTTTAGAGACAGCAGCTGCCGGGCTGCTCTGTGCTTGCCTTCCCACTGGTTAGCAGCCAAGGTTCAGCTGCCTTCCTCCACACCCTTACAGCCAGGTAGCTCTGCTTTAGGTGCCCTGAGCAGCCTCAGAGCCTGCCTGGTTTATAGTGAGTGGCAGGAGGGTCAGGCTGACCCTAGCCTGGGTCGAGAGGCAAGAGCAAGGACCACGCTTCCATCCCAAACCTCTCCTCCTCCCCCTCTGTTCTCATCCTGGATAGTTGCCCCTGATTCTGTGAATACCCCAGTGGCTCCCAAGTGTGTGTCCCTAGCCCATCCTCCATTGGATGCTCACGGGCATGCCAGTCTAAGCCTGGCCCAAGCAGAATTCAACCCCCTCCACCTCCCTCACCAAACATGAGGTCTCCATTTTAGCACATTGTAAAGACCAAACACTGGAGTGATTCTTCTTTGTCATTTCCAGGCCCATCCACACGAGCACCTTTGCTGTCCCCCTGACTGTACTGGGTCCCCATCACAGGTCCACTCAGGGCCAGGGAGCTTTCCTCAATAACACTTTTCATAGTTGCAGATTTTGCATCTTTATGTGTCAGTGTTGGATTAATTTTTATCCCCCCTAATTCTAGCTCGTCTTTGGCCATACTGCCACCTCAAAGGTAGCTGGGATTCTTCCTATTTGCTCACCGTTGGAAACTGGCACCTTATTCACTGCCTGACTCAGCTACTAGCTGAAAGTTTCTGACCTGGGCAAGTGGGTGGATGATATGGTGCCATTCTTGGGATGGGGGACACAGGAGGAGCAGCGAGCTTGGGTGGGAAGAGGCAGAGTTGAGTTTGCAAGGCACCCATGGGGACAGGCTCTGCCAGCATTTGACTCATGGGCAGGGGAATCAGAAGGCAGGCAGCCTCACTGGGAAGGGAGCCTGGGGCGTGGCTGCAGTCTCCCAGGGAGCATTTGGAGGGAGAAGAGGTGACAGCTTCAGATGGGTAATCTGAATTGAAATGTCAAATATAGAAAGAGGAGCCTAGAAAGGAGACTGAGAAGGTATGGCTCAGGAGGCAGGAGAAAACTAAGCGGTTCTCTCACAGGAACCAAGAATGTGTCAAGGAGTAAGAGGAGACAGAAGTGGCAAATGGTGCGGGGGGCTGGATGGGCTTAGTTACAAGGACCCTGTTGGTGACCCGTGTGGAGGGTTTCACAGGGGACAGGCATAGAAGCCAGAAAGCAAGGGTTGAAGGTCAGTGGGAGGTGAGACAATGGAGACAGCACTTTGTGAAGAGGCAGGAAGACCAAACATGGGGAGAGAGGGAATGGTGCTGTGGGCACATTGGCTCTTCACGGGAAGAGACTCCTGTAGAAATGGAAGTACAGAGATAAGGTGGCTACAGAGAGATGTGGGCACTCAGATTTTGTGACAGAAGCCGTGAAAAGGAAAATTATTTCAATGTTCTATCTTCTCACTGAGGTTGGAGTCCAGGTTCAGGCCCTGAGGATGGGGTGGTCTTGGGCAGCAAGTTTTAGGGGGGCAGAGCAGGTCTGAAGGCACTGCTGGTGTTGGAGATGTGGAGAGGGACTGGGTGTGTATAGAAGGAATGTGGCCTAGCTGTGGCCACAAGCCATGTGTCTGTGGTGCCCTGATCTGCAGGCCCCCTTCAGTGATCTGATCACATAGGAGGACGTGTCCTGGTAGATCGTCTTGAGGTGTGGGTGTGCAAGAACAGTGGGCCTGGAAGGGTAAGGGGCTGAGGACATTGGTGAAAGGAGGTTGGCATCTTGTATCAAGGCATCTACTCAGCAGGAAGAAATGTGACACCAGGAGGGACTGACCACTGTGACAAAGTGCAGGGGCCCAGATGGAGGTCTCAGTGAGACTGGAGGAGGACCACAGGCTACGGCCTTGAGGCAGGGCTTGGATTTAAGATACGCAGAGTACTTCTGGGTGGTAAAGAGGTCCAGGGAACGGGATTGAGGTCAGGTATTTGAGAAGCCAGGGGGCTGGGTGGGTGATCACATCTTCCTGGGACCCACTGAGGATGAGACACTCCCCACCCCCACCCCCAAAAGGGGAAGAGGCCTCAGATCATGCATGCCTAAAATGGAGAAGGGTGGACTGGCATTGTTCCGGTAGCCTGGGGGTCCCCAGGGAACTGAGTTTGTCCTGACCAGAAGAAGCCTAATTCTGCCAGGGGGCCCAACTGGCATTCCAGTGAACCCTACCCACAGTGCACAGCCTGTGAGGTGGCTCCCCAGAGAGAGGCCATGGGACTCTTCCTTTTATGGGGCTCCCTGGATGTCTTCACAGCTGTGCTTGAGAACCACCAGTTGTGGGAAGGCGTTGGACCGCCCACCCACACACAGCCCACAAATTGTTTTCAGTTCTATTGCTGGAAAGTGGATCATAATATTCCATGTCAAACACAGAAAGTATTTGTGCCCAAATGAAAACTGTTGCTTTATGATCTAATTGTAGCTTTAATTTAAAGCCTTTAGATTTAACCTGAATAGAGGCCACCTGGTGAGTAGAGGGAGAACGTGACATTTATCCAGTAACAAATGCCAGGGAGGAGCTTAGCTGCTCACCAAAGGGCATACCAGGGACCCTCACTAGTGACACGTGTGACCTTGGGCTGGCTTCATAGATCTCTCCCAAACCCTTGCTTCCAGCCCTGCTACAAAATGTTCCCTGACCTTCACAGTTCAGGGCCTCTGGGCAGTGGGGGTGTTCAGAGAGGCCTCATGGTAGACACTCAGTAAGTGGTGGTCTTTATGGCTACCCCTCTCACCAATCTACCCCCCCCCCCATTTCTGGATGCTTCCTGGCCCTCCCTACTCTTTTCCTTCCCCCCTCCCTTCCTGCATCACTCCCTGCCCCTCAAGTGTCAGCTCTGTGCTCACCCCCTAGGGGAGCCCTCCTGGATCCTCTTCTCCACCAGGGCTCACTAGGTGCTCTCTTCTTGAAGCCCAGACGGCTTGGTGCAGACTTCTGACACACTGTCCATCGCTCTATGAGCTAACCAGATATTGGTGTGTGGTCTCCCCCACTGGCCAGAGGATGAAACAGCCTTATCTCTGTATTCCTGGTGCCCAGCACCAGCCCGGCAGGAGACAGGCTCCAATAAATGTTTGTTGACCAAATAAACGAGGAAGGTCCAGAGCATTCCTGATACTTCTTGCATCTCCAACCCAGGGTTCTGAACATAAGAGATGTTCAAGTTTGGTTTATTGTAGCCCAATGAAATATTTGTTTTAGGCCTCTCAACACCCAATTGGTTGTCAATATCTTTTTAAAGAGCTTACTTAGTGATGCAGATGGTGACACCTGTCCTGAAATAAGCCTGACAAAGGAGACCTGGACACCCAGGGGAAGGTGCCACTTGCTTTCAGGTGCTGCTTATGATGGGTTAGAAAAACAAGCCTAGGTCCCTCTGATAGTGAGGCTTATTCCACTCACTTATTGGAAATCCAGCCCCAGAGCTCTTTCACTTTCCATGAGTTTTGCCAGGGCTCACTGGCTCTGTGCACCTGGGCTGCCCATGGGCTCTGTGTGTGTGGGTTTCTGTGTCTGTGGGCTGTGTGGCCTAAGTATAAACATCTACCTCAGTTATCTGCAAAGAGTGCTCCCTGGGCTTCCAGATTCCAGCTGCATCTGCACTGCCCTTGGGAACCACCTTCCTGGCCTGCTACAAAGTCTGTTCACTACTTCAGTATTGGTAAATCCTTATCATGGGAAGGGGAATTTGATGGTGGCAAGATAGAAAAGGACTCCAGAGCCAAGCCTGTGGGCCTTGAGGATGAGCAAGCTGGGTGTGTGTGTGCCTGTGCTCTGTGCATGTGTGTAAATGTATATATGTGTGTGTATGTTCATATGTGTATGTATGTGTGTCTGTGCAAGTATACATGTGTATGTATATATATATACATATGGGCATCTGTGTATATATGTGTGTATGTATATGTGCATCTGTATATATGTGTGTGTATATGTGTCTATATGTGTATGTATGTGTATATGTGTGAATATTCATGTCTCTTGTGTATGTATGTGTCCATATATATGTCTATATATGTATATGTGTATATATATGGTCACCTGTATATGTGTCTGTGTGGTCATCTGTGCATATATGTGAGTATACATTTGCATATATATGTGCATATGTATATATGTATTTGGGGGAGGGGAGTTAAATGAGTTTATTTCATTTCATGCCCCTGTGGGCAGTTCCTAGAGTTCTGGAAATATCTTAAATGATGGGAGGGTTATTGGACTTAGTGGCAGAGCTTCCAGAGGAGGCCCCTGTGAAGGGAATAACACTCATTTGAATGCGTGTGTCTGGTAAACTGATTCATTAGCACCCAACACCAGATGCACGTCCATGAGAACAGACACATGAGGGCCTCACCGCCACTACTTAGTGTCCACATGTGGACCTTCCTGGACACTTGGCAGTCCCTGGCTGCCTCCCTGCTTGCTGTCAGTCAGTCCTCCAGGCACCCCTGCCAGCTGCCCTTATGATGGGAATAAGGAAAGCATGGTCAGGAGAGAAATTCGCTCTTATAACACCCCATTTATTCCAAGGCCATGCAAAATCAATTGAAATTTGTCTGATGGATGAGAAGTTATAGAGGAGCCCTGAAGGCTCCAGGCCTTGGCATCAAATAAACTGGCTCCCATTCAGCTCTGCAGCTCCCTGGCTGTGTGATGTTGGGCTGGGCATTAAGACTTTTTCAGCCCCAGTTTCCCCCTCTCCTCAGTGGGGCAAGGTTGGCACCTCCTCATACATGAAACACTTCAGTAGAACATTTTCCTCTGTAAACACTCAAGAAACATTAGCATAGTACTAGCCCTTTGGAGGGCTGGATTTTCTCTTTTCTTTATTTGATGACTCAATCATGTTAATGAAGACAGAAAAGCCTGAGCTAAATTAGGCAAATCCAAGAGAAATTTAGCTCTGGGCAAAATGATTTTGTGAATGGAGCTTTCTGGTATTTGAATTTCAGGCCTTGCCGGGGGACAGGCCAGCAAAGGGGCTTGGGGTTGGTCATCCTTTCTCAGACTGGTACCACCACCTGGGACTTGGGAGCCTGATTTGGCTTGATTGCCGGAAGCCACACTTTTGTATCAGTCTGGGTTCTCTGGTGGCCAGTGACAGAAGAGCTCAACTCAGTCTTTTTTTGTTTGTTTTAATGTTTATTTAATTTTTGAGAGAGAGAGAGAGACAGAAACAGAGCTTGAATGGGGGAGGGGCAGAGAGAGATGGAGACAGAATCTGAAGCAGGCTTCAGGCGCCAAGCTGTCAGCACAGAGCCTGATGCGGGGCTTGAACTCATGAACTGCAAGATCATGACGTGAGCTGAAGTCAGACACTTAACCACTGAGCCACCGGGGCGCCCCAAGCCCAACTCAGTGTTAAAGGAAGTGCCCTGGCTCATATAACTGAATGGTATAGGGGCCGATGTGGCTTCATGTGTGGGCTGCTCCAGAGTCTAAGGATCTCTCTCTCCCTCTCTCTCTCTCCCCCCGCCCCCACACACACCCCTGCCCATTCTCTTTTTCTCCCCATCTACTTTTTTCTCTCTACTCTCATGGTGCTGGTTCCCTACTGGGCCTCCTCTTGGTCCTAAGAAGTCCAGCTTCTACAACCTTGTTCATTCATATCCCCTGGGAAGAACATGCCCCTCTTGGTGGTTGCCCCAGAAGAAGCCCTGGAATTAGCTCTGAATGGGCCTGAGCAGCTTGCCTGGAATCCCATGCCTGCCTCAACTAGTTCTGCAGCCAGCAAAAGCCTAGTGCCCACTGGTCCTCCCAAATTCTGGGTCTATCTCTGTTGTGCTGAGAACCCGGGGATAAAGGGCAAGAGGGAGTAATTCCCCAGAAAGAATTGAGATATAGGTACCAGAAGGATGAATAGATGCTAGGTAGGGAAAAATTAAATCTCATAGTGTATCACAGGCTCAGAGTGTATTATAGTCATGCACACATGATTCCTCAACAGCCCCATTTTACAGATGAGGAAACTAAGGCACAGAATCAGCTGTGAAATTACTCCCAGTCACATGGCTAGGAAGTGCCAGTGCTGACATCTCATCTCCTGCGCAGGCTGCTCTCCTGCTGACAACCATAGGGTACTGTCTTTCCCAATGAAATGCTGCCCACCTTGGTCTCTTCAGAGGGTGGTTCCAGAAGGAACTTCCAGGTCACATTGCGGTGGGTTCCTCAAACTCAGACTGAGTACATGAAAGGTTTTCTCTTACAGTATGAGAGATGAGTGGTGTCCTTTACCCGAGCTGTTACCAGGAATGAATATTGCTTTCTAGAAGGAGAGAGGCCCTGCCTCCCAGGGAGGAGGTCTCTGACCTCCCTGCTCCCTCCCCCCTTTCATCCCCTCCCCCCACCCCCTCCGGTAAACCACTGAGATAAGTCAGAGCTCCCCACCCTGGGCCTCCCACCCACTCTTTATCTTTTTCTCTCGCTACCAAAAGGCCTGTAATTAGGAAACATTAGCAGGCTCCAAACAGCTTTCATACCTGAAACATCCTCTGTAATTGCACTCAGCAGTGCTCTTCCCTGGCTATTAATGTCACTTTTATGAAGCAATGAGGAACAAAACACCCCGAGGCACTTAAAACATTTTTTTATATAACATGCGTCTTTTAGGAATGGAAGTTTAAAATCACCTGCCTGACAGAGACAGTGATAGACAAAGGCCCCGGAGCCGTGGAGGTGGGGCTCTGGAGAGAGGAAGGTAGTCCATGAGGTGCTGGGGTGCCCGGGGCTACTCTGAGAAGAGTGTGACAGCCAGGGGCCCGTGGGCTGAGGACAGCAGGTACCCAGGGCAGGGGAGAGGTGGACCAGATGAGCAGCAAGGGCACCACCGTTCTGCCCTGCTTCGTCTGTGATTGCGCTATCGTGCGGCTTTTATATGAGAGCTTCGTGGGCATGTGTGGGCCTTTAACAGACAGGTGAAGAGAATGTTACAGATGACCAGTGTTGTTGAGTAGAATGGTAATTAGTATATTGGTTGCAGAAAGAAATTAGGTCTGACTGTGTATACGTGGGGCGGGGGTGAGGTAGGGGCGGAGCAGGGAGAGAGATTGAGGGAGAGATGCTTCTTTAGCTTGCTGGATTAAAGAACTTTGGGAGTTTGTGACCGGTCACCAAAACCTGTCTGGCAGTATCTTGTTCTTGGAAGGAACTCACAGGCTCATTCTGCAGCGGAGCAGGAGATATGTCTGTCTGCAGATTCTGAGAGGGAGCCCCAGAGGTCACCAAGCCCCCCTTCCCCTTCGTGGAGGCGGGCTTAACCTTCATTTGCTGGCACAGACAGGTGTTTTTCCTCTTTCCTAAAACCTTCCCCAGAAAGGCAGTCACCTCCACCACATCCCTTGTTCTAATGCTCAAAGTTTTCTGCCACTGATAGGTGAGCCTGAGGACCAACTGCCTGATGGCTGCTCTCCTCACATTGAAGGCAGGAGTCGCTCTCAGGGCTATGGAAGGAGACGGGCACCAGGACAGAGCTAGGTGGGTCAGCAGGGGCTCCTTGCCTGAATTCACAGCTCCGTCACACTGGCTGCCTTGGTGAAGAAAAGAAATTGGGGAAGACAAAGCTTTAGAAGGAAGGTGAGACAGAGCTTCAAGGCCTAGCAAAGATGAGTGAGAGGCAAATGGAAGAAGAAGGGAGGGTCAGGGTGGGCAGACACAGATGTGGACCCTGAGTCTAGGTCTGCAGGGACCAGCCTGGCCTCTGTGGAAACCGAGCAGCCCTCTGATGACACCTTTGACTTTACCTCCCCTTACAGCCAAAAACATTGGAATAATTTGGCCCCAACCCCAGTGTATAATAGTCTCCCCTTATCCACAGTTTCACTTCTGTGGTTTGAGTTACTCACAGTCAGCTGTGGTCTGGAAGCAGGTGATCCTCCTTCTGATGTATCGTTAGAAGGTCAGTAGCGGCCTAGCGCTCCATCACAGTGTCTGCGTCATTCCCCTCACTCCGTCTCATCACGTAGACATTTTATCATCTCCCATCATCACAAGGAGGGTGAGCTCAGTACAGTAAGCTGTGTTGAGAGAGAGAAACCACATTCACGTAAGTTTTATTACAGTAGATTATTATAATCTATTTTATTATCAGTTCTTTTTGTGCTAACAACATTTATACATTTATAATTTAAAATTTATATTTAATTTATAAACTAAACCTTGTCCTTGGAATGTTTGCTTAGGAGAGGACCATATAGGGTTCGGTACTATTCGCAGTTTCAGGCCCCCACTGGGAGTGCTGGAACATGTCCCCCGTGGATAAGGGGGACTACTGTACTTTTGGGAGTATAAAGGAGCAGGCCCAGCATTTGGAATCAGTTGTCCTGGGCTATTTCCATTTTCCTTGAAGTTCTTTAACTTCTCTGAGCCCATTTTCTGCCCCATCACCTGGGTAATGTGACATTTTATTTATACAGTGGATGGCAGGATTAAATAGTGTTTACCTTCTTTCTAAACTCTGAAGCTCAGACAGTAGCACTTGCCCTGACTAGTACTAGTAGTTGCAGTGACTCTTGTTTGAGGGACTTAACTTGCATAGAATTAACCGAAGACGGGGGTGGGGGGTGCTGAGATGCGAGATCAGCATTCTAGCTTTTCTGTTTGGCTCTGGCATGAATGCCATCGGAGGGTGAACCTCGCTGTTAATAACAATGCTACTGTTAGTAATAGCGATAACCACCGCTAGTGCTAGTTACCCATAATTAAGTACCAGCTGCATACCAGGCACTGAAATTACTTGTATGACCTCACTGGGTTTTCACCAGGACCCTGCAAGCCAGGTGGTATTTCTCCCATTTTACAGAGCAGACATTGAGGCTGGAGGCAATTACCCAGAATCCTAGGACTGCTTAGAGGTTTCACTGAGACTGACCCCAGGCCAATCTGGACACAAAGCTTACTCTTTTTTTTTTTTTTTTTTTAATGTTTATTTATTTTATTTATTTATTTTGAGAGAGAGAGAATCCCAAGGAGGCTCCACGCTGTCAGCAGGGAGCCCAACATGGGGGCTCAGTCTCGGGAACTGTGAGATCATGACCTAAGCCGACATCAAGGGTCAGATGTTCAGCTGACTGAGCCACCAGGCACCCCCCCACAAAGCTTAGCTTACTCTTGTACCTCTGCTCCTGAAGATGTGTTAGGAAGGGATCTCAGAGTCATATGTCATTGAGAAACTGGAGAACAGGGGTGAGGTAAAAGTTTCCTTGTTTTCTACAAAGGGAAAAGGTAGGTTTGAAACCCATGTGCTAGTGAGTAGTGCACATTTTAAGCACCCCATGAATTTATTTTTAAGTGTTTATTAATTTCTGAGAGAGAGATCACCAGCGGGGGAGGTGCAGAAAGAAAGCACGACAGGGGATCCAAAGTGGGCTCTGCGCTGACAGCAGAGAGCCAGATGTGGGGCTCAGACTCAGGAACCGTGAGATCATGACCTGAGCTGAAGTCGGATGCTCAACCAACTGAGCCACCCAGGTCTCCCCCTGCTGTGAATTGTTTTTTAAAGCAAGCTGTATGGGAAGAGGTGGAACAGACGCTTTGTGACATATGGGGCTCAGGGTCCAGGAGGACTTGGAGGAGGACCAGGTAAGGGCTGGCTGGGATCCAGAGGAGGGCACAGGTCGTCCCTGGGGACGGCTGGCTCTAGGCGAGGATGGAGGAGCCTGGGGGTCAGCTTCCACCCTCAGGCCTTGGCAAATATTCAGGAAGTGAGGACTCTAGGAAGGGAGACACGTGAGGGGTGGGCTGTAGTGAGTTGCTTTGTCTCCTCCAGCGGCCGCATTGTCACTTCTGTAGAAGCGGCGCCCGCTCCATTGGAGATGCTGTTCTGCCCCTCTCATGGCAGGGAGTTCTAGTCATGGCACATCCTCACCTCCGTGGACACACTGTTCCACTCACCACTCTGGTGGGGACAGGCATGCCCGACATTTCCCAGTGTCACAAAGGACAACCAACATGAAAGATGTTGGAGTTAAGATTTAAACTTATCCTGCCGATGGAGAGCTCTGCTGTCAAACTGACATGGTTGATGATAATGGGCTTCATTTGCATTTATATGTGAACAGTTCATTATGCAGCCAACAAGCCCCCGGGTGACCCAGGTGGGCAGTGCCTCAGGTGGTGGGGACTTGCATGTGGCTGGTCACATTTTTGTGGGGACTGACCACAGGATGCAGAAGCAGGAGAGGCCCCACTGAGCTGGTGGTATTTGGAGCAATCCAGGTGCAAGTCACAGGTGATGGTGGCCCCATTGTGTGCTGTGCTGGCCTGAGTACATCTGCCATCATGGGCTCATTCTGGGAGCTGAGTTTAAAAAAAAAAATATTGGAAAGTCTGGAGCATGCCTAGTAGAGGGTGACCAGAATGTTCATGGACCTGGGAAACCTCAGCCCAAAGACAATCTGTAGCAAAGTCTGCAAGGCAAAGAAGTGAGATCGAAGTCCTCCCTGGGCTTCCCAGAACCACACTCTAGCAGCTGCAGTCCCAGGAAAAAAAGTCCCCTGAAGTGGGTCCTACATAGTGACCACATTCTCACAATTGGGAGGGAGTAGGCAGGATAGAGGACAGTGTGTTCTCTTTCCAGGCTCAATTTGACTTTATTGCACCCTGAGAATGGGAATTCTCCCCCACCCTGAGAATGGAACAAAGCCAAGAACTTTAGGAAGGCCAGCCTCTTCCTCCCCCCATGGCTTGCTCTCTTGTTTCGGGGGTGGCTCCAGCTGGCCACAGCCAGCCTGGCCCTCATGCAGTCAAAACTCTTTGCACTCATGCAGTGAGGAACCCATTCCCCCAGGCTCTAACCCAGTGCTCCAGCCCAGCCCCAGCCTGGCCCCCTCTGTGCGTTCTGAGCAGAGATGGCTCCAAGCTGCAGGGAAAAGTCATCAGTTTCTCCCGGTGGTAACTCTGCTCCTCGGCGGTGGAACCCAGATCTGGGCAGAGCAGGATTAGGCAGCTGGGGCCTGGGGCCCTGCAGCTCCCGCCCCTGCCTTGTTCGACAAGGCCTTGTTGGACAGCAGCGAGGACCACATTCAATCGACAGCTTAAGATAATCACATGTGTGAGGCACTGGGATAATGACAGCTGAATACCCTGCCATGGTTGCCATAGTGACCAGCCAAGCACTGGTTCCCTCCTTTTTTTTTTTCTTTCTTGTTTTCTGGGCCTCCTTGTTATAGGGCTGGCTGGTGGGGCGGGGGCTGAGTTTGGGAAATGGGAAAGAGGAGGAAAGGGGGAGGGGAGCCCCAAGAGGGGCAGCCCATTATACTCTCTTTAAATACCCCAGCTGGAGGTGTTTTAAATCCCAACAGAGACAGAGAGAAACAGTGTCTTAATCCCTAGCTCCCTGTGAATTATTGAAAGGGATCTTGTCAGAAGGATGAATTTGTCACTGTTGCAGTGTCAACAGCAGCAGCAGCAGCTGTCATAATGGCTGAGGACCCCACTCCAGGCAGAGCCTGGTACGAAATGCTGCTGCCTGGTGGAAGTTCCAGTGGCCTGGGGGCTGTGGACAAGGAGCCCCCTCCAGAGGCACAATCCTGCAGTGTTTCTCCCGGCAAGCTGACGGAGACCTGGGTGTGAAGTGTGCCAGGATGCAAAGAGATGCATGCCATCTGGACCTTGGGCCCAGTCAGCCTCGCTCTCTGTTGGCGTGATCTCTGAGCAGTGAGAGGCATCACCCTGGCTGGGAAGGTGCAGAGCCGACCGGTGCTCATGAGACAATTGGTGTGTGGGCATACCCAAGGGAGGGCACACAGGCCTTACCCGGGCCACAACCAGCACCCCCAGCCACACATGGGCACATATATACACATATGCACGTGTGCACGCGCCAAAGATGATGTACAGGTGCAAAAAACCAGACAGACAGGAAAGAGTCCTAGATAATACACACCATGGAAGAAAAGCCAGGACTTTTAAGGAAAAATAACAGAACTGTGCTCAGGGAGAGGCTAATAAGCATGTGTCTCTGGAGGGCTGATATCCATAATAACTGACTTACAGGGGTCTCTTATTCAGATTTAAGTACTTTATGTGAATTGTCATATTTAATCCTCACATTGAATCCTCATGAGGTAGGTACCCCTGTGTCCCTGTGAGAGAGGAACAGCCAGGGCTAAGAGAGGGGTGAAGACTTGCCTGTGGTCACACACATGGGCTTAGCTGACTCCAGAGTCTGTGCAATTGAACTCTTGTGCTAAACTAGGGGTCACCGTGACTTCTGGGGTCCAGTGTTAGGCATGGTGACGGCAGTGCTTCTTAATTCCAACCCTTTTTCGGTAAGCACAGAACTATCCTTCCCAGGGACACGATGTGTTCCGCTAAGGCTGTTTCTCCTGCTTGCAGCTCAAGACAATATTTCTTGCATTTCCCGACCTAAGTTTTTAAATGGATTTTGCAGAGACTCTTAGAGCCTGCATTGGAAACAATGTGTTTTCCATATTCTAATTATTTCCGTACCTAACTGGGTCCCTCACCCACACTTCCAGTGCTCTTCTGCACGGCAGAGAGTAAGTAAATCCTTGAGGGAATGCATGGATTTGTACCACTGCAGTATGAAAGCCTTTCCAGGCAGTCCCTGTCTCAGGTAGCCTGTCCAGTTCTTTGGCACATCACATGGAGCCATGGTAATGAGTGGAGGGTCATTCCTATCCGCCCAGCCCGGCACATCTGGGAGGT
This sequence comes from Prionailurus viverrinus, assembly GCF_022837055.1. Classification (NCBI taxonomy): domain Eukaryota; kingdom Metazoa; phylum Chordata; class Mammalia; order Carnivora; family Felidae; genus Prionailurus; species Prionailurus viverrinus. The sequence goes on from NC_062569.1 coordinate 30,866,459, forward strand.
AAATTAAGTCTATTGGGAGGTAAGCTGGTGCTCGCAGCCCTCAGGGGGCCATTGAGTAAGTGGCTGCCGTGGTTGGTTGGTGCACTAAATGGTAGATCCCTCAGGGCTTGTAGGAATTTATGCCCCATGGACCACATTTTACATTTTAATTAGGCCTCTAGCTTGTCTAATATCCCTGCTCTTTCAGGCCTAGTCTACTGTCTGTACAGGGGCCGCATCCTTGGCGTCCAGGCTGCTGGGGTGGCAGCTCTAGCCCAGCGCAAACAGTCTGCTGCCCTGAAGAATTGGTGGCCTCCTGTGGGCTCTGTGAAGTTGTGTACTGTTCGGGTCTCAGTGGGCTTCTTGTTCAGAGAGGCAGCCATCTCTAACTGGGGTCTGAAAGTGGGTCTTTGGGCTTCCTCTGATTGGGCAGTGACAGGCAAGTTCCATATGGCTCCATGTTGGCAGCGACTGTTTGCAAAATAACAAGTTCTCTCAAACAGCAGTTTGTGCCCCAATACAGACTGCTGAATGGGACCAAAGCCTATGTGCAATGTCAGATTTCATCTCCTTGTAGTTTGAGCTGGTAGCTGATCATGCTTCCGGGATTGCCTAGTTGAGAGAAGGGAATCCATACTTAAACCTGCCCAGAGGATTCCAAGAGGGGCAAGAAAGGGGGGTGCTGACTGTATGGAGAGGCAGGTTTTGGCTCTTTAGTCCTGGCATTCTGCTGACCAAAGGCGGGATTATTTATCCAAGATGGAGGAGACAATTTCCACACCCTCATGCATCAGTCGGAGGTGGATCCTGAGATTAACATTAACAGTGGTGATGCTGCTGATGGTAGTAGAAATGATAATTGGTACTTAGTGAATGGAGGGTATTTGCAGGCATAGCGCAAGATGAGTTTCTTACATGATCTTTCTGTCCTCATGATACCCACCAAGGTAAATAGTCTTTGCATATGAGGACACTAAAGCTCAGAAAGTCATCCATGGTCACAGAGCTGTAACTGGCAGGGGTGGGGCCCCTTTGTCCTCTGGCAACCTCTCCTGCCTTATCTCCTCCCTTTTCCCCTTGCTCTGTGCAATTTGGCAGCCACCCTGGCTTCTAGGCTTTCCTGGCAATGTGCTAGGCACACTCCTGCTCTGGAGAGTTCATTCTTCTTCTCTGAGTCTGGAATGCCCCTCCCTCGTGTGCCCTCCAGGCTGGTGGCTCCTGTGTCATTTAGATCTCTGTTAAAAGGCAACGTTCCACGATGACCCCACTACCAGCTGTCACTCTGTCCCCTTACCTGTTTCTCAAGAGTGTTTGACACTGTCTGACTTTATATTATTTATTTGTTTGCTTGTTCATCCTCTGGTTTGCTCTATTAGAATATGAGGCCCACGGGGGTGGGGACTTTGCCTCTGGTTCACTGCCGGGTCACCAAAACACAACACTTTTTGGGGATGTAGTAGATGCTCAATTCTTTATTTAAAAAGTGAGTTAAATGAGCTGGGCTTCATACAATCAGAATGGCTGGGGTCTTATTAGGCTAATAGAGGCCAAAAAGCCAACTTTGATTATGTCTTCCTCCTAAAGAGCAGTATCCAGAGCAAGTGTCCTTCCTGGCCAGACTGGAGGGAAATGGCTTATTTGGGGGCAGTTCTGGATGCAGCACTGTGGCAATGGGTGGGCATTCAGGAAGGGCAGGGTCTACCCAGGAATATCGCCGCAGTCCAGGGAGCGGCCAGCTATCACAAATCTTTCCAGAACTCCATGCTTGGAACTAGTCAGAGGCATAAAGTGGAATCTGCTCACTTCTCTAAAGTTCGTTTTATAGTGGCTCTTCATTTTTGAGCAAGAAATATTTCTTAGCTTGTTCATTCATCTGACTCATCAGATTTGGCTCCAAATGACTTTTGCCTGTTTCTAAAATCCAGATCCACTCTTGGAGGGTAACGAATGTGTTAGAGTTTCTGATGGTTGTTCTAGAAGGCAGTGTGGATGGACAGATAGATAGAATTCATGGCAGTGGTTTTGTTTTACACACACACACACACACACACACACACACACACACACACACGGACACGCAGAGCCAGACTGCAGATAGTCAATATGCACCCAGTATGCACTGTTCAAATGTCAGCAGGCACTGCTGCCTACTCCTGAGCACAGACCTGCAAGATCTGACTCCAGCAAACAAGACTAACAAACCTGGATCTTGGAGGAACCTAGAAGTGTCTTTCTCATACATCAAAGTCATGGTCTCAAAGCCTGAACAAGTACTTTCTAATGGATGTCATTGTTTTCTTTACTATGCTTATCTCAAGGACAGGTGGTCCATTTGCATCAATAATAGAGCCTTTTCAGAGGCTGTTAATATTCTGCTGGGTGTGCAAAGCCGCTTTGTTTCTTCTCCCAGGAACAAGGTAGCCTGGTGTCACCTGCAGTAAGTCCCTAGCAAAGGACCAGGGGCTAAAGAGGCAGAGAAGTTAAGGAACAGATCAGGGCCTTGTTCATTCCCTCAGTCTTCCAGTATTTATTTGTTTGTTTATTTATGTTTATTTTTGACAGAGAGCGAGAGAGCGAGGGAAGGGCAGAGAGAGGAGGAGACAGAGGATCCAAAGCAGTTTCACTGCAGAGCCCAATGTGGGGCCTGAACCCATAAACTGTGAGATCATGACCTGAGCCGAAGTCTGATGCTTAACCAACTAGGCCACCCAGGTGCCCCCTTCCAGTATTTACTGAGGGCTAGGTACTGGGACTATGGAGAGGCAACCCCATGGGGAAGATGGAGTTTTAAAAAACTCACTGGGGTAGGGGAGTTAAAGAGAATGTCTGGTGGAGTGACTAGGAAAGAGAGTAAAGTCAAGTGGGGAAAGGGACACACCTCATGGATGAGCTATGGAGGGGAAGGGAGACGTGGGTTTGGTGCCTAAACCCCGGGATGGGCAACAGAAATGTCCAGAGTGCTTCCTGGAAACCCAGTACAGGGACAAGGTGCCATCCGTGAGCAGGAGGACCACAGAGAGCATGGGTGAGCACCAGGTGTCCAGCGGGCAGCTGGGGAAGAGTCTGGGCACTGGGGAGAGGTTAAGTTTGGTGATGTACTCTGTGGTGGTTGCCTTGTGTGTGGACTACATCTCCCAGGGTAAATAGTGAAAGAAGAAAGGACCCCTGAAAAACCAGTGGATTTCAATGTTTCCAGACATTACTGAATAAAAATGCAGTTGTGTCGTATCAGTGCTGCAAAGCTAAATACGTGGAATTATTTTGCTTGTCGAAATCAACTAATAAATTAGTCAAAACATAATTCCCTATCCTCAAGGAGCTCACAGCCTGGTCTCAGAATCCAAAGTCATACACAAAGCAATTAATGAATAGTTCAAAATATTGTACTATGAAATGCTAAATTGTATGGAATGAGCTCAATCATGCTATAAGCATTTGGAAAAATGGTAGCTGAATACAAGCTAGGAAGGCCTCCTGGAGGAAAGAATACCCAAGCCCCCTCACAGGAGGGAGCTACAAAGAGAGTTTGGCTTTGCCCCCCATCAACTGCCTGACTTCAGGCCAATTATTGAATGGCTCTGGGCTTCAGTGTGCCCATTTGTCAACGAAAGGTTTTGGTCAACACGATCTACAGTGGTTTCCAGCCAGATCTGTTATTCTCTGGTTCTGTGTCTTGGAGGAGTTGAGATGGGATGAACATGGGAGAAGGGTGTTAGGGCCGGTCAGAGCATCCACAACAACATCAAGAGGCAGGGATGAGCACTGTCTCAATGTGCAGAGTGAGAGGACCTGGCTCTGGTTTGAACCCTTGCCATCTCTTTCCTGGTCTGTTGTCATTACTTTCTGACAAACAGCAAGCCAGGGCATAAGTCCAGGCATTAAGTAATGGCAGCCCTAATGCATGGTCAGGGAATGCAAGAGAGAGGTCAAATAAGAAGAACATTGTTCTGGAAGAAATGGCAAATTATGGTGACAAGGAGGGGTGTATGTTGGACATGGAGGGCACTTTTGGCCTGATACCTGGCTGACTCCAGGATGGAAAATCAAGTGATTCTTGAACGGGGTCCTGGGCCCAAGATTCTGAACCCATCTTAGGACCATTCTCATGATTCTACTCAGACTCCCAGCATCAGGGTAGGGATTCCACTTCCTTGGAAGTGTCCCATCTCAAAGATGCCATCTTTGCCTCAACTTAGACATCACTTGTTCATTCACAAATAAACTTGGTCAAGCACATACTGGTCATAGGGATATAGGGATAAAGGAGTGAGAAGGGTATCCCTGTCTCAGTGGATAGGACAAGCAGGGCCCTCTTGTTGCAATGGGCATGGCATTTGTGGAAAAAAAGAGATCAAACCAGCTTGGTGGGGTATAGAGGTGGAGACTGGACTAAATAACAAAGAGGTGTTTTTTTGTTTTTTGTTTTTTTTAAGCTGGAATCAAGTGTTAGTTACATGTCATAAAATTTATTCATTTGAATTGTACAGTTCAAGAATTTTTAATAAGTTTACAGAATTGTGTACTTATCACCACAATCCCATTTTAGAACATTTCTGTCACCTCCGAAAAAGATTCTTCATGCCCATTTGCAGTTACTCCCCATTCCCATCTCCAGTGCCAGGGAAATACTGATACTAATACCTTTCTATTTATAGATTTGCCTTTTCTGGACAGGTCAGCTATATGGAAGCATGCAACATATGGTCTCTTGAGTCAAGTTTCTTTCATTTAGCATAATGTTTTAGAGGTTTGTCCGTGATGTTGCATGTACCAACACTTCATTCTTTTTTAGTTCTGATTAGTATTCCATTGTTTGGCCACATCACATTTTGTTTATGTGTTCACTAGTTGATGGACATTAACAAAGGGTCTTGGGTGCCATATTGGAGTCCGATTGAGAGCTCCAAGAAAGGAAGAGTTAAGTAAGATTGGGGTGCAGCATTATAAATCTTACCCCCAAAACAAAGATGCACAAGGAATATCCTAGCCTTACTTTCTTTTAGTGAAATTATTTCAAACTCTGAGCTCCCCCATCCTACTGGTTGGTGATAATTTCAGTCTCAATGGTTCTTTCTACCATGCTTGTCTAGAGGTCCCACTCAGAGCAAATTTGAGAAGGCTGCTACATTCTCCATAGGCCCATAGTCCCCTGAGGCCTGGCCACCTCCAGGTGTCCTGGGCATGCATAAAACTCTGGAGGTGATGGTGGCTGCAGGTAATACCGTTCATACCTAATTATATATATATCTATATCTATAAAAGTATATCTGGGGTTTGATCCTAGAAGTGAATGGCTGCGTCAAAGGGTAGAGAGAGCTATACTTTGAATAAGTAAAACCACAATTTTTATAGGTTTGTACCAATTTGCCCTTCATCTAGCTATGTATCAGAATGATTACTTTCCACACACCCTCCAACATAGTGTGTTATCAAATTTCTGTCTGACCCGCCCACCCAAAAACAAAGTATCACAACATGGTTAATTATCATTTTGATTATATTGAATGATGTTCAACATCTCTTCACATATTTATGAGCTATCTCTCTCTTTTAGTAAACAGTTTGTCAATATCCATGCCTATTTTGCATCTTATTATTGATATATAGATTATCTTTATATATCAGGGGAAATTAACACTTTATCTGTGATAAAGTATAAGTGGTTTCTTCCCAGCATATTTCCTTTTTTTTCCTTTTGATTTTACTTCTGGCCATTTCTGTTATGTCACTTAAGAAAAAACTTTGTAGAGCTGAATTGATCAATCTGTTCATTTGTGGCTTCTGTGTTTCATGTCATAATTACTATACATAAATTATCTCCAGGGTTTCTTTTAGTATTTTTCTGGTTTCACTTTTAATATTTAAATCTTTGCTTCACTGGGAATTTATCCTGAAGTAAGGAACAAGGTATGGATGTAAAGCTGTGTTTTTTTCCCAGATGGCTACTCAGTTATCACAATGATTTTTTTTTTTAATGATGTACCTTTTCCCTGCTTATTTGAGTTGTGGCCAACATTTGAAATGTTGAGAGAAACTGTTGATTTGACTTCTAAAGATTCCACCAGTCACACTGTCGCCACTAGGCTTGTGAGTCCCCTTGGCTTCAGACTCTTACCAAGACTTGCTATTGTATCTCTTTAATTTTTTGCCAAGCTGATAAGCAAATCATGGTGCTTTGTTCTCATTTTAATGGTAAAAGACAATTATAGAAAGGAACACAGAAGCAGTATGTCAGTTGCCTAGAAGGAGAGGCTGAGAAGCTGCCACTGAACAGAGACCCGTAGGAAATCAGCTTGGGGATAGGCAGTGAGAGTGTGTCACAGGGACCAGGGCTGTTGCAGGCCTTGAGTGAAAGAATCTGAGTTCTGCACATCCACGGGTAGGATATCCACTCTTGTAAGGAGTTAGGAGTGGTGTGCCCCAGGGACACAGCAGAGCTCAAAGCCTGATGTGTGGAAGAGTGTTAAGGGATACATGGGCCTTGGGTCTGGTCAGGTCTCTCTCTGTCCTCCACCCCACACTCGGCTCAAGAAAACCTAGAGGTTCTACCCCAGGATTATCTTTTCAGTTTCCACTGGTTTACTCCAACCTACTGTCCTCTGTTGCCTGTACTACCATACCTGCACCCAGTTGTCCCCACCATCTATTGGGGTGGCCCTCCAACCCAATCTGTACTTTACATCAGATAAATCTTCTAAAACCTCAGCTCTGATCACCTGTACTTTTCCTCATGGAAACTCATCAATGACTTCCAGTTACCCTCAGGATGAAATTCAGAGTTCTTGACCAGACTCACCCTCTCCTCAGTCTTATTCCTGCATCTGCAGTTTTTTATGACTCTTCTGTCACACAGGCAGCATTACTCAATGGCTCCAGGCCACATTTTCCCACCACAGGGCCTTTGCAATTGCTGTTCCTGGGCCTAGATTCCCCACTCCTCCTCTGTCCCTCTTGGCCCCAGCAAACACACACTTCTTCTAACTTCTATCCGTCCATCCCCTCTCAGTTTGGAGGTTCTTCCCTGACACTCCTCTCTGTATCAGGTACACCCCCTCTCTAGGCACCCTGTAATTTTCCCTCACAGCAGCTAGCACAATTGTAATTATTTAGTTATTTTAATCACCATTTGTCTAATTTCTGTTTCTCTTACGAGATTATAAGCATCATATTGTTGTATCCCCAGTGGTTAATAGAATACCTGGCATAAAGTTGGCATTCAGCAAATATTTTGTTTTCATTGATGAATGAGTGAGGTATAACTATAAAGCAACGAGGCTGACTCCAGATATCACAGACAAATAACAATGTTTGTCCCTCCCTGCTAAGAATGCCATTCCACCCGCCTCTCTGTTTGCCAAAATAATTCTCTTTCTTCAAGGCCCCCGGTCCTAATTGCCTCTTGCCCGGAAGGCATTCATGCCTACTCTAGCCCACTCTGTAAACATATTTTTCCAACCCCTGTCGTACCTGCTGACAGGAGAATGAAAGAGAGAAAGAAATGAATGTGAGGCTCTGTGATGGCCTTTCCCCAAACAACAGGGAAGTTATTTCCTTTCTCTCAATTTCTCTCTACTCTTTCCCTTTGAATATACAACTGTATTCCTCCTAATTTGCTTTGATCGCTCCCTTAGGAGCTGTCATGGAATCAATTAAATCTGTGTAGATTTTATAACTTGAGGTCACCCAGTATGATTCCTCATTTTACAGATGAGAAAACTGAGGCCTAGAGAGGTTAATGTTTGAAACGATTACCTCTATTGGGTCTTATAATACCAATCAGTGTCATTTTCTAAGATAAATGTTCTCAATATCCCCGCTCCGCAAGAGTATAAACGCCTCATTCTATTTAAGACCTGCTGGTGGTGACAGTCTCAGTGCTAAGGTGAGCCCTGAAAGGCAGGCTTCCTGTCCTGCTCCCATACAGCGAAGCTGCAGCAGTTTTGAGTGGGTCAACGGCTCTGGCTGGGACAGGTCCCTGCCCTAAATGGGGCCACAGGCTTCACCTGTGCATTGACAAAGGGGCCCTGTGTTTGTGCCGCCACTTCACACAGCCCAACTGAAGTCATGGACTAGGAGTCTGCTGTGCTTAAGCACCTACAGAACAGCAAAAGAAAGCTGTCCTCTCAGAAGTCACGTAGGGTCAACTGGGGAAATGTTATTTCAAAATGGCCATGAAAGGGAGAGAGGTCTGAAAATTGAAACTAAAACAGCTGTCAGCGACTTCTCCGTAATATATTTGCTTCTGGTTCCAGAAGCCCAGGCAAGCAGAACATAACCTTAACAAACACATTTAACTAGAACATTACACAATCTTTAAGAGGGGTTAAAAGTGGTTCCTTGACATCTAGAGAATCAATAAGAAATTAAGCAAAGTTCCAGGTGACGTTTGGCAATGTGCAAGGATCTGGAGAGAACTCACCAAGGACTCCAAGCTGAGGAAGAGACTGACTCCTGGGGGTGCTGGAAGGGGATGGGGGAGAAGAGCCTTGGATAGATTGGTACTCAGGTGCCTCAGTGGCAGGGCCCGGCAGAAGTGGCCATGAGGTCACTCTTCAGGTCTGGGTGGGCGGGGCCAGCTCTCTATGTGCCTGTTTGTTCTACACACCACACCTGGTCTCAGATGCTCTGGCGCAAGCTTGAAGGGCAGCCTGGCCCTCCTGCTCCTACAGGGTGCTTAATTCTGTGCAAGAAGCAACTGTGTATATTTTCCATGCACACAAGATTGACTTCAACTTAAAAAATTTTTTTAATGTTTATTTATTTTTGAAAGAGCGAGAGAGACAGTGGAGGAAGGGCAGAGAGAGAGAGGGAGACACAGAGTATGAAATAGGCTCCAGTCTCTGAGCTGTCAGCACAGAACCCGACACTGGGCTTGAACTCATGAACCATGAGATCAAGACCTGAGCCGAAGTCGGACACTTAACCGACTGAACCACCCAGGTGCCCTGACGTCAGCTTTTTAAATTAAGAATTCTATTTTATATATTTCAGCTCTACACTGTGAATAATAAGCAATTAGCACAATATTTAAAGAAATAGATACTATTTTGTACTTTTACTTTTTGCCACTGCTAAATATTAAAGTCAAGGATCTTCATCTGTTTTTTCTTTTCACGTAAGATAAAGTTTAATTTCTTGGGGCGCCTGGGTGGTTCAGTCAGTTGAGCATCCAGCTCTTGATTTTGGCTCAGGTCATGATCTTGCAGTCCATGGGATTGAGCTCTGCATAAGGCTCTGTGCTGACAGCCCAGAGCCGGCTTGGGATTCTCTCTCACTCTCTCTCTGTCCCTCCCCTGCTCACACATGCTCGTGCGCGCGCACTCTCTCTCTCTCCCACTCCCAAAATAAATAAACATTAAAAAGGAGAAGTTTAATTTCTTGGGTCCCTTATTTATTTCTGGCAAGCAGAACAGAATTTAATGAACACATTGAAACGTCCTGGGAATACTCTCAGTTCTTGAAGTCAGGGTCCTGAGAGCTCGCCAGTACAGGTAGTGGCTTCCTGTCCCAACCCAAGGAAGAGAGAATGCCCCATGACTCTCCTCCCACCCCTGGTGGAAATGAATTTCTTTGGCCATTCAAAATACCTCTTTCTCCTCTCTATCCTGTCTCTTATGGCCATGTGACCATGGGTGAATTGCATGATATCTTTTCATCTGTAAATTGGGGGTGATAATATCTAGTTTTCAGTGTTAAAGGGAAGATCAAGAGACACCACTTAATAAATGTGTTGTTCCTCTTCTCTTTCCCACCTGCAGGGCTGCTAAAAATGAGAATTTTTTTTTCTAGTGTGAAGCATGCTGTCTCTCCCCTGTTAAGAAGCTCTCCTTCCTCCCTATGTGACATCCTCCAGCATTCTCCTCCATTACATCCCTGCTTTCAGTTTGCACCCAATGAAGCTTGATTTGTTTCCTTAAGCATCTCACTTAGCAGCCCCTACTCCTACCAGTTTTATGGTTTAGCTTTTTCAAAGGAATTGATGTTATAAAACAAAAGTTTATGAGAATCTAAGTTTGTTGAGAGATTGTGAAAAGCCTTATATTCATATGCTTTTCACAACTCTAAAGGAACCACCATAAAGAATTAGTTTTGGAAATGAGGATTTCTAAGGTGAGGGGTGTTCTGTAATTAGACCCCTAATCCACAGAGTGGTTGTGGAGAGGAGAGGCTGTGTCACTCAGGAATCAAGTCCTTGCCATCACATAGGGCAGGTAGCTGCAGGCTTGTCCTGTGGAGGTGATGAGCCATAGTCACAGCAGGAGTGCTGTAGGTTAGATGAAGGAAGGCTTTCTAGAGTAAAGTCTGTTCTATTTCAGGGTAACCAGCAGAGAAATATTTGAAGTCTGCATATAAGGAGGTCTTTAAAAACAAATTAGGGTTAGGTATGTTTTATTTCTCACGTCAAGTGGCTGGACTGGTGAGCTCATAAGGCCCTCTGCAGAACGAGGCTTCTTTGCTCTGCCTCTTTTTTTCTTCTTACTCTCTATTTTGTGTTTTTGCATGTGTGTGTCTGCGGCCTGCTTGGTACAGTGGGAAGAAGTCAGTGGCTACGATGAAAACCTGAACACCATCCGCACCTACCAGGTGTGCAACGTCTTTGAGCCCAACCAGAACAACTGGCTGCTCACCACCTTCATCAACCGGCGGGGGGCTCATCGCATCTACACAGAGATGCGCTTCACTGTGAGAGACTGCAGCAGCCTCCCCAATGTCCCAGGTTCCTGCAAGGAGACCTTCAACTTGTACTACTATGAGACGGACTCAGTTATTGCCACCAAGAAGTCAGCCTTCTGGTCTGAGGCCCCCTACCTCAAAGTAGACACCATTGCTGCAGATGAGAGCTTCTCCCAGGTGGACTTTGGGGGAAGGTTGATGAAGGTCAACACAGAAGTCAGGAGCTTCGGCCCTCTTACTCGGAATGGTTTTTACCTCGCTTTCCAGGATTATGGAGCCTGTATGTCTCTCCTTTCTGTTCGTGTCTTCTTCAAGAAGTGTCCCAGCATTGTGCAAAATTTTGCCGTGTTTCCAGAGACCATGACTGGGGCAGAGAGCACGTCTCTGGTGATTGCTCGGGGGACATGCATCCCCAATGCAGAGGAAGTGGACGTGCCCATCAAACTCTACTGCAATGGGGATGGAGAGTGGATGGTGCCCATCGGGCGCTGCACCTGCAAGCCTGGCTATGAGCCCGAGAACAGCGTGGCCTGCAAGGGTAAGTCCTAGGGCCTCTTAAGGCCTCTGCTTCTTGCCCACCTGGGACAGGGTCCAATCTGCAAATCTTCCCCACCTCCAGCTCTGGGTCATAAAGGAGCAGAAGAGCCTGATGGCTTATTACAAAACTCTGTGGGAGTCGGGGGGTTCCTGGGTGGCTCAGTCAGTTAAGCATCTGACTCTTTTTTGCGGCTCAGGTCATGATCTCATGGCTCTTTGGTTCAAGCCCTGCATCAGGCTCTGCACTGACAGCACAGACCCTGCTTGGGATTCTCTTTCTGCCTCTCCCTCTGCCCCTCCCTGTCTCTCTGCCCCTCTCTCTCTCTCTGCCTCTCTCTCTCTCTCTCTCTCTCTCTCTCTCTCTCTCTCTTTCTGTCTCTCAAAAATAAATTTTAAAAACTTAAAAAACACACACACACACACAAAAGCTCTGGGGCATCTACATCCCCAGCTATGATGATTTTTCAACTGTGTCCAACCAGAATACAGTGTTCATGATGGGGGAAAAGATAGAATTCCAAATGATAGGTAATCACATAATAACCCTGGACATTCATATTCTGTTTTGTGTGTGTATGCACTCTCTTGCCCTTCACCATGCACACACCCCTGCATCATGTCCAGCCCCATGCTCTGAAGCATGGAGAATTTGGGTTGTCATGGGCAATTCACTCAAGGGCAGTTGAGAAGTGACTGAATTTGCAAAATATTTTAAGTCATTTCAGTTCAGTTCCCCCAGCACCCAACTTGGTCTTGAACCCATGTAGCTCATTAACTCAAAGCCTTTTGCTCAGCTGTCTTCCTCCAGGGGCTCAATGCCAGGGGCAGGGGTGGACCTAGCTTTTGTGTACTGGAAGGAGATGAGCTAATGCAATGGGGGAAGGTGGTATCAGGTATTGTATTACTTTTGCTTCCGAAGGATACAGAGTGATACGAACTTGGCAGTTTGGGAGTGTCAGGGAACTGTGTGCTCACATTGGCTCTCCTCAGTCCAAGAGAGCACATGTCTAATACATGGCAATAAATGAGCTGAACTGGCTTGAGATTCTTCTCTGAGAATGAATAGGATGGTCTAGAGAATCCATGACTCATTTCTTTAGTAAGTGCATGGAAGCTGAATACAGGGAGGGGGTGTCCAGAGTTGGGGAAGAGAAGACTTCGTTCCTCGATTAAATTTTGCCTGTGGCATTCAAAGTTTCAGATTCTTTCAAGGGCAAGGCTTCCCACATAGACCTCAGAAATGACCACCTTGACCCTAACTCATTGTTTAGGTTGCCCCAGACCTCTGGGGGCAGGTTGGAGTTGAAGCTCCATTAGCTCCCTCTGCTCTCTCATGAGCTTCCTATCAGCCATCCTCCCTGTTGACCCCCTCCGACACTCCGCCTGACCACCAGATTGTCTTTGCCTGTCCCTTTCCTCTCTTACCTTGCTCCCCAAACATCTGCAGCCAAGCACCAGGCACAGGATTGCTAATGCCCATCAGCTCTGCGATCCTTTGGACTCAGCTAATTGCCTGGGCTGGGGCACTCACACAGCCTTTCTGAGGCCTGCTGAGAGCGGAGAACTAAGGCCTTTGTGTCTTTATTGGATTTCTTGGTTATGGTGCCCGTGATGGATGGTGTGGAAACAGAGGGGAGAGAGTGCCAGATCAAGTGATGAATCAAGGCAGACAGTTTTAAAACCAGCCTAGCCTGGCCCCACAGCGTTTCTCTTTGTCCCCCTGGTTGGAGGTGGGGCAGGAGGCGCCCTTTTTGGCATTTGTCAGGGTCTGAGTGGGAACCCGGGCACTAGGCTGAGTTCTTAAAGGTGCAGGTGCGGCAGCTGCCAGGCACGCTTGCAAAAGTGCTGGTGATTTCTTCAGGCTTCAAAGAGCTGCCATACTGCACTTGCTGGCTGGGGCCCTCTCGCTTTTCCCATTATTTCCCGAGCAGAATGGCAGGAACCAGGGCAAGCATTGATTGGTTCTGATTTAATTGGGACTCTGGGAACAGGCTCTCATTTCTTTGGGCTAATTGGAACTTTTCTCTTTTGGGGGGTTCTGCTGTCTGTGCTGTTTGTCAAGTCACCTCCTGCGGTTGTTGTGGGATGACCTATGGAGACAAATATGTAAATCCAAGTGGCTTCTTTCCATTCTCCCTACCCAGCTCCAACCCCCTTCTGACTTTTGGTGGACGTTCCTAATCTAGAGTTATTATGAAACTGACTTGATTTCACAAATTGCCTATTGCAAACGCGCTGGAGGGTGGAGGAAACGGGGTGGCCAGGGCATTACTTTGCCATTTTAGAAGCATAGGCAGCCACGCTTTGGTGGCATTTCTGAGAGTGGAGAGTGGCAAGCCAGGTGGTGTCATGGATCTTACAGCCCAGCAGCCTGGCTGAGCTTGTGTCCTAGAAGGAGAAGCCCCCCTTTTTTTCTGTCTCAAGGACTTTAAGATACATCCTCCAAATCTTAGCCATTGGCTCTGCTAGTAATCTGGCTTTGATGGATGATCATCCAGGACTCCCTTTCCAGAACTAAGCAGGCTGCCTCAGGGAGGCAAAGAGGTCTTGGCCATCAACGGTGATATTGGGAGGACTCTGCACCCTTTGGGTGGAGATGGGCGGTGCATGTGGAAGGATTTGTGACTCGTCCCTGTATGTGTCTCCAGGCAAGGGTACCCCACCCATTTTGGCTGCTTGTGCTGTGCTGTCAGGTAGGCACCATAGCCCTTGACGGCAGTTCTGGGGTGGCCCACCTAGTGTAGCCAGTTTTCATCAGGCCAGAAGCATGGAGAATGGGGGATGCCAGAGAATTGTGGGTGAGACACGGTGAGCCCCTTTCAGCTGTCCTGGCAGGACTGAGGAGGGAAGGCAAGCTACTCTCCTCCAACACAGCCCTGAGAATTAATGCTCTGGAGCCTGGCTGGGCCAAACCTGGATGATTCTGGGCTTCACTCAGTTATACTGACCTGATAAACTTTTCTCTGGATATTTGAATCTGGGCCTTTGCATGTGTCAAATCTATAGAATATCTTTATATTATTTTCTGGAAAGACAGACTTTCATCATGGACAGGAACCTTATTCTGACCTTCACTTTGTGTCTGCTAAACCTGCTCCTGTCAAAGTCATGGCGACCTGTTGTTCTGTTGTGCAGAAGCACCTGGAGACCAGTTAGGGAGCCCAGCCAGTGAAGAGTGGTCCTGGCCTAGAGCTCTCCTGTCCTGAGGAGGGTGGCGGCAAGATGGGGGCAAGCAGAGGAAGCTGTTGGGGGGACCTTATACGTTAGGATGTGCCACAAGTGGCAGACACACTTTCTAGAGGGCTCCATGGCCCAAGGCCTCTTCTGGACTCATCCTTTATACTCACACAGATTGGACCAATCAGTCAGAGTCATAGTAGCCTGCTGACCCCTCCAGTGACTCTGATCCCGCCTATAAAATTATTAATTACTAGGAAAATGGCCCATCTGCCCCAACTTCAAACCTTATGCTCATAGTATAGTCGATCAATGAGCACTCAGGGCTTTGTCTTTACCCACCCCATACCTTCCCTACTCAGGTTGATGGCTAAGTTGATTTTCTGTGTGGGTGCCTGCAGTCTGCCCATCCCTGGGGCCAGGGGCGCTGAGAGCTGGCACTCAGCAAGCTTCCTCTGTGCCATGGAGCCTGAAATGTGCCAGCTGAAGTCAGTCTTGGGGAGGAGGGCTGGGCTGAGACTGACAGTTGCTAGGGGGAACCTGGCATGTGTAGGCCTCTTAGCTGTCTGTTGGAAGCTTGGAGACTATGGTATCCCATTTGGGTGCCCAGGGAGGGGTCTCAGGTGCTAGAACAGCCTCTGGCAGCCAGATCCTAGCTGGAGCAATGTACTCATGGGGCTTGATTCTGTTTCTGCCCCTGAGTACTCCTTGAGGGCCTGGCTTTCCTTCCCAGACATAGTCCTGGGATCTTCCAAAAGGAGCTGTCTCATTAGCCTGCATCTCCAGCCATACTCAGGACTCAGAGAATGACAATGCTATGTATGACCTTCCCTGCTATCCTCCCTTATTCCTGTTCCTGTGGGTGTTTAGGCCAGCCTTGGCTCACCACTGTAGAAGGCACACGCTGACCCATTGGGCCCAGGCCTTTGTTGTTGGTGCTGTCACTGGAGGGGAGGGTGTAGGAAGATGAAAGGGGAAAAGGGGTATATTCAGGTGGAAGAGGTCTAACCTAGAGATAGGAACTGGTTTTAGTCCTGACTCTGCTGTGAGCTTCTGGGTAGTTTTAAGGTAAGTCTTTTCCCATGAGAGCCCTTTCTTCTGTGCCTACTTCTTAGGGTGTATGAGAATTAAGTGGATAATTAGTGCATATGAGAATGCTATGAAAGCCATGCGATGCCATGGCATTGCCCTTAAGCCCTGAAACACACCATCTGACTCTGGCTTCTAAGGGGATAAAATTCTGGAATGAAGGTGGCATGTGGTGCCCCCACTCAGAGACACAGGTCAGCAGGAGACCTGAATATTCATCCATCACTTGCCTGCACCTGCGTGGGCCCAGCTCCATGACTGTCCAGCAGTGACCAGTGATCAGCATGTCAGTGTGATTCACTGTCCCTCAACAAGTCAGTGGGTCAGTTAATACACATTTGAAAGGTGCGGCCCATGCAAACTGCCTTGAGGCAGGTTGTGTAGGCAGGTGGTCTTTGTGAGCTGGAGGTCTGAGTGAGGAGAGAAGACTCCCCAAGCCTGAGGAGGATGGTCATCTGCAGCAGTGATTCTTGATTCCATGGTGGGCATGAGACCCCACAGGAGAGGTTTGATAAAATGATATCCCCAGGTGACCCCTTCTGAGATTGTATTGCATAGGTCAAGTGGAGCCCAGGCCAAGGACCCCAGATCTAAGCTCTAGACCAGAACCTTCTATGTTGCTGGAGTATAGAAGAAGGGGGCTCAGGGGAGGTCACTGAAGGCATCTTGGGCTTGTGGGATTTGTAGAAGGGTGGACCTGAGGTGACATGGAAGGAGTCTGGGAAAAGGGACTGTAGGAGTGGCCTGGAAGCTGGGCAGACTGAGCACGAGGCTAGCTGGCCAGCAGCGGGGAGATGCTCAGAACATCAACACACTTTGAGCAGGGCCCTACAAGCTGAGCTGCTAGAAAGCCTGAGAAGGGGGCTATGGACAGAGGAGTGAGGGACAGAAAGCTGAGGGAGGACTGTCTGGAAGTTACAGAAAAAAGCAGCCTTTCCTGCAGCTGGCCAGCACCAGCTGGATCACTCAGGGCTATTCTCCAAACAAACATCAGGGGTGGATTGCTGTCCTCAAGGGCACCGTCAAGCCTGCAGGACTCCTGTGACTTTCTCAGGTCCTGCCAATCAAGGTTGGAGCTGAGGATGTATGTGCCGTAACCAGGAATCCACATGGCTTTTCCAGGGGACTCTCAAGTCAGCTGAGACCATCCATCCCAACTCCAGATGTTGGCAGGACCTTGACAACTTCTGGAGAAGACCAGAGCAGTTCTTGGTTCATCCAACTCCCTGTTTCATGTCTCTCCCACTCCCCACATGTCTGTCAAAGCCCTGAGCTAGGGCCTGCACCCTCTCTGGCACTTGTCCTGTGTAGCCCTCCCAGGCACTCCTCAAGCCATACACTCCCTTGCCAATGCCCCAGAGGCTGCTGTCCTTCCCCAGCTGCTTAGGCACTCCCCTTTCTTCAAATGGGGCCTTTTTTCATGGTAATTTTCCACCTACATGTAAATTCCTTCATGCCTGGAAACCCAAGGGACATTTTGAACCTTTCAACAGTTTTGGTGCCTTTGTCAACTTGAGTGGCTGAGATGAGCCAATTTATAAGCCTGGGGGAGTTGAGACAGAAAATCTGCAGGATTTGAAGGTGGAGAAAAATATGTCTAATTTCACTCGCCTTGGAAAAAAAAGTTTGGGGGCCTATTTCCATCTCTCTTGGGGTTGCTGGTCCCAGCTTTGGGTTACCACCTGCATTCTCATCCTGGGTGCTGAAAGAGAAAGTGGGTCCCAAGGGGAGGGTGTGTGTGTGTGTTTGTGTGTGCGCGCGCGCGTGCAGATAGGTGCACAGGCGCAGCCACCAGCCTGGCAGCTGCATCCGGGGCACTGGGGAACCCTGTCTTCTAGCTCCAGCCCATCAGCTGTTGGCTGGTGAGTGAGAGGAAGCCTGCAGCTCAGTCAGCCTCCACTCCAGCCCCAGGGAGACCAGCTCTGCTCAGGGCTCGGGGAGGACAGGGTCATTAACACCGCAGCCTTGTAAGATGAGCTTCATAATAGGATTTCCCAACAGGCTACTTCATTTAGAAGTCTCTTGGGCTTCCTCTGCTCCCTACGGTGGCCCTGCCCAGTGCCCTCCAGAGAGGAATCTAATGTAATTGGCTGGATGTAATGGGCTGTGACACCAGCATGAGCAACAGCAAACAGAGCTGGAAGGATGCCCCAGTGCCTCCCTGACTCCAGCATATGAGGCAGGAGCACTCGGTCCTGTGCCCTGGTGATAGTGGAGGACAGCAAGAGGGGAAGGGAGGGAAGAGAGGGGAGCTTCAGGTTCCAAGTCCTCTTGTGATCTGTGCTGCCCCTCTGCCTTTGAAAGACCTGGGTGGAAGCACCAAATTCCATTGGTGTTGACCAAACAGTTGTGATTCTCCCAGGTCAGTGCTGGAGTGACTGAGAACGATTTGGCAGTGTTCTGTGCACAAGAGCTGCCCGGCATGGAATCCACCACTTACTAAATGTGTGCTATCAAAGATGCTGACAGACACACCATGTAGCCATTACTCAGACAGTGTGGGTAGTGGAATTGTCACGGGTGAGCGGTCCAGTTGAGGCCCTAAGGTCACCACTTACTGCACTGTCATTGGCCCATGCAGAACTAGAGAGTCTGAAACTACTCAAGCTGGACAGGCTTGTGGGATGATGAGAGACCACCACGGTATCCACAGAGAGAGGAAAGCCAGGGAGCATTTCTGGGTATCAGTCTAGAGAGCCCTGGCTGGCTAATGTCAGAGCAGGGATCAGAATCCCGGTCTGGGGAGGCCACCATCTCCCTTTGCACGTGAGACTGGATTTTGTTAAAGTTAACCATCCTTAAACATACAACATGTGTCTTCAGGACTATCAGACTTGCCTCAGCTGTTCTCTCATAGATAACCCTCTCTTGTGACTGTGTTATCCACTGTTGTTTCTTGGGTCAGGGCTCCCTGGCACCGTGTTCTGTGGCCATACATTTGCCCACTGTACAGCACAGGGCTCCACATTGACTGCCAACAGCTTCTTTTAGCCTCTCTGGCTGCAACCCTGCCTCTCCAGGTCCTCTGACATGTTCATCTGCTAGTTGAGCCACCCAGAGGTTGCATAGCATCTTAGGGTTGGGGGCGACCCCAAGCTCCCTGGGAAGGATGAGGTCTAAGGCTTTGTGCTTATAAAAGGGAAGGTGGTGGGGCTGTCAGCCGGAGGCCTGACTGTGGCTCTCTAATGGGCCTCAGAACCAGCATGGGCCCCCAGGGCGGAATCCCAGCTCAGGCAGGGTGGGGGTCAGACTTTCCCTCTTTGCTTCCTGTCCCCATCTCGCTCTGGAGCCGGGCAGTCCCTGCCTGCAGAACTTGAGGACGAACATCCACACAAACTTGCTTGCCTGGGTGAGGAATCACTACATTTCATTTTGAAGCATGAAGATCAAAATCATTCTGAGTCTGAGCCGGCTTGCAATGGGGTTCTTCAGTTCTGGGCCCCAGGGAGCTCTGACAGTCTGAATTCTTTTCCCATTGCTTTTGGCCTTTGACAAGCTGTGTTGACCGTGCCCTAATGCTCCTGGGTCTTATTTCTCCCTGAAGGAAGTGGGGTGGAAAAGACTGAGAAGAGTCAGCCCAGGATATTTGCAAACAGAGAAGGGATGTGTCCCAGACATGGGCAAACCACCAGGAGCAAACCTTAGTTTACCAAGAGGGCTTTGACAGGGACAGGGAGAGAGGGATGCTCTTGGTCTTTTCCTAGGGGAGAGGTCTCTGCCTGTAGAAGTCATATCTACACTCTTTGGTGGCTTAACTAAGAGCTTGAGTACCAGTTGATATGGCAGCTGGGCCTTCCATTTTTGTTTCAAGGGCCAGCTAATGAGGGCAAGGCAGGCCAATCCTGTGGAGATGTGGCTTAGTATACAGGAGTATGTCTAGGTTGGCTCTGGGCCCCAGGAGTTATCCCCTATGACAGAGAACATCCCACCTTCCTGTGGATCCTCCCAGCCTGTTGCAGAATGAATCTGTGCAGCTGCAGATAGGCTGGGCTTATCCTGTGTGTGTGTGTGTGTGTGTGTGTGTGTGTGTGCACGTGCGCGCGCGCTTCTGGCCAAGGGGGTCAGGAGGAAATCAGGAGAGGTGAGGGTGAGGCTAATGAGGCACTGTGGGGAGTCTCAGGAGGCTTCTTAAAATCACAGGACAGAAATTCAGGGCCAGAGAGGGCCAAACCCAGCCCTAACAGAGGTTTTTATTGAGGGTAGGGCCCAGTTCTGGGGAAGAGATGGACAAAGAAACAGGTCCTTTGGTTTCTGGCTTGTCCCTGGACTCTGTCTGGAATAGCCCACTGTCACTAGGAATGGGGACACATTCCTAGTGGTGACTGGAGTTACTTGGTCTTTGGGTATTACCCTTGGGGACCTGCTCTGGTCTCCTCCTTGCAGGTCTGGGCAGTTCTGGCCTTCTGTTCTTCAATCAAGTTGGATTCCACCTGTGTGAGTTCATGTGGATCTAGTGATACCTGTGCTCATTCTTTCTTTAGGTACTTACTGGGTACCTACAGATGCCAGGCCCTTTATACTTCTGTACATAGATTGAGTGATTTTACTTCTAAGAATCTGCTACATTCTTAGCTCTCTGGAAAGTGGTTACAATGTCCAGAGTACAAGGGAGTCACAAGTAGCTATGTTGCCCTGGTGGGACCCAGTGGAGGATAGCTCCTCCCAGCTAGGTAAGACCTCTAAGGAGAGTGAGTCCAGCCCACCAGATGATACATTGCTTTCCCAGAGTGGTCCACCACCCTGCTTTTCAACACCTCCAGTGATGAGACACTCAGACTTCCTGAGGCAGCCTGGTTCATCGGAGCCCTTCTTCCTAATATTGAATCAGGACTCACTGATCCAGTCCCTGGGGTAGAACTTCTATGCAAATCTCTCTTCTGCGAAGTTACTTTTTGTTGTTATTTTAAAAATGTTTTGTGGGAGCCGGAGTAACCAGTTCATTCAGTTAAGCGTCCAACTTCAGCCCAGGTCATGATCTCCCAGTCCATGGGTTTGAGCCCTGCATCAGGCTCTGTGCTGACAGCTCAGAGCCTGGATGGAGCCTGCTTCAGATTCTGTTCTCCCTCTCTCTCTGCCCCTAACCCACTCGTGCTCTGTTTCTCCATCTCTCAAAAATGAATAAATGTTAAAAAAATTTTTTTAAAAATAAAAATGTTTTGGACTGGTGGTACATAGGAAAAAGTTTCCCTCCCACTCTTGTCCTCACCAGGGGCCCTAGCTGTTAAAGTTTCTAATATGCAAAGAAAAGTGTGTGCATTTGCACACCCAGAATATAGCTGTATCTTTTTCCCACCTGTATAGAGACATATTACACAGGGCTTTTTACCTAGTCACCCCACCTGTTTCTTATTTAGCAATGAAGTTTTCAACAATGAAGTACTTATTCTGTATTACACAGAAATCTGCCTCATTTTTTCAAATGATTCTGTAGTGTTGTATTAAAGGGGTGTGCCTTCATTGTTCTTCATTTATATACATGTAGGTTGCTTCCTGTTTTGTTGTTGTTGTTATTTCTGAACAATATTTCAACAAAGGTCCTTGCATTTATCTTTGTACTTGTGTACGAGTATATCTGCGAGTCAAATTCCTTAATTAATTTATGCAATGAATATTTATTGAGGACTTTCTATGTGCCAAGCACTTTTCTAAGAACTAAGGGTGCAGGAAATTCTTAGAAGAAAAATTGCTGAATCAGAGTATATACATTTCTAATTTTGAGAGACATTCCTGAATAGTCCTCCAGAAAAAAAAAAAAAAGGCATTTTCTACCAATTTTGCTACCTCCAACAGCGTAAGAGAGTGCCTACTCCCCACACCTTTGCCAAGAGAACAAAATGTCGATCATTTTTATCTTTGCCAATCAGGTAGATGAAAACCAGCAACCCACTGTGGTTTCAGTTTACATTTATCTTGCTATGTGGGGCATTGAACATGGTAGCATTCCACAAGTTGCCCTGATGTTCAGTTGTACAGGACTCGACAAGCGTTCCTGTACAACACATCATTAAATCAGGTGGTTTGCTTGTTGCAGACCTTTTGGGGTTTGCTCCCTCCATGGCATGGTCTATTCCTCACTTTCCTCTGACCCCTCTGTCCCATTCCCTCCTGCCATGTATCCGCCCTTGATCTGTTCTTTGTCCATCTATAGCATCAGGACATGTTGGCACATGCCACTCACCCATTTTGACATTTCTTAGTTAGTGGCAGGTGACCGGTCTGCAGATGGGACAGGACAGGAACAGATGCTGGTGCTCAAGGGCCAGGCTGTTCTCCTGGTCCAGTCCCAGAAAACCCGGCCAGCCTGGTTTGTGGGGAAATACACCTCACTTTTCCCATCCTTCCTCTCCTGCCTGGAGCCAGTTCTGGGCTCCTTGCTCACCCCGTGCAGCCCTGCTCTGCTCCCTGCATCTCTCAGCTCTTACCCTTTGGCCCAGACCCTCTGCCACACATCCTTTCCTTCAGTTCTCCCAGCTTAACTCTGGGGCTTAGGGTTTCAGCACACCCTGGTGGCTCCCCCTCAGCTGCCCCTTCCTAAATCACCAGTGCTCAGCCCTGGCCTGCCCCACCCTCCTCTTTGTTTCTTCTGCACCAACCCACCCTCAGCAGAGCTGTCCAGCAGTGTCAGTCCTGCCACTGACCACACATCTACTCCCCAGGCCAGAGCTCAATCCTGCAGCCCTGCTGAAGCCCTGGCCCTGCTTCTACCAGCAAGCCTGATCTTAGCCCTGGGTGGCTGCTCACTGCCTCCTTCTCTCTGTGGCTTTTGTCTTCCAACTCTGCGGGCTTTCTTTCTCTCTGAGGCCAGGGACTTCCTTTTTCCCTTCCTTGTTTCAGTCGCTCCTCCTCTCTTGTCTGCTCCCCTCCCCACCTGTGCTCTCCTCTCCCTTCCCTGCCCCTCCCTTTTCTCTCCCCTGCTTCCTTCCTCACTTTTCTGTTATTTTCTGTGAAAATAAATACATTCAGGTTAAATGAGTCAACTTAAAGAAAAATAATAACTAATAGACTAAAAACCTGGTACATAGATGTGGCAAAAAGCAATGAAGATAGCATGCAAAATGACTGATGTGTGGAAAGAATGCTGATTTGCCCTGTGTACCTGGGCTAAGGAAGCAGCTTATATAATCTGGGCAGTCTCACCATTCACTGTCAGATCATGGTGATGGCTATCATTTGGGTAGGGAGCAAACCTTTCTGGATTGGCTTCCAGCTTGCCTGAAGCACTAATACAGCAGGGCTATTATTTGCAGAGAACTCACTATGTACCAGATGCTCTGCCTAATTCTTTTCGTGCATTATCTCTTAAATCCTTACAATAGCCCTATGAGGTACATATGATTATCAACCTCATTTTTCAGTGGAAGATACCAAGGCACAAAGAAGCTAAGTAACTTTACCAAGGTCATACAATGTAGGACTCTGGGGCCCGGCTGATAACTGCTATTCTCTACTCTTCCTCTCCTCACTCCCTACCCCCAGCTGGAGAAGAGAGAGATTCCCACAGGGCAGAACTGTGATTTGTGGTGGGGGTTGGGCCTTCAGCATCCCATTTGGACTGTGATATAATCCTTCACTAAGGGACCCAAGGAAAACCCATCAATTTGATATGCATTTCCCATTGGCTACGGATGACCCAGGAGGTCCGTGGAGGGACCATGCTTGAAGTTGAACCCCTCCACCTCTGTCCTCCATCTAGCCTTTCAATCTCTGTCACCTACTTCCCAAGCTCCTCATGGGCAGGGCCATGCGTGTGTCCCAAATGTCCGCTGTGTGTCATCTGTTTAATGAGAACAAAACAAAATGCATTGAAAACAAAATTTGTGGAAGCAGGGTGAGAGCTGAGGAAGAAGAAAGGCTTTGCATGTGTAAGAAAACATCCTAGCTGCACTGAGTAGCGTAAGCTCCGTAGAAACTGGGCAGGAACCATGCGGAGTCGCTGACAAGGCATGTGCTTATAGAGGTGATGATGGCAGAACCAGATGGAGGAAGTAACCAGTGATGGCAGAGGCCTTGTCTGTCTGTTGTCCAATATAGTGACACGCTGTGCACGCACACACACACACACACACACACACACACACACACACACAGAACAAAATCAACAGAATGGCCGAAAGCCCATACGTTATGAAACCCTTTCACTAAAAGTTGGTGATAATGTCTCAGTTTGACAGAGGACATAAGGTCAGTGCAACGTGTGTATTTCAAGTGGAAAATGACAATCTGCTCTTAGAACAAGATGGATACAGCTTCTCATTGAAATTGTATGGAATATGCAAGAACTCTGCCAAATCATGAACTTGGCAAAAATTTGCCTGTTCTGGGAATTAGGCGATTTGAGGGTTTCTATTTGGTTTTTGGGTCTATCACACACATGCCTGCATTGATCTGAATGTGGAGGTCCTTGTGACGTGGGGCTTTTCTTTTCCTGCTGGTTCTGTTTGTCTTCCTCTCTGCATCTTTGGCCAAGTTGGTCTCCCTGTTTTCTTTTCTTTTCGTCCATTGACTCTATTCTCTTGTCTGTCTTCTCTCTGGACTTGATTCAAAAAGGAAGAAAAGAGAAACACATTTCATTGGTAGAAGTTTAATGAATGGATGGTTATTTCCATTCACTGTTTTTATTTTTTTCCCTTGGAAGCTGTTTACATGCAAACTACAATAAAAGTGAGTTCTTTCATATAGTAAAATGGAAGAAATCAATGTTTATCATTGAAATTGATTGCAAATATTACAAGAGTGATTTTTGTCATCAAAATTACTAATATGTAGTCACACATGCTGATAATGAGACCATTCATTAAAAAGAACAATAGCTTTTTTTTTTTAAGTGTCTTTGTAAAATGCCCTGCTTCTCTGTGCTCATTTCTGTATTTTTCTGGAGCATATTCCTATTTTTTTTTTTTTTAGCTCTTCAACCCCATTTTTTATTATTCTCCCCTTTTGAGAATTCTTTTAAGCTCCCCTTTTTTTATCCCTAACATTTTTTAAATCTTTCAATACAGCTACAAGTTAAAAGCCAGTAACCAAAGCTGTGCATTGTTGAATTTAACTTTCCCAATCAGAGTGATTGATTTCAGCCTTTGGGGTTGACGCCACCACTCCTGCTTTGTGGGTACCTCTGCCCACTCACCTAAGAATTTCCTCTAATAGAAAGTCAGTTATTTGGGACTGACAACGCAAGAGTGAGCAGTAGATCCCCCTTCCCTCCAGGACCTTCTGCAGCTCTGGGGGCAATGGCTTTGCTCTCCAGAGAACTGATAACACATCAGTACGCAAGCCAACTGAATATCCATACAGCCACTTCCTTCTGGGCCAGGAGGAGGGGGCAGTGTTGCTCCTGGACATCCATCCCATGGGTTGGTGGTCTCCATCCCCTCCCTACCCTGGCTTCTCCCAGGGGCCGGGCCTTTTCAGGCCTTTCCCCACAGACTCCTTTCCTGCCTGTAGCTGTGTGCCGGCCCCTCCTTCATAGCCCACAAAGAGCTCTGTAGACAGACATTGTGTGCTGTTTGCCAACACGGGGGCCCGGGTACACAGAGGGGGCGAGGGAGAAGCCATCTGCTCTCTCCTTTCACAGAGACCTTTGCTTTCTCCCTTTCACTCTCCTCCTCGCTCTCTGTCTTTGAACGTGCATACAAAAATAAAAAAAGCAGTTGCTAATTAGAGCAAGAGAATGAGCGTGAGCCTGGAAGGGGGTACAGCGGAGAGGCAGCCCCCGTGCAAATCAGCCCGCTGGTAAGAGCCAGTCGGGGAAGGATGAAGGGGCGCTGAGGGGCTTCGGAGGGATATTTTGACAAAATAAGCAACAAAGCTTCTTCTTCAGAGTGGCAGAGGGGCTTTGTCTTAACTTCTCACCAAAGAAGGGGAAGAAATAAGAAATGACAGAGTTTTTTGTAAACTTCCACTGCTGGTGTCCACTGACCTTTGCTCTGATATTTTCACTCCCTCAATAGCCCAGTAAACAATAGTCTCTACTGGGGGGACATTTAAGTGTATCCTTTTATTGGTAATTTTTGTCCTGGCTGATAGCTAGTGGGAAATCACTGGCTTCATCTCCCAGGCAGTGCTGGCTGAGGGAGAGCTTCCCCACGTAGGAGCAGCTGAGTCATCAGGAAGCCCTAGCTGGGAAAATATCCCCGGACAAATCCAGACTCTCTGTCAAGGCTTTTTTTTTTCCACCCTACTCTTTCCTATTCTTGGTTCACCAGGTGATTTCTTTTCCCAGACCCATGTTGTTAAATTGGAAGGAGCAGCCCTGATGTGTGGTGCTGATGTGTTGGCTGCCTGAGCTTAGATGGGGTTAGAACAGTATGCTGCTCCAACCCTGAGCTCTGGGAATCCATCCTACACTCATGGAAGGTTCTGGACATACCACCTCAGCCAGGCCTGGGGCCATCTGCTGGGAAGTTTTGCCATGGCTTTAGAACGGGCCCTTTCCATCTTCACTCAGCCAGGCTCATTCACTCATCAGTCCCTGGGAGGGTTACTGCCTGACAAGGCCTCTATAGAGATGCAGTTTTTCCAGGTATAAACTTGAAGGATGGATGACGCAGATAAGGAAAGATTTGGATGTAAGTACCCTGTGCATCTAAAGAATGAGGTGATTTTCTCATTTCTTGTGAATGTGAACAAGTGAGAACAGGAACATGGAAGTCTCATCAGGATACACACTGGTTACTAACTAGTCAGGGAGGAGGAGAGGAAAAGGCAATAGAACCTGGAAAGACGGATTATAATTAGTTCATTCTTCCTCCACTGAGCTGTTTAAGGTGATGGCTACACACGCAAAAACAGAAAGACCTCTCTGGAACTGCTGGGAAAATCCCTGGACTCTCAGATGATGTCCCCAAACGAACTTTTCAGGGGTCCATACTCAGTGTACCTGTCTCTAGTACACAGGGGTGCTTCCCCGGGACCCAGTGCAGCCTGTCTTAGCCCTGTCCGAGGACCCCTCCAGGGAAAGCAGGGCAGGAGTCCACACACCATGCAACTAGGCCAGGCCACCAAAGCCATTGAGGAAACAGCCGTGGATGGGTCCTTGTTAAGAGCCGGTGACAGGAAAGCTTGGGTTTTTCCATCTGAGCTTTGTGTTTGTTAGCAGAGTGGTATCTTTGGGTCTCAGCATTGTTCCCCGTTAAGTGATGGTTTAACACAGGGCTCAGTCTTGCTGTGAAGACTGTATGATAATCTGCCTGTGCAGAGCTCAGCAAAGACCTTGGCACATTGCAAGCGTTCAGAAATGGATGCTGATGTTACCAAAATTTTTGCCATTAAATAAGCCCAAGGATAATTTTCTGCTGGTTCCTTTGAGATGTGAGGACTGTGTGAAGAATGTGGGAAATGTACAGAGATCCAATAAATATTAGGAAGGCTTAGATGGCATGATCTGAGTCCTGGGTACATGAAACATTTTAAAGTAGAGTCGTTGAAGACAATGGAAGCCACCCATCTAGTCATAAATGGATGTGAGTTTGCCCAGTTTGCCACTGCAAGATTAAATCCTTTTTTAAAATTATTATTTTTTTAATTTTCTGTGACTTTAAATTTCATTAAAAATTGTCATACAGAAAATGTGACTTCTTCTGGTGGAAAGTTTTATGAATTTTAATCCATGCACAGATTTGTGTAACCACCCTAAAAATCAGAATACAGAGAACTGCCTTATGGTGTTGCTTTATGGTCACTGCCTCCTCCCACCCCACCCCCTGCTATCAGTGATTCTGCATCCCGTTGTGTCATCTATCTACATGGAGTGATATGGGAAACCTTTGAGACTGGCTTCTTTCACTTAGCATAATGCCTGTGAGATTCACGTAAGCTGTTGCTTATGTCACTGGTTTGTTGCTTTTTGTTGCTGAGTAGTCTTCCATCCTGTGGATGCACCATAGTTTATCCATTCACCTGTTGAAAAACATTTGGATCATTTCCAGTTTGGGGTAATCATGAATAGAGTTGCTGTAAACATTCATGGACAGGTTTTTGTGAAGACAGACATTTTCATTGCTCTAGGTCAGATACCCGAGAGGGATTGCTGGGCCACATAGAAACTATGTGTTCAACTGCCAGATTGATCTTCAGTGCCTGTTCCATTTTGCAGTACCACAGTAATTTTTCTGCGTCTTTTGCAGCACTTGGTATGATCAGTATTTGTTATTTTAGCCATTCTATTAGATGTGTCTTGATATCTCATGGTGGTTTCTAGTTGTGTTTCTCTAGTGAATAATGATGTTGAGTATCTTTCATGTGCTTATTTGCCATTTGTTTATCCTCCTTGGTGAAGTGTCTATTCACAATGTTTGCCCTAGCTGTTTGTTTTCTTACTATTGGGTTTCAAGATTTCTTTACATATTTTGGATACAGGTCTTTTTGTTGAATATGTGAATATATTGTTTGCAGATATTTTCTTCCATTCTGTAACTTGTCTCTTCTTTCTTTTAATGGTGTCTTTCACAAAACATTTTCAATTTTGATGAAATCCAATTTATCCATTAATCTTTTTTATTGAAGTCTTTGTTTTCTTAGAGAAGCTTTAGATTCATCATAGCAAGATTGAGGGGAAGGTACCAGGATTTTCCACATGACCCCTGCCCCTGCATATGCATGGCCTCTCCCATTTCAACACCCCCCGCCATGGTGATACACTGGTACAATCCATGAGCTACACGGCTGCTTCATAATCACCCAGAGTCCATGGTTCACATTAGGGTTCACTTGTGGTGTTATACCTACTATGAATTTGGACAAATGTATAATGGTATGTATCCAGGATCCACCATCATGGTATCATACAGAGTAGTTTCACTGCCCTAAAAATCCTCTGTACTTCACCAATGCATCCTTCCCTCTTCCTTAACCCCTGGGAACCACTCATATTTTTACTGTCTCCATAGTTTTGGCTTTTCAAGAGTGTTATACAGGTATATAACAGGATGTAGCTTTTTCACGTTGGCTTCTTTCACTTAATAATATGTATTTAAGGTTTCCTTACGTCTTTTCATGGCTTGACAGCTCATTTATTTTAAAAGCTGAATAATACTCCATTGTCTGGAGAATTTATTCATTTTTGTTCTCAGTGTGTCCAACTAATTACTTTTTCAATTGATCCAGGTTATGGATCATACTTTTGGTGGCATGTCCAGGAAAGTAATTCCATGCCTAACCCGAGATCACAAAGGTTTTCTCCTAATGTTAATCTTCTAAAAGTTTTACAGTTTTATGATCCAAATGCATGTCTGTGACCATTTTGAGTTAGCCTTTATTTAAAGTATGAGATTCAGATTCAGGTTCATTTTTTATTAGTTTTGTCTCTGATGTCCACTTATACCAACAACAGAGAGCTGTGGTAATGGCTCTTTCACCTCCTCCAAGCCTTTACTTGAATATTACCTTCTCAGTGATCCCTACATTGACCACCCCACTCAGAGTGTGGGCTCCGCCCTCCTCGCACTGTGGGCCCCGCCCACCTTACAGTGTGGGCCCCGCCCCTCCAAATGTGGGCCCCGCCCTCCTCACAGTGTGGGCTGCCCTTAAGAGCCCTCCCATCTCCACTACCTTGCATTATTTTTCTCCATAGCACTTATTGTCTGTGACATAACGTACAGCTTGCTTACTTACAATGTACACCATCTCACTGGTATGCAGGCTGCATGAGGGCAAGGATATTTGAGTGCATGCTGGGAGGGGGTTGCTTGTGAATGGATGTTTCCTGAGTGGTCGGTAAGTGTGGGGTGCCCGGAGAGGCTGGGGCCGCCTAGGGCACATGGCTGCAGAGGGAGAAAGCACAGGCCTCCCTGTCTCACACATTCATCAGGCAGAACAGGTTTGTCAAAGTTAACACTCTACTCTGAGGTCTTGTCTTACCCACCCGCCCACCATATTGTTTGAGATAAATAAGAATTTAAGCAATTAAACATTTTTCCCACCATATTGTTTGAGATAAATAAGAATTTAAGCAATTAAACATTTTTCCCTCTCATTCTTAACGTATTTGTTCCTTGAAACTTAAGCTTTATCCCTTATGCTCCTTGAAAGAAAGAAAGCACTCTAATGCCCTGGGAAAATTATCTTAAATTCTGATCAGCCCTCAGTCCTGGGTGTGAGAAGCAACTCAGAGGTGAGGTGGTTGGCAGAGCAGGGGGCAAGCAGGGAAAGCTGTTTAGGCAGCAAAGCCAGCTAGAATTGAGGTTTTCAACTGGCTAATAGTGCTTCATTTCCAGCAAAGAGGCTTAACTTATCAAGTGAGAGGCCCAGGGAATCCGAGAAGCAAACAGTGCAAAGATATGGAGATCCCAAAAGAAAGTGCAGATTAAATAAACTGGGATGCAGAGTTGAGTGGATTCCTGTCCCCCTGCAATGGAACCCTCTTCTTTATTCTGTCCCTACCCTGAGTTCCAACATCACTGTGCCCCGGGCTTCTCCCGTAACAGGTGGAGTGGATGCATGTCCTTGCATTTCCCTGGGGCCTGCTCTGGAATTTCTTTATCAGGTAGCTTGGGGGCAACAGTGTGGTTAGCTGAGTGGGGAGGGGGCCAGCTGGGCACTTGAAGCTAGCATTGGCACAGCAAATACACCGTCCTTAAAGTGAATGTTAATTTTGAGTGAGTGGGGGGAGGGCTCTAGAGGACCTTGATGGGAGGGCTGCCTCTGTGTCTGTTAGGACCTGGCTGGTGAGGGCTGGTGAGGGCTGGTGGGAAGCATTTACAGAAGGCGCTGGTCTTTTCCCTTTCTTGCTGCAGAGAAACCAGCCCCCCAGATGCCACTCCACCCCCTGCCCTAAACTGGTCCCCTGCAGGTCCAGCAGGTCCTGGCAGACAGCCCTCTGTTCAGCTAGTCCTGCTCTTTGATGATCTCTGAACAGCTAAGGCTCCTGGCCTGTTTGGAATCTGGTCACATACTGTGTTTGTTCCCAGAAAAGCAAACCCACGTTGTCTCCAATTTCTCTCATTTCCACCACTGGATGGACCAAGCTGGCTAATTTTCCCTTTTCATAAATTTGTTTCAGTTCAGTGGGAGGAGCTGCTGATTGTGAGTCATCAGACCTGTGAGGGTGGGGGAACCCAAGTTGTAATGTTTCATAAATAATACTTTAATGAAGACACCCATTAACACTTGTAATAATTCACAGAAAAGAAGCCCAAGCAGATCCGGTTGAAATATCTTCTTTTTTCTTTTTTCTTTTTTTTTTTTTTTTTGTTACCAGCTTAAACAGAGGTCTTAATTACAGAACAGAACAGAAGCCAGCAGTGTCTGGGAATTTCCTCTTGCCAGTGTGTACCAGTCCTTGGCTACACCTTTCTCCCGTGGCTCCTCCCAGAAGACCTGCCCCAGGAGAGGCAGCCTCTCCCCCCTCACCTTCCCCTCCCTTCCCCTTCAGAGCATCCTTGCTATGAGCCAATGCTGTGTGCAGGGCTTTGTAGCTGAAGAGTGCCTAGGTCTTTAAGTCTTTCTCAATGTGTGTGCATGTGCGCACACGTGTGTTTAAAGAGGTGAAGTCAAAACAGGATTACAAAAATTGTGGCATGACTTACATGTTTGCTTTCCACAAATAAATGCTTTTAACACAAAAATTGCAATACTCTATGTTATGCTCTAAGAAGATACTTGCAGGATTCATAAAATGTATTCATGTCCAGTGCCCAGAGGCAGGCTGCTTGGATAATGCGATACAGTTTTAAGTTGTATGGATTTCTCATTTCAGCCTGTGAGTATGTGTCACTGAGTGTGAATTTGAGCCCTTTTTTGAATGGGAATGAGGCCGCATGGTCTCCTTACTTGTCTGTGACAACCCTGCTGGGCCTCTGAGTCTGGGAGGGCCTGTCCCTCATGCACTTGCTCATCCCAGGTTGGTTGCATCCTCCATCTCAGGGGAGCATGGTCTGACTCCTCTTCTTGCTCTCTCTAGAGCAAGGTGGATGGGTGCCACCACCCACCGAGAGCCAGGGTGGGTGCTCTACAAACAGAGACATAGGGAGTCAGATTCAGAGGACAAATTTAAATCTGGTGCCTGATTGAGCTGGGGGCTGGTGGAGCAATCACTCTCCTTCCCTGGGCGTGGGGAATGTGTCATGCTGTAGAGGCCTCGCCCCACCACACCCTCTTCTGACACATGGGCCCCCAGCCTCTTCTAAGGCCAGGCACACAACAAAGGGACAGCTTTCTCTGGCTGTGTTGGCTGCCTCTCTTACCTTCCTGGGTAGGGAAGGGGGGAACATGATGGTGAGGGGCAGGGTTGACTGACCAACGTTCAAGACACCAGGCAAGGCCCAGCCTAGCTCTCTGTTTCTTTTTTTTTTTTAATTAAATTTATTTTAACATTTATTTATTTTTGAGAGACACAGAGAGTCAGAGCACGAGCAGGGGAGGGGCAGAGAGAGAAGGAGACACAGAATCTGAAGCAGGCTTCAGGCTCTGACCTGTCAGCACAGCCTGACGCGGGGCTCAAACCCACAAACTGTGAGATCGTGACCTGAGATGAAGTCGGACGCTTAACTGACTGGCCACCCAGGCGCCCTTCTCTGCTTCTTTACTCTGGGAGAGTCAACTGCAGATCTCGCAGTAGGAGGGGAGCTGAGCAAAGCTCTCTTTGCCTGTATTGTGGTCCTCCGAAAGGAATCCTCTGAGCAGAATTGGAATAATGCCCAGGAGTGCTAGGGGTGGGATGGGGTGAGGGTGGCCAAAGAATGTGGAGAGAAAACATTTCTGAATACTGACCCCTAGAAGAAACCCCTGCAGTTGCAGGCTTCACGGCCTGAGTGGGAAGGTGTGCCTTATCCCTTCAGTGACATGCTAGAAAGCGTTGTCTGCCTTGGAAAAACCACAGAGAAGCACATCTGCCAAAGGGATGATCCCAAGGCCGGGGGAAAGTTGGTGTTTTGGCTGAGGGGATAGTCTTCAGAGATGCCATAGAATGATTTAGAGCTGCATCTGGGCTGGAGGACCTGTCCCATCTCTGCCTTTATCTTTTTTTCTTGATGGAGACCTTGCCTGTAGCCATGGTGTCCGTCCAAACCCCTCCCCGCCAGGACTCTGCATTTACCTCCTGTCTCCAGACACATCTTCCTAAGTCCGGGTCATCCTTGTGGTCACAAACTGTGACAGCTCCCCACTGCTATGTGGCACGTTCTCAGGCAAGAAGCCAAGAGTGCACACAGGCACACGTATTGACACACAGACCCCAAACTCAGCTTGGTTAAGAGTGTACACTCTGGGGCCGGACCACTGGGTTTGAACTCTGTTGCTACCGCCGTATGATGTTGGATAGGTAACCTTACCTTCCTGTGCCTCAATTTCCTCAGCTGTAAAATGGGCATTATAGTAACTACTTCCTAGGGCGATTGTGAGAATGGAGTGAACCAATGCTCGAGATGTACTTGGGACCCTGCTGGCTCTCAGGGAGCATTGAACACACATTTGCCATGGCTGTTGTTTGCCAGCCCTATCGTGTAGCTTGTGAACCTTCCCCCTTCAACTCAGCAGTTGCGCTTTGAAGTGTCATCAACCTTTAAAGGCCCACTGGAACTTCTGCCTCGTCTATGAAGAGCTTTGGATTCCCTCTCCAGCTGTTAACTGGACAGACTTACTTGTCCCCACCTGTCTTCCTGGCACTTTGCCTGTTTGTTCCTTGTCCTCTCTGTCCCCCATCCCACAAGGGGCCGAAGCAGACTGTCTGCCCCTGAGGGCCAGCAGCCCCATTCCTCTTCGTGGCCTGCTCCCTGCTGGTGGAGCTGCTCCTGCATGGTGCCTGCACATCTCTGTCCTTCCTCCTTCTCCCTTTTCGACTCTTCTCCCAGCCACCAGCCAGCCTCCCTCTTTCTCTTGTCTTCCCTTCTCTCCATCTCTTCCTTTTTGATTCTCCTGGTTTCTCTGACCTCCCCCACTTCTCTCTTAATGAGAACTTTCACACATCATATTGATTTGGAGTTTTAAAAAGTCAGAATTGATTTTTCTGGGGGACTTTTCATGATCTTATTTTTAAATGTAGGAAGAAAGCTGTTTCCAGGGCTGTTGACTTTGTTCTATTGAGTTAGGAGTCGATGTTGGAAACTCTTTTCCGGAAACTCAGAGAGCCTAGGGACCTCTGATGCCACATCTAATGAGCTGTGGGTCAGGGCTGCCCTCCCCTCCACAGGCCCAAGTGTGGGGGCAGAGAGTCCTGGCAGGGGGAGGCCTCGCAAACTGGCCTGGGTTAGAGGACAATGTTAAAGAGCATGTACAGAGAGTGAGCACACACAAGGCAGACTTATAAGGCTATAATGAGTAAGGGGCAGGCGAGGGGAGAACAGCGGTGGGAATTTGCTGGTGAGGCCACAGCTTCTGCTGTGAACCCATCAGAGATGGGTTCCAGGGACTGTCTCCTCTATTCCCACATGTAGCACATACTGACCCAACACCTGTGCTGTGTGCCTGGCCCTGTGCTGAGGGCCTTGCCTATATCATCTCATTCAATCCTCCCAATAACCTCAGGATGCAGGTCATATTATTTACAGCTTGCTTTAGGGGTAAGATAACATTATAGCAATAAATTACAGTTGGCAAAGGGCAGTGGGCTAAAAAAACTATCTGTAAAGATGGAGTAGTAGAAAGATCTAAGAGAGCAGGATGAGGGGGAAGAAAGGCAACATCTTGCCTACTGGGATGGTTGTATGTGCACATGGGTCTGCACATGCAGGCTGCATTGAATCTTTTTGGGGAATGAGGCTGGATATATATAAATAAACTGAGAAAATAAATGGAATAGATGAGGATGTTGGATTAAGAGAAAATAAAGGCAAGGAAGTAAGATAATCTATAGCTGAAGGTCCTGAATCCCATGGTTGGGGGTGGATCTTCTGGATGGACTGGTTGGTTGTCACCAGGTCTGACCTGCTCTGCTTTCTTGGGTTGTGCAGCCATGAACTGTGACCACCCCTTCCCCACATGGGTTCAAAGCTCCATGGAAGGGGCCAGGAGAACAGCAGCCTCACCACATATCATCTGACCCAGTCTCCCAGGCAGGGGCAGGGCAGAGGGGCCGAGGACATTCGTGGGTTGGTACAGCAGCCCCTCTGGGCACTGAAGCCTGGCAGGCCCTCTAGCAAATGCAGAACAGCCTTCTCCCCCTGGCTCAGTAAAGGCAGCATTGGGCAGGGCCAATTCGCAGGAAAGTTGAAAGGTGATCAGACCATCCTGAGATGACATGGAACCTGCTTGCCAAGTCTAACATTGTCTGGATTTTGTTGCAGAACAATTTTGCTTCCTTTTTCACCTGGCTGACTGCTCCTCATTTTCACATTTCAGTCTAGGGGTCACTTTCTCCACAGGTCACTCCCTGTCCTCCTCCGTGTGCCTATGAGCCTCTTAATGGCCAGGGCGTTTCTTCCACAAAGCCACATATACTTTCCTAAACAACCTTTTCTGTAAAATCGCAATCTACAATAACAGTGCTTATGCGGAAAGAAAGGTTAGGGCTTGCCATTTAACACCTGCAGAACTTTTAACCAAAGCCTTAAGAAAAACAACAATCCCAATAAAAACAGTAGCCCAGCTAAATCTGTTCCAGGGCTCGCACCCAGCCTCACAGCAGATAGAGCTTTGAGAACCCTGGGGCACCTCCTTTGACTTTGAAATGTAGGTCTTAGAGGGCATTCAGCCTAGTTGAGACCCAGTTTATCAACTGAAACTTTGTGGATGCTTTCGCCACAGGCAGAAATGTGTTTGTAGCTTCTTCATCTGCATTCCCACCTTCATAACTTGACAGAGTGGAAGAGTGGAGGTGCTTGAAGCGGCTAACAGTGGAGCTTACACTGAGGAAAGCACTGTGTAGACTTTTGGCTTGTGCTTCGTGTTGTCATGGCACTGTCACAGTGAGTGCCCTGAGATGTGCAGGCGAATGCCTCAGAACACCCCCCAGCTCCTGGCCTGTTTTCTTTCAGGAAAGGTATGCTCTGGGGAGGGACAGGATGGCCTACAGGAGCCGTCCTGGGCAGAATGGACTCCTACATCCTGTATCTGTCTAATAGCATCTCTGAGGCCTCCACCGTGGTGACTCCCCCCGAATCCTCTTCCCTCATTTTCAAGCTTCCTTCTCAGGAATGATAGCAGAGCCTAGAATGTTGGTGGCAGGCCTTTCTTCAGTGACCAGGACACCGCTTGTCCCCTCCCAT
The DNA here is from genome assembly GCF_022837055.1 of Prionailurus viverrinus. Classification (NCBI taxonomy): domain Eukaryota; kingdom Metazoa; phylum Chordata; class Mammalia; order Carnivora; family Felidae; genus Prionailurus; species Prionailurus viverrinus. The sequence goes on from NC_062569.1 coordinate 30,902,053, forward strand.
GTCCCCCACCTTGTTTCTCCCCATCTTCTTAAGTACAGCGTTAGGGTTTCCCCCTACCGAGGTTTTGGTTTTTTGTTTTTTGTGGGTTTTTTTGCTCTTACGGGGTGAGATGCTCCCCACCAGGTTCATTTTCTGTAGCTCTTCCTGCTTATGTTTCTCCTGTTCCTTCCCAGCTGCTCTTCCCTCCCTCCTTAAATCACCATGGAAGGGAGGAGTTTTCCATTCTCCCAAGATGCCTCTGGCGCCCCTTGGGTTGTCCCTTTGTGCCAGGCACAAAGGCCGAGGCCTGACCCCAGTGAATGTGGGAAACCTTCAGGGCTTGGAAGAGAGCATCCGGCCTCCCCAGGCCAGGCTGGCGGGATAGCTCTACCTGCAGAGGAAGGAATGAAGGAGGCTTGCCCAGCATCCTCCCTGTCCTCTGTTTTCCTTCCTGCAGTGTCCAGGCCTCAGACAGTGTGATCCATATTGGAGGAGCCTGGAATCTCTGCTGCACCCACACATCTCCTGTGGCTCAATCAGCCCCTTCTGAGGAGCCAGGGCTGCTGGTGGAGTCTTAGAAGTCAGAGGTTCACGCTTTTCCCTCCTCCCACCGTGGAACTCCCCCTGCCCCTTCCCAAGCCACTGAACTACCAGGTTCTGTCCATTCTGCTGCTGAAGATCTCTGGGGCCTTCCCTTTCTCTTCATTGCTCCTACCCTATGGCAGGTGGGCCCTCTCTGGTCTTCCTGGCTCCTGTCCTGACCACTCTATGCATCTGCCCCATGGCTGCCCCAAGGGTTTCCCCAAACTAACGCTGGCCCTGGCTGGCTGTGCCAAACTCTTCAGGTCTCCCCACTGCTTCCAGGATAAAGTCTGACACACTCCCCCTCCCCACCCCTTAGCACCAGGGCATTTAGTAATCTGGCCCCTGACTACATCTCCAGACCCATGTCCTGAGGCCCCACTTCATGCTTCTGGCCAGACAATGCTCAGGGGTTGCCAGAACCGAGTCTGGTCATCAATGCTGCTGACACACTCTTTCCTCCTTCTGGATCTCCCTTCTCTTTCTCCTCTACTGGTACAGCTCCAGGTCTGTTCGTGTGGCTCCTTTCCCTGCTAAGCCCTCCCTGTCGTCCCCTGCAAAGGCATGTTAGCAGCTCTTGCTTCTGTGTCCCCAGTGCCTTGTGAGCATGAACTCAAGTGGCATTCATCACACTGTACAGCAGAGTATCCTCTCTCCTGATCCCTCACAGGACTTGGTGCTCCCTGAGGGCAGGCAGCCTCCAGGTTAGTTCTGCAGCTCCTCACCTGGCCCAGCGTAGGTACTACAAGGACTCATTCCATATGTGTTGAGTGAATGAGTGAATGAATGAGTGAACGTGAGAATGGTGTGAGAGCTAGACAATAATATGAGAGGTGGTAGACACTGCTGCCATCTGGCTTCAGAGGAGGAAAATAGAACCAGCTTTCTTGAGCTTCCTCCCCCTGAATGCTGTCTCTGTGGAGGGTGGAGCCAGGCAGGGGCCTTGGTCTTGGCATCTGGAAGCTAGACAAACACTCAGGATTTCTGGTCCCGTGGTATAGCTTGTCAAAGCCCCTAGGGCAGCGAAGTCAAGAGATGTTAGAGGAATTTTCTTCAGGGAAAAGAAATATTCTCAACTTATATATTTAGAATGGTACAGTATCTTCTACCTTATGATTTGACTGACAGAAGAAGTGTATTTAAGCTATTTTTAACCTGGAATCTTAGGAGGAAGAAATCTAGCGATTAGATATTTGGAAGCTATTGTGTAATTTTAAAACTTTGGTACCAAAGGAGCATGTTGAGAGAAAGTAAGACAAAAACCCAGATTGATGTGTTTCAGTTTTCTCTGTAGCTCTAGACTTTTGTACTGGAGAAATCCATTGTCTTCAGAAAGGGCATCGAAGGGTGTGTGTGTGCGTGCACACACGTGTGTGTGTGCGTGTATAACTCACTCCCTTCTCCATAAATAGCTTAAGATATGTTCTTTATCTAAAAAAGCATTTTAGAAAGGGCCTCCTTCACTCTATTGACAGCAGCAATGAGCATTTGTATGGGGCTTGGCAGGCTGTACCTTCTCATTTATTTATTTTTTTTAACAATCTTGTGGGGAAGCCATTATGTGATCGTTATTATTCACATCTTGTGGAAGGAAAAGAATGAAAACAAGAATGGCTGGGTGACCAGCCCAAGACCATATCTAGTCAGGGCATGGTTGTACACAGTGTTTGAGTCCAGAGCCTCCCACCCTAGATCGTATGTTTTTTCCCCATTACTCTGATACAAAAGTTATGTGGGCTCTCCATACATGGCATTGCTGGGACCGTAACTTGTAGGGTTATTTTGGTTACCAGTTGCTGCATGACAAGTCACAATTTTACTCCTCTGAGTGAGTTCATTCTTTCAATAGCAACCATTTTTATTACTCTCATAGATTCTCTGGATCAGGAATTTGGACAGGGCACAACAGGGGTGGGTTGCCTCTGCTCCATTATGGCTGTGGCTTCAGCTAGCAGATGGAATCATCTGGAGGCTTCTTCACTCACATGTGTGGCCCCTGGGCTAGGATGACTAGAAGGCAGAACTCAGCTAAGAGTTCTAGAACTGGACTGGAACCCTTACAGGTATCCTCTCTATGTGGTTTGAGCTTCCTCATAGCACAGTGGTCTCAGAGCAATTGCATTTTTCTCATGGTGATTCAAGGTTCCGAGGGAGAATGTTTGAGGAAAGGAGGGGGAAGGTATGTGGCTTTTATGACAGTCTCAGGAGCCACACATCATCACTGCTGCCATACCCTAATGGTCAAAGAAGTCACAAACCCCCTCAAATTCAAGAAAAGGGCGCATAGCCTGCCACCCCCCAATGGGAGGGGTATCAAGAATTTGCTGCCATGTTTTTGAAACTACACCAGACTATTTCTCTTCTGACTAGATTGATCTGGCTTCACTGCTGTTTGGAAGAAATCAAATGAACAGGATAACCTCTAGAGAGACTTACTAGCAGTGGACTCTGATGATATCTCAGATTTCTCTCTCCACATGAGAAGACAGGCCTTCCACATTGTCCCATGTAGTTCTCCCTGGCAGTACCAGGTCAGAGAAAAAGTGGTCCTTGCCACCCTCTGCTGGGAATAAATACTCAGTGCATGTCAGGTAGATTACCGGGTGCCATGCTAGGCCTGGGGCTTAAGAATTGTATGTTTTGGGGGTCTCTGGCTGTTTCTCCTAAGCTGTAACACTGCATCACCTTGGAGGGAGGGTACTTCATCTGGCATAATCCTTGGGAGTGAAGGGACTGAGAACCTTTCTGAAAGAGAGACCACAGAGACAACTTCCTGGAAATGCAAAGTGCTGTATCTGTGAGCTTCAAGGGTTCCCTTTCTTCAAGGCTGGATCAGGGAGATGAGCAAGGACAAGCAGGGGATCAGACCTTGCAGGGTCATCCTTGTTGCACCAAGCCATTGCTGACACATTAAGATCTCCTGGGACACATGTTGACCAATTTCTTCATTCTTGGTAGTCAAAGGTGGCCCCAAATAAACCTTCTCATGTGTGTGCCAACTTAAATGGTAGTGTTTTCACCTACACTCCAGACACAGCAGATTCTATCGTTAGATTTTCACAGGCTGTTGTGCTTGTAGTGGTCAGCATAAGCTAAGTCATGTTGCAGTAACAAGCACTCCCTCGACAACACATGCTTATTTCCCCCTCACCAAGTGTTTATCATGAGTTGGCAGGGGTTCTGTTCCATGCCATTGAAATTCATCTGTCAGAGGTAAAGGGAAATCTGCTGGTCTTGCATTGATGATTAAGTGTCCTGGCTTAGAAGTCATATACCTCACTTATATTTATAGAATAGAAGTCTGGCCAGACTAGACTCATGGCCTCACTCCCACCTCAAATGGCCTAGGAAGCATAATCCCACCATGTCTCTGGAACACAACTGGAAAAAACGACAAATTTCACTGACTGCTATGTGATTACCATAATGCTCTCCTTAAATCAGTATCTTTGCCCTCTTTTTAGAATGTCCTTTTCCTTGGGGCACCTGGGTGGCTCAGCCGGTTAAGTGTCTGACTTCGGCTTGGGTCATGATCTCACAGCTTGTGAGTTGGAGCCCCACATCGGGCTCTTTGCTGACAGCTCAGAGCCTGGAGCCTTCTTCAGATTCTGTGTCTCCCTCTCTCTGCCCCTACCCTGCTTGTGCTCTCTGTCTCTCATAAATGAATAAATGTTAAAATATTTTTTTAAATAGAATGTCCTTTTCCTCTTCTCCACATTTTCATTCATGCATGCAACTGTCTACCCATCTACCCACCTAATATTTAGTGAGCACCTGTCCTGTATGCCAGGTATGGCTTCAGGTGCCAAGAATGTGGAGATGAAGACGTTGCCTCAGGGAACTTCATCTCTTCATCTCCCTGAGAAGTCCCTGACCTTTCTGGAATTGTTCAACTATCTAGCTTTTTCATGCCATAGCTAGACTCCCCTTAAAGACAGCCAGTATTAATGAAGCCTTAATCCCTGATATATCATTGATGGTTAGGCATAGCAACTATTACTTAGTTGTTATTGAGCCCTTACTTTAAGCCACAGACTTTGCTGAGAGTTAAATTTAACCCTCACTATAATTTTGAGTGGTTGGCTGTATTATGCCCGTTCACAAATGAGTAGATTTACCCTCACAGGGGTTAAGTCACTTGTACAAGATCACATAGCTACTAAGTGGTAGCATTGAGGTTTAAATTTGGCCTGAGTCCATGTCCTTACTCTTCAATGGCCGCATGACACTTATTTTTAATGCTCACGCAATTGTTTCTCTGTATCAGAGACCTGAAAACAAGGAACCAAGATTACTCCCTGCAGCTGTACTATGAGCACTTAGAAGGCAGAGATCATTTCCAGTGATTTCAGATTATTCGATTCCTTTCTGATGAATGAATGAAGCAGGGAGAAAGGGAGGGAGTGAAAGAAGAAAGGAAGGGAAGAAGGCAAGAGGGAAGAAAGGAGCAAAGGAGGAGGGAGAGAGAGAGAGGGAGGAGCTGGTTTTCTGAACACAGAGGGGAAACCTTGCCAGGGAGGTGGAGCGGCGGTGTGGCTGCCTGGGAAGACAGGCTCGCGCTCTGATCCCGAGGAAGAATGTGTAAATCGCGGCAATGGTCTTCTAACCCGACCCAGGGCAAAGTCTCTGAGTAGAAGAGCTCTGTGCCTCAGCGCGTCTCATTACCGCCAAAGAGGTTCTTCAGTCTACCACGTCTGAACTGACTACAATTAAATACACAGATGTATTCCTCCTCACTCGGCTGCTGAAAAGGAAATATTTTTGAAAACTATGACAACTCAGTATCACAGCTCAGAGAAACTGGAGGAAAGGAAGAAAGGGCTACAAAGGAAGCATTAAACAGAATTTTTAAAGGTCACTCTCTGATTTTGTGTATTTCTTTCCAAAGTGGTATTTTGAGATTAAAAAAAAAAAAAAAACCCGTGAGTGTAACAATTATGGCTAGCCTCCGCCCTGTACAGTTAGATAATGGTTTCCACTGGGGATCAACAATGGTGAGGCCTGTAAGCGTCAGCCTTTTCTGCAGCCTGGCCCTGTGTGCCAGGCCCAATTTGTTTTCCACAATTGCTCAGTCTTTATCAAAAGAACAATCTGCAATCCCGTGCTGTTCTTATCTGGTGCTGGAGCCTTAGACTGTGTCTTATACATCAATATAAGGTTTGGGTTAACTTAGATTCTTCTAATGCAGCTTCTTGACGTTTTAATAAAAAGCCACCCCCCCTCACCCCCCCCCCCCCCGCCATAGTGTCCTTTAGTCTCCAACCTTGAGAGTCAGATTGCTTTGTTCTATGTTCACTCCTTCATCAGGGAGTGTATGCACATATTCCTGTATGTGTGTGTGCATGTGTGTGTGTCCCTGGATATGTGTGCATGCTCATAGACGTGTGTGTGCTGCGTGTGTGTGTGTGTCCCTGCATGTGTGTATGTGTGTGTGTGTGTGTGTGTCTGTGTGTGTGCCCCTGTGGTGTGTGGGTGTGTGTGCATGTGTGCGTGTGTGACCATGCATCTACTAGTGACTACTGTGTTGGCAACTTTCATCCTGGAGATAATGTGTAAGTGCCTAATTGCATTTGCTATTTAGCAATTAACCACTTGCAGGTGCAACTAGTTGTAAGCACAGTTCTGCATGTGTGACTAATTGCAGGTGTAAAATATTCACCTCTTAAGTTCCCTTCATGGCTCAGTGGGGCTTGATGCTAATTCTCCCTCACCATCTGGGTTCAGCCTCATCCTCTGGCCACAGCGTCTCCTCAGGAGAGGGAGCCATGGGGAAGGTGGGAAAAGTGTTTTAGGGCAGGAAGGGACAAGGAGATGAAGGGGAGCAGGGCGGAGTTCTTTGGAGACTTTGCAGAGACTCAGAAGCTTAGCCGGTGAGTTTCCTCCCCACCTTGCTGCCCATGCAAAGCAGGGGATTAGCTGGGCTCTTGGGCTGCAGAACCCCCACATCAGGGGCCTGGCATCTCCTCACATGAAGCCCTCTGTGAAGGGCTTTGCTTGTCTGAAGGTCTTCCCTCTCCTAGGACCCTTTGCCCAGGCAGTGGTGCGAATCTTCATAGAGTTGGCTGATGGAAGTTTGGACAAGTATTCAGGAAGCTTGGATCCCTCTGCAGCATTGCCACTACACTGTGTGAAAGCTGCACTCTTGGGTCTCAGCAGTTGATCTGCAACGTGGGGGTGACACTGTCCCCTGCGTTCCTGGTGGGCCCCCAGGGTGTTCTGAGGGTTGCCTGGACTTGCCTGGTGAAGAATATATTCTGTGTCTGCAAAGGAGCATATGATTTTTGGTGGTGGCCATAGGGAGTTCCTTGAGTTCATGATAAAAATCTCTAAAAGGGTGTCAAGGGGATGAAGAAGTAGGAGTTCTGGCCCTGAGCTTCACTCATGGTACCTCTCTGTCACCACAAGTTGCAAATGAAGGCCTGAGAACAAGCCCTTTTCAGGGCAAGGACCCATCCTCCCAGTGGCCCCCAGCTATGAGCTCCCTGCAGCTGGGCAGTCTTCTCCTCCCACTGAGGCATACCCACCCTGTGGACAGTGACCCTGACAGCAGCCTGCAGACAGCCCCTCTTCACAGCTTGAAAGATGGATGAGCAGAGCTTCCAGGAAAGGAGAATGGGAGAAACCAGGATCCAAAGGAAGAGGGAAGGCCAGGAAGAAGCTGGACAATGTCAGATGGCAAGCAGGCAACCAAATGGAATATCAAGCTGCCTGAGAAGCTTCTCTGGAAGGTCTAGGGAAGAAGCTACTTCCAGGTACCAGACAGGGAATGGCCCTGTCCCAGAACTCCTGAGGGCTCGGAGCTTCCAGCCAAGGGTCTACACAGAGCCACTCTTGCCACGTTGGACTAGGTCTCACTGCAGCTCTAGACATGCATTTCCTGGGGTGAAGGGGCAGGGGAGTGGTTGGGAGAAAGCCTCCAGAGGCAACAGCTTGTTGTACTGCCAGGTGGGGGGTGTTACAAGAGGCCTACTAATGAGGGTGTGAGCATGGGGCCTGAGGCCAAGGGAGAGGTGAGGCGCAGAGGGAGAACAGTCATGTCATACACTCCCTTGTGGTCAGGGTTAGGGAGCTTAGGTGGCCTAAGTGGAGCTCCGTGGAAGGGTGTGGAGCTTAGTAAGAACTTCATGGAGTTTGTGACTCCCAGAGTTTACTCCAAGGGAGTGCTGGACCACTGGAAACCACCACTCTGGCATCATGTGTTCAACTGAGTCCCTTTTATTGTATAGCTGAACTTGGCTTTCCGGTCCTGACACTTGGGTTCCTACTCTGGTCAGCTTTCAGTAGAGTACTTACAAAACTTACCGTGACCCTGGGACCCCTGGTCTGCCTCTTGGTGGGGTTCCTTGGAGTGCAATTAACCCCTTTAGTTGGCTTTCTGTTGGGATTGAGTTGAGCTGGCCCTTTATGCCTTATTTCTTTTTTTATTTAAAAAAACTTTTTTTAACGTTTATTTATTTTTGAGACAGAGAGAGACAGATCATGAACAGGGGAGGGTCAGAGAGAGAGGGAGACACAGAATCTGAAACAGGCTCCATGCTCTGAGCGGTCAGCACAGAGCCCGATGCGGGGTTTGAACTCATGGACTGCGAGATCATGACCTGAGCCGAAGTCGGACGCTCAACCGACTGAGCCACCCAGGAGCCCCTATGCCTTATTTCTTCAGAGATTTGAGAACTCCTTGAAAACAGGAATGAGGACTTTTCTATACCTACTTCACCATTTGGTACTTGTGCCTCAGATTTCTCATCTATGAAATGGGATAATAATAGAACTTATTTGATAGGGTTGTAGAGAGGATTAAATGAGATGAGTAACATGTTCATCATGTTAGCTGCGATGGCACAAACCCTCACTAAATATTAGCACTCAAGTTATTTATGTTATTGTTGTTCCTAGTTTCCTTTTACTGAGGCTCCTTTCTTCCCAGAATTCCTGCCCCACTGCTGGATGGCTTAGGGTCAGTGTTGTCTGTTGGCTTTGGATGCCAGCACCCCATAATTCTGAGACCAGTGTGGTTTGAACCTGAATTATTGGCTTATTCGTGACAGCAGATGGCTTTGGGAACTGCTGGGAAGCCTCTGGTCAGGAGTCACACACAGTTCCAGCCAAGCAGAAAATGTGTTTGCCCCAGATAATGGCCATCAGACACAGATTTCACTAGCAACAACTCAGGGATCAGACTCAAATAAGGAAGTCTGCCTTTTGGCCATTGCTTTAGATTATAAATTCAGGCTTAACATAACGGGTCAGGATGTGGTAATTCAAATGCCAACTCCTCAGCTTCATCCCACAGTCATGGGGAGTGACTGGTTTCTAGATAATTAAAGAATGTGAGTGCTGTGAAAATCCCTCATGATTACTCCATGAAACCATCTTTTTCATTTGAGAAAAGTGGTAACAGTGTTTAGAGAATTTAGCTGGAGTTCATCCTATTCGGGGTGCTTTATCTCTTAGCTGGTTCTTTTAAAGTCGTTCCTGTCAAGTGCAATGCAGCTTAAAAGAGGCTTTCTTAATTGCCAATCCTCACAAATAAGCATATGCATCGATATGTGTCTGTGTGTATGGCATTATGCATGCCAGCCAACATGCAGCTTATTCTCAAAGTTTGCCTCAGGGACTGGCTGAGGTTCCACATCAGCCAGACCACTTGGAAACACCCAAGTGAGGTCATGGTCCAACTTACTTATCTGGAAAATGGAAGCCTGGGACAGAGAGCTCTGCTTTTCCAGTTCATATTAGACCAGAGTCCAGCCCGTGGGCTCCAGGTTTCTGGACCAAAAATGATATGAAAAATACCAGGTTACTAATACAAGCTTTCCATTAAGTATATTAAAGCATACACATGCGCGCACGCACACACACACACACACACACACACACACAGCCCAAACAAGAACATGAAAGCTTCCCTCAATTGTTGGTGCATCATTTCTTTTTTATTTTATTTTATTTTTTTAAATTTTTTTTTCAACGTTTATTTATTTTTAGGACAGAGAGAGACAGAGCATGAACGGGGGAGGGGCAGAGAGAGAGGGAGACACAGAATCGGAAACAGGCTCCAGGCTCTGAGCCATCAGCCCAGAGCCTGACGCGGGGCTTGAACTCACGGACCGCGAGATCGTGACCTGGCTGAAGTCGGACGCTTAACCGACTGCGCCACCCAGGCGCCCCAACATCATTTCTTTTTTAAAAAATGTTTATTTATTAATTTTTGAGAAAGAGCACACAAGCAGGGAAGGGGGCAGAGAGACGGGGAGACCCAGAATCTGAAGCAAGTTCCAGGCTCCAAGCTGTCAGTGCAGAGCCTGATGCGGGATTTGAACTTAGAACCCATGGGATCATGACCTGAGCTAAAGTCAGACTCTTAATTGACTGAGCCACCCAGGTACATCATTTCTTAAAGGGAGGTTAGTTTAACACCAAAACAAGGACAAAGCAGAGGATCCCTTTGTCTTCAACTCAATATGTGTCATCACAATTCTAGAACAGCCTCATTACATGTTTCCAAAATAAAAAGAGAAAAAAAATACAATCTCAGACCTTACACATTTAAGAATTTCATTTTTATGAAATCTTTGAAAATTTAATCTTTGTGAAAATCTCGCCACATTACATTTATTCCCTGTGTGCATACAGCTTTGTCACTTCTAGCAGGTCTAAGTGAAGGAATAGCTGTTCTAACCTGATCTTAAGATGAACGACATTTTCTTTCTTACTGTATACACCTCATCCAAACACTCACCTGGAGGGAACTTTAACCATGAAATACTGGGCACTCGCTGTTCTTCAAACATTAGTCTATCATGACTCAATGTTTTGAAAACAACAATATCAGTAGTAATAATTGCTAACATTTTTTAAGCGTGTAGTATGTATAGGCACCATCCTCCTAAGTGCATTATGTGCATTAGCTCATTGATTCATCACATACTGAATTATGTCCCCACAAAATTCACATGTGGAAGCTCTAACCTTCCATGTGACTGTGTTTGGAGATGGGGTCTTTAAGAAATGTGATTAAGGTTAGGAAGTCTTAAGAATGGGGACCTGATCTGATAGGATTGATGTCCTTATTAGAAGAGGAAGGGAAACGAGCTCACTCTCCGTGCATGTGCAGAGAAAAGGCCGTGTGAGGACACAGTGAGAAGGTACCATCTGCAAGCTCAGGAGTGAGCTCGCACCTGCTGGCACCTTGGTCCTAGACTTCCAGCCTCGAGAACCGTGAGAAAATAAGTATCTGTTGTTTCGACTCCCAGTTTGTGGTGTTTTATTAGGGGAGCCCGAGCAGATTTGGAGCAGGTACTTCCGTCAGCTCCATTTTGTCTCTAGCATCAGGGCCCAAGTAGCAGGTGAATGTTTGATTTAAGGAGGACCTTGAATCCCGGAACTGTGACTAGCATGTCTGAGGCTGGACAGGAATTATGGAGCTTGGCCTTGTTCCAGAGCCTGAGCTGGTAGCCACGCGGGAGCTGTCCTCCCCTGAGATTGGAGCAGCTGGGGGTTGGGGAGGCAGTCCTCGCTCTTCACTCTAATAAGCCTGTAGCCCTGTGTCTCCACCCAGCGGGGCTGTTGTGGTAGAAAGAGAATGCATCCAAAGTGGTGGGCTCAGAGCTGGGCACCAAATGGGCGAGACCTCAAGAGATGCTAATGGGATGTGATGAGCAAATAAATGAATAGTATGCTGGCCTCTCTATGTCTTCAGCTTAATGTGTGTGACCATAGTCATAGAACAGCCTAATGATATATTTTTTTTCAAAGAGGAGCAGTTAGCCTAATGAAATGAGTAAACATGAGCAGAACGAATCACTGTCAGGTTCTATAAATTGTGTCTTGAAGTGCTAACTGCCCTAATAAGAGCAACCACAGTAAATGAATGCACCATTACCCTGAAAATAGGACTATCAATACCAGAAGATGCCTGCCCCCTCACCCTCCTGCTTATTGCTAATGGATGCTAGCTGGATGGGCTATGACAGACACACGGTACAAGCATTCAGGTAGCCATATCCACGTGGTTTTTACTTGTATTACTTACAGGGATTTGTGTGTACAGTAATCCCTCCCCAAACACAGATTCTCTTTTTATGAAATTCTGGTATCCTTGGATTTATTTCTGTATACTTTGACAATTTCTGTTCCAGGATACTCAGGTTTTGAGTCACTGCTGCTGGAGATAATTTAGAAATAGAGGAACTGGTGGGTGGTAGGAGAAAAGAGAGTGAGTGGAAGGCGGATCGGTACCAGACGCTTCACAACACAGTCTTGGAGGGGGGCGTGCAATGCCTTCCTGGTCTGAGTCTGCTCCGGGAAGGGGACTGAGATGTGCGTGACTTGGGATCTGGGTTCCGGGCCAGGAGCTGAGGAACTCTGGCTGTCTCTCCTGCCACGCTAGTGAGCAGGCTGAGGAATTGGATACCCCCGGGGCTCTTCTGAGTTGATCACATAAAGACTCCTGAAAATGTTTCAAACTTCCCAATTAGTGTATGTCTGTAGCATCAGGGCCCAAGTAGCAGGTGATATAAGTAAGAAGGGCTTTGAATGTTTGATTGGAAGGTAAGATAAGGCAAAACAACAACAAAACGAATTAGTGTGTGTGTTTACTGCACGAGAGCAGGAGAATTACAGATGCCTTTTCAAAACTGTGGAGGGGGAGCCTGGGTGGTTCAGTCAGTTGAGTGTCCAACTCTTGATTTTGGCTCAGGTCATGATCCCAGGATTGTGGGATCAAGCCCTGCGTGGGGCTTCTTGATGAGCATGGAGCCTGCTTGAGATTCTCTCCTTCTCTCCCCCTGCCTCTCTCCCCTGCTTGTGCTCTCGCTGTCTCTCTAAAATAAAATAAAATAAATTAAAAAAAAAAAAACTGTGGAGAGGCATATTCTCAAAATGTTTTAGTAAGTAGAGGCTAGTAAATGAGAATTACTAACATGGAAATCCTAATTATTACTTTAACTTATGCAACATGTATTGATCTCATTTTTGTGTGACATTTATATTTTTAGAACAGTGACTTTGTTTTTATTAAGGTGACACATTTTTATTGACATTCTAGAAAACAAAAGAAGAAAAAATTATAGTGAGTAAAGTAAAACATGACTTAAAAAAATCCAGAAACTACCATTGTTAAATTTAGGTCAATACCACTTTATATATATGTCTGTATAATCTGTCTTCACTGTGACTGGAAAGAGAGATGGAGAGTTAGAGCTAATTTTAGGAAACTATGGTAATGCTAAATCTTGAAAACAGTAATTTAATTTTCTTTAAATGTAACTGAAGAGGGGGTGCCTGGGTGGCTCTGTTGGTTAGGCATCTGACTTCGGCTCAGGTCATGATTTCACAGTTGGTGGGTTCGAGCCCCACGTTGGGCTCTGTGCTGACAGCTCGGAGCCTGGAGCCTGCTTCGGCTTCTGTGTCTCCCTCTCACTCTGACCCTACCCCAACTCATGCTCTGTTTCTGTCTGTCTCAAAAATAAATAAACATAAGAAAATTTTTAAAAATGTAACAGAAGAGAAAGAAATGAATACAAAATGGAGGAAATCTCTCCATTTTGTGTTTCTTCAGCACAAAATATATTATTTCTTGAAAGGTTCTCTTAAGATTAAGAAAGAATATTATAAAAACGATGAAACTAGAATCATTGTTCTAAATTTCCTATTTCAGCTTTAAGTAGCTGACAGTTAACCCCTTTCTATGAAAGATAAGGAACTTGGTGTACTTGTATTTCTTCTCTCTCTTCCCCTTCCTCCCCTCCTAGTTTTTGTTAATTTTTTAAATTATTCTTTCATGATAAGGTTTATAACAACTTCAGAATGTTTTCATTTTCTTTCTATATTTAAGAGACTGTCATGACTCCCAGTCGCCCCATCACAGCTTCTCCATGCTGAACTCATTATTTGGATTTATCTCTTGGTTGATTGAATTTCATTATCAAGTAATTGTTCCCTGTGGAAGGACTCTTCGTTACCTGAGGTTCTACATCCATGAGGACACCTGCCTGCGAATGTCACTATAGACAAGTCTGGGGCTTGCCTATGCTTCCCCTTAGAGTGACTGCTCGCTCTGTCTGCTGGTTGAATACTTTTTTACCTTTGAATTTAGGAACTCCACCAGGTTGTGCTGATTATTCCTTCATTTTCAGAAAAATTTTTTCCTATTAGCTCTCTGAGCAGAGTAGGCACTTTTTTTTTTTTTTTTTTTTTTTTTTTTTTTTGGCTGGGAACTCTAGTTTAGGAATACTAGTTTTCCTCCATAGATTATTTTGAGCCTTTTCTTTGCTAATCATCTGTGTTTTATGTATTTACCTGATCTTAAACTGGATCAACTCTGTAGCCACTTGTGCTTTATTAATTTTATGATGTTGTTATCTTGGTCCGTAGCTTGTTTCTTTAACTCTGCCATCTCCCTTTCTAATTTTATTCTATTGTTTTATCATCTGGTTTTGAGCTTTTGTATTATTGAATTCGTCTGAGAATGAATCCTTGTGGATACGCTTATTTCTTGGATTATATTTTCTTCCCTTCTGAGCTCTTTTTCTGTTTCTTTTCATGTTACGTTTCTGTATTTCTTTCTTATTTTTCGGACAGTTGTTAGTGAGTTTGTGTATTTGCCCCGTTCATTTCTTTTCATTGCGGTGACTCTTAACAAAGGTAGCTCAGCGCAGATTTCCTGTTTCTCTGAAGGGCAGTGGGTGGCTCCTCCTGGACTCTCTGCCCACGTTGCCTGAGCCACACCTGGAGTGCTGGGTCACTACCCACCTCCACCTTCTGTACCTGGGGGAAGAGGAAAGCTCATCTGGGTCTGTACACAGTCTTTGAGGGAGATAAATATGTCTACTTTCTGTCTGGAACTTTGTTAAATGCTTCCAGCCAAGACTGGTCTTCCTCGAATTTGGAATGGGAGTAGGGGTAAAGCCTTGGTATTTGAATTCTTTGCCTGCTTCAGAGTGGAGCCCTATGGCTTATCTTTCCAGAAGGGTGTTAGCCCTGGAAAATAAAAAAGAGGTTTAAAAAGACCCTTTCAGCTTGCTCCTTTGCAGCCCTCCAAATGAGGGGGTCCAGAGGGAATTCTCAGAACCTTAAGCCACCAGTTGTGCCACACCGGCCCCACAGAGCTGTGTGGATTGCCGGCCTCACCCCTGGTTCCCGTGTGTACCGCTGTCCCCCTTGCTGGCTGCCCTTCCTGTGGGCCGGCTTCCCATTCCGTGCCTGCCCCTCCCTGTGCTCTTCTAACTAGAGGCCTTTCCAGCATTGATCCCTCTGCTTGGCTCATGCCTCCCTTCCTTCCCCCTCGTTCCCTAAGTCACATTACAGCTCAAATGTCACAACCTCAAGGAGCCCACAAGGAACCCTCACACAAGGCCACACCTCTGTTATTTGCACAGCTCCACTGTCTGTGGTGAAATTTCTCCTCTCCTCCAAGTTGCAGTGTGCAGTTACTTTCTTGGGACTTTCCCTCCATGGCTGAGTCTGGAAGCAGGCCTGTTTCCAGGGCTGTTTTTTTCCAGTTATCCGTTTCTCCCTGTGACTCTCTCTGTCTCTACGTTTTCCAGCTGCATTGTAGAAACTTTAATCCCAGGCTCCCTGTGAGGAAAAACTGACTTGTTCTCTTTTCTTTTTTTTTCCTTGTAATTTTTGTTTTTAAAGGTCATATTTTAAATGAGCTCAAAGTTGGGACCTAAAGTGAGACACTGTGGCTGTAGAATCCTGTGATTTATGGTGCCAAGACATCATCCCAGAACCTGAGGGGATGGTCCAGGGAGCAAATAGGCTGCCTTGGGGTGAAAATGAAGGCCTGAGATCTGCTCTCTCCCAGCTCTGTAGGCATCTCTCACTTCAGGCCACAAGCTTATGAGAACTTGGTGATGCCTTTGGGACAGGTGTCCCTAGACATGTGGCAAACGATGCCTGCTCCAAACTTCCCTCTGGTCCCAGGACTAGGTCAGTGAGATGAAGGCAAGCTGCTTGTGTTCCTGTTTCCTGAGACAAAGGGGTTACAGCAAGACAAACATCCCACCAGTTTTGACTGACCATCTACTATGTTCCAGACACTACCGTAAGCATTTGAACATGAGCAAAAAATGATTCTGACATAGTGAAAGGGATCTTTGCTAGTGCTTGGGCTGCTGATGTGATGCCCTCAAAATCTCTTGGGCCCACAGCGTCAGCATTTTGCCTCCAACAGAAAACAGAGTGTATAGAGTCAGATGGTGGCCGGGTAGAGCCCCAGTGTCTTGTCATACCCCCACTATGCTGGGAGCTCCCGGAGGGTGAGACCTGTCTCATTCATCTATCCACCTGCAGCGAGACAGCAGATGGAACAGAATCATGCAGGCCCCCTTCTTCCTCATTCCACACTGGTCCTGCTCTTGTGGCCCCTGGATACCGCCCGTGAGAGGAGCCTATCTGTGGTTTTCTGCCTCTTGGTTCTCACCGGGTTTGGGACTGACTGGTGGTCTCCCCCCATTCCACCAGTCCCTATCCTTTTCTGAAAGCCGTTGTCCAGATTACACTTGTCCCCAGCAGGCATCTCACAGTCCAGAATGATGCCTGCCTGGCCAGAAAGGGTGCTGTGCCCCCGCCCCTGCATGCCTGCACTGCCAGCTTGCCTATCTGCAGTGCTTGCCCTGTCTCTTTCTAAGCACAGCAGCACAGGCTGCCGGCTGCCCTTGCTGCCAAAGCACAGCCTGGGAAGCCATCCAGTCTCATCCCCATGCCAAGCGAGCAAGACCTGGGGAAACAGATAGATCTAATCCTAGCCTCAGAAGGGACAGCTAAATTGTCAAGCAGCACACTAATGGGGGCTGCTGACTGCACAGGTATCTCTGGGTTATAAATGCCCGGCACCAGAGAGCCTCCTAAGTCACACAGAGGACAACTTTATGATCCAGAAAGTAAAGAACTGGAGCAAGATCAGCTTGTGACAGGGAGCAATTGATCGGGGATGGGAGAGAGCTTGGCCCAGGAGCTCAGGACTCCATAAACCATCAGAACTCAGTGCTTCCTGAGGGGACATGCGCTGACCACAGCACGGGGAGCCAGGAAGCTCCGTGTGAGAGCTCCGGAGGGCTGTATGGTGTTGTCCTGGAGCTGGGATTCCCTGCAGCACCCCGGTGTATTCTGCACTCGGAATGATCTTCCCATAACCCAGTTCTGATCGTGAGCCTCTCCTGTGGAAAAGATTTCAGGGATTTCCCCAGCGTCCTAAGAGTCAGACTTCTTAGTATGGCATTCAGGATGCTATGGGATCCTGGGTTTGATGAGCTTTCCAGCTGCATTTAACTTCCTGGGTTTCCCCAGTTGTGACACACGTTTTTTACCTTTGGGTCTTTGTATAAACCATTGATTCCTTTTCTCTCAAAGGCCATCCTCCTCCATTTTCTCCTCATTTGGCTTGCTGTCACTCATGCTTCTGGTTTTAGCCCAGATGCCACCTCTTCCAGATTTGGATGCCTCTTCCATACACGTACCCTGTGCATATCTGTGCATACCTTGTCATGGCATTTATCACACAATAATGTGTTTGCTGTTTCTGTTTGTATATCTCCCCATCAAGATCTTGGCTGGAGTGGGGTGGGCAAGGTTGGTCTAATTTTACTTGTCATTTTATCCCCAGGGCATGGTGTACTGTCTGTCCCATGGAGAATATTTGTTGAACAAATGAGTGAATGAATAAATAAATGAATGATATGATAAATAAGCAAAACAGCATGACAACATGGGGAAAAAAGTTGGCCCTCCCAGGGCATCCTCTGTCCCTGTCTGCCCTCCCAGAGATACAGTCATCACAGGGTCTCAGGCTATATCCCCATCCTCTGTTGCTCTGTGCCTGGGAATGCTCTTGCTGGTTGCAATCCCTCCAGATTCCTCAGTCAACCTTTCTTAAGGAGGCCTCCCTGAATCCCTTGTGGGACAGAATTCCCACTGTGCCTCTCTAACTTCCAGTGTTCCAGCCTAACTATGGTTTGACACATACTTTGTTGTATCTTCACTGTATGTTTTTATGTCCCATTGTCTTTTTTACCTTTTTATTTTGAGAAAATTATAGATTCTTAGGCAGATATAAGAAATAATACAGAGGTGTGTGTGTGTGTGTGTGTGTGTGTATGTGTGTGTGTGTGTGTGTGTGTGTGTGTGTGTGTGTATTTAGATCTATTCCATTGTATCACATGTGTAGAATCAGAGGACCATCACCACAGTCAAGATACAGAGCAATTTATCATAAGCATCCTTAGTGATCCCCTTTTATAGCCATAGCTTATTCCCTTTCTCCTCCTCCTCCCTTACCCCTGGCAACCAGTCTACTCTCCATCTTTATAATTATGTATTTTCAAGATTTCTGTATAAAGGGAATTATATAGTCTCTAACCCTCAGGGGTTGGCTGTTTTCACTCCGCGTAATTCAGCTGAGATCATCCAAATTGTATGTATCAAAAGTGTGTTCCTTTTGATTGCTGAGTAGTATTCAATGGTATGGATGTACTCTAGGTTGTGTAGCCTGTTGAGAGATGATTTGGATTGTTTCCAGTTTCTGGCAATTATGAATAATGTTGCTATGAACATTCATGTACAAATTTTTGTGTGAACTTAAATTTTAATTTTTATACAGATGGACCATAAGCACATGAAATGGTGTTCAACATCATTTCTTGTTAGGGACATGCCAGTTAAAACCACAATGAAATATCACTGCACACCTATCAGAATAGCTAAAATTAAAGGTAGTGATAACAGCAAATGCTGACAAGGATGTGAGAAACTCTATCCCTCACACATTGCCAGTACCATTCTGGAAAAGGGTGTTATGGTTTCTTACAAAACTAAAGATGTGCTTATCACATGACCCAGGAATTGTACGCTAGGGCATTTTAATTGTATTTTAAAACAAGTTGGAAATAATTCATGCATAATTCATATTCATGGTAAAAAAATAGAAATACAAGTAAACATAAAGGAAAAAAATCTGTCATCTTGCTATCTAGACGTAACTAT
The DNA here is from genome assembly GCF_022837055.1 of Prionailurus viverrinus. Taxonomy (NCBI): domain Eukaryota; kingdom Metazoa; phylum Chordata; class Mammalia; order Carnivora; family Felidae; genus Prionailurus; species Prionailurus viverrinus. Next base: position 30,920,602 of record NC_062569.1, read on the forward strand.
TAGTAATGTTTCGGCATATGGTGTGTGCGTGTGTATTTTTTTAATAAAAAATGGTGGCATATACTTTCATGACTTTTTTTTAACAATATATTGTTTCCCCCTCCATGTCAGTGGATGCCTGTGTTATCATGTTAACACTTGCCTTATATTAAATTCAGTGACTCATTTCACTGAACTGAGACCTCTAGGTCATTTCACTTTTTTTCTCCTGCTGTTATAATAATACCTGGTGAAGTTCCTTGTTCACATATGTTTGATAACTTAATGGATGCTATTCTAAAGATAAATTCTAAGCAGAATTCTTGGATTAAATTTTTTTCCCATTTTTAAGACTTTGGATAAAAATTTCCAGTTGCCATTCAGAGATGCTGTACTGATGGATCCTTCAGATCCTGGATGACCATGAGTGACCCCTGACTGTTCCCACCATGGTCCTTATAATTCTTTTGATTTTAGGTTAGTCTGATAGCTGAAAAGTGCTAAATTTTAGCTGTTTGAATTTAGATTTTTAAATTTGATTACCAATTGGACTAAATACTTGTTTGTATTTCATCTTTGTTAATCTCCTGTTGACAGTATTTGCCCATTTTTCTATTGATTTGAATGATACGAACCTTCATATATATTTCATTTTTTCCCCTAGTTTTGTCATTTGATTTAGAACAGCATTTTTGCAGCAAACCTTAACATTTTTCTGTAGTTATTCTATCAGTCTTTCTCCTTATGTGCTTTTCCCTCTGGTTCCCTCTTTGCAAGTTCTTTCTCCCCCAAACTTACAAATATTCATCTGTGTTTTGCCATATTTATTTTTATGGCTTACATTTTCATTTAAGTATTCAATCCAATAGAGATTCATTTTGGGGATTTGGCATAAGGTAGGGATTTACTTTGTCTTCCAGCAGCTAACTTGTGACTCTGTCTTTCCCCCTGACTGGAAAGGTCCTCTATGTTACTGCCCGTGTTCTCCTCTACCCTCAGGTCTGTTCTATGTCAGAGATGTCTGAAGCCACCTATTCAACCTGCGAGCAGACGGCTTTCTCTCTCCAACATTATCTTGATTATTTTCCATGATGTGTCTAGGGTCGCTTTTTGCTGACTTTGCCTGGTGAGCCCATCTGTCTGTACACACAGGCCTTTATCTTCAGCTCAGTAACATTTTATTACATTATATCTTTCATTTCTCTTCTGCTTCATTTGTGGATTCTATTTTAGGAATCCTCATTATCTGCATGTGGCTCTTCATTCTCTATTTTCCAGCTCTTTCACCTTCTGCCATATTGTTTTAATTTCTTTCCCATTTGTTTTCTGTGTTACTGACTTCATATCCTGAAGCTTCACTGCTAGCCTTCCCTGCCTGCAAAGCGGCTTTGTTTCTGTGATTGCATTTTTCGTTCCCTTGCTATCTTTCCCTTTGGAAAGCATCTTCTTTTCCATCTCATCCTGCAGATTGTGCCTTCTTGTGACTTTCTGCTCCTGTGACTTAGAAGCCATGCTTTCTTGCACACTACTGAAAAAGTGTACATCTTCCTGAATTTTTCTTCTGCATTCCAGGGCATCTCATTTTTAGAGGTGTGCTCTTCCTCTGAGTCTACAGAGTGATGTTCCCATTGTGGCATATGTGGTGTTTTTCCTTCTCCTTTGAACATGATGCACTTTGGTGGGACTTGGTGAGGTTCCACAGACAGCGTGAGTACATTTGTCCTGGGACTCTCTTTCTGCCCACTTTGGGGTGATTTCACCCCTTCTCATTTCTGTACTAGCTGCAGAGGTCCCCATTACTTGCTCATATCTAAAATGTCTCCCTTGATGTGTCTCTGCTCTGAGCAGGGGCATATTCCTTTGACCTGCAGCATCTGGTTCTTTGTTTCTTCTGGTCTGATGCAGTCTGAGAAAATTCCGGTTCCCTGCGAGTACCACTTCTGGGCATTTCTAACCTCACCGCTTCCCGCGAGTGCTTCCCGCTTTGGCCAGCAGCTGTCAGATGCTTGATGCCGCTTGGGCGGCCCTGTTCTGTGCAGCTGTGTTCTGGGAAGGGAAGAGAGCATAACGGGTGAAATGGAAACTTCCTTGATCTTTAGCATAGCCCAGCTCCTCACTGGTGGCAGCCTGGGGCCTCTGACACAGGGACGGAGGGTGGCACTTACTGCCTTTTTTCTCTGGCAGATTCCCTTTCGGGTAGTTGAGTCAGGGAAAGCATGTCCTAAGCTCGAGTGGGTTCTCTCATCCATCCTGGTGCATCTTCCTCTCCCCTACTCTGATACTGGATTATCGTTCAGTATTCGTTTGAAGAAAGGGTGTCGTGAACTTCTGCTGTTTGTCTGACATCATGATAATTGACCTGAAAGATTGGGAGTGTCTTGGGGGCTGCTCTCCCCATTTTGAGCCTGAAAGTCTTCTTCATGTAGTATATTAAATCATCCATTTATCAGTCTGAACCCACCCCCCGTCTGACATTTGTCTGTCAGATTTTGGAAAGAATTACAACTCACCACGACACCAACAGTGTCTAACACAGTGCCTTGTGCCTGGTGTTTAATACTAGTTTTTGAATTAAATTGGGATATGATTGCCAAGAAAGTGAACATAGAGAGGAAGGAAAGGAGAGTGGACAGAGAGAAGTTGAGGGACATGACAGCAGCAGGAGGAGGGGCATAGGCCAGCGAGGGAGGCACAGAAGTCGCAGGCGGAGAGGTCGGGGGAGCGGAGAAGGTCTGATGAAGCACAGGTGCCTGGAGGACACTCAAGGGAGGACCGGTCAGCGATGGCGGGCTTGGCCACCTGGCTGAGAGAGGTGATGAGGGAGGTGATTGCATGCCTGGACCATCACTGGTGACCTTTAGTTTCAGGAGATGGAGGCAGTCCTTTCCTGAGTTGGAAGGCTGAGTGGGTTGAGGAAGAGGAAGCAGTTCCATGCAGATTGAAAAAGAAAAAGAAGAGAAAAAAGAGGGCTTGAGGGGAAATCAGCATGCCAGAAGGTTTTTGTTTTGGTTACTGATGTTGCTGTTGTTGGCATGGGGAAGATTTGATCAGCTTTATATCCTAAGGGAAGGAGGTTGTGACTAGAAAGAACAATTTGTAGGCCGAGAAGGAATATTTGAAAGAGCCGGTCTAACTCTGATCTGCACAGGGTGAAGTCAGCCATGTGGAGAGAAGACGTGGTCTGAGTGCTCCCAGGGGCAAGGGCTGCCTCCCACTGGGTCCGGCCAGCGCCGCGGCTGTGGTGGGTTCACCTTAAGGCAGCGGCGGAGGTGGGGAGGGTGCTCCCCCTTCTGCCTCCTTGCAAAGGAGGGGGCAGGGCCCAGCCAGGCCTGGTGTAGCGAAAAGGAGAAGACTGAAAAAGGTTCCTGGCAGGGCCCAGATGAGGGGCAGAATAAGCCTCTCAACTGGATGCTGGGTGGCACCACGAGAGAGCCTTGACGGCCTCTGGCTTCAGGTGGTCTTTTGCCGCGTGCTAACATTGATTGCCTTTCTGGAAGGCTCGAGAAAGGCTCTGAAGCAGTGGCTTTGGTTTAGCCAGGAGAGGGACTTCTTCTGGACCCAAACCCTCTTTTCCTCACCTTTTGGGTACTGTGAGGTATTGCTCCCCGTTCTGTCTCCGGAGACGTGAAGTTCATCGGCTGTGGACGCACAGGGCAGCTCTGTGGGGATGTCCTTGTCTGATCCCCAAACGCCAGGCAGCACTTGGCCTCACTCTCCTCTGTGTCCCTGCCTACCCCCTCTCCGGGCATTTACCTCTCTGAGGGCTGACTTGAACCCACCCAGCCTGGCTCAGCGCTGTCAACTGGACAAGAAAGCCCGCTGTAAAATAGCCAGCACTGAACTGGGCTTACGATAGACTTCTTGGGTTGAAAAACAGGATATTAATCTTACTTCATTAACTAATTAATCAATTAATAAATAAAACATCTTTGAGAACCTTCTGTGTGTCAGGCACTGATACCATATATACCCTTGAGAGTATATATCTAGTTCAATGAGGTGACACTCAAATAAAGGCTTCTAAACTAAGGGGGAGAATTCATGTGAGGTGTAGACAGTCCATTCAAATGAGAGGCACAGGGATGGATTAAGTAATCCCTGGAGTCCTGTCCGAACCAAGTAGTTTCATTATAAAGCAGGACCTGCAAATTGGCTTTTCCTTTCAGTGTTCTGCATTGCCCTTTCAAACAAATAATTAACCATGCAGCAATCATCCAGCATATTCTAGAACTCAATTCCTAGTACTACTCTCCAGAGTACTTGAACCGTGCCCTGGGGTTGGCATTGTTACAAGAAATTCTTGATGAGAATAATGCCTGATATTGTACAATTGTGTGCGGTTGGCCTTCCTTGCGCAGTTCTGTGTATGCACATCAATTACACGCATTCGGTATAATTTGTCTTTTTAAAATCACACCTTCTATTTCACCCCAAGAAGATAAATGGATCCTGCCTCGGTCCCAATTCCATTGATTTTTTTGTGATCCTATGGTGAAGCTATTATCAACACTAATCTCAAACCCTGCTAGGAGCCAGGAAGTCCTTAGAATACAGAGCGCCAATTTCTGTGACTTCCAACTTATTTTTCTTTTCACTGGCTTTTGTTCTGACTCCCCTCTCCTCATCTCATTTTCAAAAATATGATTTGATTATCATCCTGTGAGGTCTGTTCCACTGGCTCTGAGCAGAAACCTTTTCGACACATCCAGCCTGGAGGAGGTTGCCGGGGGTCTCTATTGATGGAGCATGACCCTCCCCGGGGCAGGGTGTCCCTGCAACTTTGAAGCCCCACTCGATGGCCTCCCTTTCCAGCGGGGTGAGCCCACACCCTTCACCTTGCCTCTCTCAAAATGGCTTTTCTAGGGAGAGGTGGAAGAAAAGAAGAAACATGGGGGTTAGAATTGAGAGACTACAAGGCACCGGGGAGGCTTTTGACAGTGAGCTCAGTGTTTGAAGATGGGGAAGTGGTGATGTTTCTAGGACTTGAAGCGATTAATGCCAGACGGTCATTTGCTTCCATTTTCCAGGGCTGTTCCGCAGCCTCCTGGCTGTCACACACCCCACCTTCTGCTGGACCTGTGACCAAATTTAAAATCTTAAGAGATCACATGCCAATTAAAAAAAGCATATTGATTGATTTTCAGAAGGCAAAACATTCAGTTCATTAAAATATTTCCAATAGTACAAAGGGCATACAGTGAAGAATGTCTTTCCTCACTGCTGACCCTGGGCCCAGTGGCCTCCTGAGCACTGCTCTTACAGGTTCCTGTGGAGCCTTCCAGAGACAGTCTGTAAATCGGGCATGCACTCAGTTCCTCCTGCTACTGCCATTGTCCACACTGTTCCTTCCCTCCCCTCCTTTCCCTTTCCTCCCTCCCTCTCCTTCCTCCTCCTCTTCTTCCTCTTCCTCCTCTTTTTTTTTTAATGTAATATCCTTTAGATGATTCCATACCAGAATTCATAAGCCTGCCTCATTCTAAAGGGTTGGATGATATTCTAATGTGTGGATATGCAATAACTTATTTTACTAATCCCTTATTAATAGCTATTTAGTTTGTTTCCAATCTTTTTGCCATTAAAAAGAATACTCCCCAAAAGACTTGAAAGCAGGGACTCAAACAGGGACTCAACATTTTGTACAAATATGTTCACAGCATCATTATTCACAGTAGCTAAAATAGGGGGAAACAACCCAGATGTCCATCAGATGAATGGAGAAACAAAATGTGGTATGTCTATGCAATGGAATACTATTCACCCATAAAAAAGAATGAAATATTGATAGATGCAATGTAGATGGATCTTGAAAATAGTATGCTAAGTGAAAGAAGACAGACACAGAAGGAAAAATACTTATGATTTCACTTATGTAAGGTACCTAGAATAGGCAGATGTGCAGGGACAAAAAAGAAGAGAGGTTTTGAGGGAAGGAGGAAAAGGGAATGGGGAGTTCTTGTTTAATGGACACACAGTTTTATGTTAGCGATGATGAAAATGCTTTGGGTATATTTAGTGGTGGTGGTGGTTGTGAAACTATTTAATGCTGCTAAATTATATGCTTGCAAGCAGTTAAATTGATAATTAGCATATAACATATGCTTTGCCACAATACAAAGAAATGATGATAGAAAGAGAGGAATATGCTGCTAAAGCCTAAAAACAAAAACAAAAACACCAAAAAAAAAAAAAAAAGAAAAAAAACCCAGGATGGTGCTATAGTGAACATCTTTGTACAATAGAGAGCTCTGTAGGAATGCAAGTGTATCTGCCTGATACGTTTCCGGAATTGGGGTTATAGAATGAGACAGTGTGTGCATTTAAAATTTTGATATATGATGCCAAACTTTCTTTTAAAACATTGTGCTAGGTAATGCTCTGACCATGAGATACAGAGTTGGTTTGATGCCAACCACAGTGTGATATCAAGTGTTTTCATCTTTGCTACCCTGACTGCTGAAACAGGGTCCCCCTGGTAGATTTAATTTGCATTTCTCTTTGGGGCTTATGCTCTGTGTGTGGGAGACTCTGGAGATCAGGAGTCATCTTGGTCCCAGGTCAAGACAGAAACAGGTCAGGAGCAGCCTGGAGGCACAAGGGAGGGCTGGTTGGCTGGGCTGACTCAATTTACTCCTTCCTCAACCTCCCTCCTCCCTCTGCTTGTTGCATCAACTTTATCCTGTGATTCATGGGGCCATGGAATGGCATGTGGAAGAGAGCCTGAGGTGTCCAGTTGCCTAACAAAAGTAGGAGTCCTTGATCTGTTCCCTTCCCAGCCTTGAAAGCCTCTGTCCACAGCTAGGGACGGCAGGCTTACTCCTTCTTGATCCTTACGGAGGCTATGCTCCCATCACATGTGCCTCCTGGTTTCCAACCCACACTCTTAGACCTTCCAAAAAAACCAGAACAAGGGTATTCCTTCTTTTAGCATCTCTTGGGCCAGTGACTTGCAGAGGTAAAGCCAGAAATGTGAGGGTGGTGAGGGGATCCACGAAAAATGAATTCTCTGCAAACTCTAGTCACTCATGTTCTTAGTATCTTATGGCTTCCACAACAGCACAGAATTCTTTGGAAGGAACCTCTTCAATTGAGAGGACAGGGGCTGGCCCTTTCTGGGATGCAGCTCTGTCCTGGATCAGGGCAGGAAGCACAGAGTCAGCTGGCATGCCTTGGTCTTCTTCACAGAGTGTGCTGAGGAGCCAAGGCTCCTTGATTTATGTACATTCGTCCTGTCTGAAGAGCACCTTCTCTTGGCTTCAGTCCAGAATTCCAAACCCCCATGATCAATCTGAGCGAATCTTAGCTCACTCGCTGGCACTTCGGTCATTTCTTCCAGCTTTCTGTCACTTCCTGATTTGATATACATTCTGTTAAATATTTTTCCTCCACGTTATGGATTGAAATGTTGATTAGGTCAGGACCAAGGGCAATGTCAGGTGGTGACATCCCATTCCTCAAGGCTGACAGGATACAGTTACTTAACAGAATTATTACTAATGGGATGGCTGAGGTCTCGGCCAACTATCGTGTCCATGGTGAGATCATGAGGGGCTCAGACTCTGCTGAAATCAGGATGCCCAGGACTGTGGGAAGAGCTGGGGGACAAGTGGGAAGGACAAAACTTAGTGCCTGAGTTCTGACCGCCATGGAAGAAGTAGACTGTGCAGTGAAAGTGGAGGGGGTGGGTCGGGACAAAGTACTGGCTCGGTATGTGGAACTGAAAGAGGAGAGGAGGGTAGTTGCCTTCAGACCTGTAAGTACAATTTGAGAATACAAATAATGAACATACACATAGAGCTTCCCATGTGCCAGACATGGTCCTATGCACACTTATATATATGAACTCATTTAATCCTCATGCATCCTGTGAGCAGAGGTAATTATTATCCCCATTTTACAGATAAGGACACTGAGGCACAGAAGATGGTTAAGGAACTTGTACTTGAGTCATACCTCTGGGGTTTAAACCCAAGCAGGCTGGCCCCAGTGCATGTGCTCCTAACTGCTACACTTCTGTGGCCTTGGCAGGTGCAGCTTCCATCATATTATTGACTGAATTTCAATAAGTGCACTGGCATGTTCAGCTTCCAGAAAGAGGACTTGGAAATTCCAGATCTCTCCAGGGGTAATCTCTCCAGGGCCAGCAGTGACTGTGGAATCTTTTCTTAGCAGACCTGGAGAGTGAAAGTGACTGCTAGGAGTTGTTGGATTATCTCCCTCCAGAGGTCATCCCCTCTGATGAGAATGCATGGCAGTATTTCCTAACAAGTGGAAAAGGCACAGAGCCAGCAGAAGGTCTGGCTCAAGGGAGGGCTTTGCCATCACCTGACACCTTGGTCTTCGGTCGCTTCAGCTATGGAAAGATGAGGCTGATCTAGAAGACAACTTGAGTGTAGTTACTGTCTTAAGCAACAGTTTAGTGTGTCTTGAGAGGGGGAACGTAAGTCACATATCTGGGTGTCTGTGAGATAAGTGCGTTCAGTGCTGGCAGACCCTTTACTGGACCGGTGTTGTCAACAGCCTGATGGACTTGTCTATCCATCACACTCCGCTGCAGAGTCACAGAGCCCTGTGCTGCCTCTGGAGATCGGAGCAGCATAATCCCATATCTTTCATTAGATCCAGCAGCAGCAGCAGATGTGAGAGCAGGGGTTCTCAGCCCAGCAGCAACGAGACTGAAGTCCACCGATACCGTGGACCATCTACAGAGTCTGATTCACTCCTCACACTTTAGGGGGCAGAGATCAGGACCACTTGGACACCGTTTCCAGGTGTGATTCTGAGAATCATCAGAGTTTGAAAACCAGTGGTCTGGGGGTGTGGCTCTGAGTCATTTCTGAGAGCTTCAAGTGTTTTACTGTGCAGCTAAGGGAGTACAACGGGCAGGCTCTCCTATATCTAGGTGTTAGGGGTGCAGAGGGTAGCAGAGGAGAGAGAAGCTAAGGCCAGCCTTGGTAAGCTCACTTGGGCTGGGCAAGTTTAGGATGGGCTGCCCCTGAGGCTTCAGGCACTTGCCCAGGGCACCAGAGCCCCAGAGATGGCCAGAGGTTTTGCAAACTGCCAGAGAAACTTCTCAGTGCAAACCATTGCAAGGTTTTCCTAACATCCTGATACTGGAAAATCTAGGTCTGTTGGGCCTAGAGTAGTTCAGTTTTTAGCCAGCTTATCTCCCAATTTGACTTCTTTTAATCTCATTTTAATTATTTTTTCAAGATTGATACAATTTAAGTACTAACTAGAACATCATTGAAATCTGTTATTTTAAACAAAGGCCTTTCTGATTATGCTTTTTAAGAAGGTTTTTTTGTGAAGTGAATTCAAGCCCATTATTTGTTTTTTTTTTCAATTAAGTAATATACAAAAGTACCCAAAAAAGGAAAATGAAAAAGAAAAAAGGAAAAATTACTTCCCATTTCCACCACGGAGAAGAAATTAACATTTGGTGAACATCATCACCACACTCTTTCTCTGATAGAATGATAGCTAATTAGGTAAATTGAAACACTTTTACAAAAATAGAATGTTACTGTACACATTTTTAAATTAAAAGCAATATGTTTAATTTGATTTGAATTTAATAGACAAAAAAATTCAAATGGAACTTCAAAAAGTGCTGAAGTTCAGAAATATTTTTTCTTCATTACAGGTTTTCAGTTTCTGAAACAATTTCTGTAAAGTTATTTATTTATTGGGAGGCAGGGAGAGATGCGATTTTTTTTTTCCCCTGATTCTGAAATTTCCCAATGTCTGCCCGGATCCTGCCACTCCCTGCATCCCAAACCCTGGATGTCTTAAGGCACTATTTTTATATGGAGGAGGTGTGAAGCATCTGTGTTCTGTTCCCTGCCCTGGGGGCTCTGCCTGGCCCTCCACTCCCTTCAGTGCCTTCCCCTTCTTTCACTGGGTTTCTTTATTCTAGCCTAATGAGTCCCAGGCCTTAAAGTGCATATGAATCGCTTGAGGGTTTGGGTAGATGGCAGATGCCTGTGCTGTAGGTCTGAGGTAGGGCCTGAGGGTCTTGATTTCTAACAAGCTCCCTTATGATGTCCATGTTGCTGCCCTTAAGAACCACGCTTTGGTAGACAGATTCTAAAATTTGTTTGTTTATTTTGGTGTTAACCAGATTCCATCCTCCCCCACCACCTCCACCCACCTGGCCCTGCTACCTCATTGGTGCTGTGTTCCTTGAACTGTGGCATTCTTTTTTCCTTTTTTATTAATTTTTATTTAAATGTTATTTATTTTTGAGAGAGAGAGGGACAGACAGAGAACAAGCAGGGAAGGAGCAGAGAGAGAGAGACACAGAATCTGAAGTGGGCTCTAGGCTCCAAGCTGACAGCACAGAGCCTGACACAGGGTTCGAACTCACAAACTGCAAGATCATGACCTGAGCCCAGTCTGACGCTTAACTGACTAAGCCACCCAGGCACCCCATGAACTGTGGCATTCTTGACAATGCCTGGATCTTCTTGCCTGTTTGCGTGCAGGGGGTGAGGAGCAACCTACCTGGGTTTAAAACACATAGTGACTTGGGGTGCCTGGGTGGCTCAGTGGGTTAAGCAGCCGACTTCGGCTCAGGTCATGATCTCTTGGTCAGTGAGTTCGAGCCCTGTGTCGGGCTCTGTGCTGACAGCTCAGAGCCTGGAGCCTGTTTCAGATTCTGTGTCTCCCTCTCTCTGACCCTCCCCTGTTCATGATCTGTCTCTCTCTGTCTCAAAAATAAATACAACGTTAAAAAAAAAAAAAAATTAAATTTAAAACACATAGTGACCTAAAGTTTTGTGGTTTTTTTTGTTTTTTTTTGTTTTTTTGTTTTTTTTCCCCCCCTCAGGATTGATGACATTGCTTCAGTGTCTTCTAGCATTGAACATTGCTGTGGTCAGTTTGGGGCAAAGCCAGAGTGTTATTTTTTATTATTATTATTATTTATTATGTTTTTTAGGTGATATGCCTTTCTCCACCTGGATGTCCAGAGGAGTCCTTCTTTAGGCTTGAAGTTTAGTGATTCACCAGGATATGTCTTGATTTGATCTTGGGATGTATTCTGGCTTTTTCAAAATGTACTTTCAAGCTTTTAATTCAGGAAACCTTTCTCCCATAGGCCTGTAAATTGTTGTTGCTCTCCTTTTGGTGTCTCTTCTGCAGAGCAACAATGATGCATATGTGGGTGGATGCACAGGGGTACATGTTTTTGTCATAGGTGCTGTAGGCTGTGACCCACTGAAGCTGTTACCCTCCCTACTCTACACTCTCTTCTGGAAGTTTCTCCAGGCCAGGGTCTGTCTGCCCAGGAGCCCTGGAAATGGGGGCAGAGATAGAAGAAAACCCTCTGGGCTGTACCACAGGTTCCCACAATTTCCTCTACACCTTGCAACTCCCATATATTGGGCCTTTCTGCATGCTATATTGGCCTTTAGAGAAATCCGATCTTGCCCAACTTCTGAGGTTTGTCAGTTTTCAATATTCTTCCAAATTCCCCTGCATTTTCTATTATGTGGTTTATAGTGCTGGCTGTTTATTTATTTTAATAAAGGTTGATATTTCATCTCTTCCTACAAGAAAAATCCCTTTTCTTTTTTGCATTTAGCTGGTGATCTATGGGAGGAGGTAGAAGGCCTCAGAAACAACTTTGCTTTCCTCTACCTTTCTTTCTTGGCTGAGTCCAGGATGTGGTTTAATTTGATCCACAATTAATTGGCCTATTTTCCCCTCTTTTCCCAGATCAACATGGCTAATGGGGTGTGCACATGACCAATAAGTGCCTGGCTCTCTGTCCCCACTGCCCTGGTTCCTGTAGCTGTACCAACTCAGTTCTAAGGCTCCCATGGGCCAACTCCATTAGAGGGGAATCTCTTTCAGCCGAACCTTCTCAGCCTGTGTCTCTGGGAAGGCTGTTTTATTGGCAAATGATGAATGAGAAAAGAGTCTGAAACTACCAAACCCATTGACCTGGTTCTTTGGGTGAAAGCCATCATTTCATGTACTATTATTTGCATATCTGTGCTTTATTGGAAAACAGGGAATGTTGGCTAGAAGTACTTCAAGGTGGGCCAAACCTCCCTTCTTCAGTTAATTTCAAGCCATGACATCATAATAGATGTGGCACCTGACCACTTCAGAGTGAAGGCCTTTCAGTCTCCAGAATCGCCCCACCTTTAACCCATTTAGTAGGATTGTGCCCAACAGGAGGGGTGTCCTCTGCACTTGGGAGAAAGGAAAGTTGAGAGCACAGAGGTGGGCGTCACTGACCCACTTTGTTTGTACCAAAAGCCATGAAACAGGTGACGATGACCCCATCATCTCAGGACTTTAGTAACAGATACCAGGGGGTTGAGGAAGGTGCAGAGTGTGGTCTCTCCCTGTGATGCCTGCCCAGTGACGCCCGCCTTCTCACGGGATAGTGGTGAAGTCGGGGCCTGCCTGTCAGGCAGGATGGGAGGTGAGCAGATTGTGAGCACTGGGAGGCAGCAGCCTGACTCATGTATCACCCCAGAGTGCTGCGGAGCCCAGATGTCAGAGGACACATGTGGGAGAGCTGGCTGCAGATGTAGACGGACGCTCTTAGTGTGGCAGCAGGGAGGGAACGGGTGGAGGTGCCAGCCACTGGCTGAGAGTCTGTGGCTAAACTCAGGAAAGCAAAGGAGTCTTGTCCAGACCCCTGCCTCCAGCCAAGATTGTGACTGCTTCTCCCCCCACTCCTAGGCCACGGACTGGAAACGACCCGGTTCTCTATCTGTCGAAACGCCTCAACGCCTTCCCCAGTGTCTCCAGCCTCCCTTGGTAACCAGAGGCTAAAGTTACAAATGCAGCTGTTTCCTCTTGGCTATGGCTTTAGCACATTGTAAACACTAGACTGTAAAACTGACTCAATTATACACCTCGCAAGAGAGCTTATTTCTGCTTAAATTCAGCTACTTTTACAAAGTCTGATGGAATAAGGTTGCTGTGGAAGTTGAAGACGGGATTCCATGTCGTAGTGGATGTATGTCTGGTGTGTGCGGGTGGGTGGGGCACTACCTGGAGTCTGAACACTTCTTCCTACTTGGAGGTGGGGAGGGTTGTCTTCCTGGAGAGTATGAGGAAGTCCAAAGGGCCCAGATGTTCCTCCTTCCCACCTTTGGGGAGCTGGAGCATGGGTACCCGGCCAGGTAGCCCAGCCACCTAGATGTTCCTGACTTAAGGCTTTGACTTTTTAGAGAGTGGCTGGAAGATTTGGGAGAACTAGGACTTTTGCCACAGCATTAAGTCCTAGCGAATGCATCTGCATTGTTAGGATGGTCGGCAGGGCAGAGGGGCTATTGGGACGCATAGCCTGGCCCAGACCCTCCCTGAGGTGTTGCCGGGGCTCTGGAGCCCAGCCTGCCTAGTCTCCTGCCCAGCCTTTCTGATGATTCTGAGCACTGTTCCATGTTCTTCCGGAAGGCTGCCTTCCTTTTCTGTCTCTTACGTTGAACTACAGTCAATTTCTGTTACTATAACCAGGCATCCTCACTGATACAAGAGTGATGCTGAGTTTTGAGTCAGCCTTCCTAGGGGAAGGCTGCTTCCAGCAGAAAGACCATACCTATCGAGTGGATCAAGAAATGCCCATTCATAATTCAGTAAATAACCAACTATATGCTGGTGGCAGGCACTGTGCGAAACACTAGGAATCGTGTGCCCTCACGGAGCTTAGGCCCTGGTGGAGGAGACATGCCTGTCTGGCTTCCAGATCACCATTCCACACGGGTCCCATTTGGAAGGCTGCCTGCCTGGTAGGAGGATGTGCCATGTGTCCATGAAGCAGGTGCCCAGCAGGCCTTTGTGGGGAGTCAAGTAAGGTTCTGGCATTCAGTAGTGGCAACTTGTCTAGAGACTGGCTTTCACGTAGGCACAAATCACCCACTCCTTTATGTGTTGTTATAGCTATTTCATCTAGTTTTTACTTTATTGTTTTATTTTCCTATCTTCTTAATTAATAGACCTCAAGAGGGAGAGAATTGCTGGTCATGGCCACTCATAGATTTATCCTCTATCTTTAGGAGTGAAGGGACACTAGGCTGCCAGGTGTGTATGTGTTTGGGGTGTTAGGAACCCCCACAGCAGCAACGCAGCCTCCCACACAGTACACAGGCTCCAATCCTGAGTCCTCCTTTGCAAGGCTGTCCCATTTGGGCTTGGAGCCTGACTGCACCCTCCTGTGGGCTGGGCCACACTTCCCACCTTCCAATTTCTGTGCTTTTCTTGCTTCTCCATCTCTAAAGGTACTGGGCCTCTCAGTGTCCATTAGCCAGAGCCTCAGACTCCCTGGCTAGTCAGCATAGGCCCCAGTGGCCTTTGGCATGCCCCAGAGCGCAGGCACGGGTCATCGTCCAATGAAAAGGTAGCAAACATAGCAAACGTCCCTAAAGTGCTGATCCAGAGGTTCTTAACCTGGCTAACCTTGAGAACAACCTGGGGAGCTTTTAAACAAATACTGATGCCAGCCCCCATCCCTCCCCTGTCATTCTGACTGAATTGGCCCTTGTGGGGGTGTGGGCAGGGTATTTTTTTTTTAACCTTTCCAGGTGATAACCATGCGCTTTCAGGGTAAAGAAGCACTGTTTAAGGTCTTCTTTTTCTGAGATGACCCTTCAAGGAGGAACCAAGAAAAGGTTAGGGAAAGGAAGGGTCAGGTCAGAGGTAGAGCTTAAGGAAAAAGTGGTGGGCATGGCTGGTGGGGCCGAGTAAAGAATCTAGGAGTGTGGACTGGATTGTCAGGCTCTGCCCAAATATAGCCACAATCTTGCTACATCTCTATAGCGAGAGGCACATAATTGTTTCTTATTTTTTATTTTTAATGGATCTGCCCTTTGGCCATGGCCCTGGAGAAAAAAGGAGGGGAGCAGACCCTTTTAGTCTCAATACCATCACTCTATAGCCTATCCTTTCTCTGGTGGGGTGTGGGAAAATGGTCTAAGGAACAAAGTAACAAGCATCTGAGCTTAAAACAAGGCCTGGGAAGGAAGATGGAGAGAGAGTGCCTGGAACTGGGGCTACTTTCAGTGGGTAGTCCGGGAAGTCTCTGAGCTAAGGGCAGGAAAATTAAAAGCCATTCCAGGCTTCCCAAGTATCATGAATTGATGCTTGGGAAGGGCATTCCAGGCAAAGGACCCAGCAAGGACAAAGGCCCTGAGGTGGGAAGGTCTTGGCAAGGTTGAGATTGGGTCTGAGGAGTAGGTGTGGGTCAGGTGGTATGGGACTTATAAGTTGTCCTCAACTTACTTTTCTGACGAGTAGAGATGACCTCACTCCTCTTCAGCATCATCATACCTCATCCTGAAAAGGTAGAGATGGAGATTTGGAAATGGAAGAGCCTTCACTTTGAGGTGGTCAGGTGCCCTATCTATTATGATGTCATGGCTTGAAACTATACTGAAGAAGGGAGGCTTGGCCCACCCTGAAGTACTTTCAGCCAACATTCTCTGTTTTCCAGTAAAGCACAGATGTGCAAATAATTGCATGTGAAATGATGGGTACCTGTGGCTTTCACCCAAGGAGCTGGGTCAGTGGATTTGGTAGTTTCAAACATTTTTCTCATTCACCATCTGCCCATAAAACAGCCTTTGCAGAGACACAGCTTAGGCAGAAAGTGTATTCCCCCTCTGTGTGTGAAGGAAGCCACTGGAGAGTTTGGAGGAGGTGAATGGTGGACTGACTTAAGTGAAATAATAATACCACCCTGACCAGTGTGTGTGGAGAGCTGGTGGCAGTGGAATTCCGAAGGCAAGGTAGGGGTGCCTGGGTGGCTCAGTCGGCTGAACATCTGACTTCAGCTCAGGTCATGATCTCATGGTTCATGGATTCGAGCCCCAAGGTGGGCTTTGCACTGACAATGTGGGGCCTGCCTCAGATCCTCTGTCTGCCTCTCTCTCTCTGCCCCTCCCCTGCTCCCTCTCTATTTCTCTGTCTCTCTCATTCTCAAAAATAAATAAACATGAAAAAATAAGAAGGGAAGGCAAGGGGGCTGAGGCTGAGAGGGGCAGTGTCCCTCCCATGGTCACCCAGCACTCGAGTGACAGAATTGAGCCCCGCCAGAGCCTGGAAACCAGGTGGGCAGGCCCAGATCCAGAATCCTGAAGGGCAGTGTCCTCCCTCTAAGGGCTCAGGCTCCTCCCACTTGCCAGGAAATCAATAGTTTTACTCCCCCCCGCACCCCGCCTTCTTTCAAGATCAGAATAGGAATTTCACTCCATGCATGGCTTCCATCCCATCCATTTGATGCCTTTCCTTTAAAAATATCTCTTAGGCTTATTTCTTAGGACCCTGGCCAGGAGTATTTTCTTCCTTGAGAGATTCCCAGGCAGTTCTCCCCTCAGGCCTGGGCTTTCACCAGCGAATGACTCCCTTCCCTTCTCTCTAAGCAGCGGATGAAGGCCTCGAGCTTGAGGGGGAGGAGGAGGCAGAATTGGCAGACTTCTTCCTCAGGCACGCTGGGAAAGATTGTTTAAATTTAGGCCTTACCCTCCCAGAATGAAAATAAGTTATTTTTATGTGAGTAAGTGTTAGTTATTGAATTAAATATAAGTACGGGGCACTTCTCCTAATTTATAGCTCCGGTCTGGGAGCTGAGGCGGTCTGCGTCATTCGGGCACCCTCCTCCACGGGCCACACTGGCTTCTCGGCTTCTCCCACCCTCTGTGCTCATCTGTCTTGGTTGTCTCTCCCAACTTTGTCAAACGTAACGTGAAAGAAAGGGAAATTAAAAGAAAACAAAAGAGAGATTTTCCAAGAGGGGAAATCAGATTTATCCTGAGGTAATTAAATGTGTAGGAAACTGAGAACAAAGGATTGCAAATAGTGTTGTGTGTGTGCGCGTGTGTGTGAGTGAGAGAGAAAATAAATCATTATTTCCCAGGCAGCCAGAGCCCTCTGATGAATCTTAAATTCAGGTGCCTTTGAGGTGGAATTGGCAGGGGAAGCCAAATGCGGGCTTTGTGTGGCTGCAGCTGAGTGCTCAGGTGTCCGGGGCAGCTGCACACACCGTTGTCAGCTTCCCGTGGCTCCCCACAGCCCCTCGGCATGTCCCGGGAGGGTGGGGGGGGGGTCACTGAGGGAGCCCTGCCCTGCCATGGCTGGGAGAAGCACCATCCACCCCCTTTATATGTGGCCTCCCTGCAGAACTGGCCGTCCCTGTCTGTGCACAGGGCCCTTGTCCCTGGACTTTTCGTTTGTTTTTCTCATCCACTAGAGGCTGAATACATTGGGGTCAAGGATTGTATCCTTTATTGTCATTCCTAAGTGTCTACTGCAGGGTCTGGCCTACTGTGGTCACTCAGTATGTGTTTGTTGAAGGAGTAAGTGAATGAATGAATGGGCCTAGGGAGTAAGTGAATGAATGAATGAATGAATGAATGGACCTAGGAGGGACCCGCATTCATTCAGACGCATTAAGGTCATCTCACTGCCATATTTGACACATACATCACCTGTGCCTAGGCTGTGAGGTGGGTTGTGACGAGAGCTCTGGGAAGGACAAGGTCGGGGGGAGGAGCAGGGAGGTAGAAGGTGGTGCTTAAACTGGGCCTTGACAGATGTCCAGTTTTTGTGAGGTCCCCATCAAGCAAGCAGCAGTCACCCCATCCTCCCCACACTCTGCCCAACTTAGACCGGTAAAGGCATAGGTCTTCCGAGAGACAGTGCTCATGAGTGGCCAGCAAGGCTTTCAAAAGCTATGATGGGCATGCTGAGCAAGGACCAACCTCCTTGGGAAGCTTTCTGGAGCCAGAGTCTCCACAGCCCATCTTCCTATCTGCCAGCCCCTGGGCTTTTGCTGATACTGTTAGTTCCTTCTGTAATAGCCTTCCTCCCCTTCTTCACTGACCAGCTCAGATGTCACCTTCCTCCCCTTTGCAGATTCTTGAAAGCTTTGTTTATGCCATGGCCATTTTCCAGCCTGTCATACTGCTCCTGATCTACCTTTTCTCATGACCCACCCATCCATAAGTGGCACAGGACATGGCCATATCCCACTCAGCTAGCCTAGGAGGTGCTGAATAAATGCAGGGCTTATTTCCTTTACAGACCAATGTCCTAATGCTTTTTGAGTGACAGTGGGGGACAGGGATTTTACATGGCCTTTGCATGATGATCTCAATTTCTTCCTCAATGCTGGATAGGAGTGGGTCTTGCCAACTGATGGGGACTGAAGGATAGAAATTCGGGGCTGAGGCTGTGCCTTGGAAAGGTTGAGGCAGAGGGGGCCACAGGGTAAGCGGCAGCCTTGGGTAAGTCAGCCCGAGAACCTGTGCTTTTGGAGTGATCTTGCCTTTCTACCGAGGCTTAACCATCACAGGCTGCCCAGCCGAGCTCTGCTTACAGTGCTTTGAAATACCTGGAGGGCTCCATACTGGGGTCTCCATGCCCCAATCTTTGCCCCCAGGAGAGATGGGGGCTGCCCACCAGAAGCAGGCTTGGCTACTTGGGGATTCCTCCCCACCTCTTTCCAGAGGCCTGAAATTCTACCATTGAGACATTGTTATTATTTTATTGTGATAAAATACACATAACCTAAAACTTCACTGCTTAACCACTTTTTAAAATTAAAAAAAAAAATTTATTTATTTATTTTGAGAGAGAGAGAGAGCAGGGGAGCAGCAGCAGCAGAGAGAGAGAGGGAGGGAGGGAGAGAGGGAGAGGGAGAGGGAGAGGGAGAGAGAGAGAGAGAGAGAGAGAGAGAGAGAGAGAGAGAGAGAATCCTAAACAGGCTCCACACTCAGCCTGAAGCCCGACGCCGGGCTCGATCTCACAACTGTGAGATCATGACCTGAGCCGAAATCAACAGTCGATGCTTAATTGACTGAGCCACCCAGGTGGCCCTCTTGCTTAACTATTTTTAAGTGCACAGTTCAGTGGTACGAAGTGCATTCTCACCTCTGTGCCTCCGTCAGCACCTTCCATCTCCAGAACTCTTTTCGTCTTGCAAAATTGAAACTCTGTCCCCATGAGACACTGACTCCTCTTGACCCCCTAGCCCCAGCCCTTGGCAACCATCATTCTATTTTTGCCTCCCCACTTACCCCACCCTCCAGCCTCTGGTAACTACCATTCTACTCTCTGTCACTGTGACTTTGCTGTGTATGTGTGTATATGGATGTGTGTGTTTATACACACACATATATGTTCATTCTACGTGTAAGTGAAATATTGTCTCTCTGCATCTGGTTTATTTCACTGAGCATAATGTTCTCCAGGTTCATTCATCCATGTTATCACCAGCAGCAGGATTTCCAGCCTTTTTAAGGACTGTATGGTATTCCATTATATTATGTTATATCACAGTATGTACAGTGGAATATATATTCCATTATAATAAATATATATCTCACATTTTCTTTAATCATGAAACATTCTTTTCACTGGATTCTAAATGTTCTTTAGTCTTCAATGTGATCCATGTTAGAACAAATACGACTTTGAGGCACCTGGGTGGCTCAGCCAGTTGAGCATCTGACTTTGGCTCACGTCATGATCTCGGGGTTCATGAGTTTGAGCCCCGCATCGGGCTCTGTGCTGACAGCTCAGAGGCTGGAGCCTGCTTCAGATTCTGTGTCTCCCTGTCTCTCTGCCCCTCCCCCGCTCATGCATGCTCTCGCTCTCTCTCTCTCTCTCTCTCTCTCTCTCACTTTCTCTTAAAAAATAAATAAACATTAAAAAAATTTTTTAAATAAAGAACAAATACCACTTTGGACTAAAAGACCTTCACGCTTATCAGTGATATCAATAATAGCTTTATTATTCTTTGTGAGACTCAGCCCTACAGAGATAAGAAGCCTAGATAAATTAGAGCAAATGAATGGGGGCCCTTAGTCAGTGCTATGGTCTGAATATTCATGTCCCCCCAAAATTCATATATTGAAGCCCTAACCTCTAAGGTGATGGCATTAGGAGGCAAGGCCTTTGGGAGGTGATTAGTCATGAATGTGGAACCCTCACAAATGGGATTAGTGTCATTCCAAAAGAGGCCCCAGAGAGCTCCCTCCTCCCTTCAGCCATGTGAGGACATAGTGAAAAGACTGCAGGCCCGAAGAGGCCCTCACCTGACCATGCTGGGACTGTGATCTCAGACTGCCAGCCTCCTAAACTATTGTTTATAAACCACCCAGTCTGTGGTGTTGTGTTATAGCAGGTCACGCGGACTAACACAGTCAGCTTGGTCAGAAGGTGGGGCTGCCTCCAGGGGTTGGCTGGGCCTTTACGGCTGCCCCCCTACAGTACTCTGGGGCAAGGGAAGGTGGGGAGGGGTGTGTGCAAAGCAGATACCAGATTTTAAAGGAATTGCATTGCAGTTATTCCTCTTCTGGCCAAAGACTTATCTGCAGATGAATATTCCAGAAAATATGCCCATCGTAGAAAACAAGGACTCTGCAGGAAATATAAAGAAAAACTGACCATCACCCAGAGTGCCACCACCTAGTGATCTTTTCTGCAAGCCCTTTGCTGTATTTCATGTTAGCATTGTGTGTATATGGGATCATATTGTAAGCAATTTTATATCCTTCATCCATTGAACATTACATTGTGATCATTTTCCCTGTCATTAAATTTATTTGAAAACATCATTTTTAATGGCTGCATAATATTCAGCCTTGTGGCTGATCCATAATTTATTTAACAATTTCTCCCTTTTTGAGCACTGATGTTCATTCTAATTTGTGGATATTATAAATATCCACAAATAATGCTGTGAACATCCTCATGCATAAATCCTTGGGTATTTTGTGCTTATTTCTTGAGGACGGACTCCTAGATGCAGAAGAAAGGGGATGTGTATCTGGTCGTAGATCTGGATGCTTATTCCCAAGCTGCTTTCCAGCATGGTCTCCAGGTGAAAGGTTTGCCACAGTAGAAAAGAATGTCCTTGTTCTAGTACTTTCTTGTGTATTGAGCATTCCTTCCTTCCTTCCTCCCACCCTCCCTTCTCTTCCTTTCCTTTCCTTTCCTTTCCTTTCCTTTCCTTTCCTTTCCTTTCCTTTCCTTTCCTTCGGAAAAGAACACTTTATTTAGTTATTTCTTTAATTTGTTTATTTATTGAGAGAGAGAGAGAGAGAGAGAGAGCGAGCACATGTGCACATGAGCTGGGGACAGGGGAAGGGGGCAGAAGGAGAGAGAGAATCTCAAGCAGGCTCCACACCTAGCACAGAGCCCAACCCGAGGCTTTATCTCATGACCCTAGGATCACAGCCTGAGCTGAAATCAGGATTCGGATGCTCTACTGACTGAGCCCCCCAGGCATCCCAAGCATTACTGTTTCTTGAATCACTGCTAAGGTGATAGAATAATCACTGTTCATTAGCCTCTTAGTCATTTACTGTCCCTTCATTGTCTGCCCAGTTTTCTAATAGGGTGTCATCATTTTACTTACTATTTTTAAGTGTTCCTTATATAACAAGATTATTAATATTTTCCTGAGTATGTTACAAATATTTCTCCCAGTTGGTTATTTGCCATTAAATGTTTTATAACAGCTTTATCGGGATATAACTCATGCAATTCACCCCATTAAAGTGTACAATTCAGTGGTTTTTAGAATATTCATAGAGGTGTGTAGCCATCACCACTATCAATTTTGGAACATTTTCATCATCCTAAAACGAAACCTCATACCCATCAGCAGTCACTCCCCATTTCACCTCAACTCCCCCTTCCCCCAGCCCCTGGTAACCACTAATGTACTTTCTGTCTCTATGGATTTGCTTATTCTGGACATTTCATATAAATGGAATCATACAATATATGGTCTTCTGTAGCTGGCTTCTTTCATTTAGCAGAATGTTTTCAAGGTTGCAGCAGGGTCTTAGCATCTCTATCCGCCGTTCAATTTTGCTTATGATTTTTAATAGTAGAAGTTTAAAATTTTTATGTACTAAATATTTTGAGCTTCCTTTCATGTTCTGCCCCCTCTCTCCTCAGGGTTTTTAATGCTTAGAATGTCCTTCAGTTAAATTTACAACTATATTTTCTGCTAGTTTTTTTTTTAATGCTTCATTAAAACATTAGAATAATTAAATCTCAAAGTAATATATGGATATAGTCCTTTTTTAAATGGCTTTCGTTTTTATATCAACTCTGCAATCCACCTGGTGTGTATTTTAGTAAATAGTAATAGGGTGAGAGTCTAATTTAATTTTTTTTCCAATAGCCAATTGTCCCAGTGCATTTCTACCCCATTTACTTGGACTGCTTCCTTTGTAATTTATTAAGTTCCTAAATGTACTTGGGTCTATTTCAAGACTCTTCTGTTGCGGTGCTCTGTTTATCGATGATTGCACTGGGTGCTGCACATTTTAACAGTTGTAAAAAGCAGGGGACAGTCTGGTTATTAGACATGTTACCTCCCTTTAGTCTTCCTTTTATACTTTCTTAATTCCTTTACCCTACTTATCTTAGCAGAAGATCTTAGGTTTTTGTTTCTTCAAAATCCCTTCTCTTCTCTCTTTTTTTAAAATTTTTTTTTATTTTTGAGAGAGACAGAGACAGCATGAGCAGGGGAGGGGAAGAGAGAGAGGGAGAGGGAGAGAGAGAGGGAGAGGGAGAGAGAGAGAGAATCCCAAGCAGGCTCCCACTGTCAGTGCAGAGCCTGAAGCAGGGCTCAAACTCACAAAACCATGAGATCATGACCCGAGCAGAAACCAAGAGTCAGGCACTTAACTGACTGAGCCACCCAGGTGCTCCTCTTCTCTTCTTTTTAACAGTGCTTCTCCCCTTCCCCAAACCAAACAGCCGCTCGTGATTTCATTGCTTATGTTGTAAAGTTATATATTATTTTGGGAATTAATTACATTCAGTTTTCCATCCAGGAACACATTCCCATTTTGTCAAATCTTATTTTATATATTTTAGTAATGTTTTTAATTTTCTTCATTTTGGTGCCACAACTTAGGGCTATTCTTATGTCTTTGATTGCTTTTGATATTTTTTATAGCCGTTGTGAGCAGATTTTTAGAAGTAGCTATTTCTAGTGTTAAAGAAGGGTGTTTGTTTGTTTGTTTGTTTTGCCTTTGTAATGGTCTACATTCCTGAACCCTCTTTCTAATTATAAGATATTTTCCAGTTGTTTCCTTTGCGATTTCTGTGTCTGATCATACTGTCTGAAATAATGATTATTTCTTCCTTTCTAATAGTTATATCTCTAATTCCTGTTTCATTTCTTATTGCCTTGGTCTGATCTTCCAGAAAAGTGTAAAGCATTAGTGGAAGGGAAAGAGCTCATTTTCTCTCTAATTTTAACAGAACTGACTTTAGTTGTTTCATTAAGAATAGTGTAAGTTCGGGGCGCCTGGGTGGCGCAGTCGGTTAAGCGTCCGACTTCAGCCAGGTCACGATCTCGCGGTCCGTGAGTTCGAGCCCCGCGTCAGGCTCTGGACTGATGGCTCAGAGCCTGGAGCCTGTTTCCGATTCTGTGTCTCCCTCTCTCTCTGCCCCTCCCCCGTTCATGCTCTGTCTCTCTCTGTCCCAAAAATAAATAAACGTTGAAAAAAAAATTTTTTTAAAAAAGAATAGTGTAAGTTCAAAGTAGGAAACTAGGAAGAAAATAATGTATATTTACTTGAAAGAATAGTAAAGAGGAATATATTCAGTATGTTTTGAGGTAAGCATATGGTTTTCCTTATTGCTCAATTGACACAAGGTTTTGGTTACTGTTAGCAAAAATGATAAAAACTGTATTTTCAGTTTTGAGAGTAAATCTTAGTTGGCCATGGTGAATGATGTATTCGGTATAGGATGCTTTTATTTAGATGCTCACATCTGTATCTGTACATTTTTATTTATTTATTTTTTATTAGTTATATTGGCACATTTTGGTGTAAGGTTTTGCTAACTTCATAAAACAGACTATAGTTATATATATATGTATTTTAATATCTAATATTAACTAATATATAATATTAATTACAATATATAATAATATATAATGTTAAAGCATGGAGCTACCTGTTTGTTAAATGTTTAAAAGAACCCCCTATAAAAGTATTTAGTCTTGGAATCTTTTCTACATATAAGCTTTGGTAGTTTTCTTATTCTACCCTCACAACTGATTTCTTAAGGTTTTTGTTTTATCCTGTGTCAAACTCTGATAATTTACATTTTCCAGAAAAGCCATCCAATTTGTTGAGATTTTTCAATTCATTAGCAAGTGCTGTACAGAGAGATTTTTTTTGGACTAGAAGGAACCACTGTCTGTGGTTGTGTCCCCTTTCCTATTGTATTTATTTTCTCTCTTTCTCATTACTTAAAATAATAATACAGAGAACTTTACATGTAAATGGGTTTTATCACTCATCTCCAGCCACACCATTCTTGAGTTCTTCATTTTGATTCATCACTCAGTCAGGTGGAGTATGTTTTCAAGTAGTATTTTCTCTTCTAAATGATACATGTTATAATTTTAGAGTTCATACATATCTTGAAATGCCTTCGTGGCTCCACATTTAGACCATGGATTATTGTATTGGTTGAATGTAAAATTTCTAGCCACAGCCATTTTCTGCAAAACTCAGTGGATATTGTTGTCTAATGTCTTCTGTTCTTTGTGGTGTTGCAGAGATGGTCAAAGGCAAGTCCTCCATTGATTATCTCATTTTTTGTTTTGCTTTTTTTCCCTGCATGAATACCTGTAGAATTTTAAAAGCTCTTTTAGATAACATTATTAGGGCCTTGAAACCTAATGTATTAAGGTGTATGAAACACGTCTGTCTGTGTGTGTATATTTGTGTGAGACAGAGAGATGGAGAGAGAGAGAGAGAGAGAGAGAGAGATTGATTGATTCAGTATGATGGGGAAACAGACGTTCTTAATGCCTTCAAGTATATCTCCTGCACAGTACAGCGGTTTTTCTCATCCTTGGCACAGAGCCATTTGTGCATTGTAGGATGTTCAGTGGCATCCTTGGTTTTCTACCCACTTTATGCCAGGAGAACCCTCTCCCTTGAAGTCATGATAGCTCCAGACGTCCCCAGAAATTATGAAATGTTTCCTAGGGAGCAAGATGGACCCCTGTGGAGAATCTCTGTCACAGAGGGGGTCGTGAACTTGTGTTCTAAATTCTAATGCAGGAACTGAACATCCTGCCTATCTTATTTCAGTTGGGCTCTAGTTCAAGCAAAAAAAAAAAAAAAAAAAAAAAAAAGCATGTGTCTCAGTTTGTGTTTTTCACTTCCACTCCCATGGCTTTACAATTAGTGGAAATCCCGGAGGGTTTAACACTGTATCAAATTGTAGTTAATGTAGTGGCATTTGAGTTTTTACTTGCCTAGTTTTGACTGGTCTTTAGTGGGAACCTGGGAGAAACTGTCAGGCATTGCTGGCCAGCCACTGTTTAAGACCATTTGCTGTGGATTTTCTCACTCTGTGCATTTTTATACTCAAACTCTTTAAACATTTTTTTTGTTTCTTAGGGGAATTGGTCTTAATATATATGCTGGTGTTTCGGGTGAATATATCACTGGTTCATATGGTAATTTGGGATGCCCAGTGAAGTAGTTTCTTCTGGGCCACATTGAAAAATGGTCCCTCTGTGACCTTAAATACGTGGTCAGCTCCTCAAGACCTGACGACACTTTTCTCAGGCCACAAGCGCTAATGACGACTGAGCTGAGCTATCAGCTTGCAGTCTACACCGAGTCAATTCTGAAACCAGGCAATGATGAAAATCCCCTCTAAATGCAAAGAAGTGTGAGACGCAGTCAAGGCATGGTGTGAAAACAGTTTGGCTGCGTACCCTTTGCCCAACTTCATCTCGAGAGACTCGGGAGAAAAAAACACAGAAACACCTCCTTTCCAGTTTTGTTTATTTTCACGTCACAAACTGTGCGGTGGGATGAAAACAGGGCCCTAGTGTGGCTCTGGTTGTGAAATGTGATTTTACTTCTTCTATTTTTAATCCCAGAATGGGAAAGTTCCAAATTATCTGCTAAAGCCACCTTTTTTGAAACCTTTCAACAGCATGGTTTAGAAACAATTGATGTGACCAGAATTTAGGAGGGATGTCCAAACCCCAGTTGGAGTGGAACATGTGTTTGGGGTTCCTTTTGCATTTGGCCTCCCTCTCACCCACCCCAGGGGGTACACCAGCACCTTCTTTTCCAGGTTGTTGTAGGCCCACTTGGGGGAGCGGCAGCTTTTCATTTTTTAAATTAATTTTAGTTTTCATCAAAGCAATGGATTTAGAAACCCAATGTGTACCAAAATGAGAGAACATCAGCCTCCTGCCCACATCCCCCACCCCATCCTGTGCCCTGACACTTGGATCTGTTTCTTGTATTTACTTCCACGTTTGGAATTATGTGCTTATAATGCTACTTGTTGATACCAATTTAGACCTTATCTTTTGACTTACTTGAGAATTTAGCTCTCTGTTTTGCCCTTCTCCATAGTTTTCCTCTTCTTTTGTTTTACTAATACATCTCTCTTGCTGTGTTTCCTGTCTATAATGTTTTGGTTTTACGTATATGAATTTGGGATGTAATATGTGCACAAGATAAAATTTATCTCTATTTATTTTGTTAATCTCTATAGATGCAATCCACGTCATGCTCTTATGCAACCAGCTTTCAGTGCTGAGCTCAGTAGAGTAGTATATGGTTACTTTCTCATATACTTTTGATAAATTTTGGGATTAATGGTTTCCTCATTTTTTCGTTTATCGAGTTTTCTGCGTACTCGGAGGGTCTCCCCCCCCCCCCCAGATCTGGCCAAATCTGGCCAATTATAAGCAAGATTATATCCCAAATGCTCAGAAGATTCCCACCTCCTTCCTGCAAATGGGTTCTGTTTACGTCCTGCTCACTCTCTGGTCCTACTGCACAGTTAGCATGTTAGGACTTTTCTGTTCTACTTTTGTGCATTGCCGATGTGATGCGTATCCGTGCTGTGTTATTTATCTGCTTATTTGTTGGGATAGTGGCATCTGTGCCTGGACGCCTCACCTCCACTCTCTGAGGACTGTGCCTCTGGGGGTCCCCGTGACCAAGCTGCTCATGTGCCCCGTTAGAGGCATGGACATTGTGTCCCTTGTCCAAAGTCAGTGTTCGCTCCTCCCTCCAGAATGCATACAGACCTTTGAGACCTTCCCGGTGCTTTGTGAGGAGCTCACACCTTTCTGTTGCTTATTGTCATTTAGTGTGGTTCCAGGAAGTAGCCAAGAGAAATGTGTGTTTGAGTCAGAGATTTGAACACAGATGGCTTTGGTGGCAGAAATCCCTGTGTCTGAAGACTGTAACACCATAGGGGAGAGGAACCTGAGGCCATGGCCAAGAAGGAATAAGAGTCTCCAGGCTCCCAGAAGGATTCATTTTGTGTTGGGATAGTGTGTTGCAGGAGATTCCTGTCCTGCAACGTTACAATCAGGGTAGAACCTGGAATGGTTGACTTCAGGTTTGGCTTAATGGCAGAGAGATAGATTCAGAGAACCCAAGACCAAAGCTCACCTTGAAGACAGGGCAGCAGTGTCTCCTGGGGAAGGTCAGCTGCCCCTGGGACCTTCCATCATTACAGCCACTAGAGTCCCCAGAATCAATTGTCATCCCAGTCCTGTAGGAAACACACAGGACAGCTGTTCTCTTTGCTGTGTTGATTCACTAGGCCTCAACCCTCTGGGCTACAGAGTGGGGAGGTTGTCGTCAGCCTTCTGGGGAATGTGCCTGTGAAAAACACGATATACATGAGGGTCTGGAGGTTCCACGAAAGCCTATGGTCATGACTGAGAACTAACTTTGAGCCAGGCCTGGCACTGAGGATTCACACACATAAATCCTCGTCCACAGCGGATTTTAATATCTTCCTAGGACGATGAGAAATAGCTCAAGCCAGGGTAATATCCCTTAAAAAGGAGAAACTGCTGCTTCTGAATAAATTGTTTGCAAATAGGTTGAGAGAGAGAATCAGGAAATGAAGACTAATAAATCACTAGACCTTTCCTGTTGCATCAAGAAGGTTCCATCTGATTCCCATGTACTCCAGCCTTGGCCCTGGAGCACTCAATAACGTGTGTGTCACAGATTCAGAGAATTTAGTTGCTGGAAGGGGCCTGAAAGGTTCTAGCAAAATGCATCTCTTTGTAGATCCTGCCGCAGAGGAGCCATTGTGCGGCACACTCTCCCTCACACCATTAGTGTCAAACCTTCGTCAATATTTAAACATTCATTATTCAGAATTTCATTTCTCTGCTCCTCTTCTTTTTTTTTTCCCCCCTTACTTGGAAAAGGGAAGAAAAACAAGGTTAGCAACTGTATGCTGTATTCCTGCAGGAAAGAAATGAGCCACTTCAAAGCTGAGCTGATTTACTGGATAAATATATATTTAAGCTTTTGGGGACTTTAAATGTATATGATTTACCAGAGAAATAGGGGGCATCCTTCAGAATCCACTATGCAAAGATATATTGACACAATTTCATCTGTATGGTTTTGTCTCTGATAAATCAGCCTGCCTCCTTCAGACCTTCATGGTCCACTGGAGATAAAATATGCATCACCCTTTTGGGGAGGGCAAGGGGCAGACAGGCCAGGTCTGTGGGGAAGCACCTCACAGGGAGGCTCCTGTAGGGCACAAAAGGCCCGGCGTGGGAATCCTGTGTGAGGCCGCAGGCTCCCGACTGCTCATCTGTTGCCGGGTTCGGGAGGCTGTGAGAGGCAACTGCTGTCTTCTTGGGGAGCTCTGGAAGCTGAAACCCCATACAAGAAACTGGGGAGGCAGACTGTGGTGGAATGATAGGTTTAGTGCCTAGACAAGGCTCAGCTCCAGGCTGCAGCCAAGAGACCCTGGTCAGGTCTTGCAATGTGGTTTTGCCTAGGGAGGCCCGGCATGTGAGCTCAGGTGACCCTGTCAGGGCAGCTGTTGTGGTTTTTGGTAGCAGTGCTTTCTCAGGTTGCTAGAGTGGGGCTTGAGAATACATAAGCAGATGGGGGACCTGGGCCCTAGAGCTGGCTTATAAATGTAATGTTTCATCACAGGGGTGCCCTTTGAAACCTCTCCTGCAGGGGCTCCTGCGGGATGGGCCCTGCTTGTAGGACCTGAGTAGGACTTATGACCAGAAAGAAGGAGGACAGCTGATGGAGAGACTGCCGATGAAGCTGAAGAAGGACAGGGTCTGAATATCGGAGGCCTAGATGGAGGCCCAGTGCTCACGGGCCTTCCGTGGGATCTTCCCATGGGCACACCCACTTCCTGCTGAGAGCTCACAGGCATTTCCATGCCAGCTGTGGACTTGTTTCCTCTATGGCCATATTCTGAGCTCATTCTTTTAACCCCAATGGGGATTGGAGCCACATGGCCTGAGCCCTAGGGTTTGTGCTCATAGGGTGGGGATGGGTTGTGCCAAACATCCCCTCTACGCTCCTCTTCCCTCCCATACCTATCTCTCCTTGGGGAGGCTGCAGAGAAGCCTATAGTCGCCCTTGTGAGGGGTCTGTGGTTTCTCTTAGGCTTAAAGCTTTGTCTCCTGCCCCTTTCCACAGAGAGGGACTGGCTTATTGCCCATGGAGTTGGGTAGTACTGCTTAGTTCCATGGAAGGGAGTGCTAGAACTACATGGGAAAAAACAAAAGTCTTTTATTCTAAGCCAGTATTTACAATAATTATATGCAATGGTAAATGGAACTGAGAAAGCAAATTACCTTCAATTAGGGGATCTTTTATTCTTAAAGTAGATTATAGGGAGCACATCCTTGGGTATTTCAAGAAGGTGGTTGAAATCCAGCAGGTTCTGCATTTGAGTCTTCCACTCAGGACTGTCCTGCTAACCCCCACAGCTGCTCTCATACCCGTCACATGGGTCTGAGTCCTATTGCTGGGAAAAGCTAGGCCAGCTGGAGACCTGGTATCCGTTGGCCTTGAGGTTCTATCACAGCATCTCTTGCATCCACAGACATCCTTTCATGATGCATGAGTCATAGACCATTGTAAAGCGTACTTGCTTGTGGCAAGGGTCAGATGACTGACCCACATGGAGGCCTGTTGGTAACATGCCAGCACTCTGGTGTAACACAGAGAACAGAGAATTCATCCCTAGGGAGATTGGCACGTGGGACTTTTCAAAGTAGCTGGTCTGGCCAGGTCCACAGGTTTGAGGAAAGGAGGGGCATGGGTGCATGGAAATCCCATTTGGAGCTAACATTTATTTATCTCTCCATCCATCCTCCCTCCATCCACCATCTCCACCCATTCACTGATCTCACATCCATCCACTGAGCACCCTCCAGTGGCTACCAGGCTCTGGGCTAAATGCTGAGAAGCTATTCCTGACCCCCACCAGCAGCATACAGTTGGGTGGGGGAGGGCAGACCAAGCTGTTTGCATGAATCATATGGTGAAGCTGATGGAGCACTGTCTCTGGAGGATCAGAGCCTCAGGCCCATATTATACTTAAAGGGGGTGGAGGGTGGGTAGTGCCAAGGAAGCCTGGGGATAGTTCGACCCAGCTGCTAGGGCTTGCTTGACTTAGATGGGCTGGGAATTAATTAAGGAAGTGGTGGAATTTGCCCACCTGTCCACACTGGCTAGGATGGAGTTGGGAGACAGGCTCGAAGGTCAGGAGCTCCTTGTGGCTTTCCTATTCTGGGCCATGCCTACCGAGTGAATACCCTGCAGTGTGCAGATTGTGTCCTGATATTGGGAAAGATGTGTCCCCTACAGGCTTGAACATCTTGGGTGTAGCTATTTTTGTCTAATATTAGTCCTTCCTCCTTAGACCTGTAGAGCGTTCTTCTAACTCAGTCACCATGACAGTGTAACTGGTAGGCATCCTGGTCCTTGCCTTCCCCTGAAGGTATGTCTGAACTTGGGATAGGTGCCTTAGCCTCTCTGGTCAGTGGGGACATTGTGCCTATTTAGGAAACTTCTAGAATAACAGGTTGTGCTGATGACAGACAGCCAGTTCAGGAAACCCAAATTGGACCCCACAGCTGGGATCTGGAGGAGGGTATAGCAATGGACTGAGGTGGCTGGGATCTAGAGCTGCAGAGGTTTACAAACGTGGGCATCAGGGCTTGACGAGCCATCGCAATGTAGCCGTAAACATAACCTTCTGCTCCCCTGATTGGTTCAGGCAGTGAAACACCAGGTGAAATGGGCAGGACTAGAGCTCTGGGATGGTAACTGGACTTGCAGAAGATGAATGGGTTGTTATTCTGTGATCAGACAGTCTGAAGGCATGAGGCTGCATCCTGACCTGGGATACCAGCAACCTCACACCAGGCCCTTTAATGAGAGAATTAGCACATTACCAAGGAGATGGAGTAACTGCTCAGGCCTGGAAGCAAAGTAGAGGATTTTCAGTGCAGTGAGCCATTCTGAAACTCAATCTCCTTACCCCAGATGCACACTGAAGATGAAAAGTTCACTCTGTTTCAAATCTCCATGAGATGGGGTGAGTAGTGAGATGAGACTCTGGCCTCTGGGAGGATTTGATAGAATCCTTCATAGTCTTGGCCTCAAAAACCAGAGAGGGTTCAGACCCTCCAGGTGATGTCCTTTAAGGATAAATACGCAGAGCAACACTCATTAGTATGTAAGAGAGAAAGTGACTGGTTTTGCATGAATTTGGCTTTCAGAGGTCATTGGCACTAGTTCCCAACGTCAAAATGTCGGAAAGGATTTAGAAAGCATGTAGACTAAGTCCATTTTACATAAGGGGAGACTGAGGTTCAGAGCATTTAAGTGATTTGTCAGGAAGAGCATTTGCGTCTATCCATTCCTCAGCCCTCCTCAGCGCTGACTTCTTTAGAGTGGGTATTTTGCACTCCTTACTTGAAAAGTAGAATGCACAGCTACAGTTTTGCACAGTATCTCATCTTCACTGAGGACAACAGTCTCGTTACTGAGTAAGCCAAGAGGTGCAAGGTTGATATGTGGATTTTATGTATTTTGGAAGTTCCATGATGTCTGTGTGGAGCGTTGCATGAATGGTGGATTTCATCAGGCCACGTTTGCTCTGCTCCCTTAGCCTTTGACTGGTTGGATGGCTTAATGCAGAAAAGTTACAAGAATTCTGTAGTTAGTGTTAGAATACTTTTCTGGTGTGCCCCTTATCAGACCCCACCCTTTATTGTCATCATCGTTGTCTACACTCATTAGATCCCCCAGTCTAAGAGCCCCTGGAACATCTGGTCCTATTCACAGAGCTCTGGTGTGTCCCCTTTGTGCACAACAGATGTGAGGGGCCTGTTGGCCATTTGTAGCTCCAGTGGGGTAGCTTTGCCAGGCCCTGGCTTATGTACAATCTATGGGTTTACTTGCCATCTGTGGTGGAATAGGACAGTAAATCCCTAGATACTTGTCCCATGCAGAGATGGGACCCATTTATACCCCACCTGCGCCCTTGAATCTGGGCTGGCCTGTGGCTACTTTGACCAACAGAGTGTAGCAAAAGCAACACTTCGCCACTTCCAGACCTTGCCCTTAAGAGCGTGTGTTGCTTCTTTCTTGGTCTCTTGGTGCCCTGAGCCACCATATAACAGTCTAATTACCCTGCTAGAGAGAGTACATGGGGCAGTCTTGATATTGCAGGCCGAGGGAGATGGGTGCAGCCAAGTGCAGCCTGCCAGCCGGCCCCACCAGGTTGCCAACAGGTGAGTGAAGCCATCCCAGAGCCTCCACCCATCCCAGCCACCAAGTGACTACCACTGAGGGACACTGCTCAAGAATCTTGGAGCTCAAGAATTACCCCACCAATTTCTGTCTGAATTCCTCACCCACAAAAACTTTACATGTAATAAAAGTATGAGCTTAGAGTCTGACTTTCTGGGTTTGAATCCCAGCGCTGTCACTTTCTGAATGTGTGACCTCAGGCAAATACCAATCCTCTCTGAATGTTGGTTCCAACACCTATAAAACGGGCAACAGTACTTTTCAGAGTTGTGAAGCATTCACCATGGTAAGGTATAAAGGGCCTGGCAGATAGTAGATGTACAATAAATCCAAGCTGTCCTTTCACCTTTTTTCATTAAGCCAGAATTCCATCAGGCGGGGTACCTTGGGAATGGCTCCCCACAGGCGCTGTGATGTTCTGAGAGCCACCTGGCTTGTCCTTTTGGGGACCTGCAGTGTTAGAAGGGAAAGACCACCCAAAGACACTGAGTCTTGGGTCTGGGGATATTTGGTTAGCTAGAGGCCCACGTTCCAACGTGCAAAGAACACAGGAACCACACAGGGTTTATAGATGAGGTGCATTTGCATCCATGGGCATGCTGACGTGCCCATATACACACGTGTGTGTGTGTGTGTGTGTGTGTGTGTGTGTGTGTGTGTGTGTGTCTCAAAGGAGGGAAGGGGAAGGAGGATGAGGGTATTCAGTCCAGTGAATGTGGCTGTAAGGAGGGCTGGAGCAGGAACCGTGAAGTCTCAGGGAACCCTGTCAGAGCCCAGGCAGGTCACTGCACTGCCCAGCCTCAAAGGAATGCCCGGAAAGCTTTTTCTAAACTGTAAGGCACTCTATGAGCACAAGGCATTATTCTTTATAGCTTGACAAGGAGGAGGAGGAGATAGGGGAAGTGGACGAGGAGAAATCCGCCTGAATCCTCCTGATAACAATTTTACATCTATAATTCCTTCCCCTTCTTACAGCATTGGAATTTTATGGGGATTAGTGAGCATCCAGTGTGGAAGGCCTGGAGCCCCTTAGGAAAGGCTCAGCCTGGACTTTATTTAATGAATCCCCTCAGAGGGGATTTTCTTTTGTGTCAAAATATTCCCTGCTGGTAGGGGATGTCTTCCACTGCCTAGGGCCCCTTCCCTGGGTTTCTGTAAACCAGGAGGGGAAGGATGTATCCACTCTGCAACATGTCGTGGTGGGCATGTTGGTTGAATTACTTAAAATTATGGAGCCGCAATTAGTTTCCTTCCTTCTTGCCTCTGCCCTGGAAAGAATAGCTCCTGGCCCTCTCGTTCCCCATTCCTCCCCGGGGTACCCCTGGAGTTTACTTGTGTGGCTCAGAACTGCTGGGATGTTGAGAAGCATGAAGTGCCTGGGGAAGCTTCTGCAGCCCACGGAAATGTAAGCTGTGTTGCTGGGTTCTTTGCCTGTGTGAAATGGAGTTTTTCGAATGCAAGTATTCCAACTAGTCTTGCATGAGGAACCCCTTGGTCTTAGCCTCCCCTCACAGCCTTGAACAACCCACCCCTCCGAAAATGGCAAGAAAGCTCCAGACTGCCAGGTACCATGAGCAGGAAGGTGAAAATTGGAAGCCCAGGATTTGAGACCATGCGGATAGGGTGGCCAGACAAAATACAGACTTTGCAGTTAAATTCAAATTTCAGATAAGCAGTGAATAACCTTTTAGTATAAGTATGTCCCAAATGGAGTTCTCACAAAGAATGATTTTTCGGTACATGTCCTGTGCCATCTTTGGGATGTACTTACACTAAAAAATGTTACTGAAATTCAGATTCACCTGGGTAGGCATCCTGTATCCTATTTGCTAAATCTGTAACCCTTCCTGCGGAGCACTGCCCCTCCTGCAGTGGAGGTCGGGTCTTGCACAGTGACCTGAGTTTTGCTGCGTCTGCAAGGCAGCCTTCACTGGGATGATGGTTTCCTCTCAAGGAGTTCACTTGCACTAACGTCAGTGGCCCCAGGTAGGCAAGGTGCGCCTTATTATGCCTTATTATCTGGTCTGTCCAAACAGCAAGTGCATTCTTCAGCTTATCTGGAGAAACCTCATGATTCATTCCCCTAATGCCCTGTCTTTAAGCATAATAATAGCTCTCCATGCCAAACAGCAAATACTAGACTATTGAATTGGAGATAAAGAAGTTAACTCAGATTTTATTTTCTTGTTTACATGCTACTCTCAATTCAAAAAGAATATAGAATATTTGAGCCCCTAAATATAGTTAGGTACTTTTCTCTCTGATGTTTTAACTCTTGGTAAACCAGGCTCAAGCTTAATCAAGGCTAGAACAGGGCTCTCTCTTGTGTACAAATATCTGTCTCAAAATGTGAAACCCTCCATAAGGCACATTTATGCCCCTGGGCCTCCCTGGGGCCAAGGTCTGGGATGGAGACTCCTGGCATCAGCTTTCCTCTCTTCCTTTCTCTGCCCCTCCATACCTTCTCCCCTGACCTCCCTTTCTAGGGAGGCTTCTGTCACTGTGTCTGGTTTGGGATGCCCTGAGGACTCCTTGTCCTCTACCATGGAAGGTCCTGCTCCGTCTCCATCCCAGAAATTCCCAAGATGCATTCCTCTGGTGGAAGTCTTTGGCATCCATGGACATACAGTTGCCTCCAGTGTGGATGGCACCTTGTGGCTGGTTGGACCCTGTACCTCAGACTGTTCTCCTTGGGTCTTTTCTTGAGTTACTGCTTGTGGAGGAAGAAGCAGGAGAGAGGCGGAGCTGCACGTTGTCCAAAACCCGGGGGGAGGACAGTAAAGTGGGAGCACTGAGAACAGGGCATGCCGGCTTCCCAGGGAGCCTATGCCAGCCCTGCCCATCGAGTCTCCCCAGGACTTTACTCTTCCCAGGCTGACATTTGCCTGGGGGTGGAGGGTGAAGACTCACCTCAGAGTGAGAAGGACAGTCAGAGATTTTGTGTAATGTATACCCTGAGTAGTGAATTTATCAACAAACGAGTTCTAATTAAAACTGAATTTGTCTCACACTCAAACCACTAATTAAAAAAACAACAACGACGGAGGTCTGATTATATTTGTTGCCTGTATTTGCTGCAGTTCCCCAGGATGTCAAGGGACAGACATTTCTGTGTATATCGTAAGTATGCTGGGGGACCCTATGGTTTGTGGCAAGCTTGCTGCCGCCATTGGCGCTGTGACAGGTAGAGGGAAAGGGACCCATCTTGCGGCAGAGCTGGGCTGTCCTGGGGGAGAGCAGCTGTGCCTGCATCTGCCCCGAGGGATAGTCCCCGCGGATGCAGGTCAATATCTCGCCCCCAGCGAGCAGCAGGGTAACTTCGGCTCAGCAGTGTGGTCAGCTGTGCCTGAGGGACTGCAGAGCAGAGGCCCTGAGCGCACCGCTTCCTGGTCAGACGGAACCAAGTTCATAATCGCGGTTCTGCTCTCTTATTACTGCTGTTTAATACAGGGCACATCGCTTCACCTCTCCGAGTCTTACTTTTCTGGCCTGTAAATGGAGGTAATTATATTTGTTTCATAGGGTTGTTGGAAAGCTCAGACAGGATAACACAGGCTGAGGTCTCAACACAGTGTCTTCCCATAGTAAATGTTTAACAAATGGTACCGATTATTATTAGAAAACATATTAATTGGGTCTGTAATGTCGTAACACATTTGGTTGTTTTTAAAGTACTGCCTTTGAAGCTAAATTAAGCTGCTTGTTTAATTCAGCTATATGCTTAGCACATGCATTGCAATAAAGACTATCTTCCCTGAAATGTGTTTCCCCTACATGTTCACCTTTGTGTTTTCTTTTCTTGATGTATTTAATCTCTTGAAACATCTCAGAGACAAGGCTGAGTATGAACAAGATAGGTAGGTGTTCAGGAAATATTTGAAAAATGCTGAGGAATTTAATGCTCCAGAGGTTCTCAAAGTGTGCTCTATGGACCTCCCTAAGGGTTCCTTTTAGGAGGTCTTCAAGGCCAGAGCTATCTTGATAATAAAACTTACATGCCACTTACCTATTTTTCTGTGTTGATACTTTATTTTTTAAAATGTTTATTTATTTTGAGAGATAGAATGGGGAAGGGGCAGAGATAGAGAGAGAGAGAGAATCCCAAGCAGGCTCTGCACTGTCAGCTCAGACCTCAATGTGGGGCTTGATCTCATGAACTGTGAGATCATGACCTGAGCTGAAATCAAGAGTCAGACACTTAACTGACTGAGCCACCTAGGTGCCTCTTACTGGGTTGATGTTTGCATGGATTATGGGTAAAAATTGAATCTACCTGACTGAAACTGGTATTCTTTTTTACTTTTTAAATTTTTTAATGTTTATTCATTTCTAAGAGACAGAGCATGAGCAGAGGAGGAGCAGAGAGAGAGAGGGAGACATAGAATTTGAAGCAGGCTCCAGGCGCCGAGCTGTCAGCACAGAGCCCGATGTGAGGCTCGAACTCACTGACTGTGAGATCATGACTGAGCTGAAGTCGGATGCCCAACTGACTGAGCCACCCAGGCGCCCCGAAGCTGGTATTCTTAATTCTTGCCAAAGCAAGAATTAAAGCAGTGGTACCAAAGTGTTCTAGCAGTCATTTCTCTTCTTTACGAACAATCACTCATAAAAAGAAACCAAACAACCCCTCTCCTAGGAAAAAGCTAATGTCAGTTTTACTTAAGAATGTCCTTGATGGGAGTACCCGGGTGGCTCAGTCAGTTGCGTGTCTGACTCTTGATTTTGGCTCAGGAATGATCTCAGGGTATGGGATTGAGACCTGTGTCCTCTTTGCAGAGAGTGGAGCCTGCTTAAGATTCTCTCTCTCTGCCCCTCTACCCTGCTCTCTGTCTCTCTGTCTCTCTCTCTGTCTCAAAAAAAAAAAAAAAGAATTTCCTTGATGAAGCAATAAAAGTAATTTTTTTAAGTCTTGATCCTTGAATACATGCCCTTTTATCATTCTATGTGACGAAATGGTAAGTTCAAATAAGATACTTCTGCTGCATCCTGAAGTATTATGGTTATCTCAAGGAAAAGCACTCATGATTATTTGAGTTGCAAGCTGAACTAGCCACTTTGCTTTCAAGGAACATCATTTTCAGTTGGGAGAATGTCAGATAAACAAATTATAGCTATTTGGACTTGGATATTTGGCAGATATTGCCTTGAAAATAAAAGAGTGAGCTTACCATTCCAATGAAAACCACTGAAGGTATTGGATGCTAATGATAAAATTTGAGCTTTCAAGTAAAAATCAGAGTTTTAGCAACTTGAGAGCTTCCCATTTTTAAAGAGGAGTATTAATGAATATAGTTTTTTGCTACTGTATGATGTAATGTGTCAATATTTGGAAGATCTTCATAACTCATTGTACTGATATTTGCCAAATGGCCAATACATGATGTGAACAAATCAAGCATACATAAAAGTTTCTTTGAAAACTCAAAATAGATGAATGCATTCTAATGCAATGTGAGTGCAAAATTTTCATTGATCAGATTTAAGATTCCACATTACATCTAAGCTTCCTGAGTTTTGGTGTAGTATCAAAGAAGAATATCCTCAATCATCTGAAAAGGCTACAGTAATGACCTCCTCTTTCCCTTTTTTCCTTATTTCCCTTTTCTTCCTTTTTTTCTTTTATCAATTTTCTTCATATATTGCAATTAAAATGGCATATTACATCATATTAAATTCAGAAGCAGAAGTAAGGATCCAGCTGTCCTCGATTGAGCCAAATATAAAGAGATTTGCAAAAACCATAAGGCACTGCCAGCCTTTTTACCTTTTTTCAAAAATATATTTTTAGAATAAAAATCTGTTATTTGTGTGCACATGCAATGAATTTATTATTGGGGTTCTCAAAAATTTTTAAGAATGTGAAGGGGCCCTGAGACAAAAAAAAATCGACAAATTTATAACAAATGCTTTGTTCTTTCTGAGCAATATCTCTACCTACACTTTATTACAGTTATTGGTGTTGTGTACCTCTCTCCTCTGGATATGTAAGCTCATGGAGGAAAGCTTCCCATTTTTGTTTGCATCCCCAGCAGCTAGCACATGGCAGGGCATGGGATAGATGTTTGGTAAATATTTAATGAATTGGGTGATGAATGTTAGATTGTCTCTCCGTCTATAACAATGGGGTCTCTTGACCCACAAAGTTACCCGAAATGATGCCAGGTATGACATCAGACTCTACCATACAAGAAACCTGTCTCCCATATATATCTTCCCATTGGCAAATGTGTGATTT
This sequence comes from Prionailurus viverrinus, assembly GCF_022837055.1. Taxonomy (NCBI): domain Eukaryota; kingdom Metazoa; phylum Chordata; class Mammalia; order Carnivora; family Felidae; genus Prionailurus; species Prionailurus viverrinus. Next base: position 30,959,416 of record NC_062569.1, read on the forward strand.
GAGTAAGTGACTTGATTTCTAGTGTAAAGTGTTAATCCTCTGATTGAGAAATACAAATTTGTAGGCCCCAGCCCAGACCTACTGCATCAGAAACTCTGGAAATGGGGCCCAGCAGTCTGTGGTTTAACAAGCCCTCCAGGTGATTCTGATGCACCCTTGAATTTGAGAAGTTTTAAATCCCTTTTGTTCTTCTGTAAAATGAAGAATAGGGGTGCCTGGGTGGCTCAGTCGGTTAAGCATCCGACTTCAGCTCAGGTCATGATCTCACAGTCCATGAGTTCGAGCCCTGCATCAGGCTCTGTGCTGACAGCTCGGAGCCTGGAGCCTGCTTCGGATTCTGTGTCTCCCTTTCTCTAACCCTCTTCGTGTCTCTCTCTATCTAAAAAATAAATAAACATTAAAAAAAAAATGAAAAATAAAACTCTTACTCGATAAGGTTGCTGACAGATTACATAATACTCATAAAATGGTTGTCAATGCCTAAGCAGGATCTCACCAAGTGGGACCTATTCTTACTTTATTTATTTTTAAAGGTTATTTATTTTGAGGGACAGAGAGAGAGAGAATGAGTGGGAGGAGGCAGAGAGAGAAGGACAGAGAGAAACCCAATCAAGCTCCGTGCTGTCACTGCAGAGCCTGATGGAGGACTTGAACTCATGAACCATGAGACCATGACCTGAGTCGAAGTCCCATGCTTAACAGACTGAGCCACCCAGGTGCTTCGACCTATACTTATTTTAAAGGACAAGAAAGCCTAGACTATTTTACATCTTACTGAACTGTTTCCTTGTCCACAGCCCCAGCCCTTGGCCACATTCTGTGGCCCCAAGCCCAGGATGAGGAGTGTGGTTGGGTTGGAGAGGGAACAGAGATTCCCAGAAAGCTGAGGAAGGACAGTCTGTGGCCAGATCCCTGAACCTTGTTTCCTTTTCCTTCCTGATGAAATAAAGTCTGCTGACCTTTAGCTGCACAGGTTCACTGGTCATACCTCAGTGAGGGACAGCACCCAACAGTTTAGTCAACTTTAGAAAAGGCCCTGATGGAGGGAGAGGGAGGAAGAGAAGTGAGAGCTTCGAGAGAGGTCAAGAGAGGAGAAATGCCGAGCAAATTAGAGCAAGTAACCTTTGCAAATGGCAGCTGGGGAAACAGAAGGTGAGAAACTGTCATTCCAAATTGCAACTTGACAAAGAAAATGAATCAGTGCCTTGGCAGACAGGTGCCTGAGCTTCCCTGTGTCACATTCTGCAGTCTGGCTTATCAGAGGCCCCATTCCTGTGACCCTATTGAAGGTCCATTGGCATCTGCAAGTCTTCTTGTTAATTGGAAATGCATCAAACTGCACAGTCAGCAAAAGCCCATTGAGAATTCAGGGTCTCAGTAGGACTCGCTGACCTATTAACTGCTTCTCTGCCTACAGCTTTTAGTTTATGTACCCAGACTTCCCTGGAGGCAGTATGCTTCCTCTCCAGTGCATTGAATGATTGATTGACTGATTCATTGATTGATTGATTGATTCATTCATATATTCATTTCTCTGTTCATTTGTTTTTTCTCTCAACAAACATTTATTCACACCCTATGGCAGCTTGTTTTTATTCTAGACCAATGGTTCTCAAACAGGGGCATTTTTTTCCCCTTTTCCCCCAGGAGGAAATTTGGCTTTTGATTGTCAAAAGTGGAGGGTGTATGGGCAAACAGTGGTAGAGATGCTGTTGCTGAACATCCTGCAACATTGCATCCTGCAATGCACAGGACAGCCCCCAACAAGAGAAAATTGTCTGGCCCCAGATGTCAGTAGTGCCACCGTTGAGAATACTGCTCTAGATGGAAAATGAGTGTTTGAGGGTTGCTGAGGAGTGAATTGACGTGGAGATGGCAGATACCAAACTGTATCAGCAAAGTGAAGAGCCACACAGTGGGGTGATGGCTTTAAGAGAGAACATGGGGGAACTTGAGATTGTTCTAACAGTTGGTGGAGGACAATGGTGCTAGGGAGGCCAGGTGTGACTGCAGATTGAGGTCTCAGGGGAGCAGGGGAAGGAAGCCATTTTTAGCCTGTCTTTTGTCAAGTCTTAGAAAGTCTCTCCTCTCACTAAGGGCCCATGACCTTAGGTTTGAAGCAGGTGTCATGGGGCATAAGGGAGCACCATAGCCAAGTCTTCGCACCTACCACTCTGCCATGGGCAGACTCCTGCTGGGATCTAGTCCCATTGGGTGGATAGTGAGACCTCTGTTCTGGGGCCCATGGCCTCCACAGCAGGGCTGAGGGGCCCTTGATTATGGGACTCCTGTGGCTTCTGGTTCTTCCAGCTTTGTAAGGAAGCACGAAGTCAGTTCATTCCTGCTTCCATCCTCTGTGGGCTTGGTTGTTAAGTCCTCAAAATGTGATCAAAGAGGAGTAAGAATTTGGCTGTTCATTCATTAATTCATTGATCAAATAGTCCTGAACACTAACTTTGTACAAGGCTCTATGTGGGGATAGAGGCATAAGCCATGCCTCCTTCCTATGAGGAATTCAGGGGTCATGGACTAATTTCTAGACCTTTGAACTCTGTTCTGAGTGTTCTTCCTGGTTAGAAACCTGAGATGGGGCAAAAAGTGACTGGGCTCTGAGTCCACAATGTTGTTCTGCTGTGAGCTTCTGATGATACCCCAGAACAAGCAGCGTGAAGGGCCTCACCCTGGAAGTGAAGCCCTCCTCCCCCTTATCTTTTAATATTCACAGCCGATGTGAGTTTAAGCTCAAGTGCAGTGGGTTTTCTGTTACATGCATTCAAACTTATATAAGAACAAAACAGAAGGAATGATACAGGAATGCACACAAGCTATCATGTATGCATGGAGGTTATGATGGCTGTTGGAGGGGCTTCCTAGGATTATACTGTATGGCTTTTGCCTTGTGTCTTGGTTTTATAGCCTACACTTTGAGTTAGATATGACCCCTATGAAGCCATTGAAAATATAATGAGCATCTACAGCCATTGTTAATTCTGTAAAAGAGAAGACACCTTAATCCCCATCCCCCAAAGTGGCAACGACATAGTAATAAAAGACAGTCCTTTTGATGAAAATGAATTTATCTTTATTAAAACATACTGCATTTTCATACTTTTGTCATCATGTCACAGCCTAATAATCAACGTAGTAGGCACTGTCCTCCTGGGGCCCTTCCTTTCCACATGGAGGGTGAGTGGCCTTTGGTTACTAGGGCATGGTTTCTGCCACTTGCAGCTGTGGGTCTCACCTCATTCAGGAGCATCTCCTGAGAGCCTCTGATCTATCCTAGTTGCTGATGGAATAACTCAAGTGTCCACCACCATATCTAAAGAGTCCTTCTATCCCAGACTTTCTGGACTCTGTTATCTAATCTTTGAGAATGGCCAAAGGAAGGGCAGTAAGAAGGGCAACAAGCTAGATTGGAAGAATCAGTTCATTCTCACCCACCCTTACTCTTGGCCTGGGTCCTTAATCACCTTCTCTTCTTTGCCATGTTTGCTTATTTTTTCTTTGAAAACCTAAAGAAGGACAAAGGCACCAAGGTAGTGATTCTCTAATAATAAACCGCCCCCCACTCTCCTTCCTATCCCTGTGTTAATGACTTAGTTCCTTGGAGGTTTCCCCTTGGAAATTTAGGAATGGCTCAAGCAAGCTGTCATCTTTCGAAATCCTTTCTGATCATAGTCTCAAGATTGATTAGCACCTGCTCTCCTATTTTCCCCACCCGCAGGCATCTCTGAGAGCAACATGCTGAAAAGATGACAACAATAGGGACCTACGTAATTCATAAATGGCTTTGACTGCATGGGTTTTGATGAGGCAATATGGAAAATGATTGCATTAAGCATTGCTATTTATTTACTTGACTTTGTACAGGACAATCAATTTGTTCACGTTCCGTGCCTCCTGTCAGGAAGTTAAACGGCAGAGAAGGCAGGCTGGATGCATTACCTCATTGCTCTAAGAGATGCTGTCACTTCTCAAATCACTTTAGATTGTTTTTAATAACAGCATCTTTCATTCCTGTCCACTGAGGGAGTGGAGAATTCTCTTTTCACGGAAAACAGGACACTGAGGAAGGTGAGGTCTGACCAGGAAAAGATGAGCTCATTTTTTTCTTGGACTATATGAAAATGCTATTTCTGTAGGTCAAATATCAGCAGTTTCATACAGATCAGCCTAATAGTTTAGTACAACCCTTTGCCAGAATGCGTGAATCTGTCCTAGGCAGGCAGGAATTGGTCCTGTTTGAGCCTTTAGGAAAAAAACTTCAGATCCTTGCCGAGAGAGCCAGTCAATATTCAGCCTTGGTCACAGCAGACATCAAACTGGGGTTATGTAAAAAGATTGTGGGTGTTACGAGGCTGAACTGGACTCATGGAATGGGCCCAACGACAGAATGCATGCCTCTCTGTTGTGTGTTGATTGAATATTTTTGGAAGGTCTAGAAAATTTATCGGAATGATAGCTAGTCTCTGAGTTTGAATAAACTCTGGAAATCAGGCTTCTCGCTTGGAGGGAAGGGCTGGTTAGAGAAAGAAAAAGAGAAAACAAATGCTTTTATTTAAGAAGTAAAAACTAGAAGAGAGAAATCACTTAGACATACAGTTGAATTTGAGTTTAGGATCTGCCAACTAGTTCTCTAGGCAAGACCTGTTGTCTCCAAGGACCTGTTTCTTTTCTTTCTTTCTTTGTTTTTTCCTCATTTGTGAAAGTATAAGGTTGGTGTGATGGTTAATTTATTACATCAACTTGGTTAGGCCACAGTATCTGGGTGTTTTGTCAAACATTATTCTAAATGTTTCTGTGAAGGTATTTTTTTTAGATGAGATTCACATTTGTAGCTGTAGACTTTGAGTAAAGCAGATTACCCTCTTTAACATGGGTGGGCCTCATCCAATCAGTTGAAGAAGTTTTTTTTTTTGTTTGTTCGTTTTTTTGTTTTTTGTTTTTTCTTAATATTGACATCCCCCAAGGAAGAGGGAGTTATGCCAGCAGACGCCTTCTGTACTTGAGCTACAGCACTTTCCTGGGTCTTTAGCCTGCTGACCTATCTTCCAGATTTTGGTCTTGTCAGACTCTGTAATTGCATAAGCCAAATTCTTAAAATCTCTCTCTCTTTCTATACTCTCACACACACAAACACACTCAGCTTGTTGGTTCTGTTTTTCTGGAGATACACTCTGTTTCTCACCAAACAGTGAATGAGAAAATTTTTATGTTATTCCACTCATTCGTTCAAGACATGAGGTACCTACTCTGGGTCTGACCCGGCACAAGGTACCTTGACACTGATTTAAGCTCCAGGAGACCACACGTGTCCCACTCCCTACTGGCCCTCCAGTTCTCTACACAGCACCTAGCACAAAATTCATTCCTTGTAGATGATCATTTCTTTTCCATTTCAGCCCTTAAATCCTGGGTCTGTTCCAGAGAGGAGGCTTTACCTGGACCTGGAGCAGGATGGTCTTTCTGGGAGACCTTTCTGGGCGGGTGCTAGGAAGGCTCAGGATGAGAGTGCTATAAGCTGAGCATCTGTTTCCCTCTGCCCTGGAGGGCATCCTGGCATCACACGCAGGTGAAGGAGGGTGAGCATCTCAGAGCATGGCCAGCTGAACTTGCCATTGTTGCAGCCAAGCACCCTGATCATCTGCAGGCAGCCTTGGACTTTGCACAGCAGCAACTAGTGTGGATGTTAGCTCGTCGGATCTTCACAGATTTATCATAAAAGATTTACATCGTATACATATTTATCGTTCCTTTTTCCAGATGCAACACAATTTCCACAAACACTGCATATTTATTCCTTATAAACTCAAATTTATTATAGATTCAATTTTCTTCTTCTCTGCATGGGTTTATCTTTCCCTTTCTGCGTGTTTTCCTGATTTTAGAGATGCTTCCTTCCAAAGGCATACATCTGTCCTTATGCTTCCCATGGCCTTATAGCTGCTTATGTCCTACATGATATTTCTCTGGCTCTCAATTTTCCTTATTTTTATTCAAGTAAATTAAGATTTTTTTAAATATGGAATTAACAGATGCCTACTGTCAAAAACTTAAGAAGCTAAACATAATAAAGAAGTAGGCAAAATACTACCCAAATTTCTGTTAATATTTTGGTGTGTTTAACTTGTAGCCTCTTCTTCAAGTTCATTAGCATTTTGTGCCTAACGATCTAGTCTAAGCATTTTGATATAAAAAATCATGAACCTTATTTTTAATGGCTGTCCATTTGGCTGTCTACCTTTGGGTATAATATCACATACAAAACAATTTCCGTAATGTTGGACATTTGGTTTGAATCTGCTTTTCATAAAATGACTATGCATAACACTTAAAAGAACATATTGTACCTACATCTCGTCTGCCTTTTGGGGTACATATTTAGGAAAGACTCGATCATAATGCTGGCTTACATCTAGTGAGCCGTCCCGTGAGCCAGACCCTATGCTAAGTGCTGGCTGGTTGTTTCTGAAGCAGCCATATGGAATTGATAACCATGATTCCCATTTTTTAAAGATGAGCACACATAAGGTACAAGGAAATTAAATGACTGGGACTTGTCCGTGATGACCACTCAGTTAGCAAGTGCCAGAGACCAGCTCTGAGGATGAACAGGCCCACCCAGTCCAGGCCTGGCCCCAGCCTGACACTTGGGAGGTGCCATCAGGGATGGCTGCTGTCATTTCTATGCTGAGGCCTCCACAGCCCAGGTCTGAGAATGGGCCTCATTCTTCCCTGCTTGTAGGGAAGTCCCCGTTCGTGTCCTGTGGCCCAGAGGATAGGGAGACAGGAAAAATGCAGTGCTTGCCTAGGTGCTCTTCCACCTGGGGTTCTCCTTCACATCCCCCTATGGCCTGGCCCACAGCCTTTTCATCTCTTCTGTCTTAGCACCAGTAGCCTGCCTGTCAGACACTAACTCCCCGGAGAAGGAACGGTGTCTACTTCTGAGCCCAGTCGACCAATGCCAGTGACCACGGAACCAGGGAACCTGTACATCACTGTTGAGCATTGAGCTGCTCCCTGCAGAGCTGGATCCTTCTGCCTCCGAAGTCCCCACAGGGTGGGTGCCCCCCACTGCACGCAGGCAGGAGGGGTGAGGCTCCCTCCTGCAGTGCTCGTGCCTCTGCACACCCCCTGGGCCACCTCTGCGTCCCCCGCTGAAGAAGCTCTGTGGGCTTTTAACACACCCCTCCTTCCTTTAGACGGAACAGCGCTGCTAGGCTCTTCCCAGAACGCGTCCTCCTCAGCGGGCACTTGAACTCTCTAGAGCCTCCGGAAGGGCCTGTCATGGGCAAAGCGGATGTGACACTCTGTGTTTTTACCCTAGAGGCAGCAGATTTCCCCATAAGGTCGGAGCTGGCATGGGGACTGACTCAGGTGTGCTCACTGTGCCCTGGGGCTCTCCTGAGCAAAGGCAGGGCCACAACAAGGCAGACATGAGATGGCAGCGTCATATCCAGAACTGAGAGAGAGAAGTTAAATTCTGTCTTTCTATTCTACTCTGGTCTCATTAGATTTCCAACAGATTTCATGCTTCCAAATGCATTTGCCACACAGAGATGCTTGGGGTTTCTTGGAGCCCTCAAAGACAGATGGCGGAGAAGGGTGGTGGCTGGGTGGTGGGGGTGCTCAGCTCTGAGAGCGGGGCCGACTTGCAAGCAGGGAGCCTGAGGAGTATGGGAGGGGATAGAAGGCCTGAGCCCCTGCTGAGAGGAGATTCCTGCCCAAGTGCAGACTCAGGGTGGCCTGCCCCTCCTCAGCTCTGCTCAATACCACTCATGGAGGCTGGGAGAAGGACGTTCACTTAGGCAGAGTGGCCAGATCGAGAATCCCCTTGGGACCTGCTCAGTAACCTCTGATTAAAATCACTTCTTGGTACCTTGGAGAAATCATGAGACACCCCCACACACACCCCCCAACACAGCATGGCCACATCCTCCTTGATGCCTCAGAGTGCAGGAGCAGGTGAGGCAGGGACTGGAAAAGGAGCCAGGCTTGGAGGCATCCTGGTTACACAGATGGGCTCCCCGTGCCACATGCAGCTCAGGATATCTTTGGAGAGTGTCTTTTCCATGAGAAGTCCCTAAACAAGGAAAGCTTATAGGGGAGGGGGTCAAAGAGCAAGAGATTACAGGCCAGAGGGGCCTGGGGGCAGGTGAAAGGGATGGAGAGCAGGCTCTGTGGGAGCCTCATGAGCCCTCAGCGTCCAGCGCTGTGACCACTGGGTTCATTCTGCATCATTCAGGGACAGTGCCCTATTCTTCTTCCTTTCTCTCTCGTTTCCCTATTATTCCTTTGTCCTTTGAGGAGTTTCTGGTGTGCCCTACCAGTGGGGTTATCACATCCCCCAGAACCCACATCCCCCAACCCCCAGCCCCATGCATTTTTCAAACCACCCTCCTGGGCCCATGGAGGACCCGTCCCTGCTGTGCTGTTCTATCTGTTATGCTTGCAGGTGCCCTGCCCTGTCCTGCCTTCTCTCCAGGCTCCCCTGTCCAGCTTTTCAGAGGGGTTCTGTCCCCCAACTCCCATGGCTTTGGTCACCATTTCTCCCTTGCAGGTTTTCTGAGCGTGGTGACCACATTTTCCGATCTCAAAATTGGATTCTTTAATAAAAGTGCACTTCTGTCATAGGTATGCATACGTCTGTGTATACACATGTGCTGTATATATATGCATGCATATATCTGTAGGCTATAAACAAAATCCTGCCCTTGGTTGCCTTTACTGAAAGCCCCAGACAACCTAGGCTGCCGGGCTGAGCCCCCACCCAGTCAGGCTCTGTGCCGCGGCTTTGTCTTTTACGTTAGCTTCATTTGAGCTCCCTTCTTTTAGTGAGTTTATTTTTCTCTCTCAACTGGAAAATCACATTTGATCAGCTGTAGAGAGCAATCAGATACCGAAACATTGGGATTTCGCCCCGGGAGGCAGCGCCTCCATAGCTGGTACGGGTTCTCTGGGGCTCACCCAAGCCCCGGGAGCAGCGGGTCAGGCAGGTGGTGGACGGGCACAGAGAGGGCAAGAGGGGAGTGAAGCAGCCACATCAGAGGCTGGAGAAGGCCATACTGAGCTGAGCACTGGAGCCCTGTGCATCTGGGTACGGGCTGCTGTGTTCTGTGTGCCTCCTTGTCTCCCTCATCCCTCTGCTCTTCATCTGTCTTGATGAATGTAGCATAGGTGAATGAAGTGTCCTTGTCTCAGCACTGGTGTCCAGCCCCTCTGCTGCTGGGTGCTGTGTGCTGTGAATGGAAATGGTCGCCTGCCTGACAGGGTAGTGAGCTCTGCCCTCCTCCCCTCCCTTCTCCCTCCTCTGCTGCCAGTGAGCCACCGCAGGCCCTGGGGAGGAGGGCCTGGCCACACCGGGGGCTTCTTTGCTAGCTTGCTTTCCCCACCAATGTGGATCTCCTAAGCGTGGCTCTCCTCCTGCTGTAAAAACAGTCTGAGCGGCATCCCCGGCCCTCTTCCCACGTAAACCTCCTGAGGGGCATGTGGCGTTCCGCAGCCCCGAGGGTTCCTCCCACCACCCTCCTCGTCCCACCTTTGTGTGTCAGCCCGGAATCTATCAAACACCTTACTGGCTACTGCTGTTCAACCATCCCCGGCATCAGAAGCTCAACCTGCTCCTTCACTGCTGGCCACCCTCCCCCCCACCCCACCGCTGTGCACCTTGGTTCAGCAATGGCATCTCCTGCCTACGCGCCACAGAGCTCTTGTTCCTTCAGCGACACAGGGGTTCTGGGGAAAGGGGTCTGTGGCCAGAACAATATAGTGTGTGTGTTGGGAGGGGGGGTTCTTCTGCAGGACTCCACAGACCGTTTTGTATCCCAGTGTGCTCCTTAAGACTCCAGGAAGGGTATTTGGTATTAATCTTTTCCTAAACTCTTCTTGCCACAGGAAGCTTTTCTCCTCAGAACACCTGATGACACCTCACAGAATCCAGTTTGGGGGAAGTGGTGTGGGAGAAGCAATTTGTTTTTAAACTTGACTCCTCACTCATATTCATGACAATGATCCTTGTGGCTATTATCAAAGAAATTGTGCAGTGCACCTATGTGCGGTGTCTCAGCTTGGTCCCTGTGATGTAGCAGATTCTTTTGTCCAAATTCTGTTCCGTGATAAAACCAGGGATCGTATGTTCAGCTTCTCGACAAGGTTTACTTCTGAGGTAGGAACAATGTTATTACAGAAGGAGTCCGCTCTGAGTGAATACAATCATTTACTGCTTCACAGCGACTAGGCTGACATTTAGAATTCAGGTGTCGCCGAGAGTGCCTGAAGTACCGCGTTATATGGGATATTATGACATGGGTCACTTTTCTCCTGTAGGCCTGATCCCTGGCAGCTCACCCCATTACAGGGAGGTCTCCTGATTTGCCATTACTGGAGGAGTGAACCCCCACCTGCTTGAAACAACTTAAACAATGCAAAAGGGGGGAGAGGGGAAGAGAGAGGAAGGGGACAGAGCAGGGAGGAAAGGAGGAGGGTAACCAGGGAGGAGAAAGTGAGGCACAGGCGGTGGCTTGCACCCCACAGGAGCTTCAGGGAGCAAAAGTTGCTGAGCCTCCTGGCTTTGCTATCAGTGTCTGTTGCATGGGCACAGGGTTTTTACTTGGTTTTAGGAATGGTGGAGTCTTGCTTCCTAGTGGGAGTAGGTGAGGGTGGTGATAATGTAGACATTTCAAGGTCTTAAATTCCTAGAGAAGCTGCATAGGCTCTTAAGGGCCCTGAGGTATGGGGATCCCGGCCCTGGTTCCAGCTGTGCCACTCCTAATGTGTGACCTTGCTCAAGTCTCTGTGGCCTGTTTGGGCCCCAGTGTGCTCATGCATAAGGTGAGAATCATTTCTGGCCACAGTTCTCAGATGTAGTGCTTATGAGGGCCGAGCCAGGAGCAGGGCAATGGGGAAGGATGGAAGTGCCAGTGTGCATGCACATTCCTCCCCTCCCCTCCTCTCCTTTTCCCTCCCCTCCCCCATCCCCTCCTCTCCCTCCTTCTTCCCCTCCCCTCCCTTCCCCTTCCATCTCCCCTCCTTTCCCCCCTTCTTCCCCTCCCATCTCTTCCCCTTCCATCTCCCCTCCTTTCCCCTTCCCTATCCCCCTCCCCTCCCCTCCCCTCCCCTCCCCTCCCCTCCTTATCCCCTTCTCTCCCCTGCCCTCCTCTCCTCTTGTCCCCTCCCCTCCCCTCTCCCCTCCTCTCCCTTCCCCTCCCTTCCCCTACCTTTCCCTACCTTCCCCCCACCCCTCCCTTCCTCTCCCCTCCTCTCCTCTCCTCTCTATTTCACATACCAAAACCTTTGAAAGTGGTTTTTAGTATATTCACAAATTTGTGCATTTATCACCACTATCTGATTCTAGAATATTTTCAGCACCCCAAGAAGAAATTCATACCCATTAGTAGGCTCTCCCCATTTCCTCCTCCCCCTCAGCCCCTGGCAACCACTAATCTAGTTCCTGTCTCTATGGATTTACCCACCATGGATATTTCATATAAATGGAATCATATAATATGTGGTCTTTTGTAACTAGCTTCTTTCACTTTGCGTAATGTTGTCAAGGGCCATCTGCATTATAGCATGTATCCGTACTATATTACTTTTTATAGCTGATTAATATTCCATTGAATGGATATGCCACATTTTGTTTATGTGTTGTTTGTTTATGTGTTGTTTCTACTTTTTAGTCCTTATGAGTAATAATAAGCATTTGTGTATATGTTTTCACATGGACATATATTTTCAATTCTCTTGGGTTTAGAATCGGAATTTTTAGATAGTATGCTAGCTCTATGCTTAACTTTTTGAAGAACTGCAAAACTGTTTTCCAAAGTGGGGGGACCATTTTTTATTCCCAGCAGCAAGGTATGAGGGTTCCAGTGTCTCCACATCCTCTCCAATACTTGTTATTGTTCATCTTTTTTATTATAGCTGTCCTAGTGGGTGTGAAGTGGTACTCATGAGTTTAAATTTTTTTGTTTGTTTATTTTTGAGAGAGAGACAGAGACAGAGCATGAGTGAGGGAGGGGCAGAGAGAGAGGGAGACCCAGGGTCCGAAGCAGGCTTCCAGGCTCTGAGCTGTCAACACAGGGCCCAACGCAGGCCTCGAGCTCACAAACCACGAGATCGTGACCTGAGCCAAAGTTAGATGCTTAATGAACTGAGCCACCCAGTTTAAATTGCATTTCCTTAGGGGTGCCTGGATGGCAGTCAGTTTAAGCGTCCAACTCTTGATTTTGGTTCAGGTCATGATCTCACAGTTTGCAGGTTCAAGCCCTGTGTTGGCCTCTGTGCTAACAGTGTGGAGCCTGCTTGGTATCCTCTTTCTGCCCCTCTCCCACTTGCACTCTCTCTTCTCAAAATAAATAAATAAACTTCTTAAATAAATAAATAAATTGCATTTCCCTAATGGCTAATTTGATAGAGAATCTTTTCATGTACTTATTGGGACTACTGATGCATTTTCAGAGAAATGTCCTTTCAACTTTTTTGCCCATTTTTAAATTTGCCTTTTTATTGTTGAGTTGTAAGAGCTCTTTATATAATCTAGATACTATTCCCTTTTCAGATATGATTTGCAGCTATTTTATTTCTCTCTGTGTTTTGACTTTTCACTTTGTTGCTAGCATCGTTTGAAGCTCCAAGCATTTAATTTTTTGTCATTGTTTAATGTTTACTTGTTTTTGAGAGAGAGACAGAGCACAAGTGGGGGAGGGGCAGAGAGAGAGGGAGATACAGAATCTGAAGCAGGCTCCAGGCTCTGAGCTGTCAGCACAAAGCTCACAAACTCACAAACTGCAAGATCATAACCTGAGCTGAAGTCAGATGCTTAACCTACTGAGCCACCTAGGTTCCCCTCAAAGCATTTAATTTTTTTTTTTTAATTTTTGTTCACATTTGTTTATTATTGAGAAACAGAGACAGAGCGTGAGAAGGGGAAGGGCAGAGAGAGAGGAAAACACAGAATCTGAAGCAGGCTCCAGGCTCCGAACTGTCAGCATAGAGCCTGATGCGGGGCTTGAACTCACAAATCGTGAGATCATGACCTGAGCCAAAGTCGGACACTTAACCAACTGAGCCACCCAGGCGCCCCTCAAAGCATTTAATTTTGATGAAATACAATTTCTGTATTATTTCTTTTTGTTGCTTGTGCTTTTGGTGTCATATCTAAGAAACCACTACCTAAATCAAAGAGCTTAAAGGTTTATATCTATGTTTTCTTCTTAAGAGTTTAATAGTTTTAGCTCTTATGTTTAGATGTTTCATCCATTTGAGTTAATTTTTATAGTGTACTCTCTTAACATATTCACCTCGATCAAAAACAAAAGAAAGCCTGTAAGTTGGGCCAAGCCAAACCTTCTTGTGGGTCACCAGTTTTGCAAGTTCTGAGCAGGGGTTCTGTAAGGGCTCTCTGCTGCTTCTCTGTCAGGCTGCCTGCCTTCTGTGAGTTCGTGGAGAATCACCTAGATAGAACCCAAGGGAAGACAGTTTGGAGCAGCAGTACAGGCCAATGGTGGCTGTCCTGTGCTGGGTCTTCTGGAGAGGAAAGCCACATGGCCATGGCCATGCTTCTGAGCAGGCCTCAGAACTGGGTAAGGCTTTGCCAGGTTAGATTGAAACCGACCGTAGGTTCTTTGGGCTCAGGCCTCATGTGCTTGCTCACACATGTGCTCTCAGAGCCCGAGCACTGGCCTGGTTTCTAGAGATCTGGGTCCTTTGATTAGTCCTACTATAACCAGCTATGTGATCCTTGATCACTCACTGAACCACTCTGAGCCTCTAGTTCTTGCTCTGAAACAGATCATTGGTGACCTTGTGTTAAAGATTTTGATAATTGCTTGGGTCATTCTGACATGAGATAGATGCTTCCAAAAGTTAAAATGGTTTGATCATGGAAGTGTTGAATAGTGTTTCCCCAAGTGTATTACCTTGCAAATGTGAGACACAGTGGTTGTGTGGTTGAATGACTGAGGAATACTAAATCAAACACAAATAGGTTTCTTTATTAGGGGATTTTCCAGAGCCTTTCTGAGAACATATCGTCTGAATCTGTTGGAGGGGGATGTGCTATGCAACATTTCCTAAATTAGTTCAACTATGAAAGAAATATTGTAAAATGTAAATGTTGCCAATTTCAAACAATGTGAATGAAACCACAGTCCTGGAGCCAGACTTCTGTCTGTGTGTGATGCTGTGTGGGTCAGGAGCCACATTATCTAACCGGGTGTATAGAAGTATGCCTCCCAGAGTAAACCTCGCACACTGGTGTGCCTACAACAGTCCATCAAGCTGACCTAGATTATGGAGGGAGACTCTGGTCAGCCTGTGGGGTTTTCTGATTTTCACTCCTGGCTGATCTGACATTTAGGGCTGCCCACATTCCTGTCTTGGGCAGCACTTAAGGGCCACTATGCCAAGAACCCCAGGATCCATCCGACCTATCCCACAGATCAGTGGGACTTTGATCTTTGATCATGTCAGAGGTAGAAAGCCAGGTGTCTCTGGGCTTACCCCCCAGCATTACTGGCAGTAGAACTGGCCAGGCCACTGGGAGACTGAGCCCTAGGGTTTTAGAGTCTCAGGCACAGGGAGGTAAGGAAGAGACTGGCAAGGCCACTACAAGGTGATCTTTCTTTTTGCATCAGCCCAGGTTATTTGCTTATTATTGTGAGGAGTATTGGGATGGGGTGGGTAGAAATAGTAATGAAGGAAGAAATTATACACAAACAATTTAATTTACTCAAAATAATTTTATAATATACTCTTCTTATATTCTGTTTAACTCACCAGTGCTGCAGTTTTAGACAAATGTTTGCATTATTTTACATTCCTAAAGTACAGGTTGAGAGTTGCTTGATGCATAACAAGGTTGGTGGGACACATGGGGCATGGAAGAGGGAGTCCTATACCTGAGACAGTTAGATGAAAAGGGACATCAGACTGTAGGCTCTATTCTGCACATAGTAAAAAATGGTGCACATGGACAAGTGTTCATTATACTGCATTGTATGTGTGGCCAGTGGGCCCAGTTGGTCTATCTTGTCTGTGTTTTCTCTCTCCTCCCACACCTGGAGGCTTTTTGGGGTCATCAAGGACCCCAAAGGTCCTTGTATAGCATCTTTCTCAAAGGCTAAGGAGACCTGACCCCCACCAGCCATCCTTTGCTGACCTCATCTGGCTCTGCCTTGGCACAAGTCTTGTAAACCTTCTTTAACAATTAAGTATATTTCCCTGGTAGAACTGCTGAGGAGATCCCGGTTCCAAACATCCATCCTGTTTGTACTGGGATATAAAGGTGAGGCTGAGATAATGTCTGCTCCTGGGGACATCACAGTCTCACCGAGGGGGACTGTGCCCACATAACCACAGCACTAGGCTAAAAGCAATAAGATCTTGAAGGAAGGCAGATATAGAAAGGAGTGAAAGATTGTTTCCAGCTAGTGTGAAGGACAGGAAGCCTTTGTGAGATTAGAATGACTTTTTAAAAAAGTTTTTAAAGATGGTAGGGCTTGAATAAGCTGAGATGGGGGAAGGACTCATGTGGCTTCTTCCGAGAATTCATGAAGGGCAGCTGCAGTTATATGACAAGACAATGTGCTGGACCAGGATGTGTTCAGTCTTATATACTGGGCTCTGGGGATTGACAATTTAAAGCAGTTGGACACCTCTTTCTGGTCCAACACCATTTCATTTGAGGTTCAGGGATGGCTTCAGAAAGGAGGGTGGTGCTCCTCTTTGTGCTTTATTTTGGTAATGAGTGAAAAAGCTCATCTCTCTAAATACCATCTATATGCTAATGACTTCAGAATTTACATCTCTAGCCAAGACCTGAGCTCAAGAGTCATATATTCACCTGCTGACTTGACATGTCCCCCAGGATGGCTAATAAACTTTTCAAACTCAATGCATCCCACCTGGAACTCTTGATTTTCTCCTTCACATTGACTGCTCCCCACTCTTTAGCATCTCAGTAAATGGCACCATCACAGATCCAGGTTTCAAATCAAGAGAAGTTAGGTCATTCTTGATTTCCTTTCCTACCAGTATCTTCCCCAGCCCTGCTTCCAGTCCACTGAGTTCTTTTGGCCCTACCTGAGAATATGTGCCTGTCTCTGCTTTGTTCCATCTCCACTGTAGGGCCAAAGCACAGTCTGCCATGGTTTCTCCTCTTCTTAATAAAATCCATTTCTTACCAACTCTCCTTGACCAGCCCTCACTCTGCTCTCTGATGTGTCTTTTTCTGCTCTGTTCAGGCCCACCCAGCTGCAGCCACACTACCCTGTATGTTGTTCCATACTACCCTAAGGTCATTCCTGCCTGAAGTCTTTGCACTTGCTACTCCCTCTGTCTGGAAAGTTCTTTCCCTTGATCTTTTTTTGTGTGGTCAGATCTGACCTTAAAGTTTAAAGCCCCTTCCACTCCTCGTTCCTGTCCCCTCATTTTCCCTGTTCTATTGTCTTCAAGGCATTTGTTAATATGAAAATTTCCTGTGCGTTAATTTATTGTCTTTACTCCCCGCTTCCCTCCTCACTAGAATGGAAGACCCATGAGCCCTATGAGAATAGTTTTATTCTTTGTCTAGTTCATCATTGAACCCTCTGCACCTGTCACCTCATAGGAGCTCAAAAATATATTTTTAACATATTTAAAATGGAAAATTTCAAGCACGTACAGAAGCAGAGAATAGTATAATGAACCCACTTCTACCTATCACTCAGCTTCAACAATTTATCAACTGAAGGCCAATCTATTTTCATCTATCCCCCTATGTTGAAGCAAATCCTGGTTATCATATCACTTCATCTATAAATATTTCAGTGTATATCTCAAAGATAAGGGCTCTTTGGAAAAAATAACTACAATACCATTATCACATAATTTACAGTAATCCCTTAATATCATCAAATATCCAGTGAGCTTTCAGAATTCCCTGAATGTTGTGCTTTTTTAAAAGTTTGAAGTAGGCTCTAAAGAAGGCCTTTAAATTACAATTGATTTATTGTGCCTTTTCAGTCTCTGTTAGTCTATAGCTCTCTCTCTCTGCAACTCTCTTGCTTTTTTTTTCTTGAAACCTACTTGTTGAAGAAAGTAGATCCAGCAGAGTATCCTGTAGCCTAGGTTTGCTAATTGCATTCCAGTGGTGTTGCTTAACGTGTTCCTCTGTCCCCTACATTTCCTGCAAATTGGAACTAAGAGTCTTGATTAGATTCAAGTTTGTTCCTTTGGAAATAATACTGCAGGCTCATATATTCCTCTATCAGGAGGCACGTTGTGTCTGGTCGTCCCTCTGTGATGTTATAGGTATTGATCTTATTGTCTAGTTCCTGTATTTCATTCCAGTTTACAAAATGTTAACATTCTAATTCTGTAATTACTTCTGCATATATTAGCTGGAATACTTTTATAAGAAGCTTACCCTCATTAGTTATTTGATTACCCTGAAGCAGACCTTCCCTCACACCACTTGAGATATAATTTGTATAGGAAAGGCAAAGAAATGCTTGATTCTTTCTCGTGTCAGATTTCAAGGTAACAATTTGGTTCCTACATCTTCCAAAGTTGACCAATGAGGATTTTATTTTAAGTATCATCATGAGCTCATAGATTTAAATATACTTGATGCATTTCAATCAATAGAAATATGCTGAATTAATGAGTGAATAATTGAACAAATGCAAATTTAGGAATTTCTATAGGCTTTTCAGTTTTTTCTTTCCAGACTTTATAATCCCAGATTTCATATGCAAAACCATTGCATGATTTTTTTTCTAGAGTTAATTCTATTCCTTGAATTTTTACTTAGTACTCTGGGGTTTAATTGAATAAGTGAAAAACAGGCCCTGCTTTTAGGAATATTCTTATCCATCTGCTACTGAACAAAACAGTTTTAATTAGATCTTGAATCACTTCATTATTGAAACCCACTGATGCGTTTCCCACCTGAGAAAGTGCTGGTCAATAGCCCAGGAGCAGTGGCATTGATCTAGGCCTGGTTCAGGCTCCTATGCTATGAGCTTGGGCCAGCTACCTCCCCTCTGTGCCTCAGTTTCCCTGCCTGAACATGTAGGGATGACAGCAGGTCATTACCAGGGCTCTTTCTAATTCTTATATGGTGGGAAAGTCTCCATTCTCTCTGCTACATGTGACCTCTAGGTAAAGGCCATGCGAATGTGTCAGAAGGAGCAAGCAAGGCCGCACTGGAGTGGTGGGGAGTTAGGAAGGAGAGACCAGGAGGGAGAGCTCGTCATGCATAATTCAGCCAGCTGCTCAAAAGGAGCCATGGCTGACATACATTTGGTGAAATACATTGTGCTGTTTTCTTTTAAAAGCTTTCTAAAGTTTGGCAGGAGTGCTGGGTGCTCACCAGGTTAGGAAAAATTTCTGGGAGTGTTTGGTGGTCTCTGAAGGAAGAAACACTAGGTGCTAGATGCAGGAGCCTGGTGCTCTGATGCTTGAGCCATCGCACCCCCTAACCCCGTACTTCCTGGCAGGGCTGCTCCCACACCTTCAGTTCATCCCCCACCTGTAGTTGCAGCCCTCCCTGGAGGCAGAGGAGGCCTTGCCAGCTCCTGGCAGCATTGCCCGTCTGGGAATTCAGACGTTCAGAATGCCAAAGAGTCCGCTGGCATTTTCCTTTTGTCTGCGCAGGGCTAGATTGCATGAGAATCGATAGCCTGCATTCCAGGAGCTTTCTGATGAGCAGGCCTGCTGCTGAGTTGTCTGCGTCCAGCTCTCCAGTCACAGGCCCCCCACTTTCCCATCTCTGTCAGCATGCATCCCAAGTCCCCAAGAGGAAATCAGTTTATCTGATGCTCACATGGATCCAATGAGGTATCCAGTGGTGATGGAATGTCTCTTTTTCCTGCTTCCTGACACTAGCTGCCATTAGCTACAGGATGATGGGCTTTCTGTAGCCAAGGATGGGGCCTTGGCTAATAAGGGGTGTAGTGGCTTACATGGTGTCATCCACAGCTCCTCTCATCCCTTCTGTGGGATGAAGGGGAGCTGCTCTCCTGCCTCCCCACCCCCACCCTCACATTTCTCCATCACTGTTCTCTTCCTGGGTGTGAAATAGTGGGCAGCAGACTCTAAGAGGGAGGAGTCAGGGGCTGGCATGGTGAGGCGACCCTTCTCCCATGTGAGGTCCCTGGGGTTGAAGGGACGGTCAGAGTTCCATTGGTGGTGGGAAATCATCCCATAAGGTGGCTCCTGGTGTCCATTTAGAAAGAAGGAAGGCAGTGAGACAATTGGAGATCCATATGGAAGACAAGCAGACCTTTCCCTCACACCCACTTGCCAATATTAATTCGAAATGGTCATAGAGCTAAATATGAAAACCAAAACTATGAAACGTATCAGAAAAAAAAATTGTGACCGTAGGACAAAGATTTCTTAGATATAACTCCAAAAGCACAATCATAAGAGAGAAGATTGATAGATGGGACTTCATGGAAATTAAAACTCTTGCTCTTCAGTCAATACCATTAAGAAAATTAAGAGACATGGCATAGACATGAGAGAAAATATGTGTAGCTTGTAAATCTGATAAGGGACTCATATTCGTGATATAGAGAATGCTTAAAATTCAATAATAAGGAGTCAAACAACTCAATTTAAAAAATAAGCAGAAGTTTTTAATAGTATTTTGGTAAAGAAGACATATACATGGCTGAAACACAGCAGAAATGCTTAGCATCATCAGTCAGCAAAGAAATGCAAATGAAAAACACAGTGAGATACTACTTCACACTCACCAGGATGGCTGTAATTTTAAATTAAAAGAATGGAACACTTGTACACTAGTGGGAGCATACAGTTGCACAGCCACTTTGGAAAACAGTTTGGCAGTTTCTTAAGTTACACCTAAATGAACCATATGACCCCGCACTTCTACTCCTGGTTTTCTACCCAAGAGAGTGAAAACGTGTCCACACAACAGCTTGCATGCAGATGTTCACAGCAGCATTATCCATACTGGCCAAAAAGTGGAGATAATACAAATGTCTATTAACTGGTGAGTGGATAAATAAAATGTGGTATGTCCATACAATGGAACATTATTAAAAAGGAATGAAGCACCGATACATGTTACAGTATAGATGAAACTCAAAAACATTAAGTGAAATGAAAGAATCCAGATGCAAAGAAAATATAGATTGAGTGCATGAAATATCCAGAAAATAACAAATTGGTAGAAACAGAAAACAAATGGGTGGTTGCCTGGGGTTGGCAGTGTGAGCAGTTATTGGCAGCAAATGGGCATGAGGGAACTTTGGGGAGTGATGGAAGTGTTCTAAAATTGGATTGTGGTGATGGCTGCACAACTCTATAAATTTACTAAAAATCTTCGAACTGTACACTTACAATTAATTTTACAGTATGTTAATTATCCCTCTGTAAAGCTATTTAAGAAAAAAAAGGAGAGAAGTAGATTCCATCATGTACTTTGCCAAAGGTACCCCAAAGGAGAGGGAGAGAAGGGGAAAATGGGCTCAGGACCCTTTGGAACATGTCTCAACCTCCAGGGAGGGTGCAGAGCTTACCTGGTCCAACCCACTGAACTGAGTCCTGAGCATCTTTGAAAAGCAGTTAACAGCAGATCATGGATTAGAGTCCAAGCAATAAGTCTGGTTCCTGCATCTGTCCCCCACCCTCACCCCTGCCCCACAGGCCTCTGCCTAGTGTGGGTTTGATGGGGTAAGAAGCCAGACTCTTAAAAGGCCCCATATGAGAAGGCTGGAGGTCCTTCAAGACAAGCTCATCCTCTGGGTTCAGTGTGGGGAAGAGGAAGGAAAGGAGTAGAAGAAGGTGACATGCTCTGGACAGAGGAGAGGCACAGGTCCTTCCAGAAAGGTGTCCTGGGAGCCTGTCTCCCAGAGGGAGGGAAGCTGGATGGGCAAAGCACCTGAGCCTAGCTCCCTGGCTCCAGCTACTACATCTATAGGGTACACATAGATGGAAGCCTGGGCCAGCAGCACCGTCCATCCCTTTGCACACTCTGGCTTGGGCACTGCAAAGCCAGTACCTTCCTTGGCCACAGCCAGCTTGTGGGATGGAGGGTGTCTTCTGAAAGAGCAGTCTGTAAGGCCAGTGTGCTGATGACCAAGGACAAAAAGGCACCACCTATTCAAGAGGGAGGCGGTCTAATGCAGAGGGAGGTTGGGAGCTGGGTCATACTCTGCCCAGAAAAACGTGATCATGCATCTTTCTTAGGGAGAATTCAGGCTCATGGTAGCAGGGGCTGGGCCTAAAAGAATCTAGTGACAGAAGAGTCTTGAAATTCAAGAGGATTTTTACCTTTACCTAGTGTGGCTTCAGATTCAATCTGCACTTTTGAGCACCTACCATATGCTTGGCTTTCTGGACAGAGACCTTCTCGTGGATCTTGGCAGGTGCATTCTCTTCTCTGGTCCCTTTTCCTTTTCTTTGATTTCTGCAACCCCCACCTTCTCTAAGCTTCAATCAGGCACGTGAGCAATGCAGACCTGGGTTGAATGTTGATTCTTTCACTTACAGCTCCTTCCAGAGAAGGACCTTGGGATAAGAGTACTTGTGAGCAGGTACCTCCAGCATCCAGTGTCTAACAGCATAATGCTGAGCCCCAAACAGTGCCTGGGGAGTTGTGGACATAAGTTTAAAAGCCCAACCAACCACTAAATGGTTACCCATTGTAACATATACTTGGGGAATTGTGCCATTCTTGGGTTTGGGCAGTGATGACCTAGAAGGCTAAAATGAGTCAATCAGAGAGCTCTGAGCTTGCAGAATGATGCTGACCTGCTTATGGACCATGCCTTCATCCAGATGGGTCCCATACTTGCATCCAATTGGGACCCATACTTGCATCCAAAGTCCCATTCAAGGGGGCACCCATGCCTCCATCCAGTTGGTGCCTTGTGAGGACACCTCTGCCTCCTGCTGCCACCACACATTCCCTGACCCCATTAAAGCAAATGCTCTGAAAGGCTCTGCCCCCAAACTCCATGTGAGGGGAGGCCTCAATCTGCTTCCCGCCTCCCAGAGATCGGCCTTTTATTTAAGATAATGCTGGTGGAGAGCAGGGCAGGGAGATCCTTGGAAAGCAGTCCTGAGCTCCCTCATGGCTATTCTCCTTCCCTTTCCCTTCAGCTTGATTATTATTCCAAAGGCCTCGTTATGGAAATTACAAAATAATGGTTCTGCAATTTGTGCATGTGTGGCTGTGTGCACGCTAATTGTCATCCGTGTACCCTCTCTCAGAGGGGCTGCAGAAGAATCCAGACGCAGCTCACTCTCTGCTGCAGCCTTGCCCTCCTCCCCTCCTGTCCTCTGTCACCACAGCCATCCCCCTTCCCCAAAGCATGAGGATAGCATGGAGTATCTGACCAGAAATGACCACCCCAAGGTCAACTACATATGTCCCGAGGCGCCCAAGACTCAGAGATGTTCCTCGGCTAGAAGAGGAGATGTGGATCTCTATCTGTGGAGCACACACGTTGTTTTAACAGAATGCCTGTTTGTTTGGGGTGGCTTTGGGGGGCTGGTGGAGACTAAGAGGCATAGTCCCCCTTGTCACTGGCACTGTGGCAACTCTACCTCCCTGACTTGCATCATCCCCCTGTGTTGGGGAGTTGCTTGCACAGTTGGGAAATGAAGGTGGGGGAAGACTCTTAGGGGGTGGGGTGGTATTACTGAGGAGGGTGAAATCTTGGCTCCAGAGGGAAGTTCCCAGAGTGGGTGGAGTGGCTCTAAGCCAGATGTCTTTCAGAAGGGGAAGCTGGGGCCAAGGCAGAAGGCAGAGAGGGCAGGAGGAGACAGGAGCAGGGACAGCCTGCCCCAAACCCAGATTGCTCAGATTCTTTCTAAAGGAAATTGTTTTGGGGGAAAGCTAAGCTTTCTTTTCAAGAAGGGGTAAATTGCTTTAATGGAATCACCCCTGGGAATACTAGGGGTGGGACAAAGGCAGAACCTTCAGAGGGCCACTTTTGGACCACGAGGAGAGTGTGGTCCTGGGGAAAGGAGGAGGGCAGTACGTGTAAGAGGGACTCAGAAGCACGTGCTGTCAGTGGGACAACTTGGCATCTTTAGGATTTGAGCGCCAGTGAGATGGCTGGAGGTCATGATCAAAGCTTCAACCCCCACCTTCTCTAAGCTTCGATCAGGCGCCAGAGCAGTGTAGACCTGGGTTGAATGTTGATTCTTTCACTTACAGCTAGCTGTGTGGCCTAGGATGAGCTACTTAACCCTGCTGTACTTGGGTTTCCACATTTATTTAAAGGGGTAGTGACACCACCGACTTCATGGGCTGCTGGGAGAATTGAACATGACAACGTAGCTAAGCCCTTAGCACACTATTCATCCAGAACAAGTCCTTGTCCATAGTGGCTGTTCTGTTATTATTGCCAATGGTTATTCGGTTGTTTTAAGAATTCAGTGGTATAGTTGTATAATTTCTGTTTAGCTCTAGCACAACCCCTGGCGTGTAACCACTCTGTATTTGGTGCAGATTGCTGCTTTCACATCCATCCTCTTCCGGTTCAGATGGACATTTTCCATTCCAAATCTCCATCCCATCTACCGCTAGAGAAGTGAGGAGAATCAGGTGGGGGACTGGGGAGGAAGGGGTAGGGGGAGACGGAGGAGGAGAAGAGCCTAGGATTCCACCCTACCCTCTCTGTGCCATCAGAGAAGCTCGCAATGTCTTTGAGGAATTTCAAATTCCTGATACCTTTGAGTATGCTCCTCACAAGTTCTTAGAATGTGTGACATGAAAAGAGGTCTTCAGGAAGAATTAATTTTAACCTATTTTAGTAAAAAGCTGTGTGCTGTGAGGAGGAAGGGAATTGACATAGAAATATCGCAGGTTGTTTCAGGTAGAAGCAGATTTGATATAGGAATTCAAAACTCTTGAAAGAGATGGGGAGACAGAGGTCAGACGAGGCCACTGAGTACTCTCAGGTTGGCCATCAACTTTCAGGGAGTCTATAACCAGAAGATCCTGTTGACCATGATCACAGCACTAGCACTGAGGCAGGTACAGAGGAAATGGCTGGGGATCACTGCAAAATGTCACATGTGCCAGAACCCATGGGCTGCTCACCACCACTGCCCAAGAGCCGCATCAAAGCTGCTGTCTCTCTTCCCTCCCATATGTGGTGGGTGGGCCTCTCATTGGTGAGCTCTAATCCAGACCCACAGGCCAGCATTTTGGGAAATGTTGTTTCCCTGCTTCCAGCCCCTGTGAGCCTGGGGGAAGCATAAAAGGTCATGGGGGATGATTTTCCAACAGATAATCTATCGAGGTGGGGATCTGATGCCTTTAAGATCTAAAAGGCCGTGGTCACGAGTGCAGAGGCAGGGCCCACATCAGGACCACAAAAGGACACAGAAGGCACCACCATGTTCTTGTGGGCAGAGAGCTCAGAGCTGCACAGCTCCTGGGGGAGGAAGGGGAAGGAGAGGCGGAGGCCCGGGTACCTCTCTGTGAGGCAGATGGGACAGCAGCAGGAATGGGAAGATCTCAGCAGGAGATGCAGGCTGGGAGGTATTAAATGCAGACCCTCCCCAACATGAGTGATTAGCAGTGTAGGTGGGACTCAGAGTTAATAGGAAATCTGGTACTGCCCCAGAGGACCCCTAAAACTGGATCAGGGCCAAGAGAAGATCCTGGAGAAGCCAGAGGTTCAGTGGGAGGACTGTAGGATCACTACGGACAGACATAAGAGCCATAGACCAATGGGGATATAAGGACAGTCTGTAATGGATTAATTTAAACAAGTACCCAAAGCCACCGCCTGGGTTGGTCAGGACCTTGGACACAGAAGGGTAAAAGCAAGACCTGGATACAGCCTGTGCTCTGTGAGAGATGATGATGATGGTAATGGTGGTGATGAGGAAGAGGAGGATAGTGATGAGGTAAATCTTTTGACTGCAATTTATACGAATAATTTTATGTGGATTATCATGCTTAATCTCCAGCAGTACAGTAGGTACTCTTATTATTATGTACTAGAATTATATGCTATTATTATTATATACTATGACTGTTGTAACAGGAGCTATTATTATGCCTAATTTACAGATGGGGAGCCTGAGGCTTGGAGAGGTTGGGGACTCACCTGTGGTCACAGTTGATAGGAGGTAGAACCAAAATCTATCTGTGGACTCCCTGACTCCATATCCTGTGCTATAGTACAAGACAGAGTGTGTTGGTGGGGAATGACAGGGTGCAAACGCATGGATGGTGCTCAGGGCATTCTGGGAGGAGACATTCACGCCCACTAGGAAATGAGGGACTAGGGTGGAATGTGAGGTAAGCTCTAGGGGATAGGCACATTTTAGGTGTAGAGATGGGCAAGAAAGGCATCCAGATGGTGAGATCCATGTTAGCAACATCTTGGAAGGCCATTAACAGTCATATAGTAGGGAAGGAAAAAAAAAGTCTGAACTCTAAAAAGTTTGTCTTGCCTCTATGCACTCGTTTGCTCATTCACCACAAGGATGTGAGTGCTGTTATGTCCTGGCAGGCAAAGATACACAGGGAACCAGGAGCAGCTTGGCGGGGGAGGCGGGCAGGTAGACAGCCAGCCATACCCAGTGTGGGAAGTTCTACAGGGAAGGCACCTGGAGTCTAGGACTGGTGCAGAGGAGGGCAGTTCACACACATGGGTGGGAGGTCCTCAGGCAGCTGCAGGGGCAGCGAGAGGCTGGAAGTGAGCCAGGCCATCAATCCTGAGGGGCTGTGGAAAAGCCACGTTCAGGCACAGGGCTTCTTTGCCAAGGCAGGGGAGCCCTCGGAGGTATTAGACAGGAAAGCGGCACCATCAGATCCCTGTTACTAGAAGATTTCTCTAGCCGGTGTGTAGAGGAGGCAAGCAGAAGTTGAGGACATCAGACAGGTGGTGACAAGACAAGGGTCTGAACAGGGGTGAGGGCAGACATTAGGAGATCTGACAATAGCTCAGAATGTGGAGACAACAGGATGTGGTGACTGTTGGATATGGAGGCTGAGGGAGTGCTAGGGAAGCAACAGGTTATGGGACATTTACTGTGAGCTGTCCGCAAGTCCTATACCCAGAAATTGAAAACACAGAAGAGGGGATGAAACAATTAGGGAAGGGCCCAGAGCCCAGCAGAGGCGTGAAATGAGGCCGGGAGTGAGAGGGAGTGGGGCAGAGGAGTTCTCTCTATGGCAAGCAGAAGCTTCTCCTGAGTTCATGGCAGGTTTGGGGGGGTGGCAGATGGGAGGTGGTGAGCCTTCTGTTTCTCTAACTGGAGCTTTTAATTGTGTGTGGTAGGCAGGAGTGAGTGCTACGTGGGTCAAGTTAATTAAAGCCTATACGTTAAATATAATCATAATCAAGGCCAAGTGAGTCCCTCACATTAACGGTGCCTCCTGCTCCATCCCCTTGCTTTCCGGGAAGCCTGGGGCAGTCCTTGAGGCATCCTGGGGCCCCCTTACTTCCCAGGAGCAGGTGACAATGGCACTAACACAGGTCTGTGTTTGTGGTGGCAGAAGTGTAAAATAGTTCATCTAGGCAGAGAGTAAAATCTCTGCTGGATATGGTTCCTCCCTCTCTCTTTTCAGGAATAGATTTTTGTTTCTTAGCCCAGAAGTATGCCAAGAAAATGAAATAAAAGTAAAGGGGAAAGAGAGAGACCCGGAGCATGAGCAAGCCAGTAGGAGAGAGTGCGCAAAGTGCCTTTAATTTGAATAGCTTTTCCCCATGTGAAAAAGCGACAGTTCATTGCAAAATATTTATCTTCATTACGGTTGGTATCATTATTGATGGAGAAGCTCTGCAGACTAATGGGAAAATCTCTATAGGAGGCCTGAATCCAGAGAGCTGTCTCCACCTTGCCTTCGACATGCTGGGTGAGCATGGCCTTTAATGTCTAGGTGCCCCAGCTGACCCATCCTTCCAGCCTGGAGAGGAAAGTCTTCATGGCTAGATCAGCCTCACAGAGCTGGGAGAGGTCTTCCAGATCAGGGCGTGAGCTCCTCGTGGCACGGACTGCTTGGATCACATGGGCCCTTGCCATGTGGCTTAGTGACTCGTGAATGGCGTAAGGATGAGCGTGTGTTAAAGGGATAGGTGAATCAATGGATCCGGCTGAACCATTCATTTCTCTGAAGGGGCAATGTGGTCCAGAGAGGGGGCTCGCATCCATCAGCTGTGGAGTCGGCCTGAGGTTCAGCTCTTCCTTCCCAGAGGCCTCTCTGTCCCTGTCCCTTCTGCTGAGACATGTTGTAAAACATAAATGAGAATGTGCTCTTGTAGTTACTTTTGCTATTCAGAATAAAAGGAGCTTATAAAAATCAAAGTATCATTTATCATGATGGATGTTTGAGAGGCTCAGGTTAGCAGCGTTGGAAGCTGTAATTCACAGTAAAATCAAGCCTCGTATGTGTTCGCCAATCAGCAGCAAAGATGAGGAGCTCTCCGTGTCCCTCCCTCCCAGAGGAGCCCACTGTGGCTCAGAGTGACTGCGGTGGAACTTGCCCAGGACTTCACAGGTAGCAAGGGTTTAGAAGCTGGTTCTGGAACCCAGGTGTGTGGAATCAACACTCAGGGTGAATTCCGCTTCCTAGTGGCCACCTCCTGTGACATTCTGGGGCCTTTCCTCTTGTGAGCAGGAGGGTCCAGGGCTCAGAGCTGTGTTTTCTGGTGCCCGAGTCAGTGGATTAACACAGGAGGTACTGAGAACATCTCTGACTTTGAGGAATTCCTTGAGGGGAACTGACTGTGTCTTCCCAAGCTCATTACCTGGTCTCAGAACTTTATAGCCATACCTCGTAAATTGGTACTGTGTGACATTTGGCTGTTTGCTTGGAAGAGACGTCAGGGGTGATTGAGAGCTGCTGCACGTGGTTTCCGGTATGTGTCAGTGCATGGAAAGCTTGCATAGGACAGAGGCCTTTGTGCACACCCAGCCACCTTCAGGCCCAGGTTTACTGCTTTGAGATTGTAAAGATGCTGAGGAAAGGGAGACTGGGCTTGGCTTTTCCTGTGCCTGCCGTGGACGGCATCTACTTGTCTGGACAAAGATAGCATCACACACGTCTGATGGGGGTGGTTCGCCTTGTCCTGAGGGTGTCATCCAGTACTCTGAGCACACATTCATGCCTCACAGCTGAGGCAGTGAGGCATCCAGGCCATGCCCTCCCTGCCTCTGTCTCCACCCCCCTTCCTCCCCACCCCCTGTGACTAGCGTCCCTTGCCACACGTCCATCTCAGCATATTACCAACACCTCCTTCTGTCTTGAACCGCTTCCCTTCCCCCAGGGAGTGCTGTGGGTTTGAAATGATGGTCTTTAATCATTTCTTAAGTGACCAGCCCAGAAATCATTTCTTAGTGCCATACACACAAATTAAATCATAAATCCACACTGGGCCCTGCCCAGGAAGGACTGAAGTGCAGCCTGTTTCAGAGCAGAGAGGAGGCCTCCACAGGAGAAGGAAATCAGCATGCACCTAGAGGAAAGGCCGGGGCCTTGGAGAGAAGGAAGAAGTGTCCCTGCTGTCAGAGCTTGGCTGCTATAACAGAGTACCTTAGACTGGCGGCTTAAACAACAGACATTGATTTCTCACAGTTCTCAAGGCTGGGAGATCCAAGATCAAGGTGCTGGCAGATTCTGTGTCTGGTAAGAGCCCCAGTCCTGGTTTGCAGACAGGTGTCTTCTTAAGTCCTCACGTGCCCTTTCTTTGGTGCTTGCAGTCAGAGAGACAGAGAGAGAGAGAGAGAGCTCCTGTCTCTTTCTCTTTTTATAAGGGCATTAATCCCATCACTGGGGCTCAACTCTTAGGACCTGTAAAGGTACCACCTCCAAATACCATCATGTTGGGGATTAGGGCTTCAACATATGTATTGGGGGAGGGGAACACAAACATTTATTCCATCACACCTGCTAACAATTCCCCTTTTGCAGAAGGTTCCTTTGCATTTCTTTTGTCTTGCTCTAGACAAAAGAGGTCCTGGAGAATGCAGACAGTTATGTTCCGGGCATTAGGAGGTACCCATACATCTCATGGTTAGCAGGTCTGGGCAGACCCATCCAGGGCTGACCTGTCTGTAGCCCACTATCCATAATGAACCAGGCCCGAGAGGTTCTCTCATTACCTGTGAGAGTTCAGAAGAAAGGGGGCAAGCAGGATTACCTGGGAGAGTGAGGAACTGGTAGGCACTCATCAAGAGAGATGTGCTGGTAGGGGTTGAGTATGGTGTTCCTGAAACATGTCTATGATTTCTATTTATTTTGAGGCTCAGTTTAACATTACGGCCCCAGTTAAGTCTAATTTCAGCCTATTTGGAACATCTGATAATCTGTCCCCGTGAAAACAAAGCCTCTGCTTCACTAGGTTGGTTATGGGCATACAGTAAGGACACTACCAAACTTTTAAACATCCTTGACTCTTTCCTACCGTCATGTCTTTGCACATGCCGTTTCCTTTATCTGGAATGTCTTCCTTCATTTGATCTACCTAGTAAACTCCTATTCATGCTTCAAAACCCAGATCAGCCTTCCCTCATTCCTAACTAACATAGAGAGGGGACTGCTTCTTTTCTCACTAGTCCTATACATGCTCTCTTTTCATATTACTCAGGCTATTTTATAATTGCTGTTAGCATTTGGTTCTTCCACCAGGCTTCATGTTCCTTGAGAATGGGGACTCTAGCTGGCTCTGTTCTGTATCTCTAGTGGCCAGGTCAGGGCCTGGATCTAAGGAATGACCTTACAGAGGCTGTCTAGTGAAGTGGTTGGGGCCCTGAGGTGAAAGAGCTGCTGCGTACCTTTTCTTTGCCTCCAGCATGCTTTGTCTGCATAAGTCACTCGCTGAGTTGAGACTCTGAGTTTCTTGTTCTGCAAAATGGGAGAAATAAAGCCAGTGCTTTGACTATTTCAGAAACCTACGAAGAAGATGAATCTGAGAGTGGGTTGGTGGGGGAACGTGTCAAAATGCTTTAGCTCCTTGAAAAATTCCATTAGAAAGTCAAGGTGTTGGTATTGCAATTATTATTTGATTCCCAAATGGTGAGAGCGCTTCCAGAAATGTGCTTTGCTTGATGAACCAATACATTTTCAGCCCCCACTGATGAGTTTGGGAATCGAATACCTGTCATCTTGAAATAATTGACACATCTTGGTGAAGCGCTCACATTCCTCTGATGAAATTCTGGATTCTTATTGAAAGCGAGGAGAAAGACATGTTACGTGGGAGCAATATTGTTTTATGGACCTTTATCTTGGTTATTAACAAATGAGCGTTACGTGTAGAAATGGGAAAGGGGGAATTCAGTAATGAAGTTTCATAGGATTATAATGATTATTAGCCTGATGATGATGAAATCCAGATTATATTGCATGTGGTTTCCTTGGCACTCACTGTTCTGTGGCCCCTAAGGCTGATGGACAGCGGGCTGGCTACTTTTGTCCGTATACCCTACCCTGAAGTTATGTGGGAAGTGGGCATAAAGGTGGCAGGCCCCTTTAGCATATTTGGATTGGGGGATCAGTAAACAATAATAATTACAGGCGCCTGCATGCCATGTCAATAGCAAATATCTTACACACTCAGAAACTGGCCCCCACTAGAGGTAGGAGCAGTTAGTGCCACTGACCAGTTACCTGCAGTGCTGCTGAGCTGCCCAAGCACCCTCTAGAAAAGGCAACCGACCCACCATTTACACCCTCTTCATTTCCCTCTGCTCACCAGGAGCCTCTGGGAAGATGAATTTGCCTTTTGGAGCAGGCCTCTGCAGAGTACCCAGTGACCATATCCATACATCACCTTGTTACATCTGGTCAGGAATTCAGGCAGGCAGGGACTCAGAGGTCTCAGAGCCAGCGTACGGCATAGACCACAGTTTTTTGTGTTTTTTTCCCCTCCCTCTGGAGGCAGGGAAAGTAGGGCAAGATGCCTTCAGTAAGCAGAAATGAAATACACTTGTCCGTTTCCCAAGCTTCTCATCTGAACTCATGTGCACTCGAATGCATGTTCCTGAGCCTTAGTGCGCGTGCCCATAAATGCAGAAGGCCCCCATCCCCATGAATAACTTACCTTAGCAAATAACTGGAAAGGGCATCAGCATTGAAGCCTGGCAGACCTGGTTTTGAATTCTGCCTCTGCCACAGCCTAGCTGTGAAGATCAGGTGAGTTGTTTTATCCCTCTGAGCCCTAACATCATAGCCAGTGAAACTGGAGATAAGGACTGTTGCTCTGTCTTTACAGATGAAATGGAGATTCAGACAGATGACAGAACTCAATTCCTATGGCCATAAGTCGTGTAGCCTGTTACTCAGGGGCTGGTGCTCTTGTCCCCATGAGGTTATGCTGGCCATAGTTTATATTTAATGTGATACACACTAACTTTTGTTGCTTCCAAGGAAATTTACTTGATTTTAAGATACTCCAGCCAATGAGCTATCAAGTCTCTGGAGTCAGTCAGGCAGCCCAAGTTCAATGCCTGGCTTCACCACTGACGGGGACCTTGGACAAGCTGCTGACCTTATTTGAGCCTCAGTTTCTTCCTGTGCAAAATGGGAATAATTGTAGCACTCTTAGGGCTATTATGAGCATTAAATGAGATCATGCTGAGCACCTGGCCCATGAAAAGTGCTTATTTAAATGCTGGCTACTATTGTTATTAACATTATTGTTACTCATATCAACACAACTTTATAACCAATTTCTGCAGGTGGTAGTCAGCTTGGCAACCTATGGACCTTTCGCTAGAGAGATGTGGAGGGTGGGAGTGGGCTGGTCCAACATCCCACCCTATTCTGTGCTCCGCAGGACATGCTAGTCTCTCATTTAATAAAAGAGCTTTACTGGCCTGACCCAGAAGCCTGGGGGTGGAGGATGGACAAGGAGGAATGGGCCCCTTCTGTTGTAGTGGAGGGAACCAGCAGAGTAGTCTCCTGTCCAGCTAGGTTCCTGTCATCCCTTCGGCCCTGGACTTGTTCCCTGTGGGGGAAGGCCTTTCCCAAGTTGCTCAGCAGGACCTGCCCCCACTTGCCTCCCTCCTACTACCCATCCCCCCCCGGCCCTCCCTTGGGTCTGTACCTGCTACTCCTTCCCTAGGTCCTCCCTGATGTGGGGCCTTCAGTTGAATGGCTCTTCCCATAAGTGCACATTGAGATCTAAGTGCTAAGTGCACCCTTAACACCTCTGATCTTTGCTGCAGCTTCTCCCTTAATCATGTTTAACTGACAAACCTGAAGGCAGTTTGTAATGCTAATGTTCATCCAGGAACTGCAAATAGGGAGGACACAGAGCATTCTGGAAATTACCTCTCAGCACTTGGGAATAAATGGTCACTCTGGAGAACACAGCTATCTGATGCTCTCCTGCCTCCCCTGCCCTGCAGCAGGAGCCCTCCCCAGCTGCTCTCATTGTAGTAGCCATGGGTCTGCTCATGGCCTCCTAGTGTGGGCCCTGCTCAACTGTTCAGAAGAAGAGCATCCTCCCTATTCTAGAATTCTAGAACCCTCAAACCCCCTTTCTGTGGTCAGAGGCTACTGCAGATTTGGTGAGGTTCCTGAGCAAAAGTCATGGGACAAAGTGAATTCTGCCAAATTATCTGCCTTTTGGCCTTTTGGATAAATGTCATACAACGGTTGTGCCTTATCACGTTCACTCCTACTTGGAGAACCTTGGGGGATGAGTATAACCTTATTATTTCAGTATTGATTATATTACTTCTGGTTGTTTCACTTTTCCAGAGTAGACTCTGGGACTTGCAAAGGACTACATCCACTGTCACTGCAATTTAGGAGCTGAGATGGGGTGGAACCCTGGCGAGGGTGTGGCAGAGCCGGTTAGATTTAACTTTGATTCCTCTGTGACCTTGGACAGGCCACCTTTCTCTCACATTCTGCCAGGAGGCCCGTGCCACACTCTTTGGCTGACAGACAAGGCCGAGGCAGTTTGGAGGAAGGATTCCTATCCTTTATCTGTCGAACAGCTCTGGCAATACAGCTTGAGAATTTCAGCCTCAAAGCTTTTGCTCCTTCATTACCATAAAATAAAAATCATTTCTTTTGCTTACTTGTCTCACTTGAATGGTGTGTTACAGATTTATGTGTTTATGACTTGGTGACCTGGGGAGAAGCTGGAAATTCCACTGTGCCCATCTCTACTCCTGGGTTTCTGTAAAGGTCACAGCAAAATTATTTTATCAAGTACACCACAGAAGGGGAAAATCTTAATCTTATATTATACATATGCAGCACTTGACCTTCTCTTGAGATGCAGCACCTCTTAGCTACACTTACTTAAACATAATGCGGCTCTTCCCCGGATGCACATAGAGAGAATAATTAGGTGCCCTGGCATCCCAGCCGGAGAGGAGGCTGCACCGTGGGGCTGACCTCGAAGATGAGAAGGAGAAAGAGTTGAAGGCAGTGGGGGCAGGGATGGGGTAAGCCCCGCAGAGCTGCAGCAGGCTCGTTCTGATGATGGGTCATGTGGGCAGGTGGAGCAGACACCGTGGCTTGCTCTGCCTCCCCTGCTGACTGTGGACCTTTGGTAAAAGTCATTCAGTGCCTTCTCCCAGCCTTAGTTTCCCCATCATAGGTATGGGATGTGCCATCTTTGATCCATGAAGAGTGGCTACCTGGGGCATTGTGTTAAAGATCCTGAGTTCTGGTCTGGGTTGAGTGGGAATGAGAGCTGTGATTGATTAGTGATATCTGCCGTGGGCAGCATGTGAGGTAGTGATTGTAGCAGTGCTGGCTAACCTTGTTCTAGGGTATTTCTAAGGTCTTTTCCCACTCTGGCTACCTGTGATTTGTGGACTTGTCAAAGCCCCGGGGCAATGAAACTTGGAAAGGGAAAAACAATAACAAGCTTTCCTAAGAGAAGAGTACTATTTGCTTTGTCAGGTTTTGGAGGGGAAATGATATTTGTGTGTGATGCATCCAAACATGGTTGTTTTTTTGTTTCTTTTTTCTTTTCTTTCTTTCTTTCTTTCTTTTTTTTTTTTTTTTTTCATACTTGCTCTGTGAAAAGCAGAGAGAGCAGAGGAAAGCAGTGCTATTTTTCTGGGTGTGATGACTCACCAGACCCAACCATCTGTGTGTGTGCAGGTGGCCAGCCCATGCCCCCTGGCCCACAGGAAAGAATGAGGAGCCCTGGGTGACTTCTCACCATTGTCCAGCCTTAAGAAACACAGTGAGAAGTCACCTTCGTCCATCTTACGAACTTGGTTATAAATTATTTTTTAAGGGAATCCATCAAGGTCTGTGTCAGGGGAAGTACTTAAAATAGGTTTTTCTCAAAGGGTAAACACTTCAGTTGGAAAATGTGGGAAGCTGCCTGACTTCCAGCATATGTCCCCCTAGCCTGCTGCCCAGAGCTACCAGATTGATGGTGTTTTTAGAACTTTGGCAGCCAAGCTCTGACGTTTATGGAGACAGGGCCTGCGGAGGAGACATCTGGGGATTCCCCACCCACCCCCCTGGCATAGAAGTAGAAGCTTAGGCCTGACAGCCCCGGTAGCCCAATGGGCCCAATCAGAAGAGATGACCTTGGAGCCCCTTAGAGTGGCTGAAGTGATCTGACCCTCGCCTTCCTGTTTGTTGGGTCCCAGGGGCCCTGTGAAGCATCTCCTTGGTGATGAAGAGGGAAATGGGGAGGCCATGCTCTCTTAAACATGTCGGTCTTGGCTACTGGCAGGGTGCTTCTGCTCTCTTCTAAAGACCAGACCACCCACCTCATCACCTCTGCCCCAGCCCCCAGCACAGACTCACCTACCTCTTTCACCACCTGGCTACAACATTGACTGTCTTCCAGGAGGCTTTTCCCTGCCCTTAGAGCCCGACACTTTGAGAATTCCATCCCCATCTGGCCATTTGCTGCCTCTGGATTGGGGGCTCCTCCAGGCCCCTTTCCACTTCCAATTCCCCGCACATCTGCCACCTCTCCTAAACAAAGCCTTCTTCTTTCCTAATGTAAGAAAAGTGACTCTCATCTTTAACTTGGGGTGCATAGAAAGTGCCCCCAAATGCGTGTTGCATGTAATGAATGAGACTAGCATATCACAGGGAAAGGCTCTGTTGGACTGAAGCTTTAGGAAGCAGCCAGGGGCTTTCCGCAGCTACTGGCTGTCCAGGTGACCTGTGGGAGAGGGGCTCAGGTAGTGTTGCATCTTCTGAGTCCAGTAAATAAAGTAGATGCATGGCTGGCTCTCCACTAACGACCTCTCCCTGTCCCATTACCAAGTCCTGGAGGCTCTTCTGGCCACTGAGGATTCCTGAGTCTGAAGACTGTTGCATCCCTTCCTCGGTGCAGGAGCTGCTTGAGCCCTGTTTGGAGGCTGGCAGTTAGAGGATGGACAAAATTGGGGAGCAGTCACAGCCAGCTCCAAGGCGAGCCCAGTCCTGGTTTGTGAGTGAGCCCTCACCACCTCCCTTCCCTGCTGTGGGCCCTTTCCTAATATCACTCCCAATCCCCTCAAAGTCATGGACATCATGGACACAGTGGACACATTGCCAGGGCATTGGATATTTAAAAGAGAATTCCAGAGGGGCGCCTGGGTGACTCAGATGGTTAAGCATCCGACTTCGGCTCAGGTCACGATCTCATATCTCATGGTTCGTGAGTTCAAGCCCCCTGTCGGCTCTGTGCTGACAGCTCAGGGCCTGGAGCCTGCTTTGGATTCTGTATCTCTGCCCCTCCTCTGCTCATACTCTGTCTCTTTCTCTCTCTCTCTCAAAAATAAAGAAACTGACTAACTAAATAAATAAATGAGAACTCCAGAAAGCAGAAAGTGTAAACTCAAGTGGATGCAATGTGGAGGGTGGGTTCAGTGCTTATCTGCTGAGTGAATGAGTCAGTGATCCCAATGAGTCACTAGGTCCTCCTTTTCTAAATGACTCTTGAATTTCTCTACTTCTCCCTGTTTGTATTACCCTGATAATGATCACTCTTTCTGGGCCACTGTGTCTCTCCCTAACTATCCCCACCCCTCCAGTCCTTTCTGTTCCCAGAAGCCAATGTGATCTTTCAGAAACAAAAAGTCTGATTGTAGTTCTTCCAAATTTTAAGTCCAATCAGTGGCTTCCATGACCTGATGATAATAAGATAATAAAGCTGTTTGATGACATGAACTCAGGTTACGTCTCTAGACAGCCTCCTCCTTGCCACGTGACCCCTGCCTACCCCATGTGTGCTTTCTGCCTAGCCATGGAAACACTGCTCTCAGTTTCTTGACTGAGTCACATTCTTTCTCCTGGGACTTTGTGCATGCTGCTCTCTCCTTGTGGAGGCCTCTCTGTCTTCCCTCACTAACCCATCTTACCTCTGCCAATCTGTACAGCTCTTACTTAGTCTTTGTGTCTTAATTTGGATGCTACTTGCCTGAGACCCTCCAAGATGGGGTTAGGTCCCTGCTCCGGCCTCCCCACCCTGATTCCCGCTCTTAGAATTTCCAGTATAGAGTCTGCCTTCCTCCACCAGGATGTCCACTCCATCAGGGGGGACCTTGTGTGTTTTGTATCCCACTGCCAAGCACAGCTCCAGGTATAGAGTAAGTGGTCACCTTAAATAACTTAAATTCATCCTGGCACCTCTCAGAAAACACCCAATTGCTATTTATTGAGGAGATGCTACATTCCAGAAAGTTTATATACATTACACTGATCTTCACAAAGCTGTGAGAAAGCTCTGTTTTACAGAGAAGGGGGCTGAGATTCAGAGGATTAAGTAACTTGCTTAAGATCACACAACCAGTTAAGTGGCAGTTTTCCTGGACCCCAAGGCTATGATGTTTCTACTGTACCAGGTAGTCAAGAACAGTGGTTCTCAAAGTGGAACCTGCATCAGGTCTCTTGGAGGGCTTGCTATAACACTTTCATCACTGGGCTCCACCCCAGAGTTTCTGGCTCAGTAGGTTTAGAGTGGGGTCAGGCACTCTGCATTTCTGCAAGTTCCCAGGGGATGCTGCTGCTGCTGGTCTGGAGACCACTGTTGGAGAATCACTGGCCTAGATCATTAGGAAACACCTGGGTTTGCCTTATGGCTACCCCCACTCTCTAACCACACTGACCTTGGGCAAAGACTACAGGATGCAGTTCTGAGATCCCTTCTGAGAAGCTCTGATGCCTCCCACATCTGGACCTGGCCTTGGCTGTGCTGTGCCTGGCTGCTCTCTGGGGACGGACTGCCATTGCTGACAAGGATCTGAGTGCCTGCCCCTCCCCCTGGGACCCTGCACTTCTGTTTGTCATCCTTCAGTCCTGACTGGTAATCTCCCCATTCCCACTCCACCCAGGCAGAGGCCTCTGTCTCCACCCCACCTCTTTAACAACTTCCATGCTGATTGATGCATTCTAGGCTCGCTGCTGCTGTCTGAACAGCTTAATAGCACTGGAAGTTACAGTCTTGTCTGTATCGCGGTGCCTGCAACATTCATCAATTTCAGCAAGTGTCACCAAGAGTGATATGAGTGTGTGACACAGCTAAGTATCCCCTCTGCACAGGCCATTACAGCTGGCACCTGGCCCAGGGAGGCAGAAACTGGAGACCCGTTTGGCTTCGTTTGTGCAGGTCGACATAGACGCGCACCTCCTGCATGGCCCCTTTAAATGCTTTGTGTTCCTAGCAACCTCTAGGACTATCCAGAGTTTCCCCAGGCAAGCCAGCCCCCTGCTCTCTGTCTTGGCACATTCTCTTCCCTTTGCCCCACCTTCCCATTTCTGCATCAGTTGTTACCCATCTTTCAAGGCTTGTGCACATCTACCTTCTCCAAGAAGCCTTCCCAGCTCGTCTTCACTCTCCCCGAGACCTGCAGCAGGGGGCATCTCCACTCTTGTCATAGAGTTTTTCTCAGTAAATGGCCCACCCTGACTTGCTGTGCTCAGCTTAGCTCCCACTGGGATGCCCTGGGGTTGCTCAGGGAGGTCCATTTCTGGGAAAAGCAAAGACTTCTGGTAAGAGTGGACATGGGTATCTCAGCACAAGGGTCCAGCATCTTCTCCCTTCCATGGAGCATCATGCCTGGGGTTCCAAAGTCAATAACCCATGGTGCCAGCCACCAATAATGTGAAGGTGTTGGAGACATTCAGCCACAGTAATGACTACATACCAGGCTCTACCTGGGACCACAAGAGCTCTGGGAAGAGCTGGGCAGAACTGTGCACATGCCCTGCAGGAAGCTCTTGTGTCTCTCCCCTTCTGCCGCCACCACTCATCCCGTAGTTCCCTGCAGCTGCCCCCAGAGGCTCTTCTGCCTTTCCTACAGAGCAGGAGCAAAGCATGGAGAGGAAAGGAAGGTTTCAGGAGCAGAGAGTTGAGCTAAAGGCTATGGCCAAGGGTGAGTGCCTTGCCCAGCTCACTGTCGCCCCTAGAGGTAGGCAGACCTCACTGGCCAGCTGCTGGCCTGCACCTTCCTGTAGAAAAAGACACCCGGTTCTTAAGCAGGGAATGAATATTCATGGGCATGAACCCTTGCAAACTCATTTGGG
Source organism: Prionailurus viverrinus (assembly GCF_022837055.1). Lineage (NCBI taxonomy): Eukaryota > Metazoa > Chordata > Mammalia > Carnivora > Felidae > Prionailurus > Prionailurus viverrinus. Next base: position 30,997,856 of record NC_062569.1, read on the forward strand.
GAAAAAAATTAGATCAGGAGAAGTAATCAGATTATTAAAAAGAAAGCAAGGACAGAAGGCGGCAGTGGAGGGAAGAATCACATTTAAAATGCAAGGAGAGATTTCCTTCCTGTGGAGTAGCTGTGACCCCCTGGACCATGCACTGGGAATAGTTAAGCTCTCTCACATTTCTGCTGCATAAAAATGTTGTGTTTTGAGGCTTCAGTGGATGAGGGAGGGGCAGAGGCAATGTGTACCCTCCACGTACGAAAATTATAAAATAATGTTTTGAGGTTTTCATTTAATCTTCCTTGGCTATCAGAAAAAAATCATGAGAGCTAAAGAGGCTCTGGTGAGTGCTGAGTGACAGGTTAAAGGGCTCCAATAAAGATTAGATGGTCCACTATCTCCTGAGGAAATTGCATAAAAGTGGTTATTCCCTCTTGCTTCTATTAATTTCCTTTTCCTGGCTGCTTGGAAATGCTTCATAACCTGATGCTGCAGATGGGGACGAGAGGCGCTTTCCATTATCTCAATCACTGCACTGTTTATGAGACACTTAATCTGTTTCTTTATAAAGTAATAGTACTGTAGGTGATGGATTTAGTGTCACTGGTAGCCTGCGTGCAGGGACGGGAGGGGAGGGGTGTTCTCGAGAGCATTGTAAGCACCAGGTAATTTGTTACATGGTTGAGGCTCTGAGAAGTTGGGTGGGCGTTTCGAGGTGACCTTCGGATATCAGCTAGAGGTCACATGTACCGGTCCCTTGTCACTTGAAAAGGGAGAGAAACACTGTGCGTTTTGCCTGGGGAATGGCAAATACACACATGCTTAGGGACCTGGTACTCAGGTCTCATCTCTTCCTCTCTGCCAGAGTTGGGGGTGGGGAGGTGCCACCCAGAAGCTCTATTTATCACCTGTCTGAACTGTGATCACTTGCAATAGAGGGAAACAAACTCCCTTTTCTTAAGGAAACAAAGCAGTCTGGGCTGTGCTGGTGTCAGAACCGTACAGGCCTGCACTTACAGGTGTCTTACTGACAAAGGTCTTGTGCCAACATACGGCCAGGCGCATGCAGCTCTTCTCTTCCCACTCACCTCCTGGAATAGTGATGAGCCCCTTCCGGCTGAGATAAGGACTGGGCACTCTCTGACCTACTTTCTCTTCCTACCTCTCCTGTTCTTCCAGCTCTTCCTTTTTTTGCCTTGTCTTTGCTTCTCCTGAAACTTGCCTCCTCGTTGCCACAAGAAAATGCTTCTTCTGGTCCTCATCTCACAAGGACAGAGCCGCATCCTGATGCACACCCTGCCTGACGAGTCCCCTCAGCCTGTACACACAAATATCGCCCAGGTCATCCCATATGGAAATCAGCTTTCATTTCCATTGTCTACCTCCCCAACCTGGAAGGGTGCCTCCCGATGCCTGCCCCCACCTCCTGCACTCTGCTGTCCTAGCAAAAGGTCTCTAGCTTCGGGCAGCTCTTCTGTAAACATTTGTTGAATGAGGGGCTCGTAACTGTAGTGATTGTGCTGACCATACTTTTATGTCGAGAGAGGCAACCCTGAGTTTTGCTTTAATGATATTAAAGCAAAGAACTGTGCTGTCTACATCGAAATTATTTGAAAGTTTGTATATGTGCTTGGTTAGTTTATCACAGTATTTAATTACTAGTTTCGTAAAACTGTAGAGCCTGTAGGCAGGTATGCCGTCAGCAGGCTGCCAGAGCCCCCACCATTCTTCACTGTGTTACTCCCACCTGCTTTACATATTCAGGTGACTTATTTGGGCTGAGATCCTTTGCTTTTGCTTCTCTTGGCCTAAATACTCTTTGTTAGAATCTACCCAGAAGCTCCATGTATCACCTCTAATTAAAGCTGCATTTTCTCAAGGGGCAGCATAATTTTCTTATTTATTTTTCTATGTTAAATTTCTAGTATCATAACAATGTTGTTAACTTCTGTGTCTTATTAGTGGTGTCTGATGCCAGATGAGTTAAACAGGCTTTGTAGAATAGCCTGGCACTTTAACCATTATTTAAGGCATTAATTCTGTGAGAAAATATAGCTCAAGTATGCTTACAAGTTACGATCTAAAACTTTAATAACTGAACCTAGAAATGTTGCTTCTTTATAAATTAGGGGATGCCTAGACACAGGTTTTATTAAAATGTTAACTTATGGAATCTGAATATTAAGGAGATTCATTTTATAGTTACACGTAAATATATTTTCAGATGTAATAATTCACCATTATACAAATCAGAAATAATCTGTGCAGAAACACATTCATCACTTGGATTCCAAGATCAATTTGCCTGCTTTGGGACCCCAAACTTATATTCTGATCCTGAATTCTACAAGTTCCTGCAAAGAAAACTTCCTTTTCAACAGGGAGTGGGGTAAGCAGTAGCAGAAAGAAATTAGCATTATTTAGCATTTATTAATGCTAGGAACATTTTCATATTTGAGTTTATTAAATTCTAATCATCTGTGGGAGTTGTGAGAAATGTAAGTTCCTTTTTTATAGATCCTTAATACAGACAAGCAGGTTGAGGCTCTGAGGCATTACATAACTTTCCAGTGGTCACTCAGCTAGGAACCAGTAGATCTAGGAATGGGACCCAGGACTGTCTGATCACTGCCCAGTGTTCACTGTCCTGGAAAGGATGGAGTCACCACCCCTCCCAAGACCTCTCTCCCCAACCTTTCTCTGAGCTTCTCTCCCTAAAGTTCAGCTTGGACTTGCTTTCCTCCATTTCCTCCCCTTGTGGCCTTCCTAGAATCTAGAGACTTCAGGGCACCCAGTTCTGTCTGAGTTTCTTCCATCCGAAATCTCAAAGGAAGGCACTTTCTAAATCCCCTGCTACTTGTGGATATCAGGATGATTGTTTATGCTTTTAACTTATTAAATGCAAAACAAGTAGGCTTTTAAAGGCTGGAAAGCAAGTGAAAACACCTTGTTCCTCCTGGACTGATACATTAAGAAAATTACAGTGTAGCAGGGGACCCATGAATACATTCAGTTCACCACTCTCCTCTCCCCCAGTTTCCAGGGAAAGGGCTTCTGCTATGCTTGGGCAGCACAGGCCTGGGATTTCTCTGTGTTCTTCAGCTCTAGAACTGAATGGCCCAGCAACACTGGATGATTTACAATGGAAAGGGTCAAATACTTCTCAGAGAAGACAAGGAAGAGATGTGGAAAGAAGCAAGGGAAGAAGAGGAAAGAAAGGGAGAGACTTTACTGAGTGGACTTGGAAAGATAGATTAGTAAACCACAGTGTAGGATACTTTCGGTTTGCCACTCAGAGGCAGCACTGATATTTTATTTGTTGAATCTTTAGTAAAAATGTAAATTTTTCTTTCTCCTGAGAAGCTTCTTTTGAATGTGCTGGGGTGGGTGGTGGTCAAATGGCCCACTTATACATGGGTTACAACCAGAAATCTTACTGGATCATCTAAACAACTTTTACGCTAGTGTGTTCCATGGAACTTGAATATCAGGGGATGCTCTACAAAATAGGGCTTCTTGTTGAGAAAACAGCATTCTGTATTCCATTCTTGGAAGTTCTTAGAAATTCTATAATAAAAAATGAGATTAACTTTTTCAATGTACATTTTCAAAATACCTGGCCACAGAACGCTTTTGTAAGTAACAGGTATTAACAATCCAAAGAACATGGACTCCATAGAATACTCTTGGGTAATGCCATTCCAGAGCATTCCATTTCAGAAATTACCTCTCATCAGAGATGAACTCCTGCCCCAGGGCATTTCCAGAATAATGAAACCCTGTACTTCACTTCAAAAGAGCAAAGGAGTGCAAAAACTTTACCAGCATAGGAAGTAGTCCTTCCTTCTTGTCATAGTAGAAAAGCTGTGGGTATTTTTCAGATAGTTTATATGTATATCATCACTATCATTTCTCCCACTTTGTAATTCTGGGTAACTTTTTTAACCTCTCCGTGTCCCAATTTCCTCATTAGCAAAATGGAGATAATAATAGCTACCCCATAGAGTAATGCATGCAAGGCACTTAACAAGAATGTTTAACAGATGGTGGCTACTGCTATTATTAAAGAATACTCTGTAGTTTCCGGAGGGAACAATATATTTGATAAGATGAGCTTTGTGTAAGCAGAAGCCATTATAATGGTATTTCTGTTGCAGTGACAATCACACTGTATTATAATTGTATGACTACACTAGATCAAGAGCTCCTTGAGGGCAAGCTCTGTTCTCTAAATTCCCTGGATCATATTCTCAGAAGAGTCACAGTAAATGTTTGTTGAATGAATTAGTGAGGAAGTCAAATGAGTTGACCATGCAGTAAGTTTTAGTCTGTCTCAAAGGAGGATGACTCAGAGCAGGTTTCCTGGAGACAAAGAGAGTCAGGAGCTGTGATGGTGAGGAAGGGCCTAAGGGAAGTAGGACAGGCAGAAGCAGTCTTTTGAGGAATCTACAAGGAGGAGACCAGATGTCTGGAGTAGAGAGTCTCTGTAGATGAGGCCTATTGAAAGCCTGAGGGGTGGGCCGGAGCCAGACTTTTTGGGGCATGGCTTCTCACAGGCTGACCACAGAGAGAACTAAGAAAAAATGCCTCATATCTGAGGGTACCTCTAGTGGGCATTGGGCTGTACCAGGCATTCCAGACCTTCTCCTCTGCAATGTACATGATAGATGACCTCAAGTGCGTGACATATTCCCTGGTGCACTGCCTGAAAAGCCTCCTTCTCCTCCTCCTCCTCCTTCTCCTCCTCCTCCTCCTTCTCCTCCTCCTCCTCCTCCTCTTCCTCTTCTTCTTCCTCTTCCTCCTCCTTCTCCTCCTTCTCCTTCTTCTTCTTTTTTTTTTGCCACAGCCCCTGAAGCATTTCACAATGCAATTAAGGGAGAATGATGTTGTTAAGCCAGTAACCTTGAAACCACTTTAATTTCTTTTTAAAGAATCACTCATGAATTTCAGCTCTTTACCATCATTCATAACAAATGCTTGTTAACACAGCTCACAGGGTCCCTCATGTGTGTTGCAACATGACATTTAAGAACCATGGGTCCAGTCCATTGTAAACCAGGAACCCTTTCCATCTGAGGATATCAGGTGAGATTTTTTTTTCAATGAGTGGTTCAGGGTAAGGCCCTGGCTGTTAACCAGGTGGAAGAGGGAGGGAATAACCATTTATAAAGCACTTATGTCCCAGACAGTGAGCTACACATTAGATTCATTTTCTCAATTAAATCTCTTGACACACCTGAAAGGGAAGAATCATTATTCATATTGTTCAAGTGAGAGAGGCCATTGGTACCAGGAAGGTATATTTCACTAAGGATGTTTGAAGAATTGCAAGTGTTAAATAAGGGTTTCCTCAATCTGAAATGCTCACTTTGTGCAAGGTATCTCAATATCCTTTTCTGGGAGGCAGAATCTTTCATTTTCCACAGGCAGAGAAGGGCCTCTGACTGCCACTCTTCCATTAATTCTCAGATTATCTCTTTGTATTCCAGCCTGCCCTGCCGGGATGTTCAAGGCCAGCCAGGAAGCTGAGGGGTGCTCCCACTGCCCCTCCAACAGCCGATCCCCTTCAGAGGCATCTCCCATCTGTACCTGCCGGACCGGCTATTACCGAGCGGATTTTGACCCCCCAGAAGTGGCATGTACTAGTAAGTGTCTAGTAAAAACTCTGGGCTGTTGAGTTTGGTTCCCTGACAGTGCAAGTGGCAGGCCTGGGTCTGGGGAGACTAAGACAGAAGAACAAAGCAGAAATGGTGGTTGTGGTGCTGAAGTGGACAGCTCCTGTGCTGGGCATGCAGACCCCCTCTGCTTAATAGCACAAGGTTGAGATTATTATGTTCTTTCTTACCTCTTTCTCCCAAATGAGAGAGTCTTCCTCTGGTCAAAGCAAGGCAGCTTCTTTCCACTAGATGTTAAAAATCCCAGCCTCAAGAGTTCTTGAGTGCAAAATCAAGATCCACTAGGCTATTGCAATAATTCCTAGTCAGCTCCTCCAAGAAACCCCATTGGGCCTGACAGCTGAATATTTTCTGTCTTCACTGCAGTTCCTGTATCTGTGTGACCAGGTTCCTCTCAAAGTCTAATAATTTTATTAGTTGCCCATTTATTTTGTAGTTTGCCTTCCCAGTTACCAAAGGAAGGTCTTTGTGTGCCAGGACCAGATATTCATCTACCTGTGTCCCTTCCAGTGCCCAGTATGGTGCAGCATCTGTGCCCCTGCCAAATGATAAGACCAGAGGCTGGGCTGCAGCACGCATCTCTGAGGCAGAAATTCTATGGGCAGAGGGGCTAATGCTTGGGCTTCACCGCTCTCCCATTCTCTGTTGTAGAGGGAAGGGCAGTCATCTTGCCAAAAGTGGATGAACGGCAACTCCACTCCCTGGGTGGGAGTGGAAGAGGGGAGAATTTTGTCCCAATATTCTCCCCTGTAATCCTGGGGAGACAAGCATTACTCTCCCCACACAGTGCTTTAGAGAACTTGCTCCCACTCTCCTGTGTGTTGTAGCCCTGAAACAGGCATGGTTTTTTGTTTTCAGTGTTCTCGTTGTATTTGGAAGTCAGTGTTCCAGGGTAGCCTCTAGTTATGATATTACTTTTTTTCTGCATTAGATGCTGTTGCCTGACTCCCTAGGCTTCCCTTTACCTCTTTGAACCAAATCCCTTCCTCCCACCCCCAGGATAGAAGGGCACAGAGGGAATGTTTCATATATACTTGCAGTTTGATGGACGGGAAAAATGACTCAGCTCAGTATAGAAGACTTTCTTAATTCTGGCCTTGCAGTGTATGTAATCTTTACTGGGGAAAGAAATGAAAGTATCTTCTAGATCAAGGTCCTGAGGTCGATCAATGCTTATAGATTTGAACTGAGGAAAAGCTCATCCTCTTGTAAACTGAATTTCCCCAGACCTCCCTCGCTAGTGCTTGACGTGAACAGAAATTATTCCATTTCTGCTGACTAGAGTCCTTGTCTTCCTGTGGTGGTATAGTCTCTACTGATTCCTGAGGTTCCCCTGTGGGTCTCTATGAGCATGTGAAGAATTATTTAATGTACTTCTTTAGAAGCTGAATCAGTGCTGCCTGGGTGTTCATCCCAAGGACTGGTCTCCATGAGTGCCAAAGCATATGCCCAGGGTCTTAACCACTTCCCCCTAAAAACATTCCCGTTTGCTTCTGCCATGAACTCTTTCTCTCTGGCCAGGCTCCCTCTGCAGATCAACTCATGCAAATAGAAATCTGGGCCTCAAGCTTCCCACTTCAGGAGACATACCCTGTAAATCCATCCAGCCCCTGGATAAGGTCACCTACACGGATGGTAGGCCAAAGAGCAGATGCTCAGAATGCCAATGTGGGGCTGTCCTCCTTGCTATACAGCTCCTCCCCTGTCCACCTTTCAAGGCTTATCTTCCAACCACCTAACGTGATGTGCTTGAACGAATAGGACCAATCCCAGGAATAAATAGCAATGTCCCAAAGCTTTCAGTCTGCACACTGTAGATCCTCACTTCACTCTGCTTACCCATGTCCTGAGTTCATCTCATTAAAATCACACCTCACTGGTTTTTCTCTCCCATCTCTGGTCCAGCTAGCTCTGGGGATAGGCACACCTTCCTTGCCCCCTTTGGCCCCACCACAATCTCCCCACCTTATCCAGAGTGGGGATGAATGCTAGGCTTGCCTCTATGTGTCACCACGTTCTTTTATGTGGTTCTGTGCTCTTATGCCCCCAGTGTAGAACACTAGGGTCAGACCAGAAATTGCCAAATCAAGGCCATACTTGTCTGTAGTGGTCAGGCCCCAGAGCAACTCAAGGATGCATGGTCCAGCCCCTGGTCCTGGCCTATGGGAGCAAGCACTTGGTGAGGGACCTGGAGGCCAGACTGGGCTGCAACACAGTACTAGGCAAAACAAGTGTAAATAAACCTATTATTTTATTGAGCCTCATTATATATTTGATTTATTGTGTGCCAGGGAAGTACTGTATGAAAAAGTCAATTTGTTGGCTTTTATAATCTCATTAGGGTTTCCTTTTAAAGCATTCTAATTGGAGGTGCCATCTGTTCTCTTAAAAAGGCATCACACATCGCCACAGTAAATAATTTTTCAGATACAAGGAGCATATCTGGAACCGTTGAGGCCAGGCTTGGCCTTGCACTATAGCCTTGGGGACCCTGACTGGTTCCTCAAGTGGAGCAAGGCAGCCAGGCATGGGCCCAGCCTGGGACAGGCCAGGGTGGGGAGGGTGCAGGTACTGGTTTACTTTCACAAGTGTGGTTCTCCAATCAGGAAACAATTACCGCTCACCGGGACCCAGTGAGGACCCAGGTAAGGGGTAGCTCTGTCCCTCAGTGGGCATCTGCAAGGTCTAGGTGGGTGTTGGGGAAAGGGGTCAGTGTTGGGAGTGTCCAGGAGCCCAGGCCTCGAAGTCTGGAAAGGCCTCAGGCTTGTCCTGTTGCCATCACCTTTAAAGGAGATTCTGTCATCAGTCATACTCATTCACTGACGATATTGAAATATTTTTAAAACCTTATGATTTAAAATGTGTTCTTTTACAAAGCTAAAATACCTGTAGTGCATTAAAATGTGTATTTTTAATAAATCCGGTTAGTCTTCTGGGACTGGAATTTATTCTAAATTAATCTAAATATTTAGAGTGCATGATAGCCTTTGTAGCCTTGTGTGGGCATTTCTTCATTTTCTTTTTAATCTCCTGGGTAAGCCTAGGACCCACTTGACATTTGAGAGTCCCCTGGCATCCCTGTGTGTTCAGCATTGTCCTTGACAAGGTTCGTGGACTCAGCAGGGATTTGGATGCACCCCAAGGCAGTGCCACAGGGGCTGGTGTGAGCTCTGACTGAAGTCCAAGGAAGGGGCCCCCTGGGCCCGACTGTGATGATGTTACTGTTGCTGCTCTGGGGACACCCACTTCCCTTCTTCCTTCTTCATCGTGCTCACACCTCTTCCAGGATTAAGCAAAATAGTTTTATAGTCTTTGGCACAATGCCTGGTTCATAGTAAACTCTCAGTCGATGTTAGAACATGCTTTGGTTATATCCCTGGAAAGTGTGAAGATTACAGCAGATATGGAAGCTTCCAGCATGATAGAGTTCTAAAAATAAAAGTGACGTTCCCAGGGAGGGTCCAGGTTGACACGGTCTCTGGGCATCACAGCAGAATCCACTGTGTGGCCCCAGACCACTTGGCCTGAAGGTGCTGATGAAAACAAGTGAGGTTATGGCCACCAGAACCAGATGTACTGTGGGAGAAGGAGGGAGGTACAGACCGAGCATCCCAGACTTCAGGTGCTCTTAGGAGGCTGAGAAGCTGGGCAGGAGTGATGGCCAAAAAGACTGCCTTCAGTCTTCAGGGAGCAGAGCCCATTGAGTCCTCGGGGTCAGACATGCTTCTTTTCACAGGAGGGTCTGATGGCATGGCAGGCGTGACACAGCAGAGGGGGGGAGCAGCCAGGAACGCATGGGGAAGTGCACAGCAGTGTGAAACCAAGCACCAAAATGCACATCTTTGGTTTTAAATAATTTCTAGTTTACTGGGGGATGAAATGGAAAGGAGGAATTTATGAGGCAGGTAAAAATAGATAATTATGCCTTATAAAATTGCTGTCTGTGGAAAACTATGCAGAAGGACTGGTGTAAAAATAACTACCTTGTTACACTTCTGACCACCAAACCCTTTTTCCTTTTCTTTTTTTAAAAATTTTATTTATTTTTTATTTTTTTCAACATCTAATTATATTTTATTTTTTTATATAAAATTTATTGTCAAATTGGTTTCCAAACCAAACCCTTTTTCTGTCACCCACATGGAAGAAACTTTGATGGATCACAGAGACAAGCTAGTGCCTATCGTGTTTCTTTATTTCTTCTTCAAATGTAGTGGGTTTCCCTCTGCAGTTTTGATCATAGAAATGTAATGAAGAAGGGGCTTCAGAGATCATTGTCTTGTTCTCTGGGTCCTTCTGCTGTCCCCTCACGTAAACCCTCTGGGGTCCCCTGGACACCACCCTGACCTCCCTCCTGACTCATATGGAGAGACTGGGAAGTGAGTGGTGAAGCAGGGGTTCTCGGTGTGGCTCCCAGGGGCGTGCCCTGGTGCCCAGTACAGCCATGTGAGCAGGGACTTCTCATCATCAGAACCAGGCATGATGGAACCCACAGCAGGAGCTTGGGAGAATAACATGACCGATGTCATTGAGGCCCCAGGATGGAAGCTCAGGTCTGTCTGCCTCCAATGCCATGAACTCACATGCGGTGAGAGCTAAAATTTGGTAGCTCTTAGGAGGTCGCTGCAGATGTCCATGGCAGTAATCCACTCTTGAATTGACCTATAGGGAAGGATAGGAGTCCAGTTCCCTCACTCATCTCTGTACACTCCAGTTTCTCTTCCTTAAGCTTCTGCTTTCATTCTTTAAGGGCCTCCCCCTCTTTCATCCCAACCATCCCAGGGCAGCAGTGTGGTCCCCAAGGCACAGGGTTTATGCTCCTTGGACTGCCAAAAAGTGGCATTTCCCAGACCCTGGTCTTTCCAGGCAGGCTGAGTGGATTGGAGGAGTGTGCCAGGGACCAGAGGGTGGGAAGGGCATCGGGATGGCAGGAAAGTAAGGCAGTCCTCTGCAGCCAGGCATGATGGCCTTCAGGGCATTGTGAAAAGTCTGTAAGGACATAGGCTCATAAACTTTATTCTACCAATCTTGAGTCCTGCTGGGCCACATTCCACAAGATCACCTGTAATGGTTTATTCTTTACAGCAGTGGTATTTAAATATTTATTTTTGAGAGAGAGAGAGAGAGAGAGAGAGAGAGAGAGAGAGAGAGAAAGAGAGAGAGAACAAGTGGGAAAGGGGCAGAGAGAGAGGGAGACACAGAATTGGAAGCAGGCTCCAGGCTCTGAGCTGTTAGCACAGAGCCCAACTTGGGGCTTGAACCTACAAATCATGGGATCATGACCTGAACTAAAGTCAGACACTTAACTGACTGAGCCACCCAGAAGCCCCCCAGCAGTGGTATTTAAATGCAGTTCCTGGGCAAGGAACCTCAACATCACCTAGGAACTGGCTGGAGATTAAGAGTCTCAGCCTCTCCCTAGACCTACTGGATGAGAAACTCAGTGGATTGGGTGGTGGGGAGGCAGTGATCTTAGTTTTAACAAGCCCTCTAGGTGATTCTGAAGCATTCTAAATTTTGAGAACATTGCTTTAAAATTAGGTTGAGTTTCTCTGTCCTCTGCTTTATGGCTCCTGGGGGAGAAAGGCCACTGAGTGAATTTCTGCAGGCCGAAACCAGAGGGCCTGCTCCTCCCCATTAGTGTCCCGTGTACCAGGCTGGAGAAAGAGAGACAGAGACTGCAGATACCTGTTTGTGGAAGAGCAGGGGTGGGGTGTGATATGAGAGTGAATGTGGGAGTGTGCGTCAGTGGTTGTGTTTCAAGGGAAGGTCTCACTGGTTCTCAGCACACCCCCACCTGTCCTGGCTTGGTTGTCTACACCTTTCTCACTCTGGGGTGGTTGAAGCAGTGTGGAGGCCTCCAGCGCAGCATCAGCTAGGGCTGCGGGCATGATGGGAAACAGAAGTGGGTGGAGGTCAAGGAGCATGGCCTGATTAGAGCGGGCTCGGGGAGGGGTGAGAGAGAAACTGAGGCAGAAGGAAAGTGAATGGTGGGGAACATTCACCTGAGCTCAGATGGAGGATTGGGTGGGGAGAGAATATAAATGGGTGATGGGCTTATTACTTATCTGGTCTTCCACCCCAATCGGCAGGAAATAGGCGAAAAGGAAGTCTTTGGGGCTGCCACAGCAGACCGCCAGGGCAGGGAGCCCCCCACAGGATCACAAACAAGCCACCTGAGTCAGTGATCCAGTTTCATGAATTGAGGACTGCTCGCTTGTCTACATGCCTGCTATGAGGATGATCTTCAGAAGTGTTTACCTCTTTGAATGTAGGAGTTGCAACATATTGAAAGAGGGTTCCTTTACCCACGGCTTACCAGAGCTTTAATAAGGGATACAGCGTGTATCCCATTCTGTAGGTAAAAGGCTGCTTGATTTTACTCTGATACATGATCCATGTTGCACGTAAAAAATATAATTTGTGTTTTTTAGAGGGAGGTAGACTGTGTTTTCCTTGAGATGGAATCTGGGCAGGGGTCATAGATTCCTAGACAAGACATAGAGTCCTAGGACAAGACATTTCTCTGGGTGCCTGGATTTGGCTGGTTCATCCACCTGGATGCAGATTTGAGGGACTGTGACAGCAAGCTAAAAACTATTTATAAATGTCACCGCTGTTTCAGGAAGGGTCAGCGCTGCCTGTGTAAACACACTTCCACACTTCTATCATCTACAATTTCCTTTCACAGTTGTTGACCCAAGTGGGTATAACCCTTAGGAGGCTTTGGATAGCTCTAAGTTTTAAGCTGACAGCCAGGGACACGCTACATTTCTGCTGAGGCATTTTATCATGAGGGCGTTTGGAGTTACAGATGGTTAACATTCAGAGCAGCCTTCTAGGTCCTGCCACCCAAATTCTTCCTCAGTGTCAGCCTCTCTCTACAGCAACCCTGAATATTGTGATGACAGACAGCTGATATGTTTTGCGAGACAGCTCTATTCCATTGCCAGGCAGCCATCATCCATCACTGAGGAATCTTCTGGCCCCTGAGTTGGGTACTGCCTTCCTCCTCCCCTCACCCTTGGTCCACCATTGAGGACCAATGTTCTGTAGGCCAGCAGTTGTAGTGTTTAAGAATGAGTTCCTCATCCTTCCTGAATCACCTACCTTAGGCTAAACACCTGTTATATTATCTATTCCCCAAGACATGTGATTTCCTGAACTCCACCATCCTAGCTGGCCTTTTCTGAATCTCTCACATTTATCAATAAAACTCTCAAGATGTGGTAGCCAGAATGAAACATGTGACCCTCACCCCAGAGCACGGTTCAGTGAAAAAGTGATGGATCTTCTCCTCCTGGGGCTGGGATACTGTTGATTGCTCACTGTGGTTCCAGTCCCCATGCCTTAGATCCTACCAGACTTTTGGCCACTAAACATCCAGTGGTTTTGTTTGTCCCTTCAGGAAATGCTACCCATTTGGGTCTTTTCTGCACCGACGAATGTGACTTCAGAAATTTTGTCTTGTGGAGTTAGTTAGGCATAGTGCTCTTTCAAGTCTAGATTATTTTGAATACTGATTTTTGTCATCTTTGAAATGAGAAGTATTAGCATAATTGTTAGGACTGTGGGCTCTGGAATCTGTGCCTGAGTTCAAGTCCTTTGCTGCTTGCCGGCTGTGTGATATGGGGCAAATGACAGGGCTTCACTGTGTCCTCATTTGCTCATCCATAAAATGGGTAGAGTATTGGTGTCTGCCTCACTGTGTCGTCAGGGGTATTACATTCATAATACTATTTAGAACGCTGTTTGGCATACAGGAAGCACCCAGTGAAAGTAAGCGATTTCCATCTTATGACTGTTGTTAGAGTCGCTCACCCTACTTTGATGCCATTTTCAAAGCAGCTGAAACCTAAGCACTGACATTATCACTTAGCTAACATTTCCTCCTTTGGTCCACAAGTATTTGTGTACTTTCTTTCAGTTACCATGGTTGAAATCTAGGCATGCTCTCTATACTCTTTTTCTCCGTAGGCTCATAAACATTTGGAAAAAGAAACAATGTCATTTGGCCTGACTTATACTTAGAGACACATGCCGGTTCTTGTCCCTCTTTGCTTGAGGCCCACAAAACACCGGTTTAACTGTGAAGTTTCAGAAGGAGGAGGTGACTGAGGTAAAATGTAATCTGTTCTCTTCTCTCTTTCGAAAATGTGGAATGAAACTGTCCACCCCATGGTTCTAGGACCCCGTTGTGTCATGAATGCTCCTTGGCAGTCTTCAAGCAACAACTCTAATGCCAAATTTGCAAGCTCCAGTCCCAGGTGGGGCTGGTCTGGGATGCATGCTGGAGCTTAGTAGTAGCTAGAGCTCCTGTTTCTTAAATCTTCCCTGCTCCGGTTCTCCGCCTCAGAGGGGAAGACCATCAGAAATAGGTGACTCTGCAGCCTTTGTCCTCTGCCACCACCTCACCTCATCCCCAGGAAGGAAGGATGATGCCTTGCTTTGCACACTGTGAATATTCTACACCAGTTAGAGCTATTCAGGTATAGGACTGCCTCTGTCCACTGGACTGGGAGCTCTTTGACATGCTAATCTGATTTCTTTTACCCTCTCCATGACCTTATACAGTAGGTACCCATCACAGTTGAGTGTTAAGAGTCCTGCTGTTGGAATCAGGTAGCCCAGGATTGACTCTTGGCTCCACCCTTCCCTTGCAGCATGGCCTTGGGTAGATTATCTAACCTCTCTGAACCTCTGTTTCTTTTTCATAAAAGGAAGCTATAGTTTGTTATTGTACCCACTCTGATAATGAATGTAAAATACCTCAGTACTCAAAGACATATGGGAAGTGCTCCGTAAATGATTGTCATTGTTTTGGTTGTTATGAATAAGGATAAGAGGTGAGTCAGGGTCATATCTAAATTGCCTAATCCAGAATAAGAACAGAATAAAAGTGTGGGGGAAATGGGAATTTTAGAGCAAATATTCCTGGAGATCCATTCTCGGTTGGCTGAATTGTGACATCATCGCCCCCTGTGTCCACCCCATCATAATGTGATCACAAATCTGTGTATCATTTATGTAGACCATCTTGGTCCCCAGCTCCTCACAGGTGGTCTCCAGATGGCCTCCTGATTCCTCCAGTCTTCCCTCTTTCATCCATAGTATTCAGTATCAGACCCTGATCCAATTCTGACACCAAAAGGCCAAGCCCACATGTCATGGTGGAGTCTGGGATGTATCTCACGCCTAGATCTCTGTCCAGTGCTGTCTCTATGGTCACCATTCAAGATCACCACTGTCTGTTAGCCCTGGAACCCATATCAACCCACTCCACCCCCTTGCTACTGGCCATTGACCCTGATAGCCAGCTTTGGAATCTACCCTCAACTCCATAATGACAGGTGTCGGGGGGGGAGGGGGGGGCAGTCCCTGGCTCCACCCCCTCTTTCATTCCCTGACCCTCCAGTTGCCATATTGGAAACTTGGTAGCAGCCAATACTTTCTCAATCCAGAACTGTGACCTTCCAGATTTCCTGGTTTGGTAACACATGTGAATGTGGCAAGGATACCAGAACCAAAGACCCACATACATCAGCATGGCTTCACTTGTGTTTGACAAAGACTGGGACACGAGGTGTCTTTGACTCTCATCAAAGATTTAGAAGGAAGCCACTTTCAACTTAGTGTAAAGGTGGATTACAAACATTGTCCAGAGACCAAAAGCCTCCTGAGTAATTAGCAATCTCCCCCTAACTGGAGGTGTGCAAGAGGGGTGCTTGTGAGGCCTGCCAAGGGGCCTCCTGAATTGTGTGGGAAGGTGGGCAAAGTGAACAAAAGTGGATCTCATAGTCAGTTTGTGTATGCCCATGCTCTCTGAACTACGTGTGGCATAAGACTGGGATGCCAGCGTTTTGTAGTGATTTATTTTGAAACTGTGTGTCTGGTCTTCTGAGAAACTTGGCACACAATTGGCTGGAAAGTGCCCAGTCTGAGCCAGATACCTGAGAACTCTTATGATATGGGGTTGGCTGTGGGCTTAAAGGCTGGACTCTCCAGTGGATAAATGATCATGAATGACTTTGCAGAGGAAGAGCAGGCTTCAGTCTGAGGTCAGCCTGTGGAAGGGCCAGGATTCCCTCCAGCCTGTGCCAGAGGCCACCCTCCATCCCACTCAGTCAAGAGTGCTCTAATTCTGAAGTCACATGAATGACTTATCTCAGAGGCAAAAGGGCAGAGGGCCAGAGGCTGCCTGGACACAAAGGCCCCTCTGTCGTTCCGCCCCCTTCTGTAGAGAGAAGGTCAGGGCAGTGGTAATAGCAGTGTGCTGCCTTCCACATGGCTCTGGGCTCAGACTTGCAGGGGATATCCAAGGTGACCTTTTGAGCATCTCCTCTGGGTCACCTCTGAGCTCTGTTCACCTTGGAAACGGGGACAAAGATGTTCGATGTTGCCGTCTGGAGTGAGGCCTTCATGGCATCTGTGTAGTGAGATGAAGCTTGGTATAGGCTGGCTCTGCTGGGCCAGGTGTACACAGAAGGTGAGTGGTTTGGTGGGGGCGAGTGGGCCGTGGGTGGTGGGAAGCACTGGGCACCGCCAAGCCCTGACGGTGCTCGGTGAGCACAGATGGAGGGCCGCTCGGTTCCCACAAAGAGCACACTGTCTGCTGGCCAGTAAAGGGGAACTGTGAGTAAGGTGAGAATTTGCTCTGCTTGAGAGCGAAGGGCAGTGTTTGTGCCCATGTTCAGTGAAGAGGCTTGTGCTTGTGCCTGTGCCTGTGCCTGTGGCCCCTGCTCAGGACTTGGGGCCAAGGCCTCTTCTGACGAGATGTCATATGCTGTGTCCCATGGCGCTCAACCATGCCGGCCACAAACGATTAGAGCGGGAACGCACGTGCATGACAAGACTGAGAAAATCGCTGACTCTGACTGAGGTCTTACCACATGTGAGGCAGGCACAGTGCTAAGCCCCTGACATGGATCTTCTCAGTCTCACAGAAGAGAAGATAGGTACTCCTGTTATTCCCAATTTATAGGTAAGAAAACAGAGGCCCAGAAGGGCTTACACATCAGTGAGTAGCCAGGCCTGATTTCACCCGGGCCTGACTGGCAAGATTCAGGTCTCTTTACCCTCAGTGCTAAGTTGCTTCCCTCAGGGAGGAAGATGCTCTGCCTCTGAGGCGGCATGGCACCAATCTAGTGACACCCCATTTCGGACAGTGAAGGATCACATTTCAAGGGCTGGGACTCATCATGTGATTTCTAGTGTCTGGGAAGCCTATCTTCTGTGAGACTGGGGAAGAGAGAATTGGGTGGGGGAGGCACCAGTGACTTCTGCTGTGTTACACAGCACCCCCCCCCCCCCGCCCCCGGGTGGACATTCAGGCTAACTCCATCCTTTTCCTAATATAAACAATACTGCTGCAAAAATGCTCAGACATACCTTGGGGGGCACATACGCTTGTATTTGTGCAGGAAATTCACCTGGAAATAGAATTGCTGGGTTGGTGGGCACATACACTCAGAAAGGCAATCAATATTACCTAAGTGCTCTCCCAAGGGACTCATCCCATTTACGCCCCTCATGTGTACCTTGCAGAATTCTCCACATACAGACCAGCTTTTACTTTTTGCCAATTTGACTGATCTCCTAGTATTTTTGAATAGTATTTCCCTAATTATAAATTAGGGTGTACTTTTCATATGTTTCTTGACCAGTTTATTTGTCTTCTGGGAATTGACTGTTCATAACCCTTGCCCTTTTTCTATTTTAAAAAATTGATTTCTAGATGCCCACTAATTATACAGGGCATTCTCCCTCCCACCACCGCCCCAGCCCTCCATTTATTTTTAACTCTACTTATGGGTATAGTTTTTTGTGGGGGGAGGTTGTCATATTGACATTTTTATTTAAACCCAAACCTGACCATCTTTTTCCTTCTGGTTTTGGGGATTTGAATATTGACTTTTTTCCTGGGTTTGGTATATGTCCTCCTGTTCTAAGGTATAAAAACAGTCTCTGATATTTTCTATTAATAGTGTTTATGTTTAGCTCCTTCCTCCATCTGGAATTTATTTTTGTGTAAGATGTGATCCTGGTGTTCTTACATCTTATTAAAAATAACATCCCATCAACTCCACCTGAATTGTCCACATGTTAGTGAGATGCCCCTTTTATTATTTACTAAATGCCCGGTACATACTTACCTTTATTTTTTTCCTGTTGAGAGAATGTTCTGTTCTGGCATCACTTCTAAGCTGTTCTAAAGATGGTACCTTTATAAACGTTTCAATAACTTATAAATCAAACCCCTACCTTCCATTCGTCAAAAATGCCTTGCCCATTCTCAAACACTTTTTTCTTCAAGACGAACTGTGAAATCAGCTTGGCGCATTTCATTAAGCAGTCCTATTAAGTTGAGATTGGGGTTGTATTGAATATATAGATTGCTTCGGGAAGGTCTGTCATTTTTATGATATACCTCTCCATCCAGGAGCACAGTATTCAAGTCTACTTTTGTGCCCTTATGTAAAGTTTTATAGTTGTCTTAATACAGGTATTATTACACAGGACTTGTGAGATTTAATCCTAGGTATTTTATGGGGTTTGTGGCTATTGTGAGTAGGTACCTTTTTTCATTATATTTGAAAATAGGTTCTGGTTATTGTTGAGAGATGGCTCCTTAGTAGTGAGCTTCCATCGCTGGAAGAATAAAGAGAGGCTCGGGTGCTTTGGGTGGCTCAGTCAGTTAAGCATCTGACTTCAACTCAGGTCATGATCTTTCAGTTTGCAAGTTTGAGCCCTGCATCGGGCTCTCTGCTGTCAGCACAGAACCTGCTTCAAATCCTGTCTCCCTCTCTCTCTGCCCTTCCCCCACTTGCATGTGCGCGCTCTCTCTCTCTCTCTCTCTCTCTCTCTCTCTCTCTGTCTCTCTCCCCCCTTCCTCCCCCCCCTCAAAAATAAAAATAATTAAAAAAAAAAAAGAGTCTGGCCAACAAGGTAGGGACTGTAGAGGGCATTCACCACCAGGGATACACCATGATCTCCAAGGTTTCTTCCTGTTCTGAGAATAAGTGTGTCTATAAAGTGTCAGAATAAGGATTTGATTTTGGATGACCTGTAACTTTCTGGGAGGAATACCTACTTTTTCAATTTCTCTTTTTGCCCCCTTGGCCTTGAATTGTTCTCTTTGGAACCTGGATCTTTGCTGTATACCTAGAGAGAGTCTCTTTGAAAACTGAATGAGATAATGTCTAGCAGATTCTTCTCTGTATTCCCAGGGAAAACCGAATGAATAATCCACGAATCTGGGAGTGCATCTCCACCAGCCTTGTCAGTCAGTGGTTTGTGTGGCTGTAGTACAGGTGCCCACCTCCCCTGCAGATTTTGGACCCCTCAGGGCATATGTCAGTGAATTTTTATACCATAATCTTATACACAGGGCATAGCACATAGTAGGATCTCAATAAACATGTCTAGCTCTATCAGTCACAGATCAATGAAAGATGAGGCTCAGAGAGTGTAAGTGACCTGTGTAAGGTCACACTGTGGCAAAGCTGGCCCTCAGCCCCGATCTTTTTCCTTATGAGTCTGGTGTATCTCTCACCACTCCACAAGGCCACTGAGCCTCATTGCAGGGCTGGGAAAGAGGTCTTGAAGGCCATGTCTTTAAGATGACATATGCCCTATAGCTCTCTTGGACTTGAAGTATCTCCAAGAAATCTGCAGGAGAGAGTCATGTCAAAGTTTCCCTCTCTCTGGCCTCACCTTGGGTCACAAATAGAAGATTAAGCCTTGTATACCTCCCCACCCAGGCAGTGGTGGGAGACATTCCTACTGAAATACGCTGCCTCTCCAGGTACAGGCGTCTCAGACATCCTCCAGGGGTTCTGCAGCCTTGTAGAAATTAGACGCTTGGGCTTCAGCTCAGGGCAGGTAGAGGGGCCATCTTTTTTCCCAGAATGTGAAATCCACCCCCTCTCTCCCAGACAATTAGCTCCATTGAAGCAGGAGAAACAAGAAGTACTTTCTACAAACATTGCTGTTTGGTGAAATGTGTAACATTAGGTTCTCTGATGCTCCCGAAATCCCTCTCAGCAGGGTCCCTCCTTGTTTTGACTAATCATTTCTTCTTATTACTAACTGTTATGATTAGGAGAATTGCCTGAGTACAGGCCCAGTGTTTCCAAGACCCTAATGAGCAACACGTGCAGACTTGCTCAGCATAGTGCTGGAACCACGGCTGCTCTGTCTCTCTAGGGAAGCTACTGAAACAGCTCAGGAACAAGAGCCTCCTGCCATCCTGAGAGACCCATTCCCCCACCCCCAGCACCCGGATGCATTTGCATTACTCCTGCACCTTACACCCTTAGGTGCCTCCATCCTGGGTGGAAGAGTTGCTAAGGATGAGCTTTGAGAGTGGCCAGGCCTGGACTCAAGTCTTGATTTCATCACTCATCAGCCACATGACTTGAGCAAGCTACTTAATGTCTCTGAGCTACAGTTTCCTCATATATAAAATGGGGACAATAGTTCCTACCTTGTTGAATGTTGGGGAGATGGGATTTTATTAAGTAATATACCAAAATCTAAGGTAGTACTTTGCATATAGGGTTTGTTATTAAAACAAATCTCAGAATTCCATATATAACTCTGCGAAATGGAAACCAAAGCTCTGCTCTTACAAATGATCCTTGTAGGAATCTACTGTAGGAAAACAGCCGATATCAATCACTCAGTGGCATAAAGCACACAAGTCCCACCAGATCAATGTCTTATCCTTCTGACGACCATGCAGATGGCATAGGTGTCTGTCCACTGGAAGCCTATGTCTCTGGGTTCATTTTAAACTGGTTCCAAAGGTGGCATAAAACTGTCTCTGGGAATATTGGGATCTAGGACTGTTAGGAAAAATAAAGCAACATAATTTCCCCAGGTTTCAACCACCTTTCATCCTTGTCCCAGGGGGAGTCTATATTTTGAGGGGAGCAACCAGGGTGCCTCACTTGCAATGGGACAGGCACCACTCAACTTTCTAGCCTTGCTGCCTCAGGCCTCCAGCACAACCGCCTCTTTGGAAGGGACACCTCAGAACTTGACACATTACCATCTTCACATTAAGCAAAACAGTGTTCCAAATGTCTGGTGTTCATCACTCACAAATTGTAGATAGTCCTTGGTCTTTTTTTTTTTTTTTTTTTTTGTAAGGATTTCAATAAAGTCCCTCTAAGCTTCTACTATTGAGTGGAGGTTGCCTCACTAGCCCATTTTGATGCCACTACTTTGCACCAGGTCTCTGATAAATTATTTGTGGTTTTCTGATCTGTCTTCAAACAGCCACCCCACATCCCCCAATAAGACTTGAAAACTCCGGCTGCCACTGCCTCCTATTATTGTGGTGTTATTGGTGCCTGACATAGAATCTTAGGAACTGCCCCACTGCTGTCCAAGGCACCTCTGTGAAGGGGGATGGGAGCATGCAGGTACATACCCTTCTCCAAAGTTCTGAACCAGCATGTTACAGGACATCACAACCCTTTCCTTTAGGACAGTGGGCATTCCTGTCCAGTCTCTCCCCCAGAAATTCTATACCTACTGCAGGAATGATGGGAGAGGAATTGGCATCCTCAGGATAGAAAGAGAGAGGGAGAGAGAGAGCTGAACTTAGGCTGGGGAGTGTCATAGCTATACATGGCATCTAAAAAAATAAAGAGAAGTTTCTTTGTTTGGTATTGTTTTTAAATAACCAGTTACCAAAGAAGGAACTACAACTGAATGTGGGTTCACTTCACGTTTATGCGATAACTCTACTACATTTCTGATAATTGCAAAATTTCCCTCTTTTGGCTTATGTTACCTTCCAACCCATCCTGCTTTTAGCCCTTTATGCTGTATTGAGGGCAAAGACATAACAACCAGCCTGACCTGGTTTGCTGCATATTTTGCCTCCATAAAAGACCTCGTCATACCTCTACAGCTCTGTTTCCATGTCTGCCTCTGTTCCTAGACTTCTATCTGTCTCTCTATAAAATCTCAAAGGACTTTCTCCTTTCTCCAGAAAGCTTCCCAATTATTCAGACATAGTTCCTTAAGTATCTCTTTCATAGTGAGCAATAAGTAAAGAGATGTCCCAATAGTACTGTAATTTTTTATAACCAATCCTCACCACCCCACCCATGTCTTCCTGGGCCCCCACACCATGCTTTTTGCACCATCCCTACTCCTGGTGTCATTTTCTGATCTCCGTCTCCATCCCCTCTTAACCCTTAGCCCACATTAAAGTATGCAGTCAGTTTTCCAAACTACTGTCTTGACTCTGCTCAGCCACAAGAACATTATCTCTGCATTCTTTTGACTTACAATATTTAAGAATCTTGAGTATCACCTGTCCTTCTTGACCCATTCCCAGACTGTATCTCAATCCTTTCTCCTAAAAGAAGACTGAGTTGAGGATGTAGTTTGCTGTAGGGGTAAAGGATGTATTTCCCTGCCCATAGGGTGAGAGAAAACAAGCAAACCCAGATTCCATGTTAAAGCCAGACCACCTCTTGAGAGGCTAGGGAGCAGATATATAGGAGCACAAGAAGGTTAAAAAGAGCTGGACCCATTCTGGAGACACAGCCCCATGCCCAAGATTAGGGCTCTCCTCCTTCCTGGATGTGTTTGCAGGGATTAGTGCCCTAAGGTGTATAGACTGGAGCACATAGCCTCCAAGTCTATACATGTAGCTCCAACTGGTAGACAAGGCCCCAGACACCATCTCTGAATATTTTGTTCTGCACTGATCTTATCTTTTCCCAGACACCTATAACTCTTTGTGTCTGTATTACTTACTTTGATCCTTAATTGTATGTGTCCACAGATTCTAGGACCCATGGGTGTGGGGTCTTGCCTGACTAGAAAGTGTCGGGCTCCCCAGCATCATGGGCTTTGGCTTCCATAGCTTCATGGCTCTCACAGTGCCAGCACAGTTCTGGGCATGGGGTCTCTGCTCAATGAATGAGGGGCTGCACAAGATCAATCTTAATTGGATGAATGGTTCAGGGCTCCAAATCATATAATAATGGCAATACTAATTATAATAGCAACTGATATTTATGAAGCTCCTCTGTGTACAGGCCACACAGCTAAACTCCTTAGGTATATTATCTCATTAAATCCTCAAAACTACCACTTTTCAGTTGAGAGAGTATTAAGGCTTAGAAGTTCACCATCTCAAGGGTCACCAACAAGAGAATATTTTTGAACTTGGTTGCTGTGAACATCTAGGGTGTTCACTGGTTAGTTTCAAGGAACTATGAACCCCTCAGAGTCTCTGAAAACCCATGTTTGTGTTTAAGTATTTGTCCATTTTTCTGGGTAAAATCTTTCTCTTTCGTCAAATCCTTCAAGCAGTTGTGCACACAATGTGGAGGATCCCATCTCTGGCCTGACGCAGAACAGTGCAATCTCAGCCTGCACATAGGGTCTCCCTGGGAAGCTTCACCTCATTGTGGTTGTCACCCTCACCAGCTCCCCATGGGGAGGGATGCAAGTATATAGATCCTGGCTGCAGCAAGGCACAGTTAGCTGGACCCTACCTGGTTGGCACCTTGGACCAGGCTGAAGTTCACATCTAAATTCTGAAACCAGGAAGTTGGCCTTATTAAGATTCCTGATAAAGGAATTGGCTTTCAGGGCTGACCTATCTTCAGCAGATTTTCCCTTTGATTACTCAGGAGTGCTCTTATTTCCAGCTTAATGCCTACAAATAAACTCACTCACCCTGTCTCTCCATTCTTTAAAAGAAAAAAAAAATTCATCCTGCCCAAATCACATTAAGAAGCAGGAGATTCTATCTCAGTATGGCAACACTTGGGCTAATCTTGTGTCTCTAGAAGGATCTTTTCTGTTTAACTCTTTGAGGTCCCAGTGCCAACTGTACTCACGCAGGCTGAGCCAACCTCTCAGGCACATTCTGGAAAACACAGAGCCCTATCCTCATGACCCAGGACCTACCATGCCCCTCCCACTTAAGCCAGCTCAGTGGTTTTCCCATATTTTAAAAGGACTGAGTCTCTTTAGCCCTTTTCACAGGAAGCTTTCATCAGTAGTAACCGTGGCAACAGATCAGAGAAGCTTCAAAAAGCCTGTCTGTATATAATTAAGAGAAACGAGGACATGAACGCAAGAGCAGGGAGCTTTAGACAAGGAGACTGTGGCTCTGAGCCCCTACCACTGCACGCACTGAGGCCTTTTGCTGACGGAGATGAAGAATTTTCTTCTCTTTCTGGCCTCCCCCTCAACTCCCCCCGCCTTTTGACATTTTTGTTTGGTTGCCTCAGTTGGCCTCCTTCCTGAGGATGTTGAGTGGAGCTCTGGTTCTGGACATACACTCCCCACAGGGGTAAGGGCCTCAAGCCCAGGGAGTGCTGCCTGGAGGGGTAGAGGTGGCCTAGCACCTTTCTCTAGGGACATTTATTCAGAGGCCAAACATGCTGTGGTCAGACTCTCCCAAGTACAGGCAGGCTGAGCAACCTGCTGGCAGGAACGTGCCCTTATCATTAGGCTGATGGAGCACAGACCAGGGACCATTGCCATTTTAGCTACCCAGAGACTGGCCCCTGGCTTGCCCTGCCCAGAGGAGGCCTCCTGGGAAAAGGGGCAGGAGCTAAGCATTGTTGGGAGGCAATCTTTTTTTTTCTTTTTATTTCTTTAATGTTTATTCATTTATTTTGAGAGAGAAAGAAAGAGCTTGAGCAGGGGAGTGGCAGAGATAGAGGGAGAGAGAGAATCCCAGGCAGGCTCTGTGCTGTCAGCACAGAGCCTGATGTGGGTCTAGAACTCATGAACCATGAGATCATCACCCGAGCCAAAATCAAGAGTTGGATGCTTAGCCGACTGAGCCACCCAGGTACCCCATTGGGAAGCAGTCTTAACCTGGGGGCTATTTTATTTTATAGCACTTATTTTTATCTGAAGTCATCTCATTTATCTCCATGTTTCCTTCTTTCTTTCCTTCTTCCTTCTGTCTGTTTTCTGTCACCAGAGTGTAAGTAAGTTCCATGGGAGCAGAAGTTTGTCTATCTGGCCTTTCCCTAACCTATGAGTGCCTAGAATTACACAGAAGTATTTGTTAAAGAAGTGAGTGAGTGAATGAATGAGTAGTGAACAGGATCCCAATCATTGTTTGTGGACCAGACTCGGGCCATCTCCACAGATGTGTACTGTGAGCCCAGGCACTCTGCTGGGCTCTGAAACTAGACACACCCCTACTCTTGAGGACATGGCAGGGAAGGACACACAACAAGACATATTTGGGGTCTTCTAGCTTTCCTTGAAAGGAAAGGATTCAGATATACGCAGTTCTGGAATCCATAACCATGGGCCCTATAGGTCCCCATAGGTCCCCGTTCATGCCCCATAGATGCATTTGCTCTGGAAAGCAGCCATGAAAGAGAATGGTGCAGTAGTTGCTTTATATGAAGGCTGTGTCTAAATAAACATGAAAAAATCTTGTTGGAAACCTGCCACTTTTCTTCCTGAGCGGGGAGCAGGCACGGGGCAGCATCAAATGGGATCATCCCACCTGCCAGGGACACCACTGGATCAAGGGACAGGGAAGTCCTCTCCAAACCAGCTCCTCACTTGCCACCTTTATCTCACTAAAGCCTCTACCGCTCAGGGCCACAAGCAGTCTTCCCTGTTACCACAACTGTATCCTCCCTCTGCCCCACAGCAGGGCATCTTATGCTGGGATAGGGTGATCTTAAGTTGTGCACCCTGAACAGAGGTCAAAACCAAGAGTGAGGAGCCTCCCCTGAGCAAAGAGCTGGGGCATGTGAACCACGGAGATAAGCCAGCCACAAGCTCTCACCCACCAGGAAGCCACAGCGTGGTGAGTTCAACACAGAGGAAGAGATCATCACAGTGCAATAATGGAATCTGTGTTAGCATCTAGAAATAGGCTTATGGAAGCCCAAGGGTGGGGGGGTACGTGACTGCAGGCATCAGAGAAGCCTCCTGGTGGAATTGAGTGCTAGATCTTGGATGGTGAGCAGGAGTTCATCAAATGGATAAGGAGGAAAGGAATTGCAGACAGAAGAGAACACCATGCAGAGGCTCAGGGGCATGAAGGGAGTTTAGTATGCACAGGAAATCACAGGAATCTTCCTACAGGCCACAGTATAAGGCCACTTGAGGGTCAAGTGACCAGGGATAAGATCATGAGTAAGACGACTACATGGAGACTTGAAGGATGTGGAAAGGAGGTAAACTTTTGGGCAGTTGCAGTTTGAGCAGGGGAACACGTGATCTCATGGGCATTTCAGAACCCACACTCTGGCAGAATAGAACGGACAGGAGGGGTGCAAAGCAGTGTGGGAGGATTCACAAGAAGGCTGTTGCTCTAGGGCAGGAAAGTCCACAGGGCCTGGAGTTCTAAGGGGGTGAAGATATGGAGGAAGGGAACATTCTGAGGACAAAGAGGTGGGGCATCACCTCAGTGACTGAATGGGGGGGACACAGAAGATGTGACGGTCAGGGTCTGGCTGCTGATTATGCAGGGTGTCAAGCAAGGGAAGGACTGAATGGCATTCTCCGCATTTGTCAGGTGGGATGCCAAAAGAAAAGCAGTGACGGGGGGGGGGGTGCGGGGGGGGGGGGTAATAACTGGACCGCACTTGCCCAAGCAAGGAGAGAGGAGACCCTCCACTTTGGAAAGCTTGGCTAGAGGGCGAAGAAGAGAGGGCAGTCAACATAGATGCCAGTGGTGGTGCTTTAGCTTTTAAAATAGCAAAAATCTAATGGGAGTTTAAGTGGAGAAGGTGGAGCCAGGGGAGAAGGTGAAGATTAAGGTCATGGGAGAAAGGAGATAATGACATGGGGAGGCCTCCATAGGGTGGGAAGAATGGGTGGTCCCTCTCCTGGGCAGTACCTATCTCTGCTCTGCCAACCAAGGCTGCTTTCCAGTGATGGCATCCCAAAGCTGCAATAAGATAACATTGTTAAAGAATCCTTCCACACCCAGCAGAGAGCAAGTGCTGGATGAATGTATTTATGATGAGTATGAGAGATGGTGGCCTGTGGCAGAGGCTAGGCTGTCTGCTGAGACAGGGAGCAGTGGCATTGACCACTGGGAGCTTGTGGTCCAAATCTCATCAGTCTGAGCAAACAGACGTGTCCAAGACAGGCACTGGCCAATATGCACATTAACGAATAGTGCAGCGCAAGGTGAAGCTGGCCCGACCGAGTAAGAACCCAGCAACTGCCATGCCAGCTACCCTCTCAGCACTAGCTGTGTGCTGATCCGAGAAGAGATGGATGTTTATCCCTGGGCAGATGGGTTGGGAATTCTTGAACGCTATTTGCAAGACTTCAGTAAAAATGCTTCATGAATCCTGCCCTGTCACAAGGCTGTATGAAAGTTGTGCTTTAGCTCAGGCCTAATGGGCTTTATATAGTACAGTACTGATTTTCTTTCACGTTTTAATAGAATCCGATTTAATATTTGCTTTCTGCTCTAGCTGCTTGCTGTTGACTGATTCAACACAGAATCCTTCCCTGGTGCCCCCCGACCTTGTTGTTATTCCCTCATTTTGTTTGTTGGCATTTGATTCCTGTCTTCAGCATGAACCACTTTACACATGTCTTCGTTCAGCTGGCGACAGTCACGTGTGTGAATTCTGAATGCATTACTATCCAGAGCGGCTGCTCCAGCAGACCCACCATTCAGAAGGGGGGCTTCTGGGTGGGATTCATTTTCATCATTAGACATTGAGGACATGCAGTGCTTAGCTTGGGAACCTGAGGCTGTGATCTGTTCTGTTTCTGGGCAGGAGATTCTCAAAATGCCCAGCACCTTGGCTGTTAATTCAGAGATATGTTGCCTTCCTACAAAGGACTAGGTTTTCTAGAATTTAGTATTTAGCAAGGCATTTCAACCTTTGCCACAGTGTGAACACCATCTATAGACAGAGCTATCCAGAGGGAAGAGTCTGCCCTCCTTGACTCCCAATGAGTCTGGCTGGTTTGTAGGAGAGAGAGTCTGGTCAAATCTCCTGTTATCCATGAACAGATCTGATCATCAACCTTTGGAGTACCATACCAGTGTAAGGCCAGAGTGGGAAATGGCTTTTCCCTTAGTAGGGAAGGATAGCCGGTTTCACTAGCAGGCAGCATAAGGCTGTCGTTAAAGTGCATGAGCTTTGGAATCAAGCAGACAGGGGTCTCCACACTGGCTGCAGTTCTTATATACCACATGATCCACAGCCAGTCTCCATTCTCAGTTTTAGTTTCCCTTTCTATAAAATCGAATTAATTACTGTTTCTTCTCAGGTAATAAGTGTAAAGCAGCTAGCAGAATGTCTAGAACAAATCTTTATGTTCTTCTCATGTCATGGGGTAAAAAATGGTGGCTATATGAACCTCCCAGCCAACCTGGCTTCTTGTCTTCACCAAAGCTTGGGCACTGTGAATATTCATCTATCCAGGTGATCTGGCAGCCTGCCCGACAGAGAAATAGCCCCAGCATGTACACATCACGCAGACTCCAAATCGCATGAGGTTTTGTGCAAGATGCCAGGATATGTCGGAGCTTTTGATGGGTCACTCATGTCCTTCAACCCTTGAATTCTACACAAAGAAAAGACAGGAATCCAATAAGTGTCTACTACATATGTATAGCATACCCTAAAGCTGGCTAGAGGAAGTGGCTTGGTCCTGAAAACCAAAGAGCTTGAACCCAGATCCCTGCACCCTCGTCTCCTTTGGCACACACGATTGCCACTGTCCCCACTGGGATGACTGCGAGGGGAGTTTAGGCCAGGTTGTCATTTCTGTCCACCATATATTCTCAGAATGGATTGGAGCATGGAGATTTGGCCTTGACGGACTGAAGGTGATACATGTGTGTGACAGGGGAGGAGATACACCAAAGGCAGATGGAGAGAGGCAGGAGGAGGAAGCTTCTGCCTAGCCTCACTGGGCCCTTCTTTGTCTCCCTACAGGTGTCCCGTCAGGTCCCCGCAATGTCATCTCCATTGTCAATGAGACATCTATCATTCTGGAGTGGCATCCGCCAAGGGAGACAGGCGGGCGGGATGATGTGACCTACAACATCATCTGTAGAAAGTGCCGGGCAGACCGTCGGAGCTGCTCCCGCTGCGACGACAACGTGGAGTTTGTACCCAGGCAGCTGGGCCTGACCGAGTGCCGTGTCTCCATCAGCAGCCTGTGGGCCCACACCCCCTATACCTTCGACATCCAGGCCGTCAATGGAGTCTCCAGCAAGAGCCCCTTCCCCCCACAGCATGTCTCTGTCAACATCACCACGAACCAAGCCGGTGAGTCTGGAGGCATCTGTGCTCCTTCTGTCTGTCTGTGTGGCTGGCTCCCTATCCATCCCCGTGAAGGAACGAAGCTTCAGTCACACCCATTCTGCTTTCAGGCCTCCTCCCAGGGGTGAGGGTGTCAGGCGATGGGCATTTGTGGCCGTGGAGGAAACATGGCAGAAAATAGTGTTTCACCTCTGAGAGTGAGTTGGATTTTGAGGGATATTTTCGTGCTCAGCACAAAAGCAAAGAGGGATATCCAGGCCAGCGTAGAACCCCCAGCTCTGCATCCAGCTGGGATTCAACAAATGCCTTTGGAAAGATAGATGGACGGACAGACGGATGGGTGGTAGATGGACAGACAGATGGATGGGTGGAAACCCTGCACCATCTTGAGAACCCCGGTGCCGCTTTGTCAGAAAACCCAATGAAGGAAGCTTCCCAGAAATCATGTGATAAAGTGAGGATTGCCTTCATAGATTATTTTTCAATTAAACTGTGTAATTCAAGAGTGCATTCTCCTGTATAGCTTGCCTAAATGAATGCTCCACTGTTAGAGAGACTTCAGGTAGTTGGCAGTAGATCACTCCTGACTGCCTGTACGTCCCTGAGACGTGCACAGCTCACCAGACATTTCCTTCTCTTCTCTTTATTTCTGTATCTCTCACTCTTCTGACCTTTTCTCTGTATTGCTTTTTACACCTCTTGCAACAACCCATTCCTTTGTATGTCCGTTTAGCCAGTCCATTCAGGCACTCACTCACTCATTTATTTATTTACTCACTCATTATTAAGAGGCGGTTAGTTAGCGTCTGACGTGGGCCCAGCTGCGGATTAGACACTGTGAGGAGTACAGGAACGGACACCACCGTTCCTCCCACAAAACTCATTCACTGAAGAATTTGCAGGACGTAGACACAAAATACAAATCTGCAGCATGGTGTATTCTAAGCGTGTGTACCATACACATGCAGTAAATACCGAGGGAGTTAGAAATGAGCAATCTCTCCCCTGGGGTGATGGTGCAAGACTGCAGAGGGAAAGTCTATAGGCAATAGGGGTCGTGGGCAATGGACTGTGATCTTATTTGGAATTATGGATTTTTTTCAATCAACAAATTCTAGAAGGACAGCTTGTTAGTGGAATAGCTGGAGCCAGGCACATCTCTTTTCTCTCTCTCCCTGTGTGCAGCTCCCCTTTCTTAACCTCCTCTTCCCTATTCCGTCCTTGTCTGCTCCTCACCTCCCCATCCTCAGGCTCCTTCTGCCTCTTTCAATCCCAGGCATCTTTGATGGCAGATGATTCTTGGGTTTAAGCTGTCAGAACTCAGGAGAAAAAAAGGTGTTGTAGGAGAGCATGGCTGTCCAGATGGCTGCGTTGTTGCTGTGAACACGTGTGTGTTCGTGTGTGCATGTTTGTATGTATGTGTATGGTCACGTGTTTGCATGCATGTGTGTGCCGTGAGAAAATAGGCGTGGAAGTGTGGAAGCCTCCAGCTGGTGACCACAGCCCCAGTGCTGTGGAGACAAAGGTTGTGACAGTCTGTCTTACCCAAAGAAAAGGGAATGGTAATTTCTGTATCACGTTGAACACGGAACATGGGCAGCCTTTGTTAGCAGTGTTTCCCTTGGAGAGTTTAAGGCAGAAAACTGGCTGAAATATTTTAGTGTCCCAGCCTCGGGGACTAATAATCCTGCCAGGCTGTCATGTCATGCTGGGCTTGGCTGTCTGCTCTCTCTCTCTAAGAATGTGCGAACAAACCTGCCACTTATGGCGGTTTACTTTGATTCCTGCCCCTCCCTTTCCTTACCCTGCTATTCCCGAACCTGCCCATCTGCTTGTCTTGCCATCTGCACCTTCCCAGGCTGCAGAGGCGCTGAGGGACCAGGGCTCCTACAAGGGGCCTGGCATTGCCGGCATTCAAAGTATTTGTTTTGATCCTCACTCATTTTCTCCTCCACAAGCACATTTCTCATGGCCTTTGTTCCCCCTTTGGTGGGCCCTCTATTCCTAACCTTCCCTGATTTGGGGGTCCCAGCCCCATCCACATGTTCCAGTCTATGATTTCTTTTTGGGAATTCTGGAATTTGGGTGTCAGAAAGTTTATAATCAATAAGAGAAGGGTGCTTCTCAGTGGCATATGGTTGTTACAAAACAAATGACAAGGGGGCCCATGGGTCCTAATCTGTGGACTGTGGGGCCCTGAGGAACATGGTGCTTTCACACTGCTTTGACAGATCCACATGTGAATGCAAATTATTTTCAACCAACAGATAACTCTTTTAAAAGATGAGATTTTTCAAAATAAACACTTGGGCCTGTTCCTCTGTGAGAGGCCTTTTATGGCATCATAAAAGCCGTATCACTCAGATCCAGTAAGGAACAGGGTAGATGGACCCATGCAAGTCCACAAATTATAACATGTGTAATGTCTTTCCAGGGACCCCTGAACTCTTCCGCTCTGGGTGAAGTGCAGGTCAGCCTCCCCACCCTGACCTCATGATAATGGCACGGCCCCTGCCACCCT
Source organism: Prionailurus viverrinus (assembly GCF_022837055.1). Taxonomy (NCBI): domain Eukaryota; kingdom Metazoa; phylum Chordata; class Mammalia; order Carnivora; family Felidae; genus Prionailurus; species Prionailurus viverrinus. The sequence continues at coordinate 31,029,301 of NC_062569.1, forward strand.
GTCCTACTGTCTGGGTCATGAGTAGGTAGATAGAAGGTAAAGAATTTGACCCAGAGCTATCCTGGGATCAGTTATTAAATCAAATGATAAGTGCTATCAAGGACCTATTCTGGGTCTAGAACTGCCCAAACTGAAATAGCTGGGGACCGTTGAATGGATCCTGATTGAGGAGTAGGTGAATAATTATTATCATAGCTTAACACCTCATGTTTGTTGGTTCATTTTGTTTTGTTTTTGAGTTGACAAAGAATTTTGTCATACATGGACTCATTTGATCCTCATAATTACCCGTGACTTAGGCATTGTTCATATGTTTCCGATAAGGAAGAAGAAGCTTAAAGGGATTTGAGAATCTAGGATTAGAAGAGGGTTGGCAGGAAATCACCTCTGATTCTGCCTTCCTTTTTCCTCCCCTAAACAGTGGGCAGTTCCTCTGTGCATGGAGAAAGTTTTCAGAGCCAGCCAGTGCCCTCTGGCTCAAAAGAGCACCTCACTGTGCACCCTCTGTTACTCTTCCACAATTTTCTTTGTGACACAGAACCACAAAAGACTTTTCCCTGCCTCTGGATCAAGATGGAGATGAGTGTGTGTTCGTTGAGGGATCCAAGGTGTCCCCCCACGGTGAATTGGATCTTGACAGTGGGTGTCAGTAAGGGTCACAGAAGGGAAGGGTTTGGATAAGTTGGCTGCTCAGTGGTCTTGGACTTGATCTGAAGCCTGATGCTCATGATTATCAGACTCTATCCTGGGAGGCTGGTTGCTGCTTTGGGCTGGTGCTTTCTTTTGTTGGGAGCTACAGACCACATCCATGGCTGGGCATGTAACTCTTACTATTCAGCAGACACAGAATTGCCATGCCCTCCTTTCTCAGGGCTGCCCAGGCACGCCACGCTGATGCTGCATGTGCTGCTATCATGAGCCCTGCCCAGTGGAAGCAGGCAGCTCATCCTAGCTGATTGAGGTATCTAATAAAAAGAACTGGTTGGCATCAGTCCATCAGAGGGAGTCACCATGAGGCTTTCCTTGACCCTCAGGGCTGTGATCTAAGACCATAGGAGGTTTTATAGTCGTCTTTTGGTCCATAGCATACACAGAGACAAGCATCACTGAGGGAACACTGAAGGATCTCTTGGGTCCTGAGATGCAGAGGGCTTCCATATCCTTCCATAACAACCCAGCCATGTCTATAGTCATGACTTCTCAAGGATCTCGTATCACTTGGAGAGTATCAGGATCAGATCCTCACCCAGCCCATAGGCAGTGGCCGAGAACCACTATTTTGAGCACCTCCAGTGTGCCAAGCACCTACCAAGTTCTTTACAAAGTTGAGGTGGATCAGATGAAGAAACTAGGGTCAGAGTGCTTTCAGAATTTTCTCAGCACCTTATAGGCAGCAGGGATGTTTCTAGGTTTCAAACTCAGATTTGTGGCCATTTTATCCTCTGACTGATCAAAAATCGCATTATGGTGAGCCGGGTAAGTTGTAAGCTCCCTCTAAGCCATTGCCACATAGCTAGGCCACTTCAGCTGTCAAAAAAAATGTCCATCATCTTTGGTCAGGGTTGGTCATGAATTATGCAAGCTCAGATTTACGTGAGGTCTTCAGGGATGCAGCCTCGCACTGAATACAGCTGCCTTGAGTTTAAAATAGACCAGCTCAGGTGGAACTCTCTCTGTTCCAGTGGCCAAGCGATCTGCAGAGAGGTTGTTATCACCACTAACTCCTGCAGTCACTCTCTGGCACCTGGCCCCAGATTCAGACTGATGGCCGGATCATCTGGCTGTCAGAGAGAATTAAAGTGAATGACAAACTTTACTTCTCTTTTCTGCCAACTAGATTCAGAGTGTCAGAGTTGGGGAAGGGGACCTCAGAGGAAATCCTGGAAAAAGTAAATAAGACAAATCAGACTGGCACATCTTAAAAATCAACTTGCTGCAAAATAGAGTCAGTGAATTTAGGACCAACTAACCCAGAGAGAACAAACCCAAAGGCCCATGAGGCCTGTCTAGCAGTGGAGAGGAGCAAAACATGGCCAAGTGTCAGGCAGTAGGGAGTGGTGAGGACCACAGAGGACTGTAGAGGACGGGGCGAGCCTCTGCCCAGCTCCAGTAAGTGATGCCACACCCAGCAGTGCCAGAACTTATAAGCTGATAACCTAGATTTAAAATGCTGACAACTAATTAGAAAATTTTAAAGCACTTGAGAGCCAAACGTGTTGGCTGTGGTTTGTCACCTCCACCTCAGAGGGCTAATCTGACTTAGCCAAGCCTGGATGGCAAGTGTGCTGTGTTGGTCTAGCCCTTTTCCACCATGGGGCAGTCACCTGTCTCAGCTCCTGCGCTCAGTGTGGCAGAGGTGCAGCAGGGACCCTGCACTTGGACCCTCTCTCTGCTTTTCACACGACTCAGGCAAGTTCACATCACTCATATGAGTGATGACCCCTCCTTCCTCAACTGTAAAATGTGAATAATGACACCTGCTTCCGAGTGCTGTTGCGACAAGCAAATGAGACGGGACAGAAAGTGACTTTGTGACCGATGCTATGATGGGGAGATGAGCATCGTTTCTGGGCCAGACAGAAATTTGCTGGACTCTCTTCCTAGGCTTTCCTTCCAAGGCCCCTCCATCCCTTTGTTTGGAACTGATGTCATCCCCATCAGATAAATGGCATGTATGGGTTTAAACGTCCATTCTTTGAGGGAGGAGTAGGCACTAGAAAGGCGAGTAGCGAAGTCCTGGTAAGTTGACAAGGACAGTGGAGCTAGAACCTGTATGTACACCTGGCACAGGCTGATCCTGCCACTCTGAGGAGCCTGTCTATCCTTCCTTCTCATGTATTTGGATAAGCAGCCCTTGGCCTCTTACTCTCATGATGGCATCAACAGTATCTATATCTGACATTATATTACGCATGGTCGGTGGATGGCCCACTATGCCTATTGCATATGGAATATTAACATATTCACTGTGCCCACAGACACAACCCATTGCTTAATTTTGTTTAAAAGCTACTGCATTACTTCTATTAGTGGTCATAAGCCCCAATAGTTTGTCCATTTTTAAGGCATTTTTGAAGCTCCTAGACAATTAAAGTCACTCAGAAATGCTACTTTTTCTACAAAAGAATTACCTAGCCCACCCATTCCTCTGAACACATCACCTAATTTGCATTATTCCTTGGTTAAATATAGTATTTGCATGCATAAAGAATAATCTTTGAATATGAAAAGGAATTTTATGATATTGCAATATATCGAGCTCTTTGGAGGAAAGATATTATGTAAATCTCAAAATTAAATATTAAAACAATATTACAGTGCTGCCTGTAAAAATTTAGAGTGTTAAGATCCATATGCTGAAACCAGTTCATTTTTAGGGGCTGGTCTCATTGGAAATTAGTAGGTGAAATTTGCTCCAAAGCAGAGAAAAGATTGAGTCAGAACTTTAAAAAGACTGGAATGACTTTAAAGAAAACTTTCATTGAAATTAATAAAGAAAGTTTAAAACCCTTAAGTAAATGAAATTTTCACTGTTCTTCATTCAATTTCATAGCTCATTTCATTGGTTTCTTCTTGTTGTTAATTCTAAAAAGATTGTTTTTATTGTTTCTTAAGCCTTGACATTGATAAGGAAATTTTTTTTATATGAAATTTATCGTCAAATTGGTTTCCATACAACACCCAGTGCTCCTCCCGACAGGTGCCCTCCTCAGTGCCCATCACCCACCCACCCCTCCCTCCCACCCCCCATCAACCGTCAAGTTTATTCTCAGTTTTTAAGAGTCTCTTATGGCTTGGCTCTCTCCCTCTCTAACTTTTTTTTTTCCTTCCCCTCCCCCATGGTCTTCTCTTAAGTTTCTCAGGATCCACATAAGAGTGAAAACATATGGTATCTGGAAAAGGAAATTTTAAGTGGCCTCAGAAAGGTCTGGGCCATTTGCAAACAGTTTTGTGTTGTCTGTGGAGCAGAGTAGGTCAGCAGGAGTACTGCTCATGGTGAAAGTCATGGCTTCCACCCCCGCAGCCTTGGGGCTCTCCATTAGATGGTGAGCTCTGTGGAAAATCAGATTTTCTCACCTACCCCAGCTCCTTGAGGGAGGGACCACACAGTGCTAGGCACAGGGAAACTTGATAAGTAATTGCCAGGATCCTTTAGTCCCTACATATGAATTAGTCCATAAATGTTTGCCTTGGGGGTGGTGACAGCCAGCCAGCTGGCTAGGTATCTTCCTCCTCAGTGGCTCCTAGAAGGAAAACTGAAGGGAATGATGTTCAGATGATGCCAGCAGCCCTGATCCACTTAGAGGAGCACAGTGAGATTCACCCATACTCAAAGGAGTTTGCTTTATTTATTTGTTTAAGCATTTCAACTTTGGAAGTGTATTCATTCATTCAACACAGCCTTGTGACTGCTTTCTACAGGCTGATTCATTGGTTCCTGCTTCTAGGGGCTCCCATTCATTCAGTTTCTCAACAAAAATTATTGAGGCTTTCTGTGGGTCATATACCACTTTAAGCACCAGGAACATAGGAGCAAACAACACAGGCAAAAATCTGTGCCTTGTGGAGCTCATGTTCTAGTCCACAGCACTCACTGAGACTGAGGTCAGAGGCCCAGAAAAGTCACAGGGGAGCAGATGACTAGCTGGGAAACAGCAACACAAGGGGTCCTTCCATTGGGCTCTTGGTACTATAACTTGCTGTGATGCCAACTCTCACTTTACCAAAGTTAGGGTGCAGCCACATGCCATCGATAGAGAGTATCTCAGTCTGTAGCAGCTACTGCTAAAGAGTGACAGTGTTGGATGGGCTATTGTATTGCTCACTAACTCACCAATTTGGACTTCTCATGGACAGATATCACTTGCTGGGCCGTGCAGTGGTTGCGCGTGGGTATTCTCCCTGTTCTGGGTTGTGAGCGGTGCCTGGTGATGCTACTAACAGCTGAGAATGCCCCACCTTGCATCCCTGCTGGGATGACCAGAGCGCTATGGGGCTTGGGGCGCCAGTGCTCATTTCACTCCACCTTGGGCCAGGCACTCCCAACTATGTGGCTTGTTGAATGAAGATGGGACATACTGCTGGCAGTTAAGATTGTAGTAATTCCTTACCCTGCTCAAAGTCCAAATGAGATTGCAATAATTCTCCTTATGGAGGGAATCTCACAGAGGGAACTTCTGGTTGGATTGCGAGATAGTTGCTGTTCACCCTGTGGCCTTGGCAAAGGAGGTGGCTGGGAGGAGGCATCCTTGTGATGTGTCTGCCCTGCACTTCTCTGGCACATGTTGGCTCTGTGAGCCACAACTATAATCTTTGGTACAGCATGCCTGTATCCATCTTATTGGTTATTGTTCCCCAGTGTCTAGCTAGGTGCCTGAAATAATAGAAGTCAATAAATGTTTATTGAATGGATTAATGAATTATCAAGCAAATGTATGAATGGATGCCTCATTCTTTCTTAGACTCATCTCAGACATTAGCAAATGGTGCAGCTTGAACTCTGTCTGTGGTCTTTCCTTCCTCAAACATCTTTGGGCAGGTGCTGTGATGGGAGTTATGCCTCTGCATTCTTCCAGATGTTGGCGAGACCTGGAACTTCCTGGGGGCACTGTCCTCCCAAAACATGGCTCTGTGGAAGACCCTCTTCTGTGACCTGGGCAGCCCCTCTCTCACGGGCAAGGACCCAGCTGCCGGAGCAGGCAAAGCTGGGGTTAGTTGGGATGGCATTCCACTGCTGCTGTCTGTCCACCGGCATGCCAACTCCGTGCCTATCATTTTCACAGCACCAGCCGTGTTAAACAGGCAGGAGCACCAGGGGTTTTTGAATGCCGCAATTAACAAAACAGTAATCAAGCTAAGTGTTTAATTTCAGAAAATTAACATCTTCTCGGAGCGGATGTGAAAGATGGAGAAAAAAGGCACATTAAATGTTCTGGGTAAATAAAGGCAACACCAGACCACAAATATTTTCCAGTGCAAGAGAGACTCTCTGCCAACCCTCAGGCCTTGGGATCAGTTTCCTTCTGGGATCTGAGCTGTAGGACATCAGCGATAGAAATGAGCCCTATGATTTTAAAATTTCTTTTTTTCTTCCTCCCTCCCTCCCTTCCTGCGTGCCTGCCTTCACTCCTTCCCTCCCTCGCTCTCTTTCTTTCTGAACATAGCAAATACTTTATCTGTCCCGAGCAATTCAAGGGAACAAGGGCCCCTGTGAGCATATCTGCCCCATAGAAAATCTTTATGTGTGTTTGCCCTTCTCTGAAATGCACTAGTTATAAGGATGACACAGTGAGTTCTTAAATGCACATAAGTTTTTCATGTGCTTAGGCTGTATTTTTCCTGATAGGCTGTATGGCTCCCGAGGGAAATGACCAGATCTCACTCCTCCAGTAACCCCTGTACGTCAGCATGGTGTCCTCTGTTCTGGAATGTCCTGACTGGCTTTATATAATGTTCATGGTCTTTGGTGCCTCATCAACCAGTGGGCTGGCATTTGTTTGCAGGAACAGGTTTGCATGTGGGGAGGGAAGCTTGTGAGATGCTGGGTGTGCAAGGGCTGGGTGGAGACAGGACATCGTGGTGTCTGTTGGTTTGTCTGATGTCCTGGAAGAGAGTGAGGGCCCAGGACAAGGAGTGGAAGGAAGGCAGCTTTGCAGGAGGAACAAGGTGAAGTTTGAGCACAACAGGCAGCCTTGAGGCTAGGTGATGAGGTATCATAGTGCAGCAGGGAGGTCGGGCTCTCAGAGGTTGTAAGGTTTGTGCTGAACATGGCCACAGGTCCTCAGGGAGGGGACTGGAAATGTGGCTTAGTGAACAGCTTTCCTAGGGGGCATATCGCAGGCAGGTAACATGGAGAGCAGAGAAGCAGGAGATTGAGTGGATGGTTTGCAAATACATAGGAGACTTGCCAGGGCCTCGCAGAAGTGTTCAGGGATGGTGGCAAGGGGAGGTGGGGTCAGTTCTGCACATGAGCGATTTGTGGAGCTTGGGTTCCCAAGTCGAGGTATTAGTTATGCAGTTGGATATTTTCTCCACAATGTAGGAGATAAGCTTGGTTGCTGAGGGTGAATGGAGAAGTATTGGGGTCAAAGGTTTGAGAATGGCAAGTTTGGTAGTGCCATTGCAGAGATGGGGAAATGGGATTGAGCAGAGAAATTCTGAATTTCTAGAAAACATGAGGGCTCCTTGGAAGCTGGTGATCATGTGTTTACAAAGCTGCCCACCTGCCCTGTTATGTGACTTTCTCAGCAGTGCGTGGCTGACCCTACAGGAAGTTAATTGTGGATCTCTCTAGGGTTGAGTTTTGCTGGTTGTGTTCTCAGAAAAGCTAAAGGCAACTCCCACCTGAGGGTTGAGGGAGTATTGTCAATTTTGTTTTTGCAAAGATGGAACTGGGCTGGATAATGAGGGACACAAGTAAGGGAAAGGGCTGATGCATGGGGTGGAAGTCAAGGCTGAGGGGGCTGGAGGAGCCAACAAAAGTTGCAGTGGACTCATCAGAGATTGCAGAGGAAGAAGAAAACTTGAATTTGTGGCTTTGAATATGGATGTCAGGTGAGGCCGAATCCAAGTGTCAGATGTGGAAGAGTTGTGGGGGTCAGGGAACAGAAAGTACACTATTCTGGTGGATATGAAAGTTATCCACTGAAGACAGGATGGAGAAGACAGGAGCCCAAGTCTTCAGTGAGTTGGGACTGGTGGTGGGAGGGAGTACACAGTGGTCCCAAGCTTAGAGCGCGGTGGCCCAGCTGAGTGACATTTTAACAGAGGGTGTGGAGGATGGTGAGCCATGGTGTAGAAGTAGTGACTGGAAACAAGGAGGACACAGTCCACTTCCCAACCCAGAGGTGTGCCGGACACGAAACTGTAAACCACCACCCTTCAGAGGTCTGCAGGCAGAGGTGTCCCCGGTAGTCAGAGTCCAGGGGAGGGAGACCTGTACCATTGTGGGGATGGTGACATGCAGAGAGGGGCTCACAGCTGGGCATTGCAGGAAGGAAACTTGCCCACAGGATGAGGGGTCTGGGCCCCACGGCCAGGAGACTTCCATCTCCAGGCTCGGGGAGGACAGTCACAGAGACTGTAGGCACAGCTCACAGCCCAGTGTCAGTAGTGGCAATGTCAGTCTTAGGGTGATGGCGGTGGGTTTCCCAGCTGTGGGGGGCACCCTGCTGAAGATGTGCGGGTGACAGCCAGGGAGCAGGCACACAACCTGCTGTAGTGTATCCTTTGCTCTCTCCCGTGGCCTCTCCAGTGCCGGGGATTCTGTGAACTGCCTTCTGTGATCAAACATTCAACAAACAGGATCTGCCATGGTGCTTGCCCCACACCCGGAAAGGATGACAGACTTGCAGGAGGCAGAGCTGATGGATCCGTCCTCAGTCTCGCTGTCCTGGGACAGGCACCGCCTGACAAGTGCCCCTCATACACTCACATATCCTTCCAGAGCCTCCCACTGCCACAGGGCCATAGCACTCAGGTTTGCATCCTTAGGGCCATTTCCTGGTATGCTTTCTGGTTACCCCAGCAGGGAGGAGGAGCCAGGTGGGGTGACCTAGGAGGGACTCAAGACCCCACTAGCTGTGATGCTTCCTTCCTATGGCACAGGGCTCCACACAATTCCACCTCCCTGCTGGGGACCCCTGATATCCCTGAGGAACTGTACCCCCCCAACCCCGTACTGGGCACCCTCAGTGCCTGGTGCCTGAATGCAGGGGGAGGGGAGCGATGGCCGGAACCATCATTCCTACTCTGCTCTTGCCTGCTGAGGACTTAGGGAAGTCACTTTCCCTTCAGCCTTCAGTGCTCAAATCCATAAATTGTAAGAATTGGCAGAAAACTGAGTGACCTCAGATGTCCTTTCAAAGTTTTACATTCTGATTTTTAGATTTCTAGACAAATAGCTTTCAAATTTGAGTGTGCCTCAGAATCCCCTGGAGGACTTGTTAAAACACAGATTGTTGAGCCCTACCCCCAGCATTTCTGATCCAGTAAGTCTGGAGTGGGGCTCAAGATTCTACATTTCATGTCAGCTCCCAGGTGAACTGGGATCACAGTTTGAGAACTAGCAGGGTTAGTTGGATGATCCCAACAAAGAACCCTCCCTTCATCAGCACTAATATCACAAATAAGAGCCTCTGCTATAACCCTGCATCCCCAGAACGGCCCCCAGCCTCCAACCCCCAGTTGTCACACCCCCTCCCTTGTCTTGGAACCAAGCCCTTCATGGATGGACCCAAGATGGAAGCACCTATATGATATAGGACTGACTCAGCCACCCAGGCCTGAAGCCCTCACTTTCTCTCCCACTCCTGCTTCGCTGAGCCCACAGAGAGACTCAGCCAATATTCTACAACAGAATCGAAATGATGCCACCCCCACAAAGCAGTCCTCTGTCCTTAGTTGACCCCAAGGTAAAGAGGGAGATTGGAACAGGGCGTCAGGGTCAGCTCAAGGCAAGCCCAGAGCAAAAGCCAAGAAGCCAATGTCCACAATAGGAGAAAACAATTAGAAATATAATTAATTCTGCTTTTGTATTCATATCCAGTCTCCAAACTAATTGCTTATTTGTTTAATCTACTTTGGCCAGAAGTGTTACTGCACCAAAAATATTTAATGAGTCAGGCTTCCTAATGTAAAATTCAAGCATATTTGTGCAATGAAATGAGTTTTCATCATCAGAGGGAGAACCTGTTATCTGAGCAATACCTTCTCAACAAAGTTATCTCCTAGAATAGAAATGTCAGAGGAAACACAATTCCTCATTTGCAGAGTTCGTCTGTGTGCAAACTGTTTCTCTTTGTCTTCAGTAACTGGTGGACCTGAAGTCCTTAGCTGACATTTAAATCTAGATTTTAGTTTTTTCCTAAGAATGCGTTTCATATAAGGAACAAGATAACCTACCATACCAGCCCCTCAGTCCCAGTCTCATCACCCACGCCATTTATGAGCACCCATAATTTAGTCTGAGGCCTCAAAGGGACTTGTGGAGGCTGCCCAGCACTTTTGGATCTCTCTGTGACCCCTTCAGAGTCTGGGCTGGGGAGATAGGAAATGGACTGGCTTCTGGGCTCTGGGACTCCTGCTTCTGATTCACCCAGAGCAGCTGAATTGTTCTGCTTCTCCTTTAATGCTTCAGGGAAAATTCTGTTAGGAGAAAGGATTCCACAGCTCTTAATAAAAGAAGGAAAATTAGAAAACTGCTAATGCTAGGGTAGCATTTCATCTGAAACCTCCCAGTGAGGTGGGGATGGCCCCAGCCTCTGCCTCTGTGCTATGTAAAGCACTCCTGCCCCTGAGCTCCCAGGATGGCTCTATTCAGACCCACTCCGTATTCCTCCCCAGGGGCACTGTACCTGCTCCGCAGAAGGCAGTTCACAACCTTGCCTCCCCTCCCCGCTGAGCCTTTATCCCTGGAGGGCCACTGTCTATGTTAGGTACAGGTACATGATTTTCTGACCCTTTTACTTCCAGTGTCTTTAGAGAAGAGACTGAAATCACTCCAGTAAAAGCAAACCCTTATGGGACATCTATTATGTGCTAACACAGTAGGAAGAAGCTAAAAACATGACTTCTACTCTAAAGAGTTTATTCCAGTGATGGAGAACAGAGATGAGCACTTGGAAAGTTAGATCTGTCCCAAGGTAGCGATTACAGCCCAATGAGAGTTACTAAAATAAGGTCTTTGAGTTGGGGGGAGGGGGAGATGGGGTGCTCTGGTAGGCATGGTCAGGTGGGGCTTAAGGCAGGGCAGTGTGTTGTGTGATCTGTGCTTCTGAAGTCTACTGGATTACAAAAAGACATGTCAGAGATCCCCAAAGCTGGGTTCTACTGGGACATGGTGTGTGGAGTAGTTAGAGGAAATCAGTGGGGTCCTCTATGGACCAGTTGGGAGGCAGCCTGGACCGGCCATTGGCTGCCATGTTGTTTACTGTTAAGAGGGGGCACTGGGACCTTTTCCAATGGGAACCATTGACGGTGTTTGAGCATCAGAGGAACCTGGGTGAATCAAGCTTTGGAAAGATTAATCTGGCTGCAGTGTAGTTTGAAGTGAAGAGGCCCAAAAGTGTACAAGAGAGGTGGGACTGGATATCAGGTGTAAGGAGATACAGGTGACAATACCAGGAGGAAGACAAGGACAGAGCCAAGGAAGTATCTGTGACCCCTGGGCCTGAGTCATACTATAAGATGAGTGGGCCTTGGCTCATCCTCTCCTCTGAGCCAAAGGTCTATTTGTCCTCAAGGACAAGGCACTTTATTGTTTACATCCTAGATTACTTACAAGAAAAACTTTTGGTCATCTTGAGATGTCACAGGAAACCATCTGTCTTCTGGGATGCTTATCATACCAACCTCTGGGGAACCCTGCCATTAACCTTCCCCTTATCCAAGCTATTCTTCTCCATCATTTCTATCCTGACTGGGTAGACATGTTTATGTATCCCCTCAAATATATTTATCAACTAAATACCCACACTGTCACTGGATTGTGCTTTTCACATTTACTTCCAGAACTATGCCCAGGCATTGACCTGCATATGTCAAGAGTAGTGGACCCAGAAGGAGACTATGAGGTGGTTGCTAAGACCCCTGGCCTGGCAGACTAGTTCTAAGTGGAGGGAGATATGGTCCGTTCAGGGTATATCCTCAGGACATATGAAAGATCCATAACATAAGAATTAATACTCCTGTTTTACAGTTGATGAATTTCAGGCCCCAAGAAGTTAAGTAACCTTAGTCCAAGATTGCACTGTAAGCAGATGGCAGAATGGGAACCCACATGTCTCTACAGCACCTCCAGGCCCTATAGTTCTTCTCTATGTTTGCCAATTCCTACTGCCCTAGGCTGGGGCCCAGGATCCTGACTATTCCTTACCCTGCCTTGTCTTCCTCATAGCCGGGGTCTGTGGTCTACAGATTGCAGGTGGTTAGTCCAAGGATGATTTGGCTGGGAAACGCTCTTGCAGGAAGAATAGAAGAGGTTAACATTACCATGTTATCCAGGTTACCATATATATCCAGGATATACCCAATATATCAATTAGATATATACCCAAGAAAAATGCAAACGTAGGTCCACACAGAAACTTGTATGTGAATGTTCTTAGCAGCATTATTTGCAACAGCCATAATGTGTAAACAACCCAAATGTCCATCAACTAAGGACATCTGTCCTACAAAAAGCAATGCCTGGGAAGGTAGAAGAGGTTACTAAGCTCAGAGGTGCACCGTTCGGGCTGGGGCAGCTGCATCTCTCTGAGGGGTCACTGGAAGGACCTTCCCTCTGTTGCAAACCACATGGCAGGGCCAGGGAGTGTTCCCCCAACCTACCCAGCATGAGTTATCATGAGGAAGTCTGCAGATGGGCTCCTCTTTCTATGGGCCTCCTTGGCAAGTTCAGATATGAAAATCCCCCCTAAGTGGAGAGGTCATTTATCTTCCAGGAGATTTATGAGGGCTGTCACCTGAGCCAAGGCAAAGGGGACTCAGCTGTGACCTGCACCCCAGCTCCCAAGGTGGGTCAGAGGTGGCCTCAGAACAAGACTGTCCCTGGCACAATTTCTACCTGCAGAAGCAACACTGCTTTATATGAAATCTGCCAAACTTTGAAATCCAAGTTCCATATTTTTATAAACTCTTCAGGCATTTTACTACAATAGATCAACTTAATTGTTAACAGTATGTGTGTGTTACTATTGTTTTTATTTAAAACCACTTTAAGTACTTTTGGTGTCTTAACACAGTAAACTGTTATATCATTTACTATTTCCCCAAATGGATTAGGGTTAAAACTGTTGAAAAAGGGGCTCCTGGGTGGCTCAGTTGGTTGGGCATCCAGCTTCAGCTCAAGTCATGATCTCACAGTTGGTGAGTTCAAGCCCTGCATTGGGCTCTGTTGCTGACAGCTCAGAGTCTGGAGCTTGCTTCAAATTCTGTGTATCCCTCTCTCTCTGACCCTCCCCCACTCACACTCTGTCTTTCTCTCTCTCTCTCTCTCTCAAAAATAAAATGTTAAAAAAAATTTAAAAACTGTTGAAAGAATTATTTTGACACAAAAATCAATTAAGACATTAGGAGGCAATTTTTAATAAACAAAGATCATGCATTAGAACTTAGTAATTGTCCTAGGAAAAAAAAGCATCAACTCATTCTCACATCTTGGGGTTTGAGGTGCTTAATTGTTGGAGGGGGTGGGGATGCCCTTATCAAATAAGGATAACAAAATGAATAAGGGGAAAACTTGGAATATGACTGAGTCCATAACTACATTAAACGGTCAAAGAATGTTGTAAACATAAAAGGTATGATCCAGGTGAACCTGAGATATGACAGCAAGGCTTCCATACATCAAGACTCAAGGTCCCGGATTTGGGGTTAACTCCTGGCATAGATTCATGCCACCCTCCCAGACCACAAGCTCTGTGATCCCCTTTGGAGTCTTTCTTACAAATGGAGGGCTGGGTGATAGCTGGCCAGGCCCAGCCGTGAGGCCATAGGTGGTGACCTGTGACCAGTTTGGGTCCAGTTCCATGTTTGTCTGGTGTCACCTATATGTTCTTTCATAACTTGCAGCTGGGACCATCCTGTTCTGGCAATTTATCCACATCTCATTTGTCAGCTCAGGCGAGAACATTCTGTACACTTTCTCTGCCGTATGTGATATACCATCTTGGATCTGCCTGCTTCAAAAGCAATTTGGGAGTATGATCTCCCCAAAGTCTTCCTTGGCGAAAAAGAGGCAGTGACTCACTGACTCAGCCTGCCTTTGCATTTTCTCCATCCCTGAGCCCCTTGACCAATGGAAGTTAAGTCTCTCTCTGCTTCTGATACATCTATTTGTTTTTAAATGTTTGTTTATTTTTGAGAGACAGAGCACGAGCAGGGGAGGGGCAGAGGGAGACACAGAATCCAAGGCAGGCCCCAGGCTCTGAGCTGTCAGCCCAGAGCCTGACATAGGACTCGAACCCATGCACCATGAGATCACGACCTGAACCGAAGTCAGACATTCAAATGACTGAGCCACCGAGGTGCCCCTGCTTCTGACACATTTAAAGGGCCTCTTATTGTTGGCATTAGCCTCTCTCATCAGACACTCCTCATTCTGGTTCTGGTTGTTTTTGAACCCAGCTGATTTTACTCAGTGTTTGACAGGACACTTTGCCTTGCCTCTCCATTCTTTTCTTTGTATCCCTAATTCTTGTCGGGTCCAGCCTCTTTATTTTGCTTAGAAGGAGTGCAGAGCAGTTTTGATTGTATTTGGGGCTTTTGAGGATTTCCTCTTTAGGACAAACACATCCGTCTTGAGCCTTTAGTACCTTTTTTCCAAATAGCCCCTAGGGTAACTCTTTATTTGTACTTTTTCTAAAGAAAGGTCCATATTTATTTCTTTGCTAAATTTTAATAATATGGTGAACTCTTTATTTTCATTTTCTTCTCTCCACAGAGTGTTTAATTTAGTCAAAAGGGTTCTTGTGAGGGAGAGACCTTTTTAAGCATTCAGTGAAACTTCCTTCATCTGAGGACATAGGTTTATGGAGAAGAGACAACTGGCCAGGACTTATTGTTGAAACCAGCATATTTGGGGCTCAGAGGGGCTGCTTCTTTGAATTAATCTTCCCACCTCTCTTCAATCTGACTTAGTTTTGCTAGGTGGTGTTTGAGGGGATACCTGCGCTCATTTTCATTTTCTGTCTTGTTGGAAGTTTTTATAGCATGTAAAAACACCAGATTTAGAGGTGGCATTTGCAGTTGGGGAAGGAAAAAATAGTTTGTCACGGTAGGTGATCACCAGTGTCAGAGCACCAAACGTAAGCTGTCTTGGATTTTCAGGGAGGAAGACTAATACTCTGTTCCTCTCTCCCATGTGCTAAATCTCATCTCAATTAAAACGTAAGGCACTTAGAGTGACCTGTGTGAGGATAAACAGCCTGTAAGGGGGCCTGTGAACATCTGTCATCACCATAAATCTGAGCAATGTTGGCAGTGGTGACCCTTACCCTCTGGCAGCTTCTCCCGGATCCATCCGTGTGCTGATTGGCAGCTGGGAGGTCCTTGCCATCTGTGGCTCTGGATTGCTTCTGGATCACCCTGCCCTGTGATTGCTTCTTTACCACCTAATCCCAGCTACATGCCAAGGATCTTCAGGGCAGGGCTGTGACTTTTTTACTACTCATCCTTTTGTCCCCAGTGATTCAAGCAAGGGCCCAGCACAATGTTTGGCAAATATGTTGAGTCTTGAATGATGGTTTTCCAGGGATTAGAGGCAGAGAAAAGAACCAAGCCCATCAAAATCATCAGACTGTTCAAGTTAATCTTTCCAATTTTTAATCCATGTTGCATTAGCTCTTGAGACAGAGGAGGATCCTAAAAACCTATATGGCACTGACAGGGTTGGCAACATAGAAGTCATGTTTCCATGCGAGCCTGAAAGGGCAGCTGGAGCTGCACAGTGAGTGTGGTGGGGTGGGGGAAGGAGGCTTCCCTGGGGTGCCTGTGTTGGTGGGCCCACCAGGATCCATCCCTCCCCCCACCCCCCTCCACCAACCCTGTGCTCTGCTCTGACTCCAGGAACTGCCCCACCTTCCTCCTCTCCAGGACTCTAGACAGTGCACGCGAGGTCGGGAATGAGGGCCATGAGCCATCCCCACTTAACCATCCAGCCTGTTGCTGACTCTGTGCTCAGTTCCTGGTTTCCTTTTACGTGACTTAGCAGCAGCATTTCACACATTCTTTCCTCCTGGAGACACTCACTGTCACTTGACTTCTAGGTAATCACACTCCCCTGCTTCCTTCTAGCTCATTGGCCTTTCCTTCTCAAGTCTCTTGGCTGTTTCTCCTCCTCTCCTGAATCTTAGATGATATATTCTTTTCTCCTCATTCTCACGATGATCTCTGTCAGTTCTGCTGCTTTCGGTATCTCTCACAAACTGATGGATCTAAACTGGTGTCTCCAGTCTGGACCTCTTATACATGCATTTGCCTACTCCGACTGCTTCTGCTGATGTCTTGCCACATCTCAGTTGATGGCAGCCCCACTCTTCCAGTCACTTAGGCCAAAAACCTTGGAGTCATCTTGGCTGTTCTGTTTCTTCCACATCCCACATCCATTGAGATGTTCTAAATCTATTCAGAATCTGACCACCCCCATTCTCACCACCTCCACTGCTCCAAACCCGGTCCAAGTAACCACAGTCTTGCAGCTGGACTCTGACAATAGTGTTAAGATGGAGCTTTCAGCTTTTACGTGGCCCCTGAATTCTATTTGCAGCACAGGAGAGGGTGATGCTGTTAACATACGAGTCAGATTACGTCACTCCTCTGTTCGCCACCCTCCCATGGCTCTCCTTCTCACCCAGGGGAGAAGCCATCGTCTGTGGCCTCATCTCTTCTCTAGTCCCTCTGGCTCTTTGCTATTCCCCTGGAAGAGTCTGCTCCCAGTTTAGAACCATTGCCTTGGCCTTTCCTTCTCAATTGCTCTTTTCCCAGGTGTTACGTGCCTCCCTCCCCTCCTCCACCCCCATGTGGCTGCATCTACTTCTCAAGCAAGGCCTTGCTGACCCTGTGATTTGGAACAGCAGCCTTCTCCCGGCGAGCCTCCTACACTTGGACATTCTGTGTCCCTTCCCCCCTGCTCCATTTGTTCCTGTTGTACTTAATATTTTAACATACCTTGTGATTGATCACATCTGGCCTTTGACCCCCTCCGCTAGAAAAGAAACTCCGTGAGGACAGGAGATTATATTTCACTCACTATGGAATCTCTGGAACCTAGAGTGGTGACTGGCACATGGCAAATGCCCGGTGAACATTTGTTTAATTCGTTCATTAATGGACCTGAGCCGTGATGCTAAGTTAGGAGGAAGAGAAGGCACATTTGATGGTTGAATTGGGATCACAAATTATTTCGGCTTCCTAGATGAATAGGCCAAATGTTACACCATAAAGGTAAAAGCGTATGTGTAAACCCTTGTAGTCAAACCCACAAGCAAACTATAAACAAAAGTTGAGGCACACACCATGAGAAAACCTAAAGGTTCTGTTTGACAGTAATGTCAAATCAAATGACAGGAACAGGTTTTTGATCCAAAAAAAAAAAAAAAGGCTAAATGGTCACCTTCATTGATGTCTGGTACCCGGATCATGGGAGATAGTAGTTTCACCCTAATCTTTGCTGAGTAAAGAGCAGTGGGAGAATTGGGTTTACCCCTGGGCCATATGCCTACAGAGAGATTTAGATAACATGAGCCCCATTTGGAAAAGAGCCACCTCAGGGGGCAGCGTGTCATGGGAGAAACGTTCATAGTATCTGGCCGTTGTTTTCAGCAGGAAGAACTCAGGGGAGACCTAACTAGCTTCTTTAGTTACTTGACGAGCCATTCTGTGGAAGAGAGAACATTTTCTGTTACCTTAGTCAGTGGAACTGGGACTGGTGAGAAGACACCGAATTTCAGATAGGGATAGGAAGACATGCACATTGGTGAGAGACACCCAAGGATGAAGCCGCAGCCCCTAGAGGCAGTGAGCAGCCAGTCCCTGGGGACGCAGCAGGGCCCAGCAGAGAGTACTTGATAGGGGGATTCAGAATTGCCTTAAATCAGGTCCTCCACGAGGCCGACGCCAAGATGGGATTGGAGGTGCCAGATATTGATGGGCAGGTGGGAGAGGAGGCCAGAGGGGGCTGGCGGAACCATCAGATCACAGTGAAGGAGAGAGGGCAGGAAGGAGGATTAGGTGAGAAGACTCTCAGACAGTCACACTGTACAAAGAACCGTTGGTGAGTCCAGTAGGGAGTCTTTGAGTGAAAGCTGCCCAGCAGAAGAGTCAGGAATGTTTTTTTGTTTTTTTTGTTTTGTTTTGTTTTGTTTTGTTTTGAGGCATCCTTGCTGCTCTCAGTCATTGGCTGGAAGCAGCCTCTGATAAATGGGGCCCCGCATGGATGTGGTGGTGGTTTCAGGGTACAGCAGCCAGGGCCAAGAGTCAGCTGTGTTCCCAGGGGGTGGAAGCTCTGAGAGGCACGTATGCAGGGTCACCCTGAGGTCTATAGTGGGAACCGTGCAGGGTCCTGGGTGGACTCTCTGATTCTAAGTCCTCCTAACACCACGTCTCACACTGTGCTCTCCGATGGCTCTCCGATGGCTCCCTTGAGTATGGGCATCTTCACAAGTGCTCAGCAGCCCCTCCCCTGGCCTGGGGGCCAGCTCACTGAGAACTCACTGAGAGCCCAGTGAGTGGAGAGCAACCCTATCCCCCACCCCCAGACCGGCAGCCATGCTCTGGAGGGGAATCTGTTAACTTAAAGTGAGGATAGTAAATGTCAGTCCGCCATAGTCCCCCAGAGAAACCCTTGTAAAGTGGAGTTCGCATGAGGAAACGACCTTCATCACTAGAGAAGTGCCAGGACTAAACGGAACAGCCCCTGAGCAGAGCGAAGACTGAAGCCTCATCCATTACCCGCCTCTTCCCCTAGAAAGACAGCCCTCATTTATTATTTCCAGACTGTTTTCATTTTACTTACACCGCGCAAAAAATGTTGAATTGGAAAATAAATAATATTATTTCCTAACAGAAATTTTGGAATCACTTCACAGATTTTGGAATTATTATCCTGTTTCCAAATGTTTGGTTTGTGTATCATTTCTTCATTTATATTTGTGAGCTCTTTATCGCAAATGTCCTTATCTGGAAGACTCTGACAGAAGTCTGAATGAACTCTGTTGGTAGTCTGTGCTCATGTCTTTTTGAGCATTGCCTCCTCTCTTCCTTTTGAAGTGCAGCAAAGTCTTACATGCAGTTTCAGAGCTCTTTCTGAAGAGTTTGCTCTTTCTAGAACATTCCTTTCTATGGCAGTAATTCTGCACTGACCAGTTCTAGTTTCTCATTATCATTCCTTGCCTCCACATTCTCTTCTTTATAGGAGCTCACCCCATTAATGCAAGACTGAGATTCCTTCAAAACCTTCTGCTCAAAAACATCCCATTGTGCCTCCTGTCCCACTGTTCTTCTTGTGCCACTGCCTGAAGCCTAGACTTGCTCTGGTTGTCATACCATCCCTGGATGGCTCAGCTTCCTCAGCTGAGCTGAAAGCCACACTGCTTTCATGTGATTCAACCAACCATCTCTTTTTTGGTCAAGCCTTTCTCCTCCCTGCCCAGGAAACACCGTGTCCATTCTAGCCCTGCCCTTACACATGTCCTCCTATCCTAAATTGTCACCTTTTCTCTCCTTTCTCATCCATAATCTACTCACTATGCAAAACCACGGGAAGTTCTGCAGATCAGCTCAGCTGGTAAGAAAGAAAGGGTAGATTCAAACCCAGAGACACTTCTCTCTTCATTTATCTCTGAAAGATGATGCATATCATATACTCGAGGGTCTGTTCATCTGCCCTGTTTCTTCCTCTCTCCACAGCCCCTTCCACTGTTCCCATCATGCACCAAGTCAGTGCCACCATGAGGAGCATCACCTTGTCATGGCCACAGCCGGAGCAGCCCAATGGCATCATCCTGGACTATGAGATCCGGTACTATGAGAAGGTGAGCCAGCTCCGTCCTCAGTCTTTCAATACCCAGGGCCAGCCACTGTCCGGGGGATGGTGGCCATCTGAGGACTGGAGGAAATCCTGAGGGAGGGAAAAATCTGCTGATGGAGGCCAGAGGCTCCTTGGGAGAGTTCATCGGGTCTTCGTTGGCAAAAGTCTCCAAAGTCCAGACTCTTCCTGTGTCAGCTCAGGAGAGAATCTTCCAGCCTACACCCTGCTGTCTGAACAGTTCAGTGGGCCGGTATGGGCAGAACCAATCCCATTTTTCCCAGTCATATGTTCGCTCTATTAACATAGATGCTGCAAAGTTCCAGGTGTCCCCTGAACTTCCCAAAGATTTTGTGGTTTTGTAGAGCCGTGTTCTCTAAAGTTTTTGATCATGTTCTTCCAATATATGTTTGTGTATTTATAGGTCATATGCATGTACTACTGCACTAGTATATTCATAGAGATTGAGGACATGTAAGTGGAAATTTTGAAGGATGAGACAGAAATTAAAAGAAGTGTTTGTGCTGCCCACTGACTTCTCTTTAGCAGCTGCTCCTGAGGCTTGCAGCAGGGCACACACTGCCAAGTAGGGAAGTGGTGCCTTGTGGAGTTCGTCCCCTTGGTCTCTGTAGGGGAGGCAGTACCTCCTTCCCACCCTGTTAAACTGCAGCATTTGCAAAATCCCAGGAAAATACTGACCCAGCACATCGTTTGTAAAGACACTCCATTCATTAATTGGTTCAGCAAGTACTGATTAAGTGCCTGCTATTTGGCAAGTACTATTCCAGGGTATATGCATGATCCAAACAAAGATGCCTGCCCTCACAGGGCTCACTTTCCAACAGAAGGAGACAAAAAAGGAACATAATAAATAAGGAGATCATATAGTAGTTAGAAAATGAATGATGCCATGGAACATAGAAAGAGCAGAGCATGGTAAATGGAATCAGGGGGTCAGGTTTAGGGGAGGAACAGGTTACAGAATTACATAGGAGGGTAAAGGGAGGCCTCTTGGAGTAGGTAGCTTCTAAGTAAAGACTTGAAAGAGGTGAAGTTGTTGTGAAGTGGGGGAGAGAGAGACAACCACCTGTGCAAAGGCCCTGAGGCAGGGTCATGACTGGTGAAGAAGGAAGAAGACCGGCATGACTAGAGTGGTATGAGCAGTGGGAAAGTAGTAGACAGGTGAGAGAGGTAACCAGGGGAGGTGATCAGGCTGGACCTTAGAACTTTAGCTTAACCACTGAGTGATATGAGGGATTTATATAGCAGGGTTAGAAGCAGAGAAGAGACAAAATCTGACTTACATTTTAAGAGGCCCATTCAGCTGTCCCATTAAAAACAGGCCTGCTAGGGGCGCCTGGGTGGCGCAGTCGGTTGAGCGTCCGACTTCAGCCAGGTCACGATCTCGCGGTCCGGGAGTTCGAGCCCCGCGTCGGGCTCTGGGCTGATGGCTCAGAACCTGGAGCCTGTTTCCGATTCTGTGTCTCCCTCTCTCTCTGACCCTCCCCCGTTCATGCCCTGTCTCTCTCTGTCCCAAAAATAAATAAACGTTGAAAAAAAAAATTAAAAAAAAAAAAAAACAGACCTGCTAGATTACAACCAACTAGAACAAGGATGATGGTGGCTTGATTTGGATGGAAGGAGATGGCTAGTGAAGCAGGGTAGATTCCGGATATATAAACTAAAGGCAGAGCAACGGGATTTCTAACAGTTGGGCTTCAGATGTGGGAGGGTTTAGGCCTGGCCCGATAGAAGGAGGTAGCCACCATTGACTTAGAAGGGTGCTTGTTGGGGCTCCTGGGTGGCTCAGTCGGTTAAATGTCCGACTTCTCAGCTCAGGTCATGATCTCATGGTTTGTGAGTTCAAGCCCCACATCGGGCTCTATGCTGACAGCTCAGAGCCTGGAGCCTGCTTCCAATTCTGTGTCTCCCTCTCTCTCGGTCCCTCTCCCCCTCATGCTCTGTCTCTTTCTCTCAAAAATAAATAAATGTTAAGAAAAAGAAAAAAAAAGAAGAATGCTTGTTGTGAGAGAGCATATTTGTGGTAAGGGAAGGGACAGAAGTTCAGCTCGATGTCTAAAACACTTCTGAGATAGCCAGTAGTTCAGGCAGCTAGATGTCCCTGCCTGGAGCTCAGGAGAGAGGCCAGGTTGGAGAAGTCCATCTGGAAGCTGTCAGTATGTAAATGTATGAAAGCCCTGAGCCCGGCAGAACTATCCAGTAGGTCAGTGGAGAGAGGATCAGAGATGGAGACTCACAGCCCTCCAGGATGGAGGCAGTATTGAACAGTGGTACGTGACTGCCTGGGGAAGGAGGGCTCTAGTCTCCAGTGCCCTCCATAACTAACCAGCTGTGCAGCCATGGCCAAATTATTTAACCACTCTGGGTCACAGTTTTCACATTTGTAAAATAGTAGCAGTTTGTGTCCCTGTAAGTGGAGGGCTAGATGGATCACCAATCTAGTCTGTGAGGATGTACACCCTTCCGCCCTTGCGGCCGAAGTTGCAAGCAAGGTGAGGATTAGGTAATGTTCTATTCCATTTAGAGAATATTGGGTTTTGTAGACAGTTGATTCAGATAATTCTGTGAATTGGGGGTAATTTAAACCATCTGGATTCATAAGCAACCATTATATCCAATCAGCTTTGAATTGGGAGCCCTTGTTTGCTAGATATTTTTTATCAGTTAATAAAGTAAATGTTGGGTTTCCACAATGTTTTGGACCAATCTGCCTGGACCAATTGTCCACACAGTCTCATTTCATCATCAAAATTGACCTAAGAGTTTGATAGAGTTATCATGTGTGGCCAGCATATGATGCAATGTCAGAATCACCAGAAAGATTCTAACAGTGCCCCTTCCCACACACACTTGAACTTGAGCCTTATAAGCTCACCTCAGAAAAATAATAGTAATTTCTCCCTAGTCTGCCCCTCTTGGGTGCCAAGAGCTTTATAAGCATTATCTACTTTTCTCCTCACTACCCAGTGTGGTAAATATTAGTATCATTGCTATGGGTAAAGAAGCCAGTGCACAAAGTAGTTCAAAACAAAATAAAACTTACCCAAAAGCACACAGCCAGGAAGTGAGCTTGTCACACAAGGCAGTGCTGGAGATCAGCTACGTACATGCGAACCGCCTGCCTTCCACCTCATCTGCCCTGCCAAAGGCACTCACGCCATCATAGGGGTGGGCTTCGTAACAGGCTCCTGCCTGTGTCCCTTGGCTCCTCATTTTCCAGCCCACACCCGACCTCTTCTGCTACTTTTCCCTTTACGTGAAAGCCTTGTCCTTTGAAATACTGTAATGAACTTCAACTTTTGATGCTATGAAGGAAGCTTATTCTCCCATTTCAGACCACGTCCCTACTTCTCCGTAATTTATACTAATTATTAACAGACACACATGCACAGCAGCCCAATGCCCGAGGCAGCTTCCACACCTCAGTGAAGCATATTATTGTCCTCACTCCAGAGGATAGAATGCTTTCCTCGGAAACACAGAAGATTCTTTGCCAAAGCATTGGTTACCATACGGTATGTTACTACAGAACTCTCCTTCACTTATAAAGTGCTTGACTGTAAGATCTGTTACATTGCCTGGACCATTTCTAATACAAATAAAGAAAAATACATTACCCTGTGAGGGTATTTTGAAATAACCACAGTGGTAATAAATCATCATACACTGAGTATCTATTATGTGCCAGATATTCACAAATACATTAGCTCTGATCTTGAAAAGAAATAAAAAGAAAGATACTTGAGAGCCAGGTATAACCAATTTATAGGTGATGGAACTAAGTCACAGAAAGGTTAAATGACTTACCCATGACTATAGAGAATCAAAACTATGGACATTTTTGTTATATTTCAATGGCAAAAATTTCCGAGCTCAGTAAGGAACTAGATAGGAATCATGCTGATGCCGAGGATCTCAAAATTAATGTGGCCTGTGAAATAAAAGATTGTATCTTAATTTTAAATCCAAATTCTTGTAAGCAGAATGATCTGCCTACCTGCTCCACGAGGCTGGCGAATCCTGGTCTTTAGAGATGCAAACACAATAAAACTCAGCCCAGTAGATATCCTGGATTCACCCCAAAGAAATAAATCCCCATTCCTCCGTTCTGTGCCACTTCTTCTAAGCCAGGAGTCAGCAGAGTTTTTTCCATAATGGACCAAATAGGAAATATTTTAAGTTTGTGGCCATATAGTCTCTGTCCCAACTACTCAACTTGCCTTTGTAGAAGAAAAACAGCCATAGGCAATATATCAGAAGGTGGGCATGGTTGAGTTCCAATAAAGCTTTATTTACAAAAACAGGTAGCTAGTCATGGGCCATAGTTTTCCAACCCCTGAAAACCCACCCTGGGTCTCCTACTTCACATCGCCCTCTCAATTTATGCTTGGAACACCTTTCAATTTCAGCTCTATAAATAGAATCAATGAGGCTTTCGCCTCCTCCAACAGCTCATTAATAGAGAGCTCAGATGCCATCGAGCTGATGACACTCCCAGAGCCTCTCCATGTTCATCTCCTTCCCATTTTCATATGCTTCCATTTATCATCCTCTCTTGTTTACTGTCTTGTAGCACTTTTCACTCCTGGTGTCAGCGCTTGTAGGCAAACCATGGGAGGGGCATCTACATCTGCTCTCAGCTGTCTTCATGATTAAGCGTTTAGACGCTTTCTTGCTCTTCATAACTGTCTGGGCCAGAATGGACTGGTTTAGGCCTTGGGAATTTCTACCCTTCAAATTTTAGGATCATTTTCTCCTAGAAACTCTTTCAGGCGTTGGCAATATCTTGTGCTCGATCGATTGGTTCAAATAACTGGTCTGAAGTGTGGTGTTTATTCATTCATTTAGCACTGAACCGTTGAGCAGTTTGGTGCCAGCCCTGGGCCACAGGTTGGGGATGGGAGCCATGGTCTCTGCCCTCGATAGCGATGATCTATACCTCTCACATGCTTATAGAATCAATCATGAAGCAAACAAACAAACAAAAAAGCCACGTGCTCTTTGCTCTCACCCATTTGCCTGCAGTTGATTAATGGGTTTGAAGAGAACAAGGATTAATACTCATTTTAATCACGAAACTTCTTGAATGTGTGGGCTATAAAATGATAAGGGGTTAATGTTTTGTCTTCACAATCCAAATACTAATACGCCAAAAGACAGTTGTCAGTAAAAGAGCTGCCCAGTGGATGTTTCACTTCTTTCAAGCAGTGCCTAATTCCACAGATACCAGTGAAACCAGAAAATCCAGACAGCTACCCGGATTTTGTAGCAATGGGATTTTGTCCTAATTTGCAAGGTGATTAGGTGATTTATATAGGTTTAGGTCTTAGATCTTCAGTGTGTTAGGACAGTAATGACCAACGTTCTAGCTAATATCCCTCCTATAGTAGACAGCCTTTTTTCTGCTGGATCCCTGATTGGTGGTGGGGTGGGGGCATCCTCCTTTTTTTTTTTTTTTTAATAGATCAAACCGATGGATGGACAGTTCCTTCCAAGCAGTCCCTCCCAGAGGTCAATGGATATCCCCTCCATGAGGATGAGTGTGTAACCTTCAACCGTCTATTCAAGCTGACCTCTAGCCTGTGGTCTCTTAAAACTACTTCCAAGCATTTGTCACCACCACATGTGTCACCACAGTCTAGATGGGCCCACTTGCTTGCAGGCTTCTCATCTCTTTAGGCCTTGCTTTCACGTGTTCTATTCAGTTCTCACTCTCTGTATTTGTCCATGTGGCTAATTTCTTCCGCCTTTGATGACTCAACTAACGTCACCCTCCCAGTCTCCTTAGCAGCCTGAGTTGGGTGACCCTCTGCTCTTCCCGCCCCCCCCCCCCATCCCCCAGCCCCCTAAGCTGCCTTCTGCCAGGTCACTCAGTCAGCACTGCTGTCAGCATCTGGGTATTTTCTGGTCCACCCCACAAGATTTTGCATCCCCAAGGAGAGGGGCCATGACTTGGCCCCTGAAACCATGTGTAGGTAGTACCCAGCACATGGTAGCATGCCATAAATGTGGCTGCTGGGCCAAATGATTGAGTGAATGCACATCAGGTCACCTCTGCCTTTGCAAAGTAGATGTTTGCATATTTTAAAACAATGGCAATTTTTTTTAAATCATTGCACTGTATTCTTTTCTCCTGGCTCAACTCCCCAAACTTCTGTTGCTTGTCTGAGGCTGTGGCTTACACATCTCTTGCCATCAGCTTTCCCCTCATTTGTTACCATGCCCCTCAAACCATTGTGCCTAGAATTCATCACAGAACCCCAGATCGCACAGGGACTTGGGAGCTTCCCTCTCAATGACCTAAGCTCTTCATTTTCACTGATGTCCCCATTTTGCTCTGAGACTGATGGTACAGACAGGGGCAGTCCCAGAGTTGAAACATTTGTTCCTGTATACTTGGAGATAACCCACAGTCTTCATAATCCACACATGAAAATGATAAGAGGCCAGGCTGGTGTATATGAGGGCACTGAGGGGAGGGTGTAAAGATGAAAGACAGCAATGAACAGAGTCCATGGGAAGCCTTCCTGGAAGAGGGGGCTTTAGAGATACACAAGGAACATGCAGGGTGCAGAGGAGCACTAGAGAGAGGCATTTCAGACCGGGAAAACAGCCCAAGCAAAGACCCTGGGTCTGGGAGTATGGCCCCTGAAGGGACAGCAAGGTGGTAATTTGGGGGTTGTGAGAGACTGGAATTGCTTCATTATGAGGACCCTATAAACCTAGATTTAGGAGTTTTGTTTTTATCTGATTATAACTTTAGGGAAGGTCAGAGATCTTTTTTAATGTTTTGTTTTTATTTTTGAGAGAGAGAGAGACAGACAGACAGCGTGAGCAGGAGAGGAGCAGATAGAGAGGGGGACACAGAACTTGAACCAGACTCCAGGCTCCATGCTGTCAGCACAGAGCCCAATGTGGGGCTCAAACTCACTAACTGTAAGATCATGACCTGAGCCTACATCAGATGTTTGACTGAGCCACCCAGGCGTCCTGTTAGAAAAAAAGTTTGGATTTGGTGGAGAGGGAGTGGCAGAAAAGATAGGAGGCTACAAAAGTCTAGGCACAAACCAAATGTTAGTAGCAAAGACAGGAAATACCCTTGAAGGCACCAACTATGGATGGGGAGTCAGAAGGCTGAGAAACAGGAGCAAAAATCTGTGCACACCAGAGGACACTCATGTGTGGATAACAGAGACTATAGAAGACCAGGCAGAAGGTGCCGGAAAGAGTGGTGGGGGTGGAGGGGTGACCCCTGAATAGGTGAGAAGGGGCAGAGCCTACTCTCCAGGGAGAATGGACATGTCCTCCCGATGCTGGTGGAGAGGGAACTAGAAGTTGGGATCCAAACAGACTGACACAGGCCAAAGTGAAGGCAGAAGCAGGTATGGGAGGTGGTTTGGAATGGCCTCAGGCTTTGCAGCAGAGTGGACACTAAGTCACTCAGCTAAGGACTAGGACCTGAGGGAACTTAAGGGGTGCTCTAGAACAGTCATGGTGAGGAGATCCTGAGTGAGGAGAGAAAAGGCAAGTCCTCAATAGAAATGAGACAAAGGGCAGGGGCACCTGGGTGCCTCAGTCAATTAAGTGTCCGACTCTTGGTTTCAGTTTAGGTCATGATCTCACAGTCGTGATTTCAAGCCCCATTTGGGGCTCTGTGCTGACAGTGCGGAGCCTGCTTGGGATTCTCTCTCTCCCTCTCTCTCTGCCCCTCCCCACTCATGTGTGTGCTCTTTCTCTCTCTCAACATAAATAAACCTTAACAAAAAAAAAAAAGGGGGAGACAAAGGGCCGATGCTGCCCAGCTTGCTTCTACTGACATCGGAGACGCAACACGATTTTGCAAAGCTGCATGTGCACTGAACCCTGGATGGGGAAGGACTAGAAAATGACGATGAGCCCCCCAGCCTGGCTCTGAGAGCCTAGCCATTTGCTCAGAGCCTCCTTTTTAGAGCATGGCCACCTCATGACACAGAGCTGATCCTTCATTCCCTTGGTCCAGGCCAGATGTCCCCCATTCAGAGAGAGGGCCTGGGGCCAGTGACAGCTTTTAGCAGATCTGTAGGACCAAGGACTGACAGGGCTTGGGTGCTCCAGGGTGGAGTAGGTGGGGACGCAGACCTCAGGAGGAGGCTGCAGACCGTTCTCCTCACTCTCTTTCAGGAGCACAATGAGTTCAACTCCTCCATGGCCAGGAGCCAGACCAACACGGCACGGATTGACGGCCTACGGCCAGGCATGGTGTATGTGGTGCAAGTGCGTGCCCGCACGGTGGCGGGCTATGGCAAGTTCAGTGGCAAGATGTGCTTCCAGACGCTGACTGATGGTAAGAGGCAGGCCAGTGAAGTGGTACAGGGCCAGCACTTGGGGGAGGGGAAGAGGCCCTGAAAAGCTGCCCTTGCAGCCCAAGTGCCAACCTCTCACTGGATTCCAGTGCGATTCCCTTGGAAGGGTTTGCCCTGGAGGGGTGGGGGCAGGGCATTACTCTTGCGTCATTCACAAGGCAGGGCATCTTTCTGAAGTCAGGCCTATTTCTCTCCTAACATCGCTTGGGTTTTCCTTCAGTGGGTCTCTGTACCACATGCAGAGAGGTCCTGGCAGGGAGACCCCCACGTAGCTCAGGGTTCATGTGCCTCCTGCCTCAGAATCAGGGCCCAGGTGTTGCCATTGTTTTACCCTCACTCCCACTTCACCCCTCTGTTCTGGGGGACTGGGAGCTGAGCTCACAACCTAATTTCACGAGATAAGGTCTCCAGGAAGGACACAGAGGGGCAAATTTTGGGGTATAGCAGTCCCATGCAACCAGTATCTCAGCTTGTTTGAAACAGCTTCACATGTGACTCTAGCCATGTATCTCCAGTGATAATAGACAGACACTGTCTTCTAAACCATCCCCAAGGCCAGAAAGCCTGTCACCCAAAATACTTCCACCTTTGGGCTTTGTTAGTTCCCCATTAATGACAGTCTCTCCTGGTCCTCTGAGACCACGCTTTTAAATGGTTATGAAAATCTGATTTCCCTGTAGCCTGAGGAGGCGGCATGGGATATCTGCCTGTGTTCACCCACTCTTTCCCTTAGCCAGCCATTTACTGTGGTGTATGCTTTCGTTTTTCTGTTCACTGTCTGTCCATTTTATTTATTCATTTGTGAGCTGTTTCCTGATAGTTTTCCAGATATCAGTCTCTTCTCAACCCCCTCAACTGAGAGCCTTTAATTTTTCACTTATTAATTAAATTACACACAAAACAGTCTGCCTTTACATAACATTTTATTCTAGGCCAGCACTCTCTGACTAGGCATGTGATAGGACCTGAGGTTTTATATTGACTCACATTATGATGTTTAACAATTTAACATTTCACCAGAAACATTTAAAATCAGATGATTTCATATGAAAACCATAATGTGCATTTTCTTGTGAAAAGCTGAAAAGAAGCCAGAGCTGATGGGTGTTGTAGGGGGAGGGCTGTACCCCCGAGCTGAGAGGCGGCTGCCCCCATGGGGCATCTGCCCCTTCCCAGTGATTTGTACCCAGATGCTTTAATGTGAGTTTTCTGGCTCCTGTAGGATTGGAGTTTGCAACTCGTTTTTAGTTCTTTTCAGGTGAATCTTCGCTCATATTTTGAGGATAGTGAGATGGGGTAGAAACTGAGCCAATTTATTCAGGTTAATAATGCTGCCGGTATGAAAAGAATGCAGACTGTCTCCTGTTCCTTAAGGATTCTGTCCCCTCTTTGCACCTTACTTACCATCTAGATTTATGGGCACTGTGGCACCAGGAAGTACACAGGATTAAAAACCCAAAACTCAGAATGCTCTGAGCACTGGTCTCTTGGCAATTCTGCTAGACAAATCAAGAATTAACAAATTTCTCCCAAGAAGACTATTCCTTTTACATTTGGCAGTTAAGTTTTATAAACCCAAGAGGGGCTAGATATAAGAGAGTTTTGGTAAGTGGCCAAATTCAGGAGTATTTATCTTAATGACTGAGGTTGGCACATCAGTAGTAATTATGTTCACTGAGGCTTCGGGCCCTGTCTTCAGCATAAAGGTGAGTTGAAGGTTGATCGGTGATCGGTCATTGGAGCCGGAGGACCTATAGGATTCCGCCCAGGGTCAAAGACCACACTTTGGGCAGCATTGACCTCCACATGACAGCAGAGCTACTATGGGCTGCTGTTAGCTCTAGTATGCTAACCTTTGGCTTATATGCTTTTTTTTTTTAACCCATTCATACAGCATGATATCTGCACGTTTATCAAACAGTCCAGGTGATTCTTATGCTCCCCGGTGTTTGAGAATCATCATTCAACTCTGTGAGCAGAGGAAGGCACTTCTAAAGATAAGGATGTTGGTTCTTGAAGCCTCTCACTCTCTAGAAATCAATTTTAAAGACTGAAGGTCACATTGCTTTATGAAGTTTTTAAGTTATAAAGATGTTTTTATGGACTCTTCATTGTGGTTCCTTGAATTTTGTTCTTTTGCCAAAAAAAATTTTTTTAAAAGTTTAATCACTTATTTTGAGAGACAGAGAGAGAGAGAGAGAGAGAGAGAGAGAGGCAGAGAAAGAGGAAGAGAAAGAGAATCCCTAGCAGGCTCCGCACTGTCAGTGCAGAGCCCAGTGTGGGTCTCAAACTCCCGACCTATGAGATCAAGACCGGAGCTGAAACTGAAAGTCGGGCACTCAACTGACTGAGCCACCCAGGCACACACACCCCATTTTTTTTTTTAAACACACATGTTACAGAAAGCTGTCAGTTGAGACACTATACCTTCAGTCTTTAAAATTGATGTCTATGGAGTGGCTTCGAGAATAACATCCTTATCTTTGGAAGTCTCTTTCTCCACTCACAGAGTTGAACAGTGGTTCCTAAACTTTGGGCAGCATGAGAATCGCCTGGAACATTTGGTAAATATGGAGATATTCTGCTCTTCACTCAAAGGTTCTGATTCAGTAGACCTGAGGAGGGCCCCAGAAAAAGTCATGGTTTGTTATCGGGCTCAGGTGATTCTGATGCAGGACATGGTGAATTTCACTTCAAGAGCTATTGTCATTGAGGTTGCCAAGTGAAATACAGGATGGCCAGATAAATTTGAATTTCAGATAAAGAACTGACAATATTTTATTCTAAGTAAGTATCTCCCATTCAACATTTGGGGTATACTTACACTAAAACATTATTCATTGTGTACCTGAAATTCACTTTTAACTGGTTGGCCTGTTTTACTGTATCTGGCAGTATTGTATTTTTGGTCGGCCTGTATTTACTGTATCTGGAAGTATTGGTCGGCCTGTTTTACTGTATCTGGCAACCTTAATTGTAATAGAACACATAAAGCTTGATCTCTGTATGCCTCAGTCCTTAATGCCAAGTGGAGGAATAAGCATAATAATAATAATAATAATAATAATAGCCAGCTAGGCCAAGTGGTTTCTATGGATTAAGGAAAAGAGTATTAGGATTTGGGACACCCATGATAGTGCAGACATTGCAAACTGTGCCTCTCATAATTTGATTGTTTTATTATTACCTTTTTTAGTAGAAAGGAGTCTGAGGGTCAGAGAGACTAAAGACTTTGTCCAGGATCACGGAGCTCACCCATGGTAAAGCCAGGGTTTCGGGGAGCTCTGTTCACCTCTGTGACTCGGGGGCTTCCTTTTTGCCCGCGTAATACAGTACAGTTCTAACCTTGGCAGAGGCCTTGATCCTATTCTTCTTGAGTGGGAACTTTGGAGTGCCGGGCCATTTCTCCGGTGTTCCTTCATCCTCCACAGCTCCTGGTGTAGCACCTGCTGCCCAGCTGCTGATATTCTTTAAATATCTGCTCAAAGAATCTATACGCTGTGCTGTGTTTCAACACCTGTGTGTTTTCAAAAGTCCTTCAGCAGTGGTTTTTCTTCTTCCCCTTAGACGTATCCTAGCATGACTGACCGTCCTTTGAGATACCTTCCAAATGAGGGGATGTAGATTGGAGTCACCTCTGCTGTGGGGACGCATGTCATCAGCATTTAATTCTGAGCTTCTATCCCTGCTGTTTTGTTTTTATTGTTACTGTCATTTGCTTCTAGTTGTTCTTGTTTATTTGTGACTTGAAGATCATTCTTTGTTTTAGTTGGTCTTCTAGCTCTGAAGCATGGAAGCTGTACTCTACATATACATACACACACACACACACACACACACACACACACACACACATATTTATAATGTCTTTAGTGTCATGCATTGAGTCCCAGCTGTATGCAATGAGCACACAGGAAGAACTCTAATGCCTCTTTTTCACCTAGATGACTACAAGTCTGAGCTGAGGGAGCAGCTGCCACTGATTGCTGGCTCGGCAGCAGCCGGGGTCGTGTTCGTGGTGTCATTGGTAGCCATCTCCATCGTCTGTAGCAGGTAGGTCCTCTACTTCCATCTGCTCCTACTAGCTCACCTCAGACTCGGAAAGCCCCTCTCCACATGCAGGCCCCTCCCAGGCCATGCAGACTGGACGGGGCCTGACCATACACAGCCTTGCTGTCAAGCTCATGGTCATCATTCCATCTCAATCCACAGGCAGCCTAGAATTGTCCAGATTATTTGTTTTCTCTGTGCCTGGGATAAAATCCTCCATAAGAGCTGGGCAAGGCTATGGGTAAACAGCATCCATCTTCAAACCTCATTTTATTCCCCCTCACTGTTGGAGCGACAGTTACCAAATTGCATTTGACCCACTGGAGCATCACACCCTGTACTGCAACCCATCGTCTGGTTAGAGAGCCAAGGCCCTCGGCAGAGGGCACAAGGCAGGCAGTCAGGAGGAGAGCCAAGGAGGAAAACAGGAACTCCAAGTTCTGCAGAAGGGCAGGCCCTGAGGCCTTGTGCATTTTTAATACTGTTGCTACTGCCTTTGGGGGTTAGCCCAGATTCTGCTCTGGAAAGCACTGTAGTTGGCTTCTCCTGAGCCGTTCCATGGTACAGCCAGCATGCTGATGGGTATCCTGAGAACCTCTGCCCCAGGCTCTGACGGGAACCCAGAAGCAGACCCGGCTTCCAGGAAGCAGGACAGGAGCTAAATGTTAAAGTGGGAGCTGCCCAGTTCCCAGTCCCAGAAGATGCCCTAGTGAGCCCCCGTCGGGACAGGGGAGCTGGGGGACACCCCTGGTGCCGAGCAGCAGGGGTGCACTCCAGCTAAAAGAGTTCCTCTTCCTCGCATCTACAGGAAACGGGCTTACAGCAAAGAGGCCGTGTACAGCGATAAGCTGCAGCATTACAGCACCGGCCGAGGTGAGTAGAAAGCACACATCCACTGCCTGGTAGAGCAGGTGAGTGCTTGGAGGAGTGCTCCTTACAGCCAGACTGGCCAGTCCCAATGACAAGTCCCCTTCCAGCCCCCGGTGCCCCAGCAGCATCCTTTCTCTGCAGGTCCCCAGGGCCACAGTCTGCCTGCCCCATCTGCTCTCTGCCCGTTGTGGGCACTCATTGGATGCTTGGCGGGTAGATTATCTTCCATGTTGATAAGCCCGTATAGGACACAGAATTCGGGGAAAAGATTGGGTTTAGCAAGTCAATGAATCCTGAAATCAGACTCAGTGGGAAAAGATGGAGGGTTCTCTATTAACATCTTCTGCCTTATCTTATCCAATTGAGCGGCTGGGGAATGTGTTAACCAAATTCACAGATAAGCCAGAGAACATGAATATAGGGAATTAAAAAGATAGCAGAGCCCAAGAGGCCAGAGTGTTGGGATATCTCCCAAGTGTTTTCTTTTAAGCAGTGCCTTTAAAAGTTTTTCTCACTCATTATCCTACCCATCTCTTTTTTAAAAATCTATGTATAATATTTTTATAACTAAAATTTCTCCTTACCAACGTACAGTGTAAAGTCCTACGTCAAAACTATTCTTTTATCTGTGTAATTACAACATTGCAGGATCTGAAAAAAAGGTCACTTGGGGCACCTCCCTACTTCCAGAAAGCTTAGATCCTTGGGACATGTTGTCTTTCTAAATAACTCCTTTTGAATTCCACAGTTACCCTCAGAAATCTGTCCCAGCACTTTGCACTGTGCTCTGTCTCAGGCTTCTTCTGTAAATCTCAACTCACCTAAATCCCCCTGTGCAATGTCAGCCCTTTTCTTCCTGTTCACTCAGCAGCAAGCATAGAAAATAGACCTTGTACACACACACACACACACACACACACACACACACTCAGTGTGACTTCAATGGGCAGTCCTGGGAGCGAAAATGGGCTAAAGGCAAAATTTCTCATGGACCAAACTCCTCCCTTCTCTAAAATCGAGTCAGGAAAGTGAGGCCAGGACCTTCACCCAGCAGCTCCACCTCAGAGCAGTTTGTGTTCTAGCATGGCCAGTGCTGGCTGGCACTGTACAAAGGCCAGTCTGTAGATATGGCTTTGTTCTCTGGGGACTTTCAACCCAAGACCAAGAAACTGCCAAGAGTTTGTAGAGGACCAGACTCCTGGTGGCTGGCTGCTATTCCCAGGCAGTCATTGCTGGGAGGGAGGAGAGGGCTCAGAGTGAGCTCAGAGACACTGAGACTCAACCACAGTGGTCCCGGGCAGCCTCCAATCAGCAGCATAAATGAGGGTGGGGGACTGGAGAGTGGCCTTTTCTAAGTCTACAGGCAAAGTTTCTGCAACACTCAGAATCCCATACACTCCCCTTCCTTTCCCTATCCAGGCCACTGTGGGCCTCCATTTTAACCAGTTGTAACTGGTTTCAGAGAGGAAACCTTACTGTGTTCTCTTTCTTTCCCAGTGTCCTGACTCTGTGCCTCACTGCAAAATCTACAGATGTGTTTACCCATTTTAACCTGTGCATTTGCCCTTCCGGGCAGGGCCTTTGCTTCCCCAGCTGAAAAACAAAGACTTTGATTTATCTATGATTCTCAAGTGAAGGTGCCCCCTCCACAGTGCATCAGAATTATCGGAAAGGCTTTCTCTATCCCCCTGCTTCCCTGCCCTGCCTCAGGATTCTGACATTGCCCCCACCAGCCCCCTGCTCTGGACTAACTCCCTGCCATATTAAAAGCCACTGTGGAGGTACCTAGGTGGCTCATTCAGTTAAGTGTCCGACTTCAGCTCAGGTCATGATCTTGCAGTTCACAAGTTCAAGCCCTGTGTCGGGCTTTGTGTTGACAGCTCAGAACCTGGAGCCTGCTTCAGATTCTGTGTCTCCTCTCTCTGCCCCTCTCCCGCTTATTCCCTCCCTCCCTACCTCCCTCTCTCTCTCTCTCTCCTCAAAAATAAATAAAACATTTTAAAAATGTTTTTAAAAAGGGCCACTGTGAAGCCCATTTCAGACTTAGCATCCTATAACCTCTTTTGAGGAAACTTTTGGAGATGGCCATATCAGCCTGAATGCAGAGGGTGAAAAACTGGGTTCAAAAGGAGGAATGCCATTTTGGAGACTAGAGATGCCCTAGGGTGAGAATGGGGTGCCCTAAGACAGACATCTCCTCTTTAAAGCCAGGCAAGCTAAGCCTCGTCACTCTTCAGTCAGGGTACAGAGGGTCCCCAAGCATCGAGTGCAGGTGCAGCCTGGTGCCCTCCAGGCCTCTTCCACTTGAGTTCTGGCCATCCTGCTCTGGAGGGGTGGGCTCTGCCAGCCACAGCATGCAAGTACACTTCCACGATACTCAGATACTTCTGGGGAACTCTTCACCTCTAAGGCCAACAGAAGGAGGCTTCCCTAGTTCCCAGCTCCACAGAGAAACCACTATGCAGTCTGCAGTAATAGTGGCCCTGCTGCAGCCAGCGGGGACAGCTAAGCACACGGTGCTAACAAGCAGCACAGTTGCTGTCCCTGGGACGCAGGGTAGACCATAGTTCACTCCCTTGGCTGCTTTAGAAGTCTGTCTTCTTTTTAATTCAGCTCACCTTTTATAAGTCCTTTTCCCTATTCGTACCATTCTTTTTATCTAGTCCCTGAAACCTGGCTCTTCTTTGCAGTTTGGTTCCCTAAACCCATAGTCTCATGCATTGAACTGCATTAGTGCTTTTCCTTCCCTGCACATCCATCACTCTGACCTAAGCTACTACTGTTGGAGAATCACAGCTGAAGGACTGTAGAGCTGGGGGAAGGCTGAGCACTCTTAGAACAGAAGAGAACACTCCAGCTCTGATGGAGGCTGTGCCTGGCTCTAGACAGTGAAGGGGGAGGAGTATTTAGTTATGGAAAGCCTACTCTGTACCATGAATTGGGAACTTCATTCTGGTAGCTCATTTCAACTCATCTAACCTTGACAATCGCTTAGGAAGCAGGCATTAATCTAGGAAGATTAAGCGACTTCCTCAGGTCACACGGCTCCTACGTGGCAGTAAGTCTGGCTACAGAGCCCATGCTCTTACCATACTGCAGAGGCTCAGGGTACCTGGTGGTCAGGAGCAGGGGGGAATGGGGTGAGAACTAATCCCAGGTGTCCTGGTTGGTGGACCCCCTTCTGGGTCCCACTGCAGGAGACAGAAAGATCAGTTATGTCTGAGCAGAATGTATGCACATAACTATACCTGAACCATCCACATGCATGCACGGTACTGTGGGATATGGCCAGCAACTGCAGCTCTGAGGACTTCCTGCCCAAGAAGTGACAGAAAACCCGCAGCAGCTCCCCAGCTGTATTCATCAGTGCCCAAGAGAGCCCCACCTCTCTTCCCCATGGGCAGAGAATAGGGTGCCATAGAGAGGCCGGTGGTCTGTGCCCTCCCAGACCCTCCTTTCAAGCTGATGAAAGGCTGAAGGAGAAATAACCAAAATCTTCACAGATGGATACCCTCTCTAGCTCATCTAGATGTGACAGAGCTGTTCATTTTGAGAATACAGTCTAGAACACTGTCTAGGACACTGGTTTATGCCCTCCTCTGAGCTTGGAGCACAGCAAATAAGCATGTAAAGGGGAGGTTGGATTTGGGAAAGTCAAGTTGGGAAGAGAATCTGCTGGATGTGGTGCTGGATGCTTGGATAAAGAGCCTGGAAGGTTCATGTTCAAGGATGGGTGGGTGGGACTGTGGGTTTCCCGTGTCCAAGAAGAGGCAGACAGATGGTGTGTTCTCATGATTACTGTGAGCCAGATCTCAGAAGGTGCTTGCTGGCTGACTAAAAATTGCCTGGACAGGATGATCCAGGTAGGCCAGGGTAGGCTTGGGAATTAGAAAAGTTCTAGTCAATTCTATATTTGGGAAGTGCTACTGGGTATTGATGAGGCTTATGTAACCACATGCCTGATAGTGGCTGATGCCTCACAGATTTCTGAGTTGGGTGAGGTGTGTAGGGGTGGGGAGAGAGGAAGAAAAGAGCTCGGTAAGGGGGCAAGGGCTTTCAGAAAGCAACCCTAACACAACCACCTCCGTTGTACAGGTAACTGTGGATATAATCACAGATCTATTCTTAAGCCTTGAGAAAAGTGAAAACAAATAGGTTACGTGCCCAAAGACTGGCAGAAGCTCAAATTTCCACCTAGGGCAAGAGGACAGAGCACTGAGATTACAGAACAGGAGTGTGAGCTTGATCCCTGCCAAATGCTTGTAGAGACCAAAGCAAATGGGTTCTGGGCATTTACAACTGAATTCAGTGATCACTAGGAACCACAGAGGATGATTAAGAAAGAAGCATGAGGACCTCATATCATTTCCTAGGCTTATACATTTAGTAATTTCAACAGGAATTGCAGATGTAGTGAGTTTTTATTTTGGCACAAATATTTGATGCTCTCCTAGAGGAAAGCATTGTAAAGTGAGTACAGACTTTGTCTTCGTACCCAAAGAACATGGGTTAGTAACTCCTGTCAGCCAGGAAGGAAGGCACCAGCTTTATTCTAGCCCTTGTCCAATTCAATCTCTTGTTCGTTTTGTTGTTTTTTTTTTAAATTCATGAGTCAGGTGCAAGCCTAGGGATGCTTATCAAGTTTGTAGGTAACAGTTGGAGAGCATAACTAACACCATATAAAACAATCAAAATTCAGAACTATCCAACAGCTTTGAATGCTAATTTGAAATCTGCAAGATGAAATGTTAGAGGGATAAATCTAGAATCTATTGTTTGGGTTTAAACAAAAATAAGGCAACACAAAAAGGTGGAGACCTGACTTACTATTTGTTTGTGTGAAAAATGTCTAGGTGTTTAGTTTACCACATACTTAATATGAGTGATATATAGTGGAGTAAAAAGCCAAGCACTGTTATGGATGCAAAACAATAGTAAAATGCAATGTCCAGCTTGAGTGCTTACTGTGTTACAAGACACTTTACCTGTACTAACTCATTTAATCCTTATAACTGTCCCATGAGGTCGATTTTACATGTGAATAAATAGCCTCAGAGAGGACAGGTAACCTGCCCAGAATCCTGGAATTAGTGATTTGCAAAACAAGCCTTTAAACTCAGGTCTGCCTGACTCTCTGGTCCCTGGATCAGAAGAGGTGACACACAGACACGCGGTCCTCTGTGCTGGGAAGAACACATCCACAGTGATGTTCTTGGTTCTGAGGACCCCATTTCAAGAAGAACATTGTTGGCAAAGCGGCCTGCCTGTTTAAAGTGCCAAGTCCACGGGGCGCCTGGGTGGCGCAGTCGGTTAAGCATCCGACTTCAGCCAGGTCACGATCTCGCGGTCCGTGAGTTCGAGCCCCGCGTCAGGCTCTGGGCTGATGGCTCGGAGCCTGGAGCCTGTTTCCGATTCTGTGTCTCCCTCTCTCTCTGCCCCTCCCCCGTTCATGCTCTGTCTCTCTCTGTCCCAAAAATAAAAAAAAATAAAAAACTTTAAAGTGCCAAGTCCTGATCTCTTACCTCAGGGACTTGGAAATACCCATTCAGTGCTAGAGAAACATGGGCAGGGATCAAGCATGATGCCTTTATGGCAAAGGAAAGGAGATGGTGTTGTTGTGCTTCATGAGGTTAAATGCAACCATTGAGTGAAAGATCAAAGTAGGCAGATGTGGATTCCGTGTAGAACACCCTCGCCCAGACCGGAGCTGTCCAACACAGAGCCAGGCTGCTTTATGGGGAGGTTAGCTCTCTGTTCTTGGAAGCATTCAAGCACAGGCTAGGTAGCTATCAGTAAAAGATGTTGTAGAGCAGACTGCTGCTCTAGGTGGGAGCCTGGACTAGATTAGACCAGAAACATACCTTGCTCCAAGATTCCACACCTGACTTTCCTGACTCTGGGTAATAGAGGTGTTTCCAAACTATAGAGGACCAGTATCCAACCCGCTGGAAATCACTTTGGATACCAGGGTGAAGGTCAAGTGGACCCGCTGGAGGAGGAGACAGGCTGGGTACTTCGGCTGCCTCTTCTGGAGGTAACACGAACACTAGCATCTGGTCATGAGTAAATGAGGGCCTATGAAGAGAGGAGGAAAAGCCCCCCAGGGGAAAGGTGGCTGAGTTGTCAATGGGTGCTTATTAAATGTCAAGTAAATCTAACAAGCACCTCTGAGGCTGTCGACTTTGGGTTTCCAGCACGACTTCAATGGCCCAGAACCAGTGGGCCTTGCCTGAAAAGACCTGCCTATGCTGGTCATTGATGTCAAGAAGCAGGGAGGTGTGAAACTCTTTTTCCTAAAGTACCTTCCTCAAGGGCAAGTCACCTGTGGTCTACTTTTCTTCTCCTAGAGATATATTAGGCAATTACTGTGGTTTTAAGAACAAACCTTAAAATGTGGTGAAACTTCCAAATAGAAGACAGGAGGAAGATTCTCTTCAGATCCACTCCTTTTCCGCTGAGGCTCATTGCCTCCCTAAGGGCTCTCCTCTTGGATTCTTCCTCAAACCCTGGCTGGGCACCCAGGACCTCTGCTCCTTCCTGGAAAAAAACAACTATCTATTGCCCTGGTCTTGGCCCTCAGAAGCAGGTGGAGCAGACTGTTTCTACTTTCCGTCAAGCTTTCCTGGTAGGTTTACTCCAAGAAACTGCCCATCACTCAATAGCTTC
Source organism: Prionailurus viverrinus (assembly GCF_022837055.1). Taxonomy (NCBI): domain Eukaryota; kingdom Metazoa; phylum Chordata; class Mammalia; order Carnivora; family Felidae; genus Prionailurus; species Prionailurus viverrinus. The sequence goes on from NC_062569.1 coordinate 31,068,775, forward strand.
AACCACCACCCATGTGTCTCCTATATCCACAACTCCAGATTTAGACTTCCAGTTCTGTTTCCATTCTGAGTTATGACTTCTAGGCACTTGCATATTTCATCTGTGCATTCAGAGTGTAAGAGCACATGCTCGAACTTCCCTGACACTGGGGTTTCTTTCCCAAAGTCCATTACCTGGTTTGTAGCGCCACTTTATGCCAGAAGTCTTGGCATTGACTTGGATTGTTCTTGTACCTCTTTAATTCTCCATCTTTAATTGCTCACTGAGTGCTATCAATCCTTCCTTTGAGATTCCTCTTGCCTCTTCTGTTGTTCTCATTGCAGCACTCTGGTTGAAAACTCTGTATCTTGGCACCTTAACTATTGCAATGACCTTAGAGCTGTTTCTCAGCCTCCGGCCCCTTCCCCATGACATACATGTGAACGCTGCAGCCTACCAGCCAAAGGAATTTCTTGGTGCCTTGCTCTCAGTGCATCCCTTCCTAGCTGACGGAACAGTTGTCAGCTCTGTGTGTCTGATGGCATCAATCTTAATGCCTTTGTTTGGAAGTCAAGGCCCTCCCATGCTAGTACATCAGTGTTCTCCCGCCTTAGTCCTCCCTTCCCACCACACATAAGCTGGTCACACTCTCCTCACTTCTCTCTGAGCTTTGCCTTTGATACTCCAGGCTTCTCCTTCTCCAGTGCATGAGCATGTGACCTGTTCTAGGATTCTGACCTTGAACACTGACGTCCATAGCCCTCTGCCTTCTCTGGTTTCTGCAACATTTATAGCTCATTTCCAGGTGTGGTCTCCTGATTTTAGACTCTCCAGCACTGTTTTCCCAGTTATTTCATGTCTGCATCATCTGAAGAACCTCATGAGCTTTGCTTTTTCTATAGCTCCCATAGTCGCTAGAATGGTGCTGTCTGGGTGTCCTGTTAAGGTTGAGAAAAATGAGGGGTGATCAATGTACTGAGGGAGAGGATTGGATGAAGTCCCTCCCAGGGACTGTATTTTATGTGCAGATCCCTAAACTGCTTCCCTCTTGTGCTTAGGTATCTGGACCAAATTTAGGTGAGTCACCAAGATGAGAAAGTCTGCCTTGGATCCAGAACGGGGAACAAGGAAGCACACTTCCCTCCTTCCCATGGCTCCGTCAAACCTGCTGGGACACAGGATATCAGTGACTGAGAACAACCTAACTCACCACCTCTCCAGAGCCATACTGTGGGATTCTAGGAATCCTCAGCCAGCTGGAGGGTATTGGGCCCTTCCTAGAACCCCTGAAGCCTCCTGGGCTGTCTTGCTCTCCCACCCCCCCAGATGTTCACGGCACTGATTTTGTACTTTCTGGATCCATGAGAGGGCTGAAGAGGAGCTCTCAGTCTTCTTTAGCTGTTAATCCTCAAATGTCACACACTATTTAGAACTAGCCCTTTCCCAGCCTGTTTCTGCTCGACCCTGAGACCCTGGCACCTGCAAGCAGATCTAACTCTTTAGATACACCCCATACATCTGCCAGCATCCCCAGACTTTGTCCCAGCCTGATCTACTGATGTAGGGTATCTAATAATCGCCAGGAGTTTTCTTCTGCTTCGAGGACCGCTCTGTACCATGTAAGAAGGCTCTGCATAGTGGCTAAGTCATTTCTTCTCAGACTTAAGTGCCTAAAGCATTGGTTTGTGGGTAAGATTTGTCTAATCTTCTGGGACTATGGTCTTTTAAAGCTTGAGGCAGTCCAGGCTGCAACCCACACCTATAGCATAATTGGGCTTTGAGGTCCAAGAACAAACATATCTGCAAATTGGTTCTTTAATAGAAACTAGTGAATTAGAAGAACATAAAATTGAAGATTTTTTTTCTTTCTCAAGACACTAGGAATCAGAAGTTTAGATCTGTACATACTACTTTTGTGTCAAAGGTATGTAACCTATGTTAAAAATGAGAAAATAATTGGTAACTATAAAATATTATAATTATATAATATTTGCAGTAATAATGTGAAACACTGTACAGGGCATTATAAAATACCTTACATTATGAGCTATATTGCATCTGATATTATTATTACTACCACTGATAATATTTCCCCAACACTCATAATCTGAGAACAATTTCTGAGCCCCGTCTCCAAATGTTTGGCTGTGCCTGACTCCGCAGCTGACTTGAATTCCTTGTTCACTGTCTGGTGATTCATTGCACTAAATACCATTTTCCTGATAATTAAAAACTGCTCACTGGCAAGTGGGAGCAGGAACAGGCTGATGCAGGATTTATGCAGAAACACAAAATGAGCCACAAGACAAATGACCTGTTCTGCCTAGCTAAAGGCATTTTTTTTTTTTTTTCTCATCATCTTCAGGGACTTGAGAAAGCCTAGCGGTAATGCCAGAGAGAGGTCTGCAGAGATGTGTTATTCCAGGATGAGGCACGGAAGCCATTATGTGCACGTGCTCAGTAGAATCACTTTCCTGGTTTCCTACACTGGATCCCTACCCCTGCCAGAGGAGTTAGGCCAGGACCCTCTGCTAGGTCAGCCCTCTCAGACCCTCATCAGAGGAGAAGCACCCAAGTCTAAGCCATTTGATGATAGGCTTTTGTTTTCAGTTTCCCTTCCTCAATGTAACAATGGTATTTTCAGGTTCAGGGAAAACAAGTACTAATTCCTATATGCAGAACTTTACAGTGACGTCGCATCACCCCTCCTGGGCCTCTCCGTGCAGCCTCCTCAGCTTTCTGTCAGGAGCTTCAGTGACTGTCAGAACCTCCGGCCCCACAATAGCTGTGTCCTCACGAGCACATGTCCTCTGACCCCCCCGTACACGTTTCTTAATTCTACAAGGTAGCAACCTCTCCTTGTGAGTAAATTGCACCAATCATTGAAGTATGAACTTTCTCCCACCTTGGTGCACCTAGTTGCCTATTCCTGGCCTGAAAGAATGCTGGCACCATCAGGACGTGAACCGTTCCCTTCTGGGAGTAGGTCCTTCCCAGAACTGATTGGGGCTAATATCTGCAAAGCTCATTAACTCCGGATCCTTTCTCATTCATCCTTATAGATGTCTGTACTTGCAAACTGTTCATTACTGCACATTCTAGATTGTTTAATTAGTCTTTGTGGAAGAGTTCCTGTAGGAAAGCTTAGCATACATCGTTTAAAAGCCCTTGATCTAAAATAACAAGGTAGTTATTCTTAAAGTAACTAATACAACTCTAAGTGCCTTACATCCTCCACTGCCCACCCCTCCTTCCTCTTCCTACCTCCCCAAACACTTCCTAGAACCATTTATTGATAATAATCCTGAGTAAGTCAGTCTGAGCCCTTCCCATAAACATCAGGCACTGTGCTAAGGTATTTCATTTGCAGTGTGTTCTTTAATATCACAGTCACCATGGGAGGGATGTGCTATTTCCTCCACTTGCAAAGGAGAACATTATTCTAAGAGGGGTATGTGGATTTGCTGCTTTATGCCAGACTAGTAAGAGGTTTTAGGATTCTGTCCTCACCTATAGGCCCCAGCATCTGGGCTCCTGACCTCCTCTCCTCTCAGCATAGCACAGGATTTGGGAAAAGTTGCAGGTTGTTGACACTGACCTCCTGTCTGCTTTGCATTCTGAGTGGGTCTGTTGTTGTCTCACCTCCTGCCCTCACCCCTTCGGTTCACACTGGCCAACTTCCACGTGCAGCATCTGTGTGTCTTCGCCTAAAAGCTCTCTGGCCATGGAGCCTCCCTGCCCACCTGCGCAGCAGGCCAATCAGCTCCCACTGAAGGCTGATGGGAAATGTGTGGTAATACCATGGCTCCTTCCATCCAGGTGGGCCAACTCTGAAGCATGTGATCACCCACACCAACTCCTAGAGCTTTCCAGGGGGGCTTAAGTCTGCTTCAGTTACCCATGGTGGGAAGTGGCTTGAGAAGACACTTTTTATAAGCTGCCTTCCTTGCCCGCTCTTGCCCCATTCATCTACAAGTGCTGCTTGGGATCATCTTTCAGATAAGCCACATGGCTTTCAGAGCCTTTTCTCAAGGGTTGCTTCTGGAGGAACCCAAAGTGCGACTACCTGGAGATGCTGATCTGGCTTTGTTAGACCCTTTCAGTCTGGTTTCAATCATTCTTGGTCCTCACCTGTTCATCAGAGCAAATGAGAGATGAGCCCCAACTCTATTTTCCTTTAACTCCACTGTTAGCAAAATAGAACACCACCCTCGCTCTCACTCGCTCTCCCCCCCCCCCACACACACACATTCCCTAGGGATTACAACATTCCATATAAAGGTGAGGATCTCTCTGTTTGCTTTGTCCAAATTTCAGTGGGTAGATTCCAAAGTCCATGTTGTCATGTTTCCAAGGAACATTCTAGGATGGCGTTGACCATCCTAAAGCAAGCCATCTAGCATGCTAGGAGTGATTTTATTTAATGACGCCTATAACCCATTTTTCCAAAAGAGCAGTTCTTCTGGGCATGGAACCTGGCTGTCTCTGACTTAAAAAACAAATCCCCCTTCACTTCTCTGCTGCATCTTCCTTCTCCCTCTGGGCTGTACTGTAGCACTTCGAGTCCTTGCCTGAATTGTGACCAAAGCAGCATGAACTTGGGGGAGCTGTAGACTCATCAGAAAGATAAGTGAAAGATGTCAAAACCAGCCTCTTCATTTAGGGCTGAGAGTCAGCAGAGATGAGCCGCAGTGAGGCTTGCGGTGCTCACGGTATCTGGGGAACTGCCTCAGCCTTGGGTCCCAGCCGCGGGAGCTTGGCATTTCTGCTTTTTGAGGCCTGCCTGCCCTGCTGACTTGACCCTTCCACCGGCAATGTTGGCCGGCAGGGAGAGCACCCACTCTTCACAAGGATGCCATGCCAGACCATGTTGTTTAGCTTTCAAAGCCCTCTCCTGCCCAGCACACTAGCACCAAGAAAGCAGTTTCTATACTTGGCCTCATGACACATCAGGCATACCGAAAATTACGTTGTGTGTGAATCCATTTGTTTCTTGGGTTCTGTTGCCTTTTTTGTCCCCTTTCCTCCACTTTTTGAATGTATTTTTTCTGTAGTGACAGTTCTCTGTTTTGTCCCCATGCACGCGTATTTATCTTGCCAGTGTAAACATCAATGACAAAGTCTATATTCCTTTTTGTATTTCTCATTCTCCATTTTACTCGTTTTTCGTACTCTAGTGTGTCTGAGGCATGGGCGTTCATGACCATTTTTCTTTCATTCCACCTCACTTTTTTTCTATGTAGACTTTGCTCTTTTCTCTATCAGTATTTTCTAAGCTTTTCTTTTCACATTTTCTCTTCTGGTATACTGTCTGGACACTTCTATCTTGAAGTGTTTCTAATAGCAATTTCTCCTTTTTCTTCTTCTTCTTCTTCTTTTTTTAATCCATCCTCATCCCTCTTCCAGCTGTGGCCACAGCCGTCAGTTATAACCTTAACGGTGGCCTCCACTCAGAAGAGTTGTCAAGTTGATAAATATTGATATCTACCCTACCATTTTACCACCACTCTTCTGCTAATGCATTTGGTTGGCATCAATCAGTTTCTTTGCCTTCTGTGAGCGCTCAGTGTGGGAGCTGGTCCCGATCTGTCACTTATAAGTAATCTGCTCCACATTTCATCAAGAGCTCAAAAAGAGAAGAAAATATGGAGGAGAAGTAGAGGACGGAGACCCAAGCTAGTGTGGCCCAGAGGGAAGGGAGATGGGAAGGCCCAGCAAGGCAAAGAGAGGCAGTCTGGTATGTAGGGGGGACGTCCCCCCGCCCCAGCCGTACTCTTACTGCTGGGGATAGCAGCCAGGACTTACTGACCACCATGTCCTCTTTGGGATGTTAACCCTGCTTATCTCCTCTAATAAGGCTCCCCAGGGATGAAGATCTACATTGACCCCTTCACTTACGAGGACCCCAATGAAGCTGTCCGGGAGTTTGCCAAGGAGATTGATGTATCTTTTGTGAAAATCGAAGAGGTCATCGGAGCAGGTATGGCTCTCCCCTCCCCTCTTTTCTGTTCTCTTGGTGTCCAAACATCTGCTTCCCACCTTTCTAGGTGTTCTCTTTCAGCATAAAAAAATCATCCCATTGGGAGAAGAGTTTCTAACATCTCTCTCCCCAGAAGATGAGTCTGAACCATCTACATTGTGTGTCTAGGGATCTTTGGGGAACCTTGAAGATGGTGGCCCAGCTTGGTTGGTGTTGCAGAGAATTCAGCTGTAGTTTTGAAAGATTCAGACAGACATAGCTACAGAAATAGACCACCAAATACACCAAAAGAGAGAGAGCTAGGGTACACAGTTGAGAAGACTTTGAAAGAAACAAAATGTGTTTAGAAGCTGGACAGAGTGCCTCACTGACAATATCTCCATGGCTCTGGATCAAGATTTCCCCCCAAACTTTCAGTTCTCCTTTTCCTGCATACATGCATTTTGGAAGCAGACCATGATGAATTGAAGAGGGCCCACTATTTCCAGAAGAAAACCCACCCATAACTATTTCCTACAAAAGATATATAATATGAATAGTAACCCAAGACAAGTTCTACTTCGAAGAAACATGCGTGCTCTCATCCATCTCACTGCATTGGACTAGAAATCCAGCCCAGCAGAGAACTAACTGCCTGAGCTGCTGTCAGGAGATCCTACCTAAAGACTGATCTAGAATTTTCATCTTTCCTTAATGGATCAGTAGTTGAGTCAATTTGACAATGGACTCAGCCTTATTAATGTGAATGAGTAAAATATCATCACTTTATAAGTAATTTCTTTTACTGGCTCCTCTGCTGCCTGTTTTGAATTGTCTTAAAATATGTGTTTGCTTTGTGTCCTCTTTCCTACTTTTATTTTCTTCTACAGCATTCTTTATCTTTTCTTTGTCTTTAATTCTTGTTAGCCGTTGTTCGAGCTCTCTTCACTCATACACTGTAGTCTTCTTTTTAGTTCCTGTGTTTAGGAGTGCTTCACTCATATCAGTATTTGGAGAGTCATGGAGTTGCCTCTACCTGTAACATTTAACTCGATAAAATGTGCTTAGTCTAAGTCTTACAGGCAGCCACTTTGGATATTATCTTTAGGGGGAAAGTCACTATCCTTCCGTTCACTGCCTCTCTTAATGCACTGAGGGGTCAAAAAGCCATCTGTGAAATTGGAAGTCACATTTGAAAGCTTGCCCCATTAGGCTACCATTTTCATGCTCTGGATTCCCTCTTAAAGAGCTCTACCTTCATGGCATCTCTGTGGTGGCTGCTGGGACTGTCCCTGTCAGGACACACCTTTCTTCTCTCACCAACCCCTCAGGAGTTCCAGCCGGCTGGCCATAATCTGATCCACATGAGTCTATACATATTTCCCATTGACTTTCATTAAATATGTTACTGAACCACGACTTTCACTTCTGTGCAGATAATTTTCTCTTCCTCCTTAGAAGCTGACATATTTAAGGATCATGCCTTGGAAGGCTGGATACAAGATAAATTGGATTACTCCCAGAGGCTCAGATTTCTCCAGTGAACTTGAAAGAGTGTTGGGGAGGCATGCTTACAGTCCCACACCCTGTTTGCCCACATTATTAATTGTTGTTATGTCGTGTGGTAATGGTGCTAGTGATTTTAATGTTGTGACTTATGTCATGTGCTTAGAGCAATGTGTTCTGGACTGTGTTTCACCCCAGAGAGCACACATCAGCCCCCTCCCACCTTTGTCAGAGGAAGAGTAAAGAGCCTTCTCACTTTATGACCCTGCCAGGGAGTGACAATTTGGGGTGAGCTCACCAACTGCTGGATGCCTATAAAGGGACAATCGATGGCCCTGCTCCATCCTTCACTTGCCATTTTTGTAGAGCCTGTGCTGCTGCTACCGTGTTTGTGCATCCTCCTCCGAGAAGGTCAGCCCTCTTTGTGGCTCGCGTGGTAGTGGGGAGGGATCAGTACACTTAGCGGTTTATAAGATGCCCAGCGGCACAGGGTAGAGACCTGTGCCCAGTCCGCTGCTGCCTACTGTCTACCAGACACTCATCTCCTCCCGATCCATAAATTCCAGAGCTAATCCCTGTGTATATTAATCCACTATGTGTAACTTGATGCAGTTTTAACAGAAGAGACTCCTAGCTGGAATCAATCCTCACTCCCCAGTTCTTTTTCTCCTCTCTCTCCACTCTTGCTTCCCCCAAACCCTGCCTCATGGAGACTCACTTCACTTTGTGCTAAAAGAGCTGGTATGAAGGTCAAGTTAAAAAGAAAAGAATTTTGTAAGGTAATATTTATACAGTGTTATTGGCAATATTGCTCTTAGCCTCCTGGCTGATTGGGAGCACAGGGCAAAAACTGGGTTGCAAAATGGTAACAAAACATGAAAAGAAGACTCAGAAGTCATTTGTCCTTTTGCTGGTGTACTCCTTCCTTCCCTCCCTCAACAAGCTTTTACTGAATACTTCTTGCATACTGCATGTGGGATTCCGGAGATGGACAGACAGCAACCCCGCCCCCCTTCAGTGGTCTGACAGTCTTGGTGGGAGATAGGCCAGTAACGTGTTCACTGTATCACGCCATCCACAACACAGGCATGTGCAAAGTGTTGGGCCACCAAGGAGTCATGGTCAGCTCCTTGTTCTGGGAGTGGGTGTGGGCATCAGGAAGGCTTTGCAAAGGAGTTAACCTTTGGCCTGAGCTTTCAAGGATGAAAACTAGTAGAAAAAGCAAATTTTTGTGACACTCATTAGAGAATGAGATGGTGACAGAAGAGGAAAATTGCATGATTTAAGAGAAATGAATATGACCTTCTAGCAGCAGGATGTTGGAGCTAGCTGGCACCAGCTCACAAGAGCCAATTGTGTACATCTCTTTCCAGCCCCATGTTCAATGACACATGTTGGTAGGTTGACATCTGCCACGGTAGGAATTTTTACACAGTAGGAATTGGCAGATGCTACAAATGGGAGGTCTTTGTTTCTTTGCTTTCTGGAGAACTAGTAGTTGAACTCTTACTGGCACACCCCAGCCTTCCAAAGTGTGCAAGGTTATTGCAAAGAGGATGCAGAGGAACCCACCTATGCCTGCTGAGTATAGAGCCAGAGGAGAAGGTCATGATTATTGCAGGAGGGATTAAGTTTAGAGTTCAAGAAGATCCTCATTCATTGAACGTTGATTCTGTGCCTGGGACCATTGTGGATGCTGGAAAATACACCGATGCCTCACAATCCTTGCCCTGTAGTGGTGATTGTCCAACATACAGTGCCACTCCATAAGAGGAGGGTAGGCAATTGACAGCTAAGATGAGCGGCCCAGAGAATACATAGTCTTGGAGATGGGAGGCTTAATGGCAGGAGAGAATCCAAGGAAGAGAAACCTTAGGGACCCTTAAAGATATGAAAGCTTTGCATGGGCTGATACTCTATGTGGCACTTCCTGAGAACACAAAAGAGAGAAGGCTAACAGGGAGGCTTTTCCTGAGGGTAAGCATTGAGCATTGAGTCTAGAGAATCAGCCTGAGACCCAGAGATCCAGAGGCTGCGGTATGGATTTTATCCTGTAGAAAATGGTGACGTCTTGTAGACATCTGAGCAGGCTGGACGACAGGAATGAGATTCTGGGGAGACAAATCTGATAGATGCTGTGTTTGGACTGGCCTGGAATGGGTGACGGGGAGGGGTGGGTGAGGCCTCGGAGGCATGGAGACTTTTATGGGGCTTTGCTTGGAAATGTGGAGTGGGTTTGAGATGGCTACTGCTGGGATGGAGGTGGTAGGGAAAGCTCTGCTCGAGGAACTAAACGGATCTAAACCAGAATGTATCCAAACATGGTGAATGGAGCTGATGGGGGAGACACAACAGGGAGGTTGTGGCCAGAAATGAGGGGCATTGAGTTAAAGCCCTTGAAGGGAGAGGAAGGCTGCCAGGCCCTGGGGGGTGTGGGGTGGCAGTTGTGCATGTGAATGAAGGCCAGTAAAGTCTAGAAACTGTGAGGCTGAAGAATTGCAGCAGCTTCCCATGTTTCTTCTCAACTTTTGAGGATGTTGGATGAAGGGATAACAAGGGGCACCTGGGTGGCTCAGCCGGTTAAGCATCCAACTCTTGGTTCTGGCTCAGGTCATCATCTTATGGTTCATGAGCTCAAGCCCACATCAGGCTCCGTGCTGACAGTGCAGAGCCTGCCTGGAATTCTCCTCCTCTCTGCCCCTTCCCTGCTCACTCTGTCTCTCAAAATAAATAAACTTTAAAAAAATTTTTTAAAAAGAGTTACACAAGAGTAACTGTGAGCCAGGTGTGATGGCATCCAGGAAGACCGAGCAATAATGAATTTATTAACCATTATGCAATTATCTGCCTGTCTCTCATCATCAGGCTCAAAGTTCCAATGATGACAGGGCAATCTCAGGATTTTTTTATTCCTGCGCCTGGCCTGGTGTGGCACTCAGGTGCTCAATCAAATATTATTTGCATATGGTTCAATGAAAGTAGGTCCTTGTGGGGAGGAAAATTTGGAGAACTGGACAGAGCTTGGGAGAATGGAGAGAGCCTAGAAGGAAGTGAAGGGTCCTAAGTCACTTGGTGCTCTCGAAATGACCCAGTGGGATAATGGCTGGCCTTCCTCTTCCCCTGCAGGTAATAGACATTATTGGTCTGTTTAGAGAGGGCAGAAGGCCTTCTGGTTAGGAGAATATTAGCAATTAGGAGAACTGGAGAATATTAGCAATTTGTGACCATGAATCTGACTCATAGGAAACATCTCACGGGTCAACTGCAAGGCATTGGTTAGTTCTGACCAGTTTGATCCATAGATTCGCCCAAAACATAAAGCAAGGTTGCCATGAGTAATTAGGCCCCTCAGCATGAATGTCACTCTGGGTTGGGCAGTGTGTAACCCGTGTAACTGTATGCAGCAGCCCTGATCATGATTTTCAAGTGCATGAAAATGTAGGTAGAGGTGTCACTAGAGGGTGGCTTCCAGAGGAAAATATGGCAATTGTATTTTATTAATAAATCTCCTCCTCTGACTCCAGCAGCTGCCAATTCAGCATTTCCACAGATGGCTTATTGTGAGAGAGCGACAGATTTGTGGGGAGAGGGCTGGGTGAGGAAGGCTGGGGAGGGGGATCTCTGATGTGCACAGATTGGGAATGGGGCCAGCAAGGCCCACCAGTTCTCTCTTTCAAGAAGAGGATGGGTTTCTTGGAGGTATTTTGGTAGAAAGGCCACCAGCCAGCCTGATTCCCCTGGGCTCATTTGAAGTGAGGGTGGGCAGCATGAGGGTGGCCTCATACTGGATAGGAGTCACAACAGGAAGGGTTTCCAGAAAAGCAAATCAAATAGATGTCTTGAGTAATTATAATTAAGACAGCTGGCATATATTGAACACGCACTGTGGACATACTTTATGAAAACATTGTCTCGCTTCCTCCCATAATGTGACTTAGGGTGTGTCAGTGAGTGTGCGTGTGTGTGGGCACGTGTGTGTGTTTAAACTGGTAAGGAAATCAATATTCAGAGGATAGCTCCCCAAAGGTTGCGCTGCCAGCTGAGTGAATGATAGAGCAAGAATTGAAACCCAGACACGGCTGATGGAGGTCTGGTGAATGAAACCCCCACATACCTACGCTTTGGTTACTGTTCTGGAAAAGGGCAGTTAAATATGCAGTGACATTACTTCTGATGGTAAACTCTGTCTGGGAGCTTAGAGTAGGCAAGCCTCCTTGCTGGTAATGATGATACTATCCTAGAACTCAGATTGCCCATAGGGTAGGCGCCCTCCTCTTCTAGAATGATTCGGTAATCTCCCTTAAGAAGGACAAGGACGAGGACCAAGATAGCTAGCATTTTCAATGATAGGTGCTTGCCTACCTAATGAAAACAGTAAGTCATCTGTAGGTAGGCAGGAGTCTAATGACTGCAAACAGCTACAAGAAAAGAGAACGTCTGCTTGCTCTCACCCTGTAGGTATTAAGTATTGTGGACACCACGGGCAACTTCCATCTCATCTTCTGGCTCCAGTAGCCTGGTAACGGGGATCTGGGGAGCTCTGCTGGAAAGGAGGAATGGGGCTGCCATCAATAAGGAATGTCTGTCCTGGGTGCAGGGTTAGGAGGTAGCAGAATGCCTGACACGCTTTTACTATCCCTGGTTTAGCCATAACCTACTTACCTTGCACAGGCTAGTGTGATAAAGCTGGCTGGAAATCATACTTTAAAACCTAGTTTGAATTTATTCTTTAAAAGTTCCTTTTCTGGTGGAAGCTTGAATTAGTAACTAGAAGCTCTGCTTTCCTTTTTTTCCCCCAAGGCAGTTTGTGACTTCAAAATACTGCTAAAAAAAAAGAGAGAGAGAGTGCAATTGTGTGTGTAGATTCGCACTGCACATAGCCAACAGCTACCGCCTCAAATACCTGCTGGCAGGTTGGATGTTTCATTTTCAAAAATTGAAAATTCTTTCCTTCTGATTTTATATATAATAGTTGAGGCATTTAATGCTGCTGAACTACTTTTTCTCTCTTCCTCATTTTGTCAAGGAAAGTAGGAGAGAGGAACTGGCAAGGGGCTGAAAACTTGTAGGGAATAATTTCCGTAGCTGTCTGGAGGACAATCGCAGGAAGTGGCTAAATTACCCTCAGCTGACAGCCTGAGGGCAGTGGTTCTCAAACTTGAGCCAGGCGTCAGAATCACCTTGGAGGCATATCAACACTCCTGTCACAGGGCCCCACCTGGTGAGCTTCGGATCCACTAGATCCAGGTGGGGCTTGAGAATCTGTATTTTCTAACAAGTTCCCAGGTGAGGCTGACGCTGTGAGGCAGAAACCACGCCTTGAGAACCACTGCCGGCCAAGAGCCACTGGCCCCCAAACTGGCCTGACGCTGGAGTGAGGTCCTGGCCAGAGGGAGGATTGGCTGTAGTAGAGGCTCCAAGGTCAGCCTCAAAGATGCTTGCCAAAGTCCAGCCAGACCAAGATGAGGCTGGCTGCAGTTACTGTCTGTAAAGGATCTACATAGAGAGAATCAGCCGTAACCAGTATGCAGTCATTTGCTATAAACATCTATTTTAAATATAATGTTAATGCTTGATTGGTCGAGAATATTTTTAGGTGTTATGAATTTCTATCAGAAATTGAAAAATGTATGGCTGTGGTTTGAAGCTCATGTAAAAGGAAGCTCTTTGGTGCTCAGATCATGGCAAATCAAAGCATCACAGACAGCAAGTTCTGGCCCTAATTACAGGAAAGTGTCGAGAAGCGACAATGGTTTCTTGAGAATGGTGTATGAACCTGACGTCAAAGATCAAGGTGACAGGATCTCTCAGATTATAAGCCATACAAGGCCTCAGTTTTCTGTTACTAATAACGGCAATATGCCCATCGACTCCCACTCCCCATGAGGCTGTGGCCGTGTCAGAGAGCCAGAGCCCTCACGCTTTAGCATGCTAGACTCGCCTGGGGACACTGTCTATACCCCGATACCTGGCAGCGGGACTCCCCCACTACTCCTGGCAGAAAGCCCTGCTTTGCCTTGGCTCCCACTTGTTTGCAGAAACGTGCTCCTCCTCCTTTTTTCTTCCAGAGCCCACCCCCACGTACCACACACCTCATGCCCCTACCCCTGGCTTGTCTTAAATCACCACCCACATGTGTCACCCACAGTTTGTAGTTTACAAAACACTTTCTCAGAGACTCAACACCCTGTTAGGAAGCTGCGGTGGTCGACCCTTCCTTTTTATGGTTTATAAAGCCAAGACAGCTGGAGAAGTGAAGTGCCCCAAGTGGGGTGGCAGGGCTGGTGTAGACATGAGCTGCTTCTTCCACTCCCTGCCGGAGTTCCCCTCCCAGCACTGGGGCCACTTAATGACAGGGTGAAGCACAGCTTCCGAGAGAGAGATTGAGAGAGAGAGAGAGAGAGAGAGAGAGAGAGGGAGCGAGGACTGTGGATTAAGTGGCTTCCTTTGCAGTTGGTACTTTGAAAACCCCTGGGCTTGGAGAATATGAAGTCATTTCTTTGCCAGACAGGAAAGGAGCTATTTTTACAGAATCACTGTGAGGCCACTGCTTCCCAGTGACTGCAGAGCAGATTCCTTAGAGCAGTGGCACCTCTACCGCCATAGTGACTGACTACAAAGCCCATCTCTCCCTACCCAAGGAGGGCACGTTTTTTTAACATCTACATTTTTTTAAGAGAAGTTTTAGGTTCATAGTAAAACTGACCAGAAGGTACAGAGATTTCCCATATGTCCCTTGCTCTGCACATGCACAGCATGTCGCCCATTGTCAACATCCCCCGCCAGAGTGGTACATTTATTGACAAACCTACACTGACACATCACCATCACCCGAAGTCCATGGTTTACATGAGGGCCCATTCTTGGTGTCGTCATACATTCTACGGGTTTGGACAAATGTATAATGACACCTATCTACCATTATAGTTTCAGACAGAGTGGTTTCACTACCCCAAAAATCCTCTTAGGAGACCCCATTTTTATTTTATAATTCTAAAAAAACTATATGAAGGGCGCTTGGGTGGCTCAGTTGGTTGAGCATCCAACTCTTGATTTTGGCTCTTGATCTCATGACTTGTGAGCCCCCAGCTGGGATCTGCACCGATGGCACAGAGCCTGCTTAGGATTCTCTCTTTTCCTCACTCTCTTCTCCTCCCTGCCTCTGTCTCTCTCTCACACTCGCTCTCAAATAAATAAAAAAAAAAAAGCAATTAAAAAGAAAACTGTATGATAAAACCCCTACAGAGGATACAACTTAAAGCTCAAGTATTAGAAACACTGCACTTGAAAACCGGTCAGCCACAAAGATTAAGCAATGAAATAACATATGTCAGTTAAGATTGTCACAGGAGCCACGCTGTTCTGTGTAGCTAGCACTTGCCAAGGCCACACTTTCATTGGTTTCTTCCCTCTTGTGTTTCCACCCCTGTGTATAAAGGCCGCGCTCTGTGGCAGGCGCTGTGCTGTAAGAGTCAGCCCATATACCAGCACTGCTTTCTGAGGGATCCAAAGGTGCAGTGATGAATCCCAGATATCCCAGGGCCTCCGGCAGCTCCCTAATCCACCTGAAATATGCTGGGGTGCTTTAGACCCATGGTGCCACACCTAGCTGCACATCAGAGCTGCCTGGACAACACCGTGTTCAGAAGGGCCCCCGCACTTAGTTTAATGCTATGCTGTCACAGGCTTGAAATCCTTCATAATTTCCAAACAAGGAGTCCCACGGTCTCATTTTGCACCTCGGTCTGACCCACGAATTATCGTAACTGATCCTGCGGGCAGCTTTTAAGTATGTTCAGGTGACTCCAGTGGGTGGCCAACTTTGGGAAACACTGGTGTGGGAGAGAAGTCCTTACCTGGGGTGTCCCTTGTGTGTTGTAGGGGACATCAGATTCACCTGGAGCCCTTCCTCAAACTCTGCACACTGATGTAGAAATTGATGGATATTCTGATTCCTAAATATTCTGACCCCACCCGATTCCAGGCAGGAAGTTCCAGCAAATGTGACATCTGTCTGTGAGACAGTCCCACTGTGTTTGCAATTCCCTGCGTGTGAGTTGCTGTGACAGGGACTACACATGAACTGTTAGGACCTGCACAGTTGGAGCACAGTGGCCCCTCAGTTGTGACTTCATACAGCTGTGTTCCCTGTGGCACTGCTAATCGAGCACACCTGTAGAGAGGCAGTGTGGCTCTGTAGAGAGGCCAGAAGCACGATGGGCATGGACGGCAACCCTGGCTCTGACTCATAGCTGTGGGGTTTGGGCGTGTTTTTCTTGTGCCCCAGTTTCCCTCTTAGTAAAATGAGCATCATAGTACCCAGCTCATGAGGGTGCTATGAAGATTAAGTGAGATACGACCTGTAAAGAGCCTAGCACATTGCCTGGCACATAGTAGGTGGTCAGTAGACATTGGTGTCCTATCTTCTCTAAGACAAAATGTTACCATATCTGTCCCCTCAACTCCTAAACTGTCCTTTTACTAAAAGAAAATGTAACTCATTATTATAACAACAAGGAAGAAATACTAACCGATATTCTTCAGTTGGCATACTTATCAAATATGCAATTTGTATTCATCTAGCTCATGGTTATTCAATATTTGCTAGGTCAAGGTGTCAGAAGGATGGTTTGTATATGTACATATTCACAAACAGATATAGATTATACATATATACACATACACATATATATTCATACATGTAGACGTGTGTATGCATGTATACAAATATATACGCATGCACATATAATATACACACATATGTACATATACATACACATGCATATATGACAGGACCCTGTTGTGCAGTACTTTAAAAAAAATGTTACTCAATTCAGGGCTCCTGGGTGGCTCAGTCGGTTTAAGTGTCTGACCTCAGCTCAGGTCATGATCTCTCATTTTGAGGGTCTGAGCCCCGCATTGGGCTCTGTGCTCACAGCTCAGAGCCTAGAGCCTGCTTTGGATTCTGTGTCTCCTTCTTTCTCTGCCCCTCCCCCACTCACGCTCTGTCTTTCAAAAATAAACATTAAAAAAATTAAAAATAAATAAATATTTTAAAGATAAAAATTTAAAATAATGTTACTCAGTTGACCAACAAAAGTAATGCTTATTGTAACAATTCAAACATCAAAGTAACATAAAAGTAACTAAATTAAATTGCCTAGCTTTACTTCCCACTCCTACTCCACCCTTGTAGGGCAACCATTTTTAAAAATACATGTAATTTGAAGTTTAAATACATTTTACATGGATTTTGTCCCTTGTTTTTCTTTTGCACCCATGCACACACACTCCATTTGGGTACATACCACATTCCCATTCCGTAACTTTCTTCATTTAACAATATAATATGGACACCTTTGAAGTCCATGCATACGACCCCTCTACCGGTTTTCAGCAGCTCATGGCATCCCGCAGGATGAATACACCACTTTCCAACCATTCCCTGGTGATGGGCATACAGCGTTTCGCTGTAGAAGAGGCTACAGTAAACAATCTTTTCTAAAAATTTAAATACTGGCACTTCTGCTTATTTCGGATAGAGCAGAGATAGAGTCTCCAGCAGGTTATGACCCAAGAGCAGACAAGGCAAAAGCCGAACAAGTAATAAGAAGCATGCCCCTCCCCCCCCACCTTTCACTGGCATGCCTACCACATCCCAGGCACTTCAGTGGGCACTACAAGCTGTGAACATGAATGAGACTCAGTCTGACTTGAAGCAGTTTGTTCACCGAGGCAGCATTGGGTTAAATGTCAAAACCAGGGTCCCACATGATATATGTCCACAGTGAAATCATCCTAATGGTGCTTAAGCCAACCTCCACTCCAGCCCTAGATTCTAACAAGTCCCACTGACTCTGGAGTTCTGTATGAAAAGCGCTTTCGTGCAGTTTCCTTCCAATTACATTTGTAGTAGAAAACAAAAGAACTCCCAACTAAATCACAGAGGAGATGTTAACTTCCTTTTCTAATTTGGCCAGTAGTTTATCCACTCAGTTTGCTCCCTCGTTTTCTTCCAGAAGCTAAAGGTGAAAGAGAAAGTTTCCCCCCCCCCCCGCCCCGCCCCCCACAGAAAGACCCTGTGTCTCCTGTCAGGCCTTTGACACATTTCAGCGATACACTTACAAGTAGATAACTAAACAGGAAGTTACAAAACCAGGCTAAGTCGTAGAATAACTTTTGAAAGCACATTTAACAGGATTCAACAGATTTTTTAAAGCAGCTATGAAATAGTGTCACCAGAATTGTTTTTACTCGGTGATTTTTACTGCACAAATGTTTAAATGCTGTGGCACCCGTGGAGATGTGCGGCTCGTGTTTGCTTGGAGAAATCACTGACTGTTTAGCTGCCACCCTTCAGCTGCAGCGCCTTCAGGACCTGCCTCAGCTTCCCTGCAGCCCCCACCAGTGACTGAGCATGGAGGGAGGCTAGAGCCCAGGCCTTCCTGGAATGGGTGCTCTTGACTGTGGAGCTCCCCAGGGGAGGGGGAAGCTGACAGGTCTGTCTCAGCCAGCTCTGCATTGCGATCTGAGCTCTCCTTGTCCATTCCTGCTTCCTCCTTTCTTTTCATAATGTCAGGCCTGCCTTGTGATCTGGGACTCTGGCCAATCTTGTTTCCTCCCCTTCTATCCCGCACAGCATCTGCTAACTTCCCCACCTCACTTCTCAGTGTCTGCGTTCTGGGGCATCCAATCAACACAGAAGCTTCCAGGGCAATGTAGGAACATAAATGTTTTACATCTCATTCAGAGAGCCAAAGAGCATGAACATATCCCCCAGCCCCTGGATGTTCTTTCACCAGGCTCTGCTAAAAATGAATTATGATCTGCCAAAGTGAAACTGACCATTTCATTTTCATTATTCAGGTTGGACACAAAAACCAAACATGAAGAAAAACAAACTCATATATACTCTGAAATTCCACTTTATTTTTTATTTTTTTATTTTTTTAAGTTTATTTTTTGAGAGAGACAGGGAGACAGAGCGTGAGTGGGAAAGGGGCAGAGACAGAGGGAGACACAGAATCTGAAGCAGGCTCCAAGCTCCCAGCTGTCAGCACAGCCCCACACAGGGCTCGAACCCATATACCGTAAGATCATGACCTGAGCCAAAGTCGGACGCTTAACCGACTGAGCCACCCAGGCACCCCATGAAATTCCACTTTAGTTACCTAAACTCTTTCTAGGAACTGAGGCAAGGAACATATTTTGGTATAACTTCGGTGTTTTCTATGAACTGAGTGTGGCTAGGACATCATAGTTAAAATGAAAGGACGGGCGCCTGGGTGGTTCAGTCGGTTGAGCGTCCAACTTCGGCTCAGGTCATGAGCTCACGGCATATGGGTTCGAGCCCTGCGTGGGGCTGTGCTGACAGCTGGGAGCCTGGAGCCTGCTTCAGATTCTGTGTCCCTCTCTCTCTGCCCCTCCCCCACTCATGCTCTCTTTCTCCTTCAAAAATAAATAAACATAAAAAAATTTTTTTTAATAAAAAAATAAAATGAAAGGACGCTATTTCCATCTCTGTCACTTTAATTGCAGTTCCACTTGGAGCACCATTGTTCCTGATAAGCTGCCTCCCCTTGTGCTTCCACGGACTGAGAAGGAAATGAGTAATGATTGTATTCTCGTTGCAGGGGAGTTTGGAGAGGTATACAAGGGGCGTCTGAAACTTCCGGGCAAGAGGGAAATCTATGTGGCCATCAAGACGTTGAAGGCCGGGTACTCGGAGAAGCAGCGTCGGGACTTCCTGAGCGAAGCAAGCATCATGGGCCAGTTTGACCATCCCAACATCATCCGCCTGGAAGGCGTGGTCACCAAGAGTCGGCCTGTCATGATCATCACAGAGTTCATGGAGAACGGCGCTTTGGATTCTTTCCTCAGGGTAAGGGCAGCCCAGGGGTGTGGATGATGTTAGCACTGTTGGCTGCTGGGGAGAAGTGTCTGCGTGAGGGTAGGCTGCCACTTAGGAATCGCCTGATGAAATGTGGGTGGGCGTTGGAGATGTTAGCGAGGTTGACAGATTTGTTCCTAAAAGGATAGAACAAAGAGGAGCCTGTGGACCCCTTGGTAGGAGGATAGCGTGGAGTAGGGCCTCGATAAATACTCGTTGGATGAATACGAATGAATAGGGAGGCAGGTGAAGAATGGCCATCGGCATCTGCATGAATCACGGAGATTGAAGAGACTTCAGCTGCTACACTGCCCTGTGTGATTCACACAGACGCCAGTGGCCATCTCTGCCTTTTCTCCAGCGCGGCCACCCTCCCCGCCTGCTCCCTTCATTTGCAGCTCAGAGATAAAGCAGGCTGCCCTTTTCTGATGCCTGGGCCACCCGCCCTCTGAAGGGGCACTTCTGGGCATGCAAGGAATAGACAGTGTCACGAGCATTCACAAGTCTTTTCTGGGCTTGATGAGGAAGTATGACTTCAAGCTACAGCAGAGGTGGGGGTACCTCGAGGCCGCCGGCTGCAAGATCTGTAAGTGATTGTTGTCAGAATGTGCTCACATGGAACCACGCTGGAACCACTTTCATTTCTATGGGACATCACAGAGTTACTCAGGGCAGGAGTGAGGGAGAACAGACATGATGCTAATGCCTGGGGAGTGGCAGCTGACTGGGCATAGGCCAGCGAGCAAGTCCTGCCTCGGACCAAAGCCTCAGCTGGGGACTGCTGGGGGCCCTGAGAGCAGAGAGTATGTGAGCAGCATCACAATGGAGCTGGGCCTTCTGAGCAAGGACTTCAGGGTAATACCAACTGGCAGGCTGTACATGTCACCAAAGCTACCAAACAGTAGCTGTGGCTGCAGATTAAAGTATCATTCATACACTTGGTCTTGGAATATTCATGGGGTGAGTGCTATGGTCATGCCCCGTACTGGGTGCTGGGCCTATAGGGATGGAAGAGACATTGCTCTAATGCTATGTAACAGATCACTAACTTCCGTGGCTTAGCACAATTTATTTTGTTCATGAGTCTGCAATCTGGGCAGGGCTCGTTGGGGATATCTCTGTTCCATGTGGTATCAGCTGGGGCACTTCAAGATCTGGGGCCTAGAATCATACAAAGCCTCACTCCTCTGTCTGACAGTTGATGTTGGGTGTCAGCTGGCATCTCTCCAGGTGGCCTGCTTGGGCTTCCTCACAGCAAGCTGGGTCCCAAGAATTAACATCCCATGAGATGAAGGCAGAAGCTGGACCGCTTTTGGAACCTAGCTTCAAGTCCCACAGCACCCTTCAACTACTGTGATATGACCCCCAGGTTCAGGGGGAGGAAATGTGCCCCACATCTTGATGGGGAACAGCAGCATGGTGTCGTCTTATACATAAGGGATGGGAGGTCCTGTTGTGCCCACCTGAGAGACCACAACCTGCCACAGAGGTCCCTGCTCTGAGGACCTTGGTGCCCAAAGCATCCAGCAGTCATCCACTTAGATTCTGCTTTTTGTCTCTGTGTGTGGCGTAAAGAAGTATTGTAAGCCAAGAAGAACTGAAATCTTCCTGGGGAAACCCGGGAAGGCTTCAAGGAGGAGAGAGAATTATCTGATTGTAGAATGAGGAACCCACAGGCAGACAGGGTAGCAGGCAGGTATGATGGAACAATTGAGCAGTGTATTCAAAGTCCAGAGCCAGCATGGCCTATCTGGTAACCTTTCAGCAGCTGGTGGTGGCTCCAAAGTTCAGAAGCAGGGCTTGGGGACTGCGGTGTGAAAGGGTAGCCAGGGGACCTGTCTAGAAGCTGCATTTGCACATACTGAAGCTACCGTGGCAGGGCAAACACACACTTTTGCCTCCTCTGGGTTATTAGGCAATAGTAGCTTTTGGAGGGGGGAATGGGGGGGGGGGCAAATGATGGGGTGGATGTACTTTGCCTGGTACAGGCTCCTTGAGGGTATGGGTTATGCCTTTTATTTTGAAACCCCCAGTGTCCAACACAGTGATCACCTGGTGAATGCTACTTGGATTAAAAAAAAAAAAATAACAAAAAAAACATGAAAAACCATTTCTGGCACAAAAAGGTTTGGGAGTGACAGGGGAAATGTAGTCATCCTGAGCATCCGTGGACTCTTATTCTTGTGGCCAGACCTCTCATGTCAGAGTCAGGAAGAGACCATGCTTTCCTGGGGGCATTCATTCGTGATCAGGGATCTTCTTGTGAAGACAGCCAAATAAATGTGAATAGAAGGCCATGTTAGGAGAAAAAGGATTTTCTGGAACCAGCCTCCAGACCTTTTTAGGAGTCATTTATTTCCTACAAGTGACCTGATTGTACTTCACAGAGTCACAACATGATTTGAAGACTGTGATCAGACTTTCTCCCTGGAACATGCAGGGGAGCAAGGAGATTCATTTCTCAGGAGGCTACAGAAAATCAAAACCCCACACAGATGCTCCACACAGGGCTATTTCCGTGTGAGGCCCAGGACATGGGGGCATGGTAGACACCAGTATTTGTCACGATGATGAGGCCTGGGCGGTGGGAGAAGAGCCAGGGGCAAGAGAGGAACACAGGGAGGCAGAGGAGAAAGGATGGCAAGTAAGGGACGGCCAGAGCAGGCAGCGCAAGGAGGAGAGGGAAATGAAGCGTTTCTGACTCCTCGCACGGCATGGAGGCAGGTAATCTATAAATCTAATTTCAGCCTTACTACCAAACCCTGGAGCATAGCAACATTAATTGATGTATCTGCTGCTTGGTAAAATTGAAAAGTAGGTCATCAGTTCAGTTCTGCAGGGTCCATCTTTTGGGAAGTAGTATAATTTTAGGATCACCATTCAGAGAATAAAGGAAAAGAGTTAGTCCTCAATTTGTGCAACTGCCCCCACCCCGACACACACACGCCAAACTGGCCATGGCCGTTTACACTGGGCATGGTGGCTTTGGGGAGTGGCTGCAGCTCCAGCTCTGGGTCAGCGTCTGGGCGGCTGTGGCCACTGGGGATCCACTGGGCACACTGGCTTCTCACAGCCCACCCACTGCTCCTCTCCCATTGCAGGACTTAGAGTCTTTCACCTTCTGAAAGGATTAGAAACACTGTTATTTTCTAACCACACCTTCAATAGTTTCAGTATTCATTTTTTAAATGTCTATGCCATGGATTATGTAGCATGCAAATCCATTATTTAATATATCCTTGTTGGCACTGGTGTCTCTTGCATAATCTTAGGAATGGTCCCTGAAGCCCTCCTCAATGTCCTGTGCCACAGCCAAAAAGGTCAACATGCTCTGTAAGGCCTTCTTGCCTAGCCTGACCTTGTAGTTGCTGCTGGGTCATCTACAGACAGTCATAACTGAAAGACTCTTGGAAGTTACTGAGCAATGTCAAATTCAGACATTTCTTATCAGGGAGGCTTATTCATGGGCTGGAGCCCATGACCATAACCCAGAGATCGGAAAGAGAATACCAGATTGGACATCCCGAGACCTAGGTTCTGCTTTGTGCTCCACCATGAGTCACCGGTGGCCTTGAGCAAATCTTTTAACTCAGTTTCCCAATCTATAAACTAAAGGCATTGGAATTGAATGATCTTGAAAGGTAGGGCTCTTACAGTTAAAAAAAAAAAAAAAAACCTATGATTCATTCTCTTCAAACAAATCAAATAAGGGTTTCATTTCCTGAAGTGGATTTGTCAATGAAAGTTGAAATACCTAAATCCTTCCTGCCTAATAAAAGGGCCAGCAAGTGGCTTCAGTGAATTTGCCAAAAAGCAATTTCAGCAGAAAGCACTTCATGAAAGGAAGAAAGTTTAAATCACTTCACTGTACTGTATTTTTACCATGTGATCACCGTGGAGCCTGATCCTTTCCAAAGTCAGTGAGAGAACTGGGCTTTTTCTGTCTTGTACATCTTTGTATGCTGATGTTCCTGTCTTTGGAAGTTCTTATTGGGGAGTTAGACCAATGAACCGAACCTAAAACAGTTGAATGTGTCAGGGAATCTTAATAGGTTTGTGTCTTTAAGTTTCACCAGGATTATGAACTCAACAGGTACAATCCTGTCTTATGAAATGTGATTACTCTGCAGGTTCTAAAGAAAATATGTTGCCATTACAAAGTCCATATTCCATGGAAAAGACCCTGGACAGGAGTTTAAAGATTCAAATAAGAGTAGCATATTTCAGGCACACATGTCTCTACTTTCTTTTTCTATGACCATGGCAGACATCATTAATCAATCATGTCACTTTTTGCTGCAAAGCTTCTACACAGCCTTCTTCTCCACACAACATTTGAGGAAGGCGTTACCAGTTGATCACAGATGGATGTCAGTGCAGAAGTAATTTGCCATCCTGGACTTAGATTCTTGTTATAAGTCAAAGCCACACAGAATGATTTAAAGCTGATCACTTAAACTCTCTGGACTTCCTTTATCTTCTCTGAAAAGCAATAAACTGTTGCCTGCCTTGC
Source organism: Prionailurus viverrinus (assembly GCF_022837055.1). Classification (NCBI taxonomy): domain Eukaryota; kingdom Metazoa; phylum Chordata; class Mammalia; order Carnivora; family Felidae; genus Prionailurus; species Prionailurus viverrinus. The sequence goes on from NC_062569.1 coordinate 31,092,622, forward strand.
ACAAAGGAGGATCAAAACACATTCTATCAAGAATGACTTGCCATTGAAAAGTCAAGAAATAGAAAAAATCATGTTAATTAATTGATCCAAACTTCAGGCCTGCATCATTAGGCCTCGGTCATCCACTGCTACAGTTGGGGTGTGGGTTTTTTTTTTTTTTTTTACTGCAGCTGCCAACCTGTAGAGCTCAGAATGCCCTGTGAGTGAGGTTCTCCTATGGCAGGGATCCTAGGATGTGTCCCTAGCATACCAGGAAGCTGCGAGGAACCTGTAGTCCTGGCCCCCGGTGTCCTCAGACTTTCTCACCAGGCTCTGGGAGAGCTGGTTTGTGAGACATGATGGCTTGGCTGATAATACCGGCAGTTGCTGCTGTCTTAGTATTCACGAGCACCGAGCTAAGCCCTTTCATGTATACTGTCTCATTTAACCTCACCAAAATCCTATGAAGAATGGACGCTATGTTCTTATGTTACAGATGTGGGAATGATGGCTCTGCAAGTTAAATGACATGCCCAAGGGCACACAGCCAGTGAGCGCCAGAGCCTGGGTCCAGGCCAGGTCTGTCTGTCTCCAAAGCCTGGACTTTTTTTTTTTTTTTTAATGTTTATTCATTTATTTTTTTTTCAACGTTTTATTTATTTTTGGGGGGACAGAGAGAGACAGAGCATGAACGGGGGAGGGGCAGAGAGAGAGGGAGACACAGAATCGGAAACAGGCTCCAGGCTCTGAGCCATCAGCCCAGAGCCTGACGCGGGGCTCGAACTCACAGACCACGAGATCGTGACCTGGCTGAAGTCGGAAGCTTAACCGACTGCGCCACCCAGGCGCCCCTATTCATTTATTTTTGAGAGAAAGAGAGCACAAGCAGAGGAAGGGCAAAGAGAGAGAGGGAGACACAGAATCCGAAGCAGGTTCTAGGCTCTGAGCTGTCAGCACAGAGCCCAACCTGGGACTCAAACCACAAACCGTGAGATCATGACCTGAGCTGAAGTCAGATGCTTAACTGACTGAGCCACCCAGGCTCCCCAAAAGCCTGGACTTTTAACCACTTCTTGGCCTTTGTTGACCCCAGAATCTATAACGGTGACTGACCTAAATATTGAAACAAATCAGATGGTAAAGCTGTTCCATGAAGGCTTCAGTGATTTAAAGTAGAAACAGACCTATTGCTGTGCATTCTTCCAACATTTCTCTTCCCAGAGCTGTTTACAACCACCACCGATCCCCTCCCCAGAATCTATCTACAAGCCAGCTTCTTTTGGGAGACATTCATTTTTAACCACATTGTTGTCTACACTTACAGAGAGGAAGTAACAAACTGAATTGGAAAAATGTGACCCTTGTGACTTGCAGCTGAGATACATTTTCCAACATACAGAAGTTGCATGACAACTTTCTGGGGAGGCAGGTCCCTAGAGACCTACTTAGAGAAAATGAATGGTGTTCGCAAAAGCCTGGCTAACTTCTCGAGGAGGTGTTGATTGAAGTTCATTAGCAAGGAGGAGGATTCGTATCACTCACAGCACATCCAGCTCTCGCAGATGGGCACCATGTGCTGAACAACAGTCAGGGTTTCCAAAAAGCAGATCTGCACTTCCTTTTGGAGTTGGTTAGAAGAAAATATTGCAGGGAAAGCATTCCAGGCAGGGTGGGAGGTGGTTAAGGTTTGAGTTAGAAACAGCCTGGAGCTTGGGGTGTGTCAATCCCAGTGTGTTTGGGGGTTCTCTTCTGGGAGGCATCTCAGGAAGGTGTGGAGGGAGCGTCAGTTTGCTCACTCTGATTGATCAAGGGGCGTAGCCCTAGAACACAGACCTGGGCTTGCAGTCTCGCAGAAGGAAGTCTTCAACATTCACACTATCATGGTTAGACTGTTTGATTGGTGGGGTTCTCTCTAATACACAGGGTAGTTTTTCAATGGCTGTTTTGTTTTTCCATATTTATTTTTGCATGGAAAATGCTTTTGTAGGAGTGCATACACAGATGCTGTGTCTCACACACACTTAAGTGAGGTAGTGCATGTGACTGTGTTGTATATCACCTCACATGCAGTAGGTGCTCAGTAAATGGGAGCTGTGCACATTTATGCGTGCTGTTTCACAGGAGGGAGCTGGGGAGTGGCTGCCTTGCCCAGGGTCTGTGTCCAGCAGTAACCTAGACTAGACCCAGGGTGTTCCACCTCCTCTCACCTCTCCCCCAGTCAAAGCCTCTCAATGCCTGGGCCAAGCTCTACTTAACAGAATACTACTTATCGTCCTTCGGCGGAGCAGCTGGGGCTGGACTAGAAGAGAAAATGTGTTATTGGCAGCAAAGCACAGGGTCCACTGATGTAACCAGTGTGTGCAGAAGCCAAGACCCAAGGGCTTTGGGGAGACAGGAGGAAGGTTGATACATTCACTGAGGTCTGTTGCCAAACCTTGAAGGAGAGCATCCACCCAGGAAACAGTGAGCCCACTGGTGACTGGAGAGGGGCAGCACTGCAGCTTGGCTCCCATTCGCTAAGAGGGTCAATGCCATACATTGTGTGTGTGTTTCTCCTGCCACTAATCCCTTTGAGGTGCATATGGCTATCCCAATGTCAAGGTTGACAGCTCTGGTAGGACCCAAGGAAGACACCTTAAGCATTTAATTCTGGAAACAGGGAGAGATGTAGTAGTCACTAATGGAGCACATGTTTATTGAGCCTTTTCTATTTAAAGTTCTTAGCACTGGGAGTACAATGGTAACCACAGGAGAAAGGGTCTTGTCTTCAGAGAGCCAAGCAGCAGAGGCAGATGGATAGGTGTTACACATACACACCTAAAACTTGTGATATGCTAAGAAGAAGAATAAGAGCATTCATAAAAGACAAGAAGATAGTAAGAAAGTGCTAGTCATATTTGGAGGAGGGGAGTAGTTATAGAGACATTCTCTCTGAAAAAGGGACACTTAGTGGAGACCTTAAGGGCAGGTAAGTGTTGATTGTGAGGAAGAGCAGAGGGGACGGCAGGTGTAGGGGCCATAAGGAAGGAAGACCTTGGCTTGGGAAAGGACTGAGAGGTCACCAGTCACTGTGGCTGACAGGTGAGGTGGTGGCTGATCCCCTGGGGTCCCGTGGACCATGAGGAGGAGTTTGGAGCTTTCCCTAATGCAATGAATGGGAAGCTGTTATAGAGCTTGAAGCCAGGGAGTGGCATGGCCTGATTTATGTCTTGCAAAACTGGCTCTAGCTGCTGTGTAGAGAATGGATTGGGGAGAGGCAGGTGTGGGGAGGCTGTTACAGGTGATGGATGATGGTGACTTGGTTAGAATGGAGGCAGTAGAGATGGAGAGGCGTGGATGGCTTTGAGATGTATTTTGGAGATAGAATCAACAGGGTTGGCAAGGAGTGAGCAGAGCATTCAAGGAGAGGGATGGGGGAGGGGAGAGGGAGAAGGACACAGTGAGCAGCGTGGCCAGTCACAGACAGAGGCTGACAAGCAGCAGGGCCGTGGTCCTGTGGCTTCTGTTTAACCACTGAAGCCCATCTTGATCCCAATGCCCTTTATGTCTTGTTACAGCAAAATGATGGGCAGTTCACGGTGATCCAGCTGGTAGGGATGCTCAGGGGCATCGCCGCGGGCATGAAGTACCTGGCTGAGATGAACTACGTGCATCGGGACCTGGCTGCTAGGAACATCCTGGTCAACAGTAACCTGGTATGCAAGGTGTCTGACTTTGGCCTTTCCCGCTACCTCCAGGATGACACCTCAGACCCCACCTACACCAGCTCCTTGGTGAGTCCTTCTTGGTGTTCTCAGGTAAAAGCATGGCATGAATAAAAAGTGGCTACACATGGCTGGGCTGGGGACCCATGGCAGGGCACACTGGAAGCGACTGGCACTTGAACTTATCTCCAACTTGGGGAGGCAGGTGCTAGATGGAGAAACAATAGCAGTTGGTTGTCCTCATTGTCCAGGTAAGCATTTGGGCATAGGCTGTAAGGAAGGGTCAGGGTGTCTACTCTGAAGCCATGGATGGTGTTCTTGGCCAGTGGGAAAAGGACACTTTGGAAGAGGTGATTTGGAGGAATCCAGGCAGTTGGAGAGTAGCATCAGAGACGTCCATCAGCAGAAGTAGGCGCCAGTGGGGCTGGGTACTGTGTCACCAGGCAGACCCTTGGTCCCCTCCTCTTCTCCCTCTCCAGTGCTTCCAGACAGCTCTAAGTGCCGTCTACATGATGAGTACTCACACATTGGTATTCCCACTCAGCTTCCCCCTCCACAGTCAAGGCAGCTCTCATCACCTCCATCCAGTCATCTGGTTCTCACAGTTCTAGTCCCAACCGTTACAGGTCCAAAGCAGAGCTTTCTCCTCCATTTTCCTCCCCAATTGCTCCAGCTTAGTGGTTCCACCAATTAAACGAATGACTGAAACCTGCGAGTCACCCTTGATTTCTCTCTGCCTCACCATCCATGTCCAATCCCTTGGTAACTCCCATAGGTTCAAATAAAATCTGCCTCTGTCTTTCCATCTCTGCAGCCCCCATCCTATTCCAAAACACCATTCTCTTTCACCTGGTCCCTTCTGGTAGCTTCCTAACTGGTCTCCCTGGTTTCTTCACTCCCAGGATATTATTATAAAAATAAGAACAATACAGAGAAATAAGGGGGAAAAAGACAACCAAGAAACCACAATCCCCCCTGAAGCAAGAGTCAGTAAACTTTTCCTTAAAGGCCATATAATAAGTATGTTAGGCTTTGTTGGCTAAGAGGCAACATAGAGGATATTGTGTAGATAATTAGGTAACCCTTTAAAAGGGTATAAATACCATTCTTAGCTCATGGGCTATAAGAATCCAGGTGACCTGACAGATTTGGTGTTCAGGCCATAGTGTACCAACCCCTGTCCTTAGGTGTCAGTTTTAATAGTTGGGCATGTCTCTTTTCACAGTTTTCTCATTGCTCCAAAATTTGAAGATTTTTATTTTATAACAGTGGGATCATACTATGCCTATTGTTCTGCTGTGCGTGTCTCAGGGGCATTCTTCCTGCCAAGCTGCTTTTCTACAAGTTTGTGAATATTTACGCTCCACTAGGAACGTATGGTGCCCACCTTCCGACATCCTTACCAGCACTAAAGGCAATCGATCTTTACCAATTTGCCAATCCAAAGATGAAAAGCATTACTTCCTTTTGTTTTGGTCTGCCTTTTCACCTGACTGCTGGAGATACCCCTTTACTGTCTTCTCGCACAGTTACTGGGATTCACGTTTCAGCTGCTGTTTATTATATGTACATGCCTTTACCTGTTTTTCTGTTGGGTTGTATGCTGGTTTCTTAGAAATTTATAGGAAGCCTTTTTTTATTAGGGGTGTTAACCCTTTGTCTCCATGTATGATACAGTTAGTTCCCCTTACCACATCTGTTGTTCTTTTGATACTGTTTATGATATCCTTTGGCTTCCAAAAGTGGTTAATATTCTTCTAGTCAAAAATACTCATCTGTTCTATGTTTTCTTGGGTTTTTTTTTTGTTTATTTACTTATTTATTTAAAAAAAATTTTTAAATATGAAATTTATTTTCAAATTGGTTTCCATACAACACCCAGTGCTCATCCCAACAGGTGCCCTCCTCAATACCCATCACCCACCTCCCCGCCCTCCCACCCCTCATCAGCCCTCAGTTTGTTCTCAGTTTTTAAGTCTCTTTGGCTCTCTCCCTCTCTAACCTCTTTTTTTTTTTCTTCCCCTCCCCCATGGTCTTCTGGTAAGTTTCTCAGGATCCACATAAGAGTGAAAACATATGGTATCTGTCTTTCTCTGTATGACTTATTTCACTTAGCATTAACAGTCTCCAGTTCCATCCAGTTTGCTACAAAAGGCCATATTTCATTCTTTCTCATTGCCACATAATATTCCATTGTGTATATAAACCACAATTTCTTTATCCATTCATCAGTTGGTGGACATTTAGGCTCTTTCCATAATTTGGCTATTGTTGAAAGTGCTGCTATAAACATTGGGGTATTTAAAATTTTTTTAACGTTTATTCATTTTTGAGAGACAGAGAGAGACAGGAGCATGAACGGGAAAGGGGCAGAGAGAGAGACACACACAAAATCCGAAGCAGGCTCCAGGCTCTGAGCTGTCAGCACAGAGCCTGACGCGGGATTCAAACTCATGAACCGCAAGATCATGACCTGAGCCGAAGTCGGACGCTCAACCGACTGAGCCACCCAGGCACCCCGGTTTTTTTTGGTTTATTTAAAAATCTCTCTTCACTCCAGGGTTATAAGTGCTTTTTAAAGTTTCCTGTACTATCTTATTGGGGGTTTTGCTCTATATTTAAATACTAAGCACACCTGAAATGTATTTATTTTTCCCAAGATTTCATTTTGGAAAATTTTCAAGCATACAGAGAGCTTGATAGAATTTACAGAGTCTAGCCATTACCCACCACCTAGGTTTTAGAATGAATATCTTGCTCTGTATGATTTATTATATAACCATCCATCTGAGCTATCCCTCTGTCCATTCTTCACTCCATCCTATTCTGTTGATGCATTTCCAGATTTCCTGTACCTCGTGGCCATCTGTATGTCTTTGGAAAAATGTCTAGTCAGATCCTTCACCCATTTTGTCATCAGGTTGTTTGTTGTTGATGCTGATTTCTTTGTCTATTTAGATATTAACTTCTTATTGGATACATTATTTGCAAATATCTTCTCCCATTCAGTAACCTGCCTTTTTATTTTGTTGATGGCGTCTTTTGATGTTCAGACACTTTTTGGTTTGATGTGGTCCCATTAGTTTGTTTCTGTTTTTGTTTCCCTTGCCTTTGAAGCCAAATCCAATATAAAACATTGCTAAGATTAAGGTCAAGGAGCTTGCCACCTGTGTTCTTCTAGGAGTTCTGTGGTTTTAGGTCTAACGTTCAAGTCTTTAATCCATTTTGAGCTGATTTTTGTATATGGTATAAGATGGTGGTTCAGTTTCATTCTTTTGCATGTGGCTGTCCAACACCCATTATTGAAGAGACTGTCGTTTCCTCATTGTGTACTCTTTGTGCCTTTGTTATAAATTAATTACCAGGTAGGCATGGGTTTATTTCTGAGTTCTCTATTCTATTTCTGTTTTTGTTTTCTTGCCAATACCATACTGTTTTGATTACTGTAGCTTTAAAGAATAGTTGTAAATCAAGGACTATGATACCTCTGACTTTGTTCTTTTTTCTCAAGATTTTTTAGCTATTTGAGTTTTCTTTGTGGTTCTATGTAAATTTGAGAATAATATGTTCTAGTTCTGTAAAAAATGCCATTAGAATTTTTATAAAGATTGCACTGAATCTATAGATTGCTTTGGGTGGTATGGACATTTTAACAATATTAGTTCTTCTAATCCATGAACATGGAATAGCTTTCCATTTATTTGTATCTTCTTCAGTTTCTTCATCAGTCTCATAGTTTTTCAATGTACATACAGGTCTTTCACATCCATGGTTAAATTTTTTCCTAAGTATTTTATTCTTTTTGATGCAATTGTAAATGGGATTGTTTTCTTGATTTCTCTAACAGTTTGTTATTAGTGTGTTAAAATGAAACATATTTTTGTATATTAATTTTGTATCTTGCAACTTTACTGAATTCATTTATTAGTTCTAACAGTTTTTTGTTGGAGGATTTAGAGTTTTCTATATATAGGATCATGTCATCTGCAAATACAGTTTTACTTCTTCCTTTCCAATTTGGATGCCTCTTATTTCTTTTTCTTGCCTAATTCCTCTGGCTAAGCCTTCCACTACTGTGTTGAATAAAAATGGGGAGAGTGAGCATCCTGTCTTTATCCGGATCTTAGAAGGAAAGCTTTCAGCTTTTCACCATTGACTATGATATTAACCATTGCTTGTCATATGAGGCTTTTATTATGGTGAGATATGTTCCCTCTATACCCACTTCCTTGAGAGTTTTCATCATAAATGAATGAATTGTATCAAATGCTTTTTCTGTATCTACTGAGATGATCGTATGATTTTTATCTCTCATTTTGTTAATGCTGTGTGTGATGTTGATTGACTTGTGGATGTTGAACCATCCTTGCATCTCTGGAATAAATCCCACTTGACCATAGTGTATGATCCTTTCAATGTATCATTGAATTTGGTTTGCTAATGTTTTATTGAGGATTTTTGTATCAAAATTCATCAGGAATATTGACTTGTAGTTGTCTTTTTTTATGTTGTCTTTGTCTGGTTTTGGTATAAGGGTAATTCCAGCCTCATAAAATGAGTTTAGAAGTGTTTCCTGAAGTTTTTTCGAAAGAGTTTGAGAAGTATAGGTATTACATATTCTTTGAATGTTTGGTAGAACTCACCAGTGAAACTGTCTGGTCCTGCCCTTATATTCGTTGGGAAGTTTTTGATTACTGATACAATCTCCTTACTAGTAATCGGTCTGTTCACCATGATTCAGTCTCAGAAGACAGTAAAATGTTTATTTATTTCTTCTACGTTGTCCACTTTGTTGGCATATAATTATTCATAACACTTGCTTAAGACTTTTGGTTTTCTGAGGTATCAGTTATAACTTGGCCTCCTCTTTTGTTTCTGATTTCATTTATTTGAGTCCTTTCCCTGTTTTTCGTGCTGAGTCTAGCTAAAGATGTCTCAATTGTGTTTATCCTTTTGAAGAACCAGCTCTTAGTTTCATTGATATTTTCTATTGTCATTTTAATCTCTCTCTCATTTATTTATGCTCTGGTATTTATTATTTCCTTCCTTCTACTAGCTCTGGGCTTCACCTGTTCTTCTTTTTCTGTTCCCTTTAAGTGTAATGTTAAATTGTTATTTGAGATTTCTCTGGTTTCTTAAGCGAGGCCTGCAGTGCTATGAACTTCCCTCTTAGAACCACTTTTGCTTCATCCCAGAGATTTTGGTAAGAAATGATTCTTAAGTGTACACGTATAGAGTTTGAACAAATCCATACACCTGTGTATCCCAAACTCCTGTCAAGATACAGAATGTGGCCATCACACTGGGAAGTGCCCTCATACCCCTCCCCAGTCAGTTGTCACCCCTACCCCACACCCAGGGGCAACCACTGCTCTGATTATTTTTTTCAACCATAGATTTGTTGTGCCTGTTCTAGAACTTCACATGATTGGAATTACAGTCTATGCTCTTTGTGTCTGTGAGATTCATTCATGCTGTTGTGTGCAGCAATACTTTGTTCCCATTTATTGTAGTATTTCATTGCTTATATATCTGTTCTTTTGTTGGTGGACACAAGGGCTATTCTCAAACTTTTTTTTAAATTTTTTAAATTTTTGTAACTTTTTTTTTTTTGAGAGACAGAAAGAGACCAAGCATGAGCAGGGTAGGGGCAGAGAGAGAGGGACACACAGAATCCAAAGCAGCCTCCAGGCTCTGAGCTGTCAGTGCAGAGCCCAATGCGGGGCTCGAACTCACAAACTGTGAGGTCATGACCTGAGCCAAAGTCAGATGTTTAACTGACTGAGCCACCCAGGTGCCCTTCAGAATTGTTTTTGAGTATGTATTAGGATATGTATATTTTTTTACCCTGTTTTCATACAAGTGAATAGATCATTTAACAATACCATGTGTTAAATATATTATCCATATTTTATTGATCACTTGTCATCCTTGTCATATATTAAGTTGCATATATGAACCATGTTTTGATTCTCAATTCTGCTCCATCAACTTATTTACTTATTCTATGCCCAACCATATTGTTCTGATTGTAATAACTTTAGCACAAGTTTTACTATCCGTATTGTTTGGATTATAATAACTTTAGCAAAAAGTTCTCCTCTTTGGGTGAAGTTATCCTTTATTCTTCCTTAAAAAAAAAAACACTTTGTTGACTGTTACCAAATATCTTTTCTTTCAGGTATATTTGAAATCACTTTTTCTAGTTCCAAAACATGCATAAATACTCACATTTGGATTTTGAATGGAACTTTATTCTACCTTTGAAAGGACTAACAGTTTAATGACTGTGAATCACCAAATAATGATGTGAACCAAACATTTATGCTTTACATTAAATTTTTTTTAGGTAAAGGATTCCCCACATGATGTTCTTGTATACATTAGTCAGACCATTTGTTGCGGTTTTTGTTGTTCTTCTAACTGATAAAACGTATAAACTCCTAGATCTAAGAGCTTTCAGGATCCTTCACCAATTTTTATGTTCCCCTGTCTCACTATATTTATCATATTATTTCTCGATTCTTTTCCTTTTAATCGAAATAGACATGGGGCACATGGGTGGCTCGGTCAGTTAAGTGTCTGACTTTGGCTCAGGTCAAGATCCCACAGTTTTTGAGTTCAAGCCCTGCGTCAGGCTCTGTGCTGACAGCTCAGAGCCTGGAGCCTGCTTCAGATTCTGTGTCTCCCTCTCTCTCTGCCCCTCCCAAACTCGTGCTCTGTCTATCTCTCTAAAAAATAAATAATTATTTTAAAAATAGACAGATAACATGTTTGTTGATTAACAACTTGCGGTTCTAAAATTACAAAGAATTTATTCACATGGACAGTATGTATTGAGCAGCTGCTATGTGTCAGTACTGATCACAGGCCAGGGACACTATCAAGATCAAAAAGAGACATTGTTATTGTTACATCACTCACAGTTTGATGCAGAAAGGTGACATTAGTCAGACACAGATATAAGTGCATAATGACCAGTGGAGAAAAAAGCCATTGTGTTCTGTGAGAACATGAATAAAACAATAAATAACAATATAATATGACCATATCTAGGGGGATTAAGGAGGGCTTCCAGAAGAGGGAATGGTGCTTCAGCAGGGATTTGAAGAATAAGTCACCCAAATGAAAGGGGATGTTAGAACACTGAGAGACATAAATAGCACATACAAAGGCCCTGTGGCAAGACAGAAAATGGAACATTAAAGGAGCTCATAGAGGACCCCTATGCTGGGAATTTGGGAAAAGAGGAGGAAAGTGGCCAGGGAGGTCAGCAGCAGCCTCCTGGACCCTTGTGATAGAATTCAGGGCCTTAGAGCAATGTGAAGTCATTCCAGGGCTGTGTGTGTGTGTGTGTGTATGTGTGTGCACACATAGATGGATACACATGATCCAAAGGTGATGAATTTGCATTTTAGAAAAATAACTGGCTTTTCTCTTGTCTTTCCCTTCCAAACTCTTCTCTTACCTTCTTTCAGAATGAAACAAAACACTTTATTGGCTTTCTTTTATCTTTCACCAAAAAGCTACTTGGCAGACCCAATCAAGGTAGATGTCTCAGGCAAGGGAGGCATCCCTACTAGATATCTAGATCCATGTGGGGGAGAGCCAGCAGCCAAGAAAGGTTGGGAAATTAGCTATTTGCAAGGAGATGAGGAAATATATTGGAGACAATGGGAGCTATTGGAAAAGGAGGTACAAATATGGAAAACATGAAAACTAAAATGAATTATGTGGTATTGAATTGGAATTGAAAGTATTGGTATGTGGGGCGCCTGGGTGGCGCAGTCGGTTAAGCGTCCGACTTCAGCCAGGTCACGATCTCGCGGTCCGTGAGTTCGAGCCCCCCCCCGTCGGGCTCTGGGCTGATGGCTCGGAGCCTGGAGCCTGTTTCCGATTCTGTGTCTCCCTCTCTCTCTGCCCCTCCCCCGTTCATGCTCTGTCTCTCTCTGTCCCAAAAATAAATAAACGTTGAAAAAAAAAATTTAAAAAAAAAAAAAAAGAAAGTATTGGTGTGAACTTGGGGTTTTTTAAATATATAAAGAGGTAGAGAAAAAACTACAGGTTGAGAGTGCCTCAAAGCAATGACACCACCTACAATACAATTACCTGTATGTAGAACGTGTGAAATCGTTCCACAGGTTCTTGAGGCTCTGCTCGTTATTTTTCCCCAATTTTTCCTCTCTTCCTTATAACTGTCTTTAAGCTCATTGATTCTTTGATTTACCGTTTCCATTTTGCTAACAGAAAGTTCCTCTAGTGATTTTTTTCTCATGTTGTCTTTTTTAACTTTACAATTTCTTATTAATCTTTCTTTTATAGTTTCCAGTTATCAACTGGGGCGCTTTATATTTTTATGCATCATAAGCATACCTTTCTTTATCTCATTGAGCATAGCTATAATAGCTGCTTTAAAGCTGAGGTCATCCTGGGGTGCCTGGGTGGCTCAGTCGGTTCAGTGTCCAACTCTAGGTTTCGGCTCAGGTCATGATCTCACGGTTTGTGAGTTCAAACCCCGCATCAGCCTCCATACTAACGGTACGGAGCCTGCTTGAGATTCTCTCTCTCCCTCTCTGCGCCTCTTCTGCTGTCTCTCTCCATGTCTGTCTCTCTCTCAAAATAAATAAATAAACTTTAAAAAAAAAAAAAGCCCAGGTCATCCTGAGGTTGGCATCCTTCTTTCCCATGAAAAGGGGTCACATTTCCCTGAGTCTTTGTCTGAATGGTAGTTTGGGATTATATACATTATGAATGTTACAATGTAGAGCCTGTAGGTGCTATTACATTGATCCAAAAAGTGTCAATGTTTCCGATTTAACAGGAAGTTAACTCAGTTAGACTCAACCTGCAAACTGTCAAGTCTGCAGGGAGAAACAGCTCAGATTTCATTTCCTGTGGTTTTCAGTCTGTCTCATAAATGCATGATTCAAGGGTCAGCCAGAGAATCGGGAAAAGTTCATATCCAGAATTTGGGATTCTCTCTCCCTGGCTCTCTTGTTTCCAGGGAGTCCCTGCAAACCCCAACTCTCCAGCAATCCTGATTTTTCTGGGCTCCTTCCCTTGGTTCCTGCAGCCACAAAGGGGGTGGGATCTTCAGCTGGAGTTTTAGCCACAGGGCACACTTTCCTCAGAGCAAAATTGCAAAAGGTGAAACTCACCTTGTGCTGTTCAGTTTCTGGAATGCTCAAACAGTTTTCTGTTATCTTACTTCTTTTCCTTTTCTCTTCTATTTTGTTGTTACTCAATGGAGATTCTGTTTGTTAGAAGCATACCCCTCACACCAAAAGTAGAACCTTCCCCTTGTTACCCCTGTTCCATGAAACAGTCCTTAAGACTGCTATACTCGGTCTTTAGAGTCCGTATTATATTCCGTCTTAGTTCCCCCATTTCATGCCGTTCTTTCAAGACCTTTTTAATATCATCATCTTTCAAGACATCTTGTTTTACTTTATAAGTGAAGACCTCATTAATAGCTATTAAAGTTTTCTAGTTTTCCCTACTTGGCCCTCAGCTTTCATGTCTCATTCTGTCTTAATTCTCCACCATACTTTTCCCCAGGTCTTCCTCCTCTAAATTGCTATTTCTAGCCCCAGGATCATTTCCTTCCCACCAGGCTTCTGGAATAATGAACAGATAGAATGTGTTCCTTTGTGCTTTCTTATGGTTGGAATAAACCCACTAACCTAAGGAGTTATTAACTGCTGGTAAAATTCCCCCCCCCCCCTTTAAGAGGGACAGATATATGAGCTGGGTTGGGCTCTAACACCTGTATGATTTACAGGTATTCAAATTAACATTCCCAATTTCTTAGCTTGTGTGGGCAGCCATCACAAAATACCATAGCCTAGGTGGTTTGAACAACAGACACTGATTTTGCACATTTCTTCTGGAGGCTAGGAAGTCCAAAATCAAGGTCTTGGCAGATTTGGTTCCTGGTGAGAGTCCTCTTACTGGCTTGCAGATGGTCACATTCTCCCTGTATCCTCACACGGTAGAGAGAGCAAGAGTTCTGGTCTCCCTTCCTCTTCCTATAAGGACGCTGATCTTGTCACGGGGTCCCACCCTCATGACCTCATCTAAACCTAATTACCTCTCCAAGGCCCTACCTCCACATACCATCCCATTGGGGGTTAGGTTTTCAACACATACATCTTGGGGGAGGACACAAGCATGTTTGACTTCACAGATCACACTCTGATTATGACTGGTCCTGTCTTCTGTTAGCAAGAAGAAAAATAGCACATACGTACCAGGAAAGGTGCCACATCTTTGATCAACTGTTTGCATTTGGGGCCCACATGCACATTCACAAACCTGATCTTCACCCTTTATCAGCTCACGTTGGTGGACACAGCCCCAAAAGAATCCCACAAATCTCTTCATGGTGGCCTTCTGTTGGTTAAGTCAAAAACCCTACTCCAGTTGGCTTGCTTTCTCTTCTCATCAGTAGGAAAAGGCCCCATCCAGTCCCTTTGTGAGCGAAATCTCCCCTTCTTAGTATCCCACCAGGTTTCTTCTGCCAAAGTAGTGTCAACTCTCCCATCCTTCAGAGCCCCAGGCTGTCTGTCTGAGAAGTCTGTAGCCTTGCTCTGTGCCTTCCTTAGGCCCTGCTCCCTGCAGGCCTCCCTGTTTCATCATGAACTGAGCTCCGTCTTCAAGGCGCCTCTGATCTCCCTCAGCCCCTTCCCCTTTGCTCCTCCTGCTGCTCCTTCCTCTTGTCTCAGGCCCCCGCTCCTCCCACACCCTGTGTTTCTGCAGCTTCTGATGCTTTCTGCCTTCCAAGCTCGCTGATACCTCCTTCTCCTTGCTTTCTCTCTTCTAATGTCCGCTGGCATTCTCTGTCCCCTCTGCCCTGTGAACCTCAAACAGAGCTGTTCCTTGGGCATCTGCCCATCATGGCAGGAGGCAGAAGCCATCTTCTCAGACAGCTTTCCAACTGCACCCTTGTCCTTCCATGATGGTTTTCCCTTCGTCAGGTCTTCCTTATGTGCTGTTCTGCCTGGTGCTGCCCCTCCCTTCCCACCCTGACTGCCTGGACCAGCTTCCACTCCCTCTAGAATCTGCCCCATCTGTCTCAGACTCACCTCCTGCACTGCTCTGGGCCCCAGGCTTGGAGGCCTATCCTCACCATGGGACAAGGGACAGTCTCTCCTGGGGGCGATCCCTGTGAGCACCAGGCTCATCCTGAACCTGCTGGGGGAAATCAGGCCCACCCCACACGTGTTCTGCAGAGCCCTTGTTCCTCTGTGATGAATTCCAGTCATCCTGGGTCACAGTGGAGGCAAGACCCTTGTCTCATCCTCCCCCGTTATTCCCATGGATTACTGTCTAGGCTGCAGCCTCCATCCTCACTGTGTTTCTGGGGGACAGTGTCTGCTCCAGCCACAATCAGTTCTGTGCTGAGATCTGTAGGGCCTTTGCTTTCGCAGAAGATTTTACCTTTGTTCCACGATATCACGCTTCCTGTTTAAGCCCTGTCTTCATTCAGCATCATCAGCTGGGAAAGCGGCAAACCCTCTCTAGAACTTTCTTGCTGTCTGGTATGGCAGAAT
This sequence comes from Prionailurus viverrinus, assembly GCF_022837055.1. NCBI lineage: Eukaryota > Metazoa > Chordata > Mammalia > Carnivora > Felidae > Prionailurus > Prionailurus viverrinus. The sequence goes on from NC_062569.1 coordinate 31,107,857, forward strand.
AGTTCTTTGATATGACAGGAAGAATGCAGGACTTGGATTCAAACTATTTACAGAGGTAAATTTGACCTTAGGTCTTCCCATCCATAAAATGAGATTTGTGAGAATTTATGAGTTTCGTAAGACCCCATGTGATAGAAACTAGAAACTACCCCCGGTACAGGTCCTTCCCTGGTCATGGCTTATGTGACTGTTGTGGGTGCTGCCATGAGTGCCTTCCATGCTCTCAGAGCCCATCCCCCATGGAAGACACACACGGACGTACATTCTCAAGGATAACTGGTGGAAAAAAAAAAAAAAAAGCCTCTAATGTTCCCTAATCCCAGTCACTCAAAAACAGAAAACAATAAAGCAGAGAGCCTCCAAGCATCTCAGGAAAAGATGATAGTCACAAAAGACAATTAAGGGTCCTTTTGATAGGATCACCGTGGAAGGATTTTGAAGAAAAATTCTCAGGAGAGAGCAGGAGAAAAGGCAGCTGAGTTACTGTGTCCACTGCAACGGCTGTGTTCACACTTCGCTGTGCACCCGAATCCCCAGAGAGCTTGTTAAAGCACGGATTTTGGGGCCCCACCCCCTGAGTTTCAGATGTGTAGGTCCAAGGTCGGGGCCCGGGAAGCACCGTCACACAAGTACCCAGATGATGCTGATAGTCCTACTCTGGTACCACATTGGGGATCCATGGCCCTGAGACTGTTTTAGGGAGCATATGTTACTTCACACACTTGCATTGCAAAAAATGTCAATTATTTTTCAAAAAGCAAAGCAAGTCTGACAGAGTCCTCATGCTGTCAGACTGGAAAAGGAAATGCATTTTCCGTCATCTTGGAACTCTTCTTCCCTTCCCAACCCCAGGGGGGCTGTGAAGGCCCCAGGGCCACACCTGGACATGTAGTCTGCAGCCCCTGTGCCTTCGGCCCGGACCTTGTCTGAGGAGGCCAGGACGGCATGGTACCGGCAGGGGTCCCCACCACAGACTGTACACCAGCACCTGCTTCCCGGGCTCCAGACCCTCACGGTGATGCTGCCACTTGGCTCCCGTAAGAACCCAGTTCCCAGAGTCTGAACCCCTCTCCCTTCCATCAGCTGCTTTGGACGAAACACAAAACAAGAGACATTAATCAGCCCTAGAGATCCTGTGGTTGGCATTAAAGAGTTAAAAAATAATACTCTTTATAAAAGAGGATTAAAGGCATCTATGTTTACCCTCAGTCTGGAGATTCTTCCATTCCGTAGAATAAAAATCATATAAATTAACACCTCAGTCATATTCATTGTCACAGTTACCGGTGAAGCGGCTGCCCGGACACTGGCGTTGAACCAAGAGAGGGTTTTCTTGCGTTGTGTTTTTTTGGCCCCTATCTTTTATAAGTAAATCAGTGCTGAAGGAAGGAAGATAAGGGGCGCCTGGGTAGCTCAGTCGGTTAAGCGTCCGACTTCGGCTCAGGTCATGATCTCGGGGTCTGTGGGTTCGAGCCCCACGTTGGGCTCTGTGCTGACAGCTCAGAGCCTGGAGTCTGTTTCAGATTCTGTGTCTCCCTCTTTCTCTGACCCTCCCCTGTTCATGCTCTCTCTCTCTGTCTCAAAAATAAAATAAACATTTAAAAAAAAAAAGGAAGGAAGATAATAGCTCAGGACACATGAGGGGGTCACCCATGTCTGGGACGAAGAATTCCTTTCTCTCTAGGGAACTGGTTTTGGGGGTCTTTCAAAGAGGGAATCCACAGAGAAAAGATTGAGGGGGCCAAAGCCTCAGCCTTAGGGCCCTCTCTCTGCCTCACGCCAGGCTCTGAGACCAACCTGCACAGAAGTGGGTGCTGCACACAGCTTGAGACCCCCTTCTCTTTGCCACACCCCACAAGAGTGGTGGGCCTGCCTCACTGTCGCCTGAAACGGCAGGGGACCCAGGGCAGAGCTGGGAGCACAGGCATCTACCTGTCCAGGCTGCCTAGACTGGCTGCTCCACCAGGGGCCAGCAATGCCATTCACAGCCCTCCTGGGGGACTGACTGGCTAAGTGACCCTGTGATAAGAGTGGAAGACTCTGGGAATTTTCCTAAAGCCTGTGGTGAGCGGCTCTCATCAGCAACACACACAGAGGGCATATGTGGGCGCGCACACACATGCACACGCTCATACACTCACACATAGGTAGTACAGTATACACATTCAGTGCCCAAAGCATAGAAAGAGACACACAGAGAAATGCACACACACCCTGAACTCCCCAGAGGCAGACAGAAACCTAAACTGGTGCAGGGTGATAACTGGGCGAATTCTTTTCATTACCGCTGAGAAGTGGGTTCAACGCTATAGTACTGATTTAGATTTTTTTTTTCCTATAATGGACTTAATATGTAAAAGGTGCAAAGAAAGCAGAAAATTATCCCGGAGATAATCCTGCAGGGCTTTGGGAGAAAGCCCCCCTGTCTGCACTTTGCAGCTCCAACTCCATGCTTTTGCTCAGTAGGAGAACCTCTGCCTGACAGGTTTCAGTGCAAGCTGGGAAAGAGGAGGGTTGGGATGCCTGGGCAGCTCCTTTGGCTGAGCTTCCGACCTCGACCTCGGCTCAGGTCACCATCTCGCAGTCCCTGGGTTCGAGCCCCGCCTTGGACTTCGCTCCGACAGCTCGGAGCCTGGAGCCTGCTTCGGATTCTGTGTCTCCTTCTCTCTCTGCCCCTCCCCCCTTCTCAAAAGTAAACAAACATGAAAAGAAAAGAGAAAAGAAAAGAAAAAAAAAGAAAAAAGAAAGAGGAAGGTTTGTTGGCTTTCTGTCCGATAACCCCAGGTCCACCTCTGCTTCTCCCCACAGTTCCGGGCATTTTTACATTTAAATCCTACTTCTTCTCCCTATCTGATCCACGGCTTTCCTCACGAGGCCGTTTTCCAATTATGATTCCTCACTCTTCTTTCAATCACCGAGCTTGGGTAACAGGCTATCTCTTGGGTGGATGGAAAGTAGAGAGGAATGAAGACAAGCAAGGAAAAGAGGGGAGACCCTTTAATTGCAGCCAGAATAAAACCGAGTCCTGGTCCCCTGGAAATTCTTCTGTAGCATTAATTAAGCTGAAGGAGGAATAATTCAAATGCCACTCTACCCCATGCTCTGCAGCTCAGATAATTCTTCTTCCTGCAGTTCCGCCTCCTCCTTGCTCTGATATCTCTCCCGGGTCACTTTGTCACCAGATGCTCAGTTAGGGATATCAGGCCCTGACTGAAATGCCCTTTTGAAAAAGACTCAGCATAATTATTATTAGTAAGGCCAGTATATTATTAGCACGAGCGAGATCGGGATGGGATTTCAGAGCCCCCGGAGACTGGAGTGAGGCACGAGTCAGGTTTCTCGGGAGCACATCTCTCCGCTTTGAGCCTGGTGTATGGGGCCAAGCAGGCAAAACCCTCATCCTTTTGTGCCTGTCATCATGTCCGTCATCATAGAGGAGGGGCTGGCAGGTTGAGTGTGGGCCCATGCGATGCCTCCACTAGCTGTTCTCCCAGCCAGCACATATTTTTGTTAAGTACTCAGTCTGTGCAAAGTACAGCAGTTAACGAAACAGACGGTTCCTGAGCTCCTTGAATTTCCTTCCTGGCAGAAAAGATGGACATGAAATAACTAATTAAGCAATTAGCTATGTAATTACAATTGTGAGGTGCTATAGGGAAGTATGTATCAAGGGTGTATCACAGGATCCCGAGGAAGGAACCTCTGGGCTGAAACCCAAGGGTAGAGAAGAGAGAATTAGGGGGACAGTATGGCCAGTGCCTCATGGGGACCAGTCCCAAGCTGGACACAGGCCCACTTCCTCAGCAAGGACAGAGTGTGGAGGAGAGGAGGCTGTCGGCTAAGACTGCTCAGCACGGAGCAGAGAGAAGCAGCTTTCCCGTAGACACAGCCACAGGGTGTGTTGGGAGAAATGGCAAGCAGGGGTGAGTCAGCACCAACGAGTAGGGACTGTGCGAGCATCCCAAGTGGGCCCAGGGTAGCTTTGATCCAATCTGTGAACTCTGGGGTTAGAGGAAGAGAGGAAGAACCAAAAGTAAGACCGTGCAAAGTATAGCATTTACCCGACTTCAAAGTACAGATGCCCGACTTCAGGGCCTGGGCTGGAGAGCCCTGTGAAGAAATGCAGGATTGCACTCCCAGCAGAGGATGGCGAGCCAGATTTCACCTTCTCAACTGAGGTTCCAATGAGAGTCAGTCAAGAAGTCAATGAGCCAATCAATCAAGGATCATTGATTTCTGGCAAGAGGCAAGGACCTCTGTTAGAGAAGGAAATAGACTTTACTTATTTTTAATATGTTGATTGGCAGTAGTACCTGTAAATCATTCACTAAGATATAGGCTTATTTTCCTGATTCAGTGCCTAATAAATAAAAGTGTGGAGCCATAAGCTGAGAGGAAAGAGATGGCTTTCAGCCGAGATGAGAGAGGGGGATGGAGTAGACTCCCAGGTGAGTTAGATATGAACTAAGCAGTAAAACGGGGCACATAAAAGGTACTCAGTGGCTGTTTATAGAATGAATGGATAGATGGATGGGTAAATGGATGAAGTTACAAGGGCTCAGAGGCTAAGGGTTTTCCAGAAAGAAATAATAGTCTGATCAGAACTGAAGAGACAAAAAAGTAGCTGGTGTGCTCATTGGGTAGTGAACAGGCTGATTTGGCTGGTGTTGGGAACAGGACCAGCCAAGAAAATCATGCTATGTTAGTCCTAGAAGGGCCTTGTTATCACATGAACTGTGTTTCCCCCCCAAAAAAGATACATTGGAGTCCTAACCCCCATACTGGTGAACGTGACCTTATTTGGAAATAGGGTCTTTGCAGATGTGATCAGGTTGAGATGAGGTTGGGGCATCTGGGTGGCACAGTCAGTTAAGCATCGGACTCTTGATCTCATGGTTCCTGAGTTTGAGCCCTGCGTCAGGCTCTGCACTGATGGCCTGGAGCCTGCTCGGGATTCTGTCTCTCCTTCTCTCTGCACTTCCCCCACTTCTATGCTCGCTCTCTCTCTCTCTCTCTCTCTCTCTCTCGCAAAATAAATAAACTTAAACAAAATTTTTTTAAGTTAAGATGAGGTCATACTGGATGAGGGTGGACCTTAAAACCAATCATTAATGTCCTTATAAGATGGGGGAAGTCTAGACAGATGCACACATGGGAAAAGATGGGCATGTGATGATGGAGGCCAAGATTGGAGGGACGAGTCTACAAGCCACAGAAGGGTAAGGATTGCCAACAAGCACCACAAGCTACAAAAGGCAAGGAAAGATTCTCCCCCACTGATTTCAGAGGGAGATTGGCCCTGCCAATGCATTGATTTCAGACTTCCAGCCTGCAGAACTGTGAGACAATAAATTTCTGTTGTTTTAAGCCACCCAGTTTATGGTACTGTGTTAGGGCAGCCCTAGACAACTCAAGCAAGTCCTAAGAGGCCAACTCTACCCCTGTCACTGAACGGGTGGGCGGTCAGACCATAAAGGATGGAATGTAAGACACAACATGGAGGGTCATGGATGTACAGCTGTAATTTACCCAGATTCAGGAGAACCTTACTGCATTACAAATAAGAAAAAAAAAAAAAAAATATATATATATATATATATATAAATAAAAGCCTGGGCGCCTGGGTAGCTCAGTCGACTAAGCATCTGACTTCGGCTTAGGTCATGATCTTGTGGTTCGTGGGTTCAAGCCTTGTGTCGGGCTGTGTGCTGACAGCTCAGAACCCGGAGCCCACTTCGGATTCTGTTGTCTCCCTCTCTCTCTGCACCTCCCCCAGTCACCCTCTGTGTGTGTCTCTCAAAAATAAATAAACATAAAAAAAATTAAAAACAGAAAACATAAGCCCATTATCATCATCATTTATTGAGTTCCCTGGGTGGCAGTGAATGTTTGTGGGAGCACTGCCTTCAAAGACCTACAGCCAGAACAGGTAGAGTAATTGGGACCTGCTCAAATTTCAAAAGCCCTGATCAGCTCTGAGGCCCTGGGAGTCTTTGCAAACCTCCCTCGAGTTCTTCATTCTTCAGGAGTCCTACCATGAGAAGAAAGTTGATACAGAGGGTGGAGGTGCCCATCCTGTGCACCCAACCTAACAGGGCCTTCTAAATGTTTCTGTTTATTTTTGAGAGAGAGAGAGAGTTGGAGCGGTGGAGGGACGGGGGGGGGGGGGGGGGGGGGAGGATCTGAAGTGGGCTTTGTGCTGACAGCAGCAAGGCTGCTGTGTGAGGCTCGAACTCATGAACTATGAGATTGTGACCTGAGCCAAAGTCGGATGCTCAACCAACTGAACTACTAATGTACCCTTGATAGGGCCTTCTAATAGCGCTTGGCCTTTGAGCCCTTTACAGGGCAGAGCCGCCTCACAAAAAGAGGCCTGTGGGTCTAGCAAATCTCTTCAGAGCAAGGTGTTTATCCTAGAGAGGGAAACCAAGCCCTTCCGCCCAGCCCTCTGAGAGCACATAGAAGCAAGAGTGATTTTCCAAAGATTCCAGTAGCTCAAAACCAGCGCTGTCAAGGGTAAGCATATTCCACTTCTGCTGGGAAAGCCGAATTCAGGATCGGAAAGCAGCCAAGATGCTGTCATCCCGCACGGTTTACAGATCCGGAGGTAAAAGAAAGAGTGAGAGTGGGAATGCCAGGGAGAGAGAAAGAGAGAGCACAGTGAAGAGGGAAGACTAGAAGGGCACCTGGCCAAAGGCCACTCACTCACTCATTCTGCAGATACTCTAAACGCAGGAGAACAGGCGGGGAGAATTACAGAGGTGAAGATTTTATTTTAATCCTCCCTCAAAAGCATGCAAGTAAACCCTTTCCCTGGGAGAAAGTAAGAGAGTAAGAAACAGGAAAAGAAGATTCTCTGCGGCAAGATCCACAGACCTCCACTAATACTCCTCACTGAGAGAATACATGCCATCTGGGTATTTGATAAAAAGAAAAATAAAGTAGAGTCCAAAGCCGTGGATTCGGCTCGTGAGTGGCAAGCTGCTCCCTTCTCCTCATGGCCAGCTCTTTGCTTTGTGCAGGAGAATAGTTGTTTTTGTGGTCAGCATCGGCCACCTTTTCAGAGTGGCCTGTTGGGGCTTCATTCCTTTATTATCTTGTGGCCAAGGAGCTGAGCAGTGGGGAGAGGGGAGGCGAGGTGACCCAGGTGACCAGAGCAAGGCTGACCTTTTATTCCTCATGTGAGAATTTTCCACTAAAATGCAAAGCCTCAACCCCGTTGTGCCTGGGGCTGACCCTTCGGCTTCACATCTTGCTGCTCCTTGTCAGATGGGTCAAGCAAGGGTGCCTGATTTTGTCCACACACATTTTCTTACTCTGCATGTCTATCAGGTGCATGCTTTGGGTCATGCCCCAGGGCTCTGACCCATCAGGAGAGGCCTTGGGGCCCTGACTTTAGGCTCCAGAATTTTTTAAAACTTCTCCTTTGGAAAAAAAAGTTTGGCCCACCCCCCAGGGTTCATAGCAGATGGCAGGAAATCCAAGGAGACTCCACCCTGAATTGCCAAGCTTTGTGAGTTAATCACCAATAAACCAGCATCACCAATAAAATGGTATTAAATGGCTTTGTATTTAGATGTTTTACCCCGAGCAATTGAAAGGGCAAAGGTTTGGCCAGGAAATGCTGTGGTGGGAGGGGGAGGGGATGCGTGGCAGCAATGAGAAGAGGGGAGGCCCTGACAGGGGGAGGGGCCCGATGTGCCTCCTAAATTACTTTTTCCTATTACACAGTATGGTTCTATTACCTTAAAATGATGGCTAGTATTCTACAGTAACTCTCAATATTAGAAAAGTACTTTCGTAAGTAAGTAGGGCACTATCATTTAAAATCCACCGTTCAGTTTTTTGGCTGTTGATTTGTATTGGCTTTTGATACCCATTATCCTGTCAGTCACCGTTATCGTCAATAACAAACACACTAAAGTCATCCTTTCCTTGCTTTATTTTTCAATGTTTGCATCACATTTCAAATCACGTAGCATAACTCGGTCCACTAGCTCTAATGACAATTTCAGTGCATAGGACTCCACAGTAGGTAATTCTGAAGGGTGGTCCCCTCAGCAGTTATAAGGACAAGGATGATTTGTGAGCCAGAAAGCATTGTCTGGATCCTGGCTCTGCCGATTATTAACTTGGGGTAAGCCTCTCTGAGGCTCCGTTCCATTATCTGTCGATTGGGAATAGTATATTATACTTGGTCTATATCACATTATTGTAAAGATCAAAGGAAAAATATTGTATTGAAGGTGATTTAATAAATTTCTAACGTCCTACAAAAATTTGACGAAATACAAGTTACCATAAAAGCTGATGAAATAGAATCAATTATTCTCCATCTCAGTGAAATACATTTTTCCCCTGATTTTGGGGAGGGGGTGGGAATCTGTTCCAACAACATATGACTTGCCAAATATAATTAGCAGTGCATGAGACTAGTTCCATTCAGTTAGTAACACAAGTGGCAGGGCCTTAATATAAAATCTAACCAATGTAATGTAAAGAACGGAAACTTGGGGGCACCTTGGTGGCTCATTTGGTTGAACATCCCACTCTTGATCTCGGCTCAGGTCATGATCTCCCAGTTCGTGGGTTAGAGCCCTGCATCGAGCTCTGCACTGACAGCACGGAATGTGTTTGGGATTTCTCTCTCTCTCTCTCTCTTTCTCTCAAAATAAATAAGTGAATATTAAAAAAAAAAAAAAGAAGAATGGAAACTTGGATAGCAATGAGACTGAAATCTAAACCCTCTGGCTCTAACACACTGTATAACTGGGGTGAGGTATTTACTTCAGGAGCCTTAATTTTTTAATCTGTAAAATGGGGATAGGGGTGCCTGGGTGGCTCAGTCGGTTAAGCGTCTGACTTCAGCTCAGGTCATGATCTCACAGTTCTTGAGTTTGAGCCCCGCATCGGGCTCTGTGCTGACAGCTCAGAGCCTGGAGCCTGCTTCACATTCTGTGTCTCCCTCTCTCTCTGCCCCTTCCCTGCTCATGCTGTGTCTCTCTCTGTCTCAGAAATAAAATAAACATTAAAAAAAATTTTTTTAATGGGGATAAAAACCTACCTCTTAGTATGATCATGAAAATTGGATGATATTAATTATATATGTAAAGTGCCCAGCAGAGCACCTCGTGCCCAGTGGATACTTGACAAAATCCATTTGCTCTCACCAACTCTGAGTTACCTCTTAAAAATGGGAATGGAGACATAGCCTATTCTCTTATAGTGCCTGTTCCTTTGATGCAAACTTAGTCTGTGACTGATAAATGGGGGAATGATGTCAATATAGTGTGCAAGTCCCATGGCTTCATATGATCTTTCCCCAGGATATTTACGTCTTGAAGCAATTGGGGCAAGATTTTATACAATCATAGAAAAAGCCTTAGCAAAATAATAAGAACTTGAGAAAAAAGTCGAACGTTGACAGAAAGACCTTTCTTGTGTGCAGATAGTGGCTAAGTTTAGTGGTTTCCAGAACTGCTGTATTTTCCACTCTGTTATCTAGTGAATCTGAAGATGTGGAAACTGCAGAAACATTTTCCTTTGTGTTAAATTTTAATTTTTGGACAAAGAAGACTACACTCTGGATCAGATTTGTAATTTTGATGAAACTGATCTCTTTGAGATGTGACTGACCGCTAAGTCCTGTCTCTTCTACAAGGAAACACAAAATCCAGGGTCAGGCTGCGTAAGGAGGGACGGATATGCGGCTGCAAATGCACATTGTAATTCACCCATACTGCTATTTTTATTTGGGTTATTGTGTTTTTGTTACATTTTGAATGGTCTTATCCAAATGTAATTTTTTCTCACAGGCTCTGTTATTTTATCGTGCCATTTCGCAGAATATGACTTTTTTTCCAAATGCATATATGACATTGTAGCAGAAATGCCTGGGTTAGGAAATTAGAGTCCATTCAGTCACTTTTAGGAAGCATGCACTCCATTTAGGCATACTAAATACTTGACCTATCAGCAGGCCTAACCATTTGAGACAGGAAAAAATTTCAGCGTGTTCAGTAAGATCAAAATTAAAACAACAGTGTTGGTAGCTGTATATGAATCAAAGGAAAAGAAAAAGTGTGGTATCACTTCCTGTATATGAATCTCCAGAATGCCTCTGTACCCATGTGGCCAGTGCTCTTCTCTCCATGTGCTACATTAATAGGAATTTTTCAATATTTTCATTGCATTTCAAACCACGTAGCATTATTCAGTATAATAGGTCCATTGACAGACAGCTGAATACATAAAAAACTTCACAGTAGGTATTTTTGAAGCGTGGTCAGGAGCACAGCTGGGTGATGGGGAGACAAAGCTGGGCTCTGGAACACCACCGTGCTTCAACTACAGCAGCTTCTGTCTTACCAATTTTAGATACTGAGCTTTTACCAAGCTTTCCTTTCAAACAAGGATTTTGCCACTACAAGTGCAGTATTTGGAAACTACAGGCAATCAGTTGTGATGATAATAGGTTATTTTATGTGGTCAATATTTCTGTCCCTAATAATACTTGTTCCAGGCCTAAGAGATTCTACAGACCATGCCCATTATTGGTCTTTAAAGAAGATCCCAGGGAGGGGCACCTGGGGGGCTCAGTCAGTTAAGTGTCCAACTCTTGGTTTCGGCTCAGGTCATGACTTCATAGTTCATGGGGTTGAGCCCCATGTTGGACCCTATGCTGACAGCATGGGGCCTGCTTGAGATTTTCTCTCTCTCTCTCTCTCTCCCCCTCTCTTTCTCTCTCTCTCTGCTCCTCATGAGTGTGCTCTCTCGCTCTCTCTGTCTCAAAATAAATAAATAAACCTTAAAAAAAAAAAAAGAAGAAGAAGATCCCAGGGAAATTCTATTACATTTTAGAAGCTTCTAAGTAGGATGTTGTCCGTATTACTTTTTTTTTTTAACTGTCTGCATTGAAACCATGATAGAAATGTCTTGGGGCTCTCTTCACTGGCTTCTCTATAAAAACAATTTCAAAAGGAGATGCCACATTTTGGTCACAGAACTCTGTTAGCTACTCAATCGCTGAGGGGATTGTTTAAAACTTTTTACTTCCAAAAAATGGAAATGATTTTCAATTTTGTCAAAAACGATCTCTCCTGGGAGTGAATACCCTCCAGGTCCTGCAGTCTAGGGTCAGATCTTGTAGTTAGGTGTGGTGCCTCTTCCATCTTCTTTAATCTGGAACAATTCCACTGTCTTTCTTTGTCTTTCATGACTTTGGCTTTTTAAAGAATGCAGTCACTTTTTTTCATTAATAGAACATTCTTCCTTTGGGGTTTTTCTGGTATGCCTCATAACTAGCTTCAGGTTCTACATTCTTGGCTATAATCCTACCTAAGTAATGTATACTTCCTATGTTTCATACCTCAAGATAAATGAGGTCCTCGTGCCCTTCATTGGTGGTATGAATTTTGACCACTTGGTCAAGGTTTTGTCCAATTTCTCCACTATATATTTTCATGCAATGTATATTAAATTTTTCTCTCTTGTAACTGATAAGTAATCTGTGGGAAGACAGGCTATGCAAATATCCTGCTCTTCATGGAAATTTCTCCTGTAGTTATAGCATCCATTAGTGATTCTTGTCTGAACCAGTCCTCATTATCATGGCTACAGAATGATGTTTTCCAACTCTAGCCACCATGTCACACTTGTCATTGATATTTTGGATGGTAGCTCCATAATCCAATCAAATGTTCCTTTATTCTACTTGGAAAGTCAACTGAATAACATTCTGAAGATCACTCTCTTTGATTTTTGCCTGGGGAAGTTTTGGAATGACCTTTGGCTAAAAACATTAAGATTCTCATCTCTTTCCAATTCCTATTTTAGGCTGTTGCTTTGCAGACCTGGTCTTATTCCATCACTATCCACTCTGCCCACACCTTTGATGTAAACAATCTGATTTACTTGAGGGAGAACAGAAGAAGGGGAGAGCAGACAAGTTCCTCTCTGCCCACAAATATGCTGGCTCATTAATTCCTACTTTTCTGCCTTCATACCTGCTCTTCTCTAGAGGTAGCATGTCCTCCCCTTTACCTGTCCTAATCCCACCCATCCTTTGCCACAGGCAGGAAAATACAGCCCTGAAGGCCCCAGAAATGTGAAAGTCTTAGAGGCCTTGGGAAATACCAAAATGTTCCTAAAGGATACAGAACCTCTAAGAAGTTCTCCAACAAGATCAGATGAGAAGGCTCCTGTTTATCATGTGCATGGCCGTAGATCTTGAGAACATTCTAGGACTTCTCTTGACTTGTGGTTGAGGATTATCTCCGGAGCCTTTTGGGCTCCTATACAATGGTACATATGGGTTCTAGGCCTTAGGTGATCAGGGATCTGGTGGAAATAGTAAGTGGTTTTTTGGGGGGGGAAGGGGTACTCACAGTTTACCAGCTCCAGATAAAATGGATTCTGAACCCTCTGAAAAGAGGGTGTTTTGGACTTCAGCAGGAGGTGCTGCCATGACTCTCACAATTACAGAAAATTCTGGAACAGAGACCCAGCAGTCCTAGGCTGTGACAAGATTAAGAAGGCCCCAGGTCCAGTAAGTGGGGCTATGGATAACAGTCACTAAGAGCTATAGGGAAAGGTTCAAGTCGAAGTTTGGAGGAGCAGAAACTGAGGCATCTCTTTTCCCACTGTGAAGAACCCAGCTGCCTTTGAGACAGCCATATTGTAAATTTATTCATGGCCAGGGAGGCAAAGACCAGGGGTCTAGACCTACCAGGTTGGGGGAAATTGGGTCTGGGAATGTGGGAACAACCAGGCATTGGTTTTCTAAGGAATAGGGAAATGCAGTATAAATCCTAAAACGTATCAGAAAATAGATCAGTCACCTGTGAAAGGACAGATAAGATGCCGGCAGCATTGGCCAAAGTCTGAATCAAGCTGGAGACCCCAGCCCACCCAAGCAAGGGTTCTGTTGATCAGACCTATGCATGCCAACAGAATCCTAGGCCAAAAGGGTGAGAGATTGGGAACAAGCACGGGCACCTGGGCCCAAGGTCCAGCCTCTGCCATGCCCTCAATGCTGCTCTCCCAGCCTGCACCTGGTTGCATGTCAGTCCCCTCCTCCAGACTGCTCAGTTGCTCCCCAAAGCCTCTGCCACACGCTTCACATTCTACCGAACCCTGCGCCCTTGTCTCCCCACCCTAGCTTGGCTTCCTCTTTTATCAGAGGATCCCCAAGCTTGACCGTGCTACTCAGTAACTGTTTGTGAATTAAGAAATTAATCAATGAGTGACAATATATCTCTGGTGATCTGAGATACCAAGTAGGAAAATGATGTACCTAGGGACCAATGTGGCTGTCCACGGCAGCTGGTTTCTTCACGGTGGGAAAAAAGATCCATCGACCATGCCCTTCTTTGTGGCTCTTAGTGGCTGTTATCACCAGCCCCACTCACCAGACTTTTGGTTATCATAATCCCACTCCTTCCACCCACACCTGGGGGAAGACTGATCCCAGAGCAGCCAGAGAGAAGGGAGCTTACTAGTTCAACTTGGAGGTTCAGCCAATCTGACCTGAAAAAAGAAGTTTCTAGAATGCCTTATTTTTTAACGTTATTATGGTTTTATGTATAAAAGCGATGCTTAAAAGCATCAAAAGATAAAAGTGTGTTTAAAGCAAAAAGTGAAACAGACTTCCCCTTCCCAATTCCCAGAAGTCACTGTCAATAATAGTTTGGTGTGGGTGTGTATGTCTTTTGTGGTCTCAAAAATGGTCTCATACTATACCTACGGTCTTTTTGTTGACTTACTTTATTACTTAAGAATCCATCATAAGGGGGCGCCTGGGTGGCGCAGTCGGTTAAGCGTCTGACTTCAGCCAGGTCACGATCTCGCGGTCCATGAGTTCGAGCCCCACGTCGGGCTCTGGGCTGATGGCTCAGAGCCTGGAGCCTGTTTCCGATTCTGTGTCTCCCTCTCTCTCTCCCCTCCCCCATTCATGCTCTGTCTCTCTCTGTCCCAAAAATAAATAAACGTTGAAAAAAAAAATTAAAAAAAAAAAAAAGAATCCATCATAGGGGCACCTGGGTGGCTCAGTCGGATAAGTGTCCAACTCTTAATTTCAGCTCAGGTCATGACCTCACGGTTTGTGAGATGGAGCCCCACATGGGGTTCTGCGCTGACAGTATGGAGCCTGCTTGGGATTCTCTCTCTCCCTTGCTCTCTGCCCCTCCTCCACTCGCACTTGCACACTCCCTCTCTCTCTCTCTCAATAAATACACAAACTTAAGAATCCATCATGAACATGACCCTTTCCTCTCTTAGTACCCTACTTCATGTCTTTGGAGACTTTTCACTGCTGCTCTTGTAGGTTTTGCAGGTATCCTTTGTATGAAGGAACAGTAGAAACTATTGAACAAGCTCTCTTTGGAGGGCCATCCCTATAACTTCTGCTGTTGTATCATTTCAGTGCTTCAGTGAATGCGGATGTCTCTGCACACTTGTAGAGACATCTCTGTATAATAGACTCCTAGAACAGAAATCGCTGGGTTAAAGAATTTGCACATTTTACATTTTTTAAATACCTTCAAGCTTAAATAAAAATTCCAAGAATAAGAATAATATACTCATATACTCTCTTTCCAGATGCTTTGTTATTATCACTTCACCTCCATTTCTTTATCTTTTGCCTGCTCCCCCCTCAAAATGAAAGGTTTTTTTTTCTAAATTCTTAGAAGAAATGTTGGATGCATTATGGCCCTTCATCCCCATAGACATCAGTGTGTACTTTTGCATTTCCTGAGAATAGGGACACTCGCTTACATAACTACAGTAGAGCTGTCAACTTCAATAACTTGATATAAAGTATTTTCAATTAATCTACTGTCTGTATTCTAATTTTTTTAACTAACCCCAAAATGTCCTTTTTTAGCACTCACCCTTCTAGTACAGCATCCAGTCTCAGATCAGAGATTGCATTTTATTGTCATGTTTATTTAGTCTTTTTTATATGAAGTACTTTTGTACTATTACTTTTTTAATATAATTCATTGTCAAGTTGGCTAACATACAGTGTATACAGTGTGCTTTTGGTTTTTTTAACCGGGACTATTTTCACAGCCTTCCTTTGTTTTTTACGATCCTGACATTTTTAAATAATACCATTCTTTTTTTTTTTCTTAATAAGATCTTCCTCGTTTTAAGTTTGTCCAATTAGACCCAGGTTATGCATTACACATTACATAAACCATGGCGTGTCCTCAGAATATCACATCTGGAGGCATGTGATGTTTACGTGGTTTTGTCAAGAATTGCATATTTTAAATTCTGATAGAAAAAGTTCATTTCCCAAAACCTTTTGCCAACTTAAACTCTTGCCACAGTTTGTGAGAGCTCCCCGTGTCGCTATTCCCTCCCAGTCACTGGGTACCATCAGTCTTCTTAACCTATTCCTGGGCGGTACAGCCTGCCTGTTAATGCTTTACTTTAAAAAGAAAGCAATAGGGGGACCTGCCTGAGTGGCTCAGTCAGTTGAGGCTCCATCTCCTGATTTCAGCTCAGGTCAAGATCTTACAGTTCGTGAGTTTGAGCCCCACATCAGGTTCTACACTGGTAGCACGGAGCCTGCTTGGGATTCTCTCTCTCCCTCTCACTCTGTCCCTCTCCCACTTGTGCTTTCTCTCTCTCTCAAAATAAATCAGTAAACACTTAATAAGAAGAAAGCAATAAATGTTTTTTCCTGTTTGACTTTGGGATACACTTTAATATTCGTATCTCTCTGCAAATGTTCCCCAAACATCAAAAGTGCAGTAGACTCATGTGGTCTTTTGTATCCCAAGGCTTACCTGGACTTAGGCGGTCTGGGGGTCGCAACAGTGCAGGTGGGATGGGACCTCAGGCCGAGAGTCAAGGGCTCCATGCTCTGACAAAGTAAAAGAGCAGCCAATCCTTTTTTTCCCCATTTGAGAGAGGAAAGGCACCACCTGCCCTCCACATACAGGGGCACACTCTCCCGTTTATCTTTCCTTGCTCTTTCCTGTCACCGCTATGAGGAAAAGACAGCACAGGATTTGGGATGGGAGCACTCAGGTTCAAGTGCCCTCTCCACCTCTGATCCGGTGTGGACCCAGGCTGCCCCTCCAACTCCTCTCCAGCTCCCGATGCTTGTAAAATGAGCCTCGGAATACCTGGTTCACATAACTGGTGTGCAAGATACACGGGAAGGAGCTGGCCTCCCTGATTGGTCTTTGGGGCTGGCTCTGCCCTCCCTGGTCACCCCTCATCCCCACGGGAAGAGGATGTGTGGCCCAGAGAATAGGGCTCATGCCTGGAGGCAGGCGGAGCAGCCTCAATGCACGCCTCACACTCTGCCAGCATCAGCTAGCAGCTCCTCATACGCCCCTCTGAGATAATTAAGCATTATTATCCCTATTGGCAGGTGGAGACAGTAAGACAGAGTGGTTAAGTGACTTGGTTATAACTGCTGGGATTGTTTGAGAGAGAAACCATGCCAAGAAGGAGTGCGGCTCAGAAGGCCAGAAGAGCTTAAGCTATTTAATGTGACTGATTATTTTAAAATAGCTGTTGGAGGGTGTGGGCAGGAAGAGAGACTAGAAGTGTGGCTGGTGGACATTGGTAAGGTACCCAAAATTACACTGTGAAAAAGGAATATGCCTCGTACATCTATTAAAACGGGTTGCCATGGACGGACAGTCTAATGCTTAACATCATGGGAAGAGGAGGGAAAAAAATTAAAGGCAGTAGTCAACTCAGGGATGACAATGGAATAAACTCCACAGGCTTCCCATGTGGCTGGACAGAGGTCTCTGGGAGGGTCGTGCAGAGGCCGGCCTCAGTCTGCAGACAGAGAATCTGCCCGGCTGATAGCCCAGGCACCTTGCCATGGTGGGTACAGCCCTGCCCCAGGAAGCCTAAGTGTCCTTGTGCACAGGGCGGGAATGGAATGCAGGAAGACTGTAGTGCCTGAGCTCATAGGGGAGACACATGAGGCAAAAGGTAGGATGGCCATCTGGGTTATTGACAGAAACAGGAGCCACGGAGACATGGGGACATGTGGGAAAGCCTAGAGGTCCCTGCCTGAAAAAGGAGAGAACTGTGGTCTTTTAGGGTGGGCCTGGGGCTGAGAATGGGCAGCAGTGAAGCAGTAGGGGTGGGAGCTTTGGTCCTCAAAAAAAGCACAGTTCTTGCCATTTTCAGAGAAGCGATGGATACATAACTGGACATGGCCCAGGAAGTGAAAGGTAGATAGTAGGGTGACTGCCTAGCTCCCTCCTCAACCCTGTTTCCTTATCCTCCCTGACATCCTCGTCAGCCAAAGGGCCTAGAGACCCACCCACCCTCCCACCCCACCTTGGGAGCTGGGGTATTTTAGTTCAGCACTGTGGCACATTCATTCCTGCTCACCAGGTCCTTCATGAGGACTGGCTCCCTCCCTGGGTTACCAGCAGTATACCATCTGGGAAAGGCAGAGCACAGAGAAACTACAGCCTACTGGGCCACTTTATCCAGCCACTCACTCCAGAGGCCGACTTTTCAGAAGCCTTAATGGCAAGGCCCAGGCTTCTCGGACTGCACCAGGAGAGCCCAAGCCTGTGCCATCACCGAGCTGATTACCACTTTGGGATTCCCTGAACAGTGCCCTCCTCAGGGCAGCAGTGGCTTTGTTCCCTGGACTGGTCCAGAGAGAGTACCCATGGCCTCTTGTGAAGTGAATGAGGCAGCCAGTGAATTTTTAGCCCTGGTCTCTCTACCCTTTCTTTTCAATTATAAACTCAAGAAGTGCCGTGTGACAATAATAATAATAATAATAATAATAATAATAATAATAATGCCTGCCCACATCTCAGCCATCAGGGGCTATTTTGAGGGTGAGTAGTAAAAGACAGCTGTTTGCCCTGCTGGTGTAGTACAGAGAAACAGCGTCTGTTTGGTTGAACAGGATTTTTTTTCTCCAGCTGGGAAACGTCACCAAGTGGCCTTTCTGTTCTTCACACATGAAACACACACTATCATCCGCACATTTTTAGTTAATTTATGTCCAAATAGGCCTTTCTCTAGCTGCTGGAAAATGATATTTGGGCTGCAATTACCTTTCACAGTATCTCACAGAAGGGTTTCAGTGCTCACAAAGCTCAGGGGAGAGGGAACGAGGACCCCACCGACTGTAAATCTCTCCATTTGTAGTTATTCAAATCACATATTTTATTACGAGTATGAAATGCATTGTGTCACTCATTTTGGAGGAGCAACTAATGCTTCAAGAAAAGCTTTGAAAAACATTCTATTTAGAAACAATTTTGTCTGCAGCCAACTCAGTGTGTCTTTTTGGGTTGTCTTTTCTCCCAGCCCTTTTCTGTTATTTGTGTCATTTGCATGACAAATAAGACCATGTTCTCCAAAAGCTCACCTGTTCCTGCAGCCTGTTTCTCACCTAAAGTTCTAATTCTCTCTATGTTGCATCATAATCCTTAGCATGGTAATAAATTACAGTGTCACCATCAAGATTGTGGCTTCTGGAAAGAAATAAGCAGCGGGGCCAGATGAACTCTCTCAGAAGATGGAGAGACTGTTTTCATGCAAATTCCTGGCATCCTGGGGAACTAGGAACAGCCTCTTTATTATATAGATTCAATTGCAATTCAGCAGCCAGGAGCCATTTCCACTGGCTGTTAGAAGCTGGTAACACTCAAGAAAGATAACCTTTTAGGCAGAACCTGCTTTTCCTTCCTGGCTGATACCAGTCTTATCTGGAAAAATCACTTTGTTGGTTAGGTTGGGGGAAACGGGTTGGTGTACTTTCAGAGTGCTTTTAAATAGAAATGTGCATTCCAAAATACCTTCTGATTTTAATCCTTAGAGCCACATTAGACCTCTTGGTCCAGGGCAGTGGACAGTGACTTGGGAACAGGAGGAGGGCGTGTCCTATGGATGCACCCTGGGGACAGGGCTATCTGTGTCTGAACTGTCTTCAGAGTGCTGCCCAGAGCCCCTCTCACAGGCAGATGCCTCACCCAGGCTGGCCAACTGCAGAGTCAAGATGGCCACTGCCCCATAGGGACTGTCCCAAGGCCCCTTCTGTGGGACATTTTCTGTGCAATGGAAACTTCAATTCACCCTGTATTTCCCTTGGGCCACAGAGGTACTTGATGGAAACTTTGGGGAAACCAACTTGCTGCCTTTTTTCCTCCATCCTTTTGAGATCTTTTGAGGTTTAGTGCAATATTGGCAAATACTCGTCATATATTTATAGCCATTCATTTTCTAACCTGTGGCAGACATTCCTCATGAGTCACGGCCCTCTTCCTTGCTGAGTCCAGATGAAGTCTCAGACTCCTACTCAACCTAGCCATCAACAGCGCTCAGAGTTATACTCAAGATGAGCCCTCGTTCAATCCATGATTTATGCTCGGTAGATATATGCCAGTGGTTCTCAAAGTGTGGGAACTACAGTGGGAACTTGTTAGAAATGTAAATACTCAAACCCTATTCCAGAACAAGTAATTTTGAAAGCCTGGGTTAGGGCTCTGTGATGTGTGTTTTAACAAGACGTCTAGGAGATTCTTATCTACACTCAAATTTAAGAACCACTGTTCCACGCCGGTGGTTGTGACTAATGACTGCACATTAGACTCACCTGAAGCATGTTAAAATGTTAAAACCTACCAGTGCTCAGGCTTCACCACAACCAGAGACTCTAAATAAATTCTAATACCCACTGGCATTAAGAAAAGGAAAACAGAAAAGAAAAGACCCTTCTCCAGGGTGATTCCAATGGACAGCCAAGTCGGAGAACCACTAGGCTAGGTTTTGTGGGTAAGCCAAGAATAAGG
This sequence comes from Prionailurus viverrinus, assembly GCF_022837055.1. Classification (NCBI taxonomy): domain Eukaryota; kingdom Metazoa; phylum Chordata; class Mammalia; order Carnivora; family Felidae; genus Prionailurus; species Prionailurus viverrinus. Next base: position 31,127,659 of record NC_062569.1, read on the forward strand.
ACATTGACATTGCCTTCAACTGTACAACTGAGATGCAGCTGCCTAGGCCTGGAGTGGCCACCTGGGTCTGCGGCCACTCTGGTAGAGCGAGGGTGGATTCTCCCTCAGGCGTGGCATGCCTCTCCAGTGAATAGGAGAAGTGATGGTGGCTCCAGCATCATCATCAGGACTGCCTTCTGACCCCCGTCCGTGCTAGAACTGCCGTGGTGCTGCCCTTGAAGTTCTCACCACACCACACTCACTTTGCCAAAAAAAAAAAAAAAAAAAAAAGGCAGTTCCTCAAGGTGTAGACTGGCCTGGGTCTGATCAACAGCACAGAGGGCCCAGGATTTATCTGCTGGGCTTCCATCAGAGGTATCTCTCACTCCGAAATCCTACTGCCTCCTAATGGCAGCCCATGGTAGCTCTGCCACCTGGGAATTTAATAGCAGTCATTTTCTTTTTTAAGATTTATTTATTTATTTTTAAGTTTATTTATTTTGAGAGCACAAGTGGGGGAGGGGCAGAGAAAGGGGAGAGAGAGAATCCCAAGCAGGCTCCACACTGTCTGTGCAGAGCCCAACATGGGGCTTGAACTCCTGAATCCTGAGATCATGACCTGAGCCAAAACCAAGAGTCAGACAGTTAACCTGACTGAGCCACTCTGGTGCCCCTATTTATTTTGAGAGGGGGGGGGGAGGGGTAGAGAGGGAAAGAGAGAGAATCCCCAAGCAGACTCTTAACTGTCAGCCCAGAGCCCTATGCGATGCTCAAACTCACAAACCATGAGATCATGACCTGAGCCCAAGTCAAGAGTTAGACGCTTAACCAACTGAGCCACCTAGGCATCCCTAACAGCAGTACTTTTAAGCGAGGGCCTGATAAATTTGTATGTACTCAATGTATTAGTTTCCTATAGCTGCTGTTACAAAGCACCACAAACTAGGTGGCTTTGAACAACAGGAATTTATTCTCTCGCTGTTCTGGAAACTAGAAGTCCAAAACCAAGGTGTTGAATCTGTTCCATGCCTTTCTCTTAGTTTCTGGCTGTTGCTGTAAATCCTTGGCATTTCTTGGCTTGTAGGTACCTCATTCCAATCTCTGCCTCCATTTTCATATGTTATTCCCTCCTACCCATTTTTGTGTCTTCACATGGCCTTCTTATTCTGACACCAGTCATTGGATGTTAGGTCCATCCCCCAATCCAGTATGATCTCATCTTACTTGGTTACATTTTGAAATACCCAATTTCCAAATAAGGTCACATTCACTGGTACAGGAGGTTAGAACTTGAATATGTTTTTGGGTGGGGGGAATGGGACACAATCCAACCCACACAACTCAATAAATCTTGTTTAATGGTGACAATAATATACTGAGTGGTTTACATATATATCAATGTGGATCTCCGCAACAACTCCAATATGCTTTATATGTTATAAACCTTTTGGAGAGTTGTTTATTGTGAAATTCAGAGATACTGCATGATGCTCTTGGTCATAAACCTATTGCTTCCAGACTTCAAGAGAATTCCACATGTAGCATGATCCCAATATTTGATGAATAAGTCTTTTATCACCATACTCAGTATTCATGAGTGTCTGGAATCCTGCTATATCCCCAGTGAGACTTCATCCCACACAAGATGGCAGAGGAAAGTACTGTAGCAATGCCCCTCGCCCACAGAAGTATTACTTTTATGGGCATCACTAGGATAAGTAATCAGCAAGGGGAATTGGCACTATGCTAAGACTTTGGCCTGTAAAACTCTACAATTGACTGGGTTTTAGAACCAACACAGCTCATAGCTGTGTCTACTTAATCTTATTGTGACAAGAGAATGAACTGGCTGGGAGGCATGGTGGCTATCCATGGATCCTTGAGAGTGGAGCTGAGTCTCATCACTGATTGCCACATCTCCACCAGGATGCTGGGCAGCATGGGTGCTGGCTAGATGCTTGTTGCAGGCTGGCTGAGGCTGAGGGACTTAAAGTACCTCTACACTGAAACCTTCCACCTGTTGGTCACACCTGCTGGCAGTTGACCCTGAAGATGTCTAGATTAGAATTAATCCACTGCCAGATAATCTTTTAGTTCATCAAGTCACATACACGCAAACACACACACACACACACACACACACACACACACACACACACACACAATTATAGTTTGTCTTATACCAGAGTTAAGGCGTGTTTATTCTGAAGCAGTGGATTTCAAACTTTTGAAGAATTTCTTGGCAGCCCAACCATTCAATGCAAAGCTTTACACAGCACGTAAGTCCTGTGGGGAGCCTCGGGCCCTGATGGTGGTGAGAGCCTCCTCCCTCCTCTTCCCTTCTCCCTCCCCCACACCCAAACAGTGACCTCCTGTGGCAGCTCTGGGGAAACCGGGTCCTTGCAGAATGTGGACTGCCTCTCTGTCCCTGGAGGTAGCAGTCATCAGGCACCTTGGAGAAACCCTGTGGAGGGACAGTGCTCTCTTAAATAGCCCAAGGCCGGCCTCTTTTTGCCCATGTGGATGCACATTCTTTTCCAGTGAGCCTCATCTGCTTCTCCCCCTGAGAATTATTCCCTCATGTGCCTTCCCATCCAACAGAGCAAATCACTCCTTCTCTGTGGTCCTTCCTCATGCCTGCATTGGAGAGAGCCAGTGACTCTGAGAGCACTTTGCAATTATATGAATGCAGTGGCCTTGGGCCTTCTGGTCCAGACTTCTCTTCCAGCAGGAGGACCGTCCTCACTGGCAAAAACCCTGCCTTCTGTAACACCATTCCACTGCCTTTTCTTCCGTTCTCCCTCCATGGGGCTGGTCACTATGCTCTACGTTAATAGCTTTCCTCTCACATAACCGAAGACGAGTTAAATAATCATCACCATAATTACCTCTGAGCATCAGAAGGCAACGCTCATGAAGTGATGTCTGAAAAGCTGGGAGGAATAGTTTAAAATTCCCAGGAATGAAAGCACCCATCCCTATGCCCCCCTGACTTTCCCTCCTTTGGTTCGCCTCAGAGGTCGGCATCTCCTGCTCTCTTGGCTAAGTGGGAGAGCTGGTGTGACAAGCTGTCACCTGTCGGTCCTGGAAGGCTCTTCTGGAAGGCTCTGCTCCCGCTGGGATTGGTGGGGGGGGGGGGGGGGGGGGGAGGTGGCCATGACAGGCCAAACTCTGTGTTCAGTGAGGCCCAACAGCACAAGGTGGCAGGAGGGCTGAGGCGCTTTGCCAGCAGGCCGGGCTCCACCACTTTACATGCAGGAGGGAGCAACTCAACAGCTGTCACTGGCAGCCCCTGGGGTCTGCTCCAGACTTGGCAGAGAGGACACCTTCAGACTCCCAATCCGCCTCTTTGAAATTCAGAAGTCCCCTCCCCCTCTCCCTGACACAAACATACACACAGAAGATAAGCCCTAATTCTCTTACTCACAGACCTACACAGCCAAGCTTTCTGTCTCCCACTCTCCTCTCACACATATTGATAAGTTCTTACGGAGCCCCATTCTCTCTCTTATGCGCGCGCACGCGCGCGTGCGCACACACACACACACACACACACACACACACACAGTCACCTGAATTAAACTCCTGCTCTCTCCTGCCCCACTTCACCCAGTTTCTGCTTCTGAGGGAGCAGAAACCCCTCCGCGGGGCTGCCAGGCCTTCTCCAGGCGTGGCATCCACCCCAATGGTGGACACTGGCCTCCAGGTGTTTGCTAACTCCCGGTTCACTGGCTGAATGTTCCACCTGTCTTCCCAGCCATGGGTGCCTTACAGATAAAACCAGTGAGCTCATGCATGTTCTGGGGGATGGTGAGAACAAAGCACCCTGTTGCTGCAGAGGCCCAGGCCTGCCCTCCAGGCATTTGTCATGTTGCTGGCATTTGAGCTGAGGACATCTCCCACCACAAAAGCCTGTGGTCCTCGGGGGAAATCAGGACTGTCTTCTTTGCAGGAAGCTGGATGTGCATCTGGGGAGGTCCTGGCCAGGCAGCCGTTATTCCTCTCAGGCCCTGGTCAGGAAACCAGATATAAATACGCTTTGCTGCTTGCTCCTTTTTCTGTCACTCGCACTCAGATTAACCACTTACACATTTTAAAGGTATTTTTGCCAAAGTCCAACATGCGTCTCTGGTGATTGGAACAGATCGTGAGAGCGGTCAGTGTAAAAATAGCCTCCTTCAGCAGAGGCTTGAGGCAGATGCAGAGGGGAGGGAGGGAGCCTCCTGTATTGTGCCAGCAGAGCCCAGACAGAGAGAAAGGCCAGGGAGGGAAAGCCGGCTAGTTGGCAGGAAGAAATGAAAATGAGGATCGTATTTGTTCTAGAGGTTGATGAGCTGTGGAGGGCTGCGTTGACGTGTGTCCCCCACTTCACCCTGGGGCGCGGAGTGGCATTGGTGCCCTGCCCTCCACCCCTTTCCCACACTCACCCTTGGGACTGCCAAGCTGCAGCCATGCTGGGGTCCCCCTTGCATCCTCGCTCTTACCCCCCCCCGGCACCCGTGCATGCTCCTCTCTGCCTGGACTTTCCTCCTCCCATCTCTTTGCCTGATCAACTTCTACTCGTCCTCTGGGACTGAGCAGATGGTGAAGCCACAGATCCCAAATGTGTGGCATGCCAGGCCCTGTCCCAAGCACTGTGTGGGCAGTAACCCATGTTCTGACTGTATAGCTGTGATCATTTCCCCCACTGCGCCAAGGAGAAAGAGTGGTACAGAGAGGTTATGTGACTGGCCCCAGGTCACACAGGTTGGAAGGGGCAGTACTTGTATCCAAACCCAAACAAAGGCTCTAGGTGCCCTTAACCCCACAGGACACTGGCCTTCTGGCTGCTGCTGGGCTCCTTCCCCGCCCACTACCTGTGTCAGGGAATCTGTATCCCCTGCGGTTAGGGAGGCCATATCCCCATTTTAAGTGTCTATTGTCTTATCTGCCTCCCCACTCCCTGTGCAGCTTGAGGGCGGGAACCATGGCTGGCTCATCTCTGGGACACCAGCTCCTCAAAAAGTGCCTGGCACAAAGCAGTGCTCACTGCCTAATGTTGACAGGGCAAATGAATGAATGGATGGATAGTCATCCCTTAAAACAGGCCAACGTCTGGCAGACAAGCTGAGGGCCAAGCAGAGAGCAGGTTGGAAGCATCCAGTGTGGGGTTGGAGGGCAAGGAGGAGACGCAGACCTAAAAGCGAGAAGTGTCTACCTCCAGCCTCGGAATGTCAACCTCCACTGAAAGGCAGGGGGCGAATAGCTGGCACCTGCAGAGACCTCAGCGCCGGCCCATTAAACCCAGTGCAGCCCCAGGGCTGTCTGCAAGCTGCAGGGTGAGGAAACTGTTCCCCCCACCCTCAACCCCCTGCAAGAGGTGAAACACAAGGAAAGTGATCTTGTAGTAGGAGGCTCCCACTTTTGTGTTTGTTTTGCTTCTGCCGACCCAATGTTATGAAGGCTACAAATGCTGTGGAACAAAGACAGCCACACCTGACATCTCCTGGCTCCTTTAGCCAATCTCCTGTAGTAGGGAATTGGGTGTTGGGGTGCATGTACACCATTTACACCCCCTCTACCACCCACATCCCAACAGTGACATTAAGATCGGTGTGCAGGGAGTTGGGGACTAACGAAGCTTCGGTACAGCCATGGCCTCACAGTGGTGTGTCCACTTATGGCATGAGACCAGCACAGGTCACACAAATCCTCCTTGAGCCCCTGTCTGCAGGTGCGTAATGGAGGCCTGCCCATGGGGCTCGGGCTATCCTGGATGTCCTAACTCACTGGACATGAGGGCAGGAGAGTGGAAAGCACATGCATGCTGAGTTCATTTTCTCCTGCTTTCGACTAGAAACCTGACAGTTGGGCTGACTGGCTTCTCCTTCTTCCAGGGAGGGAAGATCCCCGTGAGATGGACAGCTCCAGAGGCCATTGCCTACCGCAAGTTCACTTCTGCCAGCGATGTCTGGAGCTACGGGATCGTCATGTGGGAAGTCATGTCATTTGGAGAGAGACCCTACTGGGATATGTCCAACCAAGATGTGAGTGTCAGCGGTACCCGGTCGCCACAAACCCCCATTGAACGGTTCCCACAGCCAGTGGCATGCCAGCCCCTCCTCTCTGGTTTCAGCTCAGGGCCTCACAACCTGAACTTGAGATGTCCAGGCAGGAGATACAGGAACCCCCTTGGCAGCAGTGTTTGAACTAATCAAAGAGTCCAGCATGGAGATACGACAATCCCGATACCCCCAGAGCCTGTAAAGGTACCTGGGCCAACCCGGGAGCTCCAGGGCTGGTTTCTAATGGCTGTGGGCCATGAAACACAACAGGCCCAAATGAAGTAGGAGATTCTGCCCTGCTTCAAAGCGTGCAGCCCCTGTGTTGTCCTTCTGACAGAGGCGGAGCAGAGCTAGTCTGTGGGCGGGGCCTCTGACAGATGTGCTGTGTTGAACCAGTGGCAGTTTCTTTTTTTTTTAATTTTTTTTAACGTTTATGTATTTTTGAGACAGAGAGAGACAGAGCATGAACAGGGGAGGGTCAGAGAGAGGGAGACACAGAATCTGAAACAGGCTCCAGGCTCTGAGCTGTCAGTACAGAGCCTGACGCGGGGCTTGAACCCACAAACTGCGAGATCGTGACCTGAGCTGAAGTCGGACACTTAGCCGACTGAGCCACCCAGGTGCCCCGAGTGGCAGTTTCTATGTAGCTCACACCTCTCAACTTTAAAGAGAGGAACTGGAAAGGGCCCTTCTTTCCTGAGAGTCTACTCTTCTGGGGGCCTGTCACCTGTCACTGAAGGAGGAGCTGAGCAAGCTTCCCAAAGTTGGTCAGATTCAGATGGCCAGCAGGAGTGGGACCCTGTCTCTGGGGAGTTGATGAGCACCCCTCCAGGCTTTAAGCGTCTAAGGTGCCTTAAGCAGAGGTGTTCCAGATGAGACCCTTTGCTTCATAACTATTAAGAGGAAGCCTTTTGAGGATGATTTGCTTTGTTAAGGCCCCAGTCGAAAGTCCTGTCTGAATTTCCATACTGCCTTTGATCCTGGGCTGTTTCCGCCCCCCCCCCCCCCCCCCCCCACCATTCCGCTTTTGTATTTTCAATACATACCCTACCCCTGGAGCTGAGAGGGTTGCAAAACTTGCATTCCTCTGTTCTTACTCTTCCCATCTCCCCGGGGGGCAGTTATTATCTTTCCCAACCTAGCAGCAGGATGAGGCAGGGCTCTCCCCAGTCCAGATCTGCTCCACTGGGCAATCAGCTGCACCATAAGCACCTCCATGCTTGGTGGCTCCGGGGCCCTGTTAACTGGAGAAATCTGGCCTCAGTGAGCCCTCTCTCCAGCCCGAGGTTTAGAGCCATGGCAGGTGCTCAGGCGACTGAGAAAGGTGGTGATCTGGGAGCTGGGCTCCTGCTGTGAATGTGCGCCCTGATCCCATGGGTGCGGTGGCGTCAGCCCAGGGCAGGTGAAACGGCTGCATTGTTAACCAGGTCCCAGGGCCACGTGTGGCGTGTATAGGCCCCCTCTCATCTATGATTATCCCCGCCTCGCATCTGCCCCGTAGCATGTCAGAGCAGTAAGTGTCAGAATTGATGCCGAGGCTGCACTCATGAAATCAGCCGCACCCGGCTGCATCCATACCGTCAGCTGGAGCAGTCATAAATGTGATCCAGGAAACAGGGAGGCCCTTTTCTGAGACTCTAATCCTATTAAGAACAATTCAGCACACATAGAATGGATTATGAAACTGACAGGCAAGATTTGACATTCAAGATCTTCTCAGCAAATGAATTCACCTCTGCTGAAAACAAATGGAATTTCTGATATTAGACTTCCAGAATTCCCAGATCATTCATTCAGCAAACACTCATTGCTGCTAAGCATTGTGCTTGCCGGTTCCATTCTCGGCTGTTCCCAGTCCAGCGGCACCTACTACATGGGGCTGTGGGAACATTTAGGCGAGGCGGGGAGGTAAAAAAGCCTTCCCAGATATTTGATGCTTGAGCTGGGTCTCAAAGGGAAGAGGAACATCTGCAAATTAGCAGTTTATTCCAATTTTGTTGTATTTCTCCAACATGAGGCCCCTAAGCATTGTCCCAAGTGCATTTGTGCTCTGGGTGGAAAGCGGGGTGGGGGGTGCCTTTGGCCCACTCAGAACCGGCCCGGCCTGAGAGGGAGCCAGGAGGGGCCACAAGTGGCCGGGCTAGAGCCACACTCATCAGAAACCGCAGAGGTGGTGGCAGTAAAGGGTTCTACAGATGACAGTTGAAAGGCCTTAAGAAAGGGAATTGCAGAGGCAAGTCGGAGTGCTGGTAATTGGGCTTCCGGAGCCCAGGAAGGTCTTTGAACATGTACAGAGAGTTTGTCAGCCAGAGAGAGAACTTGGAAGTTCTGCTGCTTGGATCTGATTGACAGAGATAATGAGAGTGGCAGTGTCTGTGGAGAGGAGCTGTGGTTTTACTGAAACATCAGAGCTCAACTTAACCCCCTCTGCCCTGGTTCCTCCACTGCTCCGAGCTTCTCCACTTCACTCTCCCCTGTGGAAGGTGGAGCAGGTACCGCCCAGCTCACTAATAGGAAATGCGGTCTGAGCGAGGCGAGGGGCCCTCTTATCCCCCAGGAAGCTCTAGTCACTTCCCCGAGGCACATGAGTCAGAGCGTCTGCCCCGTTCCCACCCAACCCATCCAACCCCAGCCCCCAGCACGTGTCTTCTCCGGGTACAGGGGAAACAAAGGCAGCCCCTCTCCCCTCCCTGCCCCGGCTCTTGAGGGCCCAGAGCATCGGCTTACGCTGGCCCTCAGAGGCCCGAAAAGTTGCTGCAGACCACTCCAAGTGAGGTGGCAGCCTGCTCTGCTTGGGTGACAGTGGCCTCTCTCGGGCTGGTTCTCTTCACCACCACACCCTCACTCTTGCTTCTCTCTGGAAATGCCATCTGATCTCATTCTAATCGCCAGTGTTTTCAACATTCGTTTATCTCATCCTGTTACAGACCAAGGAAGGGGGCCCAGGTCTGACCCCAGTTTTCAAGTCTGCTCAGAAGAATACCTTACACCCCCCACCTTGGGCCAAATCTTTCCACACAATTCAAACATGGTCACTGGTGTTTACAGCCATCAGGTGGTCGGATGGAAGGGGCTTCTCCATGTCTCCTTCCAGTTTCCCACACCTGCTAGCAAGGCAGGTGTGACAGAGAATGATCCCAAAACCCCATTAGAGGACCACAGTTATTTTTTTTGAAATAATGATGTTTTAATTTGATTACAAGTTCTATACTCAGGAAATTTGGAAAACACCCAGATTCTTAAAGAGAGTAAACCCCTCCAAAGGCATAGCACTTCAACGAAAGGCTTGGGTAGATAGATGCTACCCACACATCAATTAATGACTTAGGTAATTTTTTCTTTGGGGTGGAAGGTAAAGGTTTTTTTTTTTTTTTTTTTCCCAATGTGCAAGAGGCATCAATGCTCCCAGAATATCAGCTTGAGTAATGACAACAAAATTATGTAGAAGAGATAGCAAATGGCACGAAGTCCCATTTTGTAAACATGAGCATGGCTATCCTATATCCTGAAAGGTGAGAAATATGAATCTGGCCATTAATCAACCCCCCACTATGTGCTTCGTGCTTCTCAAAACACTGTGGCCCTAGATCTGCAGTGACCAGCAGCAGAACAGTAACCTCCTTTGCAGGGACAAGTACCGTAGTAGATGTGGCAGGAATGACAGCCTCCATCTGACGAAGATATTCCCTCTACCATTCCTTCATGTGTATGGTGCTCAACATCACCTCACTGTGCCATGTAATCTTTTTAATAACCCTATCTGTGCAATTTCCAGAAGTCAAGTGACTCTCCCAAGGTTCTGGAGCTAATAAGTGAAACTAGGATTTGAACCCAGGCCTCCAGTGTCTTCGCCCCTAGCTACAATGCCACACCATCACCAGCACCATGTGGGGGTCTGCACTCCTGGCCGACCCACAGGGAGGAGGGATCAGTGGTTCTGATATCCTCTTAAAAAGAAACCGTACCAGACAGGCACAGGAAATACAAAACAAATGGCAGGATAGTCTTCAAAATTTCCAGTGAGGTGGCATGCGGAGGAGACAGGGGAAGCGTAGCTAAGTTGCATTTAGCCCCGACCTCACAGACGGAAGACTCAGTCCATGTATGGGTCCCCCAGTCTCTTGGTGCTCTGCCAGGAGTGGTTGGGCCAGCTGGTCACACCATGGAGATGTGCCCCCTGACTCCAGTACTCCTTCCTGTTACAGGAAGACGAGAGGAAAACTTGTCGGTGGGAAGAATTAACTACTTGGGGCTCTGGCACCACATAATTTGAGCAGAGATGCCAACAGTTTAGGGCAACATGAGCTGCCCTGCACTGGAAGACTTTGGGGTCCCCGATCCCCATGAGAAGTTGAATATGGACACTAGCCCTTCCTGCTGGCCCTGCCTAGCTTGTTCTTAAGGAACCCAAAATGAGCTTGGGGGCCATTCAGTGGATAATACCACTTATCTCCACAGTGAGTGGGGGCTCTGTGACAGGGCCCCCAGGTCTGGCTGCCTAGAAGGAGCTGGAAAGGGTGCCAGTTTATGAGCCAGGCTGATGCGAATGATGCCTGGCCACTCCTCCTCGTGGATTACTTGGTTTAGCTCCATACCCCTGTTTCCTGCCGTGAAGACATCAAACAGCTCCAAGGACTACTCTTCAGGTCGAGATTACGATGGCAGCCCCACAGAGGCCTCGGGAAAGTGGGCTTCAAGGTGTTCTAAACTTAAAAATCAGACACCTCTATGATTTATTCTCAGTCCTGCCATTTCCTAGCTGTGGGTCCTCAGGCAAGTTACTCTACTGTGTGTGCCTCTATTTCCTCATGGGGAAAATGGACTGTAATGCCCTCCTTAGAAGAAAGCAGGTAATTTGATTGACAGGAGTTTGGCGGGGGTAAAAATTTATCGGTGAAGCAACATACTATTCAAAAGTGCACGTTCCCAGTCACCAGTTTGTGTATAGAACTGATACCAGTGTGGTTTGTATCCTTGTTTGTTTTTCCACCACCTAGAATAGAAGGAATAATACACCTTGATTATCTCTAATGACTTCAGGTCATATCTCATGCCCCACTCCATGTCCTATATCCTGGGCATAGAATTTGTAAAAATACAAACTGATTGAAAATACTTTCTGACCGATCTACAGAGTTTAAAAAAAAAAAAAAAAGAAGAAGAATCCGTTGAAATGAATCTGACATTTTTTAAAGTAGAGTAAAAACACCTGAAAATCTCTGAACTCCAAATTATTTCCTTTGTTGTTGAAGGTGCTTGAACTGTTTATTTTAATATAAAATCAATGTATAATTATTATAGAAAGTAAGAACACAAACGAGCATGAAAAGCACTCATGTGTCTACCTGCCCAGAGGCAACCGCCATTTAATGCCATGCCATCTATTTTTCCGAGGTCTTTTTTATACATGTGTATAATTACTGTTTTTTTGTTTTGTTTTGATTTTTGTTTTTACAAAAGCAAGATTATACTATACCTGCAGTTATGCAGCCTGCTCTTTTCCCTAAGATTACTTAGTATATGAGTATATTTCCATTTCAATAGATACATTTTTACATCACTTAAAGGTGCTCATTGTACACCAGGCCTTCCATCATGGTAGGAGGGCACCGTAATAAATTCCCATGTTTAGCACTGGGTCGTTGACAGTTATTTTTGCTATTACAAAAAGCACAGAGCGGTCATAATCTATTTAAATGAATTGGAAATTAAGATATAAAGTGTGAAATAAGCTCTTGCAACCATATGAAAAGCAGACCAAACTATGTAAAGATTCTAAGATCTTGACAAAATTATCCCCTGGAGCCTGCAAAAATTACCAAAACCTCATTGGCTATATTCACTTTAGTTCACCTTGTTATTTTGACCGTCGTCATTGCACTTAACTGATTTGTGTAGTCAAATTCTCTTCAAGCCAGTTCATGTTGCTGCATCATGAAGGTCAAGGCAAACAATGCACAGGAAGCATTGAGAGTGGCCCTAGCATGGAGTAGGCTCTCTGTTAAAGGCTGATTCCTTCCCTCCTTTCTCTTCTCTTAGCAGTGTAAGGATGAGGCCACCACAGGCTTTGGTGGGGGTCCTTTATTTTTTTTTTAACTTTTTTAACGTTTATTTTTGAGGGACCGAGCACCAGCGGGGGAGGGGCAGAGAGAAAGGGAGACACAGAATCCCTAGCAGGCTCCAGGCTCCCAGCCATCAGCACAGAGCCCGTCAGGGGCTTGAACTCACAAACTGTGAGATCATGACCTGAGCTGAAGTCAGAATCTCAACCGGCTGAGCCACCCAGGCTTCCTGATGGGGGTCCTTTATAAAGAACAAATGTCCACTAGGTTTCCTGTGTGCCATCTCATCATCACTGCCAGCTGCAAAATTGGGCCTGATGTCCTCTTAAAGAGAGGAGAAGCTCAAGCTATTCACCAGCTCATTCTTCAGTAAGCATTTACAGAGATCTAGTGTGTGCCAGGCCTCACTGCGGGTACTAGGGACAGTCTAGGGGGGAAAGCCAAGTACACGTCAAATCCATTATGGAGAGAGGTATATGAGCACAGAATGAGGGAGGCTCCATCCTTGGGAGCTACTTTGTGAATGACTGGCGGGTGTCTCATCACCCAATCATACCCGTTCCCGTGTGTGTCACTACAGGTCATCAATGCCATTGAGCAGGACTACCGGCTGCCCCCACCCATGGACTGTCCAGCTGCTCTACACCAGCTCATGCTGGACTGTTGGCAGAAGGACCGTAACAGCCGGCCCCGCTTTGCGGAGATTGTCAACACCCTGGACAAGATGATCCGGAACCCGGCAAGTCTCAAGACTGTGGCAACCATCACCGCCGTGTGAGTCTCGTGGAATAGGGTGGTTCGTAGGTGTGGGTGGTCTCATAACTAGGGGCAGGCCCAATAGCAAGGCTGCTAGCCTTTTGATCTATTGAGAGCAAGGGTGAGGTGGCTAACCTTATCCACTAGTGGAAGAGATTCCAAGACTTCCTGTTTCCTTTTTCCTTTCCATCTTTCTAAAATATTCCCTGCCTACAGCATGGGCTATAGACAGATATCAAGATACCTGTCTGGGTCTCCACTGTCTGCTGGCTTCAGATGGGCTGGGCACTGGGCTCTGTAATAATTGAATGTGTCTAATAGGAGTGGTATGAGGCCCCACTTCTGGGAGATCCTGTTTCCAGAAGGCACACTTTTTGTTAACCACACAAGGTAGAGCCGCAGACTTGGAACCTTGGCCAACCTATTAGCCGCTAAAGGCCCTGATTGCTATGGGACACAGAAATAAAAAGCCATCAGATTTGTTATGAGCAAATGCACAGAACAATTTTCATCTCCTGTCAGTAGCTGTCAGCTGTATATTATTCCTCTACATTGCAGTGTTAACTGATTTATTAATATTTCAACCAAAGTTTATTGCGCATGTATGTGCTAAGCACTGTGCCCCTTGCTGGCAGTATAGAATGAATAAGATAGACATGATTCGTGTCCTCATGGAACTTTGAATCATTTAGGAGGGGCAAGACCAGATGATCACCCAAAGAAATGCAAAATTGAGACCTTGATAGCCACTGTGGCAGGGAGGTGCGTGGTGTTGGAGAGCATGGATACATGCGATACCTGGTGTCAGGGAGGCATCTCTGATAAGTGTTATTCCAGTTGAGCACTGAAGGGAGGAAATGCATGAATTGAATGAAAGGAAGATGGGAATCAAGGGACAAGTGTTCCAGACCAAGGAACAGCATGAACAGAGGCTCGAGGGTAGGAAGGACAGGGCCAGTGTGTTCTGAGTCCAGTCTGTGAGGGGACTGGCTCAGGGCTGAGGCTGGCAAGGTGAGCAAGGGCCAGACGCTCAGAACATGTGGGCCCTGCTAAGAATTCTGGGCTTGATTTTCAGAGTAGCGAGCACCCATTGAAGGATTTGACACAAATCAGGGTCAGGGTGAAGGTTATGGACATGATCGCACCTGCAGTTTTCAAAGAGCACCAGGCCACAGTGTGGACCTTATGTTGAGGGGAAGGAACATGCATGAAGACCGACAGGAGAATATTGCAGGAATAATGGCAGAGAAGATAGGGTCTTCAGTCAGGGTAATGATGCAGAAAGAGGTGGGTGAGTATGAGATATTTTGGAGGTCAAATCTTTAATTCTTGGTGAAGGACTGGGCATGGGTGTTGGGAGTTGAGGGATATATTAAGGTGGCACCCTGCTTTGTGGATTGGATAGTGAAGTGTCTGCTTTGAGAATGTCCCAGAGAAGATCAGCGGAGAGCTGCTCTGTTCCAATTAGCTGAGGATAGAACCAGGAAAAAAAAAAAAATGGTACCAATAGATTTGGGAAGGTTGTAGTGAACTTTATATATTTTTAATGGTGAAACTTTGGATGGTAAAGCTCCTAGGTTCCAGTTTACAAAGGAGTTATGGGCCTTCTCTTCCCTCCAGACTTCATGCTGTGTCAGTCTAGCTGTCTGAGCTGACTGATGCGAGACAGGGCCCGTAGGCAGGGGTACCAGCCATCTCGCCTCCAGAAGTTATGCCCACTCAGGATTCTGTAAGGCAAGAAGTCAGCACAGGGCTCCCCTGTAATCTTCATCCTGTCAGGAAAGAATTCTCATCCTACATGAAGTCTGCTATCTGCCCAGAGTGTGGCTCTATCCACGCACCTTTGCAGCTGTGGGGTTACCTGCTTCTCTCTCTCTCTTTCTCTCAGGCCTTCCCAGCCCCTGCTAGACCGCTCCATTCCAGACTTCACGGCCTTTACCACCGTGGATGACTGGCTCAGTGCCATCAAAATGGTCCAGTACAGGGACAGCTTCCTCACCGCCGGCTTCACCTCCCTCCAGCTGGTCACCCAGATGACATCAGAGTAAGTGATGAGAATCTCCTCTCTGTACCCCGTGGGTGGGGATCAAGGCTCCTTCCCTGCTATTGCTCATGGTACAAGTCTTGATTTCTGCCTCACCCCCAGAGCTCCACTTCTGTATAGAATCAGATCTGGTGGCGAAGCGCCCTGGAAAGATGGAGGGGTGGGGTGGGGAGGCTGAGGTCCAGTCTGGCCCCAAATGAGAGTTCTTCAAAGTCACAGCCATATGTCATTTGCCTAATCATCAAGACTCTCTCCTCCGTTTGTTTTCAAACTTAACCCATCAAAAAGAGCATCCAGATGGAAAGAACACAGCCAGCCAGCACTTTCAACAACATAGCAGGAAGAGGCACTACACTGATTCAGCAACAATCTCAGACGTGTGGGGAGCTCATATTCGTACTTAGATAGCGTGTGTGAATAAGCATACATTTCCATCTCCCACAAATTATTTACCAGTCTGCAATTCCCACAGGAGTATGGAGGAATGCGAAAACTAAAATTATTCAAATAAGATGAGAGCCAGAAAGGGTCTTAAAGATCCATTAGTCCGTCATTTCCCCAAGAATGTTCTGAGCAGCACCAGTTCTGGGAAATGTTAATAGGTTCTCCTTGGAAAAAAGGTCCCATGGTCAAATAAATTTGGGATATACTGCGTACTTTATCACCGTTTTGGAGATTCACTACACATATTAGCATTCTAAAGGCCATGAGAAATCCTGAAATAAAGAAACCCATTTAAAATTATTAAATACTGTGGAACCATATTTTTGAGGGGCAGGGTTTCGTGGAACTGTAGTTTGGGAGATACTCATCTACTTGTACTCATTCCATTCAGCACATTCAGAAAGTAGGTGAATTAGTGCCTGAACACTCAGTGCTCACGAGTGGCAAAGCAGGGCCTGAGGGCTGCTTTCCTGATGGCTAATTCCGTCTCCTTCTACCAGTCCACCCGAGGGGTACAGCGATGCCCATACATGGTGGCACACTGGACTCACCTGGGAATCTTTAAAAAAATATTGTTGCCTGGGGCACCTGGGTGGTTCAGTCAGTTAAGTGTCTAACTTTGGCTGAGGTCATGATCCCACAGTTTGTGGGTTTGAGCCCCGCATCAGGCTCTGTGCTGACAGCTGGGAGCCTGGAACCTGCTTCAGATTCTGTGTGTGTCTCTCTCTCAAAAATAAACATTAAAAATTTTTTTCTTAAACATACTGATGGCTGATTTCCATGCCTAGATCTTCTGGTTTAATTGGTATGAACTGACACCTGGGCATCAGGGCATTTAAAACTCCCCAGATGATTCTAACATGCAGCCAAGGCTGGGAACAAGTTGGCAAGGGTCAAATTTTGAATAGACACATCCCCTCAGAGGAGACTTCACCAGCTGCCTGGGCCACAACGTTAATAGACAAGATGGGGGTTGGTGACTTGTGATACACATTTCCCAAGGTAGAGGACTGATTGGTCCTCCAGGCAATTGACAAACACTTACTAATCGCCTGATACATGTCAGGCACAGTGCTAGGTGCCAGGATTCCCTCTCGAGGTGGGCCAGTTGCTGAGTCCCAAGGGAGAGGCAGGGTCCCATCCAGCCCCAGCAGTTGAACCTCAGAGGAACAGCTTCTGTCCCAGACTCCTGCTTTGCAGTCAGTCTTCCTGGAGTCCCACTCTACCTCTTTTTTTTTTTTTTTTAATGTATTTATTTTGAGAGAGAGTGCACAAATGAGCTGGGGAGGGGCAGAGAGAGAGGGAGAATCCCAAGCAGGCTCCGTGCTGTCAGTGCAGAGCCTGACACAGGCTCAAACTCATGAAAACCATGAGATTATGACCTGAGCTGAAACCAAGAGTGGATGCTCAACTGCTCAACCAACTAAGCCACCTAGGCGCCCCCACTCTACCTCTTTGAGGTTGATTCTTGCCAGAAATGATGGAAGCTCCACTTTCCCTAGGGAGATGGCTTGAATGTGCATCTAGCCTAGCATCCACTAAACAACAGAATTCATTTTTTAAATGTGAGTTCATTTTCCGTTGATGCCATATAAAGGCAGTCCCTGCCACTATGAATTATTGTCAGGCACCACCATCACCAACAAAAGCAGCACTTACCAGTGGAAAAGCAGCTTCCCCATCTTGCAGAGCTGGCATGGATGCCCTAGATGACAGGAGAGCCCAGGTTCAGGGGTGGCAATGGGTGCTCATGCTGGTGGGGCTGCGCCTGCTTCCTCACTGTGATGTGGCTGAGTATGGAGCCATCACCCCCTAACCCCCCACAACTGGAGGAATCCAATGGAGCAATTTCCTCAGTCTGGAAAAGGAAAAATTAAGGGATTTAGTTCAAAGTAAAAAAATGCCCACACACTATTGGAGCAATTTAGTTTGTTTCTTGAGAGATAAAAGATGGAAAAAGAACATGAGCTACTAAATAAAATAGATTGCAGGACAATTTGTGAATTCAGAATTCAAGCGTGCCTCTTAGAAGTGTTTGCTGAAAAGACATGGACAATTTGACAATCTGAGCCAGCTGCAGCTCTGAGGGGGTTGACCGCCAGCTGTAAGGGGGTGTTGAGAGCACAGGAGCCTGGTGCAGCCTCGTGGGTCTGGTGCACAAAGTGATCTGCTATGCCAGGGGCAGGGGCCTTTGGGGGAATATAGTCAGGACCTTAGAACAGTTCTGAGAGCAGCCCTACAGGGTGGTTGAAAACCAAGTAGTCTTGAATTTGAACCCCAGTTGCACCACCAGTTAGTTACCTGCTGTGTGATCTTGAGCATGTTACTTAACTTCTCTGAGCCCTACTTGTCTTGTCCATAAATGAGCAAAAAATAAGAGTACCCATCTCATTGGTTTGTGGTGAAAGGTTAATGGAATAATGTATACAAAGCACTTGGCCTATTGCCTGCCTACAGAATGCACGCAAGAAACAATTGCTATTGAATTATTATTACTGACCTTGAGTGGTTTGTCAATTTTCATGAACTGCTTCCTTAGCTATACATGAGATAGTATATGGCACATGAGAAATACTTGAGCAATGCTATAACATTATTATTATTATTAACTAGGGAAAGATGCATGGGTCTCCCCAAAATTAAGACTCACAGCTTAAAGATGAGTACAATCCAAACCCCTATCCTAAACATATTACTTAGATTCCTGTTTGGGCAGATATTTGAAAGTTATTTTGAGATCACCCTTCTTAAAAATTCATGACATTAAAATTCAAACAGAGGCAGAAAATGGAAACTCAGGGGAAAAACATCAGAAAACCCAGCAAACCCCACATCTTTTCAATCTCAGTGGGTGATCACTAATTTAGGCAGAAAGCTCCGCAGTATAACTGAAGCCCCATATCGTGTGTGCGTGGAGTGTTAAAACACACACATACACACGCGCGCGAAAGTTCCAG
Source organism: Prionailurus viverrinus (assembly GCF_022837055.1). Classification (NCBI taxonomy): domain Eukaryota; kingdom Metazoa; phylum Chordata; class Mammalia; order Carnivora; family Felidae; genus Prionailurus; species Prionailurus viverrinus. The sequence continues at coordinate 31,145,945 of NC_062569.1, forward strand.
TCTGCCTAGGGTCATGGAAACAATGAAGGGGCTGCTCCAGCCAACACCCATACGTGAGGAACAGGGCACGACACTTCCAGGATTGTCTAAGTTGGGAGGGGGCCATTGGAGACGAGGGCCACTGCATGAAGCAAATGAGATTAAGCAAGAAAATACCTATGTAGGCATTTGCCAAAGACTTGGGTAATCTGAGTGTTGGATTTTAAACACTTTTATTTGCCTACCCACCTAATTCAAGAGCTTGCCTTCTGTGATGAGTTGTGATCCTTGAAAAGCTGCCGTAACACTAACGTGCCCTTTTTTGTGACTTTTTCCCTCCTAGAGACCTCCTGAGAATAGGGGTCACCTTGGCAGGTCATCAGAAGAAGATCCTGAACAGCATTCATTCTATGAGGGTCCAGATGAGTCAGTCACCAACGGCAATGGCATGAGAACTCTCATTTTCTGGGGGGAGGAGAGGAAGGAAAAGGACCATGCTCAAGAGGGAACCAGAGGTTGACCACTGTGGAGTGTTCTGGAAAGAGTGGCTTCTCAGCTAAGAAATACATTACATCAGTGAAGAAGAGACTGGACCTGTTCTTAATAGGCAATCTTCATTTCTTAGTGACAGAAGCATGTATAAGATGCCGTGGGAAACCAAAACATAATAATAAAAATATGAAAGGGTGATGTTCGACAGAAGTGAAGACAAAACAGTATGCATCGGGGCAACCAAGAGTAAACTCCGCTCCCACTCGGGGCTGGAGTCACCGATCCACAGGAAGAAAGGGAAGGAGGTAGAGGGAAGAAACAGAGGCAGTTTTCCATTTTCTTCCTCACCAATGACATTCTTTTCTTTTCTCCTTTTGTACTCCTCCCCACGAGCCCTCTCCCTTCTCCCACATCCATTTCCCTTTGCTCATGACTCGTGTAGGGAAGTTTCTTCAAACAAACCCCAGCTCCTGAGTCTCCAGATGTCGTTCTGTCAGTTGCCAAAGGACTTTGCTGACCACTGCATGGGGGATCCAACCAATTCAATTAATGTCTTCATATTGAAGAAGAGATGTACCTTCAATTGAAAACCTTGTTTTTCTTTTGTTTGCATTTTCTGCAAAAAGGAAAAAGAAACCACAAATTGGAAAAAAAAAAAAAAAAAGAAAAACCTGTTTCCGTGTGCAGGAGCACACATATGTATGTCTGTGTTATAAAAATGACTGTGCTTGTTCGTAACAGATGCAAACAAGAAAGAAGAACCGGGAGATCTTTGCCCCTGGAAAATCCAAAGGGGCTGGAGCGTGTTGTTGGTTTGGTGTTCTGGTTGGCCCAGTTGGCCTATTGGCCCAATGGGGAGAGAGAGCAGGGAGAAAAATAAAATTAAAGGGGAAAAAACTCTCAGGAGCTTGCAAATTCAGACAGGAAACAGGTGAGTGGTTTGAATTGGATGCAGTGTGGGCCATTCTAGAATGATACTGACTGATTATTCTTGGTAACATCTGAAGAGAAGGAGAAGGAAAGTGTTTCTGGAGAATGTTCTTCCACATCCCTAGAATCTGTAATTCAAGAGATGGCAAGGGAGAATTCTTCTTACCTTATTTGTGGACTGGCTTAAGCCGTGTGGCATCCGAGGAATGTTTCAAATGTGTCTGTGTTTCTCCGCATTCCTTCTTGTACCTCATTGTTCAATTCACTTTTGTAAATTCCACCTAACATTTAAATATTTTTAATTTCTCCTTTTATCTTAATCTCCTTGCTAATTTTATCTGTCTAATTAAAATGAGCAGAAGCATGTCTGGGTTTACATAGAATGGTGTCAGCGTGTGTGTTCTCGGACCCCAGTGGGTCTGTCCTCAAGTTACAGGAAAATCCTTAATGACTGTCCTTCTTCCGCCTCATATGAGAGGGAAGGAATACATCCCGGATCCTGTGCCTCCCAAGAAGCACTATATATAAGAATCATTCTCACTGATGTGACCCAAAGGAAGAACTGAATGAATAAATATGAGGCTCTGAAGAAGTCACTGGCAGATAAATATAAACAATCACCGATAATACACCATCAGCCCTGATTTCAGTTTGCACATTGCATTTGTGATGTTCATATCCAGGCCAGTTTTGTAAAAGGCGCTAAAGACTATTTTAGACTGCTTGCTTGTGGTGTGTCTGTGAACAAGCAGTTGGAGGGGAGGGTGTGAGCCAGTAAAGGAGCCATAGTTCCCATGTGGCTTATTTAATGTAAATTGAAAGTGAGATGAGCCTTTTCCCCCTAGTCCTCGGTAACTTTGTACTTGGGGAGGTCTTACCTTCTGAAGCTCCTTCAAAGAGGCTCATGGGCCTACAGGTACAGCTCTGATGCAGGGGAGCCCGATCTGAAAGCATCACCCTTGTGCGTAACCCCTAGGGGACAAAGGGAGATGGACAGAAGTATCTCAGAAGATTTGCATATGGTTACAAAGAGCCCCAACCCAGCATGTAGCGGGTAGAAGAGAAAACTTCCCCTTATTAATAGCGTAGCAATTCCATGCACAATTTGCTAATTACCCCAAAGACCTGAATCCATGAAGTGTCTTACAAGCCTAGGCAATTTGACTAATCTACTCTCAATTTTCCATAGGAATGAATTTTAATTTGTCACCAAATTTCTCAGGCAGCATCCTTAACCTGAAGTCTTCACTGTGCTTCCACCAGTGCCAGCCCACCTTCTGGCTGTCCACAAAGCAAGGTCAAGGTGAAAGTCGGGTCACACTCTTTGGTTTGGTTTCACCGTAAGATCCCACAAAGGAGACAGAGAGTGTGTGTGAGAGAGAACCCAAGGGCACATGGGAAAGCACGAGGGGTCAGCAGAGCCAAGGCCAGGGCACCTGGAGGCATAGTTATCAGTGGGAGGGGCATGGCCAAGTTCTGGACATGCCCCCCCGCCCCTGCAGATGCTCAGCACAGTTCAGCATGCCAGGCTTCCCCACCCCACACCCTGAAATGCAGTATATCTCTAGTGATTGAGACATCAGGCCTTCCCTCTGTAGCACAGGGCCAGTCACCGACCTCTCTGAGCCTCTTACGTAGAGTCAGATAGTGGTAACCACCTTTGATGAGGCCTAACGCTCCTGAGCAGGTTCTCTATGCCAAGCACAGTCTAAGTACTTTGCATCTATTAACTCTCTTCTTCACGAGCATCTTATAAAGCAGTAGCAGATACTTCATCACCCCCAGTTTTCAGATGAAGAAACAGAGACAAGACCTTCCCTACATCACACAGTGGTGGAGTCAGGATTTTGCCTCAGCAACCTGATTCCATGCTCCTACCACTTTCCCAGGGGGTCTCACACTTGAGCATGCATTAGTATCATCACCTGGAGGGTATGTTGAAACACAGATCACTGGACCCGACCAACAAGTTTGCTGACTCAGTAGATCTGGGGTGGAGTCCAAAAAGTGGCCATGTGGTGCTGCTGCTGCTGGTCCAGGGACCACACTTTGGGAGCACTGCACTACAGTAACCTGCCTTCCTGGAGTTAGTAACAGATGTAAAGTTCTTGACTCCAGGAGTGATAGTTATTAAAGTTCTTCTGCCACCGGCAAAGAGACGAATGAACCCTCACCCTCTTGGGCAGGAAGCGATGGGAGAGGCTGGTCTCTTGCACAAGGGTATCTGTGCCCATTGACAGTTTGGTGCCAAGACACTTTACTCACACCCTCAAAAGAGAGCTCCCTAGGGAGAATGCTCACTGGATCAAGACCCCGGGGCTCTGAATTTCAGTTAGACAAGTTACTCTATCACCTGGCAGAGGATAAATTCCAATTCAGCTTCTTTCTTTTTTTATATATTTTTTTTTTTTGAGAGAGTGAGAGCAAAAGAGGGCATGTGAATGAGTGGGGTAGGGGATGTGCAGAGAGAGAGGGAGAGAGAGAATCCCAAGCAGGCTCCACACCCAGTGGTGAGCCCAATGTGGGGCTCAATCCCATAACCACGAGATCATGGCCTGAGCCAAAATCAAGAGTCAAATGCTCAACCAACTGCGCCACCCGGGAGCCCCCAGATTCTTTCTTAAAAACACGTTTTGCACAGTGGACAGAAGTCTGTGGCCTTCTAAGTCAGCCTAAAGACATGGAACCTACGGCCATGCTATGCAGCCCAAGATATGACTTACAGATGGGCATTCTCTGCCAGGCACACCTCCAGCCACGAAGGCTCATGTGTGTGAGGACTTCACAGGGGACAAGTGGGCAATGTTTAATTAGTACCCCTGGCTCAGGGGTTATGGGAATGGAAGTGATTTGTGGAAAAGCCTTAAAGACTATGACCCACCTCTCTGTGCTTTCTCCCTGCCCCCCCCCCCAATAAAGGAAGATGGTAATGAAGGATACCAAGTAGATACATCTACAGAGCAGGTGTTTACTGTATCATCTGAAGATCACTGGAGCTCATAGATGTCAAACAGGTATCTATACTACTAAAATCACACACCTGCTCCTACCCACCGCCTCCCTCTTCTGCCCCTGACCCTTGCAAAGTTATGTGTAGAGCTGGATCAGTGGAGTCCCCTAGGATAATCGAAACCAAGTAAGGACAGAAGTTACTCTTTGCATGCATTTGTGAAAAGAACAGAAACCAGTGAGGATTGAGGAATAGAACTCCAGGAATATTGTGGACAGGAGGAGTGAGACATCTGGCAGAAGGGTGAGAATCTACAATGTGTCAGTTAAAAGTACAAGATTCTAGTACAGGTTTTGTTCTAAGAAGGCCGTGGTGAGCTAGCCTGGGAACCTCATTACCATTTCAGAAATAATAATGGCTCTGACCCCCACTGAGTAAGGGCAAGTGATGCAAGGGAGAAGCACAGCCATGGTGGAGTAGTGGCAGCAAACAGGTATCATCCAGGATTCTCTGCCACCAAGAAGGCTCAAAGGACACTTAAGATCCATGTCAGAGCGAGCTTTGCTTTCATAGAGACGCCTTGCAGTTCCTATAGAAGTTACAGGGTCATTTTCAAATGTAGCCAGAGGTCTTGCATCATCTAAGATATCAGTGGGGCTAGTGGTTGGTGGTGGTAGAGGGGAATCACTGAAACTACAGAAAGGTTGTCAAAAGGGGGAGGGCATGGCTGGATCACACTGAAAGCTCATTCAAGTTGATTGAAGTCAAATGGTGACTATGTTCACCACCAGGGAGTCTCTTGAGACCAGCAATTTCCAAAGAACAGGTCCACAGGGGCCTGAGAACAAACTCTTGGTCCCTCTCAAAGAGTGCCAGCCCTGGTGGTGGGCAGGTGGGGGTTTAAGTGTTCTGCACATCCCATTTAAGGGTAGGTGGGATGGACAGCCTTAGGCAGTGGTGGATGGACCTCCATTGCACACCTGGCAGGAAAGGAGAGCCCTCTGCTCTTTTAGCCCCACCCCTGCATCCCTCCTGAGCTGACCCTGTTTTTTAAGGCCCTTGATGGGTTCCTTTGTTGCTGGGAGTCATGACTTGGCACACAGTGTTTGTTCTCAACCAGAAACTTCTGGTGATCCCCAGAGTGAGAGTAGACACAGGTCATGTCTTAGTCACCTTCATACCTAGCACCCAACACACAGCCTAATACATGGAAGATGCTCAATATATATTTGGTGATTTAAATAAATCTGAGTTGAGAAAGTCTTACATACCATTCTTTTACCTACAGAAGTCCATGACCTTAAACAGCATGCTTTTAAAGAAACTAATCCCTAGGTATTTAGTTGGAATCTTTTCTCACTTACTCTTAACTGCTATCAACTGTAAGCTATTCTAATTTTAGTTTTGTGAAGTTTAACACACTCCTTTTCAACCCTGTCTGCATCTTTCACACGGTGTCACAATCTTCCCCAGAGGACCAGCCGGGGAAGGCAGCATGCCACCGAGTGTCAGTCACTGTGCAAAGTCCCCACCTGAGACATAGCAATGAACACGGCACCATCTTTGGTATGATGGAGGCAAATAAGAAGGTCATTGAAGGGCAGTGAGCATCCATCCTTCTGATATTAGAACCAAGGCAGAGTACTGCCAGGTTGACATCCATCTGGGCAGAAAGGATGGTGGGACTTCCCCCATCAGGGAAAACTTGTGTCTTTTAGCCCTCCCTGTACACTGAGATTTTCTTCCAAGAGTTGTTTAACCTCTCTAAATTCACCCGTACTCTAAGAGTCCTATAACTACTCACTCATCAGAGGGGGGAAAATGCTGAATTAAGAAAACAAAACCGTATTATGGACAGATAAGCCACTTTCAAGATACTGAGATACCAAGCCCATACTATTTTATTCTTCTAAAATATAGAGATTATCTCCTCTTTAGTTTTCTTCTCTGCTCTTTAAAATTTGTATTTGGATGTACATTAGGAACTACTGTACCTCTGGAAATGGCTTTCTGACACAGAATACATGACAAGTTCCAATCTTTATAGAAGAATTCAGCTTTGTATAGAACTTCAACAGGGAAATACGGATACGGGAGCGTAGAGAAGGTCACTGCCATTGTCCTAAGGGAGTGTCAAAGAAGGCATCCTTGAGGGGGATCTGTTAAACTGGAACCTAAGAAGTAAACACACTTATCAAATTGGGGAAAGGATATGTTAGTGGTGGAACAGTTTTGCAGGTGGAGGGAACAGCATGGGTAAATGTTCCAAAGCCATAGAGGAGGTGGCATATTTGTGGGATGACAGGCTGTTCAACAAGGCTGTAGAATAGAGTGCTAGATGTGGGTGCTTGGAGGGGTAGGCAGGACTAGGTCATGAAGGATCTTATATGGCATTCAGGAATCTGAATATTATTCTGAATGCAACTGATGGAAAGTGGGTTGAAGCAAGGGAAGTATATTTTACATAAATCAGTCTGGCCACAAAATGGAAAATTGAGTAGGGGGTACTAGACTCACTACTGGGACACTAGTTAGGAAGCTGGTGTGGTAATGTAGGCAAAGGATGATGGTGGCCTGGGTGAAGATGTGAAGTAGCAGTGGGAATGGACTGACTCAAGAAATATCAAAGAGGTAGGATCAGCAGAAGCTGGAGGTGGATTGGCTGTCAGGACAGAGGGAGGGCAGAGTCAAGGATCACATTCCAAGTTTCTGGTTTGGGCAACTGAGTGGCTCTGTATACCATTCAGTGAGATAAGGGATATAAAGGAGGAAGAAATTGAGGTGGGGGAGACAATATGAATTTGAATTGCCCATGGGCCATTTGGTATAGGGGTCTATAATTCAGCAGAGTGAGCTGGGCTGATGATACAGATTTGGGAGTCATCCTTCATCCAGATGGCCATTAACTCCATGGGGGTGGAAGGTTTTACTGCACGAGAATGTAAAAGCGAGGAGAGAAGTGGGCCCCCATGGAACCCTGAAAAACAGCCAGATTTAAAAGATATCTGGGCAAAGGGAGGCTCACAGAGGGAATCAGGATAGAGCCACTGCAGAAAATGAGGAAAATCCAGGAGTGTGCAGTGTCCGTGAAGCCAAAGAAAAACCTTTTACAGGGAAACAGCGGCCCCAAGGCCCAGAGCTTCCAAGGAAGGCTAATAGGGGTTGCAAATTGCCCATGGGTTTAGCCACAGGAGGTCATGGATGCCCTTGGTGGGGCAGTTTCAGCAGAAGACACAGGGTAGATTGAGGAAACAGAGGACATCAGAACCTTTCAAGAAGCTTGACATCAAAGGGGAGAAGAAAATAAGGAGGTAGCTGGATTTCTTCCTCCTTTTGATGGTTGTTATTTTGTTGTTTTTTAGTAGGAAAGACTTGAGCCTGTCTGAAAGCTACTGAAACAGAATCCATGGAGAGAGAGAGAGAGAGGAGGGTCATTGAGTGGGCCAGAGTAAACAGGGGGCACAGCCAGAAGAAGGAGCAGCTTAGAAGGCACAGCCAATCCAGTTGGGTTTGGAGGATAAACGAATGGAGGATGGATGGCATGAGTTCCTGGCAGAACTCCAGCTCACTGTCCAGCCTCCTCACAGTCTCATCACTTAGTTCCCACAGCCTCTTGTGCAGACAGTGGAAGAACCACGATTGGATCCATGGGCCTTGCCATCACAACATAGCACATTGGCAGTCATGTCTGTTTCTGATGAAGAGGATGGAGGACAGTCTTGGGGACCTCTGAGAAATGAATAGGAAGCATCACAGACTCCCTTTTCACTCAGAATGCCTCTGTGGTTACTCCCCACCAAAGGGACAAAGTCCAAAGTCCTGATCATGGAAGGGAGGCCCACCTCTCTAGCCAAACTGCCCACCAGCCAACACCTGCCACCTGTCCAGACCCTTTCCACCTGTGTTTCTGTATTCATGGCTATCCCTATGCCGGGGACGCCCCACCTCCTAGCCTGCAATTCCATCAGGCCCCAGCTCAGGTGTCATCGGTCTAGTGAGGATAGCTGCATCTGCAGAGTCAGGCCCCTCCACCTCTATCTCCTCAACAACTGTCCTTCCATCACATTCAACTTTCTAGTCTGTGAGCTCCTCGGACCATATTCATCTGTGTATCTCCAGCACCCAGCACAGGGTCCACATATAATAAATGTTTGTGGCAGGTAAGGCACGGCTAGGCCCAGGGAGACTACCCAGAAGGAAGAATTCTGGGAGAGTTGGGGTCAAGAAATAGATGAGCTCTGGCAATAGAGAACCTCAGAAAGAGAGAACCTCTTTAGAGAACCTCAATAGAGAACCTAAGAGAACCTCAGTCATAAGGAACGGAAGATGTGCCCAGGGGGAGAGGCTGGGCAAGGATGGTAGTGAGGGGCCACAGGCAGTCACCATGGAATGCAGGGGTCAGCAATGGAACAAGAGCAAGTTCATGGACATCCTAATAAGTGGAAGGGCCTGACCACAGGGCCAACGAGGCAGGCGGTGGGATTGGGGTATCTGTGCTTTAAGGTTAGGTCTTAACCATAGGGCAGAGCCCAGGGTCAGGATCCCAGACTCCCAGGAACTACAGTAGTGGGATGAGGAGAATAGACTAGTAACAGCAAAGCAGAACTCCATGCATTCATTCACCCAACATGTGTGAGACTACTCAGCCAGGAAGATAGGTCAGATAGGTCAGGGAGGAGCCTCAGCTTTTCCACTCAAGCTTGGTGTACGCTTGGGCACGTCACCAGCCTCCTCAGCTGCCGCCTCCCCAGCACTGACAGACCCGACGAAACTGGGTGGAGATGGGGGTGTTCTTGGAGGACCTTCACTGCTGCAGGACACAGTCCTGAGTGTGCACATCAATCTTTACCTGTGCAGGTGGCATGTGCTGAAAGAGCAGGTGGGCAGCAGCTACATGTGAGCTGAGAACTGTAACTGCCCACAGCAGGAACTAAAGACTTCAGAAAGTGTCCCACATCTAAGCTGTATAAACAAAACACACTACTTCCAAATCTGAGCAGGTAGCCCACCTTTTGCTGGGTTGCTGTGGTTCCATGTTAACTCTGAGTCCCCCCACCCCACCCCACCCCTGGCCCCTTGTTGAAGCAATAGGCTTGATGACAGCCGAGCCCTGCTCCCTCCAGCATACATTTAGGAAAGGTCTGGACCCAGGATGCAGAGCATACAGGTGCCTGGTTCTGAAGGCCTGTGGGCTTCCTTGGTTTGATCACAGACATCTCAGGGATCCCTGACCATAGTGTAGTGATTTTCAGAAACAGGTGGTTACGGCTCCCATACCAGGTTTTTGTCTAGGAGTGAGATCTGGGAGTGTTCTACATTTAGAATTTATTTATTATTCATTTATTTATTTTAATATTTTTTTTATTTTTTAATGTTTATTTTTGACAGAGAGAGAGAGAGAGAGAGAGAGAGACAGAGCATGGTGGGGGGGGGGGCAGAGAGAGAGGGAGACACAGAATCTGATAAAGGCTCCAGGCTCTGAGCTGTCAGCACACAGCCTGACGCGGGGCTCAAACCCACAGACCGCGAGATCATGACCTGAGCCGAAGTCAGACGCTTAACCAACTGAGCCACCCAGGCGCCCCTAATATTTATTTATTTTTGAGAGAGAGAGAGAGAGAGAGAGAGAGGCAGAGTGCAAATGGGGGAGGGGCAGAGAGAGAGGGAGACACAGAATCCAAAGCAGGCTCCAGGCTCCAAGCCCTCAGCACACACCCCAACGTGGGGCTCGAACACACAAGCCATGAGATCGTGACCTGAACTGAAGTCAGACGCTCAACCAACTGAGCCACCCAGACGTCCCTACATTTAGAATTTAAAGTGAACCTTTTAATCAGCTAATTAAAGGAGGCGTTCCTGGGGTAGGAGTTATGGCCACTTGAGAAGTTCTCAAAAATAACAATCACGAATTCAGTTATATAATTGGTAAGAGAAATTGCTACTGGTTGTTTTTTTTTTTTTTTGAGTGTTTGTTATGAAAGAGGAACACTGAGTATTTTTTATTTATTTATTTTTTTTTAAATTTTTTTTTCAACGTTTATTTATTTTTGGGACAGAGAGAGACAGAGCATGAACGGGGGAGGGGCAGAGAGAGAGGGCGACACAGAATCGGAAACAGGCTCCAGGCTCTGAGCCATCAGCCCAGAGCCCGACGCGGGGCTCGAACTCACAGACTGCGAGATCGTGACCTGGCTGAAGTCGGACGCTCAACCAACTGCGCCACCCAGGCGCCCCAGGAACACTGAGTATTTATACAACTAGTATTATTATGCCCATTTGAAAATTAGTTAACTAATAATGCTCAGAGAAGTTCAAGTGGCTTGTTCTAAATCACACTGAAGAGCCAGGATTTGAACCTACATTATTTACCTGGAGTGTATTCTCTGAATCACTAGTCATTCTGCCACCTGAGACATCTGGGAATTTCTACTGGCCACCCCAGTCCCGTCACATAGCACAGGGGGGTTGTTTATGCTCCGATGTTTTGTGTCTGTAAAATGGAGGTAACGTCACCTACTCCACAAGGTTTTCACACAGGTGAGATGAGGGGCAACATAGGAATCACTCAGTCTAGCTCCTGGTTCTTAGCGAGTGCTCAATAAATAGCTGCTATCAGTTAGTTTATTTTACTTATAGGGATTTGGAAACATGACCTAAAAATAGAAAGCAAATTAGTGCCTGAGGTTTATTGTAAAAAGTCTTCTTGCTTTCTGATAAAGGTCAGTCCTTAACCTCTGTGGATTTGGGTTTGTGGGTTTTTTTTCTTTTTGAACTTCAGAGTTATATGTATCTGTCATCTTAATCATTTCTGCCCTTCTACCTTGCATGTTTGCAGAGATTGGAATCGAGCTTTGACTTGCTCCTGGATGGATTTCCAGGATGCCTGTCATGAGCAACCAATGGTTGGATTCTGCAAACTCCTTCAAAATGTTGCAGACCCACGTGACTTGCTTATACTCACAGGCTAGGGGCCTGTCCTCCTGATACTAAACCAAATTCCTTCTGTGAATTAAAGCCCAATATCTGGGCCTATCAGTCAATATGAGGAGTTTTATTCAGCTAATAGCTTTTCTGAGATTTTTTTTGTGTTTATGTGACAAAAAAAGCCATTTTCAGAGGTCAACCTGCTAGATTTCCAAAAAGAGTACTGAGTGTACCATCGGTAGGCACATGAGTTTTAGGACATACAGGTCCAAATTCTTCAAACTCATAGTAGTTCTATATTTATTTTAATGTGCACTAGAGAAAAATATATCTATCACATAAAACACATGCAGTATTTCCCAGGTATTATAAAGTTTCCTTTTAAAATAAATTTATTCAAGTGAAATGGTGTCTTGGTTTTAAGAAAAGATAGCAGTTAAATGATAGTACAATTAATATGTAGATATGGTTTAAAAAAATGAAGGAGGGGAATGAAAAACAGAGGTTAGGAAACCTATGAGTCCTTCTCACTTTTCTTCGCACCCCCCCCCCCACCCGCCGCATCTGTAACACACATACACCTCCCACACCTGCCCTGTGGCTTGTCATAGAGTTTTAGCTGGAGCATGCCTGACCCACTTCCTCCTTCACCTGGTGGCCTCTTGGCCACCCTCCACACCTCAGTTCCACAGGAAGGAATCCCGTGACCCACATGGGTCAGCAGCTTGTCCTCAAGGCCCTGAGCACCCTGCCATGTGCCTCTCACCGTCATGGTGTCAGTGCTCTGTGTTATGACACTCTGCTTATGAGTCTGTAATCCACCATCCCAAACTGGGAGCTTCTCCAAGCCAGGGAGCATGCCTTCCTCATGGCTGAATCTGCAGGCCCGGCACGCAGTCATCACACAGTAAATCTGTTAAATAAATGAACTAATAATTGACTCCATGCACCTTTGCCATCAGTCGCCTCCAACCAGGAAACCAAAGGACCCAAACTACGTATTGATTACATTGATTCTTCTTGAATTTACCTCACCCCAGGCTCAAGGTTGGGCCACTTCTCCCACAACTCTTTAGAATCGTGTTTATACCACCTGCTCGCATGGTTTTATTTGTGCTTTCGCTCAAGGAAAATGCAGCAGCTGAGCAGGGCACCTGGTGACGGGTCTCCCTGCAGAACAGAGCAGATGGCACCAAGCCTTGCATCCACTTTGCCCAGTGGGGGGAAGGGCTCCTTTGCTTATTGGTGACCTCTTGCCTTACTCACAATCCGATACTTTCCAAATGCAAAGTGCCCACCACAACTTTGAAAGATATTCTCTCTGACATCCAATTTAACAATTAACAATTTTTTTATTGTTTTTTCCCACCGTGGGGTTCATCTCCTGCTGGGATGTTTCACAGAGAGGGCAGTTTGCCAAGCATTAACTTGTCTGGCCCAGGGGGCATAACTGTACAGCTGATTTCATCTGAGCGAACATCATTCCTTTGGTCTTATTTGCAAACTGTCGCATGGTGCTGGGATTCAGTTAACTGTTTGTGATTCTAAGTTCTGTGGCTAGCCAGAAAGCAAAAAAAAAAAAAAAAAAAAATCCATAGTATCTCTCCTGGACTCTTCTGCAGCAGAGCTATTCCAGGGCACGGTAAAACTTTTCCGTAAAGGGCCAGAGAGTAAATATTTTAGACTTGTGGGCCATATGGTGTCTGTCACAACTGTTCGACTCTACCATTGTAGTGTGAAAGCAGTCGTAGATGGTATTTAGATGAATGGATGTGGCTGTGTTCCAATAAAACTTTATTTACAAAAACAGGTGGCAGGCTGCATATGGTACATGGGCCTTAGTGTGCCAAGCCTGGTCCAACTAGTGGTTAAAAGCTCCTGCTCTTGAGTCAGGTCGAACTGGATACAACTTGCCTAAAGTAGAATAGAGAGACAGTGGCCAGAGTCAGGGAGGCTGTGGCAAAGTTCAGAAACCCAAAATATCTGTGGAAGCCTTACCAATTTAATGCCGATGCTGATGTTGTCTGATCAGCCTTGTCAGGCAGTCCTTACCACTGGGCTCTATGGTCATTCTTGAAAGTGGTTTCATGAGAATCAGATTGTACAATAACCCTGCTTGTTACCAGCCATATTACAGAAAGGTAGAAACAAATCAAGTTCCTCAGAATATAACTGTGAGTGGTGAAAAGGAGATGGCTCACAGTCCGTGTTAAAATGATCGTGGTCCTGGACTAAAGCACTAGGAAAGCAAACAGTCAGCCACCATGGACTCTGTCTCCTTGGCTGATTAGGGCAAATGATGACCTTCTCCAGGGATCTTATGGGAGTCATGAGAAAGGAGATACATGTAAGCATGTGACTTGAGAGAAGGCGGAGGCAGTGAAAGACTCAAATAGAGTCTCTAAGAGGTCAAAAATATCCATTTATTTGCCCATGCATTCTTTCATTCAGACCTTTACTGAATCCTGTAAATGCAAGGTATAATCTTTACCCTAATGGCACTCACGATCTACCAGGGGAGGAAAAACAAACTGTGAGGAGGGCTGCCATGGAGGCAGGAGTCCTTCGGGGGGCTGAGACTGGTGTGTGAAAGGTCGGAGGGACTCCGACCCACCCAGGAGGGATCTGGCAGGAATCAAGGTGGCCATTTCCTTACAGCCCCTCGATGTACACAACCCGCAAAGGGAGAAGCTGACTTGAGAGTGTGGCCCACAGTACCGTCCTACATAGGGGACCTCTGTCACTGGCCTTGATGAAATAACCCTGATGAGCCGAACGCCCACCTCTGTGGCCTCTGAGCCCCCAAAGCTGTCCTGAGGGCGTGGTAAATTTTATTGCACTTCACATGCCATGAGAAAATTGTCCCTTTTCCAGCCCGAGATGAGCAACAAGCAGAATGGGCTGCCTCACACATGTAATTAGAAGAAATAAGAGCAGTGAGAGAAAATTGGTTAAGTAAGCCCAAAATGACTTTTTTTTTTTTTTTTGTAATGAAGGAATAAATCTCAGGGAAAAGAAGCTCAGTTAAGCCGGAGTGCACCACAATGTTTTCTCCTGCCACACATCAGGTTTTCAGGAGGAATCACAAGGTCACCTGGCCAACAAAGGGCCCAGCCTGTCCCAACCAGGAAGTTAGTGCCCCCATGACTCCTGCTCTCTGGGTGAGGGTGGAGGGGACCTGGAGGGTCTCCATGTGCTTTGCTGCATTTCTGTAGAGTCTCTGCTACTTGCTTCTCCAGTTCTAGCCCAGCAATTGCATTATCTCAGTTCTGCCCTCTGGCAGGATCTGCACTCCTAGGCCAGGACCTTGTATCCACATCTCTCCTCCAGACATCTTTTATGTAACTGCCTACTTATCGGAGGCCCCTCTCACGGCGTTTATTGCCCCTCATGCACCTCTCACTCTCTGTCCCCTGTGTTCCATGGAATGCTTCTCAGTTGTCAGCTCCATGTCTATATTTCTATGGCAACCACAACCCCCAGCCTCACTGCCTTTTCTCCCCACCCCCCACCCCTTCCTTTTGCAAATAGGATTTGCAGGGAAGCTGCTGACAGGCTGGTCTTCTAGTAATTTCCCTCATAAAACAAACAGCTGAGAAGAGGGAGTTTGGAGGCGGGGCTGTGTAGTGGGGCCAGCTGGGGGATGCCACGAGGGGAGGGGACAGAGAAACATGCACATGCAGAGTCCTATGGCGCAGCTTTGACAGCACTGTGAAGTCAAGTCAGCCTGCGGCACCGAGTGAAGTGTGGAAGGTTCCCTCCAGACATGCAGGGATGGTGGGCCAAGTGCCGGCAAGACTGCTGGCCATCACAGCAGCCCAGGGGAGGTGTGCCTGTATGGCTGCTGTGACACAGACCAGAGGGAGCAAGGACACAAGCTGTAGCCCACAGGGGAAATTATCCCAAATATCCTCATTACAGAGGCAAGTGCCTCTGAACCCATCAACGCTTAACTGCCAGAAGTGCCCTCTTTCTGGAAGACAGGGCCATTTCACCCACTCTAATGGCAATTTCCATCCATCCCAGTCCACTGAGGGTCACAGGCTCCTCTAGGTGCTGGAGGCCCTGGGCAGGTGTCAGGGATAGGGCAGGTGTAAGGAAGTGAAGGCCACCAGGAGGGCACACAGTTGGGGGCGGAGGGGAGACAGCAGCTTACATTGTAGCGAGGAAGCATGCCAGAGCTCGGGGAGGAGAGTAAATATTAATAGCTTTATTACACGTCTTTTTTATAAATAAAAGAAATATGTTTTTGGCTGCTAATGACCTTCAAATTAGCAGCTCTTTCAGAAAGCGCTTATGTATTTTTAATTCCAAACGTAGCTGAGTGTCAGTTGCAACAGCAATGAAAGCAGCAGGGCAGCTGGGTAGTTTTAAATAAGAGGAAACCCAGATCATTATTTTTGAAACTGTCAGCTCTTACGCCTTTTAATGGATTCACTTTCTCTCATCTCTCCCCCCACTTCTGTGGTCTTTGAAGTTTCCCAGGCATTCTCTGTGGGAGAGATGAGCAGAGGCACAAGGCCTGCCATATGGGAGGACCTGGGCTTTAATCCCCACCTGGGCTCTCAGGGTGTTACAGTCCCTGGCAGGGAGGCTTTAGCACAGGGGCTTGAGAAGAGCATCTGGGAGCATCAGAGAAAAGAGAATCGCATCCCGAGATCCAGGATGCTGGATAACAGGACTTGGGGCTTCCTTGTCCACCCTGCTCCTGATTTTAAGTAACAAAGAGAGAAATTGGAGATTTTGGGGCAGCAGACAGAGAGACAGGGAGAGTTGTGGGGACATAAAGGAGGCACAAGACAATGAGAGGAGACAGACAGGCAGAGGTAGTTAGAGAAACACAGTGAGAAGTTGAAGAGTAGGGAGGAAGTAAGCAATAGAGCAGGACTTCTCAAAGTGTGGACCCCAGACCAGCAGCAGCAGCATTGCCTGGGAATTTGCTAGAAATGCAATGTCTCAGGCCTCAGCCCAGAAGCACTGGATCAGAAAGTCTGAGCCCTCCAAGTGATTCTGATGCTCAACAAAGTGTGAGGAGCAATGATCTAGAGTGGAAGAAGGAAGAGGGGAGCATGGTGAAGGGAGAGACAAGGAGGAAGAAGAAACGGTGGCAAATGAAGCATATGAGTTGGGGCACCTGAGTGGCTCAGTCGGTTGAGCGTCTGACTTCAGCTCAGGCCATGCTCTCATGGTCTGTGAGTTTGAGCCCCGCATCGAGCTCTGTGCTGTCAGTTCAGAGCCTAGAGCCTGCTTCAGATTCTGTGTCTCCCTCTCTCTCTGCCCCTCCCCTGTTCATGCTCTGTCTCTCTCTCTCTGTCAAAAATAAATAAACATTAAAAAAATTTTTTTTAAATGAGGCACATGAGGGATGAGAAATGTGGAAGTGAGTCTGTAGGACCCCAGACCTCCAACACTCCATTTACACACTGCATGTTGTTCTCAAATAGTCAGCTACCAGACAACTGCTCACCAGCCCCCCAGACATCAGCGCACAGCCTTTACCAGCGGCTTTCTACATGGAGCTGACCCCCCCAGTCACCAGTGACCCACAGCTGCATCAGGCTTCTTCAGACCCCAGGGGAGGATGCAATGTCATTTTGCTGGTCTGAAAAATAAGGATGGTGTTCCTCCTTTGTTTATATGGGCTCCTAAGCAGCTCTTTCCAATGGGCACTCCAATTTTACTTCAGCTACCAGAAAGGATCAGTTCCAGGCTGAATTTTATTTTTATCCTTTTTAAAAAATGTTTATTTATTTATTTTTGAGATAGAGAGAGAGCATGCACAAGGGGTAAGGGTAGAGAGAATCCCAAGCAGGCTCTGGTGCTGTCAGCATGGAGCCCAATGCGGGGCTCAAACCCACAAACTGTGAGATCATGACCAGAGCTGAAATGAAGAGCTGGATGCTTCACCAGCTCAGTCACCAAGGTGCCCTTCCAGGATGAATTTTAGATAAAAGCTGAGCTCTTCCAAGTTGTCAGGCTGACGGACAAAGAGCAAAGATCTTTACTCCATTCGATCATGGAGTTCTTGGTGCCTAAGGCATGACTGCCTCTACATTTTTTTCTTCAATTTTTTATTTAAATTCTAGTTAGTTAACATACAGTGCAATATTGATTTCAGGAGTAGAATTCAGTGGTTCATCACTTACATGCAACACCCAGAGTTCATCATAAAAAATGCCCTCCTAATTAGTACCCACCACCCATAAACCTCATCCCCACCCCCCTCCCTTCATCAACCCTCGGTTTGTTCTCTATATTAAGAGTCTTTTATGGTTTGGGGTGCCTGGGTGGCTCAGTCAGCTAAGAGTGTGACTCCTGATTTCGGCTCAGGTCATTAACTTACTGTTTCTTGGATTCAAGCCCCGTGTTGGGCTCTGTGCTGCCAGCACAGCTTGGGATTCTCTCTCCCTCTCTTTCTGCTCCTACCCCACTCACACTATCTCTGTGTCTCTCAAAATAAATAAATAAACTAAAAAAATAAGAGTCTCTTATGGTTTGTTTCAGTCTATCTCTTTTGTCCCCTTCCATATGTTCACCTGTTTTATTTCTTAAATTCCATATATGAGTGAAATCATGTGGTATTTCTTTCTCTGATTATTTTGCTTAGCATAATACACTCTAGCTCCATCCATGTCCTTGCAAATGGGAAGATTTCATTTTTTTTGATGGCTGAGTAGTATTCTATTGTGTGTGTATCTATATCTATATCATCTATATCTATATCTATATCTATATCTGTATCTGTATCTATGTCATCCTCTTTATCCATTCATCAGCCAATGGACATTGGGCTCTTTCCATAGTTTGGCTATTGTTGACAATGTTGCTATACAAATCGGGGAGCATGTACCCCTCCAAATATGTATTTTTTTTATCCTTTGGGTAAATACCTAGTAGTTCAATTGCTGGATTGTAGGATAGCTCTATTTTTAACTTTTTGAGGAAACTCCCTATGGTTTTCCAGAGTGGTTGCACCAGTTTGTATCCCCACCAACAGAGCAAGAGGATTCCCCTTTCTCCACATCCTCACCAACACCTGTTGTTTCTTGTGTTGTTAATTTTAGTCATTCTGACAGGTGTAGGGTGTTATCTCATCATGGTTCTGATTTGTATTTCCCTGATGATGAGTGATGTTGAGTGTCTTTGTTTGTTTCGGATTATTTGTTTTTGGGTGTTGAGTTTGATAAGTTTTTTATAGATTTTGGATACTAACCCTTTATCAGATATGTCACTTGCAAATATCTTCTCCCATTCATAGGCTACCTTTCAGTTTTATTGATTGTTTCCTTCACTGTGCAGAAGGTTTTTAACTTGATGTAGTCCCAATGGTTCATTTTTGCTTTTGTTTTCCTTACCTCTGGTGACATGTCTGGTAAGAAGTTGCTACGGCCAAGGTCAAAGAGGTTGCTGTCTGTTTAGGATTTTGATGGTTTCCTACCTCACATTTAGGTCTTTCATCCATTTTGAATGTATTTTTGTATATGGTGTGAGAAAGTGGTTCAGTTTTATTCTTCTGCATGTTGCTGTCTAGTTTTCCAAACACCATTTTTTGAAGAGACTGTCTTTTTTTCCATTGGATATTCTTTGCTACTTTGTTGAAGATTAGTTAACCATATAGTTGTGGGTCCATTTCTGGGCTTTCTATTCTTTCCATTGATCCATGTTTCTGTTTTTTGGACAGCACCATACTGTCTTGATGACTACAGCTTTGTAATACAGCTTGAAGTTCAGAATCAAGATGCCTCCAGCTTTGCTTTTCTCTTTTAGGATTGCTTTGGTATTCAGGGTCTTTTATGGTTCCATACAAATTTTAGGATTGTTTATTCTAGCTCTATGAAAAATGCTTATTCCCCACAATCAAGTGGGATTTATTCCTGGGATGCAGGGGTGGTTCAATATTTGCAAATCAATAAATATGATATACCACATTAATAAAACAAAGGATAAGAACCATATGATCCTCTTAATAGATGCATAAAAGGCATTTGATAAAATATAAAATCAATTCCTGATAAAAAAAAAACCCTCAACAAAATAGGTATATTTTAGGTTGGAACATACCTCAACATCATAAAGGCCATATACAAAAGACCCATAGCTAATATCATCCTCAATGGGGAAAAGCTGAGAGCTTATCCTCTATGGTCAGGAACAAAACAGGGATGTCCACTGTCACCACCTCTATTGAGCATAGTACTTGAAGTCTTAACCTCAGCAATTAGACAACAATAATAAAAAGGGCATCTGGATTGGCAAGGAAGAAGGTCAAACTTACACTATTTGCAGATGGCATGATACTATATGTATAAAACCCAAAAGACTCCATCAAAAAGTTGCTAGAACAAATACATGAACTCAAGTTGAAGGATATAAAATCAATATATAGAATTTTGTTGCATTTCTATACATCAATAATGAAGCATCAGAAAAAGAAATCAAGGAATCAATATCATTTACAATTGCACCAAAAACTAGAAGATACCTAGGAATAAATCTAACCAAAGAGGTAAAAGATCTGTACTCTGAAAACTATAGAATATTTATGAAAGAAATTGAAGAGGACACAAAGAAATGGAAAAATATTCCATGCTCATGGATTGGAAGAATAAACATTGTTAAAATGTCTATCCTACCCAAAGCAATCAAAGCAATCTACACATTTAATGCAATCCCTATCAAAATACCGCCTCAACATTTAAAGTTAACAAACACAAGCCAATTTGTCTCCAACCCAGTCAGTAGACTTTTATTAAGTATCTACTCCATGTAGACGTGACTCAGCCTGGCTGATGTCCCTCCACCCCCACCCAGTGGTCTCTGATCTCCTAGGCAGCGACAGAGAATAAGGACTCCTTCTGGGAGACCCAAACCCCACCCAGACCTCAGCCTGGTGTTTGCCTTCTCCAAAGACTGACTTTCTCAAGTGGCCATGCTGACACCATGAAAACATCTTAGATAGGCTCCTGGGACTATTCTGATTTTAGCAATGATAAATATAACTATTCATTTAACAAATGTTTATTTAGTAAGGACTCCAAGCCACCTGGAAACAGGCACTATTTTCAAGTGCTTAGGATACATTAGTAAACAAAGCACAGATATCTTCTTCAACAGGATCTAGCAAGGGGAGACCGACAATTAACAATAAACACAAACATAAATAAATTATCAACATCTTTGAATGTGACAGTACTATGGTCTAAAGAAAATTGGAGAGTAGGAGAAGTGTAGTTTATAATTTTAGTTAGGGAAATCAGAACAGAATTCAATGAGAAGGTGGGATTTAAGCAAACATTTGAAGGAGGTAAGAAAATGAGCCAGAATAGAAGAGTCTTCACAGGTAAATACCACTGGAGCTATGACCAGCTATGTTCTAAAAACAGTCTGGTATATCCTAAAAAGAACAAGTAGATTTTCCATATGCTATCTAATTTAGCCTCACTATTCCCTAATGCACCAGGTATTATTATTAGCATTTCACTGATGTAAAAACTGGGGCTTAGGAAGACTTCCTGGTTTGGTTAAGGCTGATCAGATAGTGGTTTGCAGAGCTGGGATTCCAGTCCTTCTTGGATGATCCTAAAACATAAATTGTTTTCTAAAACTTACCTTACCTCCAAGTGTATAAATGTAGATGTGGGAATGTCGATAACAAATGGGACACAGAGCCTAGCCATGAAGACAAAGGGAGATACAACAGCCAGTAGGCGCAAAGTTCACAGCAAGGCCATCCCCACCAACTATGACCCAACTTTCAGAAAGGGTGGATGCCTCTCTGCCAAGGGGAATGGTCTCACACTAGAAAGGGTAAAACACATGGCCAAGAGAAAATGCAAGTCTTAAATAGTAACAAAATAGTAAAGCAGAAGGCGAGACATTCTAAATAATTTCCAATCTTCCAGCCCAGATGAATGATATTACAGGACTGTATTATAAGTTGTCTGATGGCAAGGAGTTGAGGAAATCTGGGTGCCCATTGCAGAGGAAACTGAGAGCCAAAATGTGGTGGATGCATACAATGGAGCGCTTGTGTTCCAGACAATAGACTACTAGATTTTCACATAGCGGCCTACACGGATTTTGAGATCACAGGGATGAGTAGGCAAAGCAAGAACTAGGAAGGATATATAATATGATGATACCTATTTTACAAGGACATATGTAACCAAAGTTATCTACGTTGAACACAATCGAATGGTTGTCTGTGGGTGGAAATAATGGAGATAATCTACCCATTTCCCATTTATTTCACCTGAAGCTTTTAAACTAGATTCATACATGTCTATACCTGTTACTGGATATCTGAGATGCTTCATTAGTCTGTCAACTTTTATTCTGGGACAGCACTATCTTAATTATTGCAGCCTCATTGCACATTTTAATGTTGTGTAACATGAGTCATCCATCCTTATTCACTTTTATAATTCTCATAACTATTTTCACCTGCATATTTTCTAGTTGAATTTTGAGATGATTTTGTAAATTTCCAAAATATTGGTATTTTTATTGGTATAGCTCTAAGTATTAAATTAATATGGGGGAGTGGCAATCTTTACTAGATACATCTTCTAATTTACAGATATGGCATTTCTCTGTATCTGAGCAATTAATCTTTTATAGTCCTCAGGAAAGTTTTGTACTTTTCTTACAGATTCTGTATATTTCTTGCTAAAAATTCCTATAATTGAAATTTTGCTACAGTCAAGATAATCTTATTTTTCATTTTACTTTCTAATTTTTAATGTGTATTTTATAATTATTCAACATGTTGAGCATTAATATTATTAAATATTGATTCAAAGGAATTTATTATTTCATTTGTTTTTAATTCAGGCACATAATAACCTAGCCTACAATTAAAAATAGTATTAATTCCACATTGGAAATATTTTTATTTAATTTGTTTTCCTGCCTTATTGCATTGTCTGGGACTTCTAGAAGAATATTCAGTAACAACATTGGCACACATATATTTCTGCTTATTTAAATGGAAATGTCATTATTGTTTCATAACCAAATATAATACTGGTTTCTTCTCTACATAGACATTCAAATAAAGGAGTTTCTATCTTTGTTTTACTAAGAACTGTTGTTTGAAATGAATAGTTTATTTTTTCAAATGCATTTTAGTATCTATGGAGGAGATGATATATCGAAGCAGACATGAATTCCTCAAATAAACTTTACTTCGTCATGGCATGTTTTACTTCTAATTTACTGGTGGATCAGTTTTACTTGGTGTTCTTGTTTTTATATTAATAAATATGATTAATATATAGTTTTTGTTTGCTTGTATATTTATGCTAGTCTTTTCATGATTTTATTATCAATGGCCCTGATTACTTAACAGTCACACTTATTAAAGTACAAGATAGAGGAAAAATTATCCAAATTGTAAATCAACACCATGATAAATTTTCATAAAGCAAATTCACCCATATAACCACCACACAGATTGGGAGATAAGAAATCCACTAGCATAAAGCTCCTTCTCAGTCACCTTGCCCCAGTTTGTAAAAGTAAACAGGTAACTATTCCCCTGAGGTCTAAAACCATAAATTGTTTTTGCATTATTTTGAACTTCATATAAAATAGAATATAGAATGTTATTATTCAGTACCTGATTTGTTTTGCTTAAATAATATTTGT
This sequence comes from Prionailurus viverrinus, assembly GCF_022837055.1. Lineage (NCBI taxonomy): Eukaryota > Metazoa > Chordata > Mammalia > Carnivora > Felidae > Prionailurus > Prionailurus viverrinus. Next base: position 31,168,869 of record NC_062569.1, read on the forward strand.
GAAATTTAGTCATTTTCTTATCATTTTAATTCATTTATTTTAATAGCTGTATAATATTCCTTTGTATGAATATACTACAATTAATTTATTTACTCTATTGTTATACATGTAAGACATTTCTGGTTTTTTATTATTAAAACTGTACTATGAATATCCTCACATGTCTTTTGATGTACATGTCTTTCAATATACACATCTATGCATTTCTGTTAATATATACATAGAAGTGAAAGTGCTGGGCCAAAACATATCTGTGTGTACTGCCTTAACAGGTACTTTCAAACAGTTTTCTAAAGTGAAAGAATGGAAGATGAAGTTTCTCCACAGCTGCCACTTTTTCATGTAAATCCAAGATGCTGCTGGGCCAACCTGACTGAGTACTTGAATATATTACTTCCATTTGACAAGTCAGCTTATTGGGGACTTCTAAACTTGTTAATCACTGTCTGAGTCACAAGGACTTTACAGATCAGTTGCATACTTTCCACAAGAGCAAGATAATAGATGCTTTTCAAAAGGGGTGTACTTGAGCATTGTGAATAGACCCACATAGTCCCAAGAAATTTCATGCAAAGAGCTTGAATTTTGTCAAGGTTTATGAGCCACCCTGCTGGCAGGGGTGTGATTATACCACAGAACCATCAAGACCCAGACTTCTGACTTGCCAACCAACAGGGTATCATTCATGCACTGAAGACTTTGGACATCACGGAATAGAGACAGTCATGCTGAAACCTAACTCGTTCACTGATGGCAAATCACAGCACAGTTTAGGCACCTGTGGGGAAATACTAAGGGTTTCTTGAGCACTTCCTTTCTGACCAGGAGACTCTCCTCTGGACCTTATAAACATTCAAAGTACATGCATGTAAAATATCAGTATCAATTATACATTCAGCACTGAAAGCCACAATAGTACATTTAATTGGCCCTAAGTGTTCTACCCACAAAATCATGTTAACTTTCTTTTCCCACTCTGAACCTTGCCCAAACCTCATTAGGCAATGGATATGATGGTGAATTAGATTCGTGTCCAACAGAGCCATAAAAATTGGAGTATCTCCCCTCCCAGAAATTCCCTAGCATACTCAGATGGGTACGTATTGTCTTCAGTACTCCTGGGGACAAGGGGAGATCTTGGCCCCATGTCTAATCTTCTTTCTCCCTAAAGTAACTGAGGTAGAGAAGGACAGGGGAATCAAGGGGACTGGACAGAAAAGGGCTCCACACCAGTAAGTAATGCACATTTACTTTCCATTTTAAGCAGGCAGCAGCTACTCTCAGCTCAACCAAAGAAACTCCCACTATTTTAGCCTACCCAATGCTATATGGAATGGTGAGGTCCTCATGGCTGACACCCTGTGTTTCATCCTTGGGAACCCCTGACTCAACGGCCACAGCTGCAGTGACTTCCAGCTGGAGCCATGGGGTTTGTGCCCTCTGGCTGGCTTGAGCTTGGCTCACACAGTGGCAGCAATTTCTTTGAGGAGTTAATCTGGGGCATCATTTCCCATTACTAAAATAACATCTCCTAAGTTCTTGATTTTCACATAAGGGCTAGGGAAATTTTCCAGGGTGGCAGGGCTGACAGCAAGCATTTATCTAAATTTTGGGGGTCAGTTTTTCATTCTGCAGTGGGCCACTTTCATCATTATTATAAACCCAATCCAGGGCAGTAAGACGCTGAATACTAGTTAATGACTCATTTATGGTTTCCCAGGGGAGTCTGTCCATTCTAGGGAAAACTCTCTTGAAAGCAGCCAGAATGTACTGAAACAACAACAACAACAACAACAACAACAACCAAACCTCTAAACCTTTCACTGTCATATGCAAAAGGTTCCATGGTTGACGTGATAGACTGCAGGAGGGGCTGAGCCATAACAAAGCATTATGCATCCCACCTGGTTCCCCACTCATATGAACCAGCCAAAAATGTATAGACTCTCCTGGTTTCTGTACATAGAAACCTTCCCTACATCTTCCTGCCCCTCCCCTCAAAATCTTAGTATTAGTTATTACAACAGAGTGAACTTGAAGCTGACCACTAGACAGGAAAAGAAGTCCCCCCAGTAGAGGGGAGTTGCAACATCCAGTGCCCAGTCCACGCAGCTATTTTTAAATCTGTTTTCTAGTACTTGACCTGCAATTCCTCCCCAGTTCCTTCTCGTTAACAGGCAACAAAGTGTAGCATAATTTATTGCCTAGTTGAACATACATTTTGGTCAGTATATTTGCTAAAAGTGTCAAAATGTAGAGGGCCAAATATTTTACTCTCTTGCAAACTAACAAGTCACCCTGCCACTGTTTCATGGGTGCTGTTCTGCCTCAGAGAGAGTTACCAGGGTGCCAGAGCTTTTGGACAAGTGCCTGAGTCCCAATTCCCACAGGATGGCATGTCATGGATCAGATGACACCTGAAAATAGAGTGCGTTGAATTGCAGAAGAGGAACCCTGAACTTACTCAACAGTAAGTTTTCCTTTTGCTCCAGAGGACGTTATTATCTTTATTATACTGGCCAGTAAACATGCCTGCACTTTGCTCCAGAGGGTGACACTATCTCTGTCTATCAAGGCTATTCCCTCTGCAAACATTCCTGAAAAGATAGTCCGGCACAAAGGGCAGTCATTGTCTACTCATAGGACATGCAAGAAATCCCTGGAGGACTGTATTTCAACAATTACATAAAGTTCACCCTTTTGAGTAGTACATTCCTATGAGTTTTGAAAAACAGTCATATAATCACTACCATAATCAACATAGAAATTTTTTTTATCATCCCCAAAAGTTCCATGTGATCCTTTGTCCTCAATTTCTTCCCTCGACCCTCAGACCCTAAAATCCACTAATCAGACTTGCGTCTCTATAGTTTTGCATTTTCCAAAGTGTTATATAAATGAAATCATCAAAAATATACCCATTTGTGTCTGGCTTCTTTCACTTAGCACAATGCTTTTGAGATTAATTTATGGTATTACATGTATCAGTTCATTTATTTTTATGCTGAGTACTATTCCATTGTATGTATATATGATTTCTTTATCCATTCAGCAATTGATGGACATTTGGATTGTTTATGGCTTTTTACTATTAGAAATAAACATGCCATAAACATCCATATACAGGTCTTTGTGTGAGCATATGTTTTTATTTCTTTTGAATAGTTTGGAGTAGATTCTTGGGCCATAGTGTAAGGTCATGTTTAACTTTACAAAGAAATGGACTAGTTTTCCTAAGGGATTGTACCATTTTTCATTTAGCAGTGGATGAAAATATCACTTGATATGGAGTTGTTTTTGTTTTTAATTTTGGTCATTCTAATAGGTCAGTGATATCCCATTATGTTTTTCATTGCATTTCCCTGATGGTTAATAATGTCAAACATCTTTTCATGTGTTTATTTACCATTTTAAATGTCTTATTTGATGAAACATCTGTGCAAGTCACTTTTTTAATAGGTTGTCTTTTTCTTATTGAGTTTTGAGAATACTTTACATATTCTATGTAGGTTGCTTTTATCAGATCTTCTCTTTTTTTCCAGACATTTTCTTCTAGATTATGACTTGTCTTTTTATCTTCTTAACATTCAAAGAGTCTACATTTTAGATTTTAATTAAATTCATCTTTCTTTTTTTAAATTTTATGGTGTGTGCTTTTGTGTACTTTCTAATAAATCTTTGCCTAAATTGAAGTAAAAAATATTATTTTATGTTTTCTTTTCTATGTTTAATAGCTTTGCATTCTATATTTAGCTTATAAACCTTTTTGAGTTGTTTTTGTACATCATACAAGGCACAGGTTGAGATTATTTTGGGGGATGATTTTTTTGGTTGCTATTTGTTTCATTTTTTTGCATTTGAATATTCAACTGTTCCAACAATATTTGTTGAAAAGACTATCCTTGATCTATTAAATTACATTGGGACCTGTATCTAAAATCAATGTTTGAATCTATTTCTGCTTTCTCTATGCTGTCAATTTACCTGTATGTCTTATCTTTCACAATTATTACACTGTCTTAATTATTGTAGCTTTATGGTAAGTGTTGAAATGAGGTAGTGGGTGTCCTTTTGCCCTAGAAATTGTTTGGGTTATTATATTTCTTTACTTTGCCATGTAGATTTTAGAGTAAGCTTTCTGACTTTTTTTTACAAAAAGGCCTGCTGGTATTTTAATGGCATTCCATTAAATTCAATGGTATGATAAATGGCATATCATTTAAACTCAATTTATAGATTTATAGGTATAACTATTTATTTAGTCTGTCTTTGATAGCTTTCATTAAAGTTTTATAATTTCCAAATACAAATATTAGGACATATTTTGTTAATATTTTGCATTTATAATGCTATTGTAAGTGGAACTTTTAAATTTATATTTCCTAGTGGTCATTGCTAGTATACAGAAATACAATTAATTTTTTAAATATTTACCTTGCTAAATTCACTTATTAATTCTAGGAGCTTTTTTGTAAAAAGAAACCACCTAGTATTTCTATATAGAGACTCATGTTATCTGCAAATAAAGACAGTTTTATTCCTTCCTTTTCAATATGGACTTTTCTTTTCCTTCCTTCCTTCCTTCTTCTTTATTGCCCTGGTTAGATCCAGACCCTCCAGAAAATGTGATGAAATGAGAGTAGACACCCTTCCCTTGTTCCTGATCTTAGGGGAAAAGCATTCAGTCTTTCATACTAAGTATGGTTTTAGCTGTAGAGGGTTTTTTGATGCCTTTTATTAGATTAAGGGAGTTCACTTCTTTTCCTAGTTGTTGTTGTTGTTGTTTTTACCATGAATGGATATTGAATATTGTCAAATGCCTTTTCTTTTTTAAAATTTTTTAAATGTTTGTTTTTGAGAGAGAGACAGACAGAGTGTGAGCAGGGGAGGGGCAGAGAGAGAGGGAGACACAGAACTAGCAGTGAGCTCTGGGCTCTGAACTGTCAGCACAGAGCCAGACTCAGGGCTCAAACTCACAAACTGTGAGATCATGACCTGAGCCAAACTCGGATGCTTAACCAAATGACCCATCAAGGCGCCCCTGTCAAATGCCTTTTCTGCATCTTTTCAGATCACGTTTTTCTTTTTTTTTAGGTTGTAATATGGCAAACTGTATCAGTTGATATCCTAATGTTAAATCAGCTTCACATTCCTGACATAAACATAGTTTGGTTGTAATGTATTATTCTTTATATATTCAGGTGGCTAAAGTTTTTTAGAACATTGTCATCCGTGTTCATGAGGCATATGAATCTGCTTTTCTTGTACTCTCTAAGTCTGGTTTTGGTATTAGTATAATGTTAGCCACATAGATCTAGTTAGGAAATGTATTTCCTCTTAAATTTTCAAAAAAAAAAGTCTGTGCAGACTTGGTATTTTTCTTCTTTAAATGTTTAGTGGAAAACCCCACTGATGTGAACCTCACTGATGTGAACCAGACTGGGGTTCGTTGTGGGAAGCATTTTAACTACAGACTCAATTTCTTAAATAATATGGGGCTAATCAAGCTATCTACTTCTTGAAAAAGCTTTGTGTGTATTCCAAAGAAATTTACCATTTCATCTAAATTTTAAAAAATTTATTGGTATGAAATTGTCTATTTATAATGTTTTCTTAAAACCTATTTGAGAGCTAGAGAATCTGTACTGCTGCATATTTCACACCCTGATATTGATAATTAGTATTTCTCTCTCTTTTTCATAATCTGTCTGGTTAAAGTCTATCAATGTTTTTGATCTCCTCAAAAAAAAAAAACCCAGCTTTTGTTTCCATTAATTTTATGATTTTTTTCTGTTTTCTCTTTTATTGATTTCCTCCTTGGTCTTTATTGTTTCCTTTCTTCTACTTACTTCAATTTAATTTACTTTTCTTTCTCTGGTTTCTAGAGATTGAAGCTGAGCTCATTGATCTAGGATCTTTCCTTCTTTTTTCTTTTCTTTTCTCGGTGTTTTTAGTGCTATAAATTTTCCCCTAATTGTTGCTTTGCCTACAATGTCAAATTTTGATATGTGGTGTTTTAAATTCTTTTTAGCTCCAAATATAGTTTCTTTCTAATTTATTTTTCTTTGGCCCATGAGTTATTTGAAAGCATGTTATTTACTTACAAATATTTGGAAATTTTTAAGATATTGTTTTTACTGATTTCTAATATCTCATTTTGAACAAAGAACAAACTTTTATCATTTCAATCTATGGAATATTATAATATCATCTGTCTTAGCAAATATTCCATGCACTCTTGAAAAAAAAAATGTATTACATTGCTGTTGGGACAATGTTCTAAAAAGGCCAAATAGCCTTTGTAGCAACGTGGATGGAACTGGAGAGTGTGATGCTAAGTGAAATAAGCCATACAGAGAAAGACAGATACCATATGGTTTCACTCTTATGTGGATCCTGAGAAACTTAACAGGAACCCATGGGGGAGGGGAAGGAAAAAAAAAAAAGGAGGTTAGAGTGGAAGAGAGCCAAAGCATAAGAGACTCTTAAAAACTGAGAACTGAGGGTTGATGGGGGGTGGGAGGGAGGGGAGGGTGGGTGATGGGTATTGAGGAGGGCACCTTTTGGGATGAGCACTGGGTGTTGTATGGAAACCAATTTGACAATAAATTTCATATACTGAAAAAATAAATAAATAAATAAATAAATAAATAAATAAATAAAAAGGCCAAATAGGTCAAGTTGGCTGATCGTGTTGCGCACGTGTTCCATCTTTACTACTTTTCTGTTGACTTGTTCTGTTGACTATTAAGAGAAGAGTGCTGATAATTGGCTTATCTATTTTTTTTAAGTTTGTCCATTTTTGCTTGTGTACTTTGAAGATCTGTTATATGGCACATGGGCATTTAGGATTGTTATGTTCTCTCGATGCACTGATGCCTTTATTATCGTGAAAGGACATTCTTTATTTCTGGTAATATTCTTTGCTTTGGTTAATGTTAGCATGCTGTATCATTTTCTGTGTTTTCTTTCATAACTATGTCTTTATACTTAAAGTACATTTTTATAGGCAGAAAGTAGTTGCGTTTTATCTGCGATCCAACTGGTAGTTCCACTTTATAATTAGGGTGGTTAGACTATTTGTATATAATGTGCTTATTGAATAACATTGATGTGAAGGTAACTTTATTTTTATTTTATTTTGCTTTCAATTTTTAGAAATTAGTTTTTTGTTTTTTATTTTATTTTTATTTTAGAGAGAGAGCATGTGTGAGTGGGGGAGAGGGACAGAGAGACAGGATCTTTTTAAACAATGTTTATTTATTTTTGAGAGAGACAGATAGAGAGAGAAAGCACAAATCCCAAGCAGGCTCCACATTGTCAGCCCAGAGCCTGATACGGGCTTGATCTCATGAGCTGTGAGATATGACCTGGGCTGAAATCAAGAGTTAGGTGCTCTACTGACCCAGATGCCCCATGATGGTAATTTTAAAATGCTATTGAGAGACACAAAATAAGTTTTTAATAATGGAAAGGCTACTGTATTATTAGATACAAAAAATCAGCCTTATAAAGATTTCGGTTATTCCTAATGTCTAAATTTAATTTGATCCCTATAAAAGCAACAGATTTTAAAAAGCTTTCATTTTTAAGTAATCTCTACACTGAACATGGGAATAGAACTCACAAGCCCATGATCAAGAGTTGCATGCTCTACCAACTGAGCCAACGAGGCGCCCCAAAAGCAACATATTATTTTTGAAGTAGATAAATTGAATCACATATTGATAAGGAAAAATAACTGTGTAAGAATCTGTAAGAAAATTCTGAAAAATAAAAACAATGAGGAAAAATTGGTCTTATAAGTATTAAAATATTTTATATAAATGTGTAGTAATTAAATAGTGTGCTGTTGACATGACTGGAAAGTCTCCAAAAGGAACAGAAGAAGGAATGGAAAAATAGATATGCATTTAATATTCATGCAAAAATTTTGTATGTGAGAAAAGTGTATCAGTATGGAAAATATGGATTCTTCAATACATGGTGTTCAGACAACTCAGAAGCCCTCAGAAGAAAATAAATGTGAATCTCTTCTTCACACTTTACATTTATGTAAATTACATTTGAATCAAAAATGTAACACACAAAATACTAAGTAAAGACATTAGAGTACTGAGCAAAGACACGAGAGATTTTTAAAAATAATCTTGAAAAGTTAAAGCCTTTATATGCACAACATAAAACCAGAGGGTTTAAAAAAACTGATAATTCTAAAAACATTAAAAAATTAGGAATAGTTGACTAATCTGTGACAAAGGCACCCAGACAATTCAATGGATAAAGTATTGTCTTTTCAACAAATGGGGTTGGAAGAAATAGACTTCCATATGCAAAAAACAAACAAACAACAACAACAACAACAACAAACCAATAACAACACAGAAGAAGAAACAAGCGACACAAACCTTATGCCTTTCATAACAAATAACTCGAAATGGATCCTAGGCCAGATAAAAAATACAAAATTATCAAATTTCTAAAAGAAAATATATGATAAAATCCACATGATCTTGGGCTTTGGGATGAGTTTTGTGATACAACACCAAAAGCACGATCTGTGAAAGAAAAATTGACATGTTGGACTTTATTAAAATTAAAAATGTCTGCTCTGTTAAAGGCACTGTTAAGAGAATAAAAAGATAAGTCATAGACTGGGAGAAAATATTTCTAAACACGTATCTTTGTTAAGGGCTAGTGTTTAAAATACACAAAGAACTCTTAAAACTCAACAATAAGAAAACATTCAAACTAATTTAAAATGGGCCAAAGATCTGAATAGATACCTCGCTAAAGAAGATATTCAGATGACAAATACACAAATGAAAAGATGCTCACCATCATTTGTCATTAGGGAAGTGTGAATTAAAACAACCAGATACTACTACTTACCTATTGGAATGACTAAAACACACACCAAAAAAATGACAGTACTGATTTCTGACAAGGTTGTAGAAAAACAGGAACTTCTTTCATTGCTGATGGAAATTTAAAATGGTACAGCCATTTGGAAGACAATTCACCTGTTTCTTACAAAGCCAAACATGTTCACTATATGATCCAACAGTCACACTCCTAGGTATTTACCCACCTGATCTGAAAACATGTCCACACGAAAACCTGCATATGAACATTTATAGCAGTTTTATTCATAATTGCCCAACACTGGAAGTGACCAAGATGTCCTATGATAGGTGAATGGATAACCCAACTGTGGCACATCCATATAATAGCATACTATGGAGCGATGAAAAGGAATGAGCTATGCCACACAAAAACATGGATGAATCTTAAATGCATAACACTGAGCAAAAGAAGAAAGAAGCCAGTATGAAAAGACGACATACTGCATTTGCCATTTACATGACATTCTGGAAAGAGCAAAACTATAGAGATGCTAAATAGATCAGTGGCTGCTAGTGGTTCAGGTCAGGGATAGAGGGCTGAACAGGGGAAGCACAGGGAGTTTTAAGGTTGTGAAATTGTTCTGTATGATACTGTGATGGTGGCTTGTATGACATTACATTTGTCAAAACCCATAGAACTTTACAGCACAAAGAGTAAACCTTAACCCATAGAGTTTCATAGCACATAGAATAAACCTTAATGAATGCAAATATTAAAAACTTATTTAAAACATTAGGGGTGCTCAGTTGGAAAGTAGGGTGTGACAAAAGAATCTAACTATATTACAAATGCATGGAACAACCTCACTGAAGAGGGTAAGGGGAAAGGTGTTGATATAAGCAGCTTTGGAAAGGAGTAGAACCTATAAGGCAAAAGGACCTGGAGTGCCTGGGTGGCTCAGTCGGTTAAGCGGCTGATATCGGCTCGGGTCATGATCTTGTGGTCTGTGAGTTCGAGCCCTGCATCGGGCTCTGTGCTGACAGCTCAAAGCCTGGATCCTGCTTCGGATTCTGTGTCTCCCTCTCTCTCTGCCCCTCCCCTGCTTACACTCTGTCTCTCTCAAAAATAAATCAACATTAAAAAAGAAAATTAAAAAAAAAAAAGCAAAAGGACCTGTGGGGTCCCTGTGGGACCACAGGGATCACCCTATATCCCTGTGATGGGGATACAGGTTGATGATGCCAAAAACACTGTACATATATACACATATAAAGATAATTAAGTAAATGGATGGCAGGGGGCAGGAACCAGGTTTCTCAATGTTAGAGTAGGATTTTATAGGTAGGCAAGGGAGGAAGCTAGAAAGATCCATGTGGCACTGGATGATAGTGTGCAGGCATCAATATGCACTCATGTTTGGCTTAATATAGATTCAGATGTTACATATAGAAATATTTATAGATATGTGTATATATGGGTTGGCATACACACATATTTCCTTGCTCTGTCAGCTAAGAGAGCTTACAAGCAAGGACACTCCAATAAAAATGAGCGCACCTAGAACCATGGTTTTGATATGATTCTTCAGTGAAAGGAATAGGACTTCTTCAAGAAGTGTGTGATTCAAGGACTGGGACAGGAATTGTACAAGATGAACCTGGGACATCTTGCAGGAAGGAAGTGTTTAAAACACACACACACACACACACACACACACACACACACACGACAGGGGTGTGTCAAAGGGACACGGGAGCTGGCTGAAAGAACTCCCAGTGGCCAAAGCAGAACAAAATAAATAAAGTAGTATTGGATTATAAACCAAAGTATATAATAAATATTCATGAGTCCATACTGACATAAACAAATCATTGAATAAATAAATAAACAAATATGTACATACCTACATAAATCATAAATGAGGGGAGAATAGACAAATCTGTGTAGAATTTCCAATAATTTATGAAGATATGCTGTTTCAACAAGGTGGAGCCTAAGTCCTCACTCCTTAGGTGTGGGCTGCACATAGTGACTTCGGCCAGAATCAAGTATGGAAAGGGGGAAAAAGAGCGACTTTACAATGGGGAAACCTGACCACCTCAGCCAGGTGATTGATGTTAACATCAACAGTGGTAAGCTGTGTTCTAGTATGTTCGCTTTACAGTATGTGATGAAAATGGTACTTTACCTCTGTGGCCTTCCTCCCAGTCTAACTATGAGAAAAACATCGGACAAATCCTAACCGAGGGACATTTGACAAAATACCTGATTAGTATTCCTCAAAACTGACAAGGTCATCAGAAACTAGGAAAGTCTGAGAAAGCCTCACAGCCAAGAAGAGTATAAAGAAACATGCTGATATTGGCCAAATGTAGTGTGATAGGATCCTGGAACTGAAAAAGGACATTAGATAAAAGCTAAGGAAAGGAAATCTGAATAATAAAGGATGGACTTCAGTTAATAATAATGTGTTAACAGGGCATCTGGGTGGCTCAGTCCCTTAGGCATCTGACTTCAGCTCAGGTCATGATCTCACGCTCCGTGTGTTCTAGCCCCATGTCAGGCTCTGTGCTGACAGCTTGGAGCCTGCTTCAGATTCTGTATCTCCCTCTCTCTGCCCCTCTCCCGCTCGTGCTCTGTCTCTTCATCTCTCTCAAAAATAAATAAACATTAATAATAATAATAATAACAGTAAGTTAATACTGATTTGTTCATTATTGCCACTGAACCCTATTAATCTGTTAATAATACAAGTAGCTAGGGTAGGGTATGTAGAAACTCAACTGTCTTCACAATTTTTTTTTAAAAATCCAGAACTATCCTAAATTTGAAAAGTTTATTAAAGGTTTAGGATGGCAAAAACTCCATCAATAGTATATAAATGAATGTTTCTAATTCACATGGTAGCAAAAGACTAATTTCTTTAACAGATAAAGAATTCCTGTGAAACTTTTAAAATATCAATAACTTAATAGAAACGGCTCAGGTTTAACAAAATAGTTAACAGAAATGGAATTGCAGAAGACTTTTGAATGTATAATAATTTAATTAACACTCATAATAAAAAGATATAAATTAAATGACACTAAGATACCATTTTCCACTGATGAGGTGGGTTAAGCCTGATAGTATACTTTGTTGGGAGGGCAGACAGTTTACAGAACTCTCTTCACTATTTGTGGAAATTTTTAATGGATAGGAACTCAATGGATGGAGATTTGGCAATTGTTTAGTGGACTGTTTACTCATTTTTTAAAATTGCTTAAATGCTAATTTTTCAAATGAGATATAATTGGCATAGCATATTAGTTTCAAGTATACAATGTAATGATTTTCTGTTTGTATATATTACAAAATAGTCACCACAATAAGCCTAGCTAACATCCATCAACATATATAGTTACAATTTTTGTCTTTTTTTTTAATTACTTATTTTGAGAGAGAGAGAGAGAGAGAGAGAGAGAGAGAGAGAGAGAGAAAGTGGGGGAGGGGCAGAGAGAGAGGGAGAGAGAGAATCCCAAGCAAGTGATGTGGGGCTTGAGCCCACGAACCATGAGATCATGACCTGAGCTGAAGTCAGATGTTTAATCAACTGAACCGCCCAGATGCCCCAAATTTCTTTTTGTGATAGGAACTTTCAAGATCTGCTCTCCTAGCTACTTTCAAATATGTAATATAGTATTATTGGCCATAGACACCATGCTGTACATGATAGACATCAGCACCTTTTACAACTAGGAATTTATTATTCATACAAGGAGAAGAATTGTAAAATTGTTTATGCTATATCAATTATTTTCTTTAAAGCCAGATAGGCATTAGGGGACTTGTTAAAGAGTTACACATATGTAAAATAGAAAATGAAATACAATGTAGCTATTAAAAAATTTAATTAACCCTATGAGTCCTGACATCTAACACATACCAAGATAAAATGTCAGGGGGAAAAGAGCAAAATTGAGAATACTGTATGCCTAAAAATAAGTCTTATTAGTATACATAACAACAATTTAAGAGAAATTATATCCCTAGAAGAAAAATTGGATCATTTAAAAAGTGCAATCAGAAAACAAAAAGTGTTCTCAGTAATCAAATATGATTGCAAAAATAGAAAATTATATTGCATTCTGAATAATAAGCACACAGCTAAAGACAAAGTTGGTCCTCTGGCAAATAAACTTATGGTAAAGTCTCAAAACATAGAGTAAAATGAAAATTGTAATTGAAAGTTAAGGCACTGTTAGATGTAGCAGGTCTAACATTTATACAAAATAGGTTTAAAAAGGAAAACGGGGAGGGGGAGATAATAGCAAATTATCAAGGAAATATTAGAAGCAAATGTTCTGGAGCTAAATAAAGAAGGAATTCTAATTTTGAAAGATCCTGACCAAATTCCAATAGGGGCTAATACAAAAAGCTCACATTGAGAGAAATCTTAGTGACATTTCTGAATTCCAAATAGTAATGGAAAATTCTAAAACTTCCTTGAAAGAAAAAAGAGATTACCTCAAAAAAAGCAAAATCAATCTGATCTAGTCTTCTAATATGCAACAACAGATTCTAGAAGACAAAGGAGAAATGCCTTCAAAATTGTGAGGGAAATGGTTTGAATCCAGAATTCCCTGCCAATCTAAATGATCAGCCAAGTGTGAGGGTGAAATAGACATTGAGGCATTCAAGAATTCATAAAGTTTAAATTCCATGCTCATATATTTTCAAAAAAATGCTCAGAGAAGTATTCCAGATACCCAAAAGGAAATAAAAGAAAGAGAGAAACATGGACTCCCCAAATGAAGTAACTGCTAGATAGTCGTCCTAGAACATAACCAGTCACCCCAGAACAGGAACATGGGACTTCCATGAAGAATGTTTTGGGGGAAAATGGGGTATTTCTTTCAATCAACAGCATGACTAGGAAGCTACTTAAAGATCATCAAATGTGAAAAGAATCCATTAGGATACCAAGAAATATGAAAGGCTGCCCAAGAAAAACATAGTCCAGTCTTTGAAAGCAAATTACAATGAGGCACGGTTATGAGCTAAAAGGCATGTAAAGAAAGATAAAGAATTTGGTTTTTACTTTCTGAGCTGTCTTCCTTAATGACAAAGGAGAATATATATTTTTGAGGGGGAAAGCACAGTACGGGTCAGCAATGAACACTATCTCCATATTCATAACATTTTAAGTGGTATTTATTTATTTTTGGAATCAGGTTATGGATAAGCAACAAGAGAATAGATTTATATTTACAGAACAAAAATAAATGTTACAAACTTTGACCATGCCAAAGGTGCAGGGGAGAGATGAATGTTAATTTCTTCTCCATACATTGTGAGGATAAGATAATGTATAAAGTTGAGAATTTACAAATAGAGGCTTTATTATATTATTAACAGAGGTAACAGTTTCAGAAAGTAAAATGAATAGTATTTTAAGTTTGAACAATTAAAAGAGGCTAAGCATGTTCTTTAGTGATACAGTGATAACCATTGGAAATGCTAAAGACAAGAGAGGTTGTAAGTGACCCAGGGGAGGGGGATTGTGTGTTTGGAGTGAAGGGGGGACAATTGGGGTTATCACTTTCTTTTTTTAAGTTTATTTATTTATTTTGAGAGAGAGAGAGTGCGCGCACACACAAGTCGGGGAGGGGCAGAGAGAGAGGGAGAAAGAATCCCAAGCAGTCTCCGCACTGTCAGGGCAGTGCCCGACATGGGACTGAAGCTCACAAACTGTGAGATAATGACCTGAGCCGAAACCAAGAGTCCAATGCTTAACCGAATGAGCCACCAGGTGCCCTGGGGTTATCACTTTCTGTAGTGGGCTCTACTGTACAGTTTGAAATTTTTCAGCAGTGTGCACATTTGCTTTCATAATACAATACAATACAATACAATACAATACAATACAATAAAATAAAAGTGACATAGATTTTTAAAACAACGATGAGGGAATGAATAAAGCAGTGATCAATTAGAGCCACTGCAATTAAAAAAAATATATATCCTAATGTGGTCTGAAGAGGAAAGCCTGTATCCTAGTCCTGGCTTTGCAAGAACTCTCTTCAGGCAAGTCATTTCCTCTCTGGGGCCTCAGGTTCCTTACCAGTAAAATGGATGCTTGAACCTGACAATCTCTAAGTTCTTTTCAGTTCCAACTTTCTAATATTCTAATCTGAACTTCATTTATTTCACATTTGATAAAATCACTGACTTTGCAGGTTAAGGATCTCCCACAGATACTTGTATTTTTGTGCAGTCAGGGCATTTGTATCCAGCTAGTCTTTCAGGATTCACCACGTGGTAAGGTGGAGCACGGGGCTGGAAGGCAGGCCCTTCCAGTGGGTATCATCCTGGGCTTATGGCAACATGGAAGGTAGGCGAGGTACTTAGCTCTGTCTTTATTGACAAGGTTATCAGTGCATCCACATGGGACCTGCGGAATGGTACTTAGGATTCATTTTCAGAAAGACAGTCACCAGAAGCATGATGAAGGAGTTTTCAGGGAATAGACCCCAGAATCCAAAACTGAGTTCTCAAAGGGGAGAGGTGGGGTAGGGGTGAGGGTGACTCTGGCACAGTGTCCTATATAGAGAAAGGACTGATTCTAAAGGAGGAGACGGAAAGAAGGGAGAAAGTCTCACCTGCGCTCTTACCCTTAAGGTTAACTGGACCCAGTTGGTGGGGCCAAAGAGTAGCAGTGACAAAATGGGTTATCTTCAAGGGCACTGAGAGGAACAGAGACTTACTTGGCTATGGTCTGATAGTGTGGTTTGTAATAAGAAATACATATTTGGTCTTCATCCCCATTCCAGGCACAGAACTAACACTCTTGGAATTTCCTGTGATGAGAGTGACAAAGGTGTCTTTTGTTATGTTAATGAGGCAACTTTTGAAAACACCTAAAGATGGGGAGAACCAGCTGCTGATTAGAGAGTTAGAACTTTCAGTCCCATCCCCCTGACTCTTGGAGAGCCTAGAGGACCTGGAGGTTGATTCAGTCACCAGTGGCCAATGTTTTAATCCATCATGCCTATGTAATGAAGCCTCCACAGAAACCTAAAAGCATGGGGTTTGGAGACCTTTTGGGTTGGTGATCGCATGGGGATCTAGGGGAGTGGGGAGGCCTGCTGTTTCCCCACACCTTGCCCTTCCATCTGGCTGTTCCTGAGACATATCCTTTTATAATTAACTGGCAGTGTAGTAAGTAAAATGTTTCTCTGAGTTCTGTGAGCTGCTCTAGCAAATGAATGGAACCCAAGGAGGGGGTCATTCTAACCTCCCATCTACAGTCTGTTGTTCAGAAGCACAGGTGACAACTTGGATTTACGATTAAATTCTGAAGTCAGGAGAGATGGGGTGGGGAGGAGTCTTGTAGAACTGGGCCCTTACCTGCAGAATCTGACACTGTCTCCATGTGTCAGAGTCGAGTTGAACTGAAGGATACCCAGCTGGTGTAAGGGAGTTTCTTGGTGTGGGGAAAAACACCCACACGTTGTAACTGGATACAGAATCTGAACTGGGCTCAGATATTAGTTTGCTGGTACTGACATAAGAAAGTACCTCCAATTTCTATTGGAGACAATAGAAATGTTGGGCGCCTGGGTGGCTCAGTCGGTTAAGTGACTCTTGATCTCGGCTCAGGTCATGATCTCACAGTTTGTGAGTTCAAGGCCCACATCAGGCTCTGTGCTGATGTGCCATCACATCAGGCTGATGTGCCATCAGCACAGAGCCTGCTTGGGATTCTCTCTCTCCTTCTCTCTCTGCCTATCTCTCAAAAACAAAGACAACAACAATAACAACAACAAAGAAAGAAATATATTGTCTCCAACTTCCAGAGGCAGGACACATTGGAGATCAAGATGTCAGCGGGTTGCTCTCTTCTGAGACTGTGAGGAATAATCTGTTCTGTGCTTCTCTCCTGGTTTCTGGTATTTTGCTGGCCGTGGCTGGCATTCCTTAGCTTTTATTTTATTTTATTTTATTTTATTTTATTTTATTTTACTTTATTTTATTTTATTTATTTTATTTTTAAATGTTTATTTATTTATTTTTGAGAGAGAGAAAGACAGAGTGTGCGCAGGGGAGGGGCTGAGAGAGAGGGAGACACAGAATCCAAAGCAGGCTCCAGGCTCTGAGCTGTCAGCACAGAACCTGATGTGGCGCTTGAACCCACGGACTGCAAGATCATGACCTGAACCGAAGTCGGACGCTTAACTGACTGAGTCACCCACGTGCCCCTTTCCTTAGCTTTTAGAAGCATCAGGCCAATCTCTACCTTCATGGTCTTGTGGCATTCTCCCTGCATGCAAATCTGTCTGTGTCTGAATTTCCTCTTTCTATAAGGACACACCAATCATTGGATTGGGGCCCATCCTACTCCACTATGACCTCATCATAACTAATCATATTTGCAATGACCCTATTGCTGAATAAAGTCACATTCTGAGGTCCTGGGGGTTAGGACTTCAACATAGGAATTTTGAAAAGACATAATTCAACTCATAACTCGTAATTAAGGTGTGGGCCAGAGCATTTCCTATTCTACAACCCATGAACTTTTCAAAAAAGAGAGTTAGGACCAGCCCGGAAGCATGGCTTCCACTTCATTACCTGTTAGGTGACAGTAGGGGACAGATGACTTAAGGACAGGCCTGGGTGAGCATAGCTGGAGTGGCTGGGGGGTGAAGCACAAAGCAAGGAGAGGATACTGTAATAGCTGGAGGGCGATGTATGAATTTGATAGATGCCCCTTAGCCATGGGGAGTACGTTCCAAGACTCACAAAGAGTATTGAATCCTACATATACTACGTGGGGTTTTTTTTTGTTATATACATATACCTATGATAAAGTTTAATTTATAAATTAGGTACAGTGAGAGATTAACAATAATAACTAATAATAAAATAGAACAATTACAGCAGTATAGTGTAATAAAAGTTCTGTGAATGTGCTTTCTCTCTCAAAATAGCTTATTGTGCTGTGCTCACCTTTCTCGAATGATGTGAGATGATAAAATGTCTACGTGATGATATGGAGTGAGGGGAATGATGCAGGCACAGTGACCTAGTGTTAGGCTACTACTGACCTTCTGAAGATACATCAGAAGGAGGATCATCTGCTTCCTGACAGTGATTGACGGCAGGTCACTGAAACGAAGGTTAGCCCAAGTGGATAAAAGGACTACTGTACTGTCAGAACATAGCAGTCAGCACCGGAGGGGCTGACTCTCCCTTCTAGGCAATCATTACTGTAATTGTGCTTTCAAAATGAACTAGAACAAAACTTCCCAAATTACATTGATTTTTCTCCCTCGGGATTGTGTGTGTCGATGGGGGAGGGGATAGGGATCACTGCCTCAAGCAGTGGATCCGGACCACACCTGCTCTAAGGGCAGTTCTGAGACCATCAGTTAGTTCCCTAGGGCATGCTCTCCTCGGGTGGTGGGCTGAAGAAATACAAGTGACCAAACTAAACCACACAAACAAGTTAAAGCCCCTGCTCCTATCACATCGATTAACATCATATTGTCATAGTAAGTCACGTGCTCAAATCCAGTGTCAATAGATCAGGCACATAGATGGTGCTTACTCTACTGGGGCCACTACAAATTCTCCCAGCAGGGAACGGCTATGTTATCTCTTTCAGGGAGACAGTGAAGAGGTAAAAACAATATCCAATCTGTAACTCCGGCTTTTATTTCTTTTCCATTAATGACACAATGAACCCACGCTTACTGGTAAGCATTTCGAAAATATAGAAAAGCAAAAGGCAAAAATAAAAACCACCACCACTTGGAAAGAGCCACTGCTCACATTTTGGCATATTTTTTGTTTCACTGTTTGTTCATAGTGACCCTCATAAACCGCCCCCACCCTTGCATCCGCGGCTCCGCCGTTGTGTTCTCAGGCCTGGAAACCAGGGTGTCCTTACTAGACTCGTGGGGGAGAGAGCTTCCATGCCTCAGAGTGAAAAAGATGTAATTCGCTGGAATGCCAGAACCAGCTACATGAGACTCAGTAAGAAGACATAAAATATCCTACATTTAGGTGAGAAAAAAAAGAAACTGTACAAGATGGAGAGAGGAAAACTTAATAACACTTGATGTGCGAAAGATCTGGGTGTGCCAATGTATCGTAGATACAACAGGAACCCATCACAAAGCTGCCCTAAAAGATATATCCCAACTAAGAGAGGATTGTGTGTGCGTTATATCTGTACATGTGTACATTATAGCTGTACCTGTGTGTGTGTGTTCATGATTTTAAATGCAGAACACATTTTTGGAAAGATATACAAGAGACTGCTAACACTAGTTATCTCAAAGGGGAGGAGGGCTATTGGGGAGGGGAGTTCTTTACATTTCATTTTACATCCTTTTGTGTGGATTACTTTTTTTTTTTTTACCATGACTAGATATTATTTTTGTATTGTAAACATCATTTAAATTGAAAGAAAATCTAAGCGAGGGGATAGAAATACTGATGGGGCTGGTGAAAGCTGTGCTCAGTTTGAGACGTGCTATATCCTATTATTTTTATTACAATAACACAACATGGGAACATTAGAGAATGCTCACTCCATATCCTCATAGCTGCAGTCATAGCTTATACACAGTTCTGTAACTGTGGCTTTATCATTTGACTTTAGCAGTGGCCAGGCACAGCAGCCCCAGAATTAAACTGCCTGGGCTCCAGCTGTGTGATCATGGGCAAGTTACTCACCCTCCCTGGGCCTTTTCACCACTTTCAAAATGGGAAAACAGTGTTACCTACTTTGTGGGGCTATTGTGAAGATTCAAGGGGGTAATCACTAAAATGCTTTGAAAAGAGCCTGTGGTATAGTCAGCACTCTGTTTAAATGTTAGTTACTAGCATTGACACTTCTTCAGGTTTCTAGTAATTCCTATGCATAACGCGTAATATTGCAGAGCCTTAATATGTCATAATTCATTAATCGTTCCATTGTTTGGTATTGAGGTTACATATAAACATGTGCGTGAGTAGCTATGAAGATGCCAGAGGCCGGTACGTCTCAAACTCTTATGTGTGTATAAATCATGTAGGGAGCCTGTGGATATGTAGTTTCTAACTCTGTGATGGGACCTGAGATTCTGCACTTCTAGCAAGCTCCCAGGGAATGCCAATGTTGTCGATCTGTGGGCCCCTCTGAGCAACAGAGAAACCTGAGGAAGTGTTAATGCTAATAACTATCATGTAAGGCAAGTGCTGACCACACCTCAGACTCTGTTCAAAGCATATTAGTGATTACCTCCATGGGTCATCACAACAGCCCCAAGAGGTAGATAACACTGTTATTCTTGTTTTAAAAGTGGTTCAGGGGTGCCTGGGTGGCTCAGTTAGTTAAGCATCTGACTCCCGATTTCTGCTCAGGTCATGATCTCACTGTTCATGAGTTTGAGCCAGACATCGGGCTCTACACTGACAGTGTGCAGCCTGCTTGAGATTCTCTCTCTCCCATTCTCTCTCTCTC
The DNA here is from genome assembly GCF_022837055.1 of Prionailurus viverrinus. NCBI lineage: Eukaryota > Metazoa > Chordata > Mammalia > Carnivora > Felidae > Prionailurus > Prionailurus viverrinus. The sequence continues at coordinate 31,189,210 of NC_062569.1, forward strand.
TCTCTCTCTGCCCATCCCCCACACGTGCACACTCTCTCCCTTACTCTCAAAATAAATAAATAAACATTTAAAAAATGATAAAAGTGGTTTAGAAGGCCCAGAGAGGGTGAGTAACTTGCCCATGATCACACAGCTGGAGCCCAGGCAGTTGAATTCTAGAGCCTCTGTGCCTATTATAAACATCTAGTGAGAATAGGAGGATAAAGAGGAGTTTAGAAACAGTTGTTGGAGAAACAAGGGATGATTTTCCTGGATGATATGGATATTGTGACTCTTGAATGCCTTCAGATACTTGGAAGACTGTCACATAAACAGAAGCCCGGTTTTTGGAGCTGCAGAATTCAGACTAACGGGTAGGAAGCATAGGGAGGAAAAGTTTCCATCAATATAAGGAAGAACTTTCCCACAGGTCCCATTTACCTCCACAGCTTAGGGGTCTGAGAACTAACATTGGCTCAACCAGTTGCCACAGCGACAAAACTGCCACCCTTCAGCACAGCAAGGGGGGTTTGGGGATGTATCACCCCACAGCAGTGGCAGCTCAAAGGGCACCATCCAAGAGAGCAGCTCATCAGGAGGAAACAAGTCTTCTGAATGTCAGCAACGAGGAGCCGGAGAGTCCCCACGGTATCCTTCACACCCCTCTGCAGTCCAGGTGGGCCTTCTATTGCCCCAAGAGAGTGTGGTGAGACCTTGTCTTGTGGCCAGATCATTCTGCCCCTGAGCTCTTTGTGGTGCCAGACTCCTCAAGTCTGCCTGCAGCCGTGCAGCCTTCTAATTCATTTCCTGGCTCCTGGTCTCCATGAACTTGCAGCCTGCAGACTGCCAAGGCAGCAGACTTTGGTGACAGATTTTTGCTCACCACGTGGCCAGGAAGGATCTGGGCATGTCCTTCAGCGGGATGTAGTCATCTCGTCCTCCTGCTGGCAGAAGTCGGCGGCACCTAACTTCCGTCCTTAAGTGGTGGGCTTGGCTCTCGGCCTGCCGAGCAGGAGCAGCTGCGTGTCTGTGGGGAAGGAAGAGCACCAGCTTCCTGTCCCGGGTCTGCTTGGAAGCTGAGTGTCCTTAGGGTCCTTAGGTGACTTTTGAAGAACCAGGGAAAGAGGGGAAGCATGCAGGGAGTCAGCTGGGAGCCTTCAAGGATAGCCTAATGCCTGAATGGAACAGTGCCCACAAAGCCAGCAGGAGAGGAAGTGTTCTAGCCTCATAGGGTCTGGCCTGGGAGGAGGGTTGTCATAGGAGAGATCCTCTTAGTAATATCCTATGGCAGGACCACTATTGTCCTGAGAGACAGCCCTCGTTCCAGCTCCAGAACAATCTCTCTCCTTCTCAACCCAGCACAAAACCTGCCAAGCAGAACCTTTTCTTCTCCTGTTGGTCGTTTTTGCAACAAGACAAACTGGGTACAAGGCTAGACAGTCATTTTCAGAATTAAAACTCAAGACTCCTGCCCTTTTTCTTTTTTGCCATCTAAGACACTAAAACAAGACAGCGTCAGGAAAGCAGAAGGCCATGCTATTAGCGGTTCACAGACACTGCTGTGAATGGCAGAGAAAACAGGAGAGCAGGAAGCACGCTGATGCCATTCTGTCTTGTCCCACGGCTGGTCAGGTGGCCCGTCTTTCGCATGTTTATCTTCTGGTGCTGAGTTTCTGAGAGTAGACATTGTCCCCTATTTGTCTTGTATCCCCAGTGCATGGTTCTGAGCTGGTTCTCAGTAAAATCTTTTTGAGTGACTAAATCTTGGAATCAAAGGGAAGGGCAAAGAAGGAGATAAGAGGATAGCAGTGTAGGGCCCTGCAGCACAAGGCCTGGCATATGGTGAGAACCCACCTCTCATAACAGTAGACCAAATCATTAGGTGGTCCTTGTTTTCCATTACCATCACAGAAATGGTTGTCATTTCTCTCAAGGCCAAAGCATAGGAACACTAGGTAAATTAGCTGCAGGTACTTCCCGAGCACACATTGTATTCTTCCCTGAGCTCAGAATGGTCAAAATATACATAGCCCTCAGCTCAGAACTACTCACCTTGACATAACTACCAGCCTTGGAATGTAGTAGGCTTCTGAGGAACATTTGCTTAATGAATGAATGTGAAGCACGAATAATAATGGGACTTAACATAAAGCCTTCTATTCAGTTTATTTCCACAAGGGGAAAGAGAAAGATGTGAGGAGAAAAGAGAAAAGAAGGGAGAGTGATCCCTAGCTAATACCTAATTCAGCCTGAAGGAGTTCTGAGCTGAGCTTGTATGCTGGGCTTCTGGCCAGGCAGAAATCTAGCTTGAATCTTGGTGGTGGACGTGCAATGACGGGGTAGAAGGGCTCAGGTAGAAGGCCCTGCACACAGTCCCCATCCCCACCTTAGTGTAAGGTTCCATCCCTCCTCCAGCCCTCCCTGGCCTTGCATGGATCTTCCTCCCTTTGATTCTCTTGCAAACACACTTATTAGACAATTAAATGCTTAATTTGGGTGAAAGAAGGGAGGGTGTGAAAATGATAGTTCGCATGCACATCTAATTAGTATTGAGTGGGACAGATTGCAGAAGGCCCAACTCGGATGCATAAAGAGAAGAAAGCTACAGCTGCAGAATCACACTCTTTTGTTGAAATGGGGTGGGAGATGGGTGTCAGCCTGACCTTTCCACTGTTTGCCAGGGACTTTGCTTTAAGGGTCACCCCAGACATTCACATTATATTATTGTTGTCCTTAACAGGAAGCTCACAAAGTTCTGTGTATGGTTTGGTCTGTGGCATCTTCCAGAGCTGGGGCTCAGTGGGGAGAGCCACACAGTGCATTGGCCAGGACCCAGAGATGAGACCAATCCTCAGAGCCTAGCAAAGGTTCAGATCCAGGCAACAGATGACTGACCAAACAGAAGAATAAAAGGAGATTGCCTCCTTTCTGAATAAAAAAAAAACTACAGTCACTCAAGTTTGGAAATGGAGTAAATTTAACAGATACCACTTTATTGAGAATTGACTATGTTCCAGGTACTATGCTCTTTTATATACAATGTCTCAATTAAGTGCTATAATAATTCTGTGATATAAGTTTTAGAGGTTTTACTTTATAAGTGAAAAAACTAAGGAGTAGAGAGCTTAGGTAAATTGTTCGAGATCATAAACCTATTAAGTTATGGAGGCGAGTCTGTAACCCATGTCCATCTGCCTTCAAAGCCCATACATATAACCACTCCACCACTATCAGTCTCCAAGCCAGAGGCATGATAGAACCAGTCCTCACAGCCTGTCACCCCCAGGCTCTACTTCCCCTTGGGAGCTCACTAATGGCCAAAACTACCTCTGCCTGATTGTTCAGGTAGTCTGACTTCCTCTTTCACATTTCATCCCAAGTGGAAACACTGGACCCTACCTGATATAGCTAAAACCAGAACTTAAGGTTGGAATAAAACTTTACCTGCTACTCAGGTTTCCACCACATCCCTCCCTGTAGTCAGGGTGGTCTTATCTGTTTTTAATATAGTAGGGGCTCTATAAATGTTTATAGCATGGCGTTGGGTAATCAATTACAAACACTTTTGAGACTCCACTGTTCTAGCCCTTCCTACTGACTAGTCTGTCCTTCTGGTGAAAAGCATCAAAACAGCATATGCATACAACCCAGAAGCATATGCATAGCTCTCTTAACATAAAATATTGTCCCCCTGATATACCCAGGAAAGCAAGTGGTGTTACCTCTCCAGCTGGCCGATATAAAGCTGGCATCTGTGGGACTGTCCAAAGGGATGGCCTCATCTTTCAGGACCAACCCACAGACAGAGGGTTCCACACAAGCCCAGTAAATCATGGGGTCAGTGCAGGCAGCAGTGGGTGGGAGGAGGTCTTGTCAATATCTCCTGGCAGAAAGTGGGAAGAGGCCAGGAGCTAGCACTGAACCCACTGGCTAGGAGTTGGGAGCTTAGACCATGAGGGCAGGGAGATAAGCACATGACCAGTGGACATGACATTCCAAGGTGTAGTCTGGGAAGACATTTAACATGAGGATGGGTACAGGTGTTCAAGTCAGGAACAACAAGGGACTCTGTTAGGTGTGCACAGCATTCAGGTATAACAATGGCTAGGTCTAGTGATGGGATAGAACCTACAGGTGGGGGGACAGAAGAGAACAACGGCTGAGAACAAGACAAACTCTCAGAGAGGTCAGGATCCCAGACATAGACTCACGGGTAAAACAAATCTCTGGAAGGCTTGAGATTAACAGGAGCCTGCCACAGGTCAGGAGGAGCCGAAACCCAGAGATGAGATTTCACCATTGAGGATGAGGCAGGTGTTTACCAGGTCAAATGAAAATAAAGAGAGAGAATGATCTTAGAAACAAGGTGAACACATTGGTTCTGTAATCCAGGACACTTGAGATGGGACCACAAGATCGATGGAATCCTAAGCCAACAAGTCACAGATCTGGGACTCCTTACAGAGCACCTGCCTAGAGCAGAACACAATCCCTGATCCTGGGAGAGCTGTGTTTACCTGCGAGGGTTAAATAGTTCAGCTACAGAGGAGGGCTATAGGAGCCAAGATCTGAGCAGGCAGCCCATCTTGTCACTCTTCTTCTGTCCAGTACAATATCAACTGAAGATCAGCCATGTGTGGAAATCCAATAGACATATAACATGGACACGTCAAGTAAATCAATCTCCAATTGACCTGGACCAGCCATTTCTGCTTCTCATCCTAAGCGGGTGGCACTCAGGAGCTGGCTGACAACATACACCACAATGTCATGACCTTCTCTCAGATGCTGGGGCTCCACGTTCACTGTGCCAGGCTCTTCTCCCTAGGGCTGGAGTAGCTTCAGGAGTGTGTGTGGTCTGACAGCAGTATGAGCCTTACCAAGGAAATTTTAGGTCAGAAGCCATGCCATGTCATGCCAGTGTCATTAGCAGGTTCAGAGGACAATTATCTCACTACCAAAAACAAGCAACCCAGCACTTGGCCACTAGGAGTCAGGCCACCAATCTAGAAATTTCTGCTTCTTCCTCAAGGGTCTCTAACTCTTGATCCCCAACCTCTGGTCAGGAAACTGAAGGCCTGAACCCCTAGAACTGGTCCTGAGGCTGCTCTCTTCCACCCTACGTGGCTCTAGGCTAATCCCGACCCAGCCATCCCAGAGGCAAAGAGCCCCCTTCCCAACCATGAGTTGGGAGCCCTGGCCTGGACATGGTGTCTTATTTCCATCAATCCCTTCTCCAGGAGTTGGGCCCTGCTACTACAACCCAAGGAGATTGTGAAGTTCTAGAAGGCAAGGCCTATTCATAGTCATCTAAGTAGTGTGGCCCTGGCACTAGGGAGGGGCTCCACAGGATGAACTAGTGAATGAGTGAAGAAATGAAGAAACACATGAATGGAAGTTATCCTTAACCATTAAACGTTTTGCTGAGATGTGTCCAGAGGAAGAGACAGTATTTTTCTGCTGCCAGTACCCAGACCTTGGTAGAATATGAGTGTGCCCTGATGAGAAAAAGGCAAGTATCTATAAGCCTCTATTACCAAATCACTGATTAATCAGGGAATTATGTCTTACTCTCTGATCACCTAATAAGAGAATTCTCTCTGGACTTGAAGCTTCTTTTCTCCTTCCAGAGGCCAGTGTGAGAAAGTTTCTCCTGTATCATTATCTCGGTTCCTCCTGCTCCCTGCTCCTCCTCCTCCCAACCATCTTAATCCCCTACGTGCATGCACACACACACACACACACACACACACACACACACATACACAGCTGCCCACAGCAGACTTAATTCCACCCACTTCAGCTTTAGGTCTCCCTCTTCTCTCCTCTGTCATTTCTCTGTCTTCAGATGCCACTAGAATGAGGCTCTTCATTATCATTTGGGCCAGGCCCAGTGGTAGCTTGTGGCTGGCAGACAAGATTAATTGTTCATGTTGAACCCCATTCGTTTTGCTATTTCTTGTCCCCCAATCCTACAGACCACCCAATGGCACAATAGGCTGTAGGGGTGCTAAAGTGATAAGACCTCCCTTGGGCAGAGTGTGGACAGTCGGTAGACCCTGGCAGCTCGAGGTCTGTGTATAGCTCAGGGGAGGAGTGCCCTTGAGACACTGGTGATCACAGATTCCACAGGCCATCAGGGTGGGCCAGGGTTCAACAGTTTGGCAAAGAGGCCAAACCCTTCATCACAGCCCAGTCTAGACTAGCTATGAGAAGAAAGCCTGAGCTCAGCAGCCTGCAGACTTGCCTTCCTGGTTCAAGGCACTGCTGGCCTCTCAAAGGAAGATAAAGTTCAAGTATGAGTTCCAGGCCTACTGTACCCTTGGCCATCCCTGGAGACATGGTCAGTTCCTTTGTGTTTTCTCCATTCCCAACCCAGATACATGGAGCCCACTCCCACATTGCTTTCCATTGTTAAGGCCCTTCCCACCAGCACCTGTAAGAGGAGAGTTATGGACCGCTGTGAGAATCCCCTTCCCATGCCCAGGTCAGCCATAGGATCATCCTCTAGTGCAAGCACCCTTCCTTTGGAGAACAAAACATCGAGCAGAACAAAGGGACAGCAGGAGGGAAATATGAGGGAATGGAACTATCCTGTACAATGACCATGGTGGTGGGTAAGTGATCCTGTGCATTTGTCAAAATCTCAAAGAGTGAATTTTATAGTATGCAAAAAAATTAAACAGCTTTGAATCCTAAAGATGAGAAGCAAAACTAGGGGATCATAAGCAGTGCCATCCTTTCCCTTCCTGGGCCCGTGTATTTAAAATCTAAGAGAAATAGCATATGGGCCACATATTGCAGGAGAGTGCCCACTCCTGCAGCGTGTCATGTCCCAGCTGATGCCTGAAATGGAGTCATCAACAAACCATTCCTGCTCTCTTTCCTGTTTCTGATTGATGGCTGGAGGACACAATCCAGGGCCTGCTGATGTGTGTTCCTAAGGGAATGGGTATTTTCAGGCTCTGGAAGAATCTGGAGAGTTTACCCCCATCCTGTGTCCACAACCTTCTGGTCCTGCTTCTTCCAAAAGACTCTAACCACCCGACCAATCCAGCAGCCACCACTTGGGAATGTGTGGATACTCAGCTCGGCTCAGCTCTCCTCCTAGACAGAATTGCCTGCTAGAGTTCTACTGCCCAGTGGTATTTCAGGCCATCTCTGTGTGGCGATGTAATTCCCCAATGTTTGCTTGTAGATGCTCCTAGAAGCATCTGAAAACCAAACTCTTAAGTTTTCTCATTGTTATTTAAAAGGCCGCAGAGAACTTCCCCACAGAGTCAGAGGTATTGTGTGATATTCAACAGGACAATGTAATAGCCAGGAATTAGTTTTTCTTCCCAAGTATTTTCAGTTCTCCACTTTTAAATACATGGTAGACTGCATTTCTTGGCCTTCAGTTGCTTGGGTAGGACTCTGTGACTAGTTCTACCCCGTGAGAAATCACACATCCCTCCTTTGAGGCTGAGTATTTATTTAATTGCTGGTATGAGATCCTCCAAGTCACCCTTTCCCTCTGGGTGTGACTGACATCATTTGGCATGGTGACCATCAGCTTTGGCCCCTCTCAGAACCCTCCCCTAACTAACCCTCAGTAGAAGATGGCATTGAGTGATGGAGATTTGTATCTTTGTTATTTTAAGCCATTGAAATCACAGGAGTTGTTAGTTACTGGAGCATAACCTAGCCTGACCTGAGAGATATAGATGCTGAGGTAGTCACAGTCTCTGAGGCCACACAATTGATCGATCATGGCTAATTATAATAGCTCCATGTAAGACCATTCACTGAGTTCCGACTACGATGCTTACAAACCACCTATGATGAAAACCAAAACTCTTCTGCTTCTAGCTGTGCCCTGGGCCATGTCACTCTAAGATTCTCCCATCCCCAAGGATGCCAGGGCCCATTTTGAGTGAACCCCATCTACAGTATTCTTGGCCCAGAGGGAACTATTAGTAGAGCATGTAAAAAGATTCTGGCATTTCTCTTACCATCTATTCCTCAAGGCAAGGGAGGGAGGCGTATTTGGGGCTCTGTCAAGGGATATGGCAAGAGGGTGGGTCTTTGAATTCCCTTCTTCATATTCCTGCAGAGCTTTCTGACCTTTTGGTTTCACCCAGCATGGACCAGTCTTCAGTAGAAATTGTTATTAATAAAAGCATCCAATTGTTGGAATCCAGCTGACTGTCCGAGCAGGCACACAGCAGGGACAGTGTCTGATGGCCTCACCTATCACAATAGATTCTGCCTTATCTAAAATTATATTTCACTCTCATTAGTTAAGCACTTTCAAAATGTGTGCCCCCAAGTTACCCCAAATGATGGGCCTACCATTACTTCCAGGCAAAACTTTTTCTTTTGTTCCTTCCTTATTCATCTCCCCTTCCAGGCCATGTTGAGTGCAATGAGGTGAGGGCAGAGTGTCAGCCACTTCTGCAGACAAGGGAGGCTCAGGGGGATTACTTCAGAGGGGTCCCCAAGCTCACAAGTCCTCCAGCTCACAGATATCCCCATCATAGTATCATGGGTCCCACCCAGCAGCACCCCTGGTTTGTGAGGTTGTGGATTAACCAGGGTTATCACTCAGAAGCCAGAAGACTCACCCCTTGAATTTTTTTAATGTTTGTTTATTTTTGAAAGAGAGAGAGAGAGACAGATACAGCATGAGCAGGGAAGGGGCAGAGAGAGAGGGAGACACAGAATCTGAAGCAGGCTTTAGGCTCTGAACTGTCACCACAGAGCCTGATGCGGGGCTCAAACCCACGAACTGTGAGATTGTGACCTGAGCCGAAGTCAGACACTTAAACGACTGAGCTACCCAGGCACCCCTCACTCCTTGAGATTTTTAAAGGAGTATCCACCCAAAAGCCACAGATAAAGAGAGATTATTTACTTTAAGGAGAGATTTTTGATGTTTGAGCTCAGGTTAGTACTCTTGCTTAGGCTATTAGATACTCTCCCGAGAACCTACTGCTTCCTTGCTCTGTGGCAGGGCTGCTGGTCCCCAGGGCTGTGCCATCACTGGGCTTGTAGTCATCTCGGGTGAGCATGCCAGGTAACTGAGGAGCTGCTCCTTCTCTCTACTTACGCATTCCATTTGGGCCTATGACCAATTCCACACACCCTGAGGGCCTGCTGCCTACAACTAATTTCTGGAACCAATTTCTATATCAGCCAAGATTCTGCTGCAACAACAGAAACCAATTCTGCCTGACTGAAGCAGGGGTAAAAAAAACAACCAGAAGGAAAGAGGGGAGTATGCGTGTGTGTGTGTGTGTGTGTGTGTGTGTGTGTGTGTGTGTGTGTGATTAATTGGAAGGATCCTGAGGCAGCTCACAGAATTGAGGAATGAAAAGCTGGTCTTGGATCTCGGGTCTCAGGGACAGGGCTGTTCTATGCATCAGCAGCGGCAGGAAGCAGGAGACCTTTTCAGACATATGCCCAACCCTTTATCTTCCTTTGCTCTACAGTTATACTTTCCAGGATGCGATAGGAGACTGGTCCAGCTTGGACCACGTGTCCAGTTCCAGGAAGAGTCAGGATCTGTTGCCAGTAGAAGGGAAAGAAATGGGTGGCCCTCTGTGGGAAAGCCTCAACCACTTCATCTGGCCCCAGGCCACACAGCCTCCTTCTCCTAAGGATTCCTTTTCCCACCCAGCCAGTGACACGGGGTGAGTGGTAAGACTGCCTGGCAGTAAGCTGGCCCTTTGTCTACAGGAGAGGTTTGCGTCTCTGAGATTCTAGATACAGGGAGCTCTGGGTCACTCATCTTGGTCCCGCCCAGAAGAAATTCCTCTGAGCCTCTCTCCACCAGCCCCCAGATTCTCCTGCCTTCACTTATGGAACAGGTTTCTCAAGCATTGCAGGGGCCTGGAGAAGGGTGATAGACCAGGGGAAGATTCTTCCCCTGGATGCAGGGCTGAGATTCAGGTTCTCTCATTTCCAGCCCCACTAGGAGATCATAGTCAGGAAAGATAACATTCTCTATTTCCACTGGGTGGAATTAACAGGTGAATGAACCCCCTTAACACATTTGGCAAGAGGGCCGGTTTCACTCAAGAAACTCAACACTTTACTACCAGCAACAGCCTCTCTCTTGGGAGGACTGAACCCATTTGAGTTCACTGACAGCATCAAATTTCCTCTGTGGAAGTGTGAAAACTTACTTCACTGACAATATGCATCCCCTCAGACACAGCACAGTGAGGACTGGGCTCCAGGGAGCACTATATATTGGAGGAGAAACACCCCTAACTCCCCATATCCCAGCCTGACAGCGTATTGGAAACTGTTCATGGCTGACAGTCCTCTCTGGTTCCGAAGATCTGTTGGTGTGACCATCATGACCAAATGTCCGTCTTCCCACAGGCCAGGGCCTGCTCCTCACATCAACCCAGCCCAACTATCATCTTCTAGTGGTAATGCTGACAGGAAACAGCCTTTCCAGCAACCTGAAGCAAGGCATTTACTTCATGGCATGGGCTAACTAAATATCTGACCTGCCAATTCCTTGCTAACACTTGTGATGGCTCCCCCTGCCTCCATGCCCATTCCCTGTCTACGCCTGAGCCTCATTCTCCCCTTCACACTTGGCTCCCATGCCATCCACTTTTTATCTTTCCAATCCATTACCCTAATAACATCCTCAGCCCCACTCCGCAAGAGAAGTGGTGGTTTTTCGGTGCTCCAGTCTATCCCCAATTTCTATTAGAGCACCTTAGCATTTTTGGCAATGATTCACTTAATTCTCTGATAGGCTCCAGTGTAGACGCCATACATCTAACTATCTTGAGGGCCCAGCACAGGGCTTAACATAAAAGTCATTCAAAGCATTTATTTGTGCCTGGTGCATGGGTGGAGCAGCCTATACCCTGTGTTCCCCAGGCAACGCCATGATGCAGGACCCAGTGCAGGGGCCCTGTCCTCAATCTAACTGGACCCACATCCCCAGCTTTCTGCACCCTCCTCTTATTCCTTCTCCTGCTGCCACTTTGTAGATTTTCAGATTGTTTAGAAGTTTTAATTTTCTCCTAACAGTCTCCACACTGTCTGTGATGAATAGTGGGTTGAGAGGAGGGTTATGAAATGCATCTTTCTGTTTTTAGTAAGTTCCAAGTTTGGTAAAGCCAGGTAGCAGAGTAAGCTGGGAAGCAATATGGGATGACAGAGAGAGAGAAGCAGACTGGTCTGCATCTCTGTGCCAGCTCCACTCAAGAAACTCAACACGTTAGTAGCAACAGCCTCTCTCTTGGGAGGACTGAACCCCTTCCTGATCTTGGGTTTTTCCATGTATACAAGAAACAAGCTTTCCTCATAGGCTTTCTGTGAAGTTTACTGGAGTAAACATAGGTTAAGTACTTAGGAGCGCCTGGCACATACTAGGCAGGTGACTGTCCCAAATAAAAGCAGTCAAGATGGTGGTTAAATGAGAACGTCCGTAAAACCCAGGAAAGTCAGCAACATGGAATCTTAAGAGGAGCTTGTGAGAAGATGCCATGAACGCATTACACTTTGTATCAGAAACTCTTTCCCCCCTGCAAAAGCCAGAGACCCTACTGCTTTCCCAGGAAGGCCTAGCCCAGAGCCCCGAGGGTAACAGTGACTGCTGATTCTTAGAAAAAAGCATCTTGTGTCTACTAAAGCTGAACATATGCATACTTCATGAGACAGCAATTTCATCCAACACATTCATAAATTTATCAAAAATCATGTGCAAGTTTATTCATAGCAACACTGTACATGAGAGCCTAACACTTGAAAGTACCAAATGACCATTAACAGAAGGATGGATAAGTAATAGTGGTGTATTCATTCAATGGAATACTGCACATCAGTGAGAATGAATGAACTACAATCACACGTGTCAATGTGGATGATCCCACTATTATCGTAATATTGAGTGAAAGAAGCCAGGCACTACATGCTCTATGATTCTATTTACATCAATTTCAAAAGCAGGTGAATCACATAGATGCTGTTAAAAGTCACGAGAGTATAATGGATCAAGAAAAAGTGCCACACATGTGTGTGTGCGTATACACACACACACACACACACACACACACACACACACAAGAATCCGATTTAGCCATTATAAAGAGGGAAATTCTGGGGTATCTGGGTGGCTCAGTCAGTTGAGCATCAGACTCTTGATTTCAGCTCAGGTCATGATCCCAGGGTGGGGGGACTGAGCCCCACATGGGGCTCCACGCTGAGCATGGAGCCTGCTTAAGATTTTCTCTCTCTCTCTCTCTCTCTCTCTCTCTCTCTCAAATTAAAAATTAAAAAAAAAAAAGGAAATTCTGCCATTTGTGACAACATGGATGGGTCGACCTAGAGGACATTATGCTAAGTGAAATAAGTTAGAGGAAGATAAATACAATGTGATCTCAGAAATGAAATTTTAAAAAATGAAACAAAAAATAACAAATTCATATAAACAGATCAGATCTCTGTTTGCCAGAGGGAGGAGATGGGATAGGTGGAGGAATTCAGTGAGGGTCGTCAAAAGGTACAAACTCCAGTTGTAAGATAATGAAGTCCTGGGTTGTAATGTATAGCATGCGGACTATAGTTAACAATACTGCATGTCATATTTGAAAGTTGCTGAGAGTACATCTTAAAAAAAGGTCTCATCATAAGGAGAAGAAACTTGTAACTATGTGAGGTGATGGTGTTACCTAGGCTTATTGTGGTGATCATTTCACAAGATATACATATATCAAATCATTGTGTTTATACCTTAAACTTATTATATACGTCAAATTATACATCAAATATATTATATACATCAAATATATCTCAATGAAACTGGAAAAAATGTCAGGAGAGTAGTAACCCTTGGAAGGGGGAATATTGACGGGGAGGGGCAAAAATAAAGAGGGTGGTTTCTGGGGTGCTAGTAATGTTATGCTTCTTAATCTGGGTGCAGGTTATATGCATGTGTCTGGATAATAAAAATTCACCAAACTGAACATTGGTATTTGTGATTTTTTTCCTGTGTATGTTACATTCCAAATTTTAAAAAAGTACTAGAATGTTGCCACACACACACACACACACACACACACACACACACGAAAAAGCTTATGGCAAGGCCTCTGAAAGAGAGGTCATACAGGATGTCTAGGTGAAACACAGCTCCTAGATCTGTGGCAATATGACACCCACACCGTGCCAAATTCTCCCAGTGATGACACAACATCTAATTAACTGCCTGGAGCCAAAGAAAAAGGCTTTGGGATGAATTCTGATTCCAGGATTCTTTTACACTGTTCTGGGTTGTGGACTCTGATTCTTGTAACACACTTTACTCCAGCTAATTGGGCAGATTTGGTTTCAAGTCTACTTAATAAATTTAAAGAGGATAATCCTTGGATCCCCCAAATTTTAGATACATCGGCCCATTGAGAGTTGATGCCAGCTTTGTTTTAGATAAACGATAGGCCTGGGCATCTTAATCTGAAATACTCTGTGAGGTTCATTTCCCCTAATTGGAAATGCAAGTAAAGATAAGCTAAGGCTTGGAAACATGTATTGATCTTGTCATCAGCTGTTTATACCACCAACAGAAATCAAACCTGGCCCAAGTTGTACAGTCTCATTATTGACCCAAGCCTATTTAACTCTCTTTCCAGACTTTAGTGCAAGACTCAGATTGCAAAAAAATTCTCACAAAATTACCAATGACATGAAAAATGTCTGTGCCCTATGTCCATTCTGATAGTTTTTAGATGATTGGAATTTATTTTTGTCTGATGAGGCAGAAAAAGATGGTCAGCATCTATTGTCTGAAGATGAGGTAGCATTCCCAGGAAGGGCCTCATGAAGCAATTTCTGTCACTAAGACCAGTTAATGACTAGTTATGCCTGTGACAGACTCAGCAGCTATTCCCAAACCCCTTCTCCGCTGCCACTTTTCACTACAAGAATATGAAGAGTTAAATACTTTCCTATCCTCTGCCACAGCTAGAGGAGGTCATACCACACAGTTATGGCCAAGGAGAATTTAGCAGAAGTTTTCTAGGAGAATGTTTCATTGATTGGTGGGAAAACTAGCCGGCATTCCCTTTATTGTTCCTTCCTGCATTGACTATGAGTAATGTCTTGGTGTGCACCTCTGTATGACATAAGTCAACCTGCTAAGGATGGGCAGGAGGGAAAACATAAAGGTCACAGACTGCCTGCTTCATAACATGAGGGACACTGGAGATATGAGCCAGACTATTTAGAACAGTAATATAAACCATCTGGATTGTAAAATTGTAGTAGTCCACTTCCTGTGGGTGCCTGCATACACTGCAGAACTATCTGTAAACTAGGCACTCAGTTTTGGTGGAGTGGAGGGGTCAGGTGTTCATAGGAACTTCTCAGGATGCCATAGATACATCTGATGGGAGAGGAGGAAATGCAGCTGGACTATGTGCTATAGGAGTCTGAGGCAAATTCACCTTACTTGAGCATGTAGGACCTGCTTGAGCTTGATCATTCAATTTGTATCATTTATATTTTCACTTGATAGTGAATTGTATCTTTGCATGTCTAACCTTATGACTTGAAGGCTCCAATGACACTCAATTCATGATGAGTAGCTCAGATCATGTGGAGGCCCTTCGTCAGACATTCAGGAAGTACCAGGGCCACATACCAAGAGAGACGCTACTTGTCAGAGGAATACTTGTTTGTAGAAGAGAGATAAGTTTTTCTCCAAAATCCTAAGGCTCTCCACAGTGATTCTTGCCAGAAGACACATAAAGCTTCAAAACCTTTGTGTGATGTGAGATCTGCTAGGTCACGGGGACCAGCCAGCAGAGTAGCTTGCCCTGAAGCCTGGACTTTCTGCAGAGCTTTCTCTTTGTCTGAAACCCGCTAAAAAACTTCACTTTGTTTGATAAATGAGTCCGAACATCATACTCCAGTGTGGTATATGTTGCCTCCAAAATCTAAAGAAGCCTCCCCCCTTCCAAATGTTGTTGCCGCATCTTAGTGGTAGATGATACAAGGTACAGGGACCTATCTTTCATATTGAAGGGCACATCCCATATGATCTGTATCATTGGAATTCCAGACATGTCACTGAGGTTGTAGGTCCTTGAAATTTTATGGTATTTATCTCCAATCCTCTGGCACTAATGCATCTTACTAAAACTTCTAAGTTACTTGATACTTTCTGATTTTCAAGACCAGCAGTTACCAGTGTGATAGTTTGTGTGTTGTCAAAATGATTAATATCTCTGGGTTAGATTATAGCAAAGAATAGGAGGGTTGGCATAGCCTGAGGGTAACAACGAACATGTATTTTGCCCCTTGCCAGGTGAAAGAGAACCTTCGTGTAGTCCTTGTAAATTTATATAGTACTAAAAGCATTTGCTATACAAATAGCTATGTAATGGGTTCCAGGAGCTGTTTCAATGTGTTTCAGGGGAGATACCACATCTGGAACAACAGCTGTAACTGCTGTTAGTACACGATTGAATTTACACTATTCCACAGTCATTCTCCAAGATCCATGCACCTTCTGCACAAACCAGCAGACCAAATTCAGTGGGATCTGAGCAGAATGATCATCCCTGCATCTTTTAAGACTTTAATGTTGGCACTAATCTTTGCACTTTACCCTGAGATTTAGTTTTACTTTTGGCTTACTATCCTAGTCATGGGAGGGCAAGTTCCAGAGGCTTCTGCTTGGCTTCTCTGACCAGAAGAGTCCTTATTTCTTGGATCAGAGAGCCAATGTGGGTGTTCTACTAGTTGTTGAGTAGGCCTATTCTAATTATGTATTTAAAACATGGAAAATAAACACAAAGAGGATCTACAGACCATCAGATTACTTACTATGAGACAGAGTTGGACCCTATTTATCATAATACCACTATAAGTTCCACTCTGCCATTGGACCACTGTGATACTTTTGATCCTTGAGGATTAACATTAAATCAGAGCCAGTGTCTAGTTAATTCTTGAAAGATCTTGATATTTCCCATTAGTCTGTGCACAATCATCCTAGCAAATGGCTTCATATCCCTATGAAGAATTTGTGATACATGGAGGTAGTGTTATGGGATCCTGCCTCACTCAGTCTTCCCTGCAACCTGGGGGCTCTGGGTCTGTGAACGGACTTAGGCTTTGAAACTGGGTGGGAGACCAGGCTGCTCCACTGTGCCTTCTCTCTCTAAGTTTCTGACCACCAGTCTGTGGTTTTTCCTGTTATATAAATTATGAAACATTTTAGTAGGCTGCCCATATATTTCATTCCTAGGTACTCTGTGTGATCAACTAGCCGCTGACAAAAATCTGTGCAGGTTAAAACTGTGGAGGTGAGGATTATGACCTCGTATTTGCTGCTCACTATGGTAATTTTGTTTGCCCTATCTCTGGCACTTTGGACTTATCACTTAGTTTCTGCTACTTCAGAATTCTATGAATGTCAGTGAAATCAGGAGACCATCTCAGTGGCAGCACCTTCCGGCCTACAGATGGCCACAACTGAGCTATTCAAAGTTTTCAGTGTTCCCTCGCTAATGTTCTTCTCAATACCTTAATCAGGGAAGTGCAGCCTGGACCCTTTCCATGGATCTAGTGGGGCTGAGTAAGTGTGAAGGCTATACAAGATAAATCTACCCCAACATTCTTATGTTCTTAAGCATTTTGATTCTTTCCTCTGTATGATGTGAGGGAAGTTTGAACACCTCAGCATTACTGAACTCAGGTTTCAGTCAAGTAACCAACAATCATACAGATAAATTCAGCCTGATCCACTGCTATAGATGATCCTTCTGCTCTATCACCTTATAAATCATTCCCAGACTATTTTCTAGGTCTCTGCTTATGTAAATTAGGAAAATTTTGTGGTTTTTATTTTTATGTATCAGCTATTCCCCTCTGGGATAGACTGTGCACCTGTCTTCTGGAACATGAAACTAATGCTAGGTATATGTGAAGAAACAATAAGGGTGAAGAACTATAGGTGATGACTCAGGCAGGGATGAAGCTGGAAGAACCAAAAGAAGCTGGGGCTTTAGCTAACCTTCTGCTGTTATTGGAGGGAAAATGAAGGAAATGGGAAAACCAAAAGAAATTTCCCCTTTCCCCCCTCTTTTGTTCTCCAGGCTTCTTCTAGTCATTGGAACAACTTCATAAGAGGCTAGCTGACAAAGGAGTCTGGGAAGTCACGTTTGCAGAATCTCAGCCCTAGTGTCACAGAGCAAAGTATGAAAAAGCAGTCTTGAAGGTGAGACACTTTGGGGGAATAACTGCTTTTAGTATAACCCCAGCACTGTTTGTTTGTTTGTTTGTTTGTTTGTTTCTCTCTCTTTCTTTCTCTCTCTCTCTCTCTCTCTCTCTCTCTCTCTCTCTTTCTTTCATTCATTCAGCCACACAGCATCCATTCACCTTCTTTGGTAAAAGGCAATACTACTGAATTTTTTTTGGAAGCCACCTTTTCTCATTCTCAGTCCATGGAAATTGGGGACAATGATACACCCACAGCTCCAGAGGTGAGTCTTAGATGGGTTTAAATCAACCAGAGCATCACATCACATTGGTCACAACAAGGAAGAACTAAGAGGCAATATAACACACATCAATCAGAGGGAATGAGATGCATAAAGACTTTCCTAAGAATTTGGGGATAAGGGCAGAAGAAGCTTAAGGTTGACCTTAAAAATCTGTAGACTGGAGTTACTACCACTATCTTGCTGGAACTTGAGTCTAAGCATCAAGTCAATGCATGAAAGAAAGCAGAGTTGAGACAGAGAAATCCAGATCCCAGTGACATTGTGTGAATTCCAATCATTTGCCTAAAAACAGCATTATCCCAGATCATTTCCATGTACCTACTATACTCCCTTTTTGTTGGACGAGTGTGCACTATTGCTTTTAATACCTACTCAACACATTGCTCCAGAGAACTACCATTGAACAGTAGGCTCTGTTATAAGATGAATGGCCATTTCCATAAGAGACCATCCACCATTTCTCCTGCCATTACATGTCTAGCCAGTTCTCCACAGAAGGATCAAATCTAGGAGCTAGACCTTATTGATGTGGTGCTGATAACTAAATTAATTTACAGTAAATTTAGTATGGACTTAAATCTGCCAGCTTCAAAAGCTTATTTGAGGTGGTTATAAAACATAAGCACATGTAAAGTAGAATGAGGCAAAATGAAAACAAATAGAAATCTGAAAAATTAACATAAAATAAATGCTGGAGAAGCCTGCGGTTGCTCCCTGAGTTCACTCTGAGTTTTCTGACAGCAAGGAAGAAAAGAAAAAAACTGATTTATATAGTCCTAACACTGTGATGAAATGAAATCCACAGGTTTGGTTGCAGAAGGAATAAGCCACCGATATTCATTCAAATTGGTCTACTATGTGGCAAGTCCTTTCCATGTATTTTATTCACTCCTCTGCATAAATTGGTGGAGGATTAGTCTCCAAGATGTAGCAGTAAGAAAGCAGAGATTCAGAGAAATTAAATACCTAGCCCATGGTGTTAGCTATAGCACCTGGTGGAGCCAAGCCCAGATCCATCCACTGCCTCCTAGAATTAAAGCTATGTGTGAGCCATGAGAAGTTAGCAGATACTCATTTAATACCCAAGAGGATGCAAGAACCCTCACATATGTGGCCACAGTTGATCTTCCCATCAGCCCAGAAAGGTCATGTCCCACGTGACATATGGGAAAGCCATGTTCAACGTGCTTCTTGATTCTGAATAAAATGAAGTTCTAAAAGGGAGACTCCTCAAATCAAGGATATTGGCTATTTGATGGACAATATCTAACTTCAGTTTGACAAAAACACAAAGCATCCTTCCAGAAGGATAGTTCTCATATAAATGAAATCTCATTAAATTCTAGTTCTACAAGGCATGTCTGTAGGGGAACTAAAACAGCCCAGGCTAAGCATTTTGGTTTCTGATGACTTTACTAAGTAAGAGTACATAGTTTAGATGATCTAGGAAAATGGAGAACTAGCAATGCTGTTCTGACACTCTTTCAAATTGCCTATGTCTTGAGCAGGCCTGTGGGAAGGGCTAGGCTTCTGCATCTCTCTGCTGGATTCTCTAGATTGCAACTAGAATGATCTTTCTAAAATGCAAATCTGAGCATGACATTATCCTGCTTAAAAACCCTTATTAAAACCGCACATTGCTTGGATAAGTTCCAAGATTCTTAATGTGTTCCTTTATGACTAAGCCCTCACACTCTGGACTCATGTATCACCCCTCTCTTCCCCATGCTCTGTGCTCTAGTCACATTGAGCTACTTTTAGGCCCTGTTGCACCCTCCCCTCACCTTCTGGCATTTCTTTGTGCTGCTTCTTCCTCCAAGAATGCCTTCTCTCTCACTGCTCCCTCCTGGGTCTTTCTCAAGCCATCTTTGCCTGGCGTGCATCCACTCACATTTCAGGAGCCAGATCGGACCTTGCCTTCCCCAGGATGCCTCCTCTGACTCCAACTTCTGGACTGAGATGGCCATAGCACCTGCACTCCTGGCACTCCCACACCAAAGCATTGTTGCCTGATTTTACACTGGACTCACTCATTTCTCTGTCAAAGTCCTGGGGCAGTGTAAGGTGCTTGCTGGATGTACAACGTGCTTACAGTCTATGAAGTGAACAAACGAATGTCTTGAGCTTGAAATGTTTGGATGTACACAGGTAAAAGAGATGATGCTGGTTGTGGACACTCGAATTCTGAGTGAAATTATGCCCTAGGCATAGGAATGAAGCTTTGGACAAAAATTAATGACGTACTGGAGTAGGTTCAAAATGACATGGAGTTGAGGCACTGAAAGACAATATCACCATAGGCTAGTTGGGACAGTGGCTTCTGAGTCAGGGACCTATGCGACAGAGCATCAGATGTTCCTGCTCTGGGGGCCAAGCCTGGGCTGAGTCTGGAGGTGGGAACTGAAAACCCAGCCACTGGAATGCATGGAGCATGGGAGCAGGGGACAGAATCTATCCATGCTGAGCTTTATGTCTGACTATATTTTGCTTGTAGCAGGGACAGTTTTAACGTGGGTCTATCCCTAGCAGTCTCTAGAAGTGTACACAGAAAGCCTCAGAGAGCACACACATCACAGACACTGAACAGAGCCAACACTACATATCTCAGCTGCCCTGGCTGCTCAGTCCTGGACCTTCACATGCCAATGGGGCAAGGCGATGCACTTTGGTAGGAAGAGCCCTTAAACAGCCATCAAAGGCTCGACACTGCTCCAGTCTCCTCTAGTTTGGGAGTCCTGTCACCTTGGGACACATCACCATCTCTCTGAGCCCCAGATTTCTCATCTGGAAAATGGGGATAAAGATACCTGCTCTGCCTACCTCAGAGGTTGTCGTGAGGATCAAATAAGATAATGGCTGTGGAAGAGCTTTGAAAACTGTAAAGTGCCGTGGAAATGCCAGAGAGTGTGATTAAGAGACAGTGCTGCCCCCACACTTACTTCAAAGGGGAGAAACAGGGTGGAGAAGGCTGACACGCTCTGCTTTTGAAGTGCACAAGAGCAGCTCTCAGCAGAGAAAAAACAGCATTGCTGCTTAAAAGGCAACTTTCAAAACAACCATTTTCTCTCTGAAGGGAGAATATAGTTGGGAGTACTTCAAAGGCTGGGGAAAATTTCCAGAAAAAAAAAATGACGTTCTCAATCCAACTTTTAGTCAAGTCAGAGTTATTAAAAAACCTTCAGAACTCTTCACTTATTCAAAAAGAATTTTAATGCATTTAAAAATTAAAAACCGTTAAGAGGGGGCAGACAAAGGCACTGTTTTCCCCATTCCTTAGGATCATACTGCAGAAGGTGGATGTAATGAGTCTGTCCATCGTCCGCCGCTTCCTCTGATTAAACATTCTCTCCAAGGCTTTCCTCCCTGTCCTGATAAATTTCATACCAAGAATAAGTCACCAGGAATAGGCCCTTATCTTCCCCTATCCATCTCTGACACCTCAGTATCAAGCACAGTGAGATTATTTATTCGGTTTTTCTTTCTCCTTCCTTTAAATATGGCAGCCTACAAAAGATCAACTTTGAGAAGCCAGAGCAGAATTATAATATCCTACTTAAAGTGAAAAGATATCCCCACTTCCAAGCAAAGAGAGAACCCCTTTTAAAAGAACTACACACAAAAATAAATGAAGCCCTGGCCTTGGTCTTGGTCCTAGCTGGAAGTGAAGTAGCAATGCAAGAGGAATGCCTGGCCATGATGCCCAGGAGGTCATGCCAACTGGAACTTGGCCAGACCCATATGGAAATGTGACTGTGCCCTCCTCCCAGCCCTCTGTCCCTCTCTACTTCCAGTGTTGTGCTGAGGAAGCAGCTGGGGACTGAGGTCCTCGAGGTTCTGAGGAATCAAGTATTCCTCTCAATTCTGCCCTGGAGGGACTCTCCAGGCCCCTGTGGACATCACAGCAATGTGGTTACTGGGAGATATGGCTTATTTTTCTCACGGTTTACCCAGGCCTGTAGAATAGAATCAAATTAGATACCTGTGAGACAACATGCGATGCTCAACTGGGTGTTCACATTTTCTACTTTTATTAGACATACACAACTAGACAGGGGTAGAGGGTAAGCAGGAGAAAGTACAGAAAGAATTCACTCTTTCCAAAGGGGCAACCCACAGAGAGGAAGCTCTTTCTGCCCCCACTCCCCACCAGATCTGCCTCAGAGTTTATTTTTGCAAAGAGCTTTGAAGGCAGAAGTTAAAGAAATCTCAGTGGCCTGAAGTCAGAGAACGGCAGCTGCCAAGGGAAGATTAGTCCAAAGGAAAGGAGAAAGAACACCCGCAAGCAGGGTGATGTCATAGGAGAAGAGGCTGTCTGAGCCCCAGCTCTTCTGCCGCAGTTTTAAGCAACTCCATTTAATTAAAGTTGTGCCTTGCGCTGGCATGAGAGCAATGGAAGTGTCAGTTTGCTTGTCAGGAGCTCCTCTGCCGGGAGCACAGATCAGAGCACCCATGGCTGAGTGCCAGGCTTCATCTCCAGCACAGATGGGAAGGCCAGGGGTAATTACCCCGCCCTGGCCAGTCGCCTTCCCGGGTGAAATTACAGAAAAGTAGGAGACAGCAGCTCCATCTGATTCTTATTCAGCATCATTTCCAGGGAAGGAATGAAGACAATCAACCATGACGTCCTGATTTGGGCAGGATGGCTGCCCTGAACCTTTCTACTCTGTGGACTGCTTTGTAGGAAAGTTAAGTCAGAGATGCAGGCACGCTGTGAGTTAGCCCCGCAGTGGTCCACTCTGGCACTCAGCTCCACAAGTGAAGCTGGTTAATTGAACTGTCTGAACTCTGTGGGGCACACACATGAGGAGATTTTCCTCCAATCTCTGCCTTCAGTTGTGCTTTGTCAAATCTCTTCCCATCTTTTAAGTATAGCTTGGAAAAATCCAGGCTTTCTGGTCACTTCCAGTCTAGATTGCAACTTACCCTTTCTCGTCATAGGCCAGGCTTTGGCCAAGGGCATTTGAAGCAGGGAGGAGAGAGCCCAGTCTGTCTTGTTAACTGCATACATTTCAATGCACTGAGGACAGTGTGACCTGCCTGTGGGGTATGTCAGTGAGTGGTTAGTGTGCTCAGTACCCTTCCTGAGAGTGTTACCCTCTCCCTTGGTGTCCATCTATGCAGCTACAGAGCTGATGTCTCTTACTCATTTTCTCCATGCTCCACAGAGACTATCCAGGGCCACTTCTGTGTCCTCTGGGGACCAATGGCAAATGGGGGGTGCCCCATCTTCTTTTTGAGCAGACTACTCCACAGTTCCTGCTTGCAGGTATGTTTGAAAACCCTCTCCTCCAACTTGAAGGAATATTCTGTGATGCCACCCTCCTGCCATCCCTGGGCACCCATTTTGTACATTAGGAAATTCAGATTCAGTAAGCATAGAAGACCAGCATATAATTTGTGTGAAGCTGGTGCTGATAGACAGTACAGGTCACTATATGTGACTCAGAGGTTATGGAGGAAACTCGTTCTATGCCAACAGACCAGGACTAGCATGTGGCTGACAAAGAGTGAATGTGTTCTGTTGGCTTGCATTAATTTTGATGATGATAAGAACAGAAATAACAAAAATTGGTCGAGGACTATATATTTGGTATCTCTTGTGCCTTCTTTCACAGCTTTTTAGCCCACATTTTACATCAGCTTTTGCTGGGACAACAACTTTTATGCAAGTATAACTTGGTAATGCCTTGTTTCAGCTACACCCTGCAGCTGCACCCTTCAGCTGCACCCTTCCTTTTGAAGGATTCTCAGATTCCTCAATATGGGACGTTGGGGGAATCTGTTGGAATTTCAATATACAATTAGAAAGTGCAAGGAAGTTAACACAAAATAAGGCCATCTTTGGCCACTGGGAAACAATAAACGAACTCTTCTTCCATCCTAAGGTGGACAGTTCCAAGATACACTGCTTTGCAGAGGATCCCAGCAAGACTGATCCTGAGTTGACACCAGGGGCGACCAACTCATGAATATACCATGTATTGGTCTTTTCTTCTTCCTGTTTCCCTCTTCCCAGGACTAGTATGTAGACCTCCCAGGCTCCCATTTCCATTCTCTGCTCCCTCTTCTCCAAACAAATTTCTTGTCTGCAAATCTTTGTCTCAGGCTTCAGAGGTGACCCACGCTGAGTTGATTAACCATGTTTGGTCATTTGTTAAGTGCTTTATTGTAGATCATCTGCTTTAACCCTCAAGCAACCCTATGAGGCAAATACTATTTTTGTCCCCCTCTGATGAATCAGGAAAATAAGATGCAGAGAGGTGAAATAAGAGAAGCCAAGTACCCTATGGGCGGGTTGATGACCCCAGTGAATTCAGGTAAGAACCTTTCTCTAACCTGGGGCAAACCTAGGTTTGGTCCTGGGCACAGACCTCATCACAGGGAGTATGTCTATAGGAAGCCCCCAGGATGATGAGGGAAATAGAATCTCAGCCTTAGGAGGGAGAATGGGAAAAGAGGGTGGCAGAGCCCAGAAAACATTCAGAAGGCACATGAGAGCAACCTCCTCTTCAGGACTTCATGTGGAAGCGAGAGTGGTTTGTTCTGAGCTATTGGAAAGACAGAACAATCACAGTGCAAGGAGGCAGGTTTGTGCTCAAGGCATAGAGTGAGTAGCCCTGGCATGCAGCAAACCTGATGCTGCAGGTGGGAGAGCTGAGGGTGCATGGCCAACTATTTATTGGGAACACAAGAAGAGTCCTGTGGGGGCATTCTATCAGATTAGGGCAGGATTCTAATTTGAGGCTGACAAAAATTTGCCTCTTCACACACTAGTCGAAGACAGCCTTACCCTGGCAGCCTCTTGGGGCTCCTTTGAATCCTTACTGCTGTTAGGGCTACCAAAAAGTGAGATGTCAGTAGGGTATGGAGCGGGCAGGATGCATTTCTAGGCAGGAAAGATTACTGTTGGCTGAATGAATAAGGGGCTTATTCCACCAGGTAATGTGTAAAGGTAAGAACCTACCTTGAGATTAATTTTTATTCACTATAGTACTTAAAACAGGGATGGGCACAAAGATAATGCCCAATAAACGTGCATAATCTGTAAATGAATTGAAAAGATTATTGGTCAAAAACCATCTGTGAGTTCCAAATTGGCCTGGTGCCTCAGCTGTAGCCCAGCTCTGTCCCAAGTCCCCCTTGATGTGCTTGGAGCATCCACCTGACTATGAAGTCTTTCCTTAAAGCCCAGTGAAAGGTCTTCAAACCCTGAGAAGGAGCCTAGGGCTGGAAAAGGAGCAGATGCAGGACTGGACCCAAGAAATGGGTCAGTGGACTAGTGAGTAGATTGTTCATGGTTGTTTGGGGGCTATGAATACTGAGTGGATGAAAAGCTTCCTGCTTGGAGGTGGATGCTCCATCCACAGGCACAGGAGGTGGAAGGACTGCCATCACAAACTTTACCCTTGGTATGTGAGTTAAACACACACAGAGTTGGGCTGGAAGGGGGCCATTACCTCTAACCAGTTCTTCAGAGAGAAGAAGAAATGGGCTGGAAAACAGGCAGTTTAGAAAGGAATTTAAGGAAATGACGGAATCAAGACCCAGGGTGGGAGAGTCCCAGCCCTCGTCAGATACATTCTCTCTCTATCCCCTAAACCTACTGACTTCATACACCATGTAAATGGCCTGTGGCCCAGGGAAATTTTGTCCCAGTGTCTGGAGGAAGAGGTCCAGACAGTCAGGAAGCTCCAAGGAAGGGAGACTGAATCAGCATTTAGGGTCATTAGCTATCTCACCTCCAGCCCAGCAACTCTCCTGATGAGAAGGAAAGGCCTCAGTAATCAAGGAACAGGGCACAGAGAGAAGTTGTCTTTAGACTGAGAGGAAACACTGAAACCATTGGGACCCCTCCTGCTTTCATTAAGCCAAGAGGTAAAGGAAATACACCCAGGCTCTGCCAGATTCTCTTCACCCCCGCTGTCAACTCCTGGCCTACATGGCCACAACAGCTCCTCCTGGGTCTCCCTGCCTCTTCACGTGACCCCGGCCAATTCATTCTCCACACAGCAGCCAGAAAGAATCTTCTTGAAATGGATGTTCACCAGACTATGCCACCTGAAACCAAATCCAGATGCTACACCACAGTCTTCGGGGCCCTGTGTCCTTAGCCCCATGTCCTTCCCTCTGGCTCATCTTGAATCTCTATTCCTCACTCACCATACACCAGACATACCATCTCTCTTTCATTTCCTCAAACACAGAGCAAGTCCTGTATTCCAATTGTGAGCATTTACCTGTACTGTTCTCAGTGCCTAGAACCTGTGTTCCCCATTCTTCACACAGTTGCTCCTTCTCATCGTTCAGGGCAACATTTGAAGTCACCTCCTGAGAGGACTCCCTGACCTCTGCAGATGAAGTAGATCCTGCACCTGTGTACCTTCACATCCATTCCTTATCTTTCCCCTGATATTTTGTGTCTTGGAGGTGGGGGCAGAGGGATACAGACCCCTGAACTAGTGTTTCCCATTGCCCCTTGTCCACTGCATCTGGTCAGGTTCAGCCAATGGGAGACACCGACAGAATGTTAGAGGGCAGGGGAAAGGGAAATGCTAGGGGCTTCTCCCTCTTTCTGTCTGCTCAGGTAGCATCTTTAGTAGTATAGATAGCTTTCAGGGCAATTAGAAGCCTTGGAAGCATGTTAAACAGAGCAGAGGCACCTCAGTTGACTTTTTTTTTTTTTTTAAATAAAAGATCACAATAATTGTTTTGGGGAAAATGTGTTAGACTTGGGGAAAGGATTTAGGAGGCTGTCCCAGTGAGAAATGATAATGACTTGGACTAGGGTGATTGTAACTCAGACAGAGAGAAGTGGGCAGATTAAAGCTGTCTTTGAAGGAAGAATTACCAGAATTTGGTGATTGTTTGGATGTGGTGCTTCAGAAAGGGGTATGGTCAGGAATGACTTCCAGGTTTCTGGCTTGAGCAACTGGGTAGACAGAAGTTCCATTTATTATGATGACAGACACTGTAGTGGAACAGATATTGTTCTGTTCGTGAAGGAAATATTCATATACATTCCTGTGACCTATTTTTCCCTATCCTGCAATACCTTTTATCTTTATATGTAAGCTATTATCTATCATCTGTCTATCTATCTATCATCTATCACATTTTGAAGTTTGGATTAAAGTGTGTGTACTATGCTGTGATTTCATTTTCCTATTTGTTTGCTATTATATATTCATTTGCATTCTGTATTTACTGTCTATTTTGTACTTTGCCAATTTAATAAATTAGATTCTGTAGAGTTTTCTGGTATGTGGTGGATACCTTAGGGTTTTCTACATACACAATAATGTTGTCTGTGAATAAAGGCAATTTTACTTCTTTGTTCACATCTTTGTAACTTTTTCTGTATCTGGCCTTATTACAATGTCTAGAACCTCCAATGCAAAGTTGAACAGAAGTTATGAGAGGACTGTCTTTGCCTTGATACGAATCTTAGCTGAGAAGTGTTGAATACTTCATCATCAAGTACAATATTTAACTATGGGATTTTTTTATTTTGGTAGATACTCTTCATCAGTTTGAGGCAATTTCCTTCTGTTCCTGGTTTCTAGTTTTATCATGAATAGTTGTTGAATTTTGCCAAATATTTTTCTATATCTATTAAAATAATCACAATTTATCTTGTTAATGTGATAAATTACATTATATTTGAAATTTAAGCCAACTTGCATTCCTGGGATAAATCTCACTTAGCCCAAGTGAATTTCTGTTTTTATGTAGTGCTGGATCCAGCTTACTAATATTTTGTTAAGGATTTTTCTATGTTAATGTCTTTTTTCCCCCTTTCTTATAAAGTATGTGATCTTTATAGCTAATATGTGGTGCTCTGGGGATCCCTAGAATATATCAGAAGTTCACAAGGATTCTTCTCACTGACTAGGTACAAATTCTACTGTCTCCCAACACCGTGAGCTGTCATGTACCTTTGTTCAGCTTTTGTCCTGCATCATCTGCTCCCTGGCAGGCATTATGGGTCTTTGTTCTGTGCATTCAAGCCACCCTCCAAGTCACGGCAGCAGCTTCAAACCCCGATACCCACCTCCTCAGTTCAGTGAGACGATGCTATACCTCTCTGCAAAATGATAAGGAAAATGTCCCAGACAGAAAGTCAGGTGGACTTGGGGCCGGCTCATGTTGAGTTTCCCTTCTCTCAAGGATTATAGTTCTGCTCTGCTTATTGTCCAATTCTGTAAATAATCACATGTATTTGTTCACTTTCATGGATGGGGAGGAGGAGGAGGAGGAAGTGGAGGAGGAAGAGGAAGGTTTGTTTTTTATTGGGCACTCAGTTGGTGACTTAGTTAACCTGGAAAGGCATGCCCTTCCATTCAGAGAAGTTTCCTTAATTTCTTTATTGCTGAACGTTTTCCTTCGATTTTCTCTGCTCTTGCTTTTGGGAATTCGTATTATTTTGATAGGAATGATAAGATAGGAATAAGAAGAATTATTTTGGATCTCTCAGACCTTCTTAAAATGTTCTATGGTTTCTCTTAGACTATATTTCTTTTCTTTTTGTTTTCTGATTTCTATTTTCATTTTTAATTTTATCTTCCAATCCTTCCATTGAGTTTTTTGAGATTTTTAAATCAATAATCATATTTTTGTAATCACATTTTTAATTTTTGATTGTATCTTTGTTCCCTAAATGTTAATGTTTATAGCCTCTTCTTCTTTTGTTTCATGGAGATCTCTTCTACTAGCTGTCAGAAGACATTAATGATAGTTTCATTTTGCTGCTGTTGTTATTCTTTTACTCTTACACTTCCCTCAAGTTGCTTTTTCTCCCACTTGTTTCCATCTCTGTGTTTTAAAATAGAGGACTTCTTCTGTTTTCTAGTGATCTTTGATTGTCCACTTATTTTGAGATTAGGAAACTGGAGGTCTGTTTGGGAACTCTGTGAAAGTGGCTAGAATGTCCCTACTGTGAATGTCACACTGTGAAGTACCGGCTGAACTTTTCTTTGGAAAACTTCAACGTCATTATCTTAAGGTCTGTCATCCTAGCCTGGTCAGATTCCTCAGAGAAGATTCTTCTGATCTACTTCCTGGAAGGTCAAGTCTGGCTGCCAAAATCCTGGAAGCTAATAGTGAAAAGGGACCTGGCAACCTCAATATCCAGTGTATAAATTTTCATGGAATCCCTCTCTTTCGCTTATGGTGACCTTGCCTCATGTGGACCTAAGAGAGAACTTCTCTTCTGTCTCCAGGGTAGAAGTCTCCAATATTCTGGAAGGGTAGAGAAGGAGCAGTTGTCCATCTTCTTGGAGTGGGAGGGATCGAGAGAACCATATTCATCCTGATTTTAGGTCTGTTTTCATTCCCATGCTCAGGGGTACGAGGAGAAGCAAGTCCTAAGCCCTTTGAAGGCTTGGGGTTGAAACTCATTTGCTTTTCAATTGTCCTGACTGTGGCTTTTAGATTCAGCTTGCCTTAAGCTAAGTCACATATGACATGTACATCTGCAATCCGGCTTTCAAAAATATTGTTTCTGTTCTTCTCATAGTTCCTTTGTCCTTTAAGATTTATGCCTTTTATTTTTTTTAAATATCATTTTAGTAGAATTTTGGAGAAGACCCCTATATTTTTTCAATGAACAGATGAAATGATGGCTCGATACCTAAGGCTAGAACTGGTAGCTCACAGTTACCAATGGGCAGCAAATATGCAGTCTTGCCAGGTTTTCCAAAAATATGCAGTGCTAGGATAAATATAAACCTTTTCCCCAAACTCCAAAGCAGTAGACTAAGAGGGTGTAAAAAGAACGTCTACCCTCTATGCATGGTGAGCTTAGGAAACTCATTGTCACAAAAATTGGTATAGGCTATTCATTCATATACAGTTGTTTTTTCAAATGTTCAGAAAAACTTAGCAAAGCAGAGTCATAGTAGATCACATAAGGGAGCAGGCATTTGAGACTCATCCAGGAGCCCATATTTTTCCACGATAGCCCTTGGCTCCTGCACTCATCCACATTCTGAGCTTAATATTCCCAAACCCCCCCTCTGGCTCTTGGCTACAGCCGCCTCAACTCAGACCCAACAGAAAGTTGCTTTTCCATTGTTATGGTTGGTTGATAGAAGGTGCATCCCAGTGTCTAGGTAAACAGGACTCTGTGGCTAGCTACGTTCTCAACTATAGCCCTCAGCCTCTGTTCATTTGGGAAAGTAACCATACCAGTCATCAGCTATTTCCAAAATATTTGGGAAGAGAGTATTTCTCTCTAAGATGTTCTTTAATAAGAAAGTAAATAAGCTTTATAAAGTGAACATGATCAAGTGAATATGATCTGCAATGCTCATAAGATGGAAAAGGGTCTTAATACAAATGGACCATCATACAGAGGTATCTGTGCCTCCTCGTTCAGAAGTAGGTTTCCCCCCATTCTGGGCCCTGAGCACTACAGCCCACCTCACCCTTCCCAGCTTTCTGCACCCAGCCTCCCTGGGACCATTCTCTCAGAGACACAAGGCTGTAAACCACACACTGTCTGAAGCAGCCTCCAGCTTCCAGAAATCCATGGACATAGACAGTCCATCTCTTCAGTCCTGCCCCTTCCCATTCACCCTCAAGGGGATATAAAAATATAGAAATGGCTGGAGAAAGGGCATTACCAGGTAAAAACTTCTTCTGCAGGTTGAGAGATTTCATTTTGATCCTGTCTTCAGTGCTGTGTTATGATACAGCAATGTCATGATCACTTCACAGCCATGGAAGGAATTATTTTCACTAGCATCTTTCATTTCTGATCCCCTCATCCTCATGTGTCTGCCTGATGACAAACCAGACCTGTCAGAGCTACCTGTCACTGCAGGGGGAAAAAAATACCTTTTTGACAACTGTATCTTCCTCCAGCATACTCTTTGTACCTGATGTCTGCTTCCCAACCTGTGTTTGTGACATTTTTGTTATTTCAAAGGGCCTCATGAAATTCTCCAAAAAAGGAATCTCAAACCCAATTAATTTAAATTCATTTTTGTGTTGAATGTGCTACATGACATATTTAGGAAGGAGTGTGTGCATCGTAAAGTGAAGCTATGGGAGGGCCTCACTGTAAAGAAGCAGCTTCCCTCATTAAAAGCAAACCCAGGAGTCTCCAAGGACCTAAGCAGGGAAGGGCACCAGGAGGTGGCTCATTGCTGTTGGGGTAGGGGAGGGTGGGGGATGCTTGCTTCTAATTCTGATGTTAGCTCCACACTGGTGGGGAAATTTTTCTAGGTGGAAATAAATAGTCCTTCCTAGTTTCCCTTTAAATAACACCACCCAGTGACAATAACAACTTACCCTTCCCTCCACCAGTCCTACCTTCCCCATGGATGGCATGCCAAAGCTACATCAAGCCCCAGAAGTTCTCTGCTGCATTACAAAATCTCAACTTTCACTCTCTACTCCCCAATTCCTGAGTCAGGCTGTTCTTGTTGGTTTTGACTTTTGTTTTAATAAAGACCAATAGAAAAGAAAAAGAAAATATGGATTGGCAAGGAGATGTTCAGTAGGGAATTTCTTGTTCTCCAAGTTCAATGCCAACCTTTTGGCTTTCTATTTGGGATGGCGGTGTATGCATATGCATTGTCCTCTCCCCCTGCAGGATCACACAAAAGTGTCAGTGACATTTGGTAAAAAGAATAAATCCATGGCAGCCATTAAGTAGAAGGAAGAGTATCATCAGTGGAACAGAAATGATAAAAAATTTATGGACAATAGAATACGGATGCAACTGGATCGTTGCACTTGAAACCATGAGGGAGAAGGTTCTAGCAGCTGTAAGTGCATTGTTTCCCAGGGGAGCCCCACAGGGTCTCCCAGCTTGCATTTGGCTATGGAGTGATAATCAGAACCATTAGTTGCAGTACTATCTACAGCCCTGGTTTCCAAATTGTTTTGAGTCACATATACTTGTTATTTGTTATTAAAAAAAAATTAAGCACACATCCACAATTTATGTAAATTTATAAATTATATACATATACCATGCTCATCAGCAAATATCTCAATATAATTTATATTTAGGTGAGATTAATCATTAATGATCATAAGTGAGACTTTATCTTCCAAAGGG
The DNA here is from genome assembly GCF_022837055.1 of Prionailurus viverrinus. Lineage (NCBI taxonomy): Eukaryota > Metazoa > Chordata > Mammalia > Carnivora > Felidae > Prionailurus > Prionailurus viverrinus. The sequence continues at coordinate 31,220,776 of NC_062569.1, forward strand.
TCTTCATGATAGTTCTGAATTTTAGGGACAAAATCCTCATCAGATCTCATGAAGTTGTTATTATTTTCATCACATAATGCAGTGAATGAAAGTTAGAAGTATCAGCTTTGCTATTCTCCAGTTGTTTACTAGGGTTGGCATTTTTAAATTCTCTTTGATTCACATTTTTTATGCCAGAATTTTTAATCACTTAACTATTTTGCAAGGATTACATTTTTTAATGGAATGTATTATCCATAAATCTCCTTAGCCAAGAAGATATAAACTGCAATTCATCACAAGACAATCAAACCAGCAAACAAGTGGATTAAGGAACTCCTAGTCTTACTTCAGAAATGACAATCCATATGCTAAAGTTAGTAAGCCTTACTGCCTTTCATATTTTAGACACAATTCATGTCAGTAAAAGTGCTAAGCTTTTCTTTGCTCACCAAATGGATTGATCTTGAATAGCTCTCAGGGAGAGCACCCCTTGAGTCCACTGGGGTGTTATCCACTGGGCTGGGTGGCCCTGTACCTCCCTGTACCTGGCTGGCCCTGAGGCCCACAGCATGGATGTTGGAAAAATGGAAAGGAGAGACTGTGTACCTCCCAATCTCCTCAGCAGACCAGTAAACAGAAATGGAAGTCACTGTATTCAAGAGTAAATACAGTAAAGCACTGTGGCAAGGGTCAAGGCCAATGTATTTAGGTAGTGGTGGGAACTGTGAACTTAACATGTCTGCCCAAGTTCAACATCAGTACTGCCCCCCTGCCCAAGGTCTTGTACCTTGGGTACAAAGGGTCCCTTGTGCGCCCTCCATACCAAACAGCCTTGTCTTCCACTCATGAATGTGAAACATCAGCCAAGGGTCAAAAAGTCTTTGAGAAAAATCAACAGCATGGAAGGAGAAACCAAAATGAACCAAACCAATAACAACAAATCAATCAAGGAAAAGAAAGCAATTTAAAAATGGTACTTCTTACTTGGATTCTTAGAGTCGTTGAGACAACATTTAAAAGGATTAAGTACCTGTTTTCCCTCCTATGCCCCAGGGTTACGGAAGGAATCCTTGTGTGTTAGAACTACTTAGTATCTCCACTGTGGGGGTAGAAACACAAGCCCACACAAATGATAAAATTGTATTGAACTTGATTCACACACACACACACACACACACACACACACACACGTAAAATCAGGGACATCTGAATAAAATTGGTGGATGGTAAAAAATGTCAGTATCTTGGGTGTGATATCATACTATAGTTCTGCAAAGTGTTGGGGGAAACAGGGCAATGTGTATATGAGATCTCTCTGTATTATTTAAAATTGCATATGAATCTATGAAAATCTCAATTATAAGTATTGAGATACATACATTTTAGTGATGAGAGGATATGGACAATAAATGAGCAATAATGAACAATGAAAAACACATATATAAAATGTAAAAGCAAGGCAAGGAAACTATAGTTCCTGGGAATACCTCTTTATAGAGGTAGTTAGTGAAGGCCTGTCCAACAACAGCATTGAACCAAACTGTAAGCAATAGAAAACTAATGTGATACTCATTTAACTCGAGATATTATACATGGCAAAAGAATTAATAAGAGCAAAGTATGATTTCACAAAATAACAAAGGAATGATCTAGAAAAAAGATACAACAATTATGAATTGTCAACAGAGATCCCATTATGGAACTTGCATGACTAAGAACATGATATTCCTTAATTGTCAAATGAAGGCAGATCTGTTCTTTACTACTAATAAAAAGGAATTCTAGGCACAAAGGTAGAGTTATAGAAGTCTTTCTCTCTCAGCTATAGAGGCTCTCTGCAATTTAGTACATATCAACACAAATCACGTTTGCAGAGGGGAGTTGGGGCAGTAAGCCTGCTCATGGAGGAGACCTGCAGACTTGCAGTGTTTTTGTGAAGATCAGATGAGGTCATATAATTTATTCAAGTGTCTAATTTACTACTTAACACTCAGTACACATCTGTGTGTCTCAGAATAGTATAAGCAATGCTGCAGTAACAAACAAACTCCCAAGTCTCAGGGTCCTAACATGAAAATGTTTACTTATTACTCAGATAAATTATAATGCAGGTCTGATAGCCATCCTTCACCCTATAGCTAAAACGCATGGAATATGAGATCTCAAGGTCAATGCAGCTAGGAAAGAAAGGTCTGGAGGATTTTGTAAGATGTTTTTAAGTGCAAACCTGGAACCAGCTCATAATATCACTCCACCTGCATCCCACTGGTCAGAATTCGGTCACATGGTTCTGAAGTAACTGCGAAGGAAGCTGGGGCATGTGGTCCTCGTGTGTGGACAAAACAGTATGGAGGGCACGGATCACTGTTGGTGCCAGAGCACTCAGTAAATGGAGACCCTGCCCTCCTGCCACAGCTCCTATTCCACTGCTATTACTTCTAATGTCCTAATAATAATGATAGCAATGCCTAACACCCAGCTATCCAGCACTGGCTACTTTTCATTATTTTGGTTTACACAACAACCCTTCCAAATACATTTATAATTTATTACTATAAATCAGGACTCAGGGACATTGAAATTGCCTGAAGTCACAAGCTAGTAAATATTTGTCTTAATACCAGTACTTTCCGTACTAAAGGAGAGAGCGTATCCTCCAAGAGGCCGGGGAGCCTCAGCACAGACTCTCTGGAAGACTCTAGCCCTTCCCAGCTCTAAGCTACCTGCCTGGTACATAACCATTGGAACATCTGTAAAAAGCTTCCCTCCACGGTAATTTTTTCTTTGATTTACTGGTTGTGTTAAAATTGTTGTTCTATAATGGTCAAGTCTGGAGGATGTTGCACTTAAAGAGAAAATTGCCTTAAATAAAAACGAATGATACTAAAATCCCTTCTCTCCCAATGAAATGATTCTCCTGTATTTTGTTCTCCTTGTGAGCACACCAAAAAAGCTTCTTTGGTCTATTATTTCCCAATTACCTCCTCTGGTGTTAGCTGAGAGCAGAGAAGGAAGATGGGATCATGAGGCTCATAACATTTGATCTTTTCCAGGCTTCAGCAAACCTGTGAATCACTTTCATAAGCTAAATCAATATCAGGTGTCACCTGGTGGCAGGTAAGGGCAATTCGATGGCTTTTCTAATACCTTGCAGGCATTGATTTCCCCACATATCAGGAGAGAGGAGGCTGAATAGGGAACGGAGGAGCGGGCAAAGGCAAAGTGACCGCGCAGCTCTGCAGGCGGGGATCAGGGGATCTTAGGGCTCACATCTGCCCTGACTTCACCCCGATTTCCCAGCTGCTGCCAGCCATGCCCATTTTCCTCAGAGCATTCCCAGGCCCAGGAGCCCGGAGAATGCTGCTTAGCTTCGGTGTGTGAAAGTCAACCTAAACCCCACATTCACCAACTGAAACAGGGCAGTTCTTTTGCTTTCTCTATTTTAAAGGGCCAAACTACCCAGATGGCATGACTAAACACTGCTCTCAGAGAATGTGAGACAGAAAATATGGTTCTCAAAGTCTCCTCTGGGATCAGCAGCAGCAGCATCACTGGAGAAACTGTTTAGAAATGCAAATTCTCAGGCCTCACCCTGCACCTACAGGATCAGAGTCTCTGGGGGTGGGGCCCAGCCACCTGTGTTATCAAAAGCCCAAGGAGATCATCATGACTGCTACAGTTTGAGAACTGTTGTACTAAAAGAACCTCAAGGGATCATTAGGCTGAGCTCCCCATCTCCCAGAAATGAAAAGTCAGGCCCAGGGAGAGCTGTGGCATATCAGGATGGGAACCCAGTTTCCTGGCCTCCCTTCAGAACCACCCTTTACAGCTTTCTCTGGGCAGCTGACTAGGCATACTGGAGTCAAGTGGGGTGACCCTCCAGACTGCTGTGGCTGCTGTGCCACAGAGCTAAAGCCCAAAGCCCATTGCTGGGAGGCCTTGTTGGGGACACTGGGAAGAGCCGTTTCTCAGCTGAGGGTAAGCCACTGATATTCCAGAGAGTAAGTGGGGAGTGGGCTGAGGGCATCCAAAGTCCTACCAGTGTAGTTGTGGCTGAACTGAATCCCCAAAAACACACAGATGCATTTGCTATGGGGAGGCATGTCTGGGCTAGACTGCAAGCTTGCTTCTTGGGCATGTTTCTTCCCCAAGAAACAGCAAAGGCAGAGGGATGTGCTTATCTTTTGTCCTGGATGCCCCACATTCTGTTCCTGCCTCCCTGCCCCCTCTGGTCTGGCCATCTCTCACCTGCTCTAGTGCAGGAGCTTCCTCAAGAATTGCCTCCTCCAATGTCACTGCCCTCCAGACACTCTCCATCCGATGCTGGAGAGAGAGAGACCTCCTTCCAACTGTGCTTAAAAATCTTTCCCCAGCTTCCCTTGGCTTTGGGAGGAGATCTACACTCTCTCTCTGGCATATTCCATCCTCGGCAACTGATGCCTGGCCCCCTCCAGCTTCCCCTCCTGCCGCTTCCCTGTCCGGGCCCCAGCCCACCAGAAATGCTGCCCTCACAGCCCTGCCACTTAATTTCCACTTCTTTCAAGATCCAGACTGACGTCCACTCCTCTCAAGAGTCAGAAGCCCCTCCCCACCGGCACCCTCACAGAAGCTGTGCCTGTCTCTATCACAGCCCTGACCTTGGATTCAAAATATGTTTGTCTGTCATCCCCACCAGACAGTGAGAGACCGAGTGCAAAATAACCTCACTGGTGATGATGTCCTGAAACCACTAGCATTTATGTGTGTCCAGACTGTACATGTGCCAGAAACTTTTCATCGCTTGGGTGTTGCCCCAACTTCTCTCCTTTGAGTACCATCTTAGGTAGGAAATACATGGAAGTTTAAATTCCTATAGTTCCCTGGGTTTTTTTTAATCCTAATTATGCATTATGCCAGCTGGGAAGGACCTCACCCAGCCCCTGCCTCTAAGCAAGACTGAAGGAGGCTTCTGGGCTCCTTTGTACAACAGTTGGTCTGTACACCTCAGTCAGCTTGGAGAAGGTACAATCAGATGCTGGGGGCACTGCTCACACTGCAAGATTCATTCTCTCAGCTTTCCATGGTCAGCGGGCAGAACAAGAAACCCTTCAGGCGGGGTGCGACTCAGCCTAGAGCATTTTACCCAGAGAGACCTTTCTGAATATGCTTTGTGCCACTTAAAAGTTACTGTGTCTCCCTGCTTTTATCTAAATTTAACACCGTTACTTTTTCTACCTTAGTAATAAAGCAGATTGAAGTGTTTGGTGAAAGAGGTTCGAAATAAGAAGCTTGCTTTCCTTTTTATTTTCTTTCCTTTTTGTTTATATCTTGCTTTTTGTTTTGTTTTGTTTTGTTTTTTTTAATGAGGCACTCCGAGAATATTATAAATCCTCACAAGGCTCCCCAACTTACAGATGGAGAAATGTTCAAACACTTCCATTGGTCATTTGAAGCCCAGGCCATGTTTTCTATACAGAGAGGCTTCATTAATGGTGGTTCCCAGAATATCAGGTAAGGTGAGGCAGGAATGGGAATGTTTAACCTTAAGCCTGCCGTAGGCCCTGGGGTCATCAGATTATGACAAAGGAAAGCAAATTAGTCCACCAGATCGGTAGACTATTCACTGAGAGATCGTGGACCTCCACAACCAAGGGGGAGGAGAAGCAAGCTAGGCTACCCTCAAGACACCTCTACCAGGTGGGACATCTGGCTGTATCCCCCAGCTGTCCTTTTACAGCACCTCAACACAGCCTGGCCTGAGAGTTGGGCCAAAGTGCAAAGGATGGGACCTGCTCTTGGTCAGCAGGGAGGACAAGGCTGTCAGGTCTGCTGGGAGACTTTGGGTTCTCCTGAGGTAGCCTCGACCACAGCTTCATTCAGCCTGTTCCTCTACTTGGTCTGAGTCATCCTATTTGTGTCTCCCTGCTCCAGAGTCTAGCTGCTCTTTCTTGCTTAAAATAGCCTGAAAGTCTCATGTTTGGCTATTTTAATGCACCAGAATGGGAGAGAAATGTTCCTGAAACAGGTATTTACCAACAGGTCCTCTCTTGCTTGTTTCAGTATTGCCAATCCCCAGATAGCTCCTCCGGGAACACCTCAGCTCAGAGTGACCTGGGAGAACTCCCCAGAGAGTGAACTTAGGTTGGCTCTAACCATTGTCGTATTAGTCAGGATAGGCCAGGTTTTGCTGCACCAAGCAACTTCAAAATCTCTGTGGCATAACACAACAAAACCGCCTTAGGCTTGCAGCAGGGTTCTGCTCAAATTAGAGACTTGAGACTCTGTGCTCCATGGTGATAGGGGTCTATCTTGACATGTGCTTCCATGACTACCACAGAAATGGGGAAGTACTCAGGTTTGTGAAGTCTTCCAGCTGGAAGGAGCACAGTTCATGCCAACTCATATTGCATTGACCAAAGTAAATCACAACAGCTCCACGTGGAAGGACATATAGAAGTACATGGAGCTCCCTATAGGAGTCCTATATATAAAAGCCCTCAAAGAAAGACAGAACCACCGTCCTACTATGTGCTCAGAAGGTGGGGAATGAGCTAGAAATATTTGGCGAGCAACCATAACCAGCATCTCATGGACCCAGATAACACATCTTCCCAAGCACGACGAGTCCACAGGTCTCTCTCACGCTGTTTGCCAAGAACTACGTAGAACCATGCTGACATCTCCAGATACAAACCCAGTCTGTTAAGAGACCATGCTCTCTCCCACCCCTCCTAGGGGAGCTTTAATTATAGAAAACAGCCCTGTCATCTCTGCCACAGAATCCCAGGATATTGGGGAGAGTGAAAGAAATCTCTGCGTCACACAGTCTGCTCTGCAGCCTTCTTGAAGAAATAGGCCTGTTCTTTTTAAGGAAATTATAAAAAGAAGGAAAATCCTAGAGCCTCCTCTCCTCACCCATTCTAGTGCCAAATAATTATGTCCTTCCCATCCCTCCTTTCCGGACTGTTGAAAGCACTTGCAAATCAAAATAGTAAAAAACAAAACAAAACAAAAAACAGTTAACAAACATGAAATATTGAAAGCAGATATAGTGGGGAGGGGGGTGGGAGAGTGAAAAAAATAGATCTCAACCCACATACTCTCCCTCAGAAAGACTGTCTCAGAGACATACCCAGTTGAGCTGCAGGCTATGATATAATTAGAACAATATTGCCCAATTGCAAAGACATGTGCCTGTTTGCATGAAATGGAAGCATCTGCTGAAATTATTTGAGGTGTCCCATCACTAATTAAAAGAGCTTTCATTTATAGAGGATGCACCATATGGATGCTGTTGATTCTTGGGTTGCTGGATGTGAACGAGCACTGGGGGAGTTGTCGGGGCAGGTGTATGGTGAAGAATATCTGGCAAAATATGATTTAGTCTTCCAAAAATTCCTCTTACAAGGAGGTATGGGGGTGGGGGAGGTACCGCTGGAAGTTGTTTCAGTGAGGCACAGAAACGTGATACGTCATCCCAAATTTCACCCAGCTTGTCTGTGACCACTTATGAGCTTTACCCCTGAGGCTTGCTGTGTCCCTTTCACTTGTCAAGCCACTACCTTGTTTTCAAGGGGCCTTCCAGGTAAACAGGATCAGCTACAGAATTTGTGGGACCCTGCACAAAATGAAAACATAGGGCCCTCTACTAAAAGTTATTAAGAATTTCAAAATAGAAACAACAGAGCATTAAAATAAGTGCAGGCAATTCTGAATATGGGGTCCCTGTGCTACTGGAAAAAGTAAGATCTTCTGGAAAAATAGGGACCAAGATATAGGGAGGTTAAACCAAGAGTCATGTGAGACAATTGTCAGCCCAGCACATTACAGCCTTTAAGGGGCTTCCACAACCACACTCTTCTCTGAGGGCCACACAGCCCATGCTCTTGGCAGGACAGAGAGAAGAAAGGACTTGCTATCACATCTCCATACTATGCAGAGCTGTGATAAAACCCAGATGCTGACTTTTGGCCCTACATGCTTTCCCCTACTTTATACCTCATCTACTCAGAAAGTTGTGCCCCCAGTGGACTCTGCTTTGCATCATTCTCTGCTAGCACATACCAAATCTAGGAGCCCATGTACATCCCATTTAGCACAGCAAAGTAGCCCAAATAGGTACCAGGAAAAACAAAGTTAGTATCAGCTGAGCTGGAAACATATGCATTTAGAAGGGCCAAGTAAAGCTGATTCTTATCATTCTTTCTAGTTAGAAAGGAGGTAATAGAATATTCAAGATGGGATTTTCAACCAACTTGGACTAGGGGGTCAATAGAGCATACTTTAAACAATTATGGAATTCTTTCTCTCAAAAAAAAGATAACTGGGGACAAGGAAATAATAGCCACTGAACTGTCCTCTGAATCAGAGCTAGTGGTTTTTTTCTAAGATCAGGGAATATCCCATTCCAAAATCACTTTGGGGTGCAGCAATACCCCTGTTTCAGATTCCGGTTTTTAAGAAGTGGTCTTAAGGAGACGAGATCCACAGCATCCAATGGATGCAATGATTTTGTTGTTACAGGTAGGTATATCTGTACTTGGAAAGAAAAACTCAAAATCAAATACCCAGAGTCTCAACTTAAAAAACTAGAAAAAGAAGAGCAAAGTAGACCCAAAGTAGAGCAAGTAAAGAAAATTAATGGAGTAAAAAGCTGGTTCTTTGAAAAGTTCAACAAAATTGACAAACTCTAACTACATAGATCAAGCCAAAAACAGAAAGAACACATAACACCAATTTAGTAATGAAAAGGGTTTATCACCACAGATCCTACACACATGCAAAGGATAACAACAGTTGGTTCGTTAGCATTCCCTGGAATACTATTCAGCAATAAATGCTTAAAATGAAGTTAAAGAACATCTCAAAACATTGTAAATTTCACTCAGAATATTGAAGGCAGAAGCAGAATTCAGAGGCAGGCAGCCTGACCTCAGGGCTTGAGTGCTTTACTGTGATGCTACCCTGCCTCCTTTCCTCTGCCCCGGGGCAAACTGTCCCATGGAGCACCCAGTTATGTCTCCTTGACATCTGTCCAGATGACCTACGTTGGCTTTCCAAGGCGATAGATGTGTGGAGCTGCACTATCAGTCATCCATTTATACAAAGACCGTAACAATACAATTGCAGCAAAGAAGACAATCCTATCTGTAGTTGTCTGTGGTAGTTCAATGTATACAACCAATATCCTTGGATTGAATTCCCTTCAACAAGGACCTTTTCCTGTCAGTGTAAATGTCAATAAACAAATTGTCATGGAGGGCCTGTGGACCATTTCTTTGGGTCCCCTGGTGGGATAGAGCTTCCAAGACTTCAAGGAGTTTGTAAATGGGTGGTGTAGCATGACGAGATAACATATAGGAAAAAATGAGAGCTAGTATACAAAGAGTAGCTGAAAATGCTTGTAGAGACTGGGACAGAATTCAGGTTATGGGGACTGGGTTGGAAAGTGACAGAGCCCACAAGGAGAAAATGATACAGTCAGTAAACTCCAGGTATGATAAAAAAAAAAAAAAGACACATTTGTGACTCATTCTCATCTTTCTGGGTCCTTTGGTATCTGAGAAATGGTTTCTGGTCATCCTTTCAGTGGTTCTCCAAAGGATTTTCCAGAAAACTCTACCTGGGACTTCTTCAAACTCTTTGGCTCTGAAATGCTGGAGAGATAAGAAATAGCACCGTCTGTGTGCCTTGAGTTTAAAAAAGAAGCAAATCAAGCAGCTGGGAGATCCAGATTTTACTCAATAACTGTCTACAGAGAAGAGGACAAAGAATCCCATAATCTGTTTAAACACAAGATAGGAAAATGACTGTTTTAGCCAATGTAATTTTTTATATTTCTAAATTTAAATAATTATGTTTCCAAATCAATCAAAAATTTCAATATAATCAACCTCCTTGATAAAATTATCCAGACTTATTTAAAGAAAACAAGAATTCCCCTCTTTTAATTCAATAGTATCAAAAATCAATTTCCAATTTGTCCTTAAGAAAAGTTTCCCACTTGGTCCATGGCATCCTCTAGGGCATCAGCATTTCCTCAGAGCCACCCCCCTCATCAATAGGCGTATCAACTTAGGACTAGCCATGAAGAAGTGAGAATTCTCATCCTGTCCTCTCCCACCCTTACCCCCGTGGAACTACTTTTAACCTTACTGCACTTGATCTGTGTATTATCAATAATATCTGATGAGTATTCAACATTTATTAGCTTCTAAAAGTTTACCTGTGTGTGTATTTAATCTACAACAAATTGTGAATCATATATTATAATTATCCCCATTTCACAAATGAAATATTTGAGATGGAACAAAGCAAGATTACTTGCCCAGAGAGGCTCCAGAACCCAATCACTTAACCTTTTGCTTGGTCAACTTTCAAATGAGTGAGGCTCTCTCCAGCATAGCTTTTCTTGGGTTTTCTTTACAGCTATTTAGGATTGATCCTTCCATACCTCCTCCATCCCAAGATGATGCTGATTTCTTCCTGGTAACATTGTAATGAGAGACAAGCCGGCACTCCATATGATCAATTTCTGAACCAATAAAACTTATCTAAATTTGTTCTGGATCAATGGAAGTCCTTTCCTGCAATCCCACGAGCAAAAGAGAATATAGATTAAACGCTTTTGCTGAAAATTCCAGACTACTGTCCACATACTTTTTGGCTATGCTGGTCGGAACATACTAATTATGTTGATGACCCAATGGAAGAAGTAAGCTTCCTGTTGCAACTTACTATTACTTTGACATCGATATTAATGGGCATTTTTTGGATACATTATGGATCAAACATTGCCCTAGAAGACACACATACATTCTCTCATTTATTCCTCCCAAGAGTCCAAAGAGGTAGGTGTCATTATTATTTCCATTTTAGAATTAAAGAAACGAAAGCACAGTGAAGTTTACTAAGTTGTACAAGCTCCGACAGGTAGTTGGTAATGGACTCAAGATTAAAGACCTGACATGCTTATTCCATGTGCTAGAACCTAATCAGGACATGTGTTTATCTCTGCTTATTATTTCAAAGTTTTCACTGCCACTGGGTGTAATGCTATACACTAAAATGTGGTATGCTGGAAAGCCTACTCAGCTGAGAATCAGACAACATCCAGAAGCCTGAACCAAGCTTCCAAAAAACTCTTTCTTAGGGGTCCCTCAGTTCTAAACCTGTATCATCTTGTGATTCTGTATCTGAGTAGACAATATGGTACTTGATTTTGTCAAGACAACAAGGATTCATGTTCTTCAGAGACAGGTATTAAAAGATATATATATAGAGAGAGAGAGACATAACTGTTGATATAGATACAGATACTTAGAATTATTGAACCTTATTCTGTGCCAGGCCTTATATCACTTTGGATTCAGGATTGCATATTAAACCTCACAACAAACACTAGAAATAAGTATTACATTCTCATTTTACAAATAGGGAAACTGAGATTCAGCAAGGTTGAGCAATCCTCCTACTGTTAAAGGGTGAATAAGTGGCAGAACTCCTACTCCAGAATCATCAGATTCCTGAGCTAGAACTCAGTTGAGAAGCAGGCACCCCTCAGATGCACAATCACTGATCACTTATTTTGTCACAGGCAAATGCCATCAGAATCATTAAAAACAGGGTTGACATCTAGTGTTTGAGAGGACTTAAGGAAGTTTTCCTGCAAATAGCAAGACTATCCTATGGTCCAAGTTTACCTTCTTGCACATGCTACAATACTGTTCTCATAAAACATCCTTCCCTATGGTTCTTGTAAAGCCCATAGGTCCTTGAATAGTTGGTCAAATGTCACTGCCTCTGGAAAATCCAGCTGCCTGAGACTCCCTGCCTTCCCCAGGTAAAGTGAGTCTTCCTCCTGGGCAGCCCCATAGCACTGGACATTCACTTTTATGGGGTTCTCCTTGGTGTTGTGGCCATTTCCTTGGCATCACACAGCAAAGGTTCATGGCTCAAACTCCATGACTCAATCTGGGAACAGTGTTAGCAACTTTAACAAATGCACAATACTTGGGTTTGATTTCCAGCTCTTGCGCTGGCTAGGTAGATGACCTTGGGCAGGTTATATAACTTTTTTTTTTTTACCTCATTTAAAAAAATCTATAAAATGGGGTTTCCTGGTGAGAACCAAACAACACACATGCCAAGTGCTTGGTGCATTGCCTGCCACGTAGTAAGTTCTCCATAAATGGGAGCAAATGTTATATTGTTCAGTCGCTGTTTGAACATCTGCCTTTTCCTCTGGTCCACAAACCCCTCAAGGACAAGACCCTTTCTTATTCATCTCTGTCTCTTCAGAGACTGTCAAGGTGCCTCCACCCAGTAGATGCATGATAGAGGTCTGTGAAATGGCAAAACTGTATGCCTTTCATCCTTTGGTGTCTCTTAGACAGCCCTGCTTCCACTACTCAGATCTGGAGCTGAGGAGCTACCCACTCTAGGCTTGGCAGGTGTTTCTTTGTCTGGTTCCAGCTTATGAGGCACCCATTCCCAAGCTCTCTCCTTCCTTCTGATTCATCAGTCCCGGAGCTCCATGTGCAACATGGCTTTATGTAGCGACACAAGTGGCAGTTCAGTGGTGTGTGCAAGTTTTGCTTTCATTTTAAATCAATGGAAGTTTTAAAAAATCTTACCTTATTCCTCAAAGGCCCATAAAGCCCTTCATGGGCCTCAAGGGAATTGTTCACTGTAAGATTTTAAAATTGCTTCCAAGTTACTTATCATTCATTCAGGCTCATGCTATTCTTTAAAATTCTTATTGATTTTGGAAACAGTCATTTAATTGATATCAAAAAGCAATTACATTTTCCAGGCTGTAAATCTGTTTCACTCCCAGTATTAAATTCATCATCTCTGTAAATAATTTTCTCTTATTATGCATACATATTAACCAAACTATAAATAGCATCATTAGTGTACCCATGGTTGCCTTAACAATCAGTGACCCCTGAATTTGATTTAGAAAAATTGATTGCTGCTGAAAATTTCCCTTAAACGAAATTGCCATTCCTGCTGAATGTCTAGGCAAATGAAGGCATTAGAGGGTTGTTACCTTCCATTTCCTCCTGGGCTTCAATATAGCAATTTTAAGTAGGGATTTACATAGATGCACCTGTTGATGAGCAGTCCTTAAAAATCATTGCTGTTAACAGCATGCATAATCGTTCTTATTAGATGCTCAAGTTTGAGTTTTTAAGAAAAGAGTCTTCTCAGCATAGAACTCCTTTCCAAAAACACAGAGGGACATAAAACTCTCATCTTGAAATCTATGGTTCAGCCAGGGCAGGCTATAAGGAGGCAGAGTAGAGAGGGGAGGGATGAGAAAGTTTGGGGTTCCTACAAGAACAATCTACATCTCCAGAACAGGGTTACATCAAGGGCCGTAAAACAACATGGGAAAACACCCATGATGTGACATCAAGAGAAGAATGCAGAATCCACAGTGATACCTGGGGTATGATCAAAGAAATATAAAATGTGAAGGTATTTGAATAAAGACTCAAAGGAGACTTAAGAAAATTAAAATAGTTGATTTATGGTGATTGAGTAATACAAACATTTACTTCTTCCTTCCCTTCCCTTCCCTTCCCTTCCCTTCCCTTCCCTTCCCTTCCCTTCCTTCTTATACTGCTATTTTCTTAATAAATATAAAAGTGGAGAAAGTGGGAAGAAAAAGGAGGCAAGGAATATTTGAATTAGAAAGATCTTACTCTTAGCTTTGATTAGACTCATTTACCAACCCTATGACTCCAAGGAGTGATGTGATAAAAAGTCATGAATTTTGTGTTAGACTCAAGAGGGAACCCAGTCCTCCAGCACTAAGCAGGCTAGGGAGCTTCATGTCCCACAGGCCTTGTGTTAAGTCAATGAGATAGTGTTTCTAAGGTACCCAGCACACAAGAGGAACTCTGAGCCTCACCTTCCACATCTGTAAAATTAAAGATATTTATGCTTATGCTGTATAAACATTAACTTATTTAAACCATATGGGAAGCTACTTTTTAAACTATAAAATTATATACCAACACTGTTTTTACTGACCTAGATAAGATTAGATTTTGGAAAAGGAAAGCAAGGTGGCCATTCAAGAGGACAGAACCTACAACTTCTCCTGTCTAATGGCTCCCTTTGCTGAGTCACAGTATCTGAAAAGTCTGCCAATGCATCTGGCCCTCTCAGTATCAGAATACCCTTGAGGCATAAGGACGTTTTATTACAATACAGCTTCTCCATGGAACAGAGAGGCAAATGGATGGTCATATTTTGAGTATTTACCCCTATAACGAATTTGAGAAGAAACCCTTTTTGATCTAGAAATAAGACCCTTCATTCCTGGGATGGAGACCTGAAGATATGTGAGTTCCCTGCAGGCACAGGAATTGGTGAAAAGTCACCAAGACAGTTTGGCTTGAAGGATCCCCTTTTGGCCTCTTGTATCCTAACATGTGTGTAATTACGGTTTCAGAAGAAGAAATAAAGTAGAGAACATTTCTGTTACTTCTGAAAGTTTCTTCATGCCCCTTTCTAGTCAACTCCCTCCTCTCCCCCAACCAGAGACAACCACTATTCAACTTCCATTACCATAGCTTAGCTTCCCCTATTCTTTTTAAAAAATTTTTAATGTTTGTTTATTTTTGAGAGAGAGAGAGACAGAGACAGAGACAGACAGAATGTGAGCAGAGGAGGGACAGACAGAGGGAGACACAGAATCCAAAGCAGGCTCCAGGCTCTGAGCTGTCAGTACAGAGCCCAACATGGGACTTGAACTTGTAAACCATGAGATCATGACTTGAGACAAAGTCAGACACAACCGACTGAGCCACCCAGGTGCCTCTAGATTTGCCTATTCTTAAACTACATAAAAATGAGACCATGTAGTAAGTACTCTTTTGACTCTGTCTTCTTTTCCCCAATGTTTTTGAGATTCATCCATGTTTTTGTACTTATAAGTAGCTTATTCTTTTTTGTTGCTGAGTAGTATTCTATATTAATAGGCCACAGTTTTTTCTTTGATTTTCCTATTTATAACAAAGACTCACAACGAACTCCAAATGAAGGGAAATTCCTCAACCTGATAAAGCGTATTTATAGCAAATCTATAACTAACACGTGCTTCCTCATTCTGGCCAATTGATTCTGCCTCAGTTTGTTTAGGCTGCTATAACAAAATACTATAGACTGGCCAGCTTAAACAACACGGTTCTAGAGGTTGGGAATTCCCACAGTCTGGGTGCCAGATAGCCGTCTTCTTGCTGTGTCCTCATACAGTGGAGAGAGAGAGACAGAGCTCTCTGGTTTCTTTTCATAATCCTGTTATGAAAATCCCACCCTCAAGTTGTCATGTAAACCTAATTATCTCCCAAAGGCGTCATATCCTAAAACAATCACATTTGGGTTAGGGCCTTAACATATGAATTTTGGGAGTATACAAACATTCAGAACATAACATTCTGCTCCCATTCCCCCCCCCCCAATTCATGTCCTTCTTGCATGCAAAATACATATATTCCATCCCAATAGTCCCAAAGTCATAATTCACTCCAGCATCAACTCTAAAGTCTGAAGTCTTGTTAAATGCCATCTAAGTCAGATATGGGTGACACTTGAGGTAAAATCTTTCCTGAGGCAAATTCCTCTCCATCTGTGAACGTACATAACTGAACAAGTTATGGGTTTCCAAAATTCAATAATGGAACAGGCATATGATAGACCTTCTCTTTCCAAAAGGGAGAAATAGGAAGGATAAAAGGAGTGACAGTTTCCAAGCAAGTCCTAAAGTTAACAAGGCAAATTCCATGAGATCTTAGGGCTTGAGAGTAATTCTTTTTGGTTGATGCTTTGCCCTCCAGGTCCTGGGGTGACAGCAGCAGCCCCACAGCTTGGTAAGGTGGCCCCATTCCTTCAGCTCCGTGGGCTGCTATCCACACAGCTCTCTGCAGTGGCTCTGCCCATGAGGTGCTGACCCTCCAAACCAGAGAGGTGGCCCCACCCTTTGAACACAGTAGGACCTAGCCCTGTACCCTGAGCCGGAAGTGGGAACGGCAGCTCTGATGATCTCTCAGTCACCTTTGGTGTCATTCTTTCCTTTCCATGAGAAACAGCACATGTTTGCAGCTTGCCTTCATTTCATTTTATTTTCCGTTTCTTTTAGTTCCAGCTTGCAGTGTTTCTGCCGGTAAAATACCTATCTCTACTCCTGGCTTCTGTTGAGATGGCTGATTATGTCCTTGGTTCACACTCACACTAATCTCCAGTGTTAGCCACACCCTTGACGTTCTCTTCCAAACACACTTTCTCATTTTTTGGCAGTATGGATAGGCTGAGAATTTTCCAAATATTTAACTTCTGGTTCCTTTTTTTTTTTCCAAAAAAGAAAATCTTAATTCTTTAATCAAGATTTAATTATCAAGCCTCTTTGTGATTTCATTTCACAAAAAATTCCTTCTTCAACTTCTTCTTTTTTTTTTTTTTTTTTTTTTTTTGCACTTTACTATGAGCAGTTAGGAGGGACCAAGCCTTTCCTTCTTCAACGTTTTGTTTAGAAATGTCCTCAGTTATGGGCAGCTGGGAGGCTCAGTCAGTGGAGCATCCGACTCTTGATTTCAGCTCAGGTCATGATCCTAGGGTTGTGGAATGGAGCCCCATGTTGGGCTCCATGCTGAGCATGGAGCCTTGTTGGGATTCTCTCTCCCCTGCCTTTTTACCCCTGTTCCCCACTCACCCTCTCTCTCTATCAAAGGAAGGAAGGAAGGAAGGAAGGAAGGAAGGAAGGAAGGAAGGAAAGAAAGAAAGAAAGAAAGAAAGAAAGAAAGAAAGAAAGACATCCCTTCAGCTCAATACCCAGTTTTATTGCTCACAAGTTCTACCTGCTACAAAACACAACAACACGAACACAATCCAGCCAAGTTCTTTGCCATGCTACAATGAGGATTGCCTTTGCTCCAGTGTCCAATTACTCATCTGCATCTGAGCCCTCATCAGGATGGCCTTCAATGTCCATATTTCTACCAACATTCTGTACATGATTCCTTGTGTATTCTCTAGGAAGTTGTAAGTTTTCTCTACAGCTTTCCTCTTCTTTTTCTGAGCTCTCACCAGCATGCACCTCAAAACTCTCCCAGCTTCTGCCCATCACCCAATTCCCAAGCTGCATTTCTAGGTATTTGGTACAGCAGCCCCTCAATTCTCACTGCCACTTATTGTTTTAGTCCACTCAGGCTGAGCTATTATGACAAAATACTATAGACTAGGGTGTTTAAAAACAGACATTTATTTCTCACACCTGGAGGCTGGGGAGTCCAAGGTGTTAGCACATTTGGTTCCTGATGAGAGCTTGCTTCCTGTCTTGTAAGACAGCTGCCTTCTCCCTATGTGCCCATATGCACATGGAAAGAGAGAGAGGACCTTGAGTGGGGCCCACACTTTGCTTCCTTCATCAGATCAGTCCCTCATAGGGAGAATCTCACTCTTAACTCACTGTCTAGCAGCTTTCTCTGGAGAAGCTCTCTCCCCAGTGTGCAGTCCTCAGTTCTGAACCAGGCTTTCTCTTCAGACTTCTCCATCCCAGGGTGTCACCCCAATCCAGGAGACACAGGACAGGAGCTTTTGGTGGTTCTAATGCCTCCATCTCTTAGGTTAAGGGGAGAGGGAAACACTCTTCCTTCTCCCACAGACAGGCAAGGGGTCATACCACACTACTCCAACCAAAGAAATTCCCTCTTCTGACCTCTCCAGACTTAACTCCTTTTAAAGCTGCAGGTGGGTAATCAGCTAACACTATCACCCTGCTTTGGAAAATGGGGCTACTTGGTGCTTACCACATTGGTATTGGGTCCAGTCAAAACTGAGTTATAAAGACCCTCATTTTAATAAACTTATATGTTAAGCCTTGATAAAGTTGGATGGTGGTTCAGATGCTCATCTTATTATTTTCTATTGCTTTTCCTGTTTTTAATATTTCCCAATAAAATTTGTTTTTAAAGATGAAGGTCAAACATTTTTAACCCCTGATCATCACTGAGTGGTCAAACAAGACCTCTCCAGGGAGGCAGTATTTTAGCAGAGAACTGAATGAAATGAGAGGTAGGAAGATTGTCAAAAGCCAAAGGGAGAGCAAGTACTAAGGATTGAAGTCATTAATAAATCCAGCAGGTTCCAAAATAGAAAGAAGATCTCTCAGGCTAAAATGGAGTGAGTGAAAGGCAAAATAACAGATGATACCAGAGAGATAGGCAGGGGCCAGTTCCTGCCAGTCCTTGCTGGCCATGACGGAGTCTAGATTTCATCCTACATATATAGGAAGATGTGAAGGGTTTTGCACAGGAACATAACATAACATAATTCACACTTTATAAGACCCCTCTGGCTACTTTGTAGAGAGAGCCTCTCCTCAGTAAGAGTGCACTCAGGGGACCATTTGCAGTGATGTTAGAGAGATATGGGGTGTGCCACAGGCTACGTGGGCCTTTTTCTTCCTGGGTTCACAAGGAGGCTATATTTCTCAGTGTGTTTGGCTGTTAAGAGTGGCCATTTTCTTCTTTTCTTGCCAGTGAAATGTGCATAGAAGTGATGTGCTTCACTTTTGGGCCAAGGTGGTTAGGAAGCAGCATGTTGTCTCCTCCTTCTCTTTGCTCATCTGCTCTAAGAATGGCATCTGAAGACTTGGGGATGGTGGGGCCATGACATGGAAATGGCCTGGGTTCCTAAAGCCTCCATGGTCCAAAGCTTCTTGCCAATCATAAACGTGTGTTAAGCAATACGTGGGGGATATAAGCTTTAATTGTGTGAAACTAGTAAAATCAGGAGATTTATGAGTTGTAGCAGTTAGTGTTCACCTGACTAAGAAAAGATGTTATAGGGAGGTTGATGGAAAGTGATCAAATTTAGAATACAGGTAATTTTGAAAGTAGGTATTATTCAAAGGCTATCCAGAGACTGTTCTAGGCAATGTGAACATTTGGGCTCTAATCTTTGTAAGACCTCCAAAAAGAAGATATTATTGTCCCACTTTTACCATTGATGAAACAAGGCCCAGCAAAGTTAAATAATTCACGTGGGGTCACATAGCTAATAAGTGGCCAAACCAGGATTAGAATTCCAGTACCATGTATCTCTTGTGCTACTCTACCACCCAGTATGTTAACATCGGTGATGCCTTTATGGAGAACATGAAATAAAGAAACTGAAGTGCTCCAGATATGCTGGTTGTTGTTATCATTCTGGAGAAGGAGGTGAGGCAGCCGGAAAAGGAAGTTTCTTATGTGAACCACCCTGGACAAGGCTTGTGCTGGGCCTCTGCTGGGATATAAGGTCTGCTTTATGCATCAAAGACACTCAGACTGGAGGATAATCCCCCAACCAGACAAAAGAGAGCTTAATTCAACCACTGGAGTTGAAGCTCATGATTCTGTAAGCGCAAGTAATGTAATAACACCTGTATGCTAAGCTGTACTGTGACAATTATTCCCTCCCTCTCCATCCAGGCCATGGTTCCCAAAAGGCAAAGTATAGAATTCCCTACCCCACTGATTCTATGTTTGGCCAAGAGACCTGCTTGGCTAATAAAATGAGAGTGTAGATATGATATAGGTCTTGTCTGAGCAGAAGTTTAAATATTCTTGGGGGATTTGGTTCTGCCTTTTTTGTTCCTACCTTCCACCATGAGAATGGCCTAAGAGTAGCTACCTCTTCATTCTGGATGTGGAGCCCAGCTCAGTCCAGCCCAGCCGAGGCCAGCAAAATCAGTAAGAAATAAGTGGTTGATGGTCCTAGGTCCCTGACAAATTGGGGCTTTTTGCTAACTAATACAACATCTCACATGCATAATGAGGGCTTTCCCAAATACTACCTTCCTGAGCTAATACTTGGGTGCCTGTGTGTGGTGGCGGTGGGGGGGGGGGGGGTTTGGGGTAGGGGAGGGGCTAGCCCAGGCTTCATTTTCCTCATGATCAAGTGAAGAAACTGAGACTGAGAGCAAATGGAGGGAGTATCATGTCATACAGAATTCCAAGCCAGGCCTCAGCACTGTAAATACCTCACAGCGTCCTTACCACACCAAGCCTCGCCCATCCTCTGGATGACATACATAAAAATCTGAGGTGTGGCAAAATTCCCTGAGGATCCAGCTAACAAGGTAGATTCCCACCCCCATCCTGACAACCATGAGCCCCTTTGCTCCTGGGGTGAGTCTCAGATGCCCATACTCTTAAGAGATGATAAAAAGCCCCAGAAAAGGCCCTGGTCTGTCAATCAGATAAAACCATGTGCAGCCACACCTCTGCTCCTCATTAGCTGTGACTGTAAGGCAAGTCACTTAACCTTTTATCAAAAATTGCAATAAGAATATTTGAACTCTCTGCTTTTTAGAGCTCTTGTAAGAACCAAATGAAGTAATTAATAGGTGTGAACGTGCACTGCCTGCGGCAAAGTGATGTAAAAGGGGGAGCGACTGGGTGCATCTTGGGCCCTTAGAGACGCTGCTGAGAAGCAATCACCAATTTCTCTCCCTTTAAGGTCAGTGCCCTGACGTGACTCACCTTGCTGGTATTTGCAGCCAGAGTGGCAGCTTCACCAGGTCCGAAGGGCCTCCAGTGCTCCTCCCAGCTGGCCAGGGAGTGGAAGTACTGATGAGTGCCATGTCCAGGGGACTTATTTGGGAGCTGGAAAAGATCAACAAAAAAATACCTGAAATAATGGGTCTGAAGGTGCCAGACCAGCTCAGCAGGTTACAAAATCATTAACTGAGAGACTGAAACGGACTCATGTCTGTTTCCTCATTAATCATTTCAGCTTCTTCTTTGGTTTCTGAGAAGCCCTCAGAGCAGGAGTGCTGGGAGCAAGTCTTGAGGGGAAGAGACGCTCCTCCTGCCTGCACGGGGACTGGGAGCAAACTTAAGCATTCCACGGTTCATATCCCCAGTTGTCCAAATGGGGACACTGAGGCCCCGGTCGGGTGAAGTGTCTGCCCAAAGTCACACAGCTAACCCAATCTTCTCATTCCACTGCATGCTGCTCAAGGTCAGCACCCTGCCCTCTGGAGCACAATTCTGAGAAGGTGTGTGTGTGTGTGTGTGTGTGTGTGTGTGTGTGCATGCACCTATGTGAGTGTGTTTGTGTGTATGAGCATGTACCTGTGTGTGGGTGTGAGTGTGCACCTGTGTGTGTTGTGTGTGTTTGTATGTGTGAGTAGGTTTATGTATGTGAACCTGTGTGTGAGTGTTCTGTGTGAGAGTACACTTGTGTGTGTGAATATGTGTGAGTGGATGTGAGAGCATGCTGTAGTTGTAAGAAGGTGTGCCTTGCGTGTGTGGGGTGTGAGTGTTACGGGGAAAGCTCCGTGGATGATGGTGCGGGGGCGGAAGGGAGACTAAGCCCAGGGTGAGAGGCATCACTCTTCCCAGGGGCACATGTCCTCTTCCATGGACCACTGCCTGAGTCGCTTGCAGTGGTCGTTAGCAGCTGTCAAAGCTTTTTGTACATAATGTTAACTGTAAGTAACATCCGATTTTTTTACTCCATGTTTCATAGCCTGCCTATCTTCCAT
The DNA here is from genome assembly GCF_022837055.1 of Prionailurus viverrinus. Classification (NCBI taxonomy): domain Eukaryota; kingdom Metazoa; phylum Chordata; class Mammalia; order Carnivora; family Felidae; genus Prionailurus; species Prionailurus viverrinus. The sequence goes on from NC_062569.1 coordinate 31,242,281, forward strand.
TGTCTCTGCCTCTACTACTTTACTAAAACCATACAGACAGCTCTGAACTTGTGCAATACATCACCCCCTACCCTCCAGTGAATGGACAAAGGGTGGCAACCCACGGGGAGAGAAGAGAAGTAGCCGAGGAACCACAAAGCCCACCCCCAGAGATGATCTGCACCCAGGGCCTATATGGAAAATGTAAAGTTTTGACATATTTTCAAATTATTCTTTCTAATCTCACAAGTTTAAAATGGAAATGTTGGCAGGTCCCAGAAAATTAGTAACTTGGATATATGAAAAGTACTATGTAGCTCTGCTGAACACATGCTCTGGCATATTTAAGCTATTTTTTTAATTTTGGAAAGGCCAAAAGAGTTTGGCTTCTTCAAGAAAAGGGCTGTCAGAAGAAGGCTGCACAATCCTGCACGCTGCAGGCTCCGGGCTCAGTGTGTCTTTAGTGTGTCTGAGGGGTCTATTCATCAGAAAAGGCAGGGCAGGGGAGTGGAGTGAGCTGGGCAGGGGGTGGCCAGCAGAGACTTCCTGTGTCAGTGACTCAGTCCTCAGGTAACCGCAACCTGATTGGAAGGGAACCAGACTGTGAACCACAGGGGCTTTTCATTTTCTTTGTGCTCTGACCACAAAAGGAAAGGAAACAAAAAGTCAATTGTCTCTTAGAGGTACTTGGGGAGAGATAAGGAAGGAGCAACCCCAAGCAAAAGCTAAGCCAAAAGGATCTGGGGTGTCAGAGGTTCATGGACAGGCTGGAGCTGGAAAGAGTGTTAAAAGGATTTCTGAAGGATAAGAGGAAACCTCAGGTCAAGTGGCAATTAATGACAGCTCCCACTCAGAGGCACCAATCCGTGCCTCACCTTTCTGTTTCTTTCTAGACCCCACTGAAACCTTGAACTTACGTCCTACACAGTAAAGTTAATTAGTGCATATCATTTTTTTTAACTTTTATTTTATAGAAGGATCATGACTGACTGGATCATAAGCACTTTAGTGCGATATCAACTATTTACACCTAGAGAAGAGGGATCCACTATACTCCCTCAGTCCACAGTTAAACCTGCCCTATGTCACCCTTGACGAGTAGCTGCTCAATAGTAAAGGTCCTCATGGTAGGAAAGATGTGTTAGAAATAAGACAGGCGGCAGGTCACGCAGAATTGCCTTTCAGAGCTGTAATTCCATCCCCTCCCATGCCTCTGGAAAAAAAGTCAAATATGAATGAGAGTTGTATCATTATAGAAATAACTCTCAAACTATGGGTGAGAGGTGGGTACACGAATCATTTTTAGTGATTACAGGTGTGGCCACGTATCCTTGTGCTGTGACCTCAAGCTGAAAACCATGGGTTTAGATAAATGAGAGAGAAAGTAGTGCAAGGGGGAAAGCTTCCAGGTCTTCAGAGCCTGTTGAGATCTCGGGCTCCATGTCCCAAAGATACAGGGACATCTCTGGGATCCCCTCCCTGCCAGCCTCGAGGATGCTCTGACACCTTCCCAAGCAGGAGGAAAACCACAGTTACAGGATTTCGCTTGGATTCTCTTCATTGTCTAGGTATGCTAACTCACAAAATGCATCTGCTATTAATTTAGAATATTCTCAATCTCACAGCAAAACCCATCCCATTCATACCAACACCAGGACAGTTGTCCAGATGCTAGGACCTTCTGAAATCTTCATTTTTAGCAAATTTCAGAAGGCACATATGCTTTATTCCCTACCCAAACAGACACTGACTATTTTAGGACATTTCTGACCAATGTTTTAGTTTGGCTATATCCTGATTTAGAAAAAAAAAAAAATTGTATGCGAAGTTAGTTATTTCTTTTTCTATGTTCCCCAGCGATTTTGTATAATTCACTATTATGGAATTTACCAAACAGGATTTCACTAAAAATTTATTTACTAAAAAATTATTTATCTAATTTGTCTTTCTGTCCCTTGCCCAGGTGATGACCCCTTTGGAGAATAGAATCATGTCTTATTCATATTTCTGCATACTCCTCACCAAAAGGCCTGCATATAGAAGTCAATCAATAAATGTTTGGTTTCAGATGGACAGATGGATTGATGGACAGATGGACAGGTGTATGGACATATAAGTACAATATTATCTGTGTCTCAAAATATATGGATGTGATCTGCTTCCCATAATGAAAGAGGGCCTATAATTTAATAGCAAAGTCTGTATAGCCCTAGGTTTCCAATTAGAAAATTCACTGCTATGGGGTCAGCAGGCAGCAGCCTAGAAATGGTCTTTACTGGGGCAGATTGTGGTCTGTCCAGGACCGTGATCCCTTCTCAGGGCTCATGCAACTGCAAGGAGTTGAAAGCCTGAACGAAGTCTCAGGTGCCCCCTGCTTGCTCACAGGGCTGTTGTGAGCCAGTGGAACTCCTCCTGCCTGACGACAACTTTCCTGCTACACTGAGCCAATTGCCCTGTGTTGTTTCCTAGGATTGACTGTGATGACATTTTCTAGGCTTAGCCATTTCCTCTCGCTCCATATGCCTTTTTATTTCTCCTGGCCAAAAAGTAATCTCTGTGAACTACTGAGAAACTCATTTATACCAAAGAGTGAATGATTCACAAGTCTTGGTGTATTACTCCTCCTCAGAATCTTTGCAACTTCAAGGGGACGACATCTTAGGTCATGAAAGGAATCTCAAATGGTGGCATTTCAGGCATAAGCATACCCTTTCCAGGGCTATCGGCTGTACTTCCTTCTTCCCCTGCTCAGTGCTGCCATCTGCCTGCCTTTCTCATTCACAGGTGACTCTGATCCCAGAGCCATGTGACTTCTGGGTCCACACGGTTGACCATCCAATACTCTGACTTCTCAGCCTCTTGACCTCCTCCTCCTCAGTGACCTCCTTCCATATTCCACATTGGTTACTTACTCCCCGGGCCACCCAAATCTTGTCATCATGATTCCTTGTATGCACAGGTCTCGATTTCCTCTCCAGCTAGCTTAGTCAACTTCTTCCCAGTAGTTTTAGAATCTCACTGGGATCTCCAGTCAATTAACCCACTCCACTCCGTGCCAATCCATCAGCTATCTTCTGTCTTCATTCTCCTCTGTATCAAACTTCGACCTCAAGGCCCATCACTACATAACACTTTTTTCAGAACTATCTACTCCTCTGCCTCTCTATCTTTAATATCACACACATCTGGCAAAAAGCCATCTCTGAAAGGACCCAGCTCTTCCTGTGCTCTGAGACAGAGTGCAAACTGCTGAGTTTTATTGAGAAAGTACCACAGGGCAGATCAATTTCACCACATATTCATGGTAACGATTCTCAGACAGACTCCCAGCACCACCCAGCAATCATGCCACTTTCCTCTCATCAGCTCTAAGGCACTCCTGGCCTGAGATGCCCCCCTCAAACCTCCAACGCCCCCACTTCTTGCCTCACTCTTGGATTACAACCCTGCCTCCTATTTCACTTGGAACATTGAGACTGTTCCCCAGAACTCTCTCGCCCACCCACCATCAAGCACACAGGCCCACCCCCTCCCTCCTGTTCCTTGGCCTTTTCTCCCTCCCACCAACCAAGGCTGGTTTGTCCACATGGCTTAAGATCCATCTTCTCCTGCCTTGTCCGGAGAGGTACTTCTCCACAATCCTTTCTTTCTCCAGTTCCCTCTCAAATAGATTTTTCCCGAAGAGAAATGCCCATTTTAAATACGCATAGTCTTTTCCACTCAAACATTGCCTTCTCTCAACCTTGCATACCCCTCCAGCTATTGTCTCATCTCTCTTTACCCTTGAGACCAAACCTCCTGGAGAGGTGATTTCATGCTTCATACTTACATTTCTCACTCTTTTTCAACCTACGCCCAGCAGGCCTTAGATCCCATCATTCCACTGGAACAGTTCTTTCTTGGGCCACCAGAGACCTCCATACCCCACAACCAATGGGCACATTTGGGTCCTTGTCTCACTGCACTTGCCAGGTTCTCACTGGCCCTGTTGGATGCTCCCTGCTTCCTGATACCCACTACCTGTGGGTACCCACAGAGGGTACCCAGCACCCTCTGTGCTCTCAAATGTGTCCCTTTGCTCCAGTGACACACCACTGTCTCACTCCCAATTTTCTGCCAGCATTTGTTCTGTCTCCTTGCAAGTCTCCCTTCCTTTGTTGACTCCTCATACCAGGATTCCTCCAGACCTTCTCCCAAGTCCCTTCTTCCTCACACCCTGTACTCTGTTCCTTGGTGAGCTTATCTGCCTCATGGCTTCAATTGCCACCAACACTCACATGAGCTCTGGAATTGCCTTTGGCACTGTTCTCCAGTGCTTTCACACCTTCACATTCTTTATTCTGCCAGACTATCAGGTCTCTCTTTCAACAGCCTAGGCAAAGGCTCTACATCCATCACCTTCATATCTTCATCCATCTAGTTTCAGGGAATCCTTTAACTGGTTCCCCCCGCAGCATCCAGCAATCCTCCTGACCCCAAGCTGCTGAAGAACATCCTGTGACATGGCTCATTCACTTCAACTCAGAGCCTGCACTGCTGTGTTTCTTCAGTGTGGCAAAGGGTTAAGGCTGATTTAGGTGTCCCGTATACTGGTTAAAACCTATGATTTCCTTAGTCAATGACCACAAGGTTAAATTATTTAATGAGGTTATATTATTTAATCCCTTAGCCTCAATTTCCTCATCAAAAAGTGGGGAGACTGGGGCGCCTGGGTGGCGCAGTCGGTTAAGCGTCTGACTTCAGCCAGGTCACGATCTCGTGGTCCGTGAGTTCGAGCCCCGCGTCAGGCTCTGGGCTGATGGCTCAGAGCCTGGAGCCTGCTTCCGATTCTGTGTCTCCCTCTCTATCTGCCCCTCCCCCGTTCATGCTCTGTCTCTCTCTGTCCCAAAAATAAATAAACGTTGAAAAAAAAATTAAAAAAAAAAAGTGGGGAGAAGGATACTAATAATGTATAAAAATTATACTAATGAATTGAATTATCATATAGTAGGCATAGAACAGTGCCTGCTATAAAGTATACAGTCATAATGGTAACCTGTTATGATTGTACTTATACTCAGCCTTAATGATTCCGTATTGTATTCTTCTCTGTACAGATCCTAAGGGTTTCTATTATTCCCAAGTCCTTGATGGGCAGACATTGATCTCTATATGTACTTTGTTATGAAGATCAACACCATCCACCTGGTACTTCCTCAGTAACCTTTCCATACTTCAAAGGTCACTGTAGATGGAGCCAGGCAGCCTTCCTTCCTGCAGCCCCATGGGTGTGCCCCATCTCCTTACAGGGCCAGCCCCCTCTTCTTTAGGACATCCTGGCTGCCCTAAACTCAGGTGCCTCCCTCCACTGGGGTTCCCCTCTATCTTCTTTATTCAGACTCTCCTACTTCTCTGTGTCAGGACTGAAATAGCCTCAAGTGTCTCTAGCCCCTAGCCAAAACAAAACAAAACAAAACATAACAAAACAAAACAAAATTTAAATCTTCTTCTCTTCTTTGTGCTAACAAACTTAATAAACTTCTTGAATGGAGTCTATACAAGTTTCCCTTCCCATTCTCTGCTCAGCCTCTCACCATACACCCTCTGTGCTCTCAAAAGCTTTCCACTTCTGCAAGTGTATCGCCTTCCCCCCACCAGGCCTTTCTGCCCATATCACACAGCTGGTCGCTCTCTTCTTTTGAGCTGCCTCTTCCCCAGGACCTGCTGGTTCTTGTCTTCCTCCTTCTCAGTCTCTTTCACCTTCTTCTTTCATTAAAGTAGACTTATATTAGGTATGAATTTCTGTCTAGAGATGTAAGTGTTCAGGAAATATGTCATTTCTTTATTTCCTATTATTTAACTAGATTTCAACCCTGAGCTCCCTCATCCTGCTAAGTTCGTGGGAAATCCAGCCTCAGTTATTCTCAGGGTTTCTTCTCCTCCCCCTAAAGGGTTGGGTCATGTCTTGCCTAAGGCAGGACAGAGGGCCAGTACATAGGGGAGGACCCTCTGATGAAAGAATATTGGTTTTTTTCTGGATTACCACTGCAAATTCCACTGGCTGAGTGACCATGTTCCTTCCCCCATGTGTTTGCAGGGGTTTGGAGAGGCTTTGGCAGGGCTGGCATTCCTCTCTGAGTGCCAGGAATACTGGCAGGAGCATGGAAAAGGACACTGCTGCTCCACTCCAGGACCACAGTACTTGCTCAGGGAACTCTGTTCAACCACTGGGAAATCCTCCTTATGTCTACCCTCTCCGTCTTCTTCAGACAGCCTTGACCTCATAAACATCCAGAGCCCTGCCTTATAAGCATAGTCTGTGACCTGCCTGGGTCAGGGAAGGAAAAACACAGGGAGGAAAGATGAATCGGTATCTTAAAAATGTATCCTGCTGCCAAACTCATGGGTGTGCTTGCTAAGAGTTTGGGGTTCGGGATGTAATATTTTCTTTTTTTTTTTCTCAATTAGCAGATAGGATCAAATATATGCATAATGATGGAATATGAGATTATGTTATATTTTCTTTGCTTGTGACTGCACTTTTAATGTCTCACAATGAGTAACAACATTTAAAATCCCCAATAAAAATTTATTTTTCCCAATAGGCATTTCCCAATTTATGTCCCTACACAATCTTTCTTGAAGATCTCACTTGTTGTCATGGTCTCCCCTTTCCCCACAGCACAGGTGACTCTGAAATTGATCCCACAGCCTCTAAACCATCTCCTACATGTCAGAGTGTCATATCCAAGTGATCCGGGGACATCTGTATTTGCATATCCGACAAGCAGCTCAAGCTCAACCCGCCACCGCTGACAGAGCCCCCTTCCCCCCTATTCTAATCCATCATCAAGCCTAGTCAACTTGACCTCAAAACCTCTCAAATCAATCTCCTTCTCCCCATCTCCTCTGTCACCCCCAGTCCAAGCCACCCCTACCCTACATCTGGAAAACTGCACCTGTTCCTAAATGTTTCCTACTTACTATCAATATGTACTCCACAGAGCAGCCTAAATGAGATTTAACTCCCTAAATCAGACAGGGGTCACTCCTGCCTAAGGCCCTCCTATAGCTTCCTTTTATCAAGGATAGTGTCCTTATTCCATAGAATAGCTGGCAAGCCCTAAGGTAGACTGAAATCTGTCACAACTCCACTAGTTTTCCCTTCATTCTCTACACATCAGCTACCCTCACTTTTTGTACTCCTCTAACATGCCCCACTGGTTCCCACCCCTCCCCCTCAACACTGCCCTCTCCCCCAGTCTTTCCATCCTTCCACTCTACCTCTCCAGAATCTTCTCTACACGGCCTGCTTTTGAACTGTTCACTGGAGCATGGCAGGCCATGATTAACATTTAATATTTCCCATTCCCCTTAAGATGAGGCTCGGAAAATTGAGCATAACCTAGGAGATGCTGTAGAATCCAGCCCATGCCAGGCCTCCCCTTGTTCCCTGTGCCTCAACCACCCTGGCCTTCGTGCAGCACCTCACATGTGCCAACTTCTTTCCCACTTCAAGATCTTGCTGTTTCTCAGTGCAGAATGCTTTTCCCTTTATCACCTGGATAGTTCCTACCCATCCAGGATTCAGCTGAAAAGTGATGTCCCCAGAGAATACTTTCCCGATTTCCTACCTAAATTGGGACACTTCATATTCCCATATCCCCTTGTGATAACTTACAATGATGTTTTTATTTTTTTGAGGTTTTGTTAATGCCTGTCTTCCTCTCAATGAGGATAGAGATGGTTTGCTGTATACCCTACCCCCACCTGTTTTCCTAGTAGGCTAGTTCAGTGCCAGGCACATAGTAATATTCAATACATGTTGGCTGAATGAACAAATGAATGTCAAGGTTTTAGGCCATCCCGTTCTCCTCTTCTCTTCCCACCATACCCTTCATTTCTTCCCTAAACCACCCCATCACCCAGGTTCAAATTATAATGTTATCTTTGACTCTTCCTCCACACTCCTTCAGTCCAGTATGTAGTCAAAATCCATCATCCATCTCTAAATAAGTCAAACACACTCCTGCTCTTTTCCATTCCCAGTACTTGGCCTAGGTGACCTCTCATTTGGATGATTAAAGTTGCTTCCTAGCTGCCTCTGCCTCCAGTGACCCCAGCCTGTTCTCCCCAGAATCTGCAGGATTGTTTTCCTGAAGTTCAGATTAGATTTCTTCCTCAAAATAGTTTACTCTTCCACACAATGAAATCTGAATGGAGCATTATGCAGCAATTAGAAGAAACAGATTCGATTTAAATACAGCAGCATGAGTGAATCTTAAAAACATAGTATTTAGCGAGAAGAGTAAGAAATAGAAGGAGATTATATAACACAATACCACTTAACATACATTAAAAATACATGTAGCAAACAGTAAACATTTTATGAAAATATATATAAGCAAAAAAGATAGACTTCAAATTTACAAATGCAGTTGCCTCTGCTGTTGTAAGGAATGGGAACGTGGTGGGGCGGGGGCAAAGAGGAGAAAGTAAAGGAAGAGAAGGTTTGGTGTGCCCCAGTAATGGTAAGTGGACCATGAACTGAGGGAGATAAACTCCACCCATTACAAGTAAGATCCACAAGGAGCAAAAACACAGTAACAGCAAAACAGCTTGCATTCCAGACAAGTAGGTTTCTATTCCATTTTGCATCTCTCTTCATAGTTCTTAGGACATTTCCTTGCATATGGTTGGGGGAGGCAATCAATGTGCCACATGCACATTTATTTTAATCAGGTAAGCTCCCTGACATGCCTCAGCACCACCGAGAAAATAAACCACCCGTGTCCTCATCTTACCTGACTAGAGATAAATTTCCAGGTACTGGCTCCTCTACCTGATCACTTCTTGTGAATGGTCACTTCACTCAAGCACAGTAATTCTCTTAACAGCATGAGTTAAAAGCACCATTAAAAAAAAAATCTGATAAACAACTCTGAGTATCTACCATAGATTTTAAGTACATTAAAGGGCAGTACCCTAATTTTATCAGATATATTCACCTATAATGTATAGTCACCTATTTTAAAGGAACTAAGAATTATATTTTTATCTTTTTTGGTACCCAATGCTCAAGCTTCTACCTTCCAGAAATTATGGAATCTAAAAAGAGAGTACAGTCTTAGAAGGCATGAGGTCACTCGGAAATCAGCTTTGCTGGCAGAATCCAAGTTTCAAGGAGAAAGAATAAATATTGTGGACTGACTGGTCTAGTAATCCCCATTTGTCCCCTTCCAGCCAGCACAGAACTGAAAAGGATAAATAGTTGATCCTGGATTCCTGACTCCATCTGGATCTGCGAGACACTGAGAACACCTCCTTGCCTTGGGATGAGCATGCAATGTGTTCATAAACTTTTATTTAAAATCTACAGACAAAATGGATCTTCGTGGGGAAGTCAAGACTCTCATGGCCCTTGAATCTGGCTAATGACAGTGTTAATGATTTCAGTAGACGCTGTAAAATAAATACTCATAAAAGTTTGCACAGCACACCGTTATATGGCCCCATAAAATCCACAAGGCAATTACAGAATTATGAGCTCTCTGCCCACCTCCCCGGGTGCCAAGGTTAGAACAAGTGGAGTTGATAGAGGAAGCTGGCAAAGGGGAGGGGAGCACAGATCCAGGGGAGACCAGAGCTCTCCATCCCTCTTTGGTTTCCTTGTCTATGAAATGGACATTTGATCTCAGCCCAAGTCCCCTCTGTTAGTTCTCATCTCTGTGCTTTACACAGAGGAAAATGTTGGTATGGAAGATGCAAGTCTGGGCTCCACCCCCTGTTTCATTTTTCAGGGCTGAGTGACCTCATGCACATCATCGAATCCAATACCCTTCTGGTCACACTTACAGGCAACATTTATGTGCTCAAGGTGGCTAAACACGGTGCTAAACTCCTTACACCCCGTATCCCATTTAATCCTCACCTCATGCCTATGAACTACGAATTATCATTTTCCCCATTTGACAGATGAAGAAACTCATTGAAGAGCCTCGGCAGTTAACCACTGCCACATAGAGGCTCATAATAGGGAGAATGCAACCTACCATACAGGTACAGTGCTGGGCACAGTTAGTGCTCACAAAGTGTTAGCCCCCTGCCTATGTCTTTACCATACATCACTCTCACTGCTTCACAGAGAAGGAATAAACATGCCATAATTCTGCATCCATAGAGCATGGGGATGGGTGGAAAACTAAGACACAAAAGCATTGGCTGGATGTTGAATGCTGTATTCAACACCCTGTCCCCCAGCATTCCTCACCTGCCTCTGCTCCCTCTCTGTCCACCTGCTGCTCCCAGGGACCCCTTCTAATATGACAGTCAATCTCTGGAATGGTGCCCCATTCAGGCATTTCCTCACCAGCATAGACTTCATCATAGGAAAAAAAGACAGCAATGATCTTACATTGGTTTGGTGCTACGCAGGTTAGAAAACACGTGGACAGAATATTGACTTAAACATTACTAAAATGATATTGGGGAAAATAGGCCAGTTTCTTTGTAGAATGAACCTTGTCTTGGTTTCTTCTAATGTTTCCTCAGTAGTAAATTCAGGTTCCTCAGTAGTAAATTCAGGTTGTGCATTTTTGCAGGAATGCCACTGAAGTGACAGAATGTCCATCTGGCACACCCCATCAGGACTCACATGATATTGGTTTGTCCCCTTGCTCATTATCTTAAGTTTGATCTCTGGGCTAAGGTGGCATCTACCAGGTTTCTTTCTTTCTTTCTTTTTTTCTTTAAGCATATTTACTTATCTTGAGAGAGAGAGAGAGAGAGAGAGAGAGAGAGAGAGAGAGAGAGAATCCCAAGCAGGCTCTGCACTGCCAGAGCAGAGCCCAATGCAGCTCAAATCCATGAACCATGAAATCAGGACTTGAGCCAAAGTCAGACACTTAACTGACTGAACCACCCAGGTGCCCCACATCTACCAGGTTTCTTTACTGTAAAGCTACTCTTTCCTCTCTGTAATTACGGGGATATATTTTGAAACTATGTATATATTTTATTTCTCATAATTCTTTCAGCCATTAACATAGCATCCATTGATGAATCTTACCTGAAATAATTATTACTATAGTGAGATAGAAAAAGAAATGAGAGAGAGAGAGAGAGAGAGAGAGAGAGAGAGAGAGAGAATGCAAAGTAACATGTTAGCATTTGGGGAATCTGGGTCAAGTGTTTATGGGTTTATGATTTTTTAAGTATTTTACAACTGTGAAATGGTTTACGATAATGTTTCTTAAAGGACATTGGATCACTCACAGAATTGGCAGGAGGGCTAAGAAGCCAGACTTAGGAGTGTCCAGCTAGGAGCAACGTACAAATTGTGCTGCCAAACAGTCTACCAAGGTCCCACTGTCATCCCTAAACCTTTGTGTGGCCGCATCCACAGAGCACACTGGGCTGCACCAGGCTCCCAGCCATGTGGCCTCAAGAGCAGCTTCCTAGAGGCCCTGCCTCCCCACCACCTGTGCATACCAAAGCTGAGGGGACATGGCTGAATCATGGAGCCCATGTCCTGGGCCTCACTAGGCTACAGGGGAGCCCGACAAAGCGACAACCCGTCATTTTCAGCTTCTCCCACCTGGGCTCCTAAGACGGAGAATTCTTCAATGGAAGTAGGAGGGTTTCATTTACAGAGGGGCAAAAAAAATGAAAAACTCCATAATGTGCCAGAAAACATCTGTGCGATCTCTCCTCGCCTGGCTCTCTCTATTGCTTAGTTAATCAATCCTTTTATTCTTTTCTTATCACATTGAGCTCCGTAGTTGTTTCTGATTGTTTTTCAACTTTCTAGAAACCCTCCGCCATCTCACCACTGATCCCTCACTCTCTGTCATGTCCTCACTTCCTTCTACAGAGAAAAGAGCCTCCCTACCATGAGAGTGCCACCTGGTGCTATGGGCATAAGATCAGGCTGATCTGGGTTCAAATTCTGACTCCCTCATTTACTGCCTGGGGACACTGGGCAAGTTAACTTTCTCTGGGCCTCAGTCCCCTTGCCTGTAAAATGATGTTAGAGATATTGACCTTGCTGGGTATTGTGTGGAACTAAAGTAACATGTGTGAAGATGAGTACAGTGCCTGGTGCAGAGTAGGGAGCCTTAATTCTCCTTCCTTTACCTGGGCCTCTTATAATGGATGGTGTGGTGTGATGCCTACCCTGGAACTGAAGAACTTCATTCCCTGTGCAGATGGAAGTGCTGCTGGAGCTACCCACCCTCACTGGTAATTCTCCTTGAGCCACTGCACCCAGGGGCAACACAAAGGCATAAAAGCCCATCTCCCTTGTTCCAGCTCGGGACAAATCTGAGAGTCAGCTTTCTGAACAACCCAATCCATGCAAGCCCTTTTCTCTGACTCATCTTCAATCAAATCTGGCCTCTTCAACTATATACCTCATGGAACCCCGTCCCATCCATCAGGTTCCATCTCAAAACAATCTCTCCCTCATGTTGGATGCTACTGTCAGTTACAGATGGGTGTCATCTGTATTTCCATCACCACCACTAGCCTTATTGATGAGATCCTCTTTAGGTTTGGAGGCCCATTGCAGGTGATGCCTCTTCTAGAAGGCCTTCCTTGATTTCCCCATGGAAGTATCCACTCCCTCCTCTGGGTTCTCTCACTGTTTTATCTTCCTCTCCTCATCTGACACTGTGTCTGAATTGGTGTGCCGTTAATTGCCAATCACCCTCAGATCCATCCTAGCCCCCCCCCCCCATTGAACTGAGTTCAGAGGCTCAATGTTTTCCCAAGTGCACATGCTCACTGGCTTCTCGTTAGGCTCTGCCAGTGAGAGGCAAGCATGGAAGTGTGAAAGATAGAAGAGGAGAATCCAGGGAATTTCTCCCTCTCCTCACCTTAAGGAGGGGACATCAATGGCAAGAGCTCTGCTCACCTGGCCTCGGCATCCAGCAGGCAGCCTCAGCTCCTGAGCTCTAGTCACTGTCTTCCTCCTGTGCCTCACCAGCCTGGGGAATGATGGCTTCTCTTGTCAACCTCTTGTTAATCCCTGGGTTGCCCCACCATCCCCTGTTTTCAGTTCTTCCAACCCTGCCATAAACTATTCTCCCACAGCAAAGCCCCTTAATTGAACTCTCTGTTCTGGGTTCTGTTTTCCTGGATGATAAAGATGGCTATTCTCATACTGCCTTACCCTCTCTCACAAGACTGGGAAGACCTCCAGAGCAGAGACTGAGTCAAGGCCCTGTGGTCAGCAAAACCAGAAATGACCATTCTTTAAAAGAGAGAATCTCACAATTAACCAGTGTTGCCTCACCTTCTCACTCTCCAGCATTGTTTAGAAGAATCCAGGGATCCTTTGCCATATTGTAAAAAACAGCCTTTACCAGCTTAACTAACCTTCTCAACAACTGGGAAAATCTACCCTACACAGCATCTCCTGACACAAAGGCTTAGGGAGTTTTAATGTTGAAACAAAATGTGTTTTACCCAGCGGATGTCGCAAAGAATTATCTCCAAATCTTGCTTGTGGTTTTGAAGATAAACACTAATAGTTAATCTGTTTGTAAATATTTTGAACAGATGCTAAGTCTTTAATTATTTTTTGCATTAAAAATTGACAACAATCGATATTCCCCACCGATGAGCTACAAACACTGTGTGTGTGTATGGGTATATATTCTTTTTAAATAGCAATTATTGCTCTGTGATGACTGGGGAAATTGCTCTGAGGTTTAAAAGCGTATTTGCAGCTATACCCAGGGGATTGTGGATAGCAATGCCTACTGTATCATCTACCTTATTTAAAATTTGCAATAGGAAACACAATTCAATCTAGTGCATTTCTAAAGGCCAATGGGAAATAGATTGGGCAGCAGAGTCAGGAAATGCAAATCCAATGCTAAACTCCATCCTGAACCCATCTGCCTGGATTTTATTTCCTTTTTTCTTCCCCAAGGCCAGTGATGCTGACTCATTAGTGCATTAAACACAACTGTGTGGGTTCGGCCCTGACCAGTCATTAATCAATGTGTGGCTACAAAGGCAGCATCCATGGATTAGCAGTCTACTGCAAGGTGCCAGATACGCACACGGGGAGAAATTAAACCAGACTTTCAGAGGTAGGCAGGGGCACAGGCCACTTCTTATGCTGAAAGGTCCCAGTTGATTGAACAGAGATGTAAATGCCAAAACAGAGTTATAAATATGGGCTGTATTTTAAAGGCTTACAGTTAGCAAGTTGTTTCCTCTAACTGTAGCAGAAAGAAAGAAAGAAAAAAAGAAAAGAAGAAAAAAGGAAGGAAGGAAGGAAGGAAGGAAGGAAGGACAAACAAAAAGGAAAGGAAAGGTTGTGATTTAGCCTCATTTGGAAATAACATCAAATTCTGCATTTGCAACTTTTGGCGAATGTGAGGCCTGAAAGGACCTCTGCTCCCTGCTCCCACACCCAGAAGCAATAGGGCAAGCAGCTCAGGTTCAAGACTCCAGCCACCCCTCCCTCAGTTTATAGAAGTGACTGTGCTGGTGGGGAGCCTCACGAGGAGAAGGGCTGGCCTTGGGCTCTTCATCCTGCTTTTTCGCCCCCGGTTGCTGTTCAGCCCAGAAAGCAGGTGCTTTTCCCCCTCAGAAGCAGCCTGTGTCCTTGGACAAGGGCAGCCTCCTGCCATCAGAACGGAACTCCTCCTGGGGCCCTCAAAGGATGCAGAGCGCGTGCTAGATTCTCAGGGAGGATGGAAGGGAAGGCTCAGAGATGATTCCTTCCCAGGGAGTCTCTCAAGGCAGCAACTGCCCTCTTTATCCCCTCCCCGCCTCTTTAATCTTGCTGGCATGAACCACATGATCTGCACATCCAGCCCCACCTGGGGCGGTATGCAAAGCACCCCTGCATACCATGCATACCCTGCACACCCTCCCCCCCATAGGAGAGACCCCAGAGTCTCACCTTCATAAAGGGGAATGGCAAGCCCTACCCTGCCAGTCCCCTGCCCCTAATATCACCAGGGGGAGGCGGAGCACCTCGAGCATGGAAGTCAGAGGAACCTCGAGCAACAGTAACCTAGCAACAGTGTCTCAGGATTTGAATGTAATTATACCCCGAGCGTGATAAATACTCGGAAGGGCTCCTTATGTGCAGATCATACTAAACAAGTCTTTGAAATTACCCTCATCAAATATTGATAGAAGAAAAGTTTTTTAAAAAGGAAAAAAACCCTGAAGTGCGTGGACAACCTTTCCCACCGAGCGCCCTGGGCAGTGAGAGAACAGCAGCCAGGGCAGCTCTGAGAGCCTCAAAATCCTCTTCACAGTGATGTGACAGGTCTGGAAAAGAAGTTTAGGCTGAGGACAGCAGTTTTCCTGCACACAAGGGGTGGTGTCCTGGTGCTGAGGGCAGCATTCAGGTTCTGAGGTCAGAAGATCTGAGTCTGGGGTCCTGGCTCAGCCCTCCAAACCAAGGCTTTCTCATTTAGAGTGAGCATGTTGACTGAGAGGGTGGCCCAGTGTGATCTGGCTGGCCAGCAGGTATGCAAGTCAGATGTGTGAAGGGGGAGATGCAGAAAAAGAAACTCTGGCAGGGGACAATGTGGACGCAGGTGCTGAGACATTTGTACCCTCAGCTCTGGGTTGACTTTGACTGGATCCAAGAGGTGAGTACACAGTGTGCAGACCAAAGCTGGAGAGGTGAGTAGTGAGCCTCACTAAGGAGCCAGGGTTTTGCTACGAGTGAAAACAGAAGACTGTGCAGGCGTGGAGGCCATGAGTTATGTGTGTGTGGGCCAGTGCCAGCTCAGTCACAAGTGCATGGTGGGAAAAGGTCTGTAACTGTGCCAGGGGCAGGACAAGAGGGCGATCTCTATCCAGAGCCATTGGTAATAATCACAGTCAGAGAAGGTGGGGGATTTAGAGCAGCTGAGCTGACCTTGACCTTCATCCAGGTGCTTTACCAAAACCCCCAGGACAAAGCCCAGCGCCGCCAACCTCCACTCAATGTGCTGCATCATGTTGAGGTATCAGGGGACACTGAGCAGAATGAGCAACAAGATCCTGGGATCAGAGCACGCCTGACAACAAGTCTGAAGTGAGGACGTTTGAAAGAGAGAGAGAGAGGTGAGAGGAGCAGGGGATTTCCCAGTGGGAGAGAGGATGTCTGTCGCTGGGTTAGCAGCGCTGCAGAGCTGAACGCGCTCCTCCGCCCTGCGCGGCTAGAGACTGGCTCTGAGAGAGGAACAAGAAAGAGGTGTCCTACATAGAAACTCAGCCTGTGTCTTTACTACATAGAAGGCCCTGCCCAGCCTGACCATGAACCTGCTCTATGAGCCACGCCAATCCTTTCCCCCTGGGGCCAAGTACACAGGGACTCTGCCTTCTGGGACCCTGAGATTCTAGGACCAGGCTGTCAGCCTGGTCTGGGTGACACACAGCAAGCCAGAGCGCTTCGGGCCCTGCCAACCCCCTTGCTTCATCCCCGAATGCCCTCATCACAGGGGAGAGCCCCCTTCTCTGATGTCTCTCTCCAGGCCTGCCGTGCATCTGTCTCCTGCCTGTTAGAGGAAATCCTCTGCTGTTAGACGCAAGATCTTTAAAGGGCCTCAGATCTCGTCTGTGAGCTCTCTTCTCTGGGCTGGGCTCCCTTGACAGCACTCTGGTGTCTCCCAGCACGTGGGGGGGGGGGGGGAATGGGGGAAGGAGGGCTGCAGGAGGATGAAAGGCCCCCCCTTTCCTGCTGTGGGATTCAAGTCTGGATCAGTGCCCAATTATACAGCCTCATTCATCCAGTTCAGTGTTCTTCCTAAACATTGATGCGTCTGACAGCTCTGTTCTGGGTAATAATGGCCAGGTGGACCCTGCTTTAAGGAAACTCCATTTACAGAAATCCCCTTGAACAAATTAGCTAAAGGAAGGCGGGACTGTCTCACCTGCCCCTGCCCAGGGGATCCCTGTAAACCCCAGCAGCCCCAGATCACCACCAATGAGTCCATTAGGAGAGTACTGCAACATGGACTGAAGGAGCAAAGGGGAGGAAAATATAAGCACCAAATTATTAAAGGTCACTGCCTTTTAAAATCAGTGGAAATAGAAGCATAGCTGACATCAGACAGAATAGTGAAGAGAGACATCAGATCAATATCAGGGCAAAACTTCCCAGGGCTCCCTGGTCAGCAGGAAGAGGATCTGGAAAAAGCATCTGGCCTGTTACTTGGATGGAGTCTCTTGGCTTTGGAAAACACCTCCATCTTCTATGTATTTGCTTTCTGGCTCAAGAAAGGAATCTCTCTCTCTCTCTCTCTCTCTCTCTCTCTATATATATATATATATATATATACACACACACACATATATATACACATATATATATACACACACATGTATACACACACACACACACACACACACACACACACACACACACACTAGATATTGCCAAATTGTTCTCACCAGCAACTTGTGATAATTCCTGTTTTTTCACATCTTCCTAACATTAGTGGGTTGAAAGGTGATTTCCAGAAAAATATGTCCACATCCTCATTCCTGGAACCTGTGGATGCTTCCTTATTTGGAAAAAAGGTGTAATTAAGTTAAAGATTTCAAGATGAGATCATCTTGAATAATCTGGGTGAACCCTAAATCCCTTGTAAAACTGAGACAGAGGAAAATGAGAAGACACATACAAAGAAAGTCATGTGAAGGAAAGAAGCAGTGATTGAAGAAATGTAGCCACTGGGACACCTGAGTGTCTCAGTCGGTTGAGTGTCCAACTTCGGCTCAGGTCCTATCTCACACTTTGTGGGTTCAAGCCCCACATCAGGCTTGCTACTGTCAGCATAGAGCCTGCTTCAGATCCTCTGTCCCCCCTCTCTCTGCCCCTCCCCTGCTTACGCTATCTCTCTCAAAAATAAAAAAAGAGATGTGGCCATAAGCCAACGAACACCAAGGATTCCTGGGAGCCACCAGAAGCCAGAGAGTCAACCCACAGAGTGGATTCTCCCCCAGAGTCCCAGAGGGAGCCTGCCCTTCCGACATCTTGATTTCAGGCTTCTGGACTCCAGAACCATGAAAGAACAAGTTTCTTTTCTTTTAAGCCACAAAGTTTGTGATAATTTGTTATGGCAGCCACAGGAAATTAATACAGTGGGTAAATACAAGAGATTCTTTTTTTCTTTAAAAATTCTCCTTGGGGCGCCTAGGTGGCGCAGTCGGTTAAGCGTCCGACTTCAGCCAGGTCACGATCTCGCGGTCCGGTCCGTGAGTTCGAGCCCCGCGTCAGGCTCTGGGCTGATGGCTCGGAGCCTGCAGCCTGTTTCCGATTCTGTGTCTCCCTCTCTCTCTGCCCCTCCCCCGTTCATGCTCTGTCCCTCTCTGTCCCAAAAATAAATAAATTAAAAAAATAATAAAAATAAAAATAAAAATTCTCCTTAACAGATAATTGATTGTTTAAAGCAAAAATGTTATCAAGGAACTGTAGGCTTTATAACATACACAGAAGTAAAATGTGTAACAATAGCACAAAGAACAGGAGGGGGGAGTGGAGAGTTACTCTTGTAAAGGTTATTATTATACTCTGCCTGTGTGATAAAATATTATTTGAAGACAGACTTTGATAAGTTAAAGATTTATACTATAAACCTTAGAGCAACCACTTAAGGAAAAAAGAACAAAGGAAAAAGAAAGCTATTAAGCCAACAGAGATAAAATGGAACCAACAAACTATTTAACATCCATAACTTATGATTATTCTAATAAAATGTAAAATTACTCAATATTGTTCACTATCCTCCTTCTTATAAAAATAGGTTTTTTTTAGAGTTTACTTTAACTCTGCCACAGTGTCGTCTAGAGTGATTAGTTTATTATGTTTACCTACATAGCTTACTAGTTTGTGTTCCCCTCTGTCTATCCTATCCCATGCCTTCCTTCCTTTCCTTCTTTATTTAAAGAGTCCCCTCTTAAGATTTTTGTTTATTTGTTCCTCTGCTTTGTGCTAGTAGAGAAAGAACTATGGTTGGCAAACGGTCTTCATTTTTCGATATCTCAAAAATGCCTTTATTTTGCTTTTTCTTGAGTGAAAATTTGCCTAAGTATACAGTACAAATTTGGCATTTAAGGACTTTAAATACTTTATTTTATTCCAGCCATCTATTTTTTCTGAGGAGAAATCTGCTGTCACTCGATTGTTGTTTACCTCGTGCTCTATTGTTTCCTCTGTAGTAACTTCTGAGATTGTCTTCTACTCTTTATGCTCCACAGTCTCGTGTGATACATCTCAGTGTTGGAATCGCACAGAATTATTTTTAAGTACTCCAAAGCCCACTTAGCTCCTAAGGCTGCTGTCTTTCTTTGATGCTGAAGAAGCCTTTCTCTTTCGCGATTGTTTCTCTACTATAGTAGTTATTTTCTGTTAAAATCCCTAGGAAATGTTTATGGAATAGTCTTAAACTATCCTCCGTGTCTTTTAATTACACATTTAGTATTTTTATATCTTTCTTCCCCTCTGTGCTGGATCCTGAATCTGTTCCTCAGTGCCATTTCCAATTCATCCCATTTGTCTACAAATATATCCAGTTTAGAATTTACCACATCCATTGAGTTTTTATGTCAGTGACTATGCTTTTTATTTCTAATATTTTTGCTTGATTTTTACTGTATGCCTCTGTTCTTGTTTCATTTTACTGGCTTTGTTTCATAATGTTTTAAAGAATTTAATGGACATTATCTCCTTACTTATCTCAGATTTCTAAACCTACTTTTCAAATCATTTTTTCAGATTCTTTCTTTCTCTTTACGTTTATTTATTTATTTTATTTTTGAGAGAGAGCTTGTGTGTGCTCAAGTCAGTTGAGTGGGGGAGAGGCAGAGAGAGAGGGAGAGAGAATTCCAAACAGTACCTGTGTCAGCACAGAGACCAACGTGGGGATTGATCTCTGGAACCTGTGAGATCATGACCTAAGCTGATACCAAGAGTCAAACGCTTAACCAACTGAGCCAGCCAGGCACCCCAACGGTGATTTATTTTAAGAGAGCAGCTAAAAATGCTTTTATTCACCATTATCCATGTTTTCATTGGGCCTCCATTTGAAAAGGGAATTTTTTCTAAAGATGTATTTATTTTGAAAGAGAAGGTGAGGGAGGAAGGAAGGAGCAGAAAGAGAGAGAGAATCCCAAGCAGGTTCCACGCTGTCAGTGCAGAGCCCAAGGCAGGGCTTCATCTCAGGAACCGCGAGATTGTGACCTAAACTGAAACCAAGAGTCAAACGCTTAACTGACTAAACCTCCCAGGCACCCCTAAATTTTTTGTTCTGATAGATATGGTTAGTAATCTTTGTAGGCTTGAGATTTCTTCAAGTGGCTCAGAATTTTGGATTTTAGGCTCATTTTAAGAGGGCAGCTTTGGGTTGTTAGGCAATTTTTTTCCCTCTCTCTTTGCTCTGCACTCGCTCCCCCCACCCAGTAGTTTTATGGCTGCTTCTATTACGTGCTCCCACCAGGCCAACCTCAATACAGAAGTTCTGGTCTAATATTGGCAGGCAGACTCCCTGCTCCAGAATGATGTTTGTGGTAGAGAAGATCCAGTCACAAGGGTCATGGGTGACTTGGTCCATTTCTAGCCACAAGGTTGAGCCTGCATTTGAACTGTCATCCCTTAGGCTCAACAATGCTGAGGCCACTACTCCAGGCAGCATATCCTTGGTTTCTTTCTTCTTCAAGATTTTTCATGATCGAAGATGTCTTTCCCCAGGCCCTGGCCTTAGGCAGTAGGTAGGCTTTTCCTGGCCTCTCATCTTGCACAGGGCCTCTCAGTTCTATTACCCAACAGGTAATGAACTTACTTCTGGCTGCAATTGATGATCTTTGTACTTTCTGACAGACCTGGACAGGGTGAGCAGGCACATGCCCTCAGCTTTGCTTCACTTCACTGCCTTTCTGTTTCATGAGGTCCACAGAAGTGTTCATCTTGTGTTTGAGCCTGTTGGTATCCTGTTTTTCTTTTTATAGTTTATCTATCACTGCTATTCATTTGCAGCATTGAGGATTTCAAATCAAAGTGTGAACTTAGTGCTGGTCTTGATGGAAGACCCAGATGTGGCTTCTTAATCTACTAAAAGTATGACATATCATTTGCTATTTAGGAATAACTCTTAGACCCCTCAGCCTTACATCACTTGGACCCAAGGATCTGGAGCCACCCGATTGCCTGGGACAAGTTATGTAATTTGAGAAGTTTAGAATGGCACCTCCAAAATGTCTTCACCCCAGCCTGGCAAAAATGCACCAATTTTAGTGTAAATTGAGAATAAAGTTAAACTGCTGACTGTGTGGAATGTGGAACCTGAAAATATTTCACTTCAGACCCCAAAACTATTAACCCATTAGTGTTAGACAACATTTGCCACACTGACTTCCAGCACTGGGCTAATAACAGTGTTCCAGGGAATGAGACAAGACAGCTGAACCAGGAGAGCTGTGGGGCAGCATTCACAAAGGTCCAGTCAACAGATTATAGCCCATCTGAGTCCTCCAGAAACAGGGAACAAGCTGAAGTCAGGGTCACGGTGTGTGTTTTGGCCAGTCTGTATTTTAGAGCACTTGCTTGCTCACTGTGCACCTGATGATTTGTAGTATTTATCAGTCAGATTAAGAAGTCAATCCATCACAACAGGGATGTCTGGGTAGCTCAGTCAGTTAAGTGTCAGATTCTCGATTTTGGCTCAGGCCATGATCTCCCAGTCGTGAGATGGAACTCTGCATCAGGCTCTGTGCTGAGTGTGGAGTGTGCTTGGGATTCTCTCTCTCACCCTCTCTCTCTGCCCCTCCCCTACTTGTGTGCACGCTCTCTCTCTCTCTCTCAAAATAAATAAATAAACTTAAAAAAAGAGAAGTCTATCACATCAAATAATAGCGTTCTATTTTCCCTTTCCAAAAGATTAAATTAACGGGTCCAATTTTTTTGAAGTTTGAATTCTCCCATAACGTTTGCTTAAACTTTGGGCACAGTGTACCTCTCAGCCACAAATCACTGGTAGAAGTAAGGTAGCCAGTTGTTATCCAAAGTCAATAACTTAATGCATCCTGCCAGCCTCAGTTCCACATTAAACGTGATAATTGGACTTATATCTGTTACTTTTATTCCACCCAAATGTGATGTCTAAAAATGTCTTATGTATTTTTGGTAAAGACAAGACTGCTTTAACATACAGTAGTGTGATTTTGCATTCTCTAATTTTTCACAGAAGGTTAATTCCATTGATTAATTGGAATTACCTAGAAAAATGAGTTTTTGTTTTTTAAAAATTATGGACAGGGAAATATGGAATTAAACAAAGTTGAACTTTTTTATTTTTCTTTTTACTGTAGGAATTATTAAGTCCTCTAATACTGTCATGTGTAGTGTGATTCCTTAAGACAAGGATCAGGTGTTTCATTTTTCTAGACACATCTGATCATGGAAACTTCTTCTCCAGAGCACCTTCAGGAACTTCTATTCTGCAGAGCCCTCTGTGGGAAATTCCAATAAAATCTAACAAAAGGTATCCAATGTTGCCTGATGCTATTAAGGAGAACAATATTTCAGGTATTCTGTGGAGAGTAATGTACTTACTTCCAGGTGCTTTGCAACTTTGAGACCCAATGGTTATTTTTAAAAATCTGTCTGGTGGCAGTGTGGAGTGCAGGCTGCCTGGCTGGGCTTCCAGGAAAGTGGACAACACAACAGGAAAACCATGTAGTCTGCAGCCTGCTGGAGAAGGGGGTGTGGGTTCGGTGCAGAACAGAGAGAACCTGTGTCTCTTTGGATGTGAGCGGGGATGGGGAGGGACACCAAGAATCTGGTCGTTTGTTCATTCAACAAGTATGTACTGAACATATCATGTGCCAAGCACTGTTGTTCTAGGTACTATGGATATAGCTGCGAGTGGGAGATAAAATCCCTGACCTCTTTATGTCTTTCTCACGCTTTAGGGAGACGAATGGGGTGCTATGCATGCAGAGAGCGGGCACCCGAGGAGAAATAGCCTCAATGAGCAGAGCAGGAGCCTGCCACTCTGGAGGGTGCCTGGGCACCTGATGTTCAGGTGGAGATGCTGATGAGGAAGCGCGAAATGAAATCTGGAGCTCGGAAAGAGAGATGTGGGTGGGAAGTAGAATTCACATGTACGGGTGGGAATTGAAGCCGCGAGAACATTTGTATTACCCATGAGATAGTCAGTGGAGTGAGAAGTGCCTTATTTTTAATGAGGGGCATAGAGAAGGGACCGTAAGCACAAGGAAATCTTCCAATAAATGTTGAGTGAGTCCCATACATGAGACTTGGTGTGAGAGATGGACACGAGCCAGGAGAGAAGGGCACGAGGAAGACAACAAAGGAAAGTTTCAGAAAGGAAGGCGAGGCCAGTCAGATGCCATGGCATTAGAGCATGCCAAGAGCTGCAGGGGAAAAAATAGGAGCACACCTTTCTTTTCCTGCTTTAACTCCTGGCTTCCCTTCAGTTTTTCTTGGGGGAGGCCCTGTGGAATCCCCAACTTATTATAAGCAAATCTCCCCAATGGCCTCAACTGCTTCACAATCACACCATCCATTTCCTGCCACAACTAAAACCTGGGCCTGTGCCGTCACCTCCAGCTTCTTATAGGAATAGAGCTGCCAGGGGTGCCTGGGTGGCTCAGTCAGTTAAGCATCTGATTCTTGATTTTGGCTCAGGTCATGATCTTACAGTTCGTGGGTTCGAGCCCCATGTCAGGCTCTGCACTGTCAGCACAGAGCCTGCTTAGGATTCTGACTTTCCCTCTCCCTCTGCCCCTCCCCTGCTCATGCTCGCTCGCTCTCTCGCTCTCTCTCTCTCTCTCTCTCTCTCTCTCTCCCTCCCTGCCTCAGAATAAATAGACATTAAAACAAACAAACAAAAAAGGAACAGAGTTGCCGGGAAACTTTCTCAAGGGGAGGCGGCTCATTCTCCCATGTATTAACTAACCCTCGTGGGGTCCAGACCCAGTCTTGGGGATTTCTCTCCTCTTCTTACTTTACAACAACTCTCCACTGTAGAAGGTAGTGGGCACCAGGACATCTCTGCCACAGCTTGTCTTCTCCATTTTGCAAAACTGCTCCTCCACCTCTCCTGTCATTGCTGCCTACTGACCAGAAGGTCATTAGAATATTGGCACCTGACTTCCACCTTATACTTCCATTTCTTTTTTTAATTTTTTTTTTTTTTAGTGTTTAATTCATTTCTGAGACAGAGAGAGACAGAGCATGAGCGGGGGAGGGGCAGAGAGAGAGGGAGACACAGAATCCAAAGCAGGTTCCAGGCTCTGAGCTGTCAGCACAGAGCCCAATGTGGGTCTGGAACTCATGGACCGTGAGATCATGACCTGAGCCAAAGTCGGTCGTTCAACCGACTGAGCCACCCAGGTGCCCCTTTGCACTTCCATTTCAAGCCCACCATTGTCCTGGTGATTTCAGCCTCTGTTAATGAAACATCTAGCATCAGCCTCAAAGTCCTTTCTTCTCCTCGGCTATAACATCTTCCATACTCCACTCCTGCAGCCTATTTTGGGGCCCCACCCTGGATTTTACAATTGCTGAGAACTCTCCCATGTATGACCTCCTTCACTCCCAGCCCTGGATTCACAGCCCCTTTCTCTATCATTGCCTTGACTCCCCCAAGGGAGGCACCTAGGGTGGAGGCTGAAAGCCCCAGCTGTGAAGTCCAGCATATCCTTGCTCATTCCCCTGGCCTTGTCCCCCAACCCTAATTCATCTTCAACTTTGCTCCCTTTTTTAAAAAAATGTTAATGTTTATTTATTTTTGAGACAGAGAGAGAGAGAGAGAGAGAGAGCATGAAAAGGGGAGGGCCAGAGAAAGAGGGAGATACAGAATCTGAAGCAGGCCCCAGGCTCTGAGCTGTCAGCACAGGGTCCGATGCAGGGTTTGAACTCACGGACTGTGAGATCATGACCTGAGCCAAAGTCAGATGCTTCACCTACTGAGCCACCCAGGTGCCCCAACCTTGCTCCCTTTTAAAACCTAAACCTTTCCTCTGACCCTGGCACTACTCTATTAAAATCCACTCAGTGGTTCCCCATTCCTTATAGAAGAAAATGCAAATGCAGCAAGATAAGCCCATCTAGGTCTTAGGAGACCCTTTCACGGACTGGTCTCCACCGCATGCTCCCGGCTTGCCTCAGATACACCCGTATTGTACACCAGACGCACACTTATACCACATCAACACTGCTGCCAGGAGAGCCCCTCTACCCCATCGACCAGCATTCTTCTTCACTCCTTCCAACACAGCGCTCAAAATGCAGTTTCAGCTTCACCATCTCTGTGCACCCATAGCTATAACTCATTAACTGGGTCTCCATAGGCCCACTATAGCCACTCTACCCCAGACCAGCCTCGATCACAGATCCTGTGAGATTACCATGCATTTGGGTGTTCATTTCTCGGTCTCTCACTAGACACCAACCTTTCTAAGAATAGGTCTGTGTTTACTTCATCTCTTTATCCCACAGAACCTGGCCGGTGTAGCAGCAGTCAGCCAATGTTTGGTAAATAAATGAAGATTTCAAAAAATAAGAGGTGAGGAAAAAAATTGAGGTTGAAGAATTCTGATGAGACATGTTAGCTAATAAATTCAGAATCAAAAGACTCAGATTCAAATCCCATTTCTACCACTTACTATGATGGGACCTGGGACAAGCCACTAATAATAACAATATTATTCATTGTGTGCTTGTCACATGTCAGGCACTGTCTCATGCAAACCCGATAATAAATCATTATCATCCCCATTAAAGAGGAGGAGATAGTGGCCCTACATAGTTAAGTAACTTGCCCAAAACACAGCTATAAAGGCAGACCTAAGACTCAAACCTGAGCTAACGTCCAGAAACCCATGGTGTTACCACTCTGCCCTGATGCCATGTGCTCACCCTAGCAATTCCTGCCAGCCTGCCTCAGTGGGGATGTAGTGAGGGTGGAAACAAGTTAATATGTATCACAGAGAAGTGCATTCGAATGCCAGTTCTCATTACATATTAAGTCATTCATTCACCAGCCCTCCCTCGAACCTCCCAAAAGCTAATCATTTGAACATGTTTAGTAGCTTGAAAGTAGCTGTTAAATAGAATCTGAATTCAACACAGGATTGAAGCCAATTACAGTTTCTGATAAAGTTAATCTGTTCTAATTCATTATTATTATGATTACCATCCTTGTTATTATTAAGCCACAGCCACAAAACTATTTCTGGCTCAGAGATAGAGGGAGCAAGCTATTTCTTGAGCCCAAGACACAAAGACCATCCGTCCCCAAGGCTCGGGAGATGGCATAATAAAGAGCTCCCGGAGTAATCTTTGCTGAGTTGCATTGTTAACGCTCTCCTAAGGGACGCCGGTGGCTGTAATTGCTGCAGTCTGACCGGCCTGTAGAGCTACCTGAATTAAGTGGGCGAATCGGAATTTTCAGTGGAGCCATCTGGGACATCACCTTTAACCCTCCCCGGTGCTCCACCCAGCCTACTGCTCATTACAAGTGGAGACCCCTGTCACCTCCACCCACTTCCTCCCCTGCGTGTGCACAAGTCTCTTCTCCCTGCTGGCCCTGGCACAGCACCCTGTGAACTGGGTGGGGGAGCAGGACAGCAGCTAGCATATCTGCACCTGAGCACCAGGACCTCAAAACCCAGCTTTTGACATCACCACCTGCTCAGGGGCAGCACCAAGCTTTCAGTTAACCATCCCTGAGCTCTGGGTTAAAGGCCAGGGTTCAAGCTTCCTTCTGCCACTTACTCTTTCTGTGTGCACGATTTGGTAAATCGTGCCCACTCTGAGACAAGTGCTCACGGGACATGAGGGTGGCGCATTGCGAGGGGGGACTACCTTGTTCATTTGCACAGGAGGGCTGGAGAGGCTTCCTGGAAGAGCGATGCCAGACTTAGTTTTTTTAAAAATGAACCAGAATGTGAGAGAGAAGCAGGATAGTATCTGCGAAATGTGGTTGGGTGGCAAGAGAAGCTGAGAAGTGGGGAAGGGTGAGCAGGTGTGTAAAGAAGCTGATTGGAACACCACGTGTAGGTGAAAGAAGTCGCCGGACAGCTCGCAGTAGGCATGTTCTGTGGAGCGCTGTGCACTTTACAAAAAACATCACCCTGACACTGTAGAAGTTGGAGGCGATCACACCTGGAGGAAGGGAGACAAGTCAATAAGCCTCTGCATTAACTGAGGCAAGAGATGAAGAAGGAAGTGATAGCAGGGACGGAGGAGATAACTTTCCTTTAAATTGGTAAAATAGGGGCACCTGGGTGGCTCAGTCACTTTGACCAGCTGACTCTTGGTTTTGACTCAGGTCATGATCTCACAGTTCATGGGTTCGACCCCCATGTGGGGCTCTGTGCTGACAGCACGGAGCCTGGTTAGGATTCTCTCTCTCTCTGCCCTTCCCCTGCCCATACTCTCTCTCTCTCTCAAAATAAATAAACATTTAAAAATTTTTACTAAATTAGTAACATAAAAATAGCAGCCAAAATAAAACTATTAAAGAGAGTAGTCAGCGGGGGCGGGGGAAACTAGCTAAATAGCCCAGATCAGTCTTCAACATCATAAAACTGGTGTCCTTAGAGGCCTCTCTGCAAGGCCTCATATGGTCTCCTGGCCAATGGTAGGTAATGTTTGGACAACATAACACACACAGGTACATGCACACATGCATCTACATACACATGTGTATACAGACATGCATGTATGGATGTATGGCCATTGCATGGGCAAATGTGAATGTGTGGAAAAGCACGCATATTCATGAGCACACACATGTATTGCATGGCACATATATGAATATACATGTGCACATGCACAAACATACTCATGCACAAATCCACATGCACATGCACACATCAATCCATTAAAGAAAATAGTCTCATTATCCCTACTTTGCACATAAGAAATCAGAAGCACAGGGACGCCTGGGTGGCGCAGTCGGTTAAGCGTCCGACTTCAGCCAGGTCACGATCTCGTGGTCCGTGAGTTCGAGCCGCGCGTCGGGCTCTGGGCTGATGGCTCAGAGCCTGCAGCCTGTTTCCGATTCTGTGTCTCCCTCTCTCTCTGCCCCTCCCCCATTCATGCTCTGTCTCTCTCTGTCCCAAAAATAAATAAACGTTGAAAGAAATCAGAAGCACAGAAGTTACACAACTAAGTTACACAACCAGGATTTGAACACAGGTATCTTACTCCAAATTCTGTGCTTCTAATACCCATGTAAAATAACCTCTTGAGACAAACGCACAGGTCACTCACAAAAGAAAAGATCATTCTGGTCTTTGATATCTTCTTTGCAACACAAAAGTCCAAAAGTCAGTAATATCAAGAGTTTTGATGAAAAGAAACCTCTAACCCATTATATGTAGCCCATTTGTTTTTCAAGTGTTAAAGCAAAAGAAAGATATCCTTAGCTGTGTAAGTACTTATCTTAAAAGATTTACTCACAGGGACGCTTGGGTGGCTCAGTCGGTTGGCCATCGGACTTCAGCTCAGGTCATGTTTGAGCCCAGCATTGGATTCACTGCTGTCAGGCAGAGCCCGCTTTGGATCCCCAGTCCCCCCTCTCTCTGTCCTCCCTTGCTTACGCTCTCTCTCTCAAGATGAATAAATAGAAAAAGAAAGAAAGAAAGAAAGAAAGAAAGAAAGAAAGAAAGAAAGAAAGAAAAAAAAAAAAAAAAAAAAAAAAAGATATAGGGGCACCTAACCTAGGTGGCTCAGTAGGTTAAGTACCTGACTTCAGCTCAGGTCATGGTCTCGTGGTTCATGAGTTCCAGCCCTCAGTTGGGCTCTGTGCTGACAGCTTAGAGTCTGGAGTCTGCTTTGGATTCTGTGTCTTCCTCTCTCTCTGCCCCTCCCCCTCTCTCACTGTCTCTCTCTTAATGTTAAAAATAAATAAACATTAAAGATATATATATATATATATATATATCTTTTAAAAAGGATTTAAAAGTAAATAAATAAAAAGATTTACTCACAGCTATACTTTTAGTAACAAGAAGGGAAGAAGCATATTAAGAGTTCAGAAATTACAAGGGCACCTGGGTGGCTCATTGGGTTCAGTGTCTAACTTCGGCTCAGGTCACTATCTCAAGGTTCGTGGGTTCGAGCCCCGCACTGGGCTTGCTGTTGTCAGCGTGGAGCCCCTTTGGATCATCTGTCCACCTCTTGCTCTCTGCCCCTCCCCTGCTCACACTGTCTCTCTCAAAAACAAATAAACTTAAAAAAAAAAAGAGTTCAGAAATCATAAAGTCAAGGTAGGAGTGGACTGGTGGTTAGTACTAAAATGAGTATTATAATAGATAAAAATCTAATAAATAATTGTGAATGTATACAAAATTGAATACTAATGTCAAAAATAATTCTTAAAAATACTTCTAACCTATCAGATAATAATTAAATTTTATTATACTTAAAACCCTAGATTATATTGACCACAGACCAAAGAGTGCTTGGTTGGTTAAAGGAAGCAGAAGACATTTAATTCATTATTTTAAAGTAGAAATTCAAAAGATACCATTTTATCCTAAAAGCAGATTAAAGAATGTTTATAAAACTCAATGGTAATTTCCAAATTAAGAAAAATGGAGTAGATACCTCCCAGCCTCAGGACAAGATAAAAATAAAGACATCATTGTCTTTTTAATAAAAGCAAAGTATAACAAAACAAAAGAATAAGAAGCACAGCTAACAAAGAGCATTTAAAAAGATGGCATAAATAAGAATAAATGCACCCATGGTAAGAATAAATGTAAATATATTAAATTTCTTATTTATAAGAAAAGGATAAAAGGATGTTAGGATTCTGTTAAAAAACAAACAAGCAAAATATTTTGTTTTTGAGTGTCACCCTTAAAACACCCTTAGATACAAGAAGTTGAAAAGTAGAAAAATGGACAAAAATATTAAAGCAAATGCAAATCTTAAAAAAGGGAGGTGATATTAATAGTTGACAAGATAGAAATCAGTATTGGACAAAATAGGTCCAATAAAGGCATTAAAAGATATAAATGTAACATTAGTGATAAGAATTTAGTATTGAATGATGAGAAGAAAAATATGAATTTAATAGTAAAAAGCAGATACTTTACAGTGAAAAGATAGTAGTCATCAATCTTTGTGTACTGAAAAATATTACATCAAAATATGTAAGGCACAAACTATTAGAAATATGCTTTGTAGAAGAATAAATTTACAAGAGCACAATTGAGTGGGGAAATTTGAAGCCACCTGTATTAGCCAGGCTTCTCCAGAGAAACAGAACCAACAGCATGGAGATACAGAGACAGAGACTTATTTTTAGGAATTGACTCATGCAATCATAGGGGCTGGCAAGTCCAAAATCTTCAGAGTAGGCCAGAAGGCTGTAGACCAGAGAAGAGCTTCAGTTCAAATCCAAAGGCAGTGTACTGACAGAATTCCCTTTTCCTGCAGTGAGGTCAATCTTTTTCTATGAAGGCCTTCAAATGATTGGATGAGGCCCACCCATATCATGGAAAGCAACCCACTTTACTTAAAGTCTGCTAATTTAAATGCTAACCTCATCTAAAAAGTACTTCCACATAGACATCCAAAATAATGTTTGGTCAAACATCTCAGTACTATGGTCTAGCCAAGTTGACACTTAAAATTAACCATCACAATATCTTTGTGAATACTAGACATATCAAATAAGGAGCAGCACAAGGATTTGGTGATGTGAATAATAAATTACAAGCACACTTTAATTTCAAATATGTGTTTATTTCTGTGTATTTATGTGTATGTGTGATATCTACATAACTGAACTCCATACCCCAAAAGAACAGATTACACAATTCTTTTCTATGGCCCCTTATATATAAGACAGGATACTGATCCTGTCTTATATATAAGCCCCCAAAAAAGAACAAAATAAAAAAATGTACAAACCACATTGAATGTGCTCAAATTTAATTCCAGAGTTTATGTTGAGAGCTTTCAACCACTTTGAAATGATCTTAAAATCCACTCTCCTAAATACTTCTTAGGCCAAAGCAGAAATAAAAATTTTATTTGCACATGATCTAGAAAGGAACAATAGGACGCCCTCTGGTTAATATATATTGGATGAGTCCAAAACTAATCTCAAATTAAAAAAAAACTAATAAATCTCAAATGCTTTCATTATCAGACACAAATGAATGAAAATATCCGCCCCTTTTAACTCAAGAATTAAAAAGGGAAATTCCAAATAAATCACTGACTTCAGAATGAGGAAAACCTAAATAGATAACTAACCCAGAAATAAAGCTGGAAGTGTTCTCAAAGAAATGAGTCCCTTCAACAACAATAGCAGGCCCCAAGAGTTTTATATGCTAAGGCATTTCAAACTTTTAAGAGACAGAAAACTTCCGTATTACATAAAATGTAACATTTTATGATTTCTGATTCATTTTAGGAAGCTAGAATAAGCCTGATTTTGAAAAACATCCTGGCAAAGTTAACCTCCGGCACAAACTATAAACCAACTTGCCTTTTGAATACAGGTATAAAAAAAATTTAAGTACAATTAAAAGGACTAGTTGAAGAATACATTAAACTTTTATCAAGATTATAATCTGTCATGTTATTTCATTAGAAAATAAAATTTACATTCAATAAGGGACAAGAAAACATTTGATAAAATTCAAATAAGCATTGGAGAGAGGTAAATAAAAATGAGTATATCTCTTGGAGAATAGAATAGGAATTATATTAGGTAGATTAGAATAGATCACTTGCCAAAAATGTAGAATTCTGAGCTTCATCCTAAACCTAGACTCTGGAAATGAATTCCCAAATTCTACATTTTTAATGAAAACCCAAATAATTCTATGCAAGCCAAAGTTTGAGAAATGTTCATCTAAACCTAACTAGCTAATGGCATAGTTAACACTGAAATAATAGAAGCCTTCCCCATGAAAGTCAGGAAAAATATAATAGTGTCTGCTTTCAGCACAATTTAATTTTCTCAACTCTGAAAAAATTTGGTTATTGAAATAAAAAACATAAAATCAGAAATAACAGAAATAAATATTTGAAAATAAGGTCTCAAATTATTATTATTTGAATGATTCTTATTGGTAAGGTCCAATTAATGAAAAATCCTTCATAACAAATAAGAGCATTCAGTAAGTTGGTTGGATAAAAATTGAATATACAAAAATAACTAACTTCCTTATATACTAGCAATAGCTGTCTAGGAAAACAATGGGGAGAATGGATCCAATTTACAGTAGAGAAAATAGATGTACAGGAATAAACTTATCAAAAATTGTTTAGGGTCTTTATAAAAAAGAATTTAAAACTTTACAAAGGCACATAAAAGTATATTTGAATAAGCAGAGAGAAACAACATTTCTTAGGAAGAAAGACTTAATATCATAAAGTACCAATTAACTCATAAATGATTTAGGATTCAGCCACCAAATGTTTAAGACTGGAACACAACTGTCTACAAAAATCTAGAAAAATAAGCACACAAGACTAGTGATAAAAATTACTATAAAGAAAAATGAATACGGGGAGCCTGTGTGGCTCAGTCGGTTAAGTGTCCCACTCTTGATCTCAGCTCAGGTCATGATCTCACAGTTCATGAGATTGAGCCCTGAATCAGGATCTGTGCTGACAGTACAGAGCCTGCTTGGGATTCTCTTTCTCCCTCTCACTTTGCCTCTCTCTCTCTCTCTCTCTCTCTCTCTCTCTCTCTCTCTCTCTCAAAACAAATAAACTTTAAAAAAAAGAAAAATGAACACAAAAGACTAGCTAAGATAATTATGAAAACTGATGACAGGGGCTTACTCCATCTGATATTAAAATCTATCCTAGAGCTACAGGAATTAAAATGAGTTATTACTGGTGCAGAAAGAGGTGGAAAAATCAGACACTAAAGATCATTTACTTAAAAGAATGAAACCTATCATGCTTTGTCAGCTCTTTTTGCATCCCCTTCATGTTTGCAATCTCTGGGAGCTGGGGTGCTCCGGGGCTCCATCCTGAAACTCTCTCCTCTCTATTACTCTCACCCCTTGGTGGTCTTGTTTCTTTTCAGGGTTTCAGATACCTACTCTGAGTATTTGAGCCATAAGTTTTTATTTCTAGCACCTATCTCTCCTAAAACTCCAGATTCCCAAGCCTATTTATCTGCTCAACATCCCTCTTGGATGCCACATGAACATCACAAACACCTTCCTCCCCTTGGTCCCCAGACTGAGAAACAGGTACCTCCATCCTTTTTGTTGCTCACATCAAAAGCCCTAGAGAGATACATTTTTGATCCCCCTCTTTCTCTCAAGCCCTATATCTAACCTGTTACAAAATCTTGTGGACATACCTGTAAAGTGTATCTTGAACACAACCACTTGTCATCACCTCTTTGTCACCACCACCCCAATCCAAGCCCTGTCATCTCTCCCATGGATCACCACAAGAGCCTCCACACTTGTCTCCCTGTGTCCCCTCTTAACCTCCTTCAGCCAATTTTCAATATGGCAGCCAGAATGATTCTTGGAAATCCAGTAACTGGCCACACCATTCCTCTGCTTAGAACCCTCCAATAGCTTCCAATCACACTTAGAATAAAGATCCTTACTTTGGTCTACAAAGGCCCATGTGTTCTGCCCCTGGCTCTGGTGGTGTACCGGCAAATGTTCAATTACCAGCTTTCAAAAAAAAAAGTATGTGTATACATTCATAAGTTTATTATAAATTTTACCAATAATAAGGATGTATAGCACACAATTTGCAAGTACTAAATAAACTATACAGTATTCACCACTGTAAATTCCACATACCAAATTGATTCTCACAGAATCTTTCCATTGTTTTCTTACCAAACTCCTACATCCCAAGCAAACCTATGGCTGCAATTGATGAATGAGTATAGTTCTAAATTAATGTTGGTTAATATATACCTTTACATTAAAGAGTACAAAGAAAGGGAAAGAATGAAAATGTAAGGTGGAACATCACTTGCTCATCAGTGAAGAAAACAAATTTTGCTGATAATAATTTTTAAATACTGGAGAAATATTTCCTAATTTTTTTGTGTGTTATTCACAACATAGCAGCCTCAGCAGGACAGACTTTTAAATTTAATCTGCATCATTAACATTTTTTCTATCGCTCTAAGTCTAGACATCAACAAAACAATAAGGGAAGCATTGCTTTGTAGAATTTGCTGATTTCCATGGTGTAAATATTCTCACCATGGCTGACTTGAAGCTACCAGCACGATGTCACTGAGCACAGGGTTGTGAAGAGATGTGCAGTAACATACCACACAGTGCAATAGACACAATTAACCTCAAGAGCAGAGAAGATGGTCAAATGCAGATAAACAACTATGAAGTGATGAAATTTGAGTACTTGTTCCTTCTTTTTTAAAGTTTTTTTCAATGTTTATTTATTTTTGAGAGAGAGAGACAGAGCACGAGTAGGGGAGGGGCAGAGAGAGAGAAGGAGACATAGAATCCAAAGTGGGATCCAGGCTCTGAGCTGTCAGCAGAGAGTCCCATGTGGGGCTCAAACTCATGGCCCGAGAGATCATGACCTGAGCCGAAGTCAGACGCTTAACAGACTGAGCCACCCAGGTGCTCCATTTCCTTCCTTTTTAATACAATGTACTTAGAGTTTACATGATTTTATTTTTAATAATGGCTACGTTTAATAACAGCTCATGAGAGTCCTGAAAATGTGACCGCAGACTCTGTTGAGCAGGTGAAAGCAGCCTTCAACATACCACCACCTGGCATCCCCTCTGTTATCTTCACTCTGCTCCAGCCGCACTGGGCTCCTTGACCCCCTTCCGCACATCCAGCACTCTTCCACCTCTGGACTTCCACACTTGCTGTTTGCTCTGCCTGAAACGCTTCTCCAGCCAGCCCCACAGCCGACTCCTCTTCCCTCCACCCTCTGCTCAGAAGCTTCCATCATCCCTGGCCACCCCAACTAGAGTCAGACTTTGGGCACTCTCTACTCCCTTGCACTGCTGTGCTTTGCTTCTTGGCGTTTATTATTATCTACTAAAACCAAAGAAGGGGGGGGGGGGGGCGCCTGGGTGGCGCAGTCGGTTAAACATCCGACTTCAGCCAGGTCACGATCTCGCGGTCCGTGAGTTCCAGCCCCGCGTCAGGCTCTGGGCTGATGGCTCGGAGCCTGGAGCCTGTTTCCGATTCTGTGTTTCCCTCTCTCTCTACCCCTCCCCCGTTCATGCTCTGTCTCTCTCTGTCCCAAAAATAAATAAACATTGAAAAAAAATTAAAAAAAAAAAATAAAACCAAAGAAGGGGGAAGAGAAGTAGGAAGAAGAAGACCTGGATATTCAGCAACTGGAAATTAGAAAATCAACTTACAGTACTTCTATAAAGTGGAGCATGATGCAGCCATTAAAAATAGGGTATAGGGGTGCCTGGATGGCTCAGTCAGTAGAGTGTGAGACTCTTGATCTTAGGATTGTGAATTCCAGCCCCACATTGGGTATAGAGATTACTTAAAAATACTATCTTAAAAAAAATGGAGTTATAGAGAAATATGTAATGACACGGTAAAATACGCAGGGCGTATTGTTAAGTGAAAGCCACAGGATAGAAAGTAGTCTGCCAAGTAATATTACACAGGTAAAAAAATAAATATAAACATGGAAAAGCAAGTAGGAGGGAAGAATATTAAAACATTCACAATAATTATCTTTGAATAGTGGGATTCAGGTGATTTCTCTTAGTTTTTTTTTTATACTTTCTGTTTCTCTACAACAAACATTTGTTATATTTGGAAGTATAGAAAACTTAAGGACTGTGTTTTTAGTACTTAGGGCAAGAGTGACATCATCTTCCAGAAATTCCCAAGATGCTGGGAACTATTCAAGATGACCACACATATGAAGTTCAGGAAGAGACTAGTGAGAAGAAGACAGGTGGCAAGAGTTATGGGTATCTTCTGAGTTCACCTCCCTTACCTCCAAGAAAGAAACACAAAGCCAGAGAACAGAAACACTTGAATTGCTTATATGTGGTTATCACTAGCAAAAGGCCTTAGCTTGAATGAACTAGGCCTTTCCTAAACTCATTCTTTAATCCCTAAGGTGCATTCCATGGAGAACAAATAGACTTGACAGCCTGGAGGTGTCCTACTAAATAAACTTACCCACAGAGAAGGGAGGTATTGGAGTGGCTCCTTGGGGGTCAATGCATGCACATTAGAGAAGGACTCCTCTTGAAGGGCTGCACAGTCTGGAATCACGTGACCTGATGTGGCTGCTGAGTGCCAATGTCCTGCCTGCATCTCCAACTGATCCATCCTTGCCTCACAGCTAGGACAGCCTTAGAGCATCCCTTTATCCTGCCTGGTCCCAGTGGTAAGTGCAGCGGATGAACCCATGCAGGTTCAATTCAATTTTTAATCAAGATGCTAATATAGCATATTAATGATGGGAAGGGAGGGAAATTTTTTTTTAATATCAGAAAACTTGAAAGAGCAAGTGGAAAGGATGCCAGAATGTGAGAATCTGGCACAGCCACAAGGCAGGGGCAGTGACAATGGCTCAAAGGCATAATTGGGCTCTTTGCTGTGATGTTCTGTAGGCAGCTGGTGGCCCGAAGGTCCAAGCAGGGCTGAGAGAAGAGAGAAGTCTGATTACACTGACTTTGCCTCCTAATGCAGGCCCAGAAAGCAAAGGAAGACCCTTCCCTAGAGAAGACTCAGTCCCTCAAGGCAGAAGGAGGTCTGGGAGCAGATTACATGGGACTCTCCTGTGCATCAGAGGCTGAGCCCCAAGCATTTTTCCTATGGCCAGTCCTTCTAATTTAATGAACAATTTTATCTTGTGGGGATTATGTGACCTCAGAGAGTATCAGAGGTTTGAGGGCTATCAAAGATGTCCCTGAATTATATGAGGAAAGAAGTATATTTAAACAAAGCATATTCAAAGAAAGACCTCAACATGCCCAGCAATTTGGGGCATGAGAATCCAAACCATCTTGGAGTTCTGGATGATGAAGAGGGTTACATTGTGGTGACCACCATAGGAATTTACCCTAAAACTCTTAGATTCACGTATCAAGTGCCAGGCTGGGGATCTCTACTTTAAGAAGGTACCCATATTTGGCTAGATACAGTATCCAACTCTGCAGATATTCTGCTGAAGTTTGAAGATCAGTCTGGTGGCCAGTGCCAAATGGCAAACACTACAGAATGCTTCAAAAATTGGAGACAGAAGCATGGATAAAATAGGTTCATTAATAAAATAAGAAATAGCAACATTAGTTACCATTTAAGACCATGAATTTAATTCTTTTTTTCTGGAAATTCACATTGCAATAGTCAAAAAAAAAAAAAGAGGAAAAACAACAACAAAAACCTATGAGAAAGTAGGTAAGACTTTTGAGGATATTTTATAATTTTAATTATCCAGATGGAGAAATCATGCACCACTTTCTGTTCCACCACAAAGAAAGGAAAAACCTCCCTGCAAAGCCAAGTTAGGTGAGGTTCCCCAGCAGAATGTCCTATCCTCAAACCTCCAAGCTCATGGAAATAGTCTAAAAGTGAGAGAGAGCCAAGGACCAGTTAGTAGAGGAAAACCTACTCTTCTGAATCACTGAGAGTGGATTCAAAGCTTGCCCACAGATAATCTTCCTGGTATACCTATGTGATATCCCCCTGGCACTTATGCCTGTGGAGTTGTGTTGGGACCTCAGGGTCAGGCCCTAGTTCTAAAAAAGTGGTCTGATGAGCAGATTACTTCCACTGGTCAGTGAATAGTGCTGACACACTGATTTTTGGGGTGACAGTCACTCATGTTGGATACACAATAAGTTCAGGTTTCTGGGCTACTACTAACCCGTGGGCTTAGGCTATATATAACCATGCATTGGTATTCACCCATCCAGGTTTCAACTGCATGCTGCTGCCAACCTATAACATCAGAGGGCTCTGGGGTGGGCACTGGCATCCTTCACCTTGCATGGTCATACTGCCCCTTCAGCAGGTTCTGGACCATGTGTCAGGCCATCCTCTGGGGGTGGCCAGGCCAAGCTCTTCCAAGGGCTTTTGAGATCCTTGTTCTAAAATGGTAAAGGGTCCTTCCAATGTCCTCTCTTGTCTAATAGAATTGGTGGCATAATGCTCTTTTGGGTCAGTCTTAAGCATCACTAGATGAGAAACAGACATTCTTTGTGGGAATGGGACCACTCCTCTTGCTTTGCCTGCAGGCCGCTCCACTCTCCTGTCTGCTTGCTGCAGGGGTGCTGTCAACATCGAAAGAGATCACATTCTGGGAATGTAATGATCACAGCTAAAGAGTTCAAGGGAAGATGTGGTTGGAAGATGTGTCATTCTACATTTATGCTACAAAATTTCAAGGTGTAAATTTAACATGACCAGAAAACGAATTATTCACAATTTCCTTCACACTCTGAAGAAGACTTGTGTTTGTGGGCAACTAAAACAAAGCATACAGCCTCTGAGAGTCCTTGGAAACCAATATTGACAAGCAGCTCTGGATAATACAGCATCATGAATAACAATATAACCAGTGCTACACAAAGGCATTAGGGAACTTCAGAGTCAAGAAGATCTACGTTGTTTTACTACAAACAGGTTTGGAAGAGACATGGCGTTGTGTATAATAACATAGTCACTAGCCTTTTCTCCCAGTGACACACAGGAAATTAGTCAAGCACTCTATATTTGACAGTAAATAGAGCACTAATAAAGAACAGGACTAGAAGAGTCCTGGACATGCTCAGGGAGAAGTAGTGCTTGGTCACTACCCAGAGTATTCACACACACTGACTGAAAAATAAGACATAAAACTTAAGTCCCTCCTCTCTATCCATTGTTCTAAATCTTCACTGACAGTTCACTATCCCTCACACGGGCACATGGATTTGCAATATAAATTTTAATTAAATTGTTATATACACAATATTCGCCCAGGACTCCACACAGCCTAGAGATAGCCTAGGCTATCTCTAGCCACCTAGCCTAGAGATAGGTGTTGTAGGTCTGAGATGGAGATTTGCATGCAGGTGGCTTATTGGAAAGTGCTCTTCAAAGAAAACATATATGTAAATATAACACACCTCTTTCCTTATATAGGAAGAGAGGAAATATATTTAGAGAAACATGATTTTTTTCATTAAACACCAGCAGAATTAAAATGAGTGTGAAATAAAACGCGCTCCCCAAAGAACAAGACAGGCCACAGAAATATTGCAAAAGCAACCAAAGAAAAATAAGAAAACATAAAAATAACAGAAGTTAAAATAACAGAAGCAGAACAAAATATATTAGTTATACACTAAATGTATCAAGGCTAAGCTCATCTAGGAGGGTAGCTCAAATTTGCTTAGAAAACTAAATGCAAATAATTACTGCTTAATACGAGACATATTTAAAACAAAATAATGTAAGAAATTTAAGATAAAAGGATGATTAGTCTTCTGTTTTTGATAATATTTAAGACTAAATATCTAGAGAAACCCTCCTTATATAAAATGTAAAAAAAAAATGTAGTATACTATACTGTTTTAGATAAAAATTTTAAATGTATGGCAAGGAACATGTATTTACAATAAAAACTTGTAAAGTACAACAAGAGAAAAGCTTCTATGAGCAAATATCTGCAGGGAAAAAAAACAAACTGCATAATAATACTTGCAAAGATAGCAGATGTTAGGATTATCAGAGACAGAAAAAATATATATATTTTTAAAATATCAAAAAAAAAAGATATTGAAAGTGTGATGAATGAGCTAAAGACCACCAAAATGTCTGGTTGGAAATAATACCAAGTAAAATTCCAGAAATAGAAAATATAAGTGAAACTTGAGCTACATAGCTGCTAAGTTGAAATTGGGCACAGCTGAAGAGATCAGTGTGAATGAGGTGATACACAGGAGATAGTTCCTGAATACTGAATAAAGGTACTAAAAATATGACCAAGAGGTTAAGGGATATGGGATATAAAGTGAAGAATTCCAACAGGCATCTAATTGTTATTTATGATAGAGCTTATAAAGATAATAAAGGAAAATCATTATTCAAAGAAAAGCTGAGACTTTCCCCAAGTTGATAAAAGTCATCAGTCTCAGATTCAGGAAGTCCAATAATTCCCAACAAGATGAACAGAAAGACATCTAGAAAAATTTGGTGTAATTGTGGAACAAAGACAAAGAGAAGATGTTAAAATCAGCCAGACAGAAAAGATAGATTACCTGCAAGAGAGTAACTGCTGAATTCTTAAGGGAAAAAATAAATAAATACAGCCAGAGGACCATCAAATGATATTTTCAGAGTGCTGGGAGTTGGCATTGGCCAAATGAGGATCATTACACTCAGTAGAATCATCTTTCACACACAAAATAATAAAGGCATTTGAGACAAATGCTAATAAAAAAACATTTACTAGAAACTGACACTTGCTAGAAAGAAGGATGCACTTCAAGAAGGAAGAAAATGATCAGTGAAAATCTGAGATGACAAAAAACAGCTGAACAAAAAGATAGTAAACATGAAGCTAGCTGTAACAAATATTGTTTTAAAAATAAGAATAAGGAGGACCTGGGTGGTTCAGTCAGTTAAGTGTCCCACTTTTGGTTTCAGCTCAAGTCCTGATCTCACAGTCATGAGATCCAGCCCCATGATGGGCTCTGCACTGAGTGTGGAGTCTGCTTGAGACTCTCTCTTCCTCTCCCTCCACCCCTCCTTTGCTTGTGCACTCTCTCTCAAATAAATAAATAAATAAATAAATAAATAAATAAATAAATAAATAAGAATAATGTCTAAAGTGTAGAATTTTAAAAAACCTAAAATGTTGAACAACAATGGATAGACATGGGGATGATCATTAAGTTAAAGTATTTGAACCTCTTCATATTGTTTAAGACACAGGTAAGGACATGATTGATAGTTTAGTTTAAATTTTTTGAACATAAACATGCATGTTAAAATGTCTAAGTTACTACTAAAAGAATAGAATTAGAGTGTACAATATCAAATTAGGAAAAGAAGAAAACAGAATAGCAGTGGGGGACAAACAAATCTAAAGAGGTGCATGAAAAGGAAGCAGGGAGAAACAAAAAAACTTAGGGCAAATAATTCAAAATGGTAAAAAATATTTACACACACACACACACAATGCAATCAATAATAACAAATAAACTTTCTAGTTAAATAAAAAAAAATGTCAGACTGGATTTCCAAAATAGCTAAGCACATTTTGAAAACAAATGCACACACATAAGCTGTAAGAACAACAGAGGTTGAAAATCAAACATGAAAAAAGGTAATCAGGAAAATTCAAGTCAAGAGAGCACTACTATACATATATTACTATCAGAAAGAAATAAGTTTTTTAAAAGAATTTAAAGATATAATGAGGGCCATTGCATTTTTACAGGTTATTTTTTTAAAACAGCTTTATTGAAATACAATTCACATATATAAATCACCCATTTGAAGTTTACAATTTAGTGGTTTTTAGTATATTCACAGGTAAATGCAACCATCACCACAATTTTAGAATATTTTCATCACCTCAAAAGGAAGCCCCACTCCCTTTAGCTGTTACCCCCCACCCCCTAACTCTCCCTCTGGTCTAAGCAAACCAAATCTACTTTCTATCTATATTTTGCTATTCTGGACTTTCAAATGAATGGTATCGTTTAATATGTGGACTTCTGTGATTAGCTTCTTTGGCTTACTATGTTTTCAAGTTTCATTCAAGTTGCAGCATGGATTGGTATTTCTGTTCCTTTCTGTGGACAAGTAACATTCCATTGTATGAATATGCATTTCATTTATCCATTCACTCATTGATGGACATTTGGGTTGCTTCCATCAATTGGCTGTAAATAATGCTGCTATAAACATCAGTGTACATGTTTTTTGTGTGAACATAGACTTTCATTTCTCCTGGGTATAGAGCCAGGGGTATAACTGCTAAGACATGTGTTTAGTGTATGTTTAATCATTTGAGAAACTGTCAAGCCACTTCCCAAAGTGGCTGCACCATCTTTCACTCACTGTATATAAGGGTTTCAGTTTCTCTACATCCTTATCACTATTTGCTATCTCAATTTTTATTTTAGCCATCTTAGTGGGTATGAAGTGGTATCTCATTGTGGTTTTGAATTACACTTCCCTGATAACTAATGACATCAAGCATTTCTTCATGTGTCTATTGGCCATTTGTATATCTTCTTTGGAGAAATATCTATTCAAGTCCTTTACCCATTTTTGAATTGCACTCTTTTTTAGTTGTTGAGTTGTAGAGATTCTAGGAATTCTTTATATATTCTAGATACAAGTCCCATATAAAATATAAGATCCTTGAATATTTTCTCCCATATTGTAGGTTGTCTTTTCACTTTTTTGATGATGCTCTGTGAAACACAAAAGTTTATAATTTTGTTGATGTACAATTATTTTTTTCCATTTCTCATGATTTTGGTGTATATCTAAGGATCCTTTGTCAAACAAACCCTAGGTCATGAAGACTTACCTCTATATTTTCTTCTAAGAGTTTTATAGTTTTAGTTCTTACATGTAGGTCTTTGATCCATTTTGGGTAAGTCTTTGTATATGGTATGAGGTAAGGACCCAACTTAATTCATTTGCGTATGGATATCCAGTTATTCCAGTGCCATTTGTTGAAAGGACTATTCTTTCCCTAGTGAATGGTCTTGACACTTTTCTCAAAACCAATTGTCCATAGATGTATGGGCTTATTTCTGGCTTCTCAGTTCTATGCCATTGATCGATATGTCTGTGCTCATGCTGGTATTGCACTGCTTGATTACCATTGCTTTGTAGTAAGTTTTAAAATTAGGAAATGAGAGCCCTCCTACTTTGTTCTTCTTTTTCACAATTGTTTTGATTATTCTTTTTTTCTTTTTTTTAATGTTTATTTATTTTTGAGATAGAGTGCACACGTGTGTGCACGTGTAGGGGAGGAGCAGAGAGAGAAGGGGACAGAGGATCTGAAGCTGGCTCTGCACTGACAGCAAGTAAGCATGAAGCAGGGTTCGAACTCATGAACCGTGGGATCATGACCTAAGCTGAAGTCAGAGTTCAACCAAATAAGCTACCCAAGCAGCCCTGTTTTGATTATTCTGAGGCGCCTTCAGTTTCACGAATTTTAGCAACAGCTGGTCAATTCTTACAAAGAATTCAGCTGGGGTTCTGACAGAGATTGTGGTGAATCAGCAGAACAGGTTGGGAGCAGGTTAGGCATCTTAAAAATTTTAAGTCTTCTGAACCGTGAACATGAGATATTTTCCCATTTATTTAGATCTTCTTTAATTACTTTCAACAGTGTTTTGCTTGGTTGATTATTCCCTTTTAAGTTTTCAGGGTATATGTTTGCACGTTTTTTATTAAATTTATTTCTAGGTAACTTACTCTTTTTGATGCTAGTGTGAATGAAATTGTTCTCTTGGTTTCATTTTTGGATTGTTTATTATAAGTGTATACAAATACAATTGATTTTTGTACATTAATCTTGACTCCTCTAACCATGCTGAACCTGTTTATTAATTTTAACAGTTTTTTAATTCCTTAAGATTTCCTATAGTTGTGAATACAGTTTCACGTCTTCCTTTCTAATATGAATCCTTTTTATCTATTTTTTAGGTTTACCTAATTACCCTGGCTAGAATGTCCAATACAGTGTTGAATAGAAGTGGTGAGAGTGTGCATCCTTGTCTTGTTTCTGGTCATAGAGACAAAGCATCCAGTCTTTCACTGTTAAATATGATGTTATCTGTGGACTTTTCAGAGATACCCTTTATCAGGCTAAGGAAATTTCCTTTTATTCCTAGTTTGTTGAGTGTTTTTATCATGAAATGGTGTTGGATTTTGCCAAATGCTTTTTTTGCTCCTAATGAAAAGATCACATCATTTAAAAAATTATATTGATACAATGAATTCTATTAATTGATTTTCAGATGCTGACATAGTCTTGCATCCATAGGATAAATCCCATTTGGTCATGGTGTATGATTCTTTTCTATATTGCCAGATTCAGCTTGGAAGTATTTTATTGAAGACTTTTGCAGCCATATTTACAAGAGATATTGATCTGTGGTTTCCTTGTGATATCTTTGTTTGCTTTGAGTATCAAGGTAATGTTGGTCTTATAAAATGCTGGGGAAAAGGGTTCCCTCCTCTTTTATTTTTTGGAAGAGTTTGTGAAGAACTGGTAGCAATTCTTTCAATGCTTGGTACAATTCAGTGGTGAAAACATCTGATAAACCATTAGTTTTACTTCATAAGAGAGATAAAACTATTTAGGTACATAATAACATATATAGGGCAAAAAAAAGGACAGAATCATAA
Organism: Prionailurus viverrinus; assembly: GCF_022837055.1. Taxonomy (NCBI): domain Eukaryota; kingdom Metazoa; phylum Chordata; class Mammalia; order Carnivora; family Felidae; genus Prionailurus; species Prionailurus viverrinus. Next base: position 31,286,582 of record NC_062569.1, read on the forward strand.
AAGAACTTAATGAAACACTAAAATTTGGGGACATTTAAAAGTAAATCTCTCATTAACTATTGGATCAATACCACAACTATTACACATCAAAACTTGGGGGATGCTGTCTATAGGTATTGGAACAGACTGTTCCTCAGTGTCACTTCAGACATAAACCAGTTGTATGCCTTTCAGCAATGGTCATATTCAGCTTCCTGGGAAATAGCCCTGGGCTATGTCCCATGGACTTGGACTACCAAGACCACGAGGCCACCTCCATGCCCACCAAGGGAACACCTTCTGCCAATGTCATCAATGATGTATTATTGCTCACAGGTAGGAGAAGAGTTTTGGCTCTTGACAGAAGCTAGACATGAATGTTGCTCTGACAATAATAAGTTAGTAACCTTGGCTATGTTTATAAACAGAATCACTTCTTGTTGGTGATGAGAGAGGATACTCTGCTTGTCTATCAAGGAAGGAAGAGGTGAGGGTGGGCCACCTCACAAGTGGCCTGGGTTTTGCAGTGAGGGATTTTAGAGGGACAAATGAGTGAATAGAGTGTGCAGTGTCTACTCCTTGTCAGCAAAGGATGTGTTGGTTGGTCCCTCCAGCTCTAGGTAGATATTCATCAGTAGATATTCATCAGTGGATCTTGCCCACAGCCATTATTGGTGTAGTGATTAGGTGATTTTCTATTTCTCATTCTGAAATGAATTTCTTTGCTGAAGCAATTTTATTTTCAAAAAATAAAAAGAAAGTGACTTGACTTTTATTTCTGGCAATAGTCTCAACTAGATAACCTGAAAACTCTTTAAAAATATTACAAACATCCTATTATATGCGTAGCCATGATCCTAGGAAAGGAAATTCCCAGATGGCAAAAACAAAGAGAAAACTAAAAACCAAAGAGATAAGGACCTGAGCTGATCCTGTAGCAGCCCGAAGGGTGTTTTTTGGTCTCAGTAACTAAGGGATTTTGGTTTTAATGACCTCAGAGGGGAATGAAATGAGATCTTGATCCTGCTTATGGTGAGCAACAGAACTAAGACTTCTTTGTAAAAGCCAAGTTCTTAGAAAAGCTCCACATTCTGTAAAAGAGTTAACTAGAAAATACCAACCCAACCGCATAAGGATAAGGCAAAGAAAATTTCTTTGTCCTGATCTGGCCTCTCACTGGGAAGGAAACATCTCATGGGCTTATGTTTACACAGTTTTAGAGATCAAATTTAAGCTTTCTCCAGGACCCTTTCACATCATAAATATACATAAAATAATGGCTTGCATTATGGCTTCATATGGCTGTAATATCCTTAGAGCATCTGACAGATGCAAAAGAAAAATCAATTTAGAGAGATACACCTTCAATCCAGGCTGCATAAGTTTCCTACAGATTAAGTCCTCTACGCATGAGCTCACAATGAAAAGTTACAAAATATATGAGGAAACTACTTAGCTTCATGAGATCAGCAGAAATGGTGAATGGTAGGTTTAGATGTTTGAAAACATCAGATGATGCAAATATAGGACATGGATGACATACTGAGTATGATTAAGATGATTAAAAGCATAATAGATAATGAAAAATAAGCAGGAAAAATAAAACACTATCTAAAAAGAACCAAATAGCACCTATCAACAAATATAGGGGGAAAAACTGACAGAATTAAAGGGACAAATAGACAATTCAATAATAGTAGTGGGAGACTTCAATGCCACACTTTTAATAACGGATAGAGTAAGTAGGCAGAAGAGCAACAAGGAAATAGACCTAAGTGACATTTACAGAATCCTCTACCCACTAACAGGATAGACATTCTTCTCAAGTGCACATGGAACATTCTCCAGATTCGACCATATGATGCCATAAAACAAGCCTCAATGAATTTGAAAGGATTGGAATAATACAAAGTCTGCTTGCCAACCATAACTGAATGTAATTAGAAAATAAGTACAGAAAGAAATTTGTGAAGTTCACAAATACGTGGATATTAAACAACACACTTCTAAATAACCAATGGGTCAAAGAACAAATTGAAAGAGAAATTGGAAAATACCTTGATGTAAGTGAAAACAAAAACACAACATACCAAAACTCAAGATATGCAGCTAAAGCAGTGCACAGAAGGAAATTTGTAGCTGCAAATTCCCATATTAAAAAGGAAAAGAGGGGCACCTGGGTGACTCAGTAAGTTAAGTGTCTGACTTCATCTCAAGTCATGATCTTGCAATTTGTGGCTCCAAGCCCCTCACTGGGCTCTGCATTGCTCTGCTTGGGATTCTCTCTCTCCCCCACTCTCTCTCTCTGCCCCTCCCCCTCTTGTGTGCATGCTCTCTCTTGCACTCTCTCCTCTCTCTCTCTCTCTCTCTCTCTCTCTCTCTCTCTCTCTCTCTGTCTCTCTCAAAATAAACGAATAAAGTTAGGGGGAAAAAGGAAAAAAAGATATAATATCAATAACCCAGCTTTCCACCTTAAGAAACCAGAAAAAGAGGAGTCCGTTAAAACCAAAGCAGACAGAAGAAATAATTAAGATTAAAGCAAAAATTAAACAGAAAATAGAAAACAGAGAAAAACAGTGAAACCAAAAGCTGATTCTTTGAAACAATCAACAGTATCAACAAGCATTAATCGTCCTCATTTGCCCTGAAATTTCATTATTCTACAGGTCTACATCCACCTAGGAATTAACTTCTCTGAGATGTAGCTCACCCCACTCTCCCTACACCTCCTAGCTTACTTCTCCCATTTTTCTCCCCTATATAAGAGCATTAAAATCATAAAAATTTACAAAGCACACGTTTTCTTTCTTTCTCTATAACTTGACTAACCCAAAGTATTTTTGAGAATATTTACATACACACACATATATACACAAGGAAAAAAGTAAATGATGAAATCAGAGCAAAGGAAAATTTCAGATACAGGATACTTTATTTATTTATCTTAAATTTATTTATTTAAATTCAAGTTAGTTACCATACTAACTTGTATATATTGTGTAGTATTAGGAGTAGAACCCAGTGATTCATCACTTACATCTAACACCCAGTGCTCATCCCACCAATTGCCCTCTTTAATGCACATCACCCATTTAGCCCATCTGCCCACCTCCCTCCATCTACCCTCAGTTTGTTCTCTGTATTTAAGAGTCTTTTATGGTTTGCCTCCCTCTCTTTTTTTATCTTATTTTTTCTTCCCTTCCTCTATGGCCATCTGTTTTGTTTCTTAAATCCCACATATTAGTGAAATCATGTGTGTGTCTTTTTCTGACTGACTTCTGTCTTTTTCTGTCTATTTCACTTAGCAAAATACACCCTAGTTCCAACCATGTTGTTGCAAATGGCAAGATTTCATTCTTTTTGATTTCAGAGTAATATTCCATTGTATATATATGCCCCTCATCTTCTAGATAAAGGGTATTTTATACATAAAATCCAACACATGCAACAAGCCCTACACACTGTACTGAGATGAGCCAAAAATTATGAAACTGAGCTTTCCAACTCTCCCCCGCAACCCCTTTCATACTTCACCAAGAAAAGGGAGAACATCCTCTCTAAAGATTCACAGGATCCATGAGTTAGGAAACAAACAAACCTCACAGCAGTACATTGTGTTTCTATTTAAGAGAACCTCAGTTTCATTTGACAGAGCAAACTGAAATGTTTTTCCCTTGGATGCAGGGTTCAGGGCCATTTAAGAAGCATTACATGACCTTGAGCGTAAGCACCCTCTGCCCCTTCCTATTTGACCTGAATTTCTCAATCCCTGTATACTCTCTGTTCACCATGTTCTCTTGGTGGAAAAATGCTAATTAAAGTTTCATAATTGTATGGGCCTGCAGAATATTCCACTAGCCCATCTTCCCAAACTGACAGAACGAATGAGGAAATTGACATGCAAGTAGCATCCTGAGGATGGTTCCTATGAACACCCACCCAGGCTCTAAACAAGCAGCATTTTTAAAAGGTCGGTAGACATAAGGGAAGTTAACAAAGATACGTCATAATATTACCAAATTTATACTCTAGGCCACAAAGAGTCATTTAATTACAAAAATCTGCAAGTATTTTTAGAGAAGTACTACATTCGGCAGACTTTAGAAAGAAATTTGTAAATGATTTATATTTACAAAAAAAAAAAGACATACAATCATCTAAATGCACCAGATATTTAAATGTTCAATCTATTCTTTAAGCTATCAAACACCTTTCTGTCAATTTTGGAAGAGAGAAAGCTTAGTCAAGACAACAGGAACAATTCAATTGATTCCTGAAACATTTGCTCAAGGAATTATTTAAATACATCAGAAAGACTTCAAAAACCAAAGAGCAATATATGTTTTCTGAAAAAATCCAGGCAACATATGACAAAAAGAGCTTTTCCTGACAATCCAGTACCACTGCAATCTCAGATCTAAAGGTTATGTCATCAAATCATCAGAGACGATTTATTAACCACCCCCAGGAGTAGGGCACGCAGGAGCATGGTGTCAGCCAGTGACCGTGGTGTTCACGCTCATCAACACACATATGAACAGCCTAAGCTCTGCTTGTGGGAAACAATAGATGGCAACAGCCTGCACAGAAATCATTTAGCAAAAAAGAAAAAAAAATCAACTGAAGAAATGTAACTAGTTACATTCAGAGAAATTTATCCACGTGCTCACCTCAACCCTTGAAAAATTTATTCCTCTGAATTCTATCCATTCATGGCATTTAGGGTACACATCTGTGATTCTCAGATTTCTTTTTTTAAGAGTTGAGACTGATACCCTGTCATAGCTTGTCTGATTACAGCTGTAACAATGTTGAAATCCTCAAAGGCATAAATGGAAAATATTTATCACTTAATTAATGTTAATATTTTGGGATGTTTACGACAACTCTCAAGATGATTGACAATATGCTAGGGGTACAGCAAAGCCAGGATTTGGATTTCCTGACGCAGAGTACTGGGGAGGATGACGATCAGGCTGAAATTAATCCAGACCCTGAACAAAGCTCACTATCATTTAATTAATTTAACAGAAAGTGCTGTCAGTCAAGACTTTGGGCTACTTATGGATGGGGTAAAATGGGAGCCAACAGGCACAGTTGCCCAGTTTTAGGATATGCAGTGTAGCAGATTGTTTTTTCCATGGATGGCCACAACAGTATCTCCTGTACCATGTGCTCTTCCCACAGTAGTGGGAGCTCTTCCATTAAGAGGTAGAATCTAATTGTCCTCCCCTGAATCTGTCCCGTCCTGATGACCCACTTGTTACCCATTGAATGAATTGAATAATATTGCTGAGTTCCGTGACAAAGTCAGAAAAGGCTCTGAAGCTTCTACCTGGTTCTCATGTGACATGTACTCTGGGAGAAGCCATCTGCCATATAAGGAGTCCAATTATTCTGAAATTGCCATATGGAAAAGGCCACAGAGAGGTAGGTGCTCCTTTAGATAGTCCCACCTGAGCCCAGCTTTTCATCCATTCTTTTTTTTTTTTAATTTTTTTTTAATGTTTATTCATTTTTGAGAGAGAGAGAGAGAGAGAGACAGAGCATGAGTGGGGGAGAGGCAGAGGGAGAGGGAGACACAGAATCTGAAACAGGCTCCAGGCTCCAAGCTGTCATCACAGAGCCTGACATGGGGCTGGAACCCACAAACCATAAGATCATGACCTGAGACGAAGTCACATGCTTAATCGCTTAACAGAGCCACCCAGGTGTCCCTCATCCATTCTGATTCTGTGCCCAATTCCAACATGTGGGATTTTTTCCACACTACTAAGTAATTCTCCAACACCAACTAGACGTTATATAATTTAACTCAGTCCTGACACTATCTACCTGTATATAACATCAGACCCCACAGGTTAAAGGCTCAGTCCTACAAGACTGCAACCCCCTTCAGATGCCCATCACAAATCCAGATTGTTACCTGGACTTCTAACCAGCAGGTCATAGATGAGAAATCCCAATAATCCCCACGGTGGGTTCAATTAATTTGCTAGAGCGGCTCACAAAACTTAGAGAAACATTTTATTTACTAGATTACTGGTTTATTATAAAAGGATGTAACTCAGGAATAGTTACACTATCACATCCTGCGCAATGCTTCCATGATCTCTAAGTTTGCCACTTTGTATGTGTTCACCAACCTAAAAGATCTCTGAGCCCCACCCTTTTGGATTTTTACTGAGATTTTATTACCTAGTCATGATTGATTGCATCATTGGCCATTGGTGATTGGTTTACCCTCCAGTCCCACCCCACCCCCTGCCCCTGGGTTGGGGTGGGACTGAAAGTTCCAACCTTCTAATAACTTAATTGGATCCCCTGGCAACCAGCCCCTAGCCTTAGGTTACCTAGAAGTTTTCTAAAAGTCACCTTATTAACATTAAAAAGGTTTATTGGTCTTATCACTTAGGAAATTCCAACCGCTTGAGGAGCTCTGTGCCAGCAACACAAAGACCAAACATACATCTTATTATAAATTACAATTCCACATCCACCCCACCAAAATATCAGAAGTTTAAGCTGTCCTACACTTTCCAGAGTAACAATACACAGGCTGAGAAGCACTGAGTGACCTGAATCCATGCCGCAGGGAGCAAAAGAATAACTCAGCCAAACCCTGCCTAATGTCAGACTTTTCAAATGAGATATAATAAAAATGGTTATAGTTTTAAGCCACTAATTTTACAGTAGTTTTTTCATGCAGCAGTAGATAACCTGAACGTGCAGATAAAAGTTACCTTATAACATTAGGAAAACCTCTGTGGACCCATCTACAAACAATGGCTATATGTTCTTTTCCACAAAATCTCTGTAGGACTTCACATGGTGTGGGCCCCAGCCATGCAGGGATGATTTGCTCTCTCTAAAAGTGTTTATTAAATGCCAAGTGACCCTAGTACATTTAGGCACTTGTTTTCACATCATTAACCATTTGACAGGGACACTTAGCATACAGAGGATACTAACAGATTAAAAGATTCAACCCACAGAGTGTTAGAGTAGGGAGTTAGTCAGGTTCTAACAGGATACCTGGAGGTCAGCAAGAGGAAGTCATGGCCAGCCTTCAGGAAAGTCAGAGGCCTGTCCTGAAAGCACAAGAAGCCGGATCAAACCAGACAGGCCAACATGGCAGATGCCTTGACAGGAAACCTCTGACCACATTAGGAAGAAAAAGCAGGAAACCTGCTTTCCACCCCAAGTAATAAATATTCCGCCCCCTAGTTAACAACTGTCAATAAAAGATAGAAACCCAACTCCCAGGACTCTCTGGCTTATGCTGTTGTGCATGTGGGCTCGCTTGCTCTCTCTCTCTCTCTCTCTCTCTCTCTCTCTCTCTCAGTCTCCTATCTCAAGAGTGTACTTCTCACTTCACTAAACTTTCCCTCTTGTGTCACTCATCTGCTATGCTTCATTCTAGTGATAAGACCAAGAACCTTTGGCCACTCCTTCCAGTCTGGCTGGGTCGAGGCCCCAGGGCCAGAGGACTCCCCAGTTCACCTGGCAACAAGAGGAGGAGGCAGAAATTAAAATAAGACATTTCTAAATTCTCATATGAGTTGGTGAGTAAATCTATCTTGTTCTATATGAAACTTCAAAAATATCTTCACTGATGGGTCCCCCTGTGTGACTCAGTTGGTGAAGCATCTGACTTCGGCTCAGGTCATGATCTCACAGTTTGTGAGTTTGAGCTTCATGTCAGGCTCTGTGCTGAAAGCTGAGCCTGGACCCTGCTTCGGATTCTGTGTCTCCCTCTCTCTCTCCCTCTCTCAAAAGTAAAAACATTAAAAAAATTTTTTTAAATATCTTCACTGATTAAATACAGAAAGCTAAAGACAATTGTCAACTCTGTATTCTCTGAATGCTGATTTGTAACTTAGAATACATTTCTCCAAACATTTCTAGCCATGAGTCCTAATAATACTAATCTTAAACTGTGGGCCAGAGTCAGGAGCTAAAGAGAAAGAAAGATGAATATAGTATTCTCTCTTCTCTAAGAGCAGGGCCAGCCCTAGAAAAACTTTAAGAAGGCGTAGTTTGTCTTCAGCCCTCTGGTACCTAGAATTCCTTCTCTCAGGTTCCTGGGACCCTAAGGTCACCCCCTGATGGTGGAATCACATCCAGGCCCACCCTCCACTCCAGCACCTTCTGGCCCCATGCTAGTGACTTTAAAATTACTTATCTAATTTCTCCTCCCAGCCTCCCGGGGAACAAATTCTCACTGATACATAAGTGGTTGATTGGCTCTTTCTGCCTGGATTTACGTTACTGGGATTTCAGGCTGCTTAGCTAAGTGAAGCTGGAGGTCCAGCCAGCAGGCAGAACCATTCTGCTTCAAGTGTCTTCTGGCTTTTCATAGTGACTTTTCCCCTTCTGAACTTGTGAACTATCTCCAGCTCCTAGAGGCGGCAGTAACAATACAACTGTAATGAGGTTAGAGCAAAGTCTGGAGATAAACTCATCTGTGTTGGGTAGTTTGTAAATTGAAAACGTCACAGGTAATGTTAATCCCAAGGGGTTAACAGAGGCTAGTTCTAACACCAGCAACCCGTGCTTAACAACCTGTTCTCCAGAGGGGAAAAAAACAAACAAACCCTGATTGGCCTTTGCCAACCTTCCTGGTGTAAATGTTCCCACACACGATATTTGATTTTAAGGTACTCCTGTGCCATCACTGGATGTGGAACTGGGAGGTGAGGTACAATGTCTAGCCTCTTAACCCAGCAGAAGCTTGCTCTAGCCCCCCTGCCAGCATCTGCAGCAGCCATGACCTACTTCCAAGCCCAAGCAACCAAGATAATCTGGATGTGGGGTTCCACGTGGAGACCACTTTTTAGAGGAAACTGGTCACTGAAGTCCAAAAGATACCCTTCTACTTTGTCCATGCAGCCCTGTCCAATTTCTTATCTCCAAAAAACTTTTCTTCTCACCCCTAGAACCTCTTGGCTTCTAACTCATGGTTAGCATGCCCCCGGTTTGCTGTGTGTACCCCAGTGTCTGTTCCCACCACTTGCCCATCCTCCAAGGGACTCTTGGCCCCTGACCTCTGTCCTGAGACACTAGAGTGGAGCCCCGACACAGATTCCTATGGCCAGAGCCCTGCTCCTTGCTGACTGGTATCCACAGAGCTGATTCAGGCTGGTACGTCTGGGGAAGGAAAAGGACTCTAACATGTCTTGAGGGTCCTTCGATGTTTCAGACATCCGGCCAATGTAGGAAGTGGAGTCTTTCTGCCTTATAAGTAAAGATGATGGGGCCTAGACACAACCCTACGGCCACACAAGTGATTAGGGCAGAGCCAAACTTTGAGCCAGATTTGGTGAGGCCAAAGATGGGTGTCTCTAACTATATTGCCCACTCAATCCCCAGCATATTTGTGGTTTTCAAACTATTTCCCCAGGAAGTTGGAGTCCCAAGCAGGTGACTTAAAGACACTACAAATGTTTTATGCACATTTTGTGTTTTAAAGTATCTTAACCATAGTTCTAAAACCACACAAATTAAAGCAACATGCAAAGTCAGTGTGTTTTATACCAAATACAGGTAACTTGCTCTGCCAGGTTAGTGCATCTAGACCACAAAATAAAGTTTCCTTATTATCTTATGAATATGTATTTATCTAAATAAAGTTTCCTCATTATCTCATTAATGTATTTATGCTTTTTATTTAGAAAATTGTGTACATGAACAGAAGTAAAGCCAAGTCATTACATCATGGCAAGCATGAAGTTTTGGTGTTTTTTACCAGTAAGGTAAATTGAGGGAAACATCAACTCCATTGGTTGGGGGAAACTGCACATACAATGAGGAACCTCTCCTTATATGCTCTGCATTTCATGTTCTCATCTCTTATGTTTCAATTGCACATGTACTCTGCTCCCTCCAACATCTTTTCTTCATAGCCTAAACATTACCGCCCTTTTATTTAAATCATAGATCACCCCTGACAAATGTACTTATTTGTGTGTGGACTTACTGGCTATTTACACAACTCTGCTCTCCCACCCACTCTCCAAATGTCAGCTCCAGGAAGGAAAGGACTTTATTCTTTTTATCACTACATCCAGAGCACTTAGACCACTGCCTGGAGTATTATAGGTGCTCAACAAAAAGTGTTTGAATGTGTGGATAGATGAACAAATGCATGAATGAATAAATAAAAGTTAATCTGACTGCTTCGAAATTTTGAGTGACTCTATGGCAGAGACAGGTACTAAGATATATGACAGTTTTTTAATGATATTGCTGAACATCCCATAACGTTGCAATATAAATTTTAAAAGTGTTTTCTACCATAGAGTTGTGATTTTAAACTAGCTAAAGAACCCATTCATCAGCTCCCTTCAGCTTGTACATTTACTAATTAAGAAACGCAGGCAGTTCTTAGTCACGGAGAATAATTCAACTTTGGAACACAAATATCTTGCCACTTCTCTTTCAAACCTCTGGACCAGTGGCATTTAAGAGTATACTGAGACAATATGAGGCTCCTGGGTGGCACAGTCAGTTAAGCCTCTGACTTCGGCTCAGGTCATGACCTCACGGTTTGTGAGTTTGAGCCCCTCATCAGGCTCTGTGCTGACAGCTCAGAGCCTGGATCCTGCTTTAGGTGCTGTGTCTCCTTCTCTCTCTCTGCTCCTCCCCTGCTCACTCTCTGTCTCTCTCTCTCAAAAATAAAATAAACACTTTAAAAAAATTTTTTTAAAAGAGTATACTGAGATCATACGACAAACATTCAGAAATTAATATGTACAACTAATACCTGTGTGAATCAGGGTTTGTTTTTTTTTCAATATAATGCGACCTAATAAAATGCAGACATACATGGAACACTGCAACTGATCTAAGACTGCAAATATTATCCAAAAAAAAAAAAAGCTTATTTCAAAGGCCGTGTTGATCTAAAAAGCCTCACTTTTCTTACTATCTGGTTTACAATGAGTAAATATTGTACATTTGAACTTATAAAATCAATTCATTCCAATCAAACAAACCTTATCTGTTTTATAAGTCTGGTTTCTTTTATCATTTAAGGGAAAAAGAGAATCTGCTAAAAGAAGTTCAGATGTGAAAACAATGGCTGTACCCCGCAGAGTGTCCATTCTCCTGCATTACAGCCACCCTGTGCTGTAGGACACTCTGGGTGCTGCTTGGGAGTGGTTCCTCGCCTGCTGGAGCCCCCTATGGCACATCAATGAAGTCTGCTTCGTACACAGTGCCAGTATCCAGCCCTTTGCTGTGGCACTAACTCACAATGGTGAGAACAGGATGCAGGGAGCAAGCATGAAGCCAGAGGGACCTGGGTTCCCTCCATCTCTGCCACTTACCAGTTGTGAGGGCACATCTAAACTTCTCAAGCAATACCTCCTTCATCTGACAAAATAATAATGTTAACCACTTCACAGAGTTGTTGCAAGAATTAAGCAGGTAATGTGGGCAAAGCATTTAGAACAGAACGGGGATGATATTATTCCATTTATTATTTCTATTTTTATTAGCATTATGTTTTAGTTCTTAGGTTCGATTCATATATATAAGGTACCTTGATTATGTCTGTTTGACAAATGTGTCCAGAAAAGTCCAAGAAAATAATAATGAAGTGTAAATAAGCAAAAAAAACCCATAAAGGATTATATAATGGATTGCGGTATTACCAAATTTTGTCATTTTGTATTTGATTAGTACACTGTTCCTGAAGGATATATCCAGCCTGAGTGTTCCAAGTGGAAAGGAAGGGTCCAACCATGCAAACAATTTATCATTGATGCACATTTGATCTCCACCACCATTCCTCACTGCTTATCTGTGGACTGTTTGAAAGCAATAAAACAAAAACATCCAAATGTTCCTAACTTAAAAACACATCCATAGCATTCAGATCCTGGGATGGGAAGAAGTTTGAGAAGTCACAGTGCCCTAGCCCTGCCTTGTGGGAAGGGCACTTGAGAGGGTTTTACGGGCTTCCTAGGGAAGAGATGGTACTGAGAGGACTCCCTGGATCACAGGTAGGATGGCTCAACCACGTGGTGCCCCTGGGAGCCTTTGCACAGGTGGCACTCTGTGATCCAGCCTCAGAAAACCGGGAATGGGGGCTCCCCTGCAAGAGCCAGGCTCACCCCTGCCGCCCCACCTGCCACCGCCGAGCTTGAGCTATCTGGGATGCGGCAAAATACACCAGTCCCCATGGGGCTCCTGCACCAGGGCCCCTCTGCCCTCATGCCGTGGTAGGCTGGGTCGGGACTCTGAGGAAAAACAAGGCCACTCTCTTTAGATGCTCTGGCTTCAACCTAGACTCGTACCCTGGCTCTTCTCAGATCCCTGCGGCACACTGACCCTTCTGCTCACAGAATCACTGCCTCTAAGAGGAAGAGAAAGCTTAGGAAGAAGCCAAGAGGCCTTTGAGAACTCTTTGCCCCCTCCCAGTGAATGGTGACAGCCGTCAGCTTGGCACATTCATTTGTGCCCCTAGCTATCACCTGGTGAGTACCTACTATGTTAGGTGCTGTGCTAGGCACTGGGCATTTGAAAAATGGATCAAGCAGAGCACCTGACTCAACCTGCTTACAAGTGTAGGGAGAGACACAATACAGAATAGGAGGGAAGCACAGGGGTTGTGAAGGCTACCTAACCCAGCTGGAATACTGCCCAGGCAGGCACTTCGGGAAGCAGACTGAGATGGGATCAGCAGGCAGGACTTATTAAGGACTGCCCTGGACTGACATCTATGGAAGGGACAGGACAGAAGTGAGTTGGGCAGAGGGAGAAACCGAGTCATGACAGAATGACACAGACCCAGTGACGACCTCATCGGACACCATGGGGACCTGAACTTTAACCCAGTGGAGTTTTCCCTATGTACAGACCATTTTACTCCAGCATCAACCTGTCATTGTATTGAGCCACACGAGAAGAGTCATGGCCTTGGATGCACCAGTTCCCAAACTCCTGAGCGTACAGCCCCCTTTACTCTGGACCATCTCCCAGAACCACTGGTCTGTAGAACATATTTTAGGTCTCCAATCTCAATGCCCCAATCTCAGAGATCATTTGTTTCCAGGGGTTGACGATAATGAGCTAGATGGTTACCTAAGGTGATGCTACCCTTCAGGCCAAGTCACAAGTCAACAGAGAAAGCTATGTGACCCAGATGAGGCCTTGGCTACCCAAGAGCTGGGACCCAGCTCTGCTCCGACACTACCTTAGAGGTAGGTAGGGCTTCCCCAGGAAGATCCCTGAACTAGCCAGGATGCTCTCAGGTGACAAGGCTACAACCTCTACTCAAACTGGTTCAAGAAAAAAAGTAGGGTAAGCGTTTATTGCCTTGTGTAACTGCAAAGTCAGGGATAGGTCTAGCTTCAGGAGAAGCTGAATCCAGGGCCTTGCTCCCTTTCCGTCTCTCACCTCTGCTTTCCCGTGTGTCAGCTGCATTCTGATGCATGCTGTTTCTTAGCAGTGCCAGTTGGAAGCTCCAGGCTTACATTCTGCCATCTTAACAAAATAGAGCTTCTACTCTTCCATATTAATAAAATAAAATAGAGCTTCTACTCTTCCATATTTCCTATAAAAGCCCTGGATTTATTTCTTACGGGCTTGGCTGTCATCGTATATCCAACCCTGAACCAATCCCTATGTCCAGAGAAATGGAATATCTGATTGTCTACGTCTTTGACATGTGCTGGGGAAGGAGGGTGTCACTCTTCCCACATTACATGGCCTGGCAGTGCTCCCCAGGGGAAAACCAAGATCCAGCCTCAGGAGAGGAAATGGATGCTGGACTGACAGAAACAGTCCACTACAATACCGTTTTCTGCCACAGCTTATAGGGCCTGTGCTGGACTCAGCCCTCACTTTACAGCCTGACAGAGGTGGTAAAAGAGGCCCTGCTCTGGGGTCCCTCACTTCTCCTACTGTGTACAGTGTCATGTGGATGGTCATCTGTCCTGCTGCCCTGAAGAAGCACTAGAGATGGAGGTAAGCAGGGCTGTCTGCATAATGACCACAAGGTTCCTTCTAGCCCCTGGCTGGGCAATTTACTCCCAAGGATCCATGGAATGAGTTTGGCAGTAGGGACATGGGAGGGGGCCAGAAAGAGGGAGAAAAGTAAATACACAAAAACCTAAAAAACTCTGTTAGTCATTAATTCAACTTCCTCTGCAATCAATCCTTTCTAACAGGGAGGAAAGCTAGCTGTGTGAAATCTCACAGACTCATAGATTATGCGGGGCTGAAAAAGGGACGTTAGAGACTTTCAGCCCAACCTTCTACCTTGCACAAGGCATTCCCTCAGCAGGCTCCCTGATAGGGCCTTGGATACCTCCAGTAACAGAGGACTCATTACCACACAAAACAATCTCTTCCATAGCTGAGCAGCCTATTTTGAACCAAAATCTACTTCCCAGAAACTTCCACCCTCTGATCTTGTTTCTGCCCCCGGCATGATCTGAACCTCCTTGCACTAGTGCTCCTTACCCCACCTCTGATGCAGGTGCTGCTGGGACAAAAATAAATAGTGGCACCCAAGCAGACACTTGTGAATGTCATCAGGCTTTATTGCCTTGGCCCTGGGCCTTCTAGAAAGACTGATCACAGACCAGGACCTCAAACAGATCTTTGGCTTTTCCCCACCTTCTGTTCACGGCTGGTGGTTTGGATCTTGACTGGTTCTTTGGGATCTGATTCGCCTCTGATTTCTAACTGAACATCAGCACTGTTGGCTCTGTTCTGGTATCACTGGACCTTATCCTGCCTTCTTTCACAGCTACAGAGGCTCCTGACAGTTCCTGACCATTCTCTGCCCCAGAGTTCCAGGGCACTCAGACTTCTCTGCTGCCTGACGACAGAGCTTCCTCTGGCTCACAGATACCTTTGTGTGAATCCACAGGCTCCTGTTCTTCTGGACAGACATGACCATGCTAGGACATGTGGCTTCGTGGGTGGAAAGTGAGTAGGGCCCTAGTCCCCCCAGGTGCTTTGTCCTTGGGCAATGAGCAATCTGCACAGCTATGAGCCGCAGCCATGACTGGCATCTCCCTAATTGGCACTTACCACACAGGGGCCCACTGGCCACAGGCTCTCTCCGTGAGACCTGCCAGACCCAGAGCTGACCTCCCCACAGGCTTCTGTAGTCCAATTCACTGTCTGTACTGGCCCAGACCAGTACTGGCCCAGACTGGCTCCTGATAGCTGGAACATGTCATATGACTCCCTGAGCTCCTCTGGAAAAGATGAGCTACAAGGAGGAAGAAAGGAGAAACCAGTTCTCCACACCCTGGATGGCAGAACCTTGAATGGGTAGGGTTTGCTTGACTGATTTCAGCCCTGTCTCTTCAGCACTCATCTGTTCAATCAAAAGCAGTGATTTATGGGCTTCCCTGTCCAGCACTCTCTGCTTCTGCCCTAATGGGCCTTAATCAGCCAGGACTGCTACTGAGGAAGAGAGGCAGAGAGGGGTGCCTCATTCCTGATGGGGGAAGGCACTCTCCCCTTTGCAGACTTCCCCTTTTTCCTGCTGACCCAGAGCCACCCTTTGGCCTTGACCCCGCCAGGCACAGATGGGGCCAAGCCTCTGCCAGAACTCTTCAAATAAGAATGAATGGCCACTTGGCAGGAATCGATAAGTCCAGGGAAGGGCCTCAGGAGGGGAGCAGGCACCACAGCCCTGTGATGGGGGTCACACATTTTAATGTGCACACTGCTGACAGCCCCTCCCACTGACCTCCCTCCACCTCCTCTGCTCCGCCTAGAGACCGGCTAGCCATACGTGCCTGAGGTGTGCGGCATGGCGGCAGGGAAAGGCCCAGCCACACAGTACACAGGGCCTGCTTTCCTGCGAACAGTGTTGGCTGCACGCAGAATTACACTGCCGAGGGGCAAGCAGAATGGATGGCGAAGGCTGACAGGCCCGGAGACCCCAGAGCAATTTCACTTGGTTTTGATTCATGGCTTGTCAGAGCACTAACCAAATAGTCCATTTTCATTTTCGCCCTCCTCTCTCTCCCATTGACTGGCATCATAATTGAAAACTCTGGCATGAAGGGCTGAGGCCACCTGTCTGCAGGGCCCTCCATCCCCCCTGCTCAGAATGTCTTGCTCCTGAAAGAAGGGGACAGAGGGGAGCATCAGCAAGCAGATGGTGTGGGGATTAGATTCCCACGGGCCACCCTCCACTGCCCCTCCGTGACCTGGGGCACTCTCTGCCTGTGGAACTTCTTCCTACTCCTTTGCTCAACTCTAAAAAGGAGTTGCAGATGCAGGGCCAGAAAGGTGGGCTGAGTTTGAAATCACTCTCTCACTCCCGGTTTGAAGGGCTGCCCTGAGGCACACCGGCAAGAGGAGAGCTTTACAATAAAGTGTCAATCAAACTTGGGGAATTTAAAAAATTTCCTTTCCCATATAAATATCTCTTAAAGGCTAGCCCAAATAATAATACTTAACATTTATTGAGCCCTTGTATCTTGCCAGCTGTTCTAAGATTTTTACATAAATTAGTTCATTTTCTCTTGGCAAGAACACTATGTGCTAGGTATTATTGTTAATTATAGATAAGAAATTCACTTGAGGTCAAACAGTTAAGAACTATTAAAGAACTGGATTCTAGGGTGCCTGGGTGGCTCAGTTGGTTAAGCGTCTGACTTGGTTTTGGCTCAGGTCATGATCTCACAGTTTTGTGAGTTCAAGCCCTGCATCTGGCTCCATGCTAACAGTGCAGAGCCTGCTTGGGATTCTAGTCTCTCTCTTCCCCTCCCCCATTCACACCATCTCTGTCTCTCTCAAAATAAGTAAACTTAAAAAATTTAAAAAAAACAACTGGATTCCAATCCAGCCAGCCATCTTAATTTGTACGTCATGTTTCCCTGACCTCCAAGATTAAGACCTAAAGTACATAGGTAGATAGATAAATGATAGTTAGATAGATGGATGGATATATCTATATATTCATATAGATATAGACACATGTATACATACATAATACATAGATAATAGATGGCTAGCTAGATGGGTAGATAATTTTTGTAAATACAAGAGTCTCTAGCAGTATAGTAAAGGCTGAGGATGGTGTAAATGTGTGGTATATTTGTAGAAGCAGAGGCTGTCCAGACCCTCTGAGCTCACGGACATCAAGCTGCGACCTTGCTCAGTCAGCTGACTGACACGGGAGTCAAACCTAGGCTGGACAGGACTGGGATGGAGAACTGAGGGGATGGGGTGTCATCTCAGGACAGTTACCTACTGACCACCACAGAATGGGTCAGAACGCCACCAAATGAGGAACTCTGGGCTGAGGTGGGAGTAGATGACTGGAGGGCAGATGGAAATCTGAGTCAGGAATCAGCCATGGGGACCCTGTGCACATGGCTGGGGTTCAGAGGGCACAAGATACCACACTGTGTGCAACAGAAAATACCTACAACTGAGCTCAAGTACCCAAGGACAGGACCCAAAACTGTATTTTTATTAGGCACCCAGATGATTCTGGTCATCAGTCAGGCATGGGAACTGCAGAGGTAAAAAAAAAAAAAAAAAAAAAATGAAGGTCTGAAAGAGCTCCATCCTCCTGTTAGCCTGTCTGTCCCCAGCCCACCTGCCTAGGCCATATTTCCTGCTGCTAACAGACTGGATGACTGTGCTGGCTCCTCCCCTGTCTGCCCTTTCTATACAGGCAGCCTGCTCACTCTCAAGCTTCAGGGCTATTCATGATTGGTTTTCCCAGAATCTTGAATCCATCAGGGTTTAAATTTGAAACCTCTCTAGCTTTCTGCCACAGTTCTGCACTCTGACAACCAGTCTTCCTCCAACTCTTAGAACCTCACGACACAGGACTGAACCCCACCTATCCCTAACTTCCCCCTGCTGCGTCAGGGACAGAAGGGGAGTCTCTCCCTGCCTGTCATGAAGGCCATGCCCCAAGCAGTACTAGTTTGCTAGTATTAGCAGTAACTAGCAATAACTGGTTGTTATTGCTGCGGTAACCAATTCCCACAAATTTAATGTCTTAAAACAATACAAATTTATTACCTCATTGTTCTGGATGTCAGAACTCTGAACTGGGTCTAGCCAGACTAAAATCTAAGTGCTGCATACCTTCTGGAGACTATAGGGGAGAATCCATTCTTTGCCTCTTCCAGTGTCAAGAAGCCACCTACATTCCTTGGATTGTGGCCCCACACGGCTCAGACTACCCCCACTGTCACATCTCCTCTCAGAACTCTCCTGCCTCCATCTTATAGTGACCCTTGTGGTTACATTGGACCCACCCTGATAGTCCAGAATATTCTCAAGATCCCTAACTTAATCACACCTGCAAAGTCGTTTTTGCTGTCTAAGGTGACATACACACAGATTCTGAGGATTAGGACATGGACATCTTTGGGTGGGGGCCATTAGGTTGTGTACCACAGGTTAATAATGTGCACATCCACTCCTGCCCCTGGGCTGCTGTGGACTTCGATGACTGGGCACACAGTCGCTCACTTGGAAGGCTGAGGGGAGGCTCCGAGGGGAGCTCTGGCTGCTCCTGAGAGTCAAGTGTGTGGGACAACCATGGATGATGGCGGTGTGCTGTGCGTGGGTGTGCACGTGTGCACACGTGTTGATGTGTGTCAGAGACGTGGTGATCTGAGACTCTGAAAGCAGTAGGTACAGAAAATGGCCAGCCCCAGAGACAACAGGGAACAGGAGCTTGGTGGCATTCTCTCTTAAAATGGCATAATAAAACGTGCATCTCAGATTCCCAAGACTCTTCATTGCCAAATCATTTCTCCACAGAAGCTCAAGAATTCAAGAATTCTCCCATCCTCATTTCACAGAGGTCTGAAGAAAACAAATTGCCTTCTGCTGTCCCCTGACTGACTGCTGTTTAACTGCATGGGGAGGCGAGGTTGGTGGTCTGTCAAGCAGCCTGACCAGGGCCTCTAAATATGGATTTGCTGATGAGCCCCAGAACCGCTTGGAGCCTTTGGAAACTGGCTCTTCTGCTCCCTGTGTGGAAACATCTCTCCTCAACGCCCCTTCCTGAGCACACCTGGGGAAAGCCTCTGTGGAGGTGCTCTGGGCCTGGCTGCCCATGGCCAGTAAATCACAGGGCACAATGAAGAGGCTCTGTGGAGGCCACTGGGGGCCTGGGAGGAGGGCCACAGTGCAGGAGGGGTGTGGGGAGCATCTGAGAGAGAAGGGAGCCATCTTCTTGCCTCAGCTGCGCTGCTGGGAAGGGGATCTGGGCCACGACATCCAGGAGGCACCACTGAGATGGAGGAGACCCTGGAGGAGGGATAGGAGTCATCTCTGTGTGAAGCCCACACAACACAGTTCCTCCAGACCTGCCCTTCATGGCAGATGGGGTCCCCAGATTCTCTCTGTGAAAGGGGTGCTACAGGTTTCTTTGGGTGCATGAGATACCTGGTTGACCTGGCATTTCTAGAGAGAGGACAAAGACCACCCCCCTCCTCCCTGGGCTGTGTGAATTTCAAGAATGCTTCAGAGAAAACATCCAAATAATCCAGCTGACGGCCCAAACCCATCAGGAGCTTGCAAGTTGGAGGGGGGACAATCTTCATTCTGCTCCAAATGAAATTAAATTTATCATGTTTCAGTTCTGAGGATTTTTGTTTATTTTCCTACCTGTGATTTTTTTTCACATTTATTTCCTCCATTTACCTCTTGTTTTCCTCTCAATTTTATTTCTTAAATATCCCTCCCATCTGTCTTACCTTCCCTTCTTTTCCCTCCCTCATGTTCCATGATTTCCTCTCAACTTCTGAAAAAATATCTCCTTTCCCAAGAGATTTCTCTTTCCTGTTTCCAAACCATCCCCTAAATACATGTTTTAATAAGCTCCCAACACTGATCTCCTTACAAATCATTCTTTGCCATTTTGCAATTGCACCAGTGTCTTGGTTAAAATGAAAATTCCCCAGGGCATACAATAAATAATAAAAAGGAAAAACATAATCAAGAGGGTTATGATTCTAAGCAGAAGGAAATAATGTGAAGCAGTTGGACTATACTTTGTGGATTTCATGTTCAAAATGCAAAAACAAGGGGAAATGGTGGGCAGGAACCTGTGGGCTTCACAAGTACTCAGATGTTCTGGAAATTCTATGCAGCAGCCTGTGTTGAGGGGACTGAATTTGGGAAAATAAATATCTTTTCTTACAAAGACCTTCCCTTTGTGAGATTCAGGAATCATTCTTGGAGGAGGAAGAAAGCCAACACAAAAGAAGGTTCATGCTACATTAACAAATATTAGGTGCCAGGCATTTGGTTCACCACACACCAGGCCTGCAAGGGAGACAATGACAGCCCCTGCTCCCTTGGGCCTTGCAGACGGCAGAGTGGGGATGAAGAGCAGCAGCCTATAATGGTGACACAGGTATGACCATAGACCGCAGCCCTGGCTGTGTCTGTGTGGCTTTGGACAAGTTGCTTAACCTCTCTGTGCTTCAATATGCTCATCTGCGAGATGGGGATAGTAAGAGAATCTCCTATTGTTTTGAGGAGGAAAAGAGATCATCTCTATAAAGACCTGAGCCCAGTGCCTGGCACAGATGGGAATGCTATTATGAGAATTAATAGGCCTCATGAACTAAAACATGAAGTCCTGTGGAGCCTGAGGCAAGAGCCAGCCACTTGAGCAGGGATAAAGTGAGAGGGTACAGGGCATTAAATGGGATCCCAGACATTGTAGTTAAAGCAAGACCATGGAGCCCCAGCTTGAAGTCTAACCCAGAGCCCCACCCCTGCAGGCAGGTGACTTCTCTGCAGCAGTGAGCAGCCCAGAAAGAGAGCCTCTGTGAGGTTTCACCTGGACAGAGGGGGCTCCTCTGACAAGGTGCCTTCCTTAGAGGGTCAGAAAGACACTTCTCCCCAACATTGCTACTCCTGGTATTTGGCATTCTATTTCGCAGGTGAGAAACTGAGGCCTGGAGGACAGCAACTGGCCCAAGGCCTTTCAAGGAGGCCAAGGCAGCAAGATAAACAGACAACTTCCCATTGACTGGGGAGCTGTGAACACACCTGTCACAATAGGAAGTGGCAGGAGCCTCCTGAGGAGCTTAGGACACTCCTATATAGCAGCAGGAAGGACCTGGCCCTCTTGGAGCACACATAGGTGTGCTCCCCCAAGTTTCAACCGTCTTGTCTCCCAGTCAAGTGAGGTCCAGCACAGGCTGCCGTTACCATTAGGAAGCAGGAAGAACTGGGTCCTGGCTGCCCATGAGCCAGCAGTGGGCTTTGGACAAGTCACTTCTGGTCCTCAGACCTGAGTTTATTCAGGATTAGCTTGGGTTAGAATCAAGGTCTCAGACTCATCGATCCAGCTAGCAGGGTGCTGCCTCCCTCTCTGCTTCCTCTACCCCTCTGCCTCTTTCCCTTGCCCTTGAACACCTTTAATGGACCAACTTGCCCTCTCCAATCGTCATAGGCTCTGCTATCCCAAATTGTCTTGTTATTGTCACCATCACTCACTGCCCACCTGGCTCCCAAATACATTTGATTTTGCAACGCCAGACAAGATTTCTTCCAGGGTTTTGTGACTCAAAGTGCAGTCTGTGGACCGCTGGCACCCAGCATTCCCTGGGAGCTTGCTGGAAATGCAGAATCCCAGGCCCCGCCCCAGACACGCTGAAACGGAACCTCTATTTTAACAGATTGGTGTGCACATTCAACTGTGGGAAGTGCCAGGTAGCCCAGGGGACCTCCTCTGAGATCCTTTACAGCCAACCCCATGTCTTCTCTGCTTCTCAGAGCACACTGGGCACCCCCCCCCAGGCTCCACCCCCCAAAAGGGACCATTCTGAGCATGGAGAAGTGGAGAGCTTCCACTGGACTACAAGAGCACTTTCACGAATTCTTTTATACAGATGGTCTTAGCCTAGTCTTCAGAAAGTTCCCTTTATAGATTCAGGGCCTCAAAGATGGGCGGTTCAGCACCTATGGTAATCATAGGGTTGGTACCCTCATGGAAAACTGGGGAAGCTGGAGAGAAATGCAGACGTGGCAAATTTTAATCCTGCCGAAACATAATCAGCTTTTGCTTCTGCAGCAATTAGCATAATATTACCGATAATGTTTTACATGGCAATTTTGCTGTAAACATTTGTGCTAATTTGCCATGACCTAATTATTTTATGACATATAATTACAAAGTATTTTTCAAGTTGAATATTTTTGTTTTACGTTTTTATAATCTTTTTCTAGGAAAAAAAAAAGTAAAAATTAGCACTCCCCCAACTTGAAATATAGTTCTCTCTTAGCTGTTGTTTGTGACACCTTCCTTTGCTAAATAGGAGGAATCCCCTAGTGCCTGAACGCTGATGATCATGCATTTACTCGTGACTAATTTGAGTTGGGCGTCACTGAATCTGCCTGCTCCATTATTACACTGCGAGATTGTCGACTTGACACTCCCAGCCTCCTACTAATACCCACTCCCTCCCAAACACACGCACACTCTGCATCGGGCAGGGGGAAGGCAGCAAGTGCTTACAATGAGAAAAAGGAGGTGGGGTTTCATTTTTAATGAATGTGAATGTTTTGGCTAAGAAGAGAGCATAAACATTGCATTATCTTCCCTCAAATAGATTCTTCCTAGCAAAGTCTTAACTGCTTCTCCAAATCCTCAAGATGTTAAGTGAGCAGCCCGGCCATCCCTGAGTTCTGGGGAGAAAGGGGATGTTGCTCTGGTCTCTGGCACAACACTCCCTATATCAACTCAGCCTCTCTGGAGCAGGTCTGACTAACTGCAGGTCCCTGGAGCCTCCATGGACAGCAATAACTGTCTGACCCCAGACTCCTGGAATAGACTGAGGAGATGGCCAGCCAACAGAAGGTTGGCTGTGCCCACTGGGGCCATCCACGGAGTCAGGTGCCCAGACAGGGTTCTGAGGCCAACCCAGAGAATGCCCTGGGCCTCACTCTCTAACCCTCCCTTGAAAGGAGTCAACTCTCAGAGAATGGGACCACAGAAGAGAGGGCCAGAGCCAGAAAGCAGGGAGGGTAAGGGTTTTAAACACCATGAAAACAGAAGGCAGCAGGACTAGGTAAGGGGTGACCATAGCAGGCATAGTCAGGAAGAGGCACAGAGGTATGTCTGCAGAGGGGCTTCTCTAGGACAAACATCACCAACATGGGTTCATTTCATGCCCAGGTACAGTAGGTTAGAGACAGACTTTGTAGCTGGATTCAGATCCTGCCTTCACCATCTACTCGACATGTAAACTGGGGCAAATTCTTAACATCTTCAGCTGCCTCTTCTGAAAAATGGGAATAATGATAATGTTCCCTACACTCTAGGGTTTTTGCAAGGATTTAATGTTTTTAAAGCCTTTAGAACAAGCACTATACAAGCGTTTGCAAAGTAAAATAAATTCCTCATTCTTACAGCTTTCCACCAAGAACAGCATCTGCGAGGACTAGGTCCCACCAGACTCAAAGAGGTGAGCAGCAATGTAAGTTAGGTTTAGTAATTATTGAACTGACGATCATTAAACATTTGTCGCAATAAATATTTTTTGACTGAATGGAGGGAACATTTATAGAGCACATACTCTGTGTTAGGCCCTGGCTGAGTCCTAGGGGAATACAAAGATGAATAAACAAAGCTGCAGCCTTGAAGAACCCACAGTCAGCAGAAGTAGGCATGCAAACCAATAATAGTTGCCCATAAAAAGGCAAAACTAATGTGCACAAATTATAGACGAGGTAACAAGACTGGCAATCTACAACTTCCTTGTTACTAGTCATATTTGTAACCCCAGATTTAGTGAACTTCTAAGTTTTTATCAGTTTTATTAAGGTATATTTTATGATTCATAAAATTCACCAGTTTTAAGTGGACTACATAATCAAACCTAACAAACATACACAGTCACATAAACACATTACAACCACAATACAGAACATTTGCATCACCCCAAAGGGTCCCTACACTCCTTCAGAGTCTCCTTCCCTAGTCCCCAGACCCTAGCACCCTCTGATCTGTTTTGTCACTATAGCTTTGCTTTTTCTACAATTTTCTGTAAGTTGGATCACGCATTTTATACCTTTTGTATCTGGCTTCTTTCACATGGCACAATGTTTGAGATTCATCCATGCTATTGTATGTATGAGTAGTCTGTTCCTTTTTATTGCTGAGTAGAATTCCGTTATATGGATGCACCATAGTATCCATTCACCAGTGATAGATATGTAGGTTGTTTCCAACTTGGGGCTATTACAGAGAAACATTCACATAAAAGTCTTTGTATTGATATATGATTTCATTTCTTTTGGATAAATACCTAGCAGTGGGATTTCTGGGTCATATTTTGAGCGTTTGTTAATTTTCTAAGAAACTGCCAAACTGTTTTCCTAGTGGCTGCACTACAATGAATAAGAGCTCTGGTTGCTCCATACCCTCACCACTCTTGGTAGTTCATTCTTCTCATTGCAGCCATTATAACACATGTGCAGTGATAGCTCTTTGTGGCTTTAACTTAAGAATGGAGGCTGGGGTCAGATCAGTTACTGATTGTGCTCAGAACGCTTTTCACATACTTCTTCAGTAAAATATCTGTTCAAATACTGTGCCTGTTATTAAGTCAGGTTATTTGTCTTCTTATTATTAAGTGGTAAAAATTCTTTATATTTTCTTGATAAAAGCATTTCATCAAATATCAAACATCAGTTTCACAACTATTTTCTCCTACTCCATGGCTTGCCTATTCACATTTGAGTTTCTAAGAAAAAAAGTTTTTAACATTGGCGAGGTTCATTTTAACTTTATGATTTGTGCTTTTTGTGCCATAATGTAACCATGGGCTACAGACAGTTTTCTTCTAAAGGTTTTGTTGTTTTAGCTCTTACATTTAGGTCTCTGGTATATCGCAAATTAATGTTTATTTATTGTCTGAGATCCAAGATTCATCATTTTGCATATGGATATCCAGGACTATTTGTTAAAAAGACTACACTTCCTCCATTGAATTACCTTGGCATCTTTGTTGACAACCAATTGACTATATATATGTAGAATTCTTTCTAGACTCTTCTGTTTCATTGATCTATATGTCTATCCCTATATCAATACCCCACTGTCTTGATTACTATAGCTTTATATAGTAAGAGCAATATACATATATTATATATATACTATATATAATATATATATATAGCAAGTTTTGAAATCAAGTAATATAAGTCCTCCAATTGTATTCCCTTTCAAAATGTTTTGATTATACTAGGTCCTTTGCCTTTCCATATAAATTTTAGAAACAGCTTGTCAATCTCAACAAATGGCCTGCTGGCATTTTGATTAGGATTGTGTTGAATCTATAGGTCAATTTGGGGATAACTTACATCTTAATATTGCATGCTTTGGCTCATGAATATGATTATTATCATAACTTGTAATGACTTCATAACAAGATGATAATATAACTTACTTAACCATTCCCTACTCTTGAGTCTTTGTATTGTTTTCAGGTTTTCACTCTTTTTAAAAAATTTTTAAAGTTTATTTCTTTAATTTGGGAGAGAGAAAAAAAGAGAGCACAATCAGGGGAGGGGCAGAGAGAGAGGGAGAGAT
Organism: Prionailurus viverrinus; assembly: GCF_022837055.1. Classification (NCBI taxonomy): domain Eukaryota; kingdom Metazoa; phylum Chordata; class Mammalia; order Carnivora; family Felidae; genus Prionailurus; species Prionailurus viverrinus. Next base: position 31,312,125 of record NC_062569.1, read on the forward strand.
ACAGAATCCTAAGCAGGCTCTGTACTATCAGCATAGAGCCCAATGTGGGGCTTGAACTCATGAACTGTGAGATCATGACAGGAGCTGAAACCAAGAGTCAGATTCTTAGTCGACTGAGCCACCCAGGAACCCCAGGTTTTCACTCTTTTCATAATGCTTAGTTGATACTGTGTTAAGTGAAAGAAGTAGGATACAAACTGCATAAAGGCTATAATTACAAATACGTACACACGTATACATACACATTAAACAGACACAGAGATAAAATAGAAGGAAGCAAGACAAATTGAAAATATCGTATTGATTTTTTGCCTCTCTGCTTTCTAAATGTACTATGACATGAGTATGCAATTCACAATGGAATGAGGAAGTAGCTTCCAGCTATTTCAGGTAGTAGAGGTTAGAGACTGCATGACAAAAAGGTGGCATCTGAGCACAATCTAGGAGGATATAATTTTCCAGTACCTGGCAGGAGAAGAGGAAGGGGAAATGCCAGGCCAAATGAATAACATGAACAAGGCTCAATGGTGAACATGAAAGACAGCATCATGTTCAGGGAACCTGGTAATTCTGTATAGCTAGAGCAAAGCAGGATGGAGATAAGGAGGCTGGGCTCAGACCATGAAGAGATCAGATTATGAAGTTTCCCACATGCGAATACAAGGACTTTGAGTTTTATTGTATTAAGCACTGAGGAACCACCAAAGTGTTTTAGGCCTGGGCAATGAGCCTACAAGACTTATATCTTAGAATAATCACTCAGTGAACAGCAAGGTGGAGAGGCAAGGAAGACTGAGTTCTGTGGCACTGTGGCCAGTTAGAGATTCTTGCAGAAACACAGGTGCAAGATGAGAGGTTTCTGAGCTCTGGTAGTGAACACAGGTGGGCAGACCCTGCAAATGGCTGGATGTGGGGGTAAAAGACAAAGTAGAGATTTTTGCCATTCACTAAAATGAGGAGACTGGGAGTGAGGTAAGGGCAGGTTTAGGGGTCAGAAATTCAAGATTATTCAATATTAACTTGAGATAGCTGTTAGACATTCAAGTGCAAATGTCAAGTAGGCAGTTGGATATTTGAATCCGTGGCTCAGAAAAGAAGTTTAGGCTTAGTGTGGAAATGTATGACTCCTTAGCATAAAACTGTTATTTATATTCCAGGGACTGGCTTGGCTCTGTTCTGATTACCTATTGCTATATAATAAACCACTCACAATTTAGTAGTGTAAAACAAAAAAAGTTATTTTACATGCTGAATCCTGTGAGACAGGAATTCAGGCAGGGCATAGCAGGAATGGCTTGCCTCTGCCCCTTAATGTCTAAATGGGCAACCTGGTTCCCTAAATGCAAAGAATGTTCTGAGAAAACAAGGGGGTACAGGAAAGCATAATGGCATAGTGTTCAAGAAGGCACAGAGGGAGGAATTGAAAGAGAGGCAGAGATGTTGGGTCTGATTGGGAGATATACAAAACAGCTTGGCAATGAGAATATAGGAGATTATGGATGCCCTGGAAGGTTTGGTTTTTGCCAGTGACTGCTGTAACCAGGGATGTGTGGAACAGCAGAACTTCAGGGGATGATACTGATGGTTCTTGGAGGGGAACAGATAACAATTTTTGCTGTGACCCAAGTGCATCTCACAGTGATATATAGAAAGGCAGCTCCCCAAGGCCTGGTCCAATGCACTGTGTATCTGGGAGACAGAAATCTGGGTGGTTCCCTGAAGCTAGTAAGGGTCATAGGAAGAGACTAAATGAATGAGATTCCTCAACAAATCATAGAGTATAGGGCAGAGACAGGTATAGAATGGAGGTGGGATAGAATGAGAATATCCTGGAAGGGTGGGATAGAATAGTTCCACTGAGTGGAAATGAAGATGGGATGGAGGTGGACTGTGAGGTAGCAAAGGCAGGATGTAATTCCTGTGTGTGGACCTAGGTCTATTAGCAGACAATTTCCAATGGATGGGAATTGGTTATCCATCCTCAGAGAAGCCAGTGTGGAGGCCGGGGGGGGGGGGGGGGGATGACCAAATGCTAGTTTGTGTACTGGTGCTAGTTTATTTCAAAGTTTTGGGCCCACCAAAGAGAAGTCCTGATAAACAAAGCATGTTTTCAGTTGAGACCTCCAAAATGCTCTGCCCCAGGATTAAGGCAAATGAGAATAGATGAGCCCTCCAAAGCATGAAACCAAGTTTTGAAACATTTTTATGCATTATAAGATTGAGGTTACCTGCCCTTAACTACTGGACAAGAGAAAATTGAATCTTCTGTAGAGGAAAATAATATCAAACGGAATCTCTACAATTTTTTATTTGTACAGAAAGACAATGTTTGCCATACATCGTCCAGTATTCCATAAAATATAATCAAGCATGACAAGAGTTGGTATGAAATTACCAAAACCAGAAGAGAAAAAAAAAATGGAAACAAACCTACAAATGAACATTTTGAAATTATCAGATTCTGGTTTTAAAACAACTAGTTGTTAATATTGTCAAGAAAATAGAGAATGGAGAATTTTATCAGAATCTTATCAGAATCTATAGAAGGGAATCAAATGGAAAATTTAAAACTGACAGATACAATGACAAAAATGAATAATTAAATGAATATTTAATTATTTAATATTTAATAAAAATGACTTTAACAGCAGACCAGACACAGCAAAAGAAAGGATTAATGAACTGGAAATAGCAGGACAATAAAAATATACAAAGAGAAACAGAAAAAGGGATGGTAAATATAGAAGAGAGTACATACAGTATACAGGACAAGTTTAAAAGGTCTAACGTGTATAACTGAGATCTGAAAAGAAAAAGAAAAGAGAGAATGATACCAAAGCAATATTGAAAGAAAAAATGGCCAAAACTGATTAAAAGACATCAGTCCACTGATTTAAGAATCTCTATAAACCCCATACAGGTTAAATATACATAAAAGCATGCCTATGCACAAAATAGGAAAGTTTTCACAATTAAAATGAAAAGAAAATCTGGGAAAACAATCAGAAATAAACAACCCAATAAAACTGGCAGATTACTCTTAACGGAAATGATGGAAAAGGAAGACTGAAAAATCATCTTTAACATCATGAAAGAAAAGATTCAACCCAGGATTATATATACCCAACAAATATAACCTTCAAAAATAAAAAAAAATAAAGACATTTAAGACTGTTAGAAGCAAGCAATTTTCATTAGGTGGCTCACTTTAAAAGAAATAAATGCTAAATGAGGTTCTATAGCAGAAGGAAAATGACCTCATATATAAACAGGAAAAATGGAAATGAGTAAAGAGAATCCAAAAGAATAAATATGTAGGTAAAACAAAATGAATAGTGACTGGAAAAATAATAAATCTTGGACAGGTTGAGTGTGACAGTAGAATTAAAATGTATCTTTGTGGACACTGACAAGCTGAATCTAACATTGAGGTGGAAAGGCAAAGAGCCAGAAAGAGCCAAGACAAAAAACTAGAGTACTTCCACTACTAAACTAAATAGCAAGATTTTTAGAAAGCCGATACATGTAAGACTGTGTGGCATGCTACCTATATGCATAATTGGGTCAATAGTACAAAATAGTCTATAAACAAATTTGTTTATATTTAGTCACCTAATTTATGACAAAGGTGTGACTGTGGTTTACGTGGGGGAAATTGTGGTCTTTTAATGTAATATCGCCAGGCCAATTGAATATCCCTTTAGGGGTAAAAAAGAATCTTGACCCCAATTCACACCATTTACAAAAAAAAAAAAATCAGTTCCAGATGGATCACAGATCTAAATCTGAAAAGTAAAACAATAACACTTTAGAGAAGATAACATAGGAGAACATATCCATGACCTTGAGGCAGGAAAATACTTCCTAAACACTAAACATGAAGGAAAAGGTTGATAAATTTGACTTCATTACAACTAAATACTTCTGCTCATTTAAATATACTATAATGTGAGAGGCAAGTCTGAGTGGGAGAAAGTATTTCCAATATGCTTATTTGATATGTGTAGGTACATCAAATATATACTATATATGTATAGTTATATCACCTATCTTACATCTGTAAAAACATATATTTACAAATTAATTTTTTTAAAGACAGACCACACAACAAAAAGTAAGCAACAAACTTGAACAGGATGATCAGTATTGAAGTGGCTAACAAACATGGAAAGTTTACAATACTCTTTTCAATAAAAAAGTTTATAATGGTGGATAGTAAAATACAAATTGAATCACAAAAGCTACATACCCACCAGAATGGCTAAAATGACAAGGACTGACAAAATATTGGCAAGGAGGTAGATCAACTGGAACTTTCACAAACAACTGTTGGAAGTAGAAATTGATACAACCACTTTGCAGAAATGCTTGTCAATATCTACTGAAGCTGCATATATGCATGCCCTATAACCAGCAATTTCCCATTAATGAATCCAACAGAAATGGGTTCAATGGATACAACATTCAATAAATGACTTGGAGAGAGCATAAGAGAAGCTTCTAGAGTGCTGATAATATATATATCATAGTGGTGGATGATTGAATGCATTTGCTTTGTAAAAATTGATCAGCTGTATACTTGTACTTTTTCCTTACTATATTTTGTAAGTTATACTTCAAAAAAGTTTTACTTAGAAAGCAAGAACTAGCAGCCTAAGTATTATGCCTGTTAAAAACAACAAAACAGTGGCACCTGGGTGGCTCATTGGTTGAGCATCTGACTCTTGATTTTGCTCAGGTAGTAATCTCATAGTTGTGGGATCTAGCCCCATGTTGGGCTACACACTGGGTGTGGAGCTTGCTTGGGATTCTCTCTCTCTCTCTGCCCCTCTTCCCTGCTCATGCTCTCTCTCAAAAAAAAAAAAAAGTTAAAAAATTACTGGCCTATGAAATTCAGATATCTAGAAGGTAGAGAGATTGAATAAAATAGAGAATCTATAAACAGTCATTCCTATTTAGTCACTTGATTTATGATAAAGGAGTGACTGTGACTTCTGTGTGGAAAATCATGGTTTTTCAATTAAAATTGCAAGGTTGGGTCAAACATAGGATGAAACTTGGGGCCAGAGCTTTTCTCAGGTCGACTAACTAACTTCAAGATGCTCTTCAAGATGCTGAGTCTCTGAAATCTCAATCTATAAGCCCTTTCATAGAAGGCAGGGTTGTCAAGAGGTTGTTCTAACTCGGTAACAGATGATGGCCATTGCCTGTGTCAATGTGCAGAGACATTTTGATTCCCTGCTGCCTTCTCTGCTGCTATTGGCTGTAGTTTATTTACCAGCCAGCCCCTTGGTTAAAACCTTAAGAAAGGTCATCATCTCTCTTTGCCAGGGGTTAACTTGGCAGGTCTGAGTTCTGTCTAGGACACACTCCTGAGCCAGCACCATAGCTTCTGGAGCAAAGCAGAGAGTGGTGCTATTTGTATGGATAATGAAAGCATCATGTGATTTCTAAAAAAAGGAAGATGCAGGCCAAGAATGGGATTTCCTATTACCAAAGCAGTTGCAAATCAGAAAGCATATGCCTGGGTGGCTTAGTCAGGTGAGCTTCTGACTCTTGACTTCATCTCAGGTCATGATCTCATGGTTAGTGAAATCAAGCCCCACATCAGGCTCCACACTGACAGCACAGAGTTTGCTTGGAATTCTCTCTCTCTCTCTCTCTCTCTCTCTCTCTTTCTCCTTCTCTTTTCTCAATTTTAAAACTGACCCCCAAATAATCAGGCAGCTGGCAGATCCTGAAAGTGGACACCTCAGTTGAACAGATGCTGGAACCTGGTACTTAAGCATGAGACTGGTGCATCATCATTATGGGGCTACTCCAGGGAAGGCAGGCCCAGAGAAGCAGGATGCCATGGTGACAGAGAAGCACCTAAAGCACAGCTGTAGGACTGTATGTTCTCATTTCTCTCAGTTAAAGGGCTCTTTCATTGGAGTCATCCAGAAGAGTCCTTCAATAATTAACTGTAAAACCTATGCTATTGCTCTATGCACATATCTAGATGGCTTCCAGGCTAGTTGTTCAGGGGTTTTACCAAGTCTCTCATAAGAAATTGGCTGTTCTCTTAACACCTACTCTCTTGCTTTCCCAGCATTCTTTCCTGCTACAATACCCTCCCCCTACTCACTCACCAGCTATAAAAACCTTATTCCTTATTTCTCAGACCAAGTGAAATGCCACCTCATTCTAAAGTTTTCCTCAATCTTTATCTGACATAATTATGTCACTACACTATTTAAAATCCTCCAGTGTCTCTTTGTTGCCTTCACAATGCTGTCCAAGCTCTCCTGAACCCCATAATGCTGTTTATTCTCTAACACATTGTTAACCTTGATGACTTTTCATCATAGCTACTATTTGTGTACAGTCTTTCCCTCTTATAGCTTTGTCTCTATGAGGACAGAAGCCTCTCTGATCCCCCTCTTCTCCACATGACCTTGCTTGGGGCTTGGCACACAGGAGACAACACTGACCAACTAAATGAACAACAGGCATTAAGTTAGATGCATTCACATAGAAAGCTGCAAGGGACATGGCGGATTCATCCTAGATTCTTTCCAAGCGGGGTACCCAGAATCCAGTATCAGCTTTTCCTAGAAGCATAATTCTATAAAACTCCAAGTTAGAAAGAGACCCCAAAGATTACTACTTCTAGAGAGGGAGGGGCCAAGATGGCAGAATAGCATGCAAGGTTTTTTTGTGTCTCTTGTCCCTGAAATACAGCCAGATCAACACTAAACCATCCTGCACACCTAGAAAACTGATTTGAGGATTAGCACAACAACCTGCACAACCTGAACCACAGAACTCAGCAGGTATGTGGTGCGGAGAAGTGAACTGTGGGAGAGAGAAGCCACAGAGGGCAGGGAGCTGTTTTTGCTTGCCAAGAGAGGATGGAGACGGCAGCAGAGGGGGATGGGGGGAGGAAGTACTGGAAAGCATCCCCCTCTCCTGAAAGCAGCTGGGGGGAAAAGAAAGAGTACACAAGGGACCGAACAAAAAAAAGGAGAAAGGAGAAAGGAGATGGTTTAAATTCCGTTAAGACTCTATAAACAGGGGGAACGCAGAGTCTGAAACTCCGCAGCTCAATACCTGGCGGTGCTGTGGTGGGAAGGGCGAATCCCCAGGAGCAGAGAGCGAAGTCCGAGGGGTCCGTGGGCCAAATGGGGAGTGGCGGTTCGCCTGCTGGGAGGACATTTGGTAGAGGCTGTGGGGTGGCTGCAGCAGGTCCCAGCACACCCTGGAGAACAACCACATTCGCTGGTGTTGGAACAAGGATGTTAAGGGGAAGCCTGGTGCCAGATGTGTCCTGTGATTTTCCATAATCCTGAAACGTTGCTGCTACCACATTGCATGAACTTTTTCTGGGGCAGGCAGGCACCAAGCCACAGTCTCTGGGTATCAGCAGCAGCAAGGTCCCGTGAATGTTCCTGGGGGTGGGCAGGCACCTGGCCATTGCCCATGAGACCCTCCCCCAGAAGGTCTGAGCAGGTCAAAGCTGCAGTCCCTCAGAAGTGAGGGGTCGGGAAACACAGCCGCATCTGAGATTAAATTCAGGAGGGAGGTGCCGCCTGGCAACCTCACGGCTTGGTCACGGATAGTGTAAAAGCAGTGAGTGGACAGAAGCCGGAGACAAGGGATGGGTGCGTGATTGCTGGTCGGGGAGAACAGAATTCCCATAATAGAGACTGGATAGGTGGGTGACGCCATTTTAGCTTCTTCCGCGATTGCGCATACCTGCCCACACGTGCGTAGCAATCTACCCCAGTAAACTTAAGCAGCGCCACCTAGTGGAGAACGGAGCCATTACACTAAGCCGCGCCCAAATGACCAGCCTCGCTCTTCAAGAACACCACAAGCCTCTACACCTGCTTAGTTTGCAGACTATAAAGTTGACTTCTAGGGGAAACCCCGGTAATTTCAACTGATTTTTCAGTCTGTTTGCTGGTCCATTTATTGAATTTTTTTTCTTTTCTTTTCTTTTCTTATTCCTGAATACAAAAAAGAGAGAAAAATTTATTTTTACTTTCAATTTTTATTAAATATATTTTTCTTTAATTTTTTTCTACTACATTCCTTACATTTTTGTAAATTTTTCCAATTCTATTTTACCTCCATCATTTCATTTTATTCTATTTAATTATATTCATATCTTCAAATTTTCTTTTTTTTCTTATCTTTTCCTTTTTTCTCTAATCTAACGAGCTCCTTTCAACAAACAGACCAAAACACACCTAGGATCTAGGACCATTTATTTGATTTTTTGTGTGTGCGTTGTTTTTAATTTTTCAATTTTAATTTTTTTAACTTATTAATTCATTTTCTTCCTTCAAAATGACAAAATGAAGGAATTCACCCCAAAAGAAAGAATAGGAAGGAATGATAGCCAGGGATGTAATCAACACAGATACAAGCAAGATGTCTGAACCAGAATTTAGAATCACAATAATAAGAATACTAGCTGGACTTGAAAATAGATTAGAATCCCTTTCTGTGGAGATAAAAGAAGTAAAACTAGTCAGGTTGAAATAAAAAATGCTATAACTGAGCTGCAATCTCAAGCGGATGCCACCGTGGCAAGGGTGGACAAGGGTGGACAAGGGTGATATAGAGGACAAACTTATGGAGAATAATGAAGCAGAAAAAAAGAGGGAGACTAAGGCAAAAGAGCACGAAATTAAGAATTAGAAAATCAGTGACTCATTGAAAAAGGATCTGCATCAGAATCATAGGGGTCCCAGAAAAGGAAGAGACAGAAAAAGGGGTAGAAGGGTTATGTGAGCAAATCATAGTAGGAAATTTTCCTAAACTGGGGAGAGACACAGACATCAAAATCCAGGAAGTACAGACGACTCCCACTAGATTCAACAAAAACCGACCGTCAACAAGGCATATCAGAGTCAAATTCACAAAATACTCAGGCAAGGAAAGAATTAGGAAAGGCAGCAAGGAAAAAAAATTCCTTAACCTACAAGGGAAGACAGATCAGGTTTGCAACAGACCTATCCACAGAGCGCTGGCAAGCCAGAAAGGAGTGGCAGGATATATTCAGTGTGCTGAATCAGAAAAATATGCAGCCAAGAATTCTTTACCCGGCAAGGTTGTCATTCAAAATAGAAGGAGAGATAAAAAGTTTCCCAGACAAACAAAGATTAAAGGAGTTTGTGACCACTAAACCAGCCCTGCAAGAAATTTTAAGGGGGACTCTCTGAGGGGAGAAAAGATGAAAATATATGTATATAAATAAATAAATAAATACCAAAAGCAACAAAGATTAGAAAGGACCAGAGAACACCACCAGAAACTCCAACTCTACAAGCATCATAATGGCAGTGAATTCATATCTTTCAGTACTCACTCTAAACCTCAATGGACTCAATGCTCCAATCAAAAGACATAGGGTAACAGAATGGGTAAGAAAACAAGATCCATCTAGATGCTGTTTCCAAGAGACCCACTTTAGACCTGAAGACACTTTCAGATTGAAAATAAGGGGATGAAGAACCATCTATCGTGCTAATGGTCAACAAAAGAAAGCCAGAGTAGCCATACTTATATCAGACAATCTGGACTTTACAATAAAGACTGTATCAAGAGATGCAGAAGGGCATTATATCATAATGAAGGCGTCTATCCACCAAGAAGACCTAACAATTGTACACATTTATGTGCCAAATGTGGTGGCACCCAAATATATAAATCAGTTAATCACAAACATAAAGAAACTCATGGATAGTAATACCATAATAGTAGGGGACTTCAACACCCCAATCACAGCAATGGACAGATCATCTAGGCAAAAAATCAACAAGGAAACAAGGGCTTTGAATGACACACTGGACCAGATGGACTTAACAGATATATTCAGAACAATTCATCCTAAAGCAGCAGAATACACATTCTTCTCCAGTGCACGTGGAACGTTCTCCAGAATAGACTGTATACTGGGACACAAACCAGCCCTCAGTAAGTACAAAAAGATCGAGATCATACCGTGCATATTTTCAGACCACAACGCTATGAAACTCGAAATCAACCACAAGAAAAACTTTGGAAAGGTAAAAAATACTTGGAGACTGAAGAACATCCTACTAAAGCATGAATGGGCTAACCAAGAAGTTAAAGAGGAAATTAAAAAGTATATGGAAGCCAATAGAAGTGATAACACCACAACCCAAAACCTCTGGGACGCAGCAAAGGTGGTCATAAAAGGAAGGTATATAACAATCCAGGCCTTCCTAAAGAAGGAAGAAAGATCTCAGATACACAACCTAACCTTACACGTTAAGGAGCTGGAAAAAGAACAACAAATAAAACCCAAAACCAGCAGAAGACAGGCAATAATAAAGATTAGAGCAGAAATTAATGCTATAGAAACCAAAAAAAAAAAACCAAAACCCAAATAACAAAAAAACAAAAAAACAGAAAACAAACAAACAAACAGTAGAACAGATCAATGAAACCAGAAGCTGGTCCTTTGAAAGAATTAACAAAATTGATAAACCACTAGCCAGTTTGATCAAAAAGAAAAGGGAAAGGACCCAAATAAATAAAATCAAGAATGAAAGAGGAGAGATCACAACAAACATAACAGAAATAAAAACAATAATAAGAGAATATTTTGAGGAATTATACACCAATAAAATGGGTAATCTGGAAAAAATGGACAAATTCCTAGAAACATATACACTACCAAAACTGAAACAGGAAGAAATAGAAAACTTGAACAGACCCATAACCAGTAAGGAAATCAAATTAGTAATCAACAATCTGCCAAAAAACAAGAGTCCAGGGCCAGATGGCTTTCCAGGGGAATTCTACCAAACATTTAAGGAAGAGTTAACACCTATTCTCTTGAAACTGTTCCAAAAAATAGAAATGGAAGGAAAACTTCCAAACTCTTTCTATGAAGTCAGCATTACCTTGATTCCAAAACCAGAGACCCCACTGAAAAGGAGAACTATAGACCAATTTCCCTGATGAACACGGATGCAAAAAGCCTCAACAAGATAGTAGCCAACCAGATCCAACAATATATTAAAAAAATTATTCACCACGACCAAGTGGGATTTATACCTGGGATGCAGGGCTGGTTCAATATCCGCAAAACAATTCACGTGATTCATCACACCAATAAAAGAAAGAACAAGAACTCGATGATCCTCTCAATAGACGCAGAGAAAGCATTTGACAAAATACAGCATGCTTTCTTGATAAAAGCCCTCAAGAAAGTAGGGATAGAAGGAGCATACCTCGAGATCATACAAGCCATATATGAATGACCCAACGCTAGTATCATGCTCAATGGGGAGAAACTGAGAGCTTTCCCCCTAAGGTCAGGAACAAGACAGGGATGTCCACTGTCACCACTGTTATTGAACATAGTATTGGAAGCCTTAGCCTCTGCGATCAGACAACACAAAGAAATAAAAGGCATCCAAATCAGCCAGGAGGAGGTCAAACTTACACTCTTCGCAGATGACATGGTACTCTATATGGAAAACCCTAAAGCGTCCACCAAAAAACTGCTAGAAGTGATTCATGAATTCAGCAAAGTTGCAGGATACAAAATCAATGCACAGAAATCAGTTGCATTCTCATACACCAACAATGAAGCAACAGAAAGAGAAATCAAGGAATCGATCCCATTTACAATTGCACCCAAAACCATAAAATACCTAGGAATGAATCTAACCAAAGAGGTGAAAAATCTATACACTGACAACTATAGAAAGGTTATGAACGAAATTGAAGAAGATGCAAAAAAAAAAAATGGAAAAAGATTCCATGCTCCTGGATAGGAACAACAAATATTGTTAAAATGTCGATACTACTCAAAGTAATCTACATATTCGATGCAATCCCTATCAAAGTAACACCAGTATTCTTCACAGAGCTAGAACATATAATCCTAAAATTTGTATGGAACCAGAAAAGACCCCGATTAGCCAAAGTGATCTTGGAAAATAAAACCGAAGCAGGAGGCATCACAATCCCAGACTTCAAGATATACTACAAAGCTGTCATCATCAAGATGGTATGGTACTGGCACAAGAACAGACACTCAGATCAATGGAACAGAATAGAGAACCCAGAAATGGACCCACAAACGTATGGTCAACTCATCTTCAACAAAGCAGGAAAGAATATCCAATGGAATAAAGACAGTCTCTTCAGCAAGTGGTGCTGGGAAAACTGGACAGAGACATGCAGAAGAATGAACCTGGACCACTTTCTTACACCAGACACAAAAATAAACTCAAAATGGATGAAAGACCTAAACGTAAGACAGGAAGCCATCAAAATCCTTGAGGAGAAAGCAGGCAAAAACCTCTTTGACCTTGGCCACAGCAACTTCTTACTCAACACATCTCCAGAGGCAAGGGAAACAAAAGCAAAAAGGAACTACTGGGACCTCATCAAAATAAAAACCTTCTGCACAGCGAAGGAAACAATCAGCAAAACTAAAAGAAAACTGACAGAATGAGAGAAGATATTTGCAAGCAACATATCAGATAAAGGGTTAGTATCCAAAATCTATAAAGAACTTATCAAACTCAACACCCAAAAGACAAATAATCCAGTGAAGAAATGGGCAAAAGACATGAATAGACACTTCTCCAAAGAAGACATCCAGATGGCCAACCGACACATGAAAAAATGCTCAGCATCACCCATCATCAGGGAAATACAAATCAAAACCACAATGAGATACCACCTTCCACCTGTCAGAATGGCTAACATTAACAACTCAGGCAACAACGGATGTTGGTGAGGATGCAGAGAAAGAAGGTCTCTTTTGCACTGCTAGTGCAGCCAGCTCTGGAAAACAGTATGGAGGTTCCTCAAAAAACTAAAAATAGAACTACCTTATGACCCGGCAATTGCACTACTAGGTATTTATCAAAGAGCTATGGGTATGCTGTTCTGAAGTGGCACATGCACCCCAATGTTTATAGCAGCATTATCGACAATAGTCAAAGTATGGAAAGAGCCTAAATATCCATCAACAGATGAATGGATAAAGAAGATGTGATAGGGGCGCCTGGGTGGCTCAGTCGGTTAAGCGGCCGACTTCGGCTCAGGTCATGATCTCACGGTCCGTGAGTTCGAGCCCCGCGTTGGGCTCTGTGCTGACAGCTCAGAGCCTGGAGCCTGCTTCAGATTCTGTGTCTCCCTCTCTCTCTGATTCTCCCCCATTCATGCTCTGTCCCTCTCTGTCTCAAAAATAAATAAACATTTAAAAAAATAAAAAAAAAGAAGATGTGATATATATACACAATGGAGTATTACGCAGCAATCAAAAAGAATGAAATCTTGGGGCACCTGGGTGGCTCAGTTGGTTAAGTGTCTGGTTTTGGCTCAGGTCATGATCTCATGGTTTGTGAGTTCAAGCCCCACACAGGCTCTGTGCTGATAGCTTGGAGCCTGGAGTCTGCTTTGGATTCTTTGTCTCCCTCTCTCTCTATCCCTCCTCGACTAGTGTCTGTCTCTCTCCGCCTCTCAAAAATAAATAAATGTTAAAAAAATTTTTTTCAAAAGAATGAAATCTTGCTATTTGCAACTACATGGATGGAACTAGAGGGTATTATGCTAAGCAAAATTAGTCGGTCACAGAAAGACCAATATCATATGACTTCACTCATATGAGGACTTTAAGATACAAACAGATGAACATAAGGGAAGGGAAGAAAAAATAATATAATAACAGGGAGGAGAACAAAACATAAGAGGCTCTTAATTATGGAGAACAAACAGAGGGTTGCTGGAGGGGTTATGGAAGGGGGGATGGGCTTAATGGGTAAGGGGCATTAAGGAATCTACTCCTGAAATCATTGCTTCACTGTATGCTGACTAACTTGGATGGAAATTAAATAAATCAACAAATAATTTTTAAAAAAAGATTACTACTTCTAGGCTTACCCTCCAGCCTTTCTTAAGACTAGAATCTACATCCTCATTGGCAAAGCCAGAGGCATGGCAGAAAGAACCCTCACCAAAGAAGATATATTTTCAGGGTGAGGAATGTGGAACAATTCTCTTTCTCCCCTGGGTGGGTATGTAGGGGCTTTATTATTAGCTTTCAGATTTGAATGAAGAAATAACATTAATTTATTCAACATGAGCACCTAGAGTGGGACAGGAACCGTGCAAAGCAATGGCAGTATGTGGGTGAATAGTTAGGTCATCATTCTGAAGAATGGTGTGGCCTAGTGAGAAAATAGACATATGCCTCAGTAATCTTTTTTAGTAATTAAAATACATGAATAAAATTCCATGCTGACAAATGAGGACTCTACCAATACTGATGAATGTAGAGGGGGAAAACTAAGATACACACAAACAAGTACAGGCATTATGCTAGATGCTATAGTAATATGTGCAAAAAGCTATGGAATCCTGGGGAGGGAGTATGGCCAAGTCTACCCAGAAGGGGTAAAAGAAGGTAATAACTGAGCTGAGTCCTGTGGGATCAGGAATTTAGAATCAGATAATGGGAACAATATCTGCTTAAGTTTTAAAGAACAAAAGGTCATAGTTGAAGATAAGTAAGGGTTCAGGTAGGTTGGAGTACGAATACAGGATGAAATTTGGGAAAAATAAGACAAGATATGGAGGTCGTTGCCAAATTGGCTTTGAAAATGACAAGTTTGGACTTGATCCTGAAGACAGTTGGGGGCAGTCTTTGAAGTATTTAAACTAGGACAAAGAAGAAGATTGGTAGGTCATCCAACATCAGAGTGGGTGGTGAACTGAGAGTCATGGAGGCAAGGAAACTGGTCTGAGGTGGAATGAGGGGCCTGCACTGGATCTGCGACAGTAGATTATATTTAAGAGACATAGGCAAAGTAGACTTGAAATAAGTCCATGATGTGTTCATGTGTGGATAAAGAAAGAGGAAGTCAGTTTAACTGAAAGTTTATGTCTTGAATAACAGGTTCAATAGTGGTCTCATTCACAGACACAGGGAAAGCAAAGGGGAAGACTCACATGAGGGAGGTGGCTCGCCTGAGCTCTCTACCTCCCTGTATTCCCTGCTTCCTGTTAGCCCTTCTTCTCATTCTCAGCCTGCTTTTCCAATTTAGGTGCTGAGATGCCTTGTTAATTCATTTTGGATCCATCCTAGGGAATATGCAGGGAACATGCCATCCTTCAATCCCCTTTCCTCCAACCTTTACTCTCCTCAATCTCACTGTGGTGGGCAAGATAATAGACCCCCAAAGGTGGCCTAATCCCTGGCACCTGTGACTGTGTTATCTTACATAACAAAAGGGACTTTGCAATGTGATTACAGTTAAGAACATTGAGATGGGAGTTTATTTTGGATCACCAGGTGACTGAGTCCTTAAAAGCAGAGAACATTTTCAGGCTGTGGAGAACCAGAGTGATGGCAGTGAGAGAAAGACTTAGCCTGCCATTGTTGGCTTGGAAGATGGAGGAAGGGCCAAAAAATGCAAATAGCTTCCAGAAGCTGGAAAAGGCCAGGGGACAGATTCTCTCCTAGAGCTTTCAGAAGAGAACATAACCTTCCTAATGCCTTGATTTTGGCTCAATGATACCCACATCAGATTTTTGACCTTCAGAACTACATGATAATAAATTTGTTTTAAGCTATCAAGGTTGTGATAATTTTTTACAGCAGCATACCCATGAAAACCTACTGCATTCATTTCAGGGACATTCTCCAAATTTAATTCCCTCCTGGAAGCAATCTACAGCTTTTTTAAAAAGAATCTATAGGAAGGAGAGACCCAGGGGCCCCTTTTAATATCAACAGTCCTGGGGTCCCTAGAGGGCCAGGACTCTAAAATAAAAGTATTTCATTTCACAGAAGTAGATGAGATAATCTGGTGGGAGGGTTAGCAGTGAGGTGAGAGGGAGCCCTAGGAAAGGAGACAAGTCAGTTAATGAGATTGGGCGGGAGGGAGAGAAAGGGAAAACAAAGATGGCACATCAGCAAAACCAGGAAAGGACAACATTTCAGTGGTGGGTGTTGGTCAGAAGCATTAAATGCTACGGAGAAGAGAAAATTGAATTTGACAACAACCAGGTCATTAGTGGTCTTCAAAGGAAGCATTTCAGTGAAGAAACAGGGCAAAAGCCAGAATGCAGAGGACTAGAGAGAGACTAGAGAAAGAATTAAGAAGTAAATAAGCTGTGAGAAGTCCTTTAGAAAAGACTATGCATTATTCATCTTTATATCTGTTATACTCAGCACAATGCCTGGAACACAGTGGGTGCTCATTAAACGTTGACTTGAGTGAAGTACTAGAATCTATAGATATAGACCAGCACTTCTCAAACCGTACTGTGCACACAAATCACCTGGGAATTCCAAAATAGTAGGTCTGGGGTGCACCTGAGATCCTACATTTCCAATAAGCTCCCAGATGATGCTGATGATGGGGCTGGTCTGTGGACCTCACTTTGAGTAGCAAGAATGTAGGTCACCCAATCAATCAGCAACCATGGCCTCTCTTGTTTCCTGGGTAATGTTTTGATCCCAGAGACCAGAATGATTTCTGGAACTAAGATTTGCTGATCCCAAGGACCACATCTGTACAGTGGGGCCAAGCCAGGCACCGACCAAAGCCCAGCACTTGGGAGTAAACATTCACAACAGGCTCTGTATCCCAAACCCTTCACACTGCAGCACTTTTCACAATTCCCTATAAGTTCAATACCACCACCAACTCCTCCCTCACCAACATAACTATTTACATCTCACCACTGACAATACAAAGGGTGAGACTTTGATCTCAGGGGTTCCAAATGTATAGGTTTCAAATGAGCCACCTGGATCAGGATACTCTCAGCAGAGCTACTGCTCAGAAAAGGACATGGCTCTCAGTACCTTCCCACATGGGCAGCAGGGGCACTAGGCTACAGGCAGACATCCTACAAAACAAACTTGGAGAATGTGAATAACCCCAATCTTATCTATCTACCCCTATACCAATAAAAAAGAAAAGCTATTAAACATCTTAATATAAAATTTCAGGCAGGGTATCACTAAATGGTATCACCATAGATATGGCAATGTAGGATGCCAGAAGGCAATGTTAGCCTTTATTAAGAGATATTATCAAGAAGGGCACCTAGGTGGCTCAGTCAGTTAAGCATTCAACTCTTGGTTTCAACTCAGGTCCTGATCTTATGGTTGGTGAGATTGAGCCCCACTATATGCTTGAGCTGACAGCATGGAGCCTGCTTGAGATTCTCCCTCTTCCTCTTTCTTGGCCCCTCCCTTTCACGTGCATGTGTGCATGCTCTCTCTCTCTTTCTCTCTCAAAATAAATAAACAAACATCTAAACAAAGAGAGATATTATCAGGGAAACTCAATGGGAAAGTAGTTTGGGCAAAACTGGCAAGGTAGGTCTTTCCCCTTAAAGTGAGTGCCCATCACAGTTCACCCCCCAATCACATAATGGTAGCTCAGTTTTTATGTTGTTTCAGCCCATTAGGGGGATTTGATCCGTGGGAAAGAGAAGTAAACTAGCAAATAAATGTCACTGAATCACCCCTCTTTCATCTGAAAGTCACATAAAACTTCATTCTAAGTGGCTAAAGCAAAAGAGAATTTATTTGCCTACATTGATGAACAATCTTTAGATGGGGCACAATTCAGGGTTTAAACAATGACCCAAGTATTATCTTACAACTCTGCTGCCTCTGGGTTGACTCCAAGTCCAGGCTGTACATGAAACCCAGTAGTTTCAATCTTTGTGTTACAACAATCTAGGAGAGCCCACATCCCTTAGGAAACAACCAAAGTCCTGGGTTTGGGCCCATTGATCCCATCTGGGTTGAGAGTTCATCACTATAAACTATAGATGTTGAGGTAGGGAACAAAATGCCCCCACCTGATTGGTTTAGCCTGGCCATGTGTTCTACTCTGAGGTCATCTTCTTGGTCAGAAACTGAAAGGAGGAAAGATTCCCCTCCATCCAATCAAGGTCCCATTTCCTCAGGAATGGAAAGTGACGCCAAGAGGAAAATGTAGCAAATGCCCATTGCACACAAGTTTGGCCCAAGTCTATTACAATGAGAGAAATCCAGACTCTTGGTACACCAATCTCCCAAATTTAGAGAACAGGGAACTGTCAAATTCTGTATGACTGAAGACTGGCTTGAAGGTACTGTGTTTCCTAGCAGCGCCAGAAGTAAAACTCAGTAACCAATGCTGTTGGGAAGCATTGGTTAGCCTATGCTAACCAAATCTGGGCTAGCCTAATAACTAACACTCATGCATTCATTCTGGGTATTTATTGAGAGGCATCACAGTATGGTGGTAAAAAACATGAATTTGGGAGCCAGAAAGCACTGATTTCAAGTTCCTATTCTATCCCTTTAGCTAGGTATTTATCCCTTTAGTTTATTTAGTCTCTTTGAAACTCCATTTCCCATATGTTTGTGAGGATTCCCTGAGATGATAATGTTTGTAAAGTACTTAACACAGTATATAATATGCAGAAAGTACTCAATACACATTCTTGTTAAGGGCCTACTATGTGCCATATACTCTGCTAGGCTCTAGGCCCCAGGGCTGAATTAGATATAACAACAGAATATTAAAATGAGATGAGATATTAAAGAATAGGTGGTCTATCTCTGCCCAAGAAATCTATGACCAAGAGGAGGAAAGGACTTGCCCAAAGTAACAGGCTCAGATAGCAGAGCTGGAGTAAAACTAATTCTCCTGACTCCATCTTTGTGCAAAGCTTCAAATCTCTGTGAAGAAGGTTCTAAACCGGTTAAGATAAGCAGGCATCCAAAAGATTATTGTTTCAAGCTGTGGAGATACAGATTCCTTTTCAGCTTAGATTCTTAAACCTGCCCTGCGGCCCAGCTACCCCAGTTCCCAATTACTACCTGATGACGCGTGCACTGCAGCTTGTCTTTGCCAGCTCAAGATTGGTGGCAAGGAAAGAAGGGCAGTGGCTCACATCCCAGTTCTGAAGCAGTGTCCTGCAGCAGGTGGCTGATGTCCAGCACCCCTTGGAGCAGGCGAGGCAGATTATAATCACTGAGTAGGTAAGAAGGCAGATCAGGAAGGGAGGGAGCCATGTCCCCGGCACCAATTCCCAAAATGTAACAGAACAGACCTCTGCAGATGGGAGTCTACTTTGTGTGTCACAAACACCAACCAGTCATCTAATCATAAGTATATCATATCATCCTGGTCCCTTGGCAAAGCCCTAAGGGCCCTAACTTAGATCTAGGACCCCAGCCAACTCTTGATGCTGTCTTTCATTTGTTTTGGCTTCTGGCAGGGAGTGCTGCTAATGGATATGAGCCACCCTGAAAGTCATATACAGGGGTTTTTAATTCCAGTCCAGATGGGCGCCATTTCTCCAGCAGATATCCTGCCAGACATTGACACAAATGCCCTGGAGGTCAGAATGAATCCACAACCAAGATCAGACATTTCATACACAATATGGAGCCCATTGTACCCTGAGCATCCTGGATCCCATTTCTTACATCTCCCCCAAACCAAAATCAGGTTGCCGGGCAACTATGAGAGCAGAGAAAGCCTGAATTTAGTTTTCAAAACTGATGGAGGTGAGAAAGGTCCAAAAACCCTACAAAGAAATGGAGTCTAGTTAATCTTCTTTCCAGAGATAATGTCTCTGTACCTTTGAGGCTTTACTTCCCATCAGATCTTGAACTGAATTGAACTATTCATTCAACAATTTTATTTCCGATAATCTTTGTTTACTATGTGCTGGGTCCTTTGCTAGGTACATCATTGTATTAGGGCTCAATATGGTCTACCTTCACAAAGTTCACAGACTTTAGGAAATGTGGACAGAAATGCTGGAGCATACTATTGATCTAAACTCAGGGGTCAGGGAAGGTACCCTTGAAGAAGTGAGGTTTAAGCTGAGACCAGAACACTGAGTAGGAGGAAGCTGGGGAAAGAATGAGTATCTCAGGCAAAGGGAACAGCATGAATGAAGGCCTTGAGGTGGGGCAATATAAAATATTAATAAGGATGATGACGATGATGACAGCTACCATTTATTTACTGTTAATTATATGCTGGTTACTTTATATGAATTGACTCATTTGATTCTTACAACTACCATGTGAAGTGAGTGCTATTGTCCCAGTTTACAGAGGATGAATTAAGATTTTGGAGTTAAGTTACAGAACTTTGCTCCAGTCACATGGCCAGTAACTGGACTTTGGATCTGGGCAAGCCTGGCTCTGGAGCCTGCTCTCTGATGACCACTATCCACTATTCAGTTATTCATTTATTCCTTCCTTCATTAGCTCATACCAAGCACCTGGCTAGAAGTTGGGGATACCAAGAAGACAAAGATAGATACCCACCTCCAAGGAGCTCAGACATTCAGCACAGGCACAAGGGCCTGGAACAGGGGGCAGGTTTGAAACCTAGGCTTTTGTACTATCTCCCATGACTGGCCTACCCAGCAACCAGGCTCACTCCTAATATTAGCAGGGCCCAGGACAAGAGGACAGGTGGAGGCCCACTGTATTAGTTTCCTAGGGCTGTCCTAACAAACTATCACAAATTTGGCTTAAACCAGCAAGAATCTTGTCCCTCACAGTTCTGGAGCCCAGAAGTCATAAGCTAAGGTGTCAGCAGGGCCATGCTCCTTCTGAAGGCCTTAGGGGACAATCCTTCCTTACACCTTCCAGGTTTTCTGGTGTTCCTGGGCTTGGACCTGCCTCCCCCTTCACATGACCTTCTCCCCTGTGTTTCTATGTCTTCTCCTCTCTCCTAAGGACATTTGTCATTAGACTTGTGACCCACAATGATTAATCCAGGATGACCTTATCACAAGATCCCTCACTTAATTACATCTGCAAAGACCCTTCTTCCAAATAAGCTCACTCTCCCAGGTACCAGGGATTAAGATTTAGACATATCTTTTTGGGACCACAATTGAACCCACTAAACACACATATGTCAAATATTTAAAAGTTATAAATTAAGCTAACAATCTGGTAAATGACTTAGATATTATATTCTTACCTTGGCATTTATACCATCAAAAAAAAAATTTTTTTAAATATGCATGAACCTATGGTTTCATATGACCAAAGTTAAAATATCAAGGTTGATTGAATTTAACCATTTATTAATTTCTTATATATAGGTAGCCTATTGATGAGCTAATGATATTTAAATAATTAATACATACATAATTCATAAATTTGTATACATGCTCCATGAAATTTATTTTTCTAATCCTTCAGTTCAATCAAATCATATGTTCCTATGATCAAGAAGTTCATATAATCTGTGATAAATTGGCACAAATAAGGATAATAACTCTGCCCTCACAAGTTTGTTGTGATAATGAAATGAGTCCAGGCTGCAAAAATTAAAATGTAAATGCATTGAAATTGTGTAAAATTTGGATAAGGTTTCATTTAAAATGTAAATTGAGTATAAAATTTATAAAATTATATTTATTTCTCACATAATTATAAAAACTTCCCTCTAAAATATTCAGTTATTTATTAAGTTTAAAAGGTAACATATAAACTATAATTAATGAATATCAAATTTTTAAACAATATTTAAGTCAATCTTAATTTTTAATTCAACTTTTTGAAAATTTAGTTAAAGCTTAATAAATATTTTATAATAATAGAATTATTTGTAGCCTGAGCACTGAATGCCCATATAGTTGACCATGTCAGTAATACTCTACAGATGTTACATCTAGACTTACATATATACAAATTTAATAGTATGAATTTTTTTAATGTTTATTTATTTGGGGGGGGGGGTGGCAGAGAAAGATGGAGAGAGAGAATCCCAAGCAGGCAGCACACTCTCAGTGCAAAGCCCAACACAGGGTTCGATCTCATGGCTGTGAGATCATGACCTGAGCCAATATCAAAACTTGGATGCTTAACCAACTAAGCCATCCAGGCACCCCAAATAGTATGAATTTTTAATATTTCAAAACACTACTTATCCAGACATAATTGTTGTGAATACTGTATTAATTCTGAGTACCTGCAGAACCGCAAACTGGAACATGAAAGGCAGCCAAAGCAAATTTTAAAAAAGGATGTGTGGAACTAGTAAAAAATGTATACTTTATTACTTTATTATGCAGAACCTATTGCCTTCATGCTACCTAAAAGGAAGGATTTGACATGCTAATTTGTCTTTCCTCTTACCTAAGTGCTTCCACTGCTCCAATTCTCCCCAGTCTTTTTCTAATGACAACAGCCACACCCACATACCTGAATGAGTTGACTTGTGTTTCACTGACATAGAGCAAGAGACCTGGAGAAGCATTTTCCTGGGGACTGAATGGTGTTATCTATGAAAGCGAATGTTCAGGGCTGCAGGTCATGATTCACCAGCAATAATAGCTATATCTCAAGTGACAGAGGCCCTTGTATATTGTTATATAAACTTTATTGTGTGTGTATGGGCTTTTGATACACACATCCCTCTAAAGTGCTTTGGGACAGGTTCCTCTCTTGCTCAGGGTAGGTTCTAGAATACAACTCTCAGAACTCCATTTCTTTTCCCTGAATCTAAATCCCACCTGACCTCCCAAGGTGGAGACTGCATCCTATCTCCCCACCTCCAGGGAGAGAAGGCCAGCTTTGAATATTCTGTCTTGGAGCTATTGTTTAGATCTCTACCCCTGACCTCCCTGATGCTGAGCACCTCCCCCTCCTACCTTCCCATCACCTGCTGGCCTCTTTGAGCCTACCTTTACCTTCCTCTGGAATCAGCTGACCTATGTGTTCCTAGACCCTCCTGACACTCCATTTGCCAGGGCCCCCAGATCTCTTGCCATGCATCAGCCATAAAGTGGACCCTACTCAGTTTGCTAAGGCCTGTTAGCTGACACTTAAACTCTGGTTAAGCTGGATGCTTGAACAACCTCTCTGCTTTCCCAGCCTGTCCATGGCATGATATCCCCCCTCATAGGTTAGGTCAAGTTCCAGACTAGCCTTGCTAGCCCATTACAGAAAATGCCAGAGGGATCCCTGTCTTTGATCCCTGCCTGAGTACAGTTCCTTCCCTTATTAAAATGAAGATTGTGGGGCGCCTGGTGGCTCAGTTGGGTGAGCATCCAACTGTTGATTTCAGCTCAGGTCATGATCCCAGGGTTGTTAGATCGAGCCCTGCATCGGGCTCCATGCTAAGTATGGTCCCTACTTGAGATTCTCTCTCTCTCTCTCTCTCTCTCTTTCTCTCTCTCTCTCTCCTTCTTGCCCCTCTCCCCCACTCATGCACTCTCTCTCTCTCTCTCTCCAATAAAAAAATGAAGTTTGTAAATCGTGAAGTCCAGCCTGCAAAAATGGGGGGAAGGGGGCGGTGTTGATTGTTTGGCTAACAAGGTGGTTTTTTTTTTAATTTTTTTAAATTCTTAATTTTATTTTTCTTATTTTAGTTTTTAGTTTTTAAAATTTACATCCAAATTAGTTAGCATATAGTGCAACAATGATTTCAGGAGTAGATTCCTTAGTGCCCCTTACCCATTTATCCCATACCCCCTGCCACAACCCTTCTAGTAACCCTCAGTTTGTTCTCCGTATTTAAGAGTCTCTCCTGTTTTGTCCCCCTCCCTGTTTTTATATTATTTTTGTTTCCCTTCCCTTATGTTTATCTGTTTTGTCTCTCAAAGTCCTCATACAAGTGAAGTCATATGATTTTTGTCTTTCTCTGACTAATTTCACTTAGCATAATACCCTCCAATTCCATCCACGTAGTTACAAATGGCAAGATTTCATTCTTTTTGATTCCCAAGTAATACTCCATTGTGTGTGTGTGTGTGTATATATATATATATATATATATATATATATATATATATATACCACTTCTTCTTTATCCATTCATTCATTGATGGACATTTGGGCTCTTTCCATACTTTGGCTATTTTTGATAGTGCTGATATAAACAATGGGGTGCACGTGCCTCTTCAAAACAGCACACCTGTATCCTGTGGATAAATGCCTAGTACTACAATTACTGGGTCATAGGGTAGTTCTATTTTTAGTTTTTTGAGGAACCTCCATACTGTTTTCCAGAGCTGGCTGCACTAGCAGTGCAAAAGAGACCTTCTTTCTCTGCATCCTCACCAACATCCGTTGTTGCCTGAGTTGTTAATGTTAGCCATTCTGACAGGTGGAAGGTGGTATCTCATTGTGGTTTTGATTTGTATTTCCCTGATGATGGGTGATGCTGAGCATTTTTTCATGTGTCGGTTGGCCATCTGGATGTCTTCTTTGGAGAAGTGTCTATTCATGTCTTTTGCCCATTTCTTCACTGGATTATTTGTCTTTTGGGTGTTGAGTTTGATAAGTTCTTTATAGATTTTGGATACTAACCCTTTATCTGATATGTTGCTTGCAAATATCTTCTCTCATTCTGTCAGTTTTCTTTTAGTTTTGCTGATTGTTTCCTTCGCTGTGCAGAAGGTTTTTATTTTGATGAGGTCCCAGTAGTTCCTTTTTGCTTTTGTTTCCCTTGCCTCTGGAGATGTGTTGAGTAAGAAGTTGCTGTGGCCAAGGTCAAAGAGGTTTTTGCCTGCTTTCTCCTCAAGGATTTTGATGGCTTCCTGTCTTACGTTTAGGTCTTTCATCCATTTTGAGTTTATTTTTGTGTCTGGTGTAAGAAAGTGGTCCAGGTTCATTCTTCTGCATGTCTCTGTCCAGTTTTCCCAGCACCACTTGCTGAAGAGACTGTCTTTATTCCATTGGATATTCTTTCCTGCTTTGTTGAAGATGAGTTGACCATACGTTTGTGGGTCCATTTCTGGGTTCTCTATTCTGTTCCATTGATCTGAGTGTCTGTTCTTGTGCCAGTACCATACCATCTTGATGATGACAGCTTTGTAGTATATCTTGAAGTCTGGGATTGTGATGCCTCCTGCTTCGGTTTTATTTTCCAAGATCACTTTGGCTAATCGGGGTCTTTTCTGGTTCCATACAAATTTTAGGATTATATGTTCTAGCTCTGTGAAGAATACTGGTGTTACTTTGATAGGGATTGCATCGAATATGTAGATTACTTTGAATAGTATCGACATTTTAACAATATTTGTTGTTCCTATCCAGGAGCATGGAATCTTTTTCCATTTTTTTTTTTGCATCTTCTTCAATTTCGTTCATAACCTTTCTATAGTTGTCAGTGTATAGATTTTTCACCTCTTTGGTTAGATTCATTCCTAGGTATTTTATGGTTTTGGGTGCAATTGTAAATGGGATCGATTCCTTGATTTCTCTTTCTGTTGCTTCATTGTTGGTGTATGAGAATGCAACTGATTTCTGTGCATTGATTTTGTATCCTGCAACTTTGCTGAATTCATGAATCACTTCTAGCAGTTTTTTGGTGGACGCTTTAGGGTTTTCCATATAGAGTACCATGTCATCTGCGAAGAGTGTAAGTTTGACCTCCTCCTGGCTGATTTGGATGCCTTTTATTTCTTTGTGTTGTCTGATCGCAGAGGCTAAGGCTTCCAATACTATGTTCAATAACAGTGGTGACAGTGGACATCCCTGTCTTGTTCCTGACCTTAGGGGGAAAGCTCTCAGTTTCTCCCCATTGAGCATGATACTAGCGTTGGGTCATTCATATATGGCTTGTATGATCTCGAGGTATGCTCCTTCTATCCCTACTTTCTTGAGGGCTTTTATCAAGAAAGCATGCTGTATTTTGTCAAATGCTTTCTCTGCGTCTATTGAGAGGATCATCGAGTTCTTGTTCTTTCTTTTATTGGTGTGATGAATCACGTGAATTGTTTTGCGGATATTGAACCAGCCCTGCATCCCAGGTATAAATCCCACTTGGTCGTGGTGAATAATTTTTTTAATATATTGTTGGATCTGGTTGGCTACTATCTTGTTGAGGCTTTTTGCATCCGTGTTCATCAGGGAAATTGGTCTATAGTTCTCCTTTTCAGTGGGGTCTCTGGTTTTGGAATCAAGGTAATGCTGACTTCATAGAAAGAGTTTGGAAGTTTTCCTTCCATTTCTATTTTTTGGAACAGTTTCAAGAGAATAGGTGTTAACTCTTCCTTAAATGTTTGGTAGAATTCCCCTGGAAAGCCATCTGGCCCTGGACTCTTGTTTTTTGGCAGATTGTTGATTACTAATTTGATTTCCTTACTGGTTATGGGTCTGTTCAAGTTTTCTATTTCTTCCTGTTTCAGTTTTGGTAGTGTATATGTTTCTAGGAATTTGTCCATTTTTTCCAGATTACCCATTTTATTGGTGTATAATTCCTCAAAATATTCTCTTATTATTGTTTTTATTTCTGTTATGTTTGTTGTGATCTCTCCTCTTTCATTCTTGATTTTATTTATTTGGGTCCTTTCCCTTTTCTTTTTGATCAAACTGGCTAGTGGTTTATCAATTTTGTTAATTCTTTCAAAGGACCAGCTTCTGGTTTCATTGATCTGTTCTACTGTTTGTTTGTTTGTTTTCTGTTTTTTTGTTTTTTTGTTATTTGGGTTTTGGTTTTTTTTTTTTGGTTTCTATAGCATTAATTTCTGCTCTAATCTTTATTATTGCCTGTCTTCTGCTGGTTTTGGGTTTTATTTGTTGTTCTTTTTCCAGCTCCTTAACGTGTAAGGTTAGGTTGTGTATCTGAGATCTTTCTTCCTTCTTTAGGAAGGCCTGGATTGTTATATACCTTCCTTTTATGACCACCTTTGCTGCGTCCCAGAGGTTTTGGGTTGTGGTGTTATCACTTCTATTGGCTTCCATATACTTTTTAATTTCCTCTTTAACTTCTTGGTTAGCCCATTCATGCTTTAGTAGGATGTTCTTCAGTCTCCAAGTATTTTTTACCTTTCCAAAGTTTTTCTTGTGGTTGATTTCGAGTTTCATAGCGTTGTGGTCTGAAAATATGCACGGTATGATCTCGATCTTTTTGTACTTACTGAGGGCTGGTTTGTGTCCCAGTATACAGTCTATTCTGGAGAACGTTCCACGTGCACTGGAGAAGAATGTGTATTCTGCTGCTTTAGGATGAATTGTTCTGAATATATCTGTTAAGTCCATCTGGTCCAGTGTGTCATTCAAAGCCCTTGTTTCCTTGCTGATTTTTTGCCTAGATGATCTGTCCATTGCTGTGATTGGGGTGTTGAAGTCCCCTACTATTATGGTATTACTATCCATGAGTTTCTTTATGTTTGTGATTAACTGATTTATATATTTGGGTGCCACCACATTTGGCACATAAATGTGTACAATTGTTAGGTCTTCTTGGTGGATAGACGCCTTCATTATGATATAATGCCCTTCTGCATCTCTTGATACAGTCTTTATTGTAAAGTCCAGATTGTCTGATATAAGTATGGCTACTCTGGCTTTCTTTTGTTGACCATTAGCACGATAGATGGTTCTTCATCCCCTTATTTTCAATCTGAAAGTGTCTTCAGGTCTAAAGTGGGTCTCTTGGAAACAGCATCTAGATGGATCTTGTTTTCTTACCCATTCTGTTACCCTATGTCTTTTGATTGGAGCATTGAGTCCATTGAGGTTTAGAGTGAGTACTGAAAGATATGAATTCACTGCCATTATGATGCTTGTAGAGTTGGTGTTTCTGGTGGTGTTCTCTGGTCCTTTCTAATCTTTGTTGCTTTGGTATTTATTTATTTATTTATTTATATACATATATTTTCATCTTTTCTCCCCTCAGAGAGTCCCCCTTAAAATTTCTTGCAGGGCTGGTTTAGTGGTCACAAACTCCTTTAATCTTTGTTTGTCTGGGAAACTTTTTATCTCTCCTTCTATTTTGAATGACAACCTTGCCGGGTAAAGAATTCTTGGCTGCATATTTTTCTGATTCAGCACACTGAATATATCCTGCCACTCCTTTCTGGCCTGCCAGCTATCTATGGATAGGTCTGTTTCAAACCTGATCTGTCTTCCCTTGTAGGTTAAGGACTTTTTTTTTTCCTTGCTGCCTTTCCTAATTCTTTCCTTGCCTGAGTATTTTGTGAATTTGACTCTGATATGCCTTGTTGACGGTCGGTTTTTGTTGAATCTAGTGGGAGTCGTCTGTACTTCCTGGATTTTGATGTCTGTGTCTCTCCCCAGGTTAGGAAAGTTTCCAATTATGATTTTCTCACATAACCCTTCTACCCCTTTTTCTGTCTCTTCCTTTTCTGGGACCCCTATCATTCTGATGTTGATCCTGTTTTCATGAGTCACTGATTTCTCTAATTCTTTTTTTTTTTTCTTAAAGATTTTTTTTTTCAACGTTTATTTTATTTTTGGGACAGAGAGAGGCAGAGCATGAACGGGGGAGGGGCAGAGAGAGAGGGAGACACAGAACTGGAAACAGGCTCCAGGCTCTGAGCCATCAGCCCAGAGCCCGACGCGGGGCTCGAACTCATGGACCACGAGATCGTGACCTGGCTGAAGTTGGGCGCTTAACCGACTGCGCCACCCATGCTCTTTTGCCTTAGTCTCCCTCTTTTTTTCTGCTTCATTATTCTCTCTAAGTTTGTCCTCTGTATTGCTGATTCTCTGTTCTGCCTCGTCCATCCTTCCCTGCGGCTGCATCCATCTTGATTGCAGCTCAGTTATAGCATTTTTAATCTCATGCTGGATATTTTTTACTTCTTTTGTCTCTGCAGAAAGGGATTCTAATGTATTTTCAACTCCAGCTAGTATTCTTATTATTGTGATTCTAAATTCTGGTTCAGACATCTTGCTTGTATCTGTGTTGGTTAAATCCCTGGCTGTCGTTTTTTTGTGCTTTTTTGGGGGGGGTGAATTCCTTCTATTTGTCGTTTTGAAGGGAGAAAATGAATTAATGAGTAGAAAAATTGAAATAAAAAAATTAAAATGAAAAAAATATTAACATTAAAAATTAAACACACACACACACACAAATCGAATAGATGATTCTAGATCCTAGGTGTGTTTTGTTCTGGGTGTTGAAAGTGGTTTGACAGATTAGAGAAAAAAAGCGGGGGGGGGGGGGGAAGAAAAGGAAATCGTTTGAGAATTTGAAAAAATGAATACACTGAAGTAGACTAAAATGAGGTGATGGGGGTAAAATAGAATTTGAAAAAATATACACAAAATAAAGAATATAGTAGAAAAAATTAAAGAAAAATATTTTAGTAAAAATTAAAAATAAATATGATTTTTTTCCTTTTCTGTATTCAAGAAAAAAGAAAAGAAATGAAAAAGATAAAAAAGATTTTAAAAAAGAAAAAAAGGAAATCGTTTGAAAATTTGAAAAAGTGAATACTCTGTAGTAGACTAAAATAAAATGATATAAGTAAAATAGTATTTGAAAAAATTTACATAAAAGCAAAAAACATAGTAAAACTGTTGAATAAAAATATTTTAATAGAAATTGAAAGTAAAAATGAAGTTTTTCTCTTTCTGCATTCAAGAAAAAGAAAAGAAACGAAAAAGAGAAAAGAGAAAAAGACAAAAAGGAAAGTGTTTGAAAATTTGAAAAGGTAAATACACTGCTGTAGACTAAAATAAAATGATGGAAGTAAAATAGAATTTGAAAAAATTTACACAAAAGTAAAAAATATAGTAATAAAAATTAAATAAAAATATTTTAATAAAAAGTGAAAATAAAAATGAATTTTTTATTTATTCAAGAAAAAGAAGTGTAAGAGAAAAAGAAAAAAAAGAAAGAAAATTGAGTAGATGAACCTACTAACAGATTGAAGTAGCACTGAAATTACTTCGTTTTCCCCTAGAAGTCAGTCTATGTAGCGCTTTATAGTTCATAAACTAAGCTGGTGGTGAGACTTGTATTCTTAGAGTGAAGTTGGGCGGGGCTCCGTGTAACAGCTCCACCTTCCACTAGATGGCGCTGCTAGCCTACTGGGGTGGATTGTTGCAGGGCTCGTTGGTGCGCATGCACATGTGCAGTAGCAGTAGAAATGGCGCCATCCAGCCACCCAGTCTGTTCTCCCGGATCAGCAATCGCGAACCGGTCCTCCGTCTTCAGCTCTCGTCCACTCCCCGCTTTTCCACTCTCCGTGACCAGGCCCCAGGCAGTACCTCTCTCCCAAGTGTTGTCTCAGATGCGGATATTTTCCCCAGCCCCTTACTTCCGAAGGACCGTGGCTTTGACCCGCTCCATCCCTCTGCGGGAGGGTCTCACCGAGCAATGGCCGAATGAGCAATGGATGAATGTCGGCTGTACCCAGGAACGCCTGCTGAACCTTGCTGCTGCCGGTGCCTTGAGACTGCAGCCAGGTGCCGCCCCACCCCAGAAAAAGTTCACAAGATAGCATAGCAGCAGCGTTTCAGGGATTATGGAAAACCACAACGCACATCTGGCACCAGGCTTCACCCTTGTTCCAGCACCAGCAAATGTGGCCGTTTTCTAGGGTCTGCTGGGACCAGGTGGCTTCAACAGTCTCTACAAAATGTCCTTCCAGCAGTGGAACCACTTTTCCCCGTGTGGCCCAAGAACCTCCTGGACCCTACTCTGTTCCTGGGGATTCGCCCTTCCCACCAGAGCACTGCCAGGTATGGAGTTGCAGAGTTGCAGCCTTTGCACTCCCCTTGTTTACAGTCTTAATGGAATTTAAACCCACTCCTTTCTCCTTTCTCCCTTTTTAGTTTGGTCCCTGCAGCTGTTTCCAATTTTCCACTTGCCCTCCAGCTGCTTTGGGGGAGGGGTGCTTTTCCCGTATTCTCCCCCCCCTCCCCAGTCTCCATCCTCTCTCTCTGCCAACAAATGTGCTTCCCTACCTCTTGTGGCTTCTCACTCCCCATATTCACCTCTCTGCGCCGCATACCTGCTGAATTCTGTGGTTCAGGTTGTGCAGATTGTTGTGTTAATCCTCCGATCAGTTTTCTAGGTGTGTTGGATGGTTTAGTGTTGGTCTGGCTGTATTTCATGGACACGAGACACACAAAAAACTTCCATGCTGTTCCGCCATCTTGGCTCCTCCATTTAATTTTATTTTTAAAAGTGTTTTAAAATGTAATTTCTGTATTTATTTATTTTGAGAGAAAGAGAAAGAGTGCGAGCAGCGGAGGGACACAGGGATACACAGAATCTGAAACAGGCTCCAGACTCTGAGCTGTCAGCACAGAGCCAGATGTGGGACTCAAACTCATGAATCACAAGATCATGACCTGAGCTGCAGTTGGACACTCAGTCGACTGAGCCACTCAGGCACCCCATGTCTTAATTTTATTTTTGAGAGAGATACAGAAGGACAGACAGAGTGTGAGTGGGGGAGGGGCAGAGAGAGAGGGAGACAGAATCTGAAGCAGGCTCCAGGCTCTGAACTGTCAGGACAGAGCCTGACATGGAGCTTGAACCCATGAACCGCGAGATCATGACCTGAGCCTAAGTCAGTTGCTTATCTAATTGAGCCACCCAGGTTCCCCTAGCTAATGGTTTTTAAAAGTTTGATTGTGAATGTCTTAAAACAGGACTTGCACACTTCTCCCAATTTCTTATACTCAGCCTAATTCACACATTGATATTAGCAGCCTAGTCCTGTATGTAAAAAATAGAGCATTGTTTGTGGAGCCAGATAGAAGTGGATTTGAATCTCTTGTCTGTTTCTTACCAGCTGTGTACTCTCGGGTGAGTTATACATCCTTTTAGAGCTAGTTTTCTCATCTTTCAAAGGGGTACCAAGACATACCTAGCAGGTTGTGATGGAGACCAAAAGAAAATGTGCTCAGTATAGTGTCTGCAACAAGATGCTCAGTAGTTGGTGGTTCTACCCCCTTCATACAGGCTCCTTGGTGCTCGAGTTATATTCTCAAATTGGCAAGGGTTTGGGGTTTCTCAGTCTGGACACTTTATAACCCAGTTCTGAACCCTTTTCTTCCTCCTTTTGGATGAAGCAATTAAGGACTCAGGGGATAGCCTGCAGCCAGGAACCTAAGTCAACTAAATCCAATAAATGACTTCTTCTATTATGTAGAAATCATGGGTGCTCGTAGGTACTAATTGGCTGTCTTCTCTACTTTCCTTTACAGCATTTAAGTAGTTCCTTAACACAATTTTATTTTGGAGCTTCCTAATTATATTACTCCAGGCACCTATTGTCAATGAGCTTGCCAGTGGGAAAAAAAATGGAGAGTTATTTATGCATTCTTATATTCCACAAGCACTTATGGGGTAACTCTGATGATCTCAGCACAGTAGAGCATGCCAAAGTACAAGGTGCAGTCTCTGCCCTTGAGGAACCTAAGGACTCACTGGTGCGGAATGACAAATATGTGGCAAATTATTACATCAAAACTATAGAAATCAGGTGACAGGTACCTAAGGGGAATGATGTTGGGGGTGGTAGGGGGGAGAGCTCAATAATAGCAATATATCTGTGGTTACATTTTAACTATTTTTATATATAAAGAAATAAAGCAGGGGCGCCTGCATGGCTCAGTCAGTTAAGCATCTGACTTCAGCTCAGGTCATGATCTCACAGTTCATGAGTTCAGGCCCTGCATCCGGCTCCAGCTCAGAGCCTGGAGCCTGCTTCAGATTCTATATCTCCCTCTCTCTCTGGCCCTCCCCTGCACTCACTTTCTCTCTCTCTCTCTCTCTCTCTCTCAAAAATAAGTAAACATTAAAAAATTTTTTTAAAGAAATGAAGCAGATAGAAGGTGTGCCCTGGACCAGGGAAATAGCTATTGGCAATGGAACTGAGTCAGTGAGAAGCCTGACCCAGTTAGAATGAAAGCCACATGCAGATGATGGTTCCATTTCCATAGACATCATCACACTCTAAATGATGGCTATAATGCCCCCAAATGTTTTTCCTGCCCCTGGTCCTTCTTCCAATTGGGGAAATCTGTCATACTCTAGTCTGACAAAATATCCTAAGTACCGTGTGAAAAAAAAAATCACTCTCCCACTCAAAAACTTTCAATGGCTCTCTACTGCCCACCAAATCCTACGGCTGCTCACTGGATCCAACACCCCTCCCAGCCTCCATATCCTTGTAGAACAGACAGAGTCTCAAGGGTTGGACCAAAACACAGTTGGATAAAGGAAGGTAGCAAACTGAGTTTGAATCCTAGTTCAGTTGTTGGCTAGCTATTGTAGACCCCTAAAGAACAGAATTAAGTTTTCTTGTGCCTCAAATTCATACCTTATAGGGTTGTTGAAGAGATTACATATTTAAATACAATTAAAAGGCTTAGAATACTGCTGACACATAGTAAATACTCAGTGACTATTGTCTATTAGTAGTGCAATGAAAGTGTTGATTAATGAAGCAAGTGAACCTGGAGAGGGGTCTCTACTCCCAACCCTAACAGGCTAGCTGATGGCCCAATGAAGACATGGAAGTTATACTTACCTGTGGATAGTATAAAGTGAAGAGGGATAATAAATATTTTGGGTGATGGACTCATATCCCAAAATTATGCTAACAAGCAACTGAAATAGACAGATATAACAAGGTATATGGAAAAGATAGAAACTCAGCCCAGTTTTTGACGTGCTGGTAAACCAGCTCTGTGGAAGAAAAAAAAATGTCCTGGTTTGTAGCTTTTGCTGATTTCTATGGTATGAATATTTCTACCACAGCCAATGTCAAGGTACTGATGTGGTGTCACAGTACTCAGAATTGGGAAGAGATACTCACACTGGCTCTCATGACCAGTATGAGCTGGTTCCAACACACCACTGAAAACAAACATTTCTAAACCAGAGTTAAAAAAAAAAAAAAAAACAGTTTGAGAAGAGATGTGGCATAGTTCCTTACCCTAAAGCATTTCCACTGAGACTGAATTCAATGTGTGAGAGAAGCAGGGCAGTGAAAAATGCCTTAAGAGCTTGGGCTCTATAGTGAGAGAGCCATGGATTCGAATCCCACCTTTCCTGCTTGTTAGTTGCATGATCCTTGACAAGTCACTAAACCTCTTTAATTCTAGTTTCCTCATCTATGAAATGGTGATAATGATGATAGCAATGTCTACTTCATAAATGTACTCGGAGTTACATGAGAAATGTCATGTTAAGAAAGAGCTTAGCGGGGAGCCTGGGTGGTTCAGTCGGTTAAGCATCAGACTTCAGCTCAGGTCATGATCTCACAGTTCTTGAGTTTGAGCCCCGCGTCGGGCTCTGTGCCGGCCGCTCAGAGCCTGGAGCCTGCTTCGGATTCTGTGTCTCCTTCTCTCTCTGCCCCTCCCCAACTCATGCTCTGTCTCTCTCTCTCTCTCTCTCAAAAATAAACGTTAAAAAATTTTTTTTAATAAAAAAAAAAGAAAGAGCTTAGCAATAGGATAAGGTCAAGCAATCAAAAGGGGGAAATGGGTAAAATATGTGTATAAATGAACTTTATCTGTATATCAAATCATTCAATATTTATTGATTTAAAATAGCAGCCTTCCACTTGCTCACAGTTGGCAATCCAGGCTGGGTTCAGAGGGAAAGCTCTCTTCACAGAGGGGTTAGCTGGGCTCACTTGTGTTTGCAGTCAGCTGATGATCTGTGGCCTCACTCATGTTTGGCAGTTGGCAGGACTAATGAAGTTTCCTGGGCTACAAGTCTGTCATCATCTGGTCAGCTAGTCTGGGCTCCTCCACATGGTAGTAGTTGCAGAGTTCACAAGAGCAGCGAGAAAAATCAAGCACTACTCTTGGGTCTTTCCAAGACTCACATTTTCTCATGTCATTGGCCAAAGCAAGTCACATGTCTCAGCCCCAAGTCAGTATGATGGGAACTCCTCAAGGCTCTGCACCCAGAGAGGGAAGTTATTATGGTTACTTTTTAAAGTAAGAAAAGGCAATTGATAAAAGAGAAAATCTGAAAGGCAAATAAATGCATGAGTTGGCCAACCTCACTAGTAACGAGAAAAATGCAAATTAAAATGAGATATCATTTTATATTTATCAAGTTGATAATTTTAAAAAGTCTGATAAAACTAAGGGATGATATGAAAATCTAGAAATGAGAAACCCCATACATAGCTGCTGGGGAGCGGACATATTATGACACTCTGAGAAGACAGTAATTAGAACGAATAGATTTGGTTTCTATGAATCAATATTGAAGACCCAATACTGAGTTATAGAATCATTAGACAATAAGATTTGATACATTATAGATGGACACTTTATTTTGATAGATGTATGCATATATAATAAAACATAAAACATGGATGGGAAAGATACACACCAATTTCAGAATAATATTTATCTCTTGGGATAAAGAGATGATGAGCAAAGAATGAAAAATAAAGGAGGCTTTGAATTTATTTGTACATTTTATTTCTCAAAAAAAGTGAAGTAACTGACAAAATAGATACTTGTTATCTTCAAGGAATAGGTCCACAGGCATTTGTTTGAAATATTCAAAATACTGTATCTTTGAAATATTCCATAATTAAAGCAACATTTAAAGAAAGAGTATCTGACAATTCCTTTAAACTAAGGAGAAAAGCTTGGGGAACAAGGGGACTAAGTTATATAAGTGATTAATTTTTTTTTTTAATTTATTAATGTTTATTTATTTTGAGAGAGAGAGAGCAAGTAGGGGAGGGGCAGAGAGAGAGGGGGAGAGAACAAGAATCCCAAGCATGCTTCGTGCTGTCAGCTCAGAGCCCAACATGGGTTCATGGCTCAATCCCATGAACCATGAGATCATGACCTGAGCTGAAGTCAAAAGTCAGACGCTTAACCAACTGAGCCACCCAAGCGTCCCTAAGTTATACAACCTATTAATTTAACTGCCAAAAAAATGTAATTTTTGTAGGGAGGGGCAACCAAATGTGGGGTGACTGGATCAGGTGGAGGCCGGTGGCACATGCACTGGAAGACTTCATCTGAGGCAAAACAAAGGAGATAGAAGTTTATTGGATACATGGCAAGGAAGCAGCAGGCAGGACAGCAAAGGAGAGACTATCTGCCACAAGGCATTGGTGGGGAGCTGTAGTTAAGGGGGAAGGTGAGGAGGTATGGGAACATGTGGAATTTTCCTTTTTTGGTATGTGTGTCTGGGTGTAACCCATTGGCCAGCTAGGGCAGGCATATGGATATTTTGAGGTGGGTCACCCTACTGGTAACCTTTTTGCATTCAGCCTGTTGTGGGGGGATAGGGGGTCACTGTGGGCCCTTCTACCTTAGCTTTCCATTGTTCAAGTTGATTGCCTAAAAGCAGCCTCTCCAATTTTATGTCACATTCATGGAAGTATAGAACGCAGAAAGGACAGTCTACAATCCTGCTGTACTCTGTAATGGTCAGACTATGCCAGAGCATACTTTGAAAAGGGCACACGCTAAT
Organism: Prionailurus viverrinus; assembly: GCF_022837055.1. Lineage (NCBI taxonomy): Eukaryota > Metazoa > Chordata > Mammalia > Carnivora > Felidae > Prionailurus > Prionailurus viverrinus. The sequence continues at coordinate 31,348,334 of NC_062569.1, forward strand.
GTGAGTGTGACCATTTTTTTCAGTCAGCCACACCCTTGGAGCATCTACCTGGCTGTCACTGCCAGTTATGGAAGACCCCACAGAGGACAGAAAACCTGAGGCTCTATTCTCAGACCTTAGCTTCTACCCCAGTCAATGCATACAGCAACCTTAAGAGCACATAGGATATCGGGGGTGGGGAGTAGGAGCCCAGAGAGTTGACTGCATGGTGGTTGATGAAAAACCATGCCCAAACCAAGATGTGTGCAGAATGCTGACAAGGCTGCCGTCCACATCTCTCTCCCACACTGGCTCTGTATCTATAGGAAAACCTGAAGTTTTAGAGGGAACAGCTCTGGGTACCTTCCTGCACAGACACACCCAGCATAGACAAGGACAAACCAGCCTGAGTGCACAGAGGCCTCACCAGAGCTTTCACCAAAGCCCAACATTAGCACACCCAAGAGACCTTTACCCCTAAGTGCAACAGAGGATGAGAGCCCTTTGCTCCATCCATTAGCTCCTCAGAAGCTTTACCCCCTCAAGGCTCAGCTGCAAAAAGAGTTATTTTTGCTGTACTGTCTTTTTATTTCTTTTCAATCTCTTCTTTCCTATTCTGTAATTATTGCCAAGAAATGTTCGCAGAAAACATGCTAGATTTCTGACAGTCTGTCATGTGGGAGAGAGATGAGCTCTTCCTGTGGGCTGCCCAGAGATTGCAGTCTGACTGGGGAAGGTGCAGGGAGAGGGGTTTGTGGACACTGTAAAGGAGAGGTTTACGGCTGCTGGATCCAGAGCAGTGGCTGGCTGCCTCCCATGAGGTTCACCCAGAGACTACACAAGAACATCGAAAAGGAAATCGTTGGCCTTACAAATTCTATAAAATGTCTTCGTTTTTTATGATCCCAGAATAATCATTGCAGATCATTAAAAAATTATAGAAATGTTTAAGAAGACATTGTAGCCCTATAATCTCGTCTTTTAGAGAAAATCACTAACACTTTGATATGAATCGTTTCAATTTTTTTGATGGATATAAAAACTTAGACATGAAAAGGGAAGAGTGCTATATGTAGATTGAATCACAATTTACCTCCCCCCTTTGGGTTATATCTTGGAAGATTTTCCCATGCGTGGATGTGCAAGACTGGCTCATTCCCTTTATGGGTTGCATTATCCCTGCCTTCACAAATACCCATTGAATGCAAACACCCACTTAAGGTCAGGCACTGCTCTAGGCTCTATGAACACAACAGTACACAAAACAAAGGTTTTTCCCCTCATGAGACTTTATGTTCTAGTAGAGAAAAAAGAAACATACACAAGCAAACAAATAACATATAAAATATCCAAAAGACACATGCCATGAGGAAAAACAATGCAGGTTAAGGCAACATTGTACAGCAAAGGGCGCTGCCGGTTTAGATTGCGTGGTATGTAAGCCCTTCTCTGAGGGGCTCTGCGTCAGTTATCTATAGCTGTGTAATACGTTCTTCTAAAACTTCATGGCTTAAGCAGCAATATTTATTAACCCACAGTTTCTATAGGACAGATGTCCCGAAGCAGCTTAGCTGCTCTGAATCTCTCACCGTCATGGTGTCAGCCAGATCTTTAGTCACCTGAAGACTCAAACAGGGAAGGATCTGCTTCCAAACTCACATGGTTGTTGGCAAGAATTAGTGTCCAACAGGCTATTCTCTGAGGGCCTCAGTTCCTCACTGGCTGTTTGGGAACTTTCTCCGAATTCCTTGTCACATGGGCCTCTCCATAGGGTGGCTCACAACATGGCAGCTGGCTTCATCACCGTGAGAAAGAGAGAAGAGCCAGAGAGGGAGAGACGGAGTCAGCAAGATGGAAGTCACAGTATGTTATAATCGATCTCAGAAGTGACATCCCTCCTTTTTTGTTATGTTCTATTCCTTAGTAGCAAGTTACCAGGTCGAGGGCACACGCCAAGGGAAGGGATCATAGAGGGTGCAAATACCAGAAGGAGGGACCACTGGAGCCATATTGGAAGGTGCCTACTGTGGGGTGATATTTCGACAGAGGCACAAATGAAGTGAGGCAGTGAGTCTGGTAAATATCTAGGGAAAGAACCTTCCAAGAAGAACAAGAGCAAAAGCAAAGTGCATGAGGGTGGAACAGCCTTGGTCTGAAGGAGGAGCAGTGAGGAGCCCTCTGTGGCTGGAGCAGCAGAGCGAAAGAGTGGTGGTAAGTGAGGTTGAAGAGGGAAGCAGAGACGAGATCATGGTGGCCTTTGCAAACCATGGGAAGGACTTGGGTTTTATTTCTGAGTGATAAGCAATAGTTTCCCTAGTTTGCATAATTTATTTACCTAACTCTTCACTGACAAAGATCAATTATAATTTTCTGTTTCTAAAAATGCCACACCTTTATGTGCATGTGTGCACACATTTATGCTGATATTTATATAGGATATATACTCATAGTTATGTAAGTATGTACATATCTTAAGGGGATTTTTCTGGATCATAAGGTATATGCATATTTAAATGTAGTTACACACATATAGCCAACCTGTGCTTGAAAAGGCTTTTCCCATTGTCTCTCCCATCAGTATTGTACAAAAAGGAGAACTCTGGCCAACGCTAAGTAGTATTAAGCTTTTGAACCTTTGTTAATCTAATGTGGAAAATGTGGCATTTCATTGTGACTTGCCTTTGCCTTTCCTCTCTAAAGAAGATGAACAGTTTTGCATCTATGAACAGTTTTTGCATCCTTCTGTTCTTCCTCTGCAGGACCTGTTGAGGTCTAAAGAACCCCTTCTCTGGCTGGCTCTGGTGGAAGCTGGCCCTGTGGCCCCAGGAGCTATCCAGCTATCCAGCACTGTTTACCTTTTCTCCCTGGGGTCCCAGGACCCACTCTGGCCTCCCCATTGCCAAGCCATTGCTAACTGCCTTTGCCTGGACTCTTCCACCTGCATATCCTCAGTGCCCAATATCCAGCCTCCTCCACCACCCTCTCCACCAGAGCTTTGAGGTGCTCAAAGCCCCACCCCCACAGGGCACCAGGGGGAATAATGGTGAGGAAAGTATACACTAGACTGTGATCCAGCTCCAGCTCCTATAACTCATTGACCTTGGGCCAAGTACCCAAACAACACATGCCTCCATTTCTTTCCCTAAACTGAAGTCAGAAATAATAGTTGCCTCTCCAGTAGGCTGGTATGAGGATAAAATAGATGGTTCAGGAAAGAAACTAATTATAGTTACCAGGCACTTAGTAGGTGGGCAATAAACATGAACTGTTACCATCATCCCATGCTGCCATGCTGGCCTCAGAGTTCCTGCAAAGCAGCAACGATATCTTATTTATTTTTCTATTCCCAGAAGCACCTCATACAGTGGCTTGCACCATATAGCATTTGATAATTATTTGTATAATTGTTTGTGTATGTGTCAAATAAGGAATTCACACCTGAATGAATGAATTGAATGTGTAGTCTTAATATGAAGGGACTTAAGTACCAACTGCTATCTTGTGTACAATTGGGAATCCTTGAAGGATTTCTTGAAGATTAAATAACATAAAGCAATGTTTTAAGAAGGAGTTTAAGGAATAAGTAAATTTGCAAATAAGATTTTTTTTTAAACCTGCAGATTTCTCCAATCCCTACAAAGGCAAGAGGCCAATACACATTTGGAAGCAGGCTTTCAGCTGTCTGCTCTTCAGATCACTCATGCTTAGGCTCAGCGGCTCCCCAACTCTTGTAGGTCACCTTGACCCCCCAGTCAGCCATTACTGGGCAGAGCCCCCTCTAGAAATTAACACACAAATGCGCTCACTTTTTTTTTCTTTTTTGCCTCTGGCACTGTCTTCAGCATGTACAGTGTTTTAAAACAGAGGCAGACAACCACAGCCCGCAGGCCACATCCAACTTGTAGATATGTTTTGCTCCACAAATATAGTATTTTCTAAAAGTTGAATTAAAACTTAAGAAGCTTAATTTAAACAAAAATATGTATGTCTGGCTTCCCTTGCAAAATCTGAGGTCTGGCCCCCAGGGCCAGCACTCCCATGAAGCAATGTCTGTCTGGAATCACAAGCAGCAGCCCCCTTAGGATGGGCATGGGTCTGATTTCCAGATCTCCACAGTCCCCACCTGCTTGTCTCATTGTTTATGTTGACTGGATGCTGAGCCACATGAACTTTCAACCCTTGTGTCAAAACCATCATCCCAAGTGGACGTTTGCCTTGCCCTTCACTAATGAGTATTTCAGCCCCAAACAACCCCTCAAAAGCACAGAGCAGCAGTTCCTTAATCCTCGATATGGTTTTTGAGAAAGAGACTCTTATACTTAAATACATCTGGGCATTGTCTACAGTTCTAACCTCTGGATATTGAGTACTTGTTTGATCATCACTATTTACAAGAAGCACCTCCATAAACATCCTATGGAAGACATTTTGGGGAACACAGCCTGGGAAGGTTCAGAGAACTTCCAAACCTAGAGAAAACCCTGCATTCACAGAAGGAATCTCTTCAGAATTGGAGCAGCATTGTCCACTTCCAGCCCCTGCCCAGAGAGAAGACATGTGGCTGAAACAAGTCAGTCATCTACTGGATAGGTCGACAGCAGGTGGAGCTGGGAAAGGGGAGGACCCCAGTCTCAGGACCTGCAGTCTGGATCCTGGAAACAGACTCGGAGATGAAGATATGTGTGCAAGAGGTTTGTCAGGATGTGCACTAGGTAACAGAGAGGCCTCAGATGATCCTGCAGTGGGGGGGTCGGGACCTGCAGGCTCCTTCAGAGTTGTCCTCCATATTGAGGCAAGGAGGCTAGGCCTTTCATACTTTCTGTATCAACTGGTCATGGAAGAAGAGAGAATAAGTGTGAGGGGGCAGCTCTCTCCAGCCAAAGCCAATTCCCAGAGAGGGATGTAGCTGTGACCGTCAGCAGCCCACACTCCTGCGAGGCAGTTCTGAAAGGGGGATCTGACTGGAACTCATAGACCCTCCACACCTACCTTTCTCTTGAGGGTTAAATAGCACCACCTTCTTCCCCACCAGTGGTAGCAGTGACTACCACATGAAAATCAGAGGGTAGGACTTGGCGGCACGACTTTTACCTCTTGCTTCCAACTTTTAGTACTGGTAAATGGGGTGATCTTTCTGAAGCACAGTTCTGTTTACATTTACTACAGTACTCAAAAGTCCTCAGTGGCTCCCCATTTCCTTTTGATTGAAGTTCAGAATCTTTAGCCTAGAATTCCAGGCCCTCCACCAACTGTCCTGGGCTTCGTTTCCAGTTTGTCTCCCATTATTCTCCTGCAAAGCCCCATGCAGTCTCCACAGTTCACTTCCTTCATGTCTTTCCTCTTAGTGATCCCCTTTGCCTGGAAAAACCTTATCTCCTATGTCCGTATATCTAAATCTTATCTAACTTTTTTGGTTCAGTTCAAATGCTTCCCCAGTTCCTTCTAACTGGAAGCAATCTCTGTCTGATCTTGTAATAACATTTTTATCATAAATTATATACAATTTACCTCACATACTAAACCATAAACTCCTTGAGGGCAAGATTTTGATCCAGTCAGTGCCTTGTGCATAGTAAATACTTACTGAGTGTTGGATAGATGGATGGGTGGATGGATGGACGGACGGATGGATGGACACACAGATGCATGGGTGAACAGGAGTGTAGATGGGAGAATGACAGGCACTGGACAGATGTCTTGCTGTTGAGGTAATGCTGAGTCTTGTCTTTACTTTCTTCCTGGGCTCTGTGCATCCAATTTAGTTCATAGACAAGAGGAAGACTAGTCCACAAAGAATTGAAGATGTATTTTCTGTATCAAAATATGAACATTACCTACTGAGTACTGAAGGCATTGAGGAATCACTGATTACTCCTTTTAAACTTATTACCACATCTGGCCATAAGAAGGGAATACAAGTTTCCCATGCTATCCTAAAGTAGAGCATAGAGCATTCCTATGAAACCTTTTATAAGTCAAAATGGTGTACATACAGTGAAGAAGTAATTACCACTAATTCATATAAAAAAAATTGTTGAGCTTTTCCAGACCAAAAAATAACCTCTCTTAGGTTTTTCTGATACTTTAGGACACACCCTGCTAACGGATGCACAAAATAAATCCAAATACAGCACAGACGCTCACAGACACAATTCAAAGCCACGGCAGCTTGATGCCGAGATGCTGAGTGTAGTTCCCCAGGAAAGAGATTGGCGGGGCCGCTCTCACCGCTGGGGTGCATGCTGCCTCTATAATGGCTGGCTGCAAAACAAATGTCGAAGGCTATTTTCACCTCTCGCCTTTTTTCATAAAAGTGAAAATCTTCCTCAGATTTCTGTCAGTTAGTGAAAACAGGTGCTTACGTACTTTTGTAAAAGTGAAACGGCATATCTCGGACATTTGTAAAATGACGGATACCTGTAGCAGATAAATCCCACGTGAGTGTACCACAAAACAGCCCCCTGGCCGGCTGTTACACTTAAGGTAGTACCACTCAGAATATTTCTTGAACCTCGGATAGTTGTTAACAAAACAATATGCCGATCAGTTCCAAAAAGAATAAATCAGAGGCAATCAGTTTTGGCAGCTGCTCAGCTTATGAAAGGTGACACCCAATTAGAGAATATGATCCACCCCAAACAGTGTGTGCTTCCAACATCCCACAGGATTTACAGCCGCAGTCATGGGTCTGACGGCCGTGGATCCTGCTTAGAGACACAAACGCCTCCAGAAGCCATAATAATAACCTCTTACTCTTGTGCCATGCCGCCTTTCATCTGGGTGCTGACAATGACTCAGTCATCAGATAGAGATGGAAAGCATTCCCATCCCCCTTTGAAGCCTGGACAAGAGAGCCTCAGAGAGGAAGGACTATCCTGGCATAACATGGTGATAAAGCTAGTGTGTAGCAACAGGGCCACAAGGAAGACCTAGCCTTTGACTCTTTCACAGCAGCAACCCCCTTGCTAGTGTGTGACCTCCTCACCCATACCTTTGCTTCTGGGTCTGTGAAGGGAAATTATCAAATACATAGCCAATTTAACAACAACTTACGCATGCATGTCACATCATAGCCATTGTTTAGAATTTTAGCACAGTGTCAGCCAGGGAATTATTCTTTTTATTTAATGGTCATTTATTTATTTTGAAAGAGAGAGAGAGAGAGGCAGAGAGACAATCTCAAGCAGGCTCTGCACTGTCAGCACAAAGCCCAGCGCAGGGCTCGATCTCTTGAACTGTGCGATCATGACCTGAGCCAAAATCAAGAGTGATGCTTAACCGACAGAGCCACCCAGGTGCCCTGTCCAGGGAATTATTCTTAATGCCTAATTGAAATTATTTCTGTGAAGTTTCACCTTAGTCTCCTTTGTTACATTTTCATCTCTTTAATATCCTTTGAAAGGAGGGAAAGTCCCGATTTTCAGAGGAGTAAGACTGTCCCTATCAAGCCCTTGGGCACATTGTGTAATAGCAGGAATGTGAACTCCTAGATGGGGAACCTGTTCACCCCTGGGACAGCTTAGACTCCCAAGGAACAAGGCACAAGATACAGGCTTGTCGGTGGGACAACCACAAGAAAGCTCGAAGGGATGCAGTAGATACAGTGCCTATCGATTTTAACAATGTCTTTGATGGAGTTTCCTATAATATCGTCGTGAACAAATTACAGAGATATGGACCTCATGATAATACCATTCAGTGGATTTATAACTGGTTGAATAAATTCAGAGATGATGATTAATGTGTGATGTGATCCTACAGTACACCCTAAATGATAAAATGAAGAATTTTGACCTCTGTCTTATCCAGTCCAAAACTTTTATCAACTATTATTAAATGTTTGTCCCCTAGAGCCTGTCTGTCCCACCTACCCGGGTTAAGGCTTAGAGGAGAAGCTGAGGAGGGGAGCCGCAGTCAAAAGCTGTCTGCATAGATGGATATATCAGTTCAAACCTGAAGAGACAATATTTCAGTGGATATTTTTAAAACCTTGGGGTTTTATTCAAAGACCCAAGTGCACAAGTAGAGGATGAGGAGGCATACCTTGGAACAACTCATAAGAACAAGGCCTCGGGACTGGGTTTCAGTGAAGGTTCAGGTTCATGCAGTGGTGTGAGGGCTCTTGCCAAGGAAGCTGCTGGGAACGTAGAGTGCAGTGTTTCAGTGGGAACCGGCTTCCATGTGCTTCTCCCAGTGGTCCTGAGATCTGTGCTTACGAGGGTCACTGAAAAGGGCCACACGCGGATGAACAGGGGAAAGATGCTAGACAAGATGTTAATTAAATCCCAAATGAAAGGGGTTGGACCTGTTTAGCCTGATGATCTTTGTCTTTAAATATCTGAAAGACTCTCACTTGGAAGAATATTCTTACTGTGTGTACCCTGGAGGCAGCACTGGGGCTGGTGGATAAAAACTAAAAGGACGCAGATTTTTGTTCAATTTTAGGAGGAGGACCCTAAGAATTGCAATTTTCCAGATAAGGCTACATACATGTCAGGAAGCAGCACAGAACCAAGTATGAGGCAGGCTCACAATCAAGAGAGGCTGTGATGTGGGTGGGCTTGCAGGACATGAGTGCCCTGGGCTGACCCAACAGAACACAGGCAGTGACCCTGGGGGTGGGCCATCAGCATGGGCGCAGTAGTGCTGGCCAGCTTTCTCTGGCACCAAAGGCTCTTTACGGTTGGTGCACCCTTCCTTGCACCTTCCACCCCTGACTGGAGCCCTAGCACTGTTAATAAATCCTTCAAGCCAGGCGTGAAGGTTCAGGATGAGTGGTTTCAGTATCTCCAGTTTTTCTCAGGGGTCTTCTTCATCCTCCTGTTCCTCTTCCCCTCGCCCCCTCCTTTTTCTCCTTTTTCTTCTTGTGTCCCTATTGGGTTTTTTTTTTTTTTTTTTTACCATTTTTCTTTCTTAATCAAACTTTTCGGCATCTCTCTGGGCCTCACCAGTCCCTAGCCAGCCCTGCAGTTTCCATTCAGCTGTGAGGCTCCCCACTGAGCACAGTACTCTACAGGTGGCTAGAAAATTAGGGATGCTAATGACAGTGGAACCGGTGACCAAGAATGCTCATCCAATCTCCTCCCTGAGATATCTCTGAACAAGAGTCTCCTTTGTAAAGATTTATCAGAGAGGGGCCACTAAGGGAACCAGATGGCATCTGAGAGGGGAGGGGATAGGCTGAATCCCCACTCTGTGAATGTCATTGTCTTGGGCTTTTTGAAACACATTTTCACATGGGATCCTCACACAATACTCCCTGGGGTAGGTCAATTCACCCCTTGCAAATGGAAGGAAACTGAGGCTCCCAGGGTTAAGTAACAGGCTCAACGTGTCATGACTGGCAAGTTGCAGAATCAGGATTTAAATTCAGGTCTGCACAACTACAGCCTGTTCTGTCCTGGCTACAGTTTTCTGATTTGAGAAGTTGGAATCCAGCAGGCTTCATCCTACACCCATTTTCAAATCAGTTGTAGAATTTCATTCTTCCAAGAAGTTCACTCTGCAGCAATACTCAAGGGAAAAAAATGTCACTCCACAGGGCATCGATTAGCAGTATTAAAATGCCTTTAGAAGAGACAGAATGGAGCAATGCAGGGTGCAGGCCCTGAAATTAAATTCAGGGTGCTAAGGCTGTAATTCCAGACCCAGGGCTGGAAGAGGATGGCTGGTACAGGTTCCTACAGAACCATCCCCCTTCCCCGAGTTCCAGTGCATCTGAGCAGCTCCCTCCTGACTAAGGCACTTCTCTGCAGTGATACACCACGAGTCATTTTCTTCACTTTTGCCCCAGATCTGACATTTATAAAAGAGTCCTACTACAATACAGGCTTCCATTTGGTATTATCGATTTTCCCTAAAGAAATGCTACATTAAATTATAATAGCAAGCATACCAGCATAATGTCGACTGAGAGTATGGGCTCTGGAGGCCTGGCTACTCTACCACCCACTGACTCAGGCTCCATCCCTAACCATGAATCTCCCTGGGCCTTAGCTTCCTTCTTTGGATTGTCTTGAGAATGTGATTAATTACATGTAATACAGAGTAAGTGAAATATTGTGGTTTTGTTTTTTTTAACGTTTGTTTTATTTTATTTTATTTTATTTTATTTTATTTTATTTTATTTTATTTTATTTTTAATGTGTACTTATTATTTTGAGACAGAGATAGAGCATGGGCAGGGGAGGGGCAGAGACAGAGGGAGACACAGAATCCAAAGCAGGCTCCAGGCTCTGAGCTGTCAGCACAGAGCCTGACACAGGGCTCAAACCCACATCATGACCTGAGCCAAAATCAAGAGTCGGCTGGTTAACCAACTGAGCCACCCAGGGACCCCAAAATGTTTCTTTTATTTTTGAGAGAGAGAGACTGCAAGCAGGGAGGGGGCAGACAGAGAGGGGGAAAGAGGATCCAAAGTGGGCTTTGCAATGACAGCACTCCCAATGCAGGGCTTGAACTGTAAAACCATGACATCATGACCTGAGCCAAAGTCAGATGCTTAACAGACTGAGACACCCAGGCACCCCTGGTTTGGTCTTTCAAAGGAGAAGGGAAATCATGGTCATTGTGCAGCATGCTCCCAACCCAAATGTTGGGAAAGACAGCCAACACTGGCAAAGAATGGCTCTGAGCTTAGACTGTACGTCCCCTCCATTATTCAGAATATCTCCACAACCTGCCACACCCGACTCACCCACAACTATTGAAATTTTCAACCAATGAGAGCTGAGTGCTGTTGGTAAAGTGTGAGAATAAGAACCCAACAATTCATTTTCTGCACATTCTGTCATTTCTTAATTTGACAAAGTCACTATCAACACTAGCTGACTGTGTTCACTTCTATTTAACAATTCTATTTAGGGGCACCCCTGGATCAGGGTAGCCTGAGAAAGCAACAGAGAACTTTTCCAACAAACTAGAAGTATCCTATATGCATTCATGCACTGATTGACTCATTTCATTTGATGAATAATTTCCTGAGAAACGCTTTATGCCCAGTGCTCAACTGGGTTGTACAGATTCAGTGGCAAAACAAGAAGACATGCTCCCTGCCCTTATGGTACCTCTAACGAGATACATGACAAACAAGTAAACAAAGAATTAAACAATTACATCATTAAAGAGTGTCATGAGGGAAACAGGGAGGGCTTATGACTGAGAATAATGGGGGAAGTGGTGATACTTAGACAAGGTGTTCTGAGTAGAAGATGAGTAAGGTTAAGACCTAAAAAATCAGAAGCCAGATGTGACAGGCACCGCTAGTTCCCTACTTAATATTTTCCCTCTTTTTCTTTATTCTGTTTAGGGCCATGATGTACCCAGCTGAAAATACCCAACCACGATTTTGTCTGGGTTCGCAGCACAGTGTACCTAGATAAAACACATTATTCCAGGCTTCTTTGTAGCAAGATGTAGCTAATGTAACAGTGCTCTGGCCAATGAGCTATAAGCTGAGGTTTTTCTCCTAATGGTGCTACCTTTTCTTGCTTCCCTCCAACTCCTTTTTCTTGCCTGAAATATGGATAGGATGCCTGGTGCTGTGGCAGCCATCTTGCAACCATGAGGAAAAAGCCATGACAAAATCTCAGAGACCTTGCCTATGAGGTTTTGAGCAAATGACCAATGCTACCTTTTCCAGACTTCTAACTGAATGACCAAACAAACAAAAACCCCTGTATGTACTGAAGTCCTATTGTCAGAATTTCAGAGTCAAATGAAATCTCTCACTGATATACCAGCCAAGCAAAGCACAGAAGGAAGGGAACTTTAGGCAGAAGAAATGACATGTCTGAAGACCTTAGGCCAGGAATGAGCTTGGCGGGTTTAGGAAGAGAGAAGACTGCTGTGGCTGGACTATAGCAGACCTGGAGGGAAATGAGGGCAGCTAAGGTTGGAGACATAAGCAAAGGAAAGGCCAACTGAAGCCTTATAGGCCCAGGTAAGGAATTTGAATTTTATTTTAGGGTGAATGGAAACCATTTGATAGCTAATGTATATTCTGTAGATCGTCTGCCTGCCGTGTGAGGAAGGGCTAGAACAGGGCAGGAGTAGAAGAGTCAGGGAGACCAGTCAGGGCCATTGCAGTTGTCTTGGGAGTCAAGATGGTGGCTCAGACTAGGGCAAGGGCACTGGTGTGGAGGAAATTACATTGAAACAGCAACGTAGCAGTCAGTGTGAGAATAATTGGGGGAATAAAAGTCAATACAATATGTGAAGAATTTAACATTTCTTTTGTTCATCAAGACAATTAAACTGTTTATTGCCACAGACCAGGTCAGTGAAATAATATTGAATATACCAGCTAACATCTGTGTGTTACATGCTTTACAGATATTGTCTCATTAATCCTTATAATGGCCCTATAAGGTAGACATTATTATTATCCTCATATTATAAATGAGCAAAATGAGTCATAATCAGATTAAGCAACTTGCTCAAGGATAATATTGTTAGTAAGTTAGTGGAGCTGGATTTCAAACCCAAATCTGTCTATTCTGTGACTCAAGCCATAAGGCACTGATAGACTATTCTGGGGTGATTTTCTATGCTGTATGTTTGGCACCCCACATAAAATGTCTCCACACTCCCCATGCATGGTCTAGCTCCTTATCCTCTGGGTAGTAACACCTGGACACATTTATTGAGCCTTAATTATATGCCAAACTTTTACATTTATTGTGCCCACTTTGCAGATTGGGAAACTAAAGCTCAAGGAGGTTATGTGATTTACCCAAAGTCACAAACCTAGTGAGCTTTAAACCCAGGCTGCCTGACACATTTGACCACTGCCTCCTCCACATGAGTTTGTTCCTGGAGAAAAGATCTGAACCCACACAGAGGGTAACCTGAACGTTGTGAGGGTCCCAGGGCTGCTGCTTCACTGAGCCAGAACAGTGCACACCATGATGCCAGTCTGTATATGGCCTCCTAAGCCAGTCCCCACTTTGGGATCAAGTGATAGCAAACACATTGAGAATGAGAATGGCAGTTATTTCAGCCATGGGTAACATCCTTAGGCCACAAGCCCATCTAGGACCAAGCCAAGCACAGAGATGGCCCTAAGACCTTGAATATATCCTGCCTCCCTCCAGTTCTCCATTGCCACCCATTTGGAGTGGTTGTCTCTGATGACCCTGGCTAAAGCAGGACCCCCTCCCTCATGCCACTTGCTACCCCATCATCCTTGGCATTTACAACTCTTAGTATCATTTATCGTTTATATGTTTGCCTGACTGCCCACTAGAATGTAGTAAATGTTATATCCCCCTTGCTTAGAATATCTGGCACATAGTAGGCATTCAATAAATATTTGATGAATGAATGATTAAATAAATTAGTTAATCAATTTTTAATTTGCATTTTCACCTGGAGAAAAGGATAAGCTTTCAGCAAATACACAGGTTTCTCTTGAGCTTAAGCCCCTGGAACAATAGAAAGACGGGCTAAGAGACAACCTGATAAGATGGCATGGGAAAACAACAATAGGATTAATGCAAGGGGGCCAGACCCTGCCACCTTTTCAAAGCCCCGGTGTAGGCATTCTAGTCCCACAGGAGGTGCCATGACCCACCACAGAGCAATTAACTAAGCAACCAGAGGCTTGAGCTAGAGGTTCCCACTTAGGCAGAAGCCACAAGGGAAAGGGGCAGTGGTGGGGGGACTCCCTGAGAGAGGGTGGTAGGGAGGAGGTGCAGTCCAGGAGGCACCGAGGAGGGGGGCCTATGGCCCTCACCTCCTGAGTTGTTATTCCTATCAGCAGTAATGGAGGCTCCCAAAGAGCCATGCCCTCCTCCGCTTTCCACTGTGGGCAGCAGTAGGAGGAATATCACGTGAGCCTAGTTCCTTTTGGAAATCTGTGCCCCATTGGGAATCAGTTCCATTTCGATTTGAAATTCAAAAAAATAATAATAAAAGTTAAACAAAACAGAGGTTCTCTGATGCAGATGAGAGTCATCCATTGCTCATTTTTGTCTTCCTAAAAAGAACAGAAACCAAACATGCTCTTTCCCTGTTTTGGGGAACATTTTTACAGACTGGCTTTTCATGCTCTCTTTTGAATACCTCGAGCAGAACACCCCTCGTGTTGTTAATGACTTCAAAGATACCGGGTCCACTGTGCGGCAAGTGATAAAAATGTACACAGCATGTGTTGGATAAATTAATAAACTCTCCAGAGCCTCCGAGTCCTCGGGCCCAGCAGCACCGTAATGAAATGTTATTCTGAAGTGGAGGAGGTGGGAAGGAGAAAAAGGGGAGCAGTATTTAATATATGCAAATTAACTAGTATGCAAATTGCCACTAAGTTAAAAATAACGGACTGCAAAAGGAGCCCATTTTTTAAGCAGCTTGTTTATTCATTAGCCTAATTCCCATTATCAATCCTTCTGTTTTCTTCTTTATTAAGTACTCACATTTGGGGAAGTTTGCTTCCTACAAATTGTTTTGCTCCAAAACCTGTAACACTGGTTAGAACAATCACCATACATTAGCTTTTCTCCCTCTCGTTCTTGATTTTGCCCCTAGCCTGCATTCTCTTTCTTTCTTCCTGTCGCTTTCCTTTTGCCTTTAGTCCTTTTCCTCCTGTCATCCTCACTTGTTTCTCTGACACCTTTTGTTTCTCCGATGCATATGGCTTCCTGGGAGGTATGTGGGGCCAGGGCAAAGGAAGCCTCCTGTCTCTGAAAGGTCTTACTCCAGGGACCTTTTCTCCCAACCACTGGCCCCATGGGCTGGACTCAGATACAAAAGGCACCAGAAGCGGACTCCCCATTACCTTGGGGCGTGGACAACCATCAGGCTGTAACATCAGAACAGCCAAAACAATGCACACCCCGATTCCGGTCTGTATATGGCCTCCTCTGCCTCAAGACAGATCTCACACAATGTTAAGACAAATTGGCAGCCAAAATCCTCCTCTTTTGTCTCAAGAAACAGCCACCTGGCTATGCGCAAGCTCTGGTGCCCCCTAGAGGTTAAGAATGGTATAGAGCGCTGGGATGGTCTCGAGGAAGGCAGGGCTGGAGGAAGGAGCAGGGACGGTTCTCCCACACAAAGCCCCTGGCTGCAGTGTGCCTAGAGGGCATATCCAGAAAGTGTGGGCACCCATGAGAAGTTGGGAAAGGGCCTGGAGGTAAAGGCGTTGCTGATGCTGCACATGAGCTTGCAAAGCTGTGTTTTGTGTTAACTGTTGTCATTTTTCATGGGATTTTTAATCACGTAGTTATTACAAAGCGTCACGATCATTTTTTTTACCAAGGCTTCTCTGTACAGGGTGCTTGGCTGTGGCTGTGCAGAGCTGTTTGTGCCCACCTGCCCTGTGGAATGTGAAGCCTTAGACACACAAGTGAATACCCCCTGAGGCTCAGAGCCTCTCGGAGGCCCACGGTGCAGAATCTCAAGGCTGGCCCTGCCAGGAGCCCTTACTCCACAGCAGGCTGTGCTGCAAATCAGATGCAAGTGATTCAAAGTGAACACATATTCCCAGAGCAAATAACTCTAATTCCCACTCCTTCCTGAGCTCCCAGTTGCTACTGCTTATAATTCTCCTGGGAAACATGCTATGTCAAAGCAGGAACCACATTTTTTCAGGTCTCAGCTCAGGGCCAGAGCTTTGTCATCCCCCTGCTGAAGCACCTATTACTCTATGGCAATGATGTCAAAGGTCACACTCAGGTGGCTGCTTGGCATTTTCCATAAACAGCAGACAGCTGGGGAATGAATTTGCATCAGCTCCTAAACCTCCAGCCTGCACTGCAATCTTCCATTGCTCTTAAGGGCCAAAAATGGTGTCAAAAGGCTAAAGACCTCTAAGAGGCAGGCAACATCAGTCTAAGCTTGAGATGGAGCCAGAAAAATAAATCATTATCATTTAAGCCCTGCACGTTTTTATACATACTGTCTTTGCAATATTTCCATAGAATGAGCAAATAAATCACCTTGCTCTTGACATTTTTAATAACTTTAAGAATGTGGTTAGGGTAATACTTAACTTTATTGACATATTGTATGGTTCATCCATCTCATCAAACCTCAATGAAACTTCAATGAATATTAACTGAGGACCCATAATGTACTAGGCACTGCCTGGAGAATCCCCTGAGAAGTCCCTGTCACCCTCCAGGAGCTCAAACTCATCGGCTTGACTCCTGTCTGTGGGAATCAATAGCCCACAGGGCAAGACTAGATGGAGTTGGGTACAGAGACTGTTCAGATTCTAGCTGGATGATCTGGCTCCCTGGGTTTGGGAAAAACCTCTTCTTGGACACTGGCTGCTTGAGAGTATTCTCAGCGTCAGAATAAGACCCTTGCATGTTAGACACAGACAGACCTGATGCATGGAAAGAAGAGAGGACAGAAATGCCACTTGGTAGCCAAACCTCAAAGACAGTGGATGTAGCTGCAGTGTATCATTCTGGGACATGATCCTGCCTGAGCCCTGATTTCATGGAACAGGAGACAGAGGTGCAGGGTAGGACCTTATACTTTCCAAAGTCACATAGCTCTTCCATAGTAGAGCTAGAAGTAAAAACCAAGTGTCTTGATTTTTAAGCCAACCCCCTTTAAATGGTAACGGTGACATATCTTACAAAGGGGTAGGGGAGTTTAAAAAAGGAGGTCAAATAATTCGAGGAATAATGATGACAATATTGACTCGTTTCTTAAATACTACTTCTAGGAGACACTCTTCAGCACCTTGGATTCTTAGAGGCACCGGTTTTCTCTCTCACCTCAGGATTTTTTGAGCTGTTGCCTTCACAAAAATGCTGTCACTTCCAACTCACTTCTCTTAGCCATTCTTACTCATTCCCCAGATCTCAATTTGGACATCACTGCCTCCAAGAAGCCTTTTCTGATCCTTAAAATCTGGCCCAGGTGCCCAGATGTTTGCAAGGCCCCCAACCCCCATCCCGTATTCTCCATCATAGCCCCTGCCCCAGCTCATTGTAACTGTCTTTTACTTGAATGCTTTCTCCAATCTTCTATGAACCTCTGGAGGGCAGGGACTATATCTGTCTTGTTCCCTCAAAGTTGTCTCCATAGACCCTAAAGTTAATAACTCTATGAATGTGATTAAGGTATTACTCAACTTTATTGATACAGTGTATGGCTCATACATCTTATCAAAACTCAATTAAATCTCAGTGACCGTTAAACCAAGACCCAGAATGTCTCAGGCAGTGTGCCTGGCATAGACTAGATGCTCAATAAATATTTTAGAATGCATAAATGAGGAGTGGACCACAGAGCCTCATCAGGGAAAAAATGTCATTAGCCATTCCTGTCACAGAGGGATCCAATTTCTCCCTCCTCCTGAATGCATCCTTGGCTGCTAATCTGAGCATTCCAGAGTGAGACTTAAACTGCCTGAGAAAACATATTATAGGCTATGTAAAGATAAGAGAAAGGTACACACATTTAAATATGGCCCTTCTTATTTATGGGTGCAAACTTTACACTCGGAAGACATATCTTCTTTATAGCAAAAGCCAAGGAAACAAATATTGGACAGAGAAAGAATTTTGCAGCAAACATTGCAGAAATGCTTTAATATCTCTGCTACATACAGAATTCATATAAATTGATTTTTTAAAATTCAAGACCTCAATAGATAAGTAGACAAAGAACATGAACAGAAAATGCATGTAAGGGGAGGCCTAACTAGTAAATAAAAATATAGAAAAATATCCAATCTTGCCAATTAAGACAGTTAGGAGAGATAGGACCCGAGAAAAGGACCAGAGAGGAGAAATGGTCAGTTGCCCCCGTGGCCCAGCCTCCCTCCCCCACAGCAGGACTTACTTGCTGTTGCTGCTGTGTTTCAATGTGCCAGGTGAGGCGAGTTTGAGTAAGAGCCCTCGGGTCTCTACTACATGAGGAGAGATGCAGGGAGCAGCACAGTGACCAAGGCCAGGATGTGAATTCTGAGCTCGCAGCCAATGGAGTGGACAGAGGCTATCCAACAGCAAGAAGAGGGGTAGAAAGGCTTACAGGCAGCTTTGCTTATTATAGGATGCAGTGCCAAAGGTGGCTAGCACAGTGCTTAACACGAGGCAAACACTAGAAAACTGTGAAACTGGAAACACAGGATTGCAAACGGAGGAGAAAGAATCAAAAGGAAAACAAATAAATGTTTGGAAACAATGTGATCTATTTAGATAGGACACAATCCCAGGGGCTTTAGGATTCGCTGTCAGCTTCTGTTTTTGGCTTCTTCTACAACCAGCTGCCATGCAGGGTTCCCTCAGGTGCACCCACCAGAAGGGAAATGAGACCCATTAATGCTTCATGCCAGCATGGCTCACAGGTGCCTGGGAAGTTCAGAAATGTTTCTGAAAAACAAAACAATAACAGAAATATGATTTGGCCTATTAAGCTTTCAGAAACTAAAAATAAAAATACATTATGTGGTACACCTTAAACTTTTACAGTGATGTATGTCAATTATATCACAATAAAACAGGAAAAAATAAAATAAAAATAATATTCAGTTTGACAAGCTTGGTACAGTATAAATAGAAGTACAACATTTTTGGAAAGCAGTCCAGCAATATTTATCAAGCACCATGTATCAATTAGTCATTGTAGCAATAACGCTGTGTAACAAATGACCTTAAAAATCTCAGAAATGAAGGTCCCCAGGGGTCCAAGGTGGAAAGTGTATTATAGCCTAAGGCATCCCATGACTGTCAAGGGGGAGCACTGAGACCCCAAAACGATTCCTCATCTTGTTGATTGCTGAACTCTGCCTGCTTACAGAAATCACCCAGGACCCAAGGTCCAATAATTCATTTTGTGGGGACTCACTTATGGGTCTGTCTATCTGGGCAAAGGAGATAACACAGTGGGGCGGGATCTAGAGTAAGCAAGAAGGGGAAGCAATCTGGTTGATGGGCTCCTTTCCCTAGCTCAAAAATCAATGCATAGAATTCAACTGACTTCTCATAATTGTACATTAAAACCTTGCTGAAAGGAGCTTTGTGGGGTGATAGAAATATTCTGTATCTTAAAGAGGGTCAAAAAGCTTTGTACAGTTTTCACATCTGTCAAAACTCATTAAAATGATTACTTAAAATGTGTGCATTTTATAGTGTGTGACATTCCTTTATAGTATGTGATTTAGAAATAAAACCTGTTGAGAGTCATCTTACTATACTATTTACATTTGTATTTTAGAAAACTGATTTTTATCTGGCAACAGAATGGCAAAATTAAGCTGAATAAAAAACTACTTATAGTTCTTTCACTTCTGGACGAGATGGAATAACAAGGGCTGGATTTAACCTCATGTCTGAAATAAACAATTTTTTTTAAGACAAAAAAAATGTGAGACATTGGATGTCAGACAGTGATGCCTGAGAAATGGGAAACAAATGAGGTAAGTATTACAATTGCCCAGATTATTGCCTCGAGAATGTTTCCAGACCACAGACCAAGAAGGGGGAAACCAGGCAGGGCCCCATGAACTTCCTGAGTTTGGGGAGCAGAGCTGAGAGCCTGGGGACCTCATGGCATCTGTAGAATTCTCTCCATTCAACAGCAACAGAACACACATTCTTTTCAAGTGTACATGAAACATATACATAAAATAAGTCTCAAATTATGTATGGGACATAAAATAAGTCTCAAGTTTAAACTAATTGAATTCACACAATGTATATTTTCTGGCCAAAATGGAATTAAATTATAAATCAATAGCAGAGCTCCAAAAATTTACCAAATATTTGGGAGAAAAAAAAGAAAAAACATGCTTCCAAAGAACCTGTGGGTCAAAGAAGAAATCAAAAGTGTGATTAGAAAGTGTTTGGAACTGGAAGTATGTGAAAACACAACATATCAAAATTTGCAGGATGCTGCTAAAGTTGTAGTTAGGGGGAAATGTATAGTACCAAATGCCCATATTAGAAAAAAAGAAATACCTCAACTCAGTAACCTCAGCCTCCACCCTAAGAAGCTACCAAAATATAAATACATAAAACTCAGTGTAAGTAGAAGAATGGAAATAATAACGATCAGAGTAAATATCAATGGAAAAAGAAGCAGAACATAACACAGAAAAAACATCGGTGAAACTAAAAGCTGGTTTTTTGAGAAGACCTATAAACCTCTATCCGGACTAACCAATAAAGAGAGAGAGAGGAGATACAAATTAGCAATAACAGGAATAAGAGAGGTAAAGTCATTATATATTCTACAGACATTAAAAATATCATAGTGAATACTATGAACACCTTTATAACAATAAATTTGACAACTTAAAGTGGATAAATTCCTTGCATGACAAAAATTGCCAAAATTTATTCAGGAAGAAATAACCTGAATAGTCCCATATGTTATTAGAGAATTTAATTTGTAGTTAAAACTTCTCCCCTGCCCCCCCACAAAAAAAATTCCAGATGTCTTCACTGATGAATTCTACCAAATATTTGAGGAAGAAATAGTATCAATTCTACACATAACCTTGAAAAAACTGAAAAGGGACAAAAATTTCCCAACTCATTCCAGGAGGCCAGCACTACCCTGATACCTAAATGCAAACAAATACTTACAAGAAAACTCCAGACTAAAAGACCTCATGAATATAGATGCAAGCAAAATTTTAGCAAATCAAATCCAGTAATACACAAAATAATAATACGTCATTACTAGGAAGAGTCTATCCCGGGAGGACAAGGCTAGTTTAACCTTAAAAAAAAAAAAAAAATCAATGTAGTGATGCCTTGGTGGCTCAGTCCATGCTGGGCATGAAGCCTACTTAAAAAACTAAAATAAGTAAAAAATAAATAAATAAATGTAATTCACCATATTAACCAAAAAGAAAAACTGTATGGTCAATTTCAATTGATGCAGAGAAAGCATATGACAAAAATCAACACAACCATTCCTGATAAAACTTTCAGCAAACTGGGAATAGAAAAGAACCCCTTCAATGTGATTAAGGAAAGATCTGGAAAATCTACAGCTAAAATCAGTTAATTAGGAAAGACTGAGTATTTTTTGCTTAATATTGAGCATAAGACAAAGATATCCAATCTCACCATTTCCATTTAATATTTTGCTATAGGTTCTAGCCAGTTCAATAAGGCAAAAAGAAATAAGTCATGTAGATGGGAAAAGAAAAACTAAGAGTGTATTTATTCATAGATAACATGATCATCTATGTAGAAAACTCAATGAAGTCTACAAAAATGCTATTAGAACTAATGAGTGAGTTTAGAAAGATTTCAGGATATAATATCAATGTACAAAAATCAATTGTGTTTCTATAAACCAGCAAAAAACAATTGGAAGTTGAAATTAAAAAATCAATGCCATTTAGAATAGCATAAAAAAATTAACTACTTATGGATAAATCTCATGAAAGATGTAAAAGACCTATACAATTAAAGCTAAAAAACATTGCTGATAGAAGTTAAGATGACCTGAAGAGAGTGATTATATGTTCATAAATCATAAGATTAAGATGTTAAATACTGTTAAGATGTTAAACTCCCAAAATAACCCATAGATTCAATGTAATCCCAATCAAATTGCAGCAGGCTCTTTTATAAAAATTGACGAACTGATTATAAAAATTCAAATGGATATTAATCCCTTATCAGATATATGGTTTGAAAATATATTCTCCCATTCCACAGACTGATTTTTCATTTTGTTGATTTTTTCCTTTGATCTATGGAAGCTTTTTAGTTTGATGTAGTCCCACTTGTTTATTTATGCTTTTGTGGCCTGTGCTTTTGGTGTTCTATCCAAAAAATCATTGCTAAGACCAATGCTAAGGAGTTTTTCCCTAAGTTTTTTCCTAGAGGTTTAATTGTTTCAGGTCTTACATTTAAGACTTTAATCCATTTCAAGTCAATTTTTGTGTATGGTGTAAGATCAGGGTTCAATTTTCTTCTTTTGCACATGGATATCCAGTTTTCCCAGCACCAGTTATTGAAGAGATTATTCTTTCCCCTATTGTGTGTTCTTGGTGTTCTTGTCAAAGGCTAATTGACTATATATGAATAGATTTATTTCTGAGCTCCTGATTCTGTTCTATTAGTCTGTGTCTGTTTTTATGCCAGTACTATACTGTTTTGATTATGATATCTTTGTAACATAGTTTAACATCAGAAAGTAGTATAATGTCTCCAGCTTTGTTCTTTCTCAAGATTGCTTTAGTTATTTGGAGTTTTTGTGGTTCCACATGAATTTTAGGACTGTTTTTTTCTATTTCTATGAAAGATAGCAAAAAATAAAAACGATTAAAAAATGGGCAAAGGATCTGAATAGACATTTTTCTTTTTATTTATTTATTTATTTAAAAAAATTTTTTTTCAACATTTATTTATTTTTGGGACAGAGAGAGACAGAGCATGAACGGGGGAGGGGCAGAGAGAGAGGGAGACACAGAATTGGAAACAGGCTCCAGGCTCTGAGCCATCAGCCCAGAGCCTGACGCGGGGCTCGAACTCACGGACCGCGAGATCGTGACCTGGCTGAAATCAGACGTTTAACCGACTGCGCCACCCAGGCGCCCCTGAATAGACATTTTTCTAAAGAAGATATACAAATAGCCAACAGGTGTATGAAAAGATGCTCAACATCACCTATCACAGGGAAGTTCAAATCGAAACCACAATGAGGTATCACTTCACACCTGTTAGGATGGCTATCATCAAAAAGACAAGTGATAATAAGTGTTGGTGAGGGTGTGGAGAAAAGGTAGCCCTTGTACATTGTTGGTGGGAATGTAATTGATATATCCATCACAGAAAACAGTATGGTGGTTCCTCAAAAAACTAAAAATAGAACTACTATATGATACAGCAATTCCACTTCTGGATATATATATCCAAAGGAAGTTAAATCAATATTTAAAAGACATATCTGCACACCTATGTTCCTTGCAGCATTATTCACTATAGCCAAGATATGGAAACAACCTAGGTATCTGTCAAAAAATGAATGAATAGGGAAAATTTAAAAATAAAATATATTGTTATATATATGGAATATCATTCAGCTATTAAAAAGAAGGAAATCCTGCCATTTGCAATGATATGGATGAGCCTGGTGGACATTAGACTATGTGAAATAAGCCTGACACAGAAAGACAAATACTATGTGATCTCACATATATGAGACCTTAGTTTCCACTAAAAGTCAAGAGGGGAAAGTGGGTGATGGGCACTGAGGAGGGCACTTGTTGGGATGAGCACTAGGTGTTGTATGTAAGCCAATTTGACAATAAATTATATCATAAAAATAAATAAATAAACATTAAAAATTAAAATAAATAAAAAAATAAAAGTCAAATTCTTAGAACCAGAGAGTAGAACTGTGGTTGCCAGGGAAGAGAGGGTTGAGGGGGCTGCAGGTAAAGGAGGCATGGAGAGATGTCGAAGGATACAAACTCTCACTTATAATATTAATAAGTTCTGGGGATCTGATGTAAAGCATGGTAACTATAGTTAACAATACTGTATTGTATACTTGGATTTTGTTAGCAGAAAAGATCTTAAATGTTCTTACCATAAAAAGGTAATTAAACAGTGATGGATGCATTAATTAATTTGATTGTGGTAATAATTTCATAGGTATACGTACATTAAATCATCACGGTGTATACCCTAAATATATATAATTTTTAGTTGTCAATTATACTTCAGTAAAGCTGGGGAAAAATCATGTGGAAATGCACAGGACTAATAATAGCCAAAACAACTTTGAAAAAGAATAATGTAGGGAACTAAAACTATCTCATTTTATTATAAAGCTACAGTAATCAAAACAGTGTTGTATTGGCCTCAAGATAGGCAAACATATCAATGGAACACAATAAAGAATACAAAAACAGACCACACATATGTGGACA
This sequence comes from Prionailurus viverrinus, assembly GCF_022837055.1. Taxonomy (NCBI): domain Eukaryota; kingdom Metazoa; phylum Chordata; class Mammalia; order Carnivora; family Felidae; genus Prionailurus; species Prionailurus viverrinus. The sequence continues at coordinate 31,372,173 of NC_062569.1, forward strand.
ACTGATTTTCAACAAAGGTGCAAGAACAATTCAGCGAGCAATTCAGAGAGAATATGCAAAAAGGAACTCAAAATAGATCATGGACCTAAATTTAAAACCTGAAACTATAAAATTGTTAGAATAAAATATAGGGGAATATCTTTATGACTCTGGGTTAATCAATGATTTCTTAAATATGATATCAAAGGCCTAACATGTGAAAGAAAAACATAATAAATTTAATTTCATCAAAATTAATACTTTTATTCTTCAAATATCGTGAAGAGACTCAAAAGACAAGGTAAAGACTGGTAGAAGATCTTTGCAAAGCATATATCTGATAAAGAACTTGTCCTGCTTGAGGGCATAAAGAGCCCTCAAAAGTCAATAATAAGGAACCAACCCAAATTTTTTCATGGGCAAAAGGTTTGAAAAGACACTTCAACAAAGAAGATATACAGATGACAGGTAAGAACCTGAAAAGATGCTCACCATCACTTGTCATTAGAGAAATGTATATCTACACTACAGTGTAGCCTAGTAGGCTGAAATTACAAACACTGACCATACCCATGCAAGGATCTGGAGTAAATGGAACTCTCACACACTGCAGGTGAGAATATAATAAGTCGTAACCACTTTGGAAAAAAATTTAGGATTTCAAAATTTAAACATATACCAGCTATATGATCCATCCATTCTCCTAGATATTCACCCAAAAGCAATTTAAAAATATGCCCATATGAAGACTTGAAAACAAATGTTTATAGCAATTTTATTTGTAAAACCCAGTTATCGGAAACAACTCAAATGTTCATCTCTACCAACAGGTAAATGGATAAACAAATTGTAGTACATCTATAAAATACTACTCAACAATGACAAGGAATGAACTATTGATACAACATTGATGAAATTAAAAATAATAATTCTGAGTTAAAAAAGAATGTCAACAAAGAATCATACTGTATAGTTCTATGTACATAAATTTTAGAAAATGAAAATTAATTTATAATGACATAAAGCACATTGGTGGTTGCCTGGAGACAACAGGAGTAGGTGAGGGTGGATAGAGGAATAAGTTACAACCCATTGGGGGAAACTTTTTGGGGTGATGGATATGTTCATTATTTTTATTGTAGTGATGGTTTCACAGGAGCATGCATATATCAAAACTTATCAAATTGTATGTGTTAAAAGTATAAAATTTATGGTGCAACAATTATACCTCAACAAAGCTGTTAAAAAAAAAAAAGTTATAAAAGTGCAAGGGACCAGTAACAGTTTAAAGAAATGGTGTACTTTTGCTTTAATTGTTTTGTTTTGTTACTTTGGGGGAGTGCTTTTTTAAAAGGTACTATTTAAAAGAGTCTTTAAAATCATGAAAGAATTTTCAAAGAGTGGTTAAAAAAAAAAACCAAGAAAGTGCTTCAAAACTAGGTAGAAGAAAAGCAGGGACTGGAGGAAATAGGGATAGGTGAGCCTCAGGCAATGAAACCTAACTTCTTCAAGTTCACCAGGAGGCAAGAGATGGCAAAGGAAGTCAGAAAGAATGGGTGATAACTGATAGGCGTGCAGGGAAAAGGAAGATCTGCCAAGGAAGCCCTGCCTTTGGTTCCCACAACTAAAGGAGACCCCATGGTTGACATTGACAGAGAAAAGCTACTAAGCGCATATTAGATTCTGGAGGCCTTTGTAATCCAGCTTGCCCTAAAACCCCAGAGCTTCAGGAAAACTCCAAGAGAAAGAAGGCTTTACAAATTTTCTGGATAATTTATGTCTCCAAATGATTTTGATTGCAATCCCCTCTATGGGGGGGGAGAAATCTGAGATGGGCTTTCTGAATATGGCCACTTACTCCACTTACTATTAGATAATATGCGTGTACTCCTATACTGGCTACTATATTGATTTTAAAATAGGCATTAAGCAGAGAAATTATAAATGTCTTAAATAAAACAAAAATCAGATTTATAATATTTTCTTTCCACATTCCTGATCACCTCGCATACTGGATAATGACACCTCACTTTGGAGACTGCTGAGTTAAATAAAGCACTCTAGGGGCGCCTGGGTGGCTCAATCGGTTAAGTGGCTGACTTTGGCTCAGGTCATGATCTTGCGGTCCGTGAGTTCAAGCCCTACGTTGGGCTCTGTGCTCATAGCTCAGAGCCTGGAGCCTGCTTCTGTTTCTGTGTCTCTCTCTCTCTCTGCGCCTCCCCCATTCGTGCTCTGTCTCCTCTCTGCCTTTCAAAAATGAATAAATGTTACACACACAAAAAAAAAATTAAAAAAAATAAAGCACTCTAGTTATGTCTAGTGGACAGGGAACAATCAGACCCAGTAGATTTTGACAATATTAAGAAAAATAGAAATAGCTGTGATAACAAAACATTGGAAACAACTGACCTATCCAAAAAAGTGGTCAAATTTATATCCACTTGACAAACTATTAAACAATCATTTAAAATGATATCTTCATTTTAAAGATATCTTTAAAATGGAGGTTCCCCAAAAAGTTAAAAATAGAAAGATCATACTATCTGGTACTTCTGCAACTGGGCACTTGCCCAAAGAAAATGAAAACACTAATTTGAAGAGATACATGCACCCCTATGTTTGTTGCACCATTATGTACAATAGCCAAAATATGGAAGAAACCCAAGTGTTCACTGATTCTTGAACAGAAAAAGAAAATGTGATATATATATATATATATATATATATATATACATATATATACATACTATATACATATGTATATATATGTATATATATATATATATATAAAAGAATAAGGTGTGTTTTCAAAGAATATGTATATAGTATGTATGTATACATATGTATATAGTATGTATATATATATGAAGTTGTTCACTGATACTTGAACGGATAAAGAGGATGTGAGATAGATAGATAGATAGATAGATGATAGAGCTGAAATATATATAGATAGATAGATAGATAGATAGATAGATAGATAGATAGATAGATATGAAATAGAATCTTGGTCAGTCATGAAAAAGAATGAGAACTTGACATTTGTGACAACATAGATGGACCTAGAGAGTATTATGCTAACTGAAATAAGTCAGACAGAGAAAGAGAAATACTGTATGATTTCATTTACCTGTGGAATCTAAAAAACCAACCAAATAAACAAACGAAAAACAGAAACAGACCCATAAATACAGAGAACAAGCTGATGGTTGCCAGAGGGGAGGTGGCCGGGGGGGGGGGGTGGGGATGGACAAAATGGGTGAAGGGGAGTGGGAGATACAGGCTTCCAGTTATGGAATGAATAAGTCATGGGGATGAAAGGTACAGCATAGGGAATATAGTCAGTGATATTATAATGGCATTGTATGGTGACAGATGGTAGCTACACTTGTGAACATAGCATAAGGTATATACAGTTGTTAAATCACTATATTGGACACCTAAAACTAACGTACATTTGTATGTCAACTATACTTCAATTAAAAAAAAAGCAAGAACAAAAATAAAAAGAATAAGGTGTGTTTTCAAAGAATATTCTCTGACATGCAAAAGCGTTCATGATGTGGTATTAATGAGAAAAACCAATGCACAGTACTCACAAGATTCCAATTTTGTAAAGGGAAGAATTACATATGTATCATGGAAAAGACTGAGAAGAAATGCGTTGAGGTGTAGTTAAATTGTGGATGATGTTACATTCCTGCTATATTCCTTCACACTATTCCAAAACCAACATTTTCTACTTTAGAATCATAAAAACACCATAATTTTGTAAAGAAAGCATTATAAATAGATAACCCCACCAGGCAGTAAAAAGTGGTGACATTGAGGAAGCACTTATAGTTCTAGTGAGAAGTTAGGAAGGTTAGAAAGAAATTTCAAAATCAGAACTCTGAGTGTAATGTATAGGCCTCTGGGTTCTCAGTAATAATGGAAGACAGGGATCCAGCAGCACTCAGGATATTCGTTCACTTGGTTACTCTACAGCCTTCCATCCTGCGAGTGCTGATCATGTCACAGACTGTGGGTGAGGCCATGGCAGTATAAAGATGCTTCAGAAGCAGGGGGCCATGCCCCGGAGTTCTTCTCAGTCAATTGTCCTGTGTTTCCGTGCTGTGCTCCGAAAGGAAAAACTCTTCCTTTATACAAAGCAGCTTTTGTGTTTTCTTGTGAAACAAGATGGTCGAGGATGTGCTGGCCACCACAATCTAAAAAGATATGACAACTAGAGATTCAGAGAAGGACAAATAAAATGGGAATATCAGACAGGGTGAAAGGTTAGGGTCTTCAGTCTGAAGGCTAGAAGGGAAAGGGATTGGGATTCACACAACCAAGAATCTTGAGGATACATGGGGCATAGACTGACTCACCAAATTCCAAAACTCTGTGACTAGGAGATATCCTGTGAAATGTGACCCGGGTTTAGTTCCACACATAAAAGGAAGCAATTTTTCTCACAGTGAGTAATAAACGGATTAGAACTTACTGGAATTCATCACCCCCAAGAGGTGGTGCTGGCAGGAAATATAAATGCCTTCCAAAAAGCTTTGGACAAATTTATGAATGGCCGAATTGTAAATGACCTCTTTTGCTCACTTCCTTTTGCTCTTTCTCTCTCAAGCAGACACTATCTGTAGAGACTGATCCAGTGGTTGCCCCAAGAGATGCTGCCCAGATTTTCTCTAATGGCCAGGCAAGGTCAGGGCCCCCCACCACTCTGTGTTCCCATAGCACCCTGTGTTCAACTGGTCACAGCCAATTGCACTGTAATTCTTTGTCAAGGGTCTGTAGCCCTGCTAGGTTGTAATGTGACATCAACAAGGGCAGTACTGAGTAGGTGCTCAATAAGTGTGCATTGAAACAATGTGTGGACTGTACCTGTCTTTGTTAGAGGAAACAACCTGGAAGTTACATCAGGTGCCACATTTGTTTGGGGCCAAATCTTGAGATCTTTTACACTGGCAGGCATGTAAAAGGACTCTCTGCTCCTTGTTCTCCACGACCCCCATCCCCACCCCCATGTATTCCCAGAGCAGAAAATCTGGTGCAAGGGCAGGAAGTGTGGAAAGTTTAAGGTATACTCTTGGAGGAACACCACCAAGTGAAGTTGTACAAGAACATCTCATCCGAGAAGCAGTTTTTGGAAGCTCCTGGGAGACTAACCTCTGGAGAGCTCTCTCACCCTCCCTCCTCTCATCTCCTCCCTCCCCCTCACTCCCACCCCTTGGTCACCAGACAGCTCTATTGTCCATCCCTGTAGGCTTCTGAGCTCTGATTTGCAAGTCAATTCCCTGGGAACCTCATGTTAAAATACACTCAGCTCAGTTATGTCAAGGACACAGTCTCCTGCATCTCCTCTAAGCCTTGTTTAATAAAATGAGTCTTATCCATAAGTGTGCCAAGATTCTATAGGTTGAGAAGGGATTTTAATTTATTTTTCCATTAATGGTCAGGATCCATGCTAAACCTGTAAACACTGTTTCTGTAAATGCAGTGCAATACTAATTTTTAACGCAAATAAATAACTAGAGTGAGTGATTCAGAGACACAGTTTGTCCCAATGGGGCTTTTGCAAATCTCTTACATTTGGCTTTGGAGAAAAGAGAGAAGAATACTTTATATTCTGGTAAGTTGCAGTGGTCACCTAGGGTCCAGTTTCCTCATTCTTGGGATTTCTCAAGGATATATGGGAGAGAGGAAAGATAAATCAAAAGTAGAGATCATAACACCACACAGCTGTTAAAGTTAGAAAAAAATCTTAGAGATTTTCTACTAAAAGTCTTTTGTTTTATAGGTGAGAAATGTGGTCACAAAAGAATAAGGCCTGCCTAGGGATATGTGGCCCATGAATAACTGTGCAGAGTACAGAAATGGCAAGTTTCTGAGAGATGTAAAGGAGTGGCCATGTGGCAGAGCACCCCATTGGTGACTTTGTGATTATCATTCAGTTCCCAGTAACCTACCAGAGTGGTCACATGGCACAGATTCTCCTGGTCAGCACTCATTGGACACATTCTATTTTATAGATCCCATAAATCTACTTAAACATGTCATATATTTCTTCTGATTTGGGTTTCCAAATATAGTCACTAGAATTGCACAAAACCTGTAGAGGTAAAATAATAGGTCTTGCCAGGAATCCCAGGAACCCAGAATCCAGACTCCTATCTGGATTCAGATATCCAGACCATGGTGCGCCATGGGATCGGGTGTTTCTGGGTGGCCCTGGGTCAGCTGGGAGAAGAAACAAGGATCACAATCATGCTCAGAGCACAGTTAACAAAATAACAGTATTTCTCAACAATTTTTAAGACAGTAAGTTTTGAAGGCTGAGATTGGGAAAAGAATTATGAACAGCAGGTGTGGAATACCATCACTAGCCAGACTGTGAGGTAGCTAAAGATGATGGGCTGCAGGTACATGGCTTCTCCATGTACTGACACTCCTGCCACCTAACAGGGCTGCCAATGCCCTCTCAAAACCGGCTTCTCCTTCTGGAACTGGAAGTGTTAAAGAGAACACGCTATCATGATGGGGATCTGGATCTCAAAAGATCTCTGTTAAGTGGGAAAGACAAAAAGTAAAGCAGACAAAAGTACTCCCCCTGCAGTCAAGCAATGATTCCATCAAGGAAGAATCAAATGGCTCACTGGGCAGGAAGTAAGCAGGCCAGAGAACATCCACTTCCCTGATCAGAAGAGGCTTTGCTCCATAGCATTTAGCCACGTGGTACTTAAGAAGCTATGGGCATTTCATAGGGGAGAACAAATATGAATTTTTAAATTTCCTATTTAAAGTACAGCTTATCCACACTATAATTACACATTTTTACTGTATTTAATTTGGGGCTGTTTTTATTGGTGGTGGAGGTGTCCTTCTAATTATAAACTGAGAGAAAAACCACCTATTTGTTCTTGCTGGTTTACAGGAAGCAGCAAGAACTTGAGAGCAGGAGAAAATACCAGAGCAGGACTGAGGCAACTATTATATGATCTACTGTTTCAGGAAGACACAGAAAGCTCATCTTAGAAAAGAAACTGAGAGGAAATGAGAGAAAAAAATTATTGAGTCCAACTTCTGTCATATGGGGTATAGTCATACTTCCTGGGCTACACATCAGTTTCTACTTCTTCTAATACATCTACAACTTAAAGAAAAGAGAAGGAAAAACACCCACAAGCACTGGGGTCTGGCTCTGAAAGGAGGGCCAGGGAGAGACAGTCTAGACTGTAATCAGGTAACCAAGAAATATGTGATCTCTAAGCTCCTGTCAGTGTTTTCAACTGTGAAAGTATGGAGACTCTGAGTAGATGGCCCTGTGCCTATAGGACACTACAATGGGTGTTAGGATATAGGAAGCTGAGTCAAGAGCTTGGTTTGGGTTGGAGATGGAAGCTGAACTGCTCTGTTTAGGAAAATGACAGGAGAATAAGGATGGACTGAGTCCAGGCACAGACTTAGCAAGGAGGACTCAGACACTGGAATCCAAGTGCAGGAGAGCTGGGGCCACACCCTTTAGGGGTCCTCCATATTTCACTAACCCTGCATCCACCGAAGGCCACAATCCTTTCAATCTTGTCTCTGTACCCATGGCCCCCTTATGGAAATCCCATTTTCCTTCGAGTGTCCCCCTTGCTCTCTGTGGCTAGAGTATTCAGGCTGCTAATTTCCTCCCTGGACACCCACTACTCCCTATTCCCCTCCAGATCCACCAGCTGCCATGCCCAGCCTTGTGTGAATTCCTAGGTCCCTGGAATGCAGGACCAGGACTGGAAGAAAAGATGAAGAAGAAAATGGAGAAAGCTCATAGACCCCCAACATACCCAACTCAGCAAATATCCATCTTCTTTCTACACCAATTACAGGGCTGTGATTTCCTGCCCACAAGTGTCACCAGCCTGGATCCCCATCATGTTTCTAATGCTTTATTATGCTGTTGTGCTGGGAGAGATAACTCTATGCCCGAGCCTGATACTCCCTATTCCCTGGTCCTAAGTAATGAGGAAAAACAAAGAAAGTCCACTAGGCCAGTAAGATGACCCTTTTGTTTCTCGGTTCACCTTGTAGCTGCCATGTTCAGAAGAGCAGCAACTTTTCAAAGTGGTGGACCTTGGAGGTACATGTAGAAGATAAATTTAAAATTAATAAAATGTGATATTTCCTTTTATTTATAATGCTGGGGGTTGATGTGACAAAAGCACATTAAGAACATGGGTCCATTTTTTAAAATGGTGGCTTAGTAGAGTGTTTTAGGGGTGGAGAAGCTATTTTCCCAGCAGGCTTGTATTGCCTGTACTTACTACAGGGTCTGCTAACAATGTTATATCCGCCTTATCTGCATTCCTTAACCTGTTATGATATATGAAGTACTACTACTTTCTTTCTCTATGTGCTAATCCCAAAAAGCTATTTCTGCTGGAGGGAAACATAAATAACTGTAAGTTTGTGATTTGAGCCAGAAAATAAAAGAGAGGACTCAGAAGGATAAAAGATTGGCAGCAGGACAGGGCCTATGGAGGATTGTGACTAATATAAGAGTATGATGCATACACTCAACTTTAGATGATTGCCTGTAAGCCCTACCCATTACCCACAAATAATCCTGAATTAAAAGTCTCCTGTGCACATAAAGTGTGTTAGTGATCATTTGGGGTGAATTTAAGGAACTGGGAAGTTCTTAATATTAAGGGAAAGATGTACAGAAAATTAATGGTGGTCAAAAGAAGCAAGACACAGAGAACAATTCCATAATTCAGGAAAGCAAAATATTAAATCAAAGTTTAAGTAGGAGAAACACCAGCTTCCCGATAAACATTAACAGAAAGAGGAGGTACTGGTATAAATCAAAATTAAATTTTAGAAAGAGAATTCCCTGAAATTCTAAAGCAAAATGAAGCAAATGAACCTAAGTTGTTGGCATAATCACCACACCAAAAATTTCCAAGATATTTTAAAACACATCAGTTGATTTAACATCCTAATTAGGATAAACCCCAAAACAAAATAATTGCAAAAATATTATAAGTTGTGTGTATCCAGTTATCCTATTATTATTTGCATTATTTATTATTCTTAGATTGTTTTATGTGTATTATGGGATACAATTAATGAATTCTTATGTTGACATTTTTGAGTACTGGGATTTTCGATATAGGAGAAAGGGTTAAAGGTGTAAGAACAATGAGGCTAAATAAAAACTCCATAATCCTGAATTTGAATTAGAAGTACCATAATAATGCCATGATGAATTTTATCTTTTGAAAATGTATTTCCCAGTTTTATCTGCTGAAATGTCTAGAAACCCAACAGCAGTGAGCACTCCTAGTATCCAGACTATGGTTTCTAAATATTTCCCACAAAAGGTCTCTCCTTAGAGAAATGGCTGGTTCTGGTTAAGAAATGGACAAGGTGAGCCTGAAATATCTTATTATACTAAAAAGCAAGGAGGTAAGTAAGGAAGACTAGGGTTTTGTCAAAAGGACTCAAGATCCAAATTGAAAAGTCTCCCACTCTCTAAAATTGGGATGACTTGGCCATTAATAAGAATAAATTTCAATGTTTTAATATAATATCAAATACTTTGAGTCCATCAGCCCAAATGTTCTAAAAGATACAACAGCAAAAAGAAAACTCAATAGTAACTGAGGGAAAATTAGGAAACCATTATTCTGAAAACTGATACAAGTAAAGTATCAATCAATTATCTTTCCTTTCCTATAAAGATCTGTGCCTCAGAGTAATCTAACTGATGATGAGGGAAAGTTTTTCTTTTTAGGGGTGTTCCACATACCAAGTGAAGAAGAAATGTTGGAATTAGGAAATAAATATTTGGTAACTACAAGGAATTGATAGACTTACATAATGATCATCAATGCTGCTCATGTCACAACAAGAGACCCCTGGACATCATGGATCCCCTGATGAAAGTACAGAACTCCACTGACTAAGTGGTCTTACGAAAAAAAAAATAAGTAAAATAAAACTTAAGTCTAATCAATCCCCTAGATCTAACTAGCAATTTAGACGAACAGACAAACTCATTACATGACACCATGGGATCCAATTAGTAAAATCCAGACAGTGGAAAACCCTTTAAGACAGACGATTCAGTTTCTTCAATAACTAAATTACAAAGAAAGAGAAAATGAGATGGAAGGGGAACATTTAGGTTAAAAGAGACTTGAAATAGGTATCAACAATTGCAATGTGTGTACCTTATTTGAATCTGGATTAAACCAAACTATAAAAAATAAAAATAATGAGACAATCAAGGAAATGTGAACACTGATTGAATATTCATGATGTTAAGGTATTTTTTCAGTAAGAATGAATGGTATTGTGGTTATGGTTAGGGATTCTAAAAAGGAATAAGTTTCAGAGATACACTGAAATATTTTTATATAAATTGACACGATGGTTGGAATTTGCTTCAAAAATGGGGAAGGGAGGTTGGAGAGGGCAAGGTCAGTAAGTGGGAATACAGAGGAAACAAAATTAGCTGTGAGCTTACAATTGTTAAAGCTGGGTGATGGATACCTAGGGGTTCATTAAACTATCTTCTCTCTTTTTGTATTTTTGAAATTTTCCCCTAATAAAAATTTTTAAGAAAATAAAGAAAGAGGAAAGAAAAGAGGATGCTGGTTCCTTTGGACATAAGAGAAATATTTGAGTCATTAAAAAGTCATCAGTGGGGTTTCCCCAAAAAGCTATAGGACTTGAGAGTTCTAGGCACCTCATTTTTACCATCTTCCCCAATGGGTTATATTGTGACCAGATCTCTTCTCCTTTCCTAAGTTCATTTATTCCCTCCTGAAGTGTGTTTCCATGCACAGGGCAGTCCTCTCAGCCCTCCAGAAATGACCAAAGAATCTGAAACCAGTACCAACAACAGGAGTTGAATTGTGTACCATGTAAAGAGTAAGCCACTAAGTAGCAAAAAGAGTGGGTCATTAATGGCCAAGGGGTCATTAATTAGAACCCCAGGAGCCAACTCTGGCCTGGAGCCTTGTTTGTCTGGCCAGTGTAGTGTTTAATTTTTTTTCAATGCCTTTGGTCAAAGTGTGCACCATGAGCTTCTATAAACCTATATGCTGGCATTTCATGCCTGGCCCTGGCAGCCTGGTAACCCATGATCCATACCCTCAGTACTAAGAGAATTCTGGCTCAAAGATTTAGAGATTTTCCTTATTCTGTAGCATTTGAAAATATCATCCACCACAAAGCCTTTGGATGCTACTCATTTGCAGTTTGATCAAATTCAGTACCACCCTTTCACCCATCCTCTCTCTACCTTTAAAATCTTAAATCCAGGGGCGCCTGGGTGGCGCAGTCGGTTAAGCATCCGACTTCAGCCAGGTCACGATCTCGCGGTCCATGAGTTCGAGCCCCGCGTCAGGCTCTGGGCTGGTGGCTCGGAGCCTGGAGCCTGTTTCCGATTCTGTGTCTCCCTCTCTCTCTGCCCCTCCCCCGTTCATGCTCTGTCTCTCTCTGTCCCAAAAATAAATAAATGTTGAAAAAAAATTTAATAAAATCTTAAATCCAAAAGATTTGCAGTAATATGAAGTGACTGATGAAAATTTCTTTCTGTAATTCAATAAAGCCTTTGCTTTACCTTTTCTTGTTTCCTAAGCAAAAATACATTTGGGTTCCTAAAATCATTGATTTGATTTGATCTGGTAAGAAAAGTTGAGTCAAAGTAGCTTCTCTCATTTTGGTAAAATGATTGCAGTAGGATGAGTAACTTAGTGTTTGTCCTATTTGATTAAGATGAATCTAGAATTAGTTCACTGATATCAAAATAGGATCATTCTTTGGGGAAATCCTGTCTTTGAGGAGAAAATGATTGACATGCTTCCAAATTGCCTGGAAAGACTACAATTCAGAACAGTAAGGCAATCTGGGGGTAGCAGATGAGCTAGCCCTAGAATGAACTTACAAGAGTTTGAAGACTTACTGCCAGTTCCTTGCCTTGGTCAAGTCATTTCACCTTGCTGAGCTTTGGCTTCTCAGCTTTCTCTAGGAAGTGGTATTCTGTTATAGCAGCCCAAGTAGACTAAGACAGAGACTTAACACATTTCTTAGAAGTTTTAGGGCTTCTTTATTGTTCTTTCTCCTAAATAGGAAAATTTATTTTATTTTATTTTTTTAATTTACATCCAAATGAGTTAGCATATAGTGCAACAATGATTTCAGGAGTAGATTCCTTAATGCCCCTTACCCATTTAGCCAATCCTCCCTCCCACAACCCCTCCAGTAACTACCTGTTTGTTCTCCATATTTAAGAGTCTCTTATGTTTTGTTCTCCTCCCTGTTTTTATATTATTTTTGTTTCCCTTCCCTTATGTGTATCTGTTCTGTCTTAAAGTCCTCATATGAGTGAAGTCATGTGATATTGGTCTTTCTCTGACTAATTTCGCTTAGCATAATACCTTCTAGTTCCATCCAGTTGTTGCAAACAGCAAGATTTCATTCTTTTTGATTGCCAAGTAATACTCCATTGTATATACATAACACATCTTCTTTATCCATTCATGCATCGATGGACATTTGGGTTCTTTCCATACTTTATTGTCGATAGTGCTGCTATAAACAAGGGGGTGCATGTGCCCCTTCAAAACAGCATACCCGTAGCTCTTGGATAGATACTCAGTAGTGCAATTGCTGGGTCATAAGGTAGTTCTATTTTTAGTTTTTGCAGGAACCTCTATACTGTTTTCCAGGGTGGCTGCACCAGCTTGCATTACCACCAGCGATGCAAAAGAGATCCTTTCTCCACATCCTCACCAACATCCGTTGTTGCCTGAGTTGTTAATGTTAGCCATTCTGACAGGTGTAAGGTGGTATGTCATTGTGGTTTTGATTTATAATTCCCTAATGATGAGTGACGTTGAGCATTTTTCATGTGTCAGTTGGCCATCTGGATGTCTTCTTTGGAGAAGTGTCTATTCATGTCTTTTGCCCATTTCTTCACTGGATTATTTGGTTTTTTGGGTGTTGAGTTTAAGTTCTTTATAGATTTTGGATACTAGCCCTTTATATGATACATTGCTTGCAAATATCTTCTCTCATTCTGTCGGTTGCCTTTTAGTTTTGCTGATTGTTTCTTTCACTGTGCAGAAGGGTTTTATTCTGATGAGGTCCCAGTAGTTCATTTTTGCTTTTGTTTCCCTTGCCTCTGGAGACATGTTGAGTAAGAAGTTGCTGTGGCCAAGGTCAAAGAGGTTTTTGCCTGCTTTCTCCTCAAGGATTTTGGTGGCTTCCTGTCTTACGTTTAGGTCTTTCATCCATTTTGAGTTTATTTTTGTGTCTGGTGTAAGAAAGTGGTCCAGGTTCATTCTTCTGCATGTCTCTGTCCAGTTTTCCCAGCACCACTTGCTGAAGAGACTGTCTTTATTCCATTGGATATTCTTTCCTGCTTTGTTGAAGATGAGTTGGCCATACGTTTGTGGGTCCATTTCTGGGTTCTCTATTCTGTTCCATTGATCTGAGTGTCTGTTTTTGTGCCGGTACCATACTGTCTTGATCATTACAGCTTTGTAATACAGCTTGAAGTCTGGGATTGTGATGCCTCCAGCTTTGGTTTTTTTTTTTTTTCAAGATTGGTTTGACTATTCAGAGTCTTTTCTGGTTCCATACAAATTTTAGGATTCTTTGTTCTAGCTCTGTGAAGAATGCTGGTGTTACTTTGATAGGGATTGCATTGAATATGTAGAATGCTTTGGGTAGTATTGACATTTTAACAATATTTGTTGTTCCTATCCAGGAGCATGGAATCTTTTTCCATTTTTGTGTGTGTCTTCTTCAATTTCATTCATAAGCTTTCCATAGTTTTTAGTGTATAGATTTTTTACCTCTTTGGTTAGATTTATTCAAAGGCATTTTATGGTTTTTGGTGCAATTGTAAATGGGATCGATTCCTTGATTTCTCTTTCTGTTCATTGTTGGTGTATAGGAATGCAAATGATTTCTGTGCATTGATTTTATATCCTGCAACTTTGCTGAATTCATGAATCACTTCTAGCAGTTTTTTGGTGGACGCTTTAGGGTTTTCCATATAGAGTATCATGTCATCTGCGAAGAGTGTAAGTTTGACCTCCTCCTGGCTGATTTGGATGCCTTTTATTTCTTTGTGTTGTCTGATCGCAGAGGCTAAGGCTTCCAATACTATGTTCAATAACAGTGGTGACAGTGGACATCCCTGTCTTGTCCCTGACCTTAGGGGGAAAGCTCTCAGTTTCTCCCCATTGAGCATGATACTAGCGTTGGGTCATTCATATATGGCTTGTATGATCTCGAGGTATGCTCCTTCTATCCCTACTTTCTTGAGGGCTTTTATCAAGAAAGCATGCTGTATTTTGTCAAATGCTTTCTCTGAATCTATTGAGAGGATCATCGAGTTCTTGTTCTTTCTTTTATTGATGTGATGAATCACGTGAATTGTTTTGCGGATATTGAACCAGCCCTGCATCCCAGGTATAAATCCCACTTGGTCATGGTGAATAATTTTTTTAATGTATTGTTGGATCCAGTTGGCTAATATCGTGTTGAGGATTTTTGCATCCGTGTTCATCAGGGAAATTGGTCTATAGTTCTCCTTTTCAGTGGGGTCTCTGTCTGGTTTTGGAATCAAGGTAATTCTGGATTCATAAAAAGAGTTTGGGAGTTTTCCTTCCATTTCTATTTTTTTGGAGCAGCTTCAAGAGAATAGGTGTTAACTCTCCCTTAATGTTTGGTAGAATTCCCCTGGAAATCCATCTGGCCCTGGACTCTTGTTTTGGGGAGATTTTTGATTACTAATTCAGTTTCTTTTCTGGTTATGGGTCTGTTCAAATTTTCTATTTCTTCCTGTTTCAGTTTTGGTAGTGTATATGTTTCTAGGAATTTGTCCATTTCTTCCAGATGCCCATTTTATTGGCGTATAATTGCTCATAATATTCTCTTATTATTGTTTGTATTTCTGCTGTGTTGGTTGTGATCTCTTCTCTTTCATTCTTGATTTTATTTATTTGGGTTCTTTCCGTTTTCTTTTTGATCAAACTGGCTAGTGGTTTATCAATTTTGTTAATTCTTTCAAAGAACCAGCTTCTGGTCATTGATCTGTTATAATGTTTTTTTATTTCAACAGCATTAATTTCTTCTCTAATCTTTATTATTTCCTATCTTCTGCTGGTTTGGGGTTTTATATGCTGTTCTTTTTCCAGATTTTTAAGGTGTAAGTTTAGATTGTGTATCCGAGATCTTTCTTCCTTCTTTAGGAAGGCCTGGATTGCTATATACTTTCCCCTTATTACTGCCTTTGCTTCCTCCCAGAGATTTTGGGTTGTGGTGTTATCTTTTTCATTGGCTTCCACATACTTTTTAATTTCCTCTTTAACTTCTTGGTTAGCCTATTCATGCTTTAGTAGGATGTTCTTCAGTCTCCAAGTATTTGTTACCTTTCCAAATTTTTTTCTTGTGGTTGATTTCGAGTTTCATAGTGTTGTGGTCTGAAAATATGCATGGTATGATCTTGATCTTTTTGTACTTGTTGAGGGCTTATTTGTGTCCCAGTATGTGGTATATTCTGGAGAATGTTCCATGTGCACTGGAGAAAAATGTATATTCTGCTGCTTTAGGATGAAATGTTCTGAATATATCTGTTAAGTCCATCTGGTCCAGTGTGTCATACAAAGCCTTGTTTCCTTGTTGATTTTTTGATTAGATGATCTGTCCATTGCTGTGACTGGGGTGTTGAAGTCCCCTACTATTATGGTATAACTATCCATGAGTTTCTTTATGTTTGTGATTAATTTATTTATATATATGGGTTCACCACATTTGGCACATAAATGTGTACAATTGTTAGGTCTTCTTGGTGAATAGACCCCTTAATTATGATATAATTCCCTTTTTCATCTGTTGTTACAGTCTTTATTTTAAAGACCAGATTGTCTGATATAAGTATGGCTACTCTGACTTTCTTTTGTTGACCATTAGCATGATAGATGGTTCTCCATCCTCTTACTTTCAATCTGAAAGTGTCTTCAGGTCTAAAGTGGGTCTCTTGTAAACAGCATCTAGATGGATCTTGTTTTCTTACCCATTCTGTTACCCTGTTTCTTTTGATTGTAGCATTTAGTTCATTGACATTTAGAGTAAGTACTGAAAGATATGAATTTATTGCCATTATGTTGCTTGTAGAGTTGGAGTTTCTGGTGATGTTTTCTGATCCTTTCTAATCTTTGTTGCTTTTGGTCTTTATTTATTTGTTTCTTTTTTTTTGTTTGTTTTTCATCTTTTCTCCCCTCAGAGCGTCCCACTTAAAGTTTCTTGCAGGGCTGATTTAGTGGTCACAAACTCCTTTAATTTTTGTTTGTCTGGGAAATTTTTTTATCTCTCCTTCTACTTTGAATGACAGCCTTGCTGGATAAAGAATTCTTGGCTGCATGTTTTTCTGATTCAGCACACTGAATATATCCTGCCACTCCTTTCTGGCCTGCCAGGTATCTGTGGATAGGTCTGTTGCAAACCTGATCTGTCTTCTCTTGTAGGTTAAGGACTTATTTTCCCTTGCTGCTTTCCTTGCCTGAGTATTTTGTGAATTTGACTATGATATGCCTTGTTGATGGTCAGTTTTTGTTGAATCTAATGGGAATCCTCTGTACCTCTTGGATTTTGATGTCTGTGTCTTTCCCCAGTTTAAGAAAGTTTTCCACTATGATTTGCTCACATAACCCTTCTACCCCTTTTTCTCTGTCTCTTCCTCTTCTGGGACCCCTATGATTCTTATATTGATCCTTTTTTAATGAGTCCCTGATTTCTCTAATTCTTAAATCCTGCTCCTTTGCCTTAGTCTCCCTCCTTTTTTCTGCTTCATTATTCTCTATAAGTTTGTCCTCTGTATTGCTGATTCTTTGTTCTGCCTCATCCATCCTTCCTGCCACTGCATCCATCTTGATTGCAGCTCAGTTATAGCATTTTTAATTTTATTCTGGATATTTTTTACTTCTTTTATCTCTGCAGAAAGGGATTCTAATCTATTTTCGACTCCAGCTAGTAATCTTATTATCGTGATTCTAAATTCTGGTTGAGACATCTTGCTTGTATCTGTGTTGGTTAAATCCCTGGCTGTCGTTTTTTTGTGCTCTTTTTGGGGGGGTGAATTCCTTCCATTTGTTGTTTTGAAGGGAGAAAATGAATTAATTAGATAGAAAAATTGAAATAAAAAAATTAAAATTAGAAAAATATTAAAATTAAAAATTAAACACACACACACACACACACACAAATGGAATAGATGATGCTAGATCCTAGGTGTGCTTTGTTCTGGGTGTTGAAAGTGGTTTGACAGATTAGAGAAAAAAAATGGGGGGGGGGGGAAGAAAAGGAAATCGTTTGAGAATTTGAAAAAAATGAATACACTGAAGTAGACTAAAATGAACTGATAGAAGTAAAATAGAATTTCAAAAAATTTACACAAAAGTAAAAAATATAATAGAAACAAAATTAAAGAAAAATAAATTTAATCAAAATTGAAAATAAAAATGAGGGGCACCTGGGTGGCTCAGTCGGTTAAGCGGCCGACTTCGGCTCAGGTCATGATCTCGCAGTCCATGAGTTCAAGCCCCGCGTCGGGCTCTGTGCTGACAGCTCGGAGCCTGGAGCCTGTTTCAGATTCTGTGTCTCCCTCTCTCTGACCCTCCCCTGTTCATGCTCTGTCTCTCCCTGTCTCAAAAATAAATAAAACGTTAAAAGAAAATTAAAAAAAAAAGAAAAGAAAAGAAAAATAAATTTTTCCTCTTTCTGTATTCAAGAAAAAGAAAAAGAATGAAAAAGAGTAAAAAGAAAAAAGAAAAGAAAGAAAACTGAATAGATGGACCAGCAAACAGACTGAAATACGAGTGAAATTACATTGTTTTCCCTTAGAAGTCAAACTATGAAACACTTTATAGTCCATTTACAAAGCAGGCAGAGAGACTTGTGATCCTGAAGAGTGAGGTTGGCCCAGTTGGGTGGGGCTTAGTGTAATGGCTCTGTCTCCACTAGATGGCCCTACTAGCCTACTGGGGTAGATTGTTGTGGAGCTTGTAGGTGCGTATGTGTATGCGCATGCACGGGAGCGGTACAAATGTTGTCACCCAGCTACCCAGTCTATAGTATCAGAACTCTGTTCTCCCTGATCAGCAATCGCACACCTGTCCTTCATCTTTGGCTTTTGTTCACTCCCCGCTTTTACACAGTCCATTGCCAAGCCCCAGGCAGCACCTCCCTTCTGGGTTTTGTCTTAGATGTGGCTCTTTTTCCCCAACCCCTTACTTCTGAAGGAGTGCAGCTTTGACCCATTCTGCCCCTCTGTGGGAGGGTCTCACCGAGAAATGGCCGGGTGCTGGCCTCACCTAGGAACGTTTGTGGGACCATGCTGTTGCTGATGCCCAGAGACTGTGGCCAGGTGCCAGGCTGCTCCAGAAAAGTTCGCGAGACAGTGTAGCAGCAGCATTTCAGGGATTATGGAAAATCACAACACACATCTGGCACCGGCTTCATCCTTAATGACCTTGTTCTAGCACCAGTGAATGTGGTTGTTCTCCTGGGTCCACTGGGGCCTTGACTTTGGGGGACCAACACAGGCTCTACCAGGTGTTCTCCCAGCAGGAGAACTGCCTCTCCCCATGTGGCCTGAAGAACCCTGGACTCCACTCTGCTCCTGGGGATTTGCCCTTCCCACCAGAGCACCACCAGGTATCGAGCTGAGGAATTTCAGATTCTGTACTCCCCCTGCTTATAGTCTTAATGGAGTTTAAATCCTCTCCTTTCTCCTTTCCCCCTTTTTAGTTCAGTCCCTGTGGCTGTTTCCACTTTTCCACTTTCTCTCCAGCTGCTTTTGGGGAGGGGAGTGCTTTTCCTGTATTCTCCCCTCCATCTCCATCCTCTCCCCACATGCAAAAGTGGCTCCCTCCCCTCCGTGGTTTCTCCCTCCTCCAGTTCACCTCTCTGTGCTGAGGACCCTGTGAATTCTGTGGTTCAGGTTGTGCAGATTGTTGTGTTGATCCTCAGATCAGTTTTCTAGGTGTGCAGGATGGTTTAGTGTTGGTATGGCTGTATTTCATGGATGCAAGACACACAAAAACTTCCATGCTGTTCTGCCATCTTGGCTCCTCCCTAAATTGGATGATTTATAGAAAACTACAGGCTGTGTCCAAAATGTATATACTATACCTAGAATGTTTGCCCTAACCAGTGTATTGGAACTGATAATTATGTCTCATCTATAGATTTATATGAAGGTCTTTGGTGAATAGCCATGGAAGAGGTATCTAGGTGGCAACATTTATAACATCAATTGAGATGTTGGATTTAATGAGTTCAGTTTGGACCAAGAACTATGTTTATATCTTTACAGAAGTTGGTCAATGTAATATACAAAGGACTGACCATTTTCACTATGGCCTGTGTTCCTAAAATTGCCCTATTCATTGATAGTGTAAAGGTACCTGTGTCATCTCAAATTGTAACTCATAGCAGAGTCCAAGTTAATCTTGTGTGAAACTTAGTCAGTACCAGGCTGCTTCCTGGACCCAAAAATGGCAAAAGAATAAATGAAAAAGTCTCACCTTGCTATTTTCTGGCCAAACCACACCTAGAATATTGTGTCCAAATTTTATTTCCCACAATTACAAAGGGAATTTAACAAACAGTAGCATGTTCTAAGGAAAGCAAAATTTCTGAAATCCATCATGGATGAGGTCCTCTTAGATGACTGAATGAAAAGCAAAGATTTAGAGACAAGCAAAGTCTGTCCTTAAATGTTCCTCAGGTTGGCAAAGTATTCAGACTATTTTGAGTGGTCCCAGATGAAACAGCTAGGATACTTGGGTAAAGGTAACACATGGAAAAACCTCAAGTCACAATAGGAATTTTAAAATGTTTTCTAATGCTTAAATCTGACCCATATAGTATAGGCTATCTGGAGAGTTGGTAAGTTCACCAATACTTAAGGTGTGCAGGTAGCATCTAAACACCCGTTTTCAGCAGTGCTATTGAAGGGATTTATGTATAGTCTGGAGAGTTGTTGTATGACTGATAAGGTCACCCAGCTGTGACCTTCTGTGCTTCCCCAAAAATTGCAGCTCATGAGAGGCAGTGTGGCACAGTAATCAAGAGCATGGTTAGGGAGAGATGTACACCTGGGTCCCAATCCTAACTCTGCAAACTTGGCCAAGGTTTTTAACATCTCTAAGCCTCACTTTTCATTTATAGAATAAGGCTCATAATAGTACCTACATTCTACTGCTTTATAAAAATTCAGTTAACTATATTGAGCTCAGTATATTAATAACATCTCCAGAAAAGATAAAAACAGGTCTTCCTCACCAGTCTGACAACTTTGGACCTTTTTTACTTGTATCCAAGGATGAGTTAGATGCTGTGTCTTATTGCATTTTGACTTTTTTTTTATAAAAGCATGAGAACTTAAAGCAGGCTACAAACACATCCAGTAGAAAGTAATCTTCCAGGGGAAATAGTGGCAATTGTTTGGGTGTCAGGAAAAAACCTGTCTGCCTATTTGGAGTCAAGAGCTTACTCTCTGTATAGATCATCAGCAGAATTCCCAACACCCTGCCACATGGGGTGTGGGGACATCAGACCTCACATTCGGTACTCAGACTGCTAGAGATGAAAACAGCTGGCAGAAGGGCTTTCTTGGCTACAGAAGGGAAACGAACTGACCTATAGCAGTTCTCAGATGCAGCCAAGAGAATAGTGCACCCTGACCTTTTCATGAGATGACAGAAAAATTGTGTAGGAAGCATGTAGTGAGGGTTTCAGGGATTGTGAAGGGGATAAAAGGGAATTATTCCACAATTAAGTAAGGAGGGAAGGGAAGAGGTGAATTTCCAGCTACACTGCCACGCTGACCTCAGTCATATTGAGTCTCAGCTCTCTCCCTTGTCTAGGAATAGGAAACCTCCAGCTTATTCCTCGTATCAAATTCCTGCTGGTGAATAAAGCAAGCTCACAGCTCCTAATTGAGAGAAAGCAATCCCACAAGGCATGCCAATAAGTGAATGTGTACTCCAACATACTGACGCATCTCTGAACTTTGATTTCACTTCTCAGGAGCCAAATTTCATTATAACCACGTGCTCAATTCTGCAGAAATGCCATAGAGGGAAACAATGAAATTATACCCCCTTTGTTTGGATTTTGGTGGCATCACAAACTATAGAAACTTTCCATGATATAACCTCCCCTTAATGTGAATATTTACTGCCTGTGTCCCTTGAGTAATATCTTCTTTTTTTCACACTCTGTTCAATTTCAAGTTTCAATTTCAGTAATTTTATTGACATGACAACATATACAAATGCTGCTGGAGTTAATCCAGCAATGCTCCATGTCGGGGCCCATTTTATGTCATCTCTGTGTTTCCTATTATTCTCCATTTCTCATTTGGTGATAGGCTGTCACAGAGTGGGGAGGTTATCTGGCTGTCCTTATTTTCCCTGAAAGTTGTGGAGAGTTTTTCCTTCCATCTTAGAAGGCAGTCTATTGCCCTTTCAGACAGTTTGATAAAAAGTGCACTATCTATTTTCTTGACACAGGAGGTTCCTCTTCCATCTCCCAAACTCCCCTGATTACAAAGTCTTATCTTGCCTAAGTTTCAAATTTTCTCTGGTTATTTGTTCTTTGTTCGTTTTGGCTGTTCTACAAAGTTGCTTTGTTTTTCAAATTTAAATTTTCCATTTTGCATTGCAATTGTGGATCTTACACTTGTTAAAGGTCTGGAGCATGGATTAGTTTCTTGAATTGCCATAATAAATTACTCTTGGCTCAGATGGCTTAAAAGAACAGAAATTTATTGTCTCTAGTTCTGGAGTCCAGAAGCTGGAAATAAAGGTGCTCTCTCTGAAGTCTTTAAGGTGGGGTTCCTTCCTTACCTTTTCCTAGCTCCCGGTGGTTGTAATCCTTGGTGTTGCTTGACTTATATAGATGCACCACTCCAACTTCTGCCTCCATAGTCACATGACATTCTGTCTGTGTTCAAATCTCCCTCCTATTAAAGACAACAGTCATTGGATTAGGGCTGACCCTATATTTAGTACAACCTCATGTTAACTTGATTACATCTGCAAAGACTCTGTTTCCAAGTAAGGTCACATTCACAGGTACTGGGGCAAGGACTTGAACATATCTTTTAGGGAGATACAATTCAACCCATAATAGGGCATTTGGTGGAAATAAAACAATCTGATAATGTGACTCTTGGGTGCCCTGTTCTGGGACAATAAAGCAGCACAATCACACTCTGTGGCTTACAGCCTGAATTTTAGAACATTCTTACAAGAGCTACTTAAGTCTGGAAGTGACACTCCTCCACCCCTCCAAAAAAAATCCTCAGACATTCCTATGTGAATTGTTTGCTAGAGTCCAAATGTACAGAAGCTGAGACAATATCAACATGGATGTAGTGAAGTGTTAATAGCTATGAAATTCACCTCATACTGTCTTCTGCATACAAATACAGGCACCCAGGAGATACAAAATCACCAGAAATTAAAAGAGAAATATTGCACCATAGAATTCCCTAAAATGTGTGGGGCGTGTGTGTGTGTGTGTGTGTGCACGCATTCTTTTTTCATTAGCAAGCCTGGCTTTTCTATACAGAATAATTTTTGTCTATATACAATAATTAGCTATCCTTGTGCCAATAGCTCTGATGGCTCAGAAAGAGTTCTTGATTCTTCCCCATGAAGGTCCAGAAAGAAGCATGAAGGTCCTAACAAGCATCTCTATGGATGCTGGGGTGCACTGGAGAACATGTCCCCCTTGTTTAGCTGGCATGACAATCCTAGGCCATCCCCATCAACCTTAGTCACAGCAGCAGAAGTCCCCAGGTTCAGACACCTTCCTTCACCTCTCACATCCAGCTGGTCTCCAAGACCACCTTTTTCACCTCTCTCCTGGGTCCTCTTTTCTGCAGTTCCTCCATTTCTGTACCACTTAGGTCCTTGCTCTCACCCTCATTTCCCATCTGGATAGTTTGAATGGTCTCCCATCTGGTGACTGCCACGAGGTTCATCCTTTCCAAGACTCCTTCCACACTGCCGTAAGAGGGTCTTTTTAAAGTCCCAACTTTTCAATGCCCAGAAACCCGCTTTGGCTCCTCAGCCCTGAAAGCAGAGATTCTAATTTCTGTGCACATCAGAATCAGAGCTTGTTAAAATTAAGGTTGCCAGCCATACACCCTGAGTTCCTCATTTGGGGACCAGGGTGGGACTTGAGAATCTACATTTCTAGCCAGTTCTCAGGCTATGCAGATGTTGCTGGTCCAAGGAGCACACTTAGGCAGGCACTGGCCTCGGGAATCGAGTCTGTACTTCTAGGAATACAGGACAGTCTGCCCAGTCCTGCCCATTTCTCCAGTTTCAGACCCTTTCACTCCTTCCACTGATAGTTTAAACTCCAGCAGAAACATCTACTTGTTTTTTCCAGCAGACATAATGCTGTTTCCTGTGGCTGTCATATCCCATTCATCTCACTAGCAATTTACTTTCCACTTTATCTGTCTTCAGAACTTTGCTTCAGCATCACTGCCTCAGTGAGGTCTTCAGTAAGGTCTTCATTTGTCTCCCATCAGGTGCCTTCTACAAAGTTCTATTGTTTTTCTACTTTTGTATATCCCTCAATCCTTCCATAACTAGACTATGGGATACTTGAGGGCTAGATTCACACCCTTTGCCCTGCTGCCCACAATACCCAGGATATGTTCCATCAACGCTTGTACTTCTGCACTCAACCAGGAACTGGTCAAAGAAGTCTGGCAGTCAGTTGTCTGGACTGTTCCTTTGTGTGGCTTGTGAACCCTCCATTTCATCTGCAAATAGGAGCTCTCTTAGCATTCTACTTGTGGTCATCCAAACTTGGAAGATGAAGAAATGTACAGTGGCGTCTGTCTGTGTCTAGTGCTTTTCCTTCATAATCCCTTTATCGAAGGAGAATAAAAGGAAATATAAAAGTATGTCTAAAAGAACTGTGGCTGTAAGCAGACATAAACCAAGAAACAGACTTCTGTCACAAAATGAAAAGTATAAAGATAGTGGAAAACAACTCAGGTTAGATTAACATCAACTGAATGAGAAAGGACTTTCTAATCACAGAAGCCCATCATGGTCTGCGTACAACTCCAAGAAAGCCACCCCAGCTCATCACCACAAAAGGGATATACATGTCAGGAGGCTGAGGGAAGCAAGCACCCACCCCCAAGTGATGACAGAACAGCTGAGCAGGGCCAGGAGGGAGACCTGAAAGGGAGGATTTCAGTTTTGTGTTGCACAGTTGGATACCACTGGGGTTTACCAGACCTGCCACTTCATCTGCTAATTCTGGTGAGCTCAGTGTAGATAGTAATCATGGGCATAACCATACCACCTTGGCTTTCTGCCAACCAGGCCTCATTGCTGCATGCAAGAAACCAGGGGCTGACAAAAGTGAGAGTTCCCTCTCTTAATGCCCAGGACTGTGGGAATGGGACCAGACCACTCAGGCAGCCTGTTGCTTGGATAAGTCTCCTTGTCCTAATCTCTGCAACCTGCCCAGAAAGAAAGGAAAACAGAGAGCAGGCAGGTATGATTTCCTACATTTGGAAAAAAGAGAATCTGAGGTCACACTTAAGTTAAACACTGAGAGTAAGATAACTTTGTGCTGGTGGTCAGCCCAAACTTGTCAAAGGGAGACTTTGATTTGTAACATTACTGAATTCTGTCTCTCCAAGTAAGAGAAAGCAGGTTACTCAATTATCATTTTAGGCCCTCTTCTGACTAGGTAGAAGGAAGAAACAAGCCAATAGAAATCACACATCCCTTTTTTTGTAATGGTCTTGAGAATATGAGCCAGGAAATGGGGGAAGATCTAACTGTAAGGAAGTCAAAACTTATTAGAACAGGTGCTGGTGTGGCAAACATTTTCTAGGTTCAAAGACTATGATGGTGTATTGGTCTCATTACACCCCATTACTATAGGCCAGTGGTTCTCAAACTTTAGTGGACATCAGAATCACTGGGCAGACCTATTAAAACACAAATTGGGGCGCCTGGGTGGCTCAGTTGGTTAAGCGGCCGACTTCGGCTCAGGTCATGATCTTGCGGTCCGTGAATTTGAGCCCCGCGTTGGGCTCTGTGCTGACAGCTCAGAATCTGGAGCCTGTTTCAGATTCTGTGTCTCCCTCTCTCTGACCCTTCGCCGTTCATGCTCTGTCTCTCTCGGTCTCAAAAATAAATAAGCATTAAAACATACTTAAACACACACACACACACACATACACACACACACAAATTACTGGAGTCTGCCCCAGAGTTCTGATTCAGTAGAGAATTTGCATTTCTCCATGTGATGCTAATTCTATTATTCTGGGGAATCACCTTTGACAATCAATGAACTGTAATCCACTGTCATGCATAACCTTCAAATAGCCTTCCCAGAAAACCATTAGGAACAACTTCAAGCACAATATATATTTTTTAACGTTTATTTATTTATTTATTTATTTATTTTGAGAGAGACAGAGAGCAGGGGAGGGAGGGGCAGAGAGAGACTGAGAGAGAGAGAGCAGAGAGAGAGAGAGAGAGAGAGAGAGAGAGAGAATCCCAAGCAGGCTCCCCGCTGTCAGCACAGAGCCAAACTTGAGATCACGACCTGAGCCGAAACCAAGACTCAGAAGTTTAACCGACTGAGCCACCTTGGTGCCCCAAGCACAGATATTTTTTAAGGCTTTAATGAAATTTTAAAAAGCCAGCCCTCTCTTACAATTCCTATAATTATCATTGTCCCTATACTATGCAATAGCCGTGGTTACCACATAGCACAACACCTCACTTTCTACCTATGCTTTACCCCAAGTAAACCTAGGAGAAAACGTTCATCATTATAAAGCCGCTGTCTCCCCATGTTACTTCTATTCCACTTATTGCTGGCATAGAGGTTCTTATTCCCATCCAGCTGGTGAACAGCATAGCTCCAAAATTCCAGTCAGGGGTCTGCTTTCTAGGACTACTGCTGGTACCAAATATTAAAGCAGAAAAGAGAGCCTGAGGCAAGGGGCTTTTGCATCTTACTTGATTAGGGAATTTGATCTGAGGAGGTGGGAGTGAGGGTCAAAGGAAATAAAACTGGGCAGGAGGAGGCACATATTTAGGAGTATCAGACTTGCCAGCACTAGTGAGTCTAGCTGCTTGATCCTGCACTCCCATCCCTGCGAAGCAGCACAAGAGCCACATACCAGGAAGCAAAAAGAGGCAGAATTGACCCACTGGATCCCACCTCCCATTAGAAAAGGTTCATCTCATAAGGAAAACCTGCACTTCCACTTAGCATATGCTGCTTGATGGGGATCTTGCAGCAGCACTAAAAGTAAAAACCCTAGGACATGAGGGACCAGATGCAGGCATGAGACAGGACACTGACAGGTTACTTCTCTGTAAAATCCAGTGGAGCCCATGCATGTTTAGTCTCCAAAGTGACAACTAGCACAAGAGACAAAGAAGCCATGTAAGAAATACTCAATACAAATAGTGTATAAGACAAAATGCCTGCTCTCAAGAGCTTACTTTATACTGGCAAGAAGGTGTGAAATGTCACAACTTAATTAATATATTTATAATGTGTAAGATGGTGGTCAGTACTGTATATATTAGAGAGGGTCCATTAACAAATGCTCACTATTTACTATAGATATTTTTTAAAAATACAATCCCTTCAAAAAGCATGTTCAAGGAATATTAGCTTTGATGTTACCATCTGTTGCCACTAAAAGGCACAGACTCTTTTTTGGGGTCACTCTCTTATGAAATGTTCAGTCTTAGGCAAGTCACTTAACTTCCCTGGTTATCAGTTCTCTCAGCTTTAAAATAGGTGTGGCAATACCCTCTAATTTTTTTGACAGCTTTATTGAGGTATAATTATCATACAACAGACTTCCAATATTTAAAGTATACAGTTTGATGAGTTTTGATGTGTGTATACTCATAAAGCTACCACCAAAATCAAGGTAATAAACATATACCTCACTCCCAAAGGTTTATTCTTCCCCTCTTCCTCCTACCCTTTCCTGCCCTCCCCATCCCCAAGCAACTGGTGATCTGCTTTCCGAAGATTATTATGCATTTTCAGGATTTTATATAAATGGAGTCATGCAGTATGTATTCGTGTTTGTGTATGATTTCTTTTGCTTGGTGTAATTATTTTGAGATTCATCATGTTGTAGTGTGTATCAATAATGCCTTGCTTCAGTAGTCTCTATGTTTCATTTTAGATCATTTCTAGTGTTCACGTTCACTGATCTTTTCTTCTGCAATGTCCAATCTGTCTTTAATCCCATCAGTGAATTTTTCATCTCACACATTATAGTTTTTAGTTCAATTTCAATCTTTCTAATATTTTCTATGTCTCTACTACACTTTTTGTCCTTGTCAGTGTTAGTTCTGAATTGGTTTCAGTTGATAAATTTTTCTTCTCATTATGGTTCGTAGTTTCCAGCTTCTTTGTATGTCAGGCAATTTTTTTATTTGATGCTGGACATTGCAATTATCTTGCTGGGTACTGAATAATTTTGTATTCTTATAAATATTCTTGTGATTTGCCTTAGGATCAATTAAGTTGCTTAGAAATTGTTTGATCCCTTCACATCTTATTTTAAAGATTTGTTAAGTGGGACATAGGTATCTAGGACTGATTATTCTTACTACTGAGGAAAGATCCTTCTGAAATCTATATCTAATACCCTGCACACCATGATATTTTCCATTCTGACCATTGGGAACAGGCATATTCCCCATTCTGTACGAGCACTGGGCATTGTTAATGCTAATCCTTTTGAGTGATTCTTTTCCTAGGCCTGGTTATTTTCCTTACATTCATGCACTGATCAGTAGTTGAGAGAGACTCTGCAGATCTTGAGACTTCTTTCCCTGTGCATGTCTCTCCTTGTTGGCACTACGTCCTATAAATTCTAGTTGTCTTGGTCTCTCCAGAATCTCAGTCTCCTTAACTTGGGGTGTCTGCTGGGCTCTGCCTGGGTACCGCTTCCCTATACCATGGTTGGTAAGCTGAGGCAATTATAGACTCACCTTGTTCGCTTACCTTTCAGGGATCATTGCCCTCTGTTGCCTGATATCCGTATCTTAAAAACCATTCTTTTTTACATTTTGTCAATTTTTTGTTGTTATTTCAGGCAGCTGGGTAAATCAGGTCCCTTTTATTCCATCTTGGCCCAAAGTAAAAGTCCTTTGTAATCCTTCTAAAAACTAGTAGCAATATATTTGAGGTTCATAGCCCAGTTTCCGGCCTCTTGTAAGCATTCAATAATGGCAGTAATGATGGTTGTGATGGTGGTGGTGGAGGATGGTATTATTGTTGATGTCCTTATTATGATTATTGTAATAAAGTTTCCCCAGAACTCAACAGCG
Organism: Prionailurus viverrinus; assembly: GCF_022837055.1. Lineage (NCBI taxonomy): Eukaryota > Metazoa > Chordata > Mammalia > Carnivora > Felidae > Prionailurus > Prionailurus viverrinus. Next base: position 31,400,591 of record NC_062569.1, read on the forward strand.
TTATAAGTATGTTTGAGGTGATATTAGTAGCAAAAAACAGATTTCTGTCCTGCAAAACCTCTCCTGCAAAACCAGTATCTCTGGGTGGCTCCAGAGAAATTCAGGAATGTACTCACAAAGAAGCATTCTTCCATTAACACCGTTCTTCCTGACTATTCATCTTGGTTCTTCTCACTACCCCTCAGAGCATTGCAAACCCTGCATCTTCCCCATCACTGCTCTGCTGGGCCCATATTTTCATCTGCATCTCTGTTGAACATCACGATCTCTGTCACCACCCCAACAGGCACTGTGGTCTCATTTCTGCTCTTCTGGGCCCAGAGATTTCTGCTTGGTTGGATATAACCTACCCCTCATGCCCCCACCTGGAAAGTACCACCAATATCCCCCAAGCCCTCATGGTGCCAAAGTGCCATAGTAGTAAGGTCCAAATTATGGGGAGGCCATTCTCCATTTTGACACCTGGTTATAAAGTGAACTGTGTATGCTCCAATGTCTGCCAGACGGTTTAGAGCACCAACTCCTTCAAAATTTACTCTTAGCCACCCTAATGTCCTTAGGATATGCACACTCATTGTCTCTGTACTGTTCACTGCTGCAATTCCACACATAACACAGTGACAAGTACATATTAATGCCTCAATAAAAGTGTTTTGGACGAAAATATGAGTCCAATGGTAACTGGGCTAGGAGAAAATATGAGTACTCTGCCAACAACTAAGGCTTTTGTTCTGGATACATGAACTATGCCTGGCTCCTTCTCCCATCAGGGTGAGTTCACACAGGAGGCTCATCAGTCTCCATTACACACAGCTATCTGGCAGGAAAACCCCTCCAATTTGCCAATCATGCCAAGGAACCTCAACTACATCATCAGGCAGTAGTCCAAGGAGTCACTGCTATCCTGTTTCCCATCTTAAATAATGTCCAGCCATGTCATCCAACCAAGCCTGCCAGACAGTGTTAAACAATATGCAGCAGATGATAACTACATAGTCCAAAGAACACAATGCTTGCAAAATAAAATGCCCCAAACTGGCCCATAAAATTTAACATTGTTTTCCTTCTCTTTTTTCCAAGTCCATCCCTTGTTGATGCAGAAAAATCCAAAATGTAAAGAAATCAATTTCCTATCCCCTGTTGCCATTGGTAAAATTTTTAAATATATGCAGAAACCTTTCTTTGACCACTTGCTTTCCTTTTGGCTCATCCAAGCCAGAGTGGTAACACTCAAGGCAGAACTATCTCTGGGTTTTTTCTTCAGAAGCTGTGATCTGTTGCACCTTCCCCTGGGAATGAGGATATACTTCATTCTCCACCTTCCCACTCAGTCTCCCATGTGTTCCATTTCCTCAAAAATCTAGGAGATTGATGTTGAACATCTTTTCATATGTCTGGTGGGGGGATAGGTTGAATAGGTGATGAGGATTAAGGAGGGCACTTGTTGTGATGAGCACCAGGTGTTGTATGTAAGTGTTGAATCACTAAAGTCTACACCTGAAATTAATATTGTACTCTATGTTATCTAATTGGAATTTAAATAAAAACTTGAAAAAAATCTAGGAAATTACCAGGGATATATAAGAAAGAATACTACTTCACCAGTTCTGTCCCACAAAATGGCAAAAATACGAGCAAATATCCATATTAAATGTGGTTACTGCCACAGCTCATAATTTAATCCACAAAACTCTTATGCAGTATTATTTCTCAAGGAAGAGCAATAATGTCTCCAGGGTATCTGCATCTGTTGAAACCTAAAATCACATCGTTATCACCACACTGCAGGGTCATGACACAGGATGACTCTTTGCTAATCACAATCCTGAAGGTAGCCTATTGACTCTGAATAAAGTCAGTGGAAAGCCTTCTGGCTCCCCTTTGGCAGAGTTAACTGCTCCCTGGTGCTCTAGCCACGGTGAAGATGATGGTGTTTCCAGAGACATCTTCCCTGGGCCCTCTATCTGGAGTGCAACCCCTACCTGTCTTCTGAAGCCTACTAATGTATGTGGACACAGAAGATCTTGGACATCATTCTCATGGGCCTTAAGTTTTGGCCTCTCTTGATATACCCCTTCTCTGTTAAACCTGCTCCCTCCACCCTGCATCATCAAGCAATGCAAGCTGTGCTTTGGCCACTGGGAGCTCTTTTAGCCAGCTCCTGTGTCCCTGTGACATACTCCATTATTGTGTTTTTGAACACTTTCTTATTTTCTGACACTACATGATTCTCCAGGCTCATCCTGTGTATTCCCTGCTCCAGCCTTATAATAAACTATTTCTCCAAAGCCTGGTTTCTTTTATCAGAGAATGACATTAGAAAGCAAGATTAGACTCTGGGTACACTCATTGCTCCTTCAGTGTCCTTGTGTCTTGGCCCTCTTCACCTGACAGAACAAGAAAATATATGTGCATACATAACCCATTTACATATATGTATCTAAAAATATTTCTCTATATATTCATTTGTACCTATAGTAAACTCAACAAGAGCATAGATCAATGTCTCCTATTCTAACCTGGTACCACATGGGTCATTCTAGCCTCCCCTTGTCTATGACCTACCACGCCATCAGAGAGTGTATGGTGGTTTCAGAATTGCTAACCTATACTCACATGGGAAACACCTTTGCCAGCTACAGTACTGTGTGCATAGTTCCTTTTGTTTTTAGTCTTGAATCCTTTGACTTTAGTCTTAAACAGTGACTAAAGTCATTTCCAAAGTTACTGAGGTTAGCATCTTTTCCCCTACACCCTTCCCTGGTAGCACTGCAAATCTATTTCCTTAACGCTCTGTCTTCCGTTGACTTTGCGGCTTTCTCTCCCTCAGGTAAGATGGGAAGGCTGCAGAGAAATTCCTTTCCCTCAGCTGGATAAGTTTCTAGTATTGTGCTCCAGCAAAGCCCTTTCTCATACAGAGTAGCTTTTGCTACAGGAAGGTTCTGGGCAGGTTTCACGATTGCTCCTTTCCCCTGCCAGAGCCATGAGAGATCTCTCTACCATCCTCACTGTGAAAATGTGTTGGGATTACTGGTGTGAAAGTCTATAAAACTGTGGGGGATCACCTAAGACAGTGGCCCATAAGGGTCTGTCACTGGTCACACTAGTAGACACTCAGCCTCCAGCAAATGACCAAAATTACCATTAAAATGTTCCTACAAGGGGCACCTGGGGTGGCTCAGTTGGTTGAATGTCCGACTTCAGCTCAGGTCATGATCTCACAGCTTGTGAGTTCAAGCCCTACATCAGGCTCTGTGCTGACAGCTCGGAGCCTGGAGCCTGCTTTGGACTCTGTCTCCCTCCCTCTCTCCCTCTCTCTCTCTCTCTCTCTCTGCCCCTCCCCGCTTGTGCTCCCCCCCCTCTCAAAAATAAATAAACATTTAAGAAAAAAAAATGTTCCTACAAGTGTGTGGCTCCAGTGGCTTCTTCTCTGATGAGCATCTCTGGATGCTCCTGTCTCTCTAGATTTTAGAGTGCTGGTTTGCCTTGCAACCACAGACAGTTCTTAATGAGTCCAAGGAAAGTTGATTTTCAGTTTGTCTAGCTGTTTCTTGTTCCATGAGGATGGGACTGATGGCTTTCGAGCCCTTTTTTTTTTTTAATTTTTTTTGACGTTTTATTTATTTTTGAGACAGAGAGAGACAGAGCATGAACAGGCGAGGGGCAGAGAGAGAGGGAGACATAGAATCGGAAGCAGGCACCAGGTTCTGAGCCATCAGCCCAGAGCCCGACGCGGGGCTCGAACCCACGGACCGCGAGATCGTGACCTGAGCTGAAGTCGGACGTTTAACTGACTGAGCCACCCAGGCGCCCCTCGAGCCCTTTAAATGTCAGGACTGAAACTGGAAATTCTCTCTCTTGTCATCGAGAGATTGCCTTTCCTCGCCTGCTCACCTCACCCGTCTCCCAACCTGCAAGCCCTACTCCATCCTTCCTCTCTTTCAAACATATCAGGCCAGCCCACAGGACTTCTCCCTCTTCTCAACCCTTATTTTAAGATATATTCATTGGACATTTACTCATGAGCTGACATAGACCTTTTTCCATGTCTTAAGCGATTAATTATTATTAAGCTAATATGATGATACTATTATTTTTCTCACATATAAGCTGAGTGTCCCCTGGGCTGACCACTTATAGATCCTGGCCAAGGTAAGGTCACTTTAACACTGTGGCCCTGATCTGTCAAATCAGTGGCCCCCACTCATCAAATGTTAGGTTTTCTCAGTCCTCCCTCTCTCCTATATCTCTGGGGAAGGCCCTGGTGGGTGGGGAAGGAGGGGTCACATGCATGGTTCAGGCTGCTGCCTCCTCCTCTGGGTCACCCTTTCTTAGCTTCCTGATGCTCTGGCCAAGTTCTCTGTCACATCCGGTTGAATACCCCTCCTTGATCTCTGAGGCATAAATAGTTCTACTATTAAAGTCCATTACTGATCCCATGATTTACTGGCCTCGCACTTTTCCACTAGAGAAAATCTGTATTCTTTTTTTTTTGTTTGTTTGTTTGTTTGTTTGTTTTTATGAAATTTATTGACAAATTGGTTTCCATACAACACCCAGTGCCCATCCCAAAAGGTGCCCTCCTCAGTACCCATCACCCACCCTCTCCTCCCTCCCACCCTCCATCAACCCTCAGTTCTCGGTTTTTAACAGTCTCTTATGCTTTGGCTGTCTCCCACTCTAACCTCTTTTTTTTTTTTCCTTCCCCTCCCCATGGGTTCCTGGTAAGTTTCTCAGGATCCACATAAGAGTGAAACCATATGGTATCTGTCTTTCTCTGTATGGCTTATTTCACTTAGCATCACACTCTCCAGTTCCATCCACGTTGCTACAAAAGGCCATATTTCATTTTTTCTCATTGCCACGTAATATTCCATTGTGTATATAAACCACAGTTTCTTTATCCATTCATCAGTTGATGGACATTTAGGCTCTTTCCATAATTTGGCTATTGTTGAGAGTGCTGCTATGAACATTGGGGTACAAGTGGCCCTATGCATCAGTACTCCTGTATCCCTTGGATAAATTCCTAGCAGTGCTATTGCTGGGTCATAGGGTAGGTCTATTTTTAATTTTCTGAGGAACCTCCACACTGCTTTCCAGAGCGGCTGCACCAATTTGCATTCCCACCAACAGTGCAAGAGGGTTCCCGTTTCTCCACATCCTCTCCAGCATCTATAGTCTCCTGATTTGTTCATTTTGGCCACTCTGACTGGCGTGAGGTGATACCTGAGTGTGGTTTTGATTTGTATTTCCCTGATAAGGAGCGACGCTGAACATCTTTTCATGTGCCTGTTGGCCATCCGGATGTCTTCTTTAGAGAAGTGTCTATTCATGTTTTCTGCCCATTTCTTCACTGGGTTATTTGTTTTTCGGGTGTGGAGTTTGGTGAGCTCTTTATAGATTTTGGATACTAGCCCTTTGTCCGATATGTCATTTGCGAATATCTTTTCCCATTCCGTTGGTTGCCTTTTAGTTTTGTTGGTTGTTTCCTTTGCTGTGCAGAAGCTTTTTATCTTCATAACGTCCCAGTAATTCACTTTTGCTTTTAATTCCCTTGCCTTTGGGGATGTGTCGAGTAAGAGATTGCTACGGCTGAGGTCAGAGAGGTCTTTTCCTGCTTTCTCCTCTAAGGTTTTGATGGTTTCTTGTCTCACATTTAGGTCCTTTATCCATTTTGAGTTTATTTTTGTGAATGGTGTGAGAAAGTGGTCTAGTTTCAACCTTCTGCATGTTGCTGTCCAATTCTCCCAGCACCATTTGTTAAAGAGGCTGTCTTTTTTCCATTGGATGTTCTTTCCTGCTTTGTCAAAGATGAGTTGGCCATACGTTTGTGGGTCTAGTTCTGGGGTTTCTATTCTATTCCATTGGTCTATGTGTCTGTTTTGGTGCCAATACCATGCTGTCTTGATGATGACAGCTTTGTAGTAGAGGCTAAAGTCTGGGATTGTGATGCCTCCTGCTTTGGTCTTCTTCTTCAAAATTCCTTTGGCTATTCGGGGCCTTTTGTGGTTCCATATGAATTTTAGGATTGCTTGTTCTAGTTTCGAGAAGAATGCTGGTGCAATTTTGATTGAGATTGCATTGAATGTGTAGATAGCTTTGGGTAGTATTGACATTTTGACAATATTTATTCTTCCAATCCATGAGCAGGGAATGTCTTTCCATTTCTTTAAATCTTCTTCAATTTCCTTCATAAGCTTTCTATAATTTTCAGCATACAGATCCTTTACATCTTTGGTTAGATTTATTCCTAGGTATTTTATGCTTCTTGGTGCAATTGTGAATGGGATCAGTTTCTTTATTTGTCTTTCTGTTGCTTCATTGTTAGTGTATAAGAATGCAATTGATTTCTGTACATTGATTTTGTATCCTGCAACTTTGCTGAATTCATGTATCAGTTCTAGCAGACTTTTGGTGGAGTCTATCAGATTTTCCATGTATAATATCATGTCATCTGCAAAAAGCGAAAGCTTGACTTCATCTTTGCCAATTTTGATGCCTTTGATTTCCTTTTGTTGTCTGATTGCTGATGCTAGAACTTCCAGCACTATGTTAAACAGCAGCGGTGAGAGTGGGCATCCTTGTCGTGTTCCTGATCTCAGGGAAAAAGCTCTCAGTTTTTCCCCATTGAGGATGATGTTAGCTGTGGGCTTTTCATAAATGGCTTTTATGATCTTTAAGTATGTTCCTTCTATCCCGACTTTCTCAAGGGTTTTTATTAAGAAAGGGTGCTGGATTTTGTCGAAGGCCTTTTCTGCATCGATTGACAGGATCATATGGTTCTTCTCTTTTTTTTTGTTAATGTGATGTATCACGTTGATTGATTTGCGAATGTTGAACCAGCCCTGCATCCCAGGAATGAATCCCACTTGATCATGGTGAATAATTCTTTTTATATGCCGTTGAATTCGATTTGCTAGTATCTTATTGAGAATTTTTGCATCCATATTCATCAGGGATATTGGCCTGTAGTTCTCTTTTTTTACTGGGTCTCTGTCTGGTTTAGGAATCAAAGTAATACTGGCTTCATAGAATGAGTCTGGAAGTTTTCCTTCCCTTTCTATTTCTTGGAACAGCTTGAGAAGGATAGGTATTATCTCTGCTTTAAACGTCTGGTAGAACTCCCCTGGGAAGCCATCTGGTCCTGGACTCTTATTTGTTGGGAGATTTTTGATAACCGATTCAATTTCTTCGCTGGTTATGGGTCTGTTCAAGCTTTCTATTTCCTCCTGATTGAGTTTTGGAAGCGTGTGGGTGTTCAGGAATTTGTCCATTTCTTCCAGGTTGTCCAATTTGTTGGCATATAAGTTTTCATAGTATTCCCTGATAATTGTTTGTATCTCTGAGGGATTGGTTGTAATAATTCCATTTTCATTCATGATTTTATCTATTTGGGTCATCTCCCTTTTCTTTTTGAGAAGCCTGGCTAGAGGTTTGTCAATTTTGTTTATTTTTTCAAAAAACCAACTCTTGGTTTTGTTGATCTGCTCTACAGTTTTTTTAGATTCTATATTGTTTATTTCTGCTCTGATCTTTATTATTTCTCTTCTTCTGCTAGGTTTAGGCTGCCTTTGCTGTTCTGCTTCTAGTTCCTTTAGGTGTGCTGTTAGAGTTTGTATTTGGGATTTTTCTTGTTTCTTGAGATAGGACTGGATGGCAATGTATTTTCCTCTCAGGACTGCCTTCGCTGCGTCCCAAAGCGTTTGGATTGTTGTATTTTCGTTTTCGTTTGTTTCCATATATTTTTTAATTTCTTCTCTAATTGCCTGGTTGACCCACTCATTCGTTAGTAGGGTGTTCTTTAACCTCCATGCTTTTGGAGGTTTTCCAGACTTTTTTCTGTGGTTGATTTCAAGCTTCATAGCATTGTGGTCTGAAAGTAAGCATGGTATAATTTCAATTCTTGTAAACTTATGAAGGGCTGTTTTGTGACCCAGTATATGATCTATCTTGGAGAATGTTCCATGTGCACTCGAGAAGAAAGTATATTCTGTTGCTTTGGGATGCAGAGTTCTAAATATATCTGTCAAGTCCATCTGATCCAATGTGTCATTCAGGGCCCTTGTTTCTTTATTGACCGTGTGTCTAGATGATCTATCCATTTCTGTAAGTGGGGTGTTAAAGTCCCCTGCAATTACCACATTCTTATCAATAAGGTTGCTTATGTTTATGAGTAATTGTTTTATATATTTGGGGGCTCCGGTGTTCGGCGCATAGACATTTATAATTGTTACCTCTTCCTGATGGATAGACCCTGTAACTATTATATAATGTCCTTCTTCATCTCTTGTTACAGCCTTTAATTTAAAGTCTAGTTTGTCTGATATAAGTATGGCTACTCCAGCTTTTTTTTGGCTTCCAGTAGCATGATAAATAGTTCTCCATCCCCTCACTCTCAATCTAAAGGTGTCCTCAGGTCTAAAATGAGTCTCTTGTAGACAGCAAATAGATGGGTCTTGTTTTTTTATCCATTCTGATACCCTATGTCTTTTGGTTGGCGCATTTAATCCATTTACATTCAGTGTTATTATAGAAAGATACGGGTTTAGAGTCATTGTGATGTCTGTATGTTTTATCCTTGTAGTGATGTCTCTGGGACTTTGTCTCACAGGGTCCCCCTTAGGATCTCTTGTAGGGCTGGTTTAGTGGTGACAAATTCCTTCAGTTTTTGTTTGTTCGGGAAGACCTTTATCTCTCCTTCTATTCTAAATGACAGACTTGCTGGATAAAGGATTCTCGGCTGCATATTTTTTCTGTTTAGCACCCTGAAAATCTCGTGCCAATTCTTTCTGGCCTGCCAAGTTTCAAAAGAGAGATCAGTCACGAGTCTTATAGGTCTCCCTTTATATGTGAGGGCACGTTTACCCCTTGCTGCTTTCAGAATTTTCTCTTTATCCTTGTATTTTGCCAGTTTCACTATGATATGTCGTGCAGAAGATCGATTCAAGTTACGTCTGAAGGGAGTTCTCTGTGCCTCTTGGATTTCAATGCCTTTTTCCTTCCCCAGTTCAGGGAAGTTCTCAGCTATTATTTCTTCAAGTACCCCTTCAGCACCTTTCCCTCTCTCTTCCTCCTCTGGGATACCAATTATGCGTATATTATTTCTCTTTAGTGCATCACTTAGTTCTCTAATTTTCCCCTCATACTCCTGGATTTTTTTATCTCTCTTTTTCTCAGCTTCCTCTTTTTCCATAACTTTATCTTCTAGTTCACCTATTCTCTCCTCTGCCTCTTCAAGCCGAGCTGTGGTGGTTTCCATTTTGTTATGCATTTCGTTTAAAGCGTTTTTCAGCTCCTCGTGACTGTTCCTTAGTCCCTTGATCTCTGTAGCAAGAGATTCTCTGCTGTCCTGTATACTGTTTTCAAGCCCAGCGATTAATTTTATGACTATTATTCTAAATTCACTTTCTGTTATGTTATTTAAGTCCTTTTTGATCAGCTCATTAGCTGTTGTTATTTCCTGGAGATTCTTCTGAGGGGAATTCTTCCGCTTGGTCATTTTGGATAGTCCCTGGCGTGGTGAGGACCTGCAGGGCACTTCCCCTGTGCTGTGGTGTATAACTGGAGTTGGTGGGCGGGGCCGCAGTCAGACCTGATGTCTGCCCCCAGCCCACTGCTGGGGCCACAGTCAGACTGGTGTGTGCCTTCTCTTCCCCTCTCCTAGGGGCGGGATTCACTGTGGGGTGGTGTGGCTCGTCTGGGCTACTTGCACCCTGCCAGGCTTGTGATGCTAGGGATCTGGCGTATTAGCTGGGGTGGGTAGGCAAGGTGCTCGGGGGCAGGAGGGGCAGGCTTAGATCGCTTCTCCTTAGGTGATCCACTTCAGGAGGGGCCCTGTGGCAGCGGGAGGGAGTCAGATCCGCTGCCGGAGGTTTGGCTCCGCCGAAGCGCAGAGTTGGGTGTTTGCGCAGAGCGAGCAAGTTCCCTGGCAGGAACTGGTTCTCTTTGGGATTTTGGCTGGGGGATGGGCGGGGGAGATGGCGCTGGCGAGCGCCCTTGTTCCCCACCAAACTGAGCTCTGTTGTCAGGGGGCTCAGCAGCTCTCCCTCCCTTTGTCCTCCAGCCTTCCGGCTTTCCGAGCAGAGCTGTTAACTTATGACCTCCCAGACGCTAAGTCGCGCTTGTTGTGGGAACACAGTCCGTCAGGCCCCTCCGCTTTTGCCAGCCAGACTCGGGGGCTCTGCTTGGCCGGCGAGCCGCCCCTCCGCCCCGGCTCCCTCCCGCCAGTCCGTGGAGCGCGCACCGCCTCGCCGCCCTTCCTACCCTCTTCCGTGGGCCTCTCGTCTGCGTTTGGCTCAGGCGACTCCGTTCTGCTAATCCTCTGTTGTTTTCTGGGTTATTTAGGCAGGTGTAGATGGAATCTAAGTGATCAGCAGGACGTGCGGTGAGCCCAGCGTCCTCCTAAGCCGCCATCTTGCCGAAAAAAGAAAATCTGTATTCTTCTTGAATTCCAAGCACTACTTTTGAAGGCAGAGGGCACCATGGCAAGAGGGATACTTGCTCTGGGCCCCCAAGTTTGGTTTTATTTTATTTGTTTCCCTCTCAAAAGAGACTTTTCTTATTAATTTAATATGTTTGCACAATAGAGAACACGGAACCTACAAAGTATGCAGTCCATTTGCCCATTTTTAAATATACATATCTCTTCAATAGTTCTGTGGTGTCGGACAAATATTTCTTTTTCTCTCTCTCTTTTTCGCTCATGCTGAATAAAAGCTGACTGCAGTTCTCTGATGCCAATTTTTTTTTCTTATGAACCCAAGTTGGTCAACTGTAGTGCTGGATTTAGGAGGTACAAATATACATACTCCAGTTAAATGTCCATGCAAATCAAACTATTTCCTTTTTTGGTGGCCCTTTTTATATTAGCTTCACGTGCTAACTAAACATCCATAGGTGTCTTGGAAACAAGATATAGCTGACACTCACATTAGGCACTAGATCACCTTTTTTAATTTATACTGATCTATTTCACCTCCCTTGCCTTCCTAAAATTACTAATCACCAAGCCCCTTATATATATTATGTATATGTCCAATTTTTAGCTTAATATTTAATTCTGTGATGTGAGCACAACACGATTTTCAGTTTTGATGCCCATTCCTCCCCTCCCACCCAGGAGGTAGATTGGAATGGGTTCAGATACAGCCTCACATATACCTAAACAGTTTGCCCCCTGCCATACTCAGTCTCTGCTGCCGGGCCCAACACCTGTGCTGGCCACTCCTTTGCTCAGAGAGCTTGTTGTCCATACTTGGCATACACTGGGGCCCAAACAAACTTGTGTGCAGGTGTCTGAACCATAATGTGAACAATATTCAAGTTCTGTGCTTCTGGGTCACCTGTAAATCAGAAGAGATGGCTTGATTATAGAAGGTTCCCCTAACCCCATGGGCTGGCATACCTGAACCTCAGTACTGATCCTGCTGGGACTCCAATTCTTTTGTTTTGTTTTGTTTTGTTTTGTTTTGTTTTGTTTTGTTTTCAGTAAACTCTGAGCTTCTTGACACGAGGACTGAATCTCTTTTCTCTCTAAATCCTCACTATCTAGCATAGGCCTGGCACCCACACAATATGTTATTTGAATTGATTTCATCATATTTATGCCAACTTCATTTTATTATGTGGCATGATAAAATAAAACTTTATTATTCACTCCCCACACACCCATCCAAGAATTAGAGAGAAGCAAGTTTGAACCCTAAGCTGTTTCTTGTCAAGTGAATGCAGAATTCTTTGTGATAATCCATATAAGGAAGGGGTGGACATTATTAGCATAAGAAGGCCACAGTATTAGTTGGCAAGAAGTAGAATCAAATTTGGGCTAATATGTAGAATATGAATTTCTTTTATAGACCCAAGAAGGTCAGGGAGAGGTTTCAGAAAGAAATGAATCCTCACACTGGAAGCATCCATTTTGTCTTAGTTACAGAAGTGGAAAGTACAAGAAGAGACTAGTTCCAGGCCCAAGTTCCATTCCTTACTCCACCCCATGCTCCCTGTTTTCCCTACCAGAGAAACAGCCACACTAACACTGAGCCCACTCTACCCCCACTGCATCACCTCATATGGGTGACTACAGAAAAGATTAGTTGTATAGGGGCAGAAGGCAGTTGAGGAGTGTCATTGAACTTTGGGGCAAACAGGAAGGGAGTGAAAACCCAAATGGAGAAGAGTAAGTGAAAGAGAAGAAATCAAGGAAAAGAGGGGAATAGGGTGAGGTCACAAAGGCTATCCACACACAGGACCCTGACCCCACCCCCACCTCCCCAGGAGGCCCAAGTGACCTCCTAGCCAGTCAAGATATCATAGGCACCTGGGCTGCCTAGGGTTTATCATTGTGAGTCTCCAATGCTCACCCATAATGATATTAAAGATATATTTTTTGCTGAAAAAAGTGAATGCTATATTTCTGAGGCAAGTAGACTCAATAAGCCAAGAGTAAAGAAATATATGAGTTAGGGGTATAAATGTACACATTGAGTGACCTCAAATCAGAAACGAGATGGCTGGCTGAATCCTTCTCTCTAATTGAACAGGACCAAAAAAGCTTAGAAAAGACTTAGTAAAGCTGCCTTTGAAAAAAAAGCATCAAACAACAACCAATCAAAGTTCTAGGAAGATTTTTTTAAGGAGTTCATAGCAGAGATAAAAAGAATTTAAGGATGATCTTAAGCAAACATGAGCTATAATGAGGAACAGTCTAAGCCAGAAAATGAGGGAGGTGGGAGGCAGGCCAGCTGGGATGAGTGATTACAACTTACAGATGAGACCCAAAACAGTGGGATGGGGCATCTGAGGCTTCAGTCAGCTAAGGTGGAACAGGAAATTCAGGTCCAAACCAGACAAAATTAAAGGTCTGTCCATCTGTGAGATGTTCCCACATGCAAAGGGGTTGCACATGTTGAAGAATGACGTAGATGAGGCCCTAAGATGCCTGTGTTAAAATGCAGATGGAATGGGGGCTTTGACAATCTATTGACTTGGAGAGGTCAGGAACAAGGAGCCTGGTTCTTGCTCTTGTTCTTCTGTGACCTTGGGAGGTCATGTGGCATAGAAGGCTGAGAGAAGTTTTGGAATCAGCAAGTCATGGGTTCAAATCCTGACTCCACTGCTTATTAGCACTATAACTTGAACACGGATCTCATTTTTCAGAGCACTGCTTTTCTCATTGGAAAATTCCCATAAGGTTCTGGCAAGACTACGTGAGAAATAGGCACATGATCCCTAGCATAGGGATAAGAGGTAGTCAATAAACATGAACACTTCCCATCTCTGGGGTCTGTTGCTTCATTAAAAAATGAGAGGAGACTAGAACATTTACAAGTTCCAGATATAAACCTCCTTGATTGCATAACAGAGGATTATGGGAAAGACTTGTGAAATGGGGACATAAGACCTACAGCAAGATGTTTAACCTCTGTGTGCCTATTTCCTTCTGTATACAAACAGAGAAGTGATAACAATACCACCAATATCAACCTGGCAGGCTGTTGTGAGGACTCAATGGACTAATGATGAATACATGTTGGGTACACAGTAAGCCTCAACAAACATTACTAAAGATGGAAAATAGAATGATGAAGCAAAAGCCAAAGAAACTTCTCTTGTGAAAGTCTACCCAGCTTGTCATATTGCCAGACCCCATGGACATTTGGAGTCCTCACCTTACTTGACTTTTCAGCAATATTTGATATTCTTGATGCTCCCTCCCTCTTGAAGCAGACTCTTCCCTGTAACTCCACAGCACCACACACTTCTGGGTAACCTTCTACCTCTCTGGCTGCTGCTTCTCAATATCCTCTGCCAACTCCTCCTCTTCTACCCAGAGCCTGGCTCTACTCCCTGCCTTCTCCTTGCCCTGCCCTCTTGTCTCTGAGAACCTTGTCCAGTCCCCTGACTTTCCACACCATCTGTAACCGATGCGGATCTCTCCTTAGAGGTCTAGGCTCATAAATTAAACCGCATGCTTGACTTCTATATTCAGAAATCTCTCAAGAATCTCAAGATTTCAAAATCCCCATGCTCATCACTGCACTCTAAACTTCCATCCCCAAACATATTCCTCCCACAGCAGTCTCTAAGTTGTTGTTCAAGCTATAATCCTGTGTTCCTCCTTCACCGTCAGCACCTTGCCCCACCAACTCATACACAAGTCCTGTGACTCTGATTCCAAAACATACCTCCATCCCACTCACTTATCTCCGTCTCTACAGCCACCTCCTGCCTGTGGCCTGGACTACTGACCTACCTTCCAACAACATCATCCCTATCACAAACATTCCCCTCTGACCTCATCAGGCAATGGTACATACAGTTATGTAAAACTTTTAAATGACTTCCTATTGTTATGAGAGCACATTTTTCTTCTTTTTTTAACAGGCCCATCGGTCTGCATTACCTACATCCATCTACTTCTTCACATAACTCCCCCCCTACTCACTAGGCTTCAGTTCCTTGATATCAACAAAAGTCTTTCCCTTCTTAAAGCTTTTGCACATGCTCTCACTCACTCTTTTTGGAATATCCTTCCTCCACATCTTACCAAGAGCATCTTCCCATGCTTTCCTTTCTGCTCCAAGGCTCCAGTCTAAGTCACCTTCCTCATTATCCCCTCTCACAGTTGCCTGTTCTTTCCCTTCTCAGCATTTATGACAATTCTTAATTATGGAAGTGACAATTGACTCTTCTGTATCCACACTGGACCAGGACTACTGCTGTGTTTACCATTGTATAATGGTAAATATGCATGGTATATTTGTCATAGTAAGTATATCATAGTAGGTGTTCAAATTGAATGAAAAAATCAATAAACAGTTGTTATACTGGTCCTTGAAGGTAAACATAGGATCTAGGGATAAGGATGAATGGGGTGGCCCTCTGAACAAATGAGCTAGACAAGACAGCTACAGAGCAACGAGAGACAAGATTACTCAACAAGGAATTCCAAAGTGATGGGAAGATGTGGGGCAGTCAGGAGCACAGCTTGGTTGTCAGCCAGAAAGTGGGTACATGAGAGGGCTAGAAGGGTAGGAGAGACTCATTAGAAAGGCAAGAACCCAGGCCTCTCTCTGCAGGGATTGGGTGGTGTCTGGGTGGAGAACAATGGCAGAACAGTGAGACTACTGCCCTACACTGATGCCCAGCGTGATATCAAGCCTTGGGAGAGAAACTGGGTGGAGAGATTATGATAAAGGTCTTCCTTCCTGGGAGTGGGTCAATTGATGGTACAGTGGAGATACAGTGGCCCAGATCCTGAACTCACCTTCTGGTACATTCTGCTCAACTTGCCGCCAGGGATCTGGACAGCTCCCAGATGTTCTGTGTTTCTTTCTCTCTGGGAAGATGACCATGGAGATCCTAAAATCTGCCCCAGATCCCTTACCATGAAAGGGGATGGGCATTCCAGGCCTTTACTACCCTTGCCTTTTGCATTCTCCTGCTGAAATGTATGTCCAGGGTCCTCACCAGGTTATACACCCATCCACCACAGCAGCCCACTTGCCATTTTTGGTATGTGCTCTGTTCCTTCCAGACTCCAGTCTTCGCACAAGCTATTCTACTTCCTAACATTATCCTTCTATCCTGATTTTCCTAATAAAGACCATGTATCCTCAAAACCCAACTCAAATCCTCACTCCTCCCCAAAACCTCCCCTCTTGGTCTATCTGTCCCTCTGTTACAATGTATGTTTATATCTTCCATGGTGATGAGTGTGAATTATGATCGTCAGTCTCCCCCATGAAACTAGGAGTTGCTAAAAGGTCAGGAGCCTTACCTGGCTCATCCCTGCACCCTCTCTGTGGCTAGTCTAATCCAGAGCCCTTCCCATAGAAGTCCTCTATTTGATGTTTGTTAAAGGCGTGTATATTTGTGTATCAGTGTCCTTGGGCTGCTGTAACAAAGTACCACAAACAGGTGGTCCAAAACAAAGAAAACTATCATCCCACAGTTCTGGAGGCTAGAAGTTGAAAGTCAAGGTGTCAGTGGAGCTGTGTGCTCCCTCTGAGACCTGTGGCCTTGGCCTTCTGGTGGTGGCTACCAGTCTCAGTGTTTCTTGGCTTGCTGCTTCAGCTGCAGCACCTCACTCTCTGTTTCTGTCATCACATGGCCTTCTCCTCTCACATGTTGGTGCCTATCTCTGCTTATAACCATACGAGTCACCTAAATGGGGGATGATCTCTCCTTCACACTATATCTTAAATGAGTCTATTTCCCAAAAGGTCCCATTCAGAGGTACTGAAGGTTAGGACTTCAGCATACCTTTCCAGGGGACACAAGTCAACCTGCATGTGGGAAGGGCATTGTGTCCCTGAGGACTCCATGATACAGATGTCCAAATCCAGGAAACGTATAGCCGGGAGAAGGGAGGGGTGGAATGAGGCAGAGTGCATTAGTGGGGACCGTGGAAAGAGAACCAATGAGGAAAGGAAGGGTGGGGGGCAGAAGTGAACAGGGTAGATGGGAACACCTACCTGGAAACTCCTCTTCAGTCTCTGGCCAAGCACAGCACAGAAGTGACCGTGTTAGCAGAACACAAGAAAAGCACAAAGAGCCTCAGACTTCTGTGGCAAAGTGAAGGTGACCATGGGCCCCATCCCTGGCTTCCTTCTTCCACAGCTGCCTCCTTCCCTTCTTGTGCAGCTCTGGCTGCTGCAGCTTGACTCTCATAATGGGGAAGTTAATGAGACCTTCAGTAAATGGATCCCAGATTTTCTTTCCACCCCAAGTAATTATAAAGCTCAGCAATTTTTTTCCCCTAACTTGCTGCTGATTTTCTAATTACTCTTGCTCCAAATAGGACAGTTAGCATTAAAATGAAACCATGCTGAGGTTGTGGGTTCACTCACATCTGCTTGGCTTATTTCCTTAATTTGACAGCATGGCTTTATGGACAGAGAGCAGCAGGTGATCCCCACATTTTATAATGTGAGGCTTATGCCCCAAAAACACAGCAAACCCTCAACAGGCACCAAGGTAAAACTCTCCTGTAGGAAAAACTCATCAAGACATACCCACCAGATGGAGTTTAATGAGTCTTAGAATACAGCAGCCTCCTCTCTGGAAGGGTACCAGAGAGGGCGTTTTCCTTCACTTCTTCCCAGTGAAGGAAGTAGAATAGCCCCAGAAACTTGAAATAAATTTCTGAA
This sequence comes from Prionailurus viverrinus, assembly GCF_022837055.1. Taxonomy (NCBI): domain Eukaryota; kingdom Metazoa; phylum Chordata; class Mammalia; order Carnivora; family Felidae; genus Prionailurus; species Prionailurus viverrinus. Next base: position 31,417,744 of record NC_062569.1, read on the forward strand.
CATGAGGGAGCTTCCTTTCACATAAGAGCAGGCATACCATAAGAAGGGTGAAGGGAGAGGGGGTCCTGGGATTGGGAAGAAGAAGTTTCAGATATAAAGAATAAGTAGGCTGGAGCACCTGGGTGACTCAGTCAATTATGCGTGTGACTTCAGCTCAGGTTATGATCTCAGGGTTTGTGAGTTTGAGCCCCATGTCGGGCTCTGTGCTGACAGCTCAGAGCCTGGAGCCTACTTTGGATTCTCTCTCTGCCCTTCCATGTTCATGCCCTGTCTCTTTCTCTCAAAAAAATAAACATTCAAAAAAAAAAGAGTAAGTAGGCAGTAGCAAGTAGGCAGAAAAGGTTAGAAAATACTTGGGTCAATGCAAAAAAATGCTGGCAGGGGAACATTTGGAGAAATCTTGCCAAGAAAGCCCCACCTTTAAGCCAAACTGCCCCAAAGTTATATTAGACTGATTAATAGGCATTTTCCTGTTGCAAAATTCTACGATCTCATTTGGAGAAGCAAGAGAAACTTTCCAAGGAGACGTGATTAAAGGAACCAGCGACATTTAATCAGGACATTTAATTGGGAAGGAACCCTCACTGTAAGTCTTCCATCCATATATCTAATGTAAAAACACCCCATGGCAAGTCAATCTCGTTTCCTCTTGCCTTCATCTCAGCGGAAGCTGTGGAGGAGAGAGACTGTTCCCCTGGATTCTGAACCAGTGCTTGAAGATATCTTGTCCCTCTCTGTCTTCTCACCTTCTTGATTGTTCCCCACCAACACCTCAAAAGTCAGTTAGGAGACAGGAAGAAGAGAATCTTGGGATTCCTATAGCAAAGGGAGTGTGACTTCAGGTCCTTTTTCCCTACCCTGTAGTCATGGGTGCTTGATTCCTTTTCCCTCCATGTTCTGTCCATATTCTGCTCCTTGTTTGGAGGGAAAACGAGTATCTGGACTCAGGATTCTGTAAGTGAAGGGAAGTGTGGACTTGATAGTCTGATAGACCTGGATTCAGATCATGACAACACCATGGACAAGCACATGTCCTGGGTAAGGTTCATTTCTCTCAGCCTCCCCTTCCTGCCCTGCAAGCCAGAACCAGCAGCCTTCATCTTCAGGTTTACTGGGAGAATCCAACATGTAATTGGTCTCTGGTAAACATTAATTCAATAAGTGCTTCTTTAGAATCTCAGCCAGGAAAGGACACTGGATGATACTGTCACTGTCCCTACAATGCATGGGGTTCTTTGTGCAATGGCACCCTCACTGCTGCCCTGGAATCGTCAGTTTCTTTCTTCTCTACACCACTCTCAGTTCTCAAAGGCAGTGCAGGACCGAGCTGGCATGGCTCGAGGGCTCAGTTCATCTTGCTTCCATACCATCTGGCCTATGACCCACCATTAGTCCTTTTATGCCTCCTGTCTAAAGAAATGTCTTGTATTTTGCCTACGGAAGATGGTTCCCTAATGAATGTCAAATAACAATAAAACTTAAGTGTTTTCATCAGACACTTGAGCAGGCATCTGTCCTCCCAGCAGTAAAATATGCTAGGATTCTGGAAACAGCTAAGAAATTTGAAACTGGGTTTCACCCACTTGGAGGAGAGGTACAATAATTTCAGCCACTGACTCAGAAGAAAATTCTTCATGAGGCTATGACCAAGATGCAGTGGCTCTTGACATGAGTCTTACCCATGGAAGGAGAAAGAGGAGTGTGCCAGGGAGAAGGAAGTATGGGAACCCCCTGCAGCCCACCGCACTAGCCAGGTAGGGTAGGGCAGGGCAGGCTCCTGGGGGGGGGGGGCATAGCTCTCCTGCTGCCTCTGCTGCAGTCCTAGCCCCAGGCTCTACAGACACTGGCCTCCTAGGCACCCCCCCCCCCCCCAGAGCAGCATGCATTTGGCAGTCCTGGTCTGCCCTGAGCACCAGAACGTGTGCTTACTGGGCAACAGGGGCTTAAAATCACAGAGAGAAAAAGAACTTCTCAGGTAGCAGCCCACTCTATCATGTGAGTTCAGATAATCAGGAGCCGATGAACCACACCCAAAGGCCCTGAAAAAATGTGCAAACCAGTGATCATGAAGCTGTCCTCCAGCACTACGATTAGGTTTGGAACCTGATGGTTCTAGGTTCAGATCATGGTACAGCCACTGGTCAACTGTGTGGTTTGAGGAAAGTCATTTGAGCAATTTGAGTCTCATTTCCTAGAATTAAAGGTTAGATGTAAGGGTGGAATAGGGGAAGAGAGGGACTTCGTATTTTTTCTCCGGAATTGATGAGGGGATTAGAGATAAAATAACTCAAATCGCCTAGAATGCAGCTGGTGCTCAATAAACAACAGACAGAAAGCAATATCCAGAACCTATGGAAATGCCCGTGTCCCCTTCTCTAAGGACAAAGAAACGGAGCCTATTTATCCCTAGTGAGAATGATCAAGGCAGAGGTCACTAGTCACCAGGAACACCAAAATTGGGCAAAGTTCAACAAACAACGTACTCAAGGTACATGGTTTCCTTCAAGAGCTCTGAAAAAGACTCTTGTAAATATGGAAAAATGAAGCTTGAACAATAGCAGCTGGGTGAAATCACCCCAAAGATCACCCCTTTTCACGTGGAGGAAGGCCTCCACAGATGCCGCCATAAAGGTCTCCAGCGTGTTTGGTATGGTTACCAGATAACTCCAATGAAGCAAGAGTAGGCATAGTTATTACATTTGTGGATGACACAAAGCTAAGAGGGCTTTATGATAATTAGATTATAGAATTAAGATTCAAAAATATCTCAGTGGTCTTAAATATGAACTCAAAGAAAGAAGTGGAAACATAATTGTCAAATTCTTCCTCTGGGTTTGCACCGGTAGCTGGGGGTGAGGCCTTACCACTAAGTGCAGCATCATTCCTGGTTTAAGTTGGAGATAAAAGCAGGAAGTATGAAGGGAAGAGAGAGAAAACTATTCCAAATCCAAATAACCCACCCACCTGTAGAAGTCACATGCCACATACAGTGGCCAGCAGGGGTGGTTTGCAGGACTGACGGCTTCTGTTGCACAGGTAGCTCCCTTGCTTCCCTTTGGGGATTTAAGTCTACCCAGACCTCTGTATTTTGCCTCCAGACCACATTCTGCTGTCTGTTCAGAAGCAGGCAACCACCTCAGCAAACTGGCTCGACTGAGCCAAAGACAAGGTCAGTTGAAGCCCACGCCTCCCATTATAGCTGCCTTCTTTGTGGGAAGGGTTTTATATTTACTTTCTTACATGATCCATTTACTCCATTTCTGCTGGCAGGAGGAGATAAAAGCACACTTAGTGTGCCTCCAGCATAGGAATCCCCCACAGTGGTTTCTTCCCAGTCGGTGTATTTGTGCCCATCAGAGCCATTTCTCAGACTTAATCTTGTCCCTTTGGAAACCACATTGGCAAAATAGCTAAAGCGCATCAGTTCTATTTTGCTATGTTCTCTACTTTCAGTTACTTTATATACTAGGATTTATTAGTTGCAGCTAATTCCTAAACGGACTGGGCCTTTTTCTCTGCCAAACACTCGATGTGCAGTAAAATGGAACTGGACACATTTGAAGCTAATGTCTTCTCACTTCCTTCCTAACAATGTTGAGGCACCAGCAGCAGAGCGACCTCCCCATTCCCCTGATAACATCCCATTTGTGGGGAAGGTTCATGCTGCACAGCCGCCCCCCCCCCCCCCAACTGCCCTGCCCCCCCCCCCCGTCCCCCCGCAGGGCTGGCCCCATGTGAGAACAGAAAGAATTAGGGAACTCTGCAAGGCACTTTTATGACATCATGATGTAGGTTCCAGAGCAGGGATAGATTTAAAATGTTTCCCCCTTGTGGTTTTGACCCCGAACCAGAACAGCAAGGGTGATTTTTATAGGTTACCCGGGGAGTATTTGAGAATAATTTTATTTCTTTTCATAAAAATAAAATGATTTTCAAGAAACTCTACCAGTGTCTGAAAGTCAAGCCCATGCTTACCTACATAAATATTGCTCTAAACCCTGCCACATGAGTTTGCTTATCTGACTTGCATTTGCCTTCAGAGAATTTCAAGGAATAATAAATATTGGAATTTTACAAGTCAGAAATGAATGAGATGAGGCCCTAAGACAATGAGATAATTTCTTAACACCCAGACCCATGTTCTTTTCCCTCTTCTTTAGTAATTTATCTCAGACTATAAGAAATTCCCTGTGTATTATATCAGCATAAATTCATAAAGTTTGTTTTTAAAATAAAATTATATTTTCATACAGGATTCTGAGGGGCTTGGCATAGTATGG